>NC_138884.1:37859207-39177870 GCF_965194825.1 Balaenoptera physalus | reverse complement strand
CTATAGTATTTGATGACATGGAGCTTGATCTTCAGTATCTCTCAGCTCCTAAATGCCAGTGTTTAAAACAATTATATTAATCACTAAGAGAACTGTGCTCAAGTTGCTCAGATGGGGAAAGGCATGGCATGCAATGTCCCCGCTGAGCTCAGTAGGCTGTCCTGAAAGGGCACATTATTGTGATCACTTTGCCAATGGTGCATGCGCAGGGCTGGCCTAAACCTCAGCTCTGCCAAAACCAGCTGCCCTGCCTGAGCGTCTAGTCCCAAGAATGCAACTGTTTGCCTGGTGTTTTCCAAAGTCTTCCCCTCCCTCAAGACACTTAGGGGCAGAGAATTGAGAGATTAAAAGCTGGTTGAGTCCAGGGGGGATTCAGACTCTCGACTTCTGGCAGCTCCTTTTCCTCCAGTCCCCGTGGCGCTTGATCAGTGATGAGTGTTAGAGGGTCACTTAGCATGATTGAAACCTCGCTCCCACATGGTTTTCTCAGAGTGACATACACAGTATCTCTGTAGCATCCATTTGCATAGCAAATGTTCTGGATGCAATTATCCTTTGCAACTAATAAAATGAGATGTAATTACAGAGGTACTCTTAGCAGTGCCACTTCACATTTAGTCTGACGTGTGTGTGGCTGTCTGGAATTCAGATCTAAGCGCTGCTTACCACTTTTGCCCACACGTTGCCACTGCTCGGGGCGAGAGCTTTCTGGGGCGGCACAGTCACACTCTTTGGGGGGCCTTTCTGCCTTCTTTCTAGCTCCCTGGCTCTTAGCTCGCAGCTGCACTTTTGACCCTCTCCTGAACAGCTTACAAAAGCATCATTCAGCCCAAGCAGAGCCCTTGGTCGCCACCCGGAACCCACAGTCTAGTGGCCTGACTTTAAATGTCAGTCTGCTGTCTGCTGGTTTCCATGAGGAAGAGAGATTTACATACAGAGGTCTCAATCAAAATTTCAGAAAGAACCCACTTGGACTGGGAGATGACAACTTCTCTGCATTTTCTACAATGAGCATGCATCATTTTTTTAAACAGAAAAACCATGCAACAAATGTCATATAAAGTCAGGAGAAGGCCAGGTCCTTCCTTTTGAGACCCCCTCCTACCCTATGGGAACTCTGTAGGTATGTGAAGACTTACTATGCAGCGCATGAACTCATGGAAATTTTAAGGGAATTCACCTCTAGAAACTCAACTTCCTCAACCAGGGCCTACTGAAAACTGTGCCTGAGATGTGTACATTCACAATATGCAAGTTATATCTCAGCATAAAAAATATTTTAAAAAGAATAAATTGATGAAGTGTGTTCAGATAAACAGATAGAAGACCAGTTGCCCAGGGTTTCTCTTGACTCAAATATCCTAGAGGCAGCAGGAAGTATTCGCAGCACCCGGTGCATGTATATCTGTCAGAAAGGTGTTCAAGCCTTATGCACACTCCAAGCACTCCCGTGAAGCCCTTTGGCCTCTGAGGACAGCATCCCCTTAGAGACAAGCCAAGCAATTTGCCCTCGCGCTGCCCATCAAATGAACCAGATGGACCAAGAGGATTGGTGCAGACAGATAGGAAGGAAGTCAGAAAACCTGCCTCAGATCATCCTCCTGGATGGTTAATGCCCAGAAATGGCTGAGACATCCGGGAGAAATCAGCTAGGGAAGAGGGAGGTCTCACAGAGGACCGGGTAGCGGGATGGTCCAGCCTGAAGAATCCTGAGGATGGAACAGCTGACGGGGCAGTTAGTACAGTGTCCAGAAAGAATCACAGGGAAGAACCACTCTACCAAAGGGACCCAAGGATATGGGACTGTGAACCGTGGCCAGTGGGGTGACTGGGGGCCAGGCTGCTGGAGTCCAAACACTGGGTCCTGCAGTGGGGAAGCTTTGGGAAAGGTTACAGATAAGAACATGGGGTGGGAGAACAGCAGGATGGCCAGGAGTGTCAGCCCTGACCTCAGACAGCCTGGATAGGGGCTCCAGCTCCACCCCACGCCTCACATTGCTGTGAGAACTAAAGCAAGTCAAGTTCACGGTGCCCCAATTTCCTTTCCTGTAAAATAGTGCTAACAGCAGTCCTTGTCTTACAGACAGTTGTGAGAATTAACCAGAGAAATTCAGGTAAAGCACTTACCACAGTGCATGGCACAGGGGAAGAGGCCCACTGTCAGAATTATCATGATTTGTTCCCAATTTCTTCAGGCAGAGGAAAATGTCAAGTCAAAGCTAGAGTTTTGTCTTCTGCCACCGTCAGAGGCAGAAGGATAAAAACGAAGACAGCGGAGGGTGAGACAGAATGCGCTGAGCAGGGACAGTGACTAAATTACATGTCAAGGGTTTTCTATGCTTTTCTTTCCTAGAACACCAAGTGGGCCAGTCAGCACTGGACCCTCACAGATGATAACGGGTCTAAGAAGGAGGGTTGTAGACCAGGGGGCACCAGGGACTTGGGGGACAGTCAGCACCCCGGAAGTAGATGAGAACAGCTCACGCTGTGTTCAGTGTGAATGCCTAACTTGGCCAAATACAAATTCATTCAGATACATTTTTCTGCGAATTCATTCCCTCAATAAGCACGTGCTAAGCATTGATCACATGCCAAGCACTGTGTGAGGTGCCCAGGATGTAAAGATTTTTAAAGCACACACACACACACACACACACACACACACACACACACACACACACACTCCTCCTGTCCTCTTACTCCTGTACAGTCTAATGGTGTTTGAATCAAGACAGACGTTAACAAATTGGGTCTGAGACTTCAGAAGTTAAACATGCTAAAGGTTTATTTTCCTCCCGTGTTTGCAGGGTGGGAGGGGGCTTGTGGAGGGGCGGAAGAATCTGCTCACACAACTACTCGGGCACCTAGACTGACAGATGCTGGGCATCTCGACACCTTCCTGGTGACTCAGCAGAGTTGGAGAGGGCTGGGGGGCTTCACACGGACACGCACCCTTAACTGCTTGAGTCTGGAGTGGCCCGCACCTCTTCTGAAACAGCCCATTGGCCAGAGGTCGTCTCATAGCCCTGCCTTGCTACAAAAGGCTAGGAAATGGGAGGGAAGACGTGGGCATTCCGTGAGCCATAAGTAGGGGAGCAGATACATAGCAGTCCTTAAATAGGACTTAGACACTGTCTGCTATGCGGGAGGGGCAGAGTAGAGGGGGCAGGGAATAGGGATGTCCCTAGAGGAACTGGAGAGGAGGACCAGAGGCGGAGAGAAGAACAGAAGCATCCTCAGGAGACAGTGATCAGAACTGATCTCCTTCCCTTAAGCAAAACATCATAAAAGACGCTCTGCCTGGTCAACTGCAGACATTCACTTGCAGCGTTGAGCAATCAAGTGTTCTCTTTACTACGAGTTGAAACCGTTACCCCAGAACATCATGAAACTTCTCCTTCACCCCAGATCTTCACATCACCTATTCTGGCAAGGTTCATTTTGTAAAATTGTGGGCATTCTTGCAAAGCTAGAGGAAAATATCCTGTTTGCATGCCAAGGGATGCTTTTAACTTGCTATTTAAGCAAGCCCTATGCATGGGGAACAATTAATACCTACCCTGCCCTGCCTACCTCTCAGAAGGACGCATGGCTAAAATGAGGCCACTCATGTAGAAAATACAAAATCTTATGAAAATATATGCCATAGCTGTTGGTAAGACATTCTGGGTTGTTTCCATAAGCTGCAAATGAATTATCTCACCACCTCACTTCAGGAGATAATAACATCTTACTGAGCCAGGTAATGTCATTCCTAGGAGATGCACCCATCTTCCTATTCTTTATTCAACTGATATTTATGGCGCACCATCTGTACTCTGTACTCAACACTCAACAGAAATTACCCTGATCTTCGTGGAACTTATAGTCTAAGCTACACATCACATTTGTAGGCTAGGAAATTAGACAAAAACTTCAATAAGGAGGCTGCTGGAGCATTTTACAGAAATAAACACATGCCAACAGCCACATCTTTTCCGTGAATGAAGGAAAAGGGAGCAGTTAGTGCATCTTTCCCTGCCTCTAAGATTGAGTAGTTGATAGAATCAGGATTAGGATGACACCTGCTTGACCCAAAAACCCAAACTCCTTTCCTCGTACAATTCTGGATCTCCAGCCAAGGGGGTGATTGTTAGGCAGGTGATTTTTAACCACCAAAAGGTGACAGCTTTATCTGTACAGACCCATAAGATAAATAAGTTTAAGTGAACCAGTCCTGCCCACGTCCCCCAAACCATGCCATGTACTCCTTGACCCCTCATAGCCTCACTTTGTAATAACCTACCACAGTGTCTCCACACTCTTCTCTGATCTTTTCTGATCAGTTCGTACATAGCAAATGGAAGTGTTTCAAAAGATCACAGTTCGAAATAAGATAGCATATCCCCAATCTAAGAAATCCCATTGGGGAATGTATTTCTCAGAGCTTTCTGCTCATAGCCACTGAGAAACTCTCTTGAACTGGACAGAGAATTTTCTAGAATTCTCATGCCTTCCCCACAAGCAGTGACAAGCACTGCTTGGTTTTTGTTAAACACCCTTGAAAAAACTCCAGGTATTCTTCAAAGAAAGAAAACACTTCTGTGCAATCCAGCTAATGTCTAGTGCACTGAGGCAACAATTTATTGTTGAACTGTGCTCTTCTGAGTCTGAAATGTCCCAGACTGGTTCCTTAAATGTAGTTCCCTAAGCTGGGAGACACTGGATCCCGAGCCACTGGTATTTATCAGGCTTTTTCTAAAAACTATAAATCTGACCACAAGTAAATGTTTTCTAACAAGCACAAAGTGTTGTAAAAAGGCTTTCCTGACTATAAGGTTGTCCAGTGCTAAACAGCTGCCCTCCACGGTGGCACTGGCAGCAAATGGCCAGAGGCCACCTGATGAGCTTGCTGCTGTCAGGAAGCCGGGACACTTCCACTTATGGGTAAAAGACCAAGTTTTGAGGACAAAAATGAAACAATACTACTCAATCTCAGAGAAATCTTAAATATTATAACCTTTCTCCATGCCTCTTTTGAATTCCGCACCAACATTTTTTTAGGCCATGCATTAAAATGTTAACAGTGGTCCCCACCTCACCCCGCTTACCCTCCCTCCCCGTGGTGGGACTTGGGGAAGTATTTGATTTCTTCTTTTACCTTTTCCCTATCAGATTTTTAAATTCTTCTACAGTGAGCATGTATCATATTTGTAAGCAGAAGAAATAAAATAATTATTTCTCTCGTGAGGATAGGGTATATAAAAAAGAAATTTATCCAAAAATTAAGATATCAGGTAAGCTAACCTGCTCTTTTTTCTATTTCTCATCTGATAGAAAAGCATATTTGATAACTGCTGAAACTTATGAAATTATTTTTTACGAACTATGGAGATCTCTGGGATGCTAATTGATGCAACATTAAATCATCATGACCATTTCTACATGAGTCACCAGAACAGCTGACAGTAATTTCTCTCTTCTGACAGATTTTAGTTAAAACTCCATTGATTATTAGTAAGTTTAAAAGGTATAGCAGTAATCTTTTTTTTAAATAAAGAAAATTCAAACCAAAATGACTTCAGTAATCAAGGTCAAGTACTTCTTATCTTTTAAAAAGTTTTGTTACTGTCAACCACAAAGTGATAATAAACTATGCCACAGCATAGCTCTTTGACCTTATGGAATTGCCACTAATTTCACACAGAAAATCCCAAAGAAGAAAGTGAAATCCATTGGGAGGTGCACCCAGCCTTCTCCCTTCCCCAATACTTCATGCTGTTTCTTCTTCACTAACCAGCTTCCCATGCTACCTTCAAAACTCTTCTCTTGGGGCCACAACTGCACACCATCCTCAACCACCTGAATGGCTCCCCTCAGCCTCCTTGCCTTGAGAGAAGCCTGGCTATCCTTGAGGACATGGCTTCCTCGGCCTCCCTCTCTCCGGTAGAGGCTGACATTCTTCCAGACCCTTCAAGGTCAAGGCTGGGAGATGGCATGAGTCATCTTTCTTATTTCCACAATACTCTTTCCAGATCATTCCTCCTCCATTGTTCTGGGAAAACCACACTCCTCTTCAACATTGTCATCTTTATCTATTCATACCTCCCAGTCACCCCTCTCATTCATTTAACACTTTACTACCTGCTCACTGACTTCATCCCAGCCTGCAAATACTCATCTCCAAGTTTCTCTGTTCCTTGATCTGCCTGCTCCTTGGGGTTTAAGAGGTAATGAGAGATTTTACTAGACAAATTATCACGTCTGATCATCTTGAGTAGGCAGACATACTAATATAGAAAAACTATCTTTATTTTTGATCATGCCACCTCTGAAATATCAAACTCAGACTTCCTACTCTCTCATCATAATCTCCTGCCCTAGTTCTCTCACTGAGTTATTCCCCACACCTATCAGCCCCATGTGACTGTCGCTACACACAGCCAGCTTCGATTCTATCATCTGACCACTCTCTTACCAGTATCATTGACTCATTTGCCCAACTGGCCTTCCATCATTTCTCCCTGGAAAAACCTAGATCTGTGCACATCCAACTTTCCACCTTCTCCATGCCACATCTATGCTGCTTAGCACTAGCTAAGGACCAAACTGGTAAATTACTATTAGAATAATAATAATAACAATAACAACATCAGTAATAGAAAATATTTAACAATATTAATTCTTCAATCCAAGAACACATGGTATATCTTTCCATCTGTTTATGTCATCTTCAATTTCTTTCATCAGTGGCTTATAATTTTCTGAGTTCAGGTCTTTTACCTCCTTACATAGGTTTATCCCTAGGCATTGTATTCTTTTTGATGCAATGGTAAATGGGATTGTTTCCTTAATTTCTATTTCTGATAGTTCATTGTTAGTGTATAGAAATGCAACAGATTTCTGTATATTAATTTTGTATCCTACAACTTTACTCAATTCATTGATGAGCTCTAGTAGTTTTCCTGGTGGTGTGTTTAGGATTTTCTATGTATAGTATCATGTCATCTGCAAACAGTGACAGTTTTATGTCTTCCTTTCCAATTTAGATTCCATTTATTTCTTTTTCTTCTCTGATTGCCATGGCTAGGACTTCTGAAACTATGTTGAATAAAAGTGGTAAGAGTAGGCATCCTTGTATTGTTCCTGATCTTAGGGAATGCTTTCAGCTTTTTACCATTGAGTATGATGTTAGCTGTGGGCTTGTCATATATGGCCTTTATTATGTTGAGGTATGTTCCCTCTATGCCCACTTTCTGGAGGTGTTTATCATAAATGGGTGCTGAATTTTGTCAAAAGCTTTTCTGCATCTATTGAAACAATCATATGGTTTTTATTCTTCAACTTATCAATGTGGTGTATCACATTGATTGATTTGCAGATATTAAAAAATCCTTGCATTCCTGGGATAAATCCCACTTGATCATGGTGTATGAATCTTTTAATGTATTGTTGGATTTGGTTTGCTAATACTTTGTAGACGACTTTTGCATCTATGTTCATCAGTGATCTTGACCTGTACTTTTCTTTTATTGTGATATCTTTGTCTGGTTTTGGCATCAGGGTGATGCTGGCCTCACAGAATCAGTTCAGACGTGTTCCTTCCTCTGCAAATTTTTGGAATACTTTGAGAAGGATAGGTGTTACCTATTCTATAAATGTTTGGTAGAATTCACCCATGAAGGCATCTGGTGCTGGACTTTTGTTGGTTGGGAGTTCTTAAATTACTGATTCAATTTCGTTACTGTTAATTGGTCTATTCAAATTTTCTATTTCTTCCTGGTTCAGTCTTGGGAGACTGTACATTTCTAAGAATTTGTCCATTTCTTCTAGATTGTCAATTTTATTGGCATATAGTTGTTTGTAGTATTCTCTTATGATCCTTTGTATTTCTGTGGTGTCAGTTGTACCTTCTCCTTTTCATTTCTGATTTCATTGATCTGGGCCCTCTCCCTTTTTCCTTGAATTTTTTTTCCTACAGATTCAATGCAAACTCTATCAAAATGCCAATGGAATTTTTCACAGAACTACAACAAATAATTTTAAAATTTGTATGGAAACACAAAAGACCCCGAATAGATAAGACAATCTTGAGAAAGAAGAACATGCTCCCTGACTTCAGACTATACTACAAAGCTATAGTAATCAAAACAGTATGGTACTGGCACAAAAACAGACACACAGTACAATGGAACAGACTAGAGAGCCCAGAAATAAACCCACATACTTATGGTCAATTAAACCACAACAAAGGAGGCAAGAATATACCATGGAGAAAAGACAGTCTCTTTCACAAGTGGTGGTGGGAAAACTGGACAGCTATGTGTAAAAGAATGAAATTAGAACATTCTCTAACCCCATATACAAAAATAAACTCAAAATAGATTAAAGACCTAAATGTAAGATCAGATACCATAAAACTCCTAGAGGAAAACACAGGCAGAACACTCTTTGACATAAATCATAGCAGTATTTTCTTGGCTCCATCTCCTAAAGCAAAGAAAGTGAAAGCAAAAATGAACAAATGGACCTAATTAAACTTAAAAACTTTTGCACAGCAAGGGAAACCATTGACAAAATGAAAAAACAACGTACTGAATGGGATAAAATATTTGCAAATGATATGACCAATAAGGGATTAATATCCAACATACACAAGCAGCTCATACAGCTCAACATCAAAGAAACAAACAACCCAATTTAAAAAATGGGCAAAATAACTGAATAGACATTTTTCCAAAGAGGAGATGCAGATGGCCAACAGGCACATGCAAAGATGCTCAACATCACTAATCATCAGGGAAATTCAAATCAAAACCACAATGAGATACCACCTCACACCTGTCAGAATGACTATCATCAAAGAGAACACAAATAACAAATGTTGGTGTGGATGTAAAGAAAAGGGAACCCTCCTACATTGTTGGTCGGAATGTAAGATGGTGCAGCCACTGTGGAAAACAGTATGGAGATTTCTCAAAAAACTAGAAGTAGAACTACCATATGACCCAGCAATTCCACTCTTGGGTATATATCTGAAAAAAATAAAAACACTAATTTGAAAAGTTACATGCACCCCAATGTTCATAGCAGCATTATTTACAATAGCCAAGATATGGAAGCAGCTTAAGCGTCAATCAACAGATAAATGGATAAAGAAGACATGCTATATATATATATATATATATATATATATATATATTCAATATATATATTCAATGGAATACTATTCAACCATTAAAAAGAATGAAAGTTTGCCATTTGCAGCAACATGGATGGCTCTGTTGGGCATTATGCTAAGTGAAATAAGTCAGACAAAGACAAATACTGTATGATATCATTTATATGTGGAACCTAAAAAAATACAGTAACAAACTAGTGAATATAACAAAAAAAGAAGCAGACTTACAGATATAGAGAATGAACTAGTGGTTACCAGTGGTGAGAAGGAAGTGGGGAGGGGCAATATAGGGGTTGGAGATTATGAGGTACAAACTACAATGTATAAAATAAGCTACAAGGACATATTGTACGACACAGGAAATATAACCACTATTTTATAATAACTATAAATGGAGTATAACTTTTAAAAATTGTGAAGCATTATATTGTTCACCTGTAACTTGTATAATATTATACATCAACTATACTTTGATTTAAATTTTTTTAATAAAATATTTATTAACTGCTTACTACATGCCACACACTGTGCTATCTCATTTAATCCTCCCAACAACCCCATTAGCAACCCAGTGAACTAATGTTATCTCTACTGCATGAAGAAACTGAGTATCAGAGACATTACATACCTGCCCCAAGTTGCACACAGAGTGTCAGTGTAGGGACTCATGGCGGACTGAATCCAGGCATGTCTTATCTCAAGCCCATGCTCCTTACCACTACAAGGAAGGGTCACTGTTTTCCATCTCCGTTGGCCCTAAACTGTCCTATGGTGCTGTTTCCCACATAACACAGCAGCCAATCCAAATCTTCATTCTACTCAGACCTCCCACTTCTAACCATCACCTCCATCCTGAAGCTGAGCCCCTCAACTCCTGCTTTACAGGAAAAATAAGAGCCATCAAAAAAGAGAGCAACTGCCTCTGCTTCCCATCACCTACCCTATAAAATTACATCCCACCCTTCCATCCTTTCCTCCTCCTTTCTAAGACTAATTTCTCCACTTCGGCCTGAGTCCCATTCAACCCAATCCTTCAACTCTGTCTTTAACTTTCACTCCCTTTAGCAGGAAAGCAGGCTATTTCTCATCTCTGGTTCTCTACTACACGAATTCTTCCACCTGAGACAATGTTATTCTCCTCCTTCACTGACTGGGATTCACATTCTGCCACTTCCTCCAGGGTTTCCCAAGTGATGTATACCCATCCTCGAAGCTCCCTCCCACCATGGTCTAAGCTTCCCTCTATCACTGGCTTACTCTCCAGGCTTCTGCTAGACAGCACACTCCCTAAGGGCAGGGACCCCATCCACTATATTCTTGTCAGTCCTGGCATAGTGCTTGGCACAGAGTAGGCACCAGAAATATATACTGAATGAATTAATGAGTGGATTAACAGAGGCAAGGAGAGGCAACCTGAGAATTTTAAACTTGGCAAAGAATTCAGACTTAATGAAATAAGGAAAAGGGAGTCACTGAAGGTTTTGAGCAAAAGGATGAAATGATAAAATCTGAGGGGTTGGAGACTTCCCTGGTGGTCCAGCAGTTAAGACTCCACACTCCCAACGCAGGGGGCCCGGGTTCAATCCCTGATAATGGAACTAGATCCCACATGCTGCAACTAAAATCCCACGTGTCACAATGAAGATCCCACGTGCTGCGACTAAGACCTGGCGCAGCCAAATAAATAAATAAATAAATAAATAAAAATTAAAAAAAAAAATCTGAGGGGTTTATTGTTTTGTTTTATAAGATTCATCTTGTTGTGTCTTTGGAATAAAATGAAGTGCAGAGACTAGAGTTCTGAGGTTAATTAAAACAATAATACCAGCATAAAGTAACAAATGCCTCATTAGGGTTATAGTGGTAGAAATGAAATCATATTTTAAAAAAAATCAACAAGACTTTCTTTTTTTTTAATTTTTTTTTTTTTTTTTTTAATTTTATTTATTTATTTTTGGCTGTGTTGGGTCTTCGTTTCTGTGTGAGGGCTTTCTCCAGTTCCGGCAAGCAGGGGCCACTCTTCATCGCCGTGCGCGGGCCTCTCACTGTCGCGGCCTCTCCCATTGCGGAGCACTGGCTCCAGACGCGCAGGCTCAGTAGTTGTGGCTCACGGGCCTAGCCGCTCTGCGGCATGTGGGATCTTCCCAGACTAGGGCTCGAACCCATGTCTCCTGCATTGGCAGGCAGATTCTTAACTACTGTGCCACCAGGGAAGCCCAACAAGACTTTCTGATGGACCCATTATGTGAGCTGAGTACAACTGGACAAGTCAAAATAACTCCATCTACTTCAGGATTTTATAGTCCATATGTAAAAGACTATATACAGGGTATAAGGTGACATGTATGCTATAAGGTGCTTTGGTTACTTGCCTAAAGGCTATTTAACCTGTTTTATTCATTCAATATGTCCTTTGAACTGACCATGATGCCTTGAATATGGCAGGTGCCAACTGAACAGGTGAATGAATCTAATTCCTCTTTTATTGCCTAGGGTCACTTTATGGAAAGTAGGAAATATAATATAACTATGTTTACATATAGTTTTAGATATACAGTTGTGCGTATTAGATATGTGTGTACAAATATGCATATATGTGTGCATATATGATTATACAAACATTCCTGTTTCCTCTGATGTCTTTTTTCAATCACGAAAGTCATAATAACACATAGAATGAAATTTTTCCTTGGACTTCTCTAACCAAATGTTAATCTCCTATTAATCTTTTCCAAATCTCTATCTGATTTACCAACGCATTTTTCTCCCTAAAGATATTATTATTATCTGAATAGATTTCACCAGAGAACTGCAAATGGACAATAAAGCACATGAAAAAGTCCCCAACGTCATTAATAATCAGAGAAATGCAAATCAAAATGACAATGAGATACCACTTCACATTCACTAGGATGACTTTAATCAAAAAGACAGATAACAAGTGTTATTGAGGATGTGGAGAAACTGAAACCCTCATACAGTGCTGGTGGGAATGTAAAATGGTGCAGCCACTATGGATAACAATATAGCAGCTCCTCCAAAAGTTAAACATAGGGTTACTATTTGACCCAGCAACTCCACTCCTAAGCATATAGCCAAGAGAAATAAAAACATACATACACACACACACACACACGCGTGCACATGCACAAACTTATACACAAATGTTCATAGCAGCATTATATATAATACCCTAAAGGTGGAAATAAATCAAATGAAGGGATAAACAAAATATGGCATGTCCATACAATGAAATATTATTTGGACATAAAAAAGAATTAAGTACTGATACATGCTACATATATTCCTTTTATATGAAATGTCCAGAATAGGCACATCAGGTAAAGACAGAAAGTGGTTTTGGGGAATAAGGATCAAGGGGTGGTGATGGCTAAAGGGTATAGGGTTTCTTTGGGGGGTAATGAAAACATTCTAAAATTGATTACAGTGATGATTGCACAATTCTGTGAATACACTAAAAAATATTGAATTGTACACTTTAAATGAGTGGATGTGCGAATGTATGATATGTGATTTATATCTCAATAAAGGTACTACAAAAATATTATTATTGAAGCGGCATTCTTTTACAGGCTCATTTACATGGAGAAAAGGACAAAGAAATGGGGGTGGGGGCAGATACTATTTTCAGCAGTGAAGGGTGGGGCTTGCTTATGCCAACTGACTGCTTTTCAGGGAATAAATCAGGAAATGTAAAATATACAGCATTAATCAAGGGCAGTTTACTTTTTTATATTTATTTATTTATTTATTTTTGGCAGCGTTGGGTCTTCGTTGCTGCGCGTGGGCTTTCTCTAGTTGCGGTGAGAGGGGGCTACTCTTCATTGTGGTGCACGGGCTTCTCATTGCGGTGGCTTCTCTTGCTGCGGAGCATGGGCTCTAGGCGTGCAGGCTTCGGTAGTTGTGGCTCATGGGGTCTGGAGCGCAGGCTCAGTAGTTGTGGCACACGGGCTTAGCTGCTCCGTGGCACTTGGGATCTTCATGGACCAGGGCTCAAACCCCTGTCTCTTGCATTGGCAGGCAGATTCTTAACCACAGCGCCACCAGGGAAGTCCCTCGAGGGCAGTTTAAATACACCAATAATATTTCCTCCTTGCCTCCACTTAGGATAAATCCTTATGTTAATTAATAAGCATCTTTGTCTATCATTTTACTGAATTTGGTTTTACCTGTTTTGTTCAAAAGCAAGTGAGAGTGTCAAGGACGGGGGGAGGGAAATGGATGATCTAATTTTAAAAATACTGAGACAAAGATTCTTTCCTTGGGAGGGAAGTTAAACTGAAAGTATCTCAAATTCATCCTTCTCTGAGATCTCATACAAACTCCATTTTCTCACTTGTAGAATGGGGAGGAAGGTTTTTAACTAGGCATCTCTAAGGTTACTCCTAATTCCAAAATTCTATGACTATGGCACAGAATTCAACCACAGAATATGTGTGAGAACTGTGGTCAAACTTCGTGAATTAAAGAGCAAACTTTGAGATTTCCCAGGTGCGTGAATGAAAACCACATCTCAGTTAGCAGTTGAAAACCCTTGTCTAAGAGCTTGTCCTTTACACTGACTCTTTTATCTGAAATAGGTTAGGATGGGGAAAATTCAGTTCAGCATGATTGCTAGCTCTGCTTTCTGTAATACCAACTGACAATTAAGGTGTGTAGTTAGCCTGAATTGTTTCAGTCACTGTGTGAACAGGAACAATCACAAAAAGCTTCTCTCTGAAATTATCTGGTCTGTTCAGGCCATTGAATTGGGATTGGCAATTTCTTCCAAATATGATTATGTTATTTTCATGGAGTAGGGACTCAGCAAGAAATTTTTCAGACCAAAGTGATATATTCCTTTTCCCCCTTGATAAATTTAGACAAGTTGGGGTATTCAAAATAAGGCGAAGGACTTTGAGACAAGGAAGGAATGCATGTTGGCTCCTTAGCTTTGGAACTGGAAAGCAAAATTCCAAGAAGTGGAAACTCAAAGATGAGGCGGTCTGCTGGGGAAGCATAGCTCTGTAATGGAGGAAGCTAAAAAAAATAATAATAATAAAAATCTAATGAGTTTTCCAGGAATTGGAAATGCTGAGTAGTGAATGAAATTCAGAGAATTAAAATTGGGGTAGATAGAAAATGTATTTTATCTCTTTCTTTAAAAAATATTTTTTGACAGACCTAGGCTATCTGGGCAAGGTACTAAAAAATGCTAATACAATTACAGCCTAGTGTTAGAGGTTCTCTTGGCTGTTCTTAATCCCATGGAACTAGTCTCTGCCTTCACCCCATAGGGAATTAACCAAAACCAGCCTTAAAAAATGAAATGGGTTGGGTCCACTCAAACCAGCTCAGATAGTTTCCATCTTCTTAGATTTTAGTTGGCTTTTAGGGAGGAGGCACGTAAAAATTAGGCTTCCCTCTCCAATCCATAAATTTAATTTTACTTCAATGTAAGTAGGCCTTGACATCAATCTGGTGAGCACTTCGGCTCTATTCCAGCTGGACTTGTAAAGGCTTTCTGTGTGGGGCAGCAAAGTGCCCAGTTTCATGCCTGAAAAATTAATTTCAGGTTGCATAAGATGGTACATAGGTAAGGAAAAATAAGGAAGACTGGAAATAGCACTATACAAACTGCATTGTTGTGGATAAGGAAAGAAATGTGGAAGGGAGGCTGGGAAAATCTATTTGCCAGTTGTTTTAACAAAACATCAGACTTTTTTCAAGATTTCTAAGATGGGCTTTGATAAGATTTGACTGGTATGTAGTACTTGTAACTAGAGTGAGGGTCCTGTCTGTGATTTATGAGACTATTGTGACTAGTTCAATCCATCTACGTACAAGGCAATAAATTAAACAGAAGCCCACCAAAGACTTGTTTCCTACAAAAGCATAGAGACACCTCAATCTGAGTTTCCAGAAACTTCTGCAAATGAGACTCAGTTTCAAAATATTTTCAAATGGAAATGTGAGTTCCTTGGAAGCCAAGTAAGTATACTACCCTACATTCTCGGTATGAGGGTAACTATGTTATACCATTACATTTCTCCTGCTTGACTTAAATTATATGTGGTAAGTAGAATTTATAGCAAAGACACTGCAAAGGAATTCAAACATTCAATGCATTTACAGAAGAAAAAAAAGGAAATCATTATAGGGTTGAAAAAATGAAAAACTCTCAGATCCAAAATGAAACTACACATTTGCCTACAAACTTACCAATAAAATGCATGCTTTGGAAAACACTAAGAGGAAGTATACTAAGTTCATGGGAGGAAAAAAATCCCTGATATACATGGGGCTTTAAGGAAATAGGAACTTTTCATGAGGTCCTATACATACACTGTATAACTCAGGCCTCCCTACGACATTGAGATGTAAGTGTTACTCCCTGTCTCACAGCTGAGGACACGGAAGCTCAAAGAGGCTAAGCACTTTGTCCCAAGTCAACCCAGCTGGTAAACCAAGCCAGAATTTGGACACAAATCTGTCTGGCTACAGAGTCCAGGCCATTAAATCATGCTCCATGAAACACCCTGCGCTTTTATAAACTAGAGAAAAGAATTACCTGAGCAGTCTTCCGTCTTTGCTCTCTATTTTTTTTTTTTTTTTTTTTCTGTAAGGGACCAGCTCGATCTGAGTATAGCAACAATCCAGGCACAAATATATTTCCTTCCCACCCCCACAGACTAAAATAAGCTCTGTAACATCCACGTTGTTACTAGAAATACAGTGTATGAAAAGAAGTGGAAATGCCCGAGATAACGTTAGTTTTCCATCTGACTTAATCCAGTCAACGATGTTCATAAAAGGAAGAATGCATCACAGGTGAGCTCTTTACATTCAGTTCTTTCAAAAATGCAACTTCATTAAAAATAATATTTTAACTATGCTTTTTAAAGCTTTTTTCCCCAGAAGCCCTACTCATTTAACCTTGATAATTATCCATGGGGTAGGACAGGTACTCAACCATTTTATTAGTTGCTATTATAATATGGGCAAGGTATAGCCTCACTAGACAAATATTAATAAATACTTAATTGGCATATTAACTGCTTGAATACAAATGGATTATACAAAATACTTGAAATGAGTTATTTTACATACAAGAGACTCTCAATTCACCATTTCCAGTGTGGGATAGCTACTGAGCCAATTTGCCTTCCTCCCTAAAAAATGACTCTTTTTATTTGTTTTCCATTATTATATTCATTCAAAGTGGTTTTTTTCCTCTAAAGGTCCACTGAGGATAAGAAACAGTGCTAGACATCATGGAGGCTACGAAAACAAAGAATCCCTCAAGGACCAATAGTTTGACCAAATAAAAATTGCAGTACTACTAAAATAATCTACAAAAATGTCACATATTAGCAGACACAAATACTTGGCTGCATATAGGAATCACTTGGTGAGCTTTAAAAAGTACTAATAACTGGGTCACAGCCACAGAGATTTTGACTTAACTGGTCTGGGATGCAGCCTCGGCATTGGTGCTTTTAAAAGCTCCCAGATGATTCTGTATAGTGCTGAGGCTGAGAAGCACATAGGACCACAGTGATGGGAGCCCAGAGGTGCCTGAATGTTGAGGGTGTCAGTTCAATAGCTGTGGCACATTGTAGGGATGCCCTCCCTCCCTCCCTCCCTTCCTTGCTGAATTGACCCCTTGAAGGAGAGGCAATATGTACACGGGGCCATGAAGAATGGGGGACCTTGAAGCATTGGAGAGAAGGCAGAGAAAGGGTGTTGGAGGAGGTGGAAATGCTATACACCAAGGCAAGGGTGCAAGGAACATTTCAGGGATTTTAACTTTGAATGGGGCAGAGTCCTGGGGAAAATTAGAGGGGAGAGTGGGTCAGAAATGTGGGCCAGGGCCCCCAGGCAGTGGGACCCATGACAATTAAGATTGGAGCTGATTTCAGAAGCAATAAGAAACCACTGATAATTTTTGAGCCAGGAAATGATAGGACCAAATAACTATAACTCTGTAACTGGAAATTTAGAAAAATTCGTCCAGAGAAAGTGTGGTATGGGCTTGCAGGGGAGAGCCTGGAGAGAGAGGGAGCCCAGGGAGGCGAGGGAGGAGGTGATGAAAATGAGGGGGGCAAAGGTCAGAGGCGCTGAACCAGGGCCACGGCAGTGGGAGGGCAAAGGACAGATTCCAAGCACACAGTGATGTAGGGAGTGACAGGACTTAATTGGATGACAGGAGAAGAGGAGAGAAAGGGATCAAAGATGGCAGCAAGATTTAGTGCTTGGTGACATAATTAACAGAGATGGGAAGTCAGGAGGAAGAAGCAGGTTATACATTTTGCTTCAGCTGCCGTCATGTCATCAACTTGGAAATGTCCAGTGACATGTTTGAAATTAGGAATGGGAACACAGCAGAGAATTTCAAAGTAGAAGCAGAGATTTGGGTGTCATATCATTGTGGGTCATTAGGGAAGGTGACATGTGAATTCTCTGAGGGGCATGAAGTAGATAAAAGCATCTTTGACTATGCTTGAGGGGGCTTGTGAAGGAGACAGGAAAACATAGAAAGGGACAAGGACAGGCTGTGTCTCAGGACTCAGTGAGAAGAAGAGATTCCAAGAGCATGGCATAATCTATAATGGCGAATGTTGCAAGAAAATAATCACAAATTAAGGCAGAAAAAAAACCCGGGGTATAGCCATTCACAGATCATTGGTGACCAAAAAAATACTAGGATGAAGGCAGCATCCATAGCAGGTGGGGCGAGAGCAAGACAGCTGGGAGCTGAAGGTGGGGGGCAAGAAAGTGGAGCCATGAAGTCAGGTCAACTGACTCAAAGAGTCTGCAGGTGGAGGAGAGAGGGAACTACCCAGACAGCTGAACTACCCATTCAGAGCAAGTGAAATCGATAAAGGAGCTCCATGAATGTGGACACGTGTGGGGGCCAGAGCAACCAGGGGAGAATTAGATGCCCAAGGGGAAGGGGTGCTGAGGAGAGGGCAAGGGGTCATTCAGAAGGTAGGTCAAAACGCAGCCCTTCCCAGGAAGGAAGGCTAGGTCATCTTTTTCTTGGAAACAGAAGGAAAGGAGAAGGGATTCAAGAAAGGACAGCTCAGCAGCAGTGGAAAGGAGAATAGTGAGGGAGCTGGAAAACCTGATGATCGAGGTTTTCCCAGTGACCCAGAAAACAAGGGTCCCTTCGAAAGATGGGAGAGCAGGTGGCACAGAGGCAGGAGGATGCCTGTGTGTGGGTGGGGGCAGGCAGAGCCCCGACCTGGGCTAGAAAGACGACCCGAAGGAACCAAAGAACCCAGCCGGCACCAGCCTCAAAGTGGTCTCCCTTAAGTGCTACCACCCAGAAGCAATCTGAGTGTACAAGCCCCTCTCCACCACACAAGCTCCCCTTGAGGTCTTAAACCAGTAAGTCGTTCCCACCTCCCACTTCGGGTGTCAGGAGTTCTTTAAAAGGCTGCAAACCTCAGCCTGGCCCGATGTAAGCTCCCCTCCCCAGTTCAGCTTCACTGCTGTTATCTTCACTTTCAAGGCTCCTATGGCCCAAACGGGCAGATTCTCAACCCAACCTGCATTCGTGAACAAGTCACATATCACGCGTCTCCTGGACTGGAAAATGAAGGGCGATGATGATGGGGCTCGGCCTCCAGCACAAAGGGCTTCTGAGGATTAAAGGACAAAGGGCTGAGCAATTTGCAGTTATGAAGCCATAGAAAAGCCCCGCGATCATCTCTGCCTGGCTGGGCACAGCGCAGTCCAGCACACACAAAGGCCACAGTCAGACCTTCCCAGGTGCCAAAGACCCGCAGGGAGCTGGTCAAATGAAGCAGAAGCAGAAGACAAAAGAAAATCCCTCAACAAAACAAGGCCAGAGGAGAGAGGATACATAGAGGAAAGGGATTGGGCGGTTAGAGGGTCATGGGGTTTCTGCCGCTGAAATTCCCCCGGACAAAGAAATCCTTTCATGTTTCTGTTTGGGTTCCAATACGTGGGCGCATATATCGGAGGCTGCGCGTTGACCCCAGAGCCAGCTAGGAAATCTATCTGATGGAGTGGGAGAGGTCTCTGCGCAGCACAGTGCCACTGCGGTCCAATAAAGCCAGCTGCTGTGGCTTGTCAAGCCTACCGCCATGCATTCCTTCTGCGGAGCACTTCCCTCCAGGGAAGAAGCAGCACCTCCAAGTATCGGGGGCAGCCCTCTTTTCCTTTTCTACTCAGCCAGAGACTTGCTCCATGGGGACTTCATGAACTTTAGAGACTTTCATCTTAAATAATAGTCTGTGCAAAACTTTTTTAAAGCCTACTAAATGCCGAAAGTCACCAAACTTGTCCACCCTTATCAGTGTTGTAAAGTGCTATGGAATGAGCATCCCCATGGCATTCTGAAGAAACATACTCCTTGGGGTGGGTCACACTTGAAGTTGTTGGGTAACGCAGGGTTCCCAGGACCCTGTCCAGTTTTCAGGCCCTAGAAGAACACATGAGCACGGTATGTCTTGGCTCTGTGAGTGGCCTTCATCCACTAGAGAGTGGTTATCCCCAGGCTCTATGTTCCCAGGTTTCTGAGAGGCCCTGAAAGGGCAGATGGGGTGGTGATCTTGCATGTATTCTGACAAGAGCTGAGCCAGTGTCTTTTCAGCCTGGCCCTGCACTCCAACTGCTTCCTTCATCATGCAGCTCTGGGCTCCCTGGGCTCCAGGCCACTGCTGTGTGGTTGCCAAGCCCACCATATCCTGTGCTGACTGTCTCGTGACCACCGCTGCCCCCGGCTTCAGCCCTCTCTGTATGGCCAGCCTCCACCTTCCTCGTGGTCTCCGCCTTATGATGGCCATGCTACCTTCCTCCAGCTGATACAGAAAACAGCTGATACAGAAAATGTCCTCCTTGTTCAGAAAAGTGAGGGACAGTCACAGCCCTGGGGTCGGGGTGCTTGTGGCATGATTATGTCACTTCGTCCTCAGCTGCAGCCCTCTCTCACAGAACATGTGGGTGAAGTAGGGAGGACCACAGTGGTCCTTGGTCCCCTGTGCCCTCCTGACATCAGTTCTCAGGCTTGGTCTGACCCATGCTTTCAAACTCCTTATTCATTCCTGGTGGTTTTCTTACAGGGACCCTGCTCCCAGTCTTCCCTGAACCAGGTTTCCAAGGGGTAGGAGTGGGGGAACTGTTACAGGGATAGTTAGTTAGATAGTGTAGTCAGTCCGTCATGTCAGGATAGGTCTGAACATCAGTTGTGAATGAGGTTTAAGCCTTCTTAAGTGGCTTCTGGGCCTCTGGCCTGCAGCTCATTCTCTTAGAAAGGTCCCATTAAATGACTCAAGCCTGGGTCCACACTCAGTGTGCACTTGGCCCCTGGGAAATTCATCTTCTTGCCACTCTTTCCAGTGAGAGGACAGGACCTGCTGCTGCCATCCTATCCCCCTTGTCAGGCAGCTCTCCTTCTTTAAGAGGATGCCCAACCTCCAAGAGCGGTTCTCTTGAAGCGCTACGCCCACCTCCTCCCGTGAAATACGTACACATATGTACAAGTGCGCGTGCACGTACACACACACAGACACACACACACACACAGAGCCAGTACCTCCTAGGCTGGCACAACCCTATCTTGAACTCCTTACGCTTTACTTTGATGGCTGTCTTCAACCCATCTTCTGAAGGTCTAGCCTTATCCTGGATAGGCTGAGCGGGTGACAGGTTTTCGTGACTGGCTCTGCTAGCCTCTTACTCAGTGCAGCAGGGAGGTCTCTGGCCCCCTCTTTGGAAAGTAGGAGTTACTTACTGCTTTGTTCTCAGCTTTGGGGCAGCAGCTGAAATTAGAACAATAGGATATCATTTATTTATGTATGTGTTTAGGTTATTGAATACAAATTATTGATATGAGTTAACAGTTGTTGAAAAGCAATGGTTCCTAACAGTTTTTAATATAAATTAGCCAGTATTATATCTGCTTCATGATGAGATACTTTCCAGAGTATACTCATAATTTAGTGCATGAGAAAAGAGATTATAAAGGTTTACTGGAGCTTCAAAAGAATACGGAAGAAATCCAACATAGAGGCATTTAATACTGATTATTTCACTTATTTGAAATCCAGTGACTCACTTGTGTTCACCAAGCCTCTTCCAGGCAGTAACAGTTCTGATTGCTCTAAGAGGTCTACAGTAATTGGAAATCAGGAAATTAGTTGAAAAAATTATTATTTTCTCTCACATATTAAAGTACAAAAAAAGATTCACCCTATGTAGGGTCTAGCTATTAAGTTGAATTATTAATGGAGCCCTCAATACCAGAGTTTACCACTCAAGTAAAAATATTCCAAATAAGTTAATATGCTTCCAAACCAAAGATAGTGTACTATTTAACATCACCCAGAAATGGTCACACAAGACACATCTAGCTTGACATTTAATCCCTGCTGTCATATTTTTGGCTCTCTCTGTATCACTGACCAACATAAACATAAACATCTACTCTGAACCTAGACACAGTAAATCGGCTGTATCTTTTGCATGGGCTCTTTTGGCAGAGTTGGCAAGTTTCAACACAGAAAGAATTAGGAGCAGAGGCATCCCTGACAATCCCACTGTTGATCTATCCCTGCGGTTTTCGCCTCTGAAATGCAGTGCATCCACAGATGTTGTTGAGATACTGTTGGCCAGAGAAGCAACTCAGGCAGCTGGTTCCACTCGGCACGGTCTTCATACACAGCTGCATCCCACCCACCACAGAAACCACTGCTTCTCTCTCGGAGCCGTGGCACTTTCACCAGCACTTCCTCAGGTAACAGCGTCTGCAGATGCCCCGTCCCTTACAGTTCCCCTTTCCGGCTTCACCCCCACCCCGGGCCCATTGCCCTGAGTCATCGCACCCCAACCAAATAGGGAAAATACGGCTTTGACTCTCCCACCTCTCCCTTTCTCCACCTTTTTTTTTCTTCAGTGTCATCTCCTGGTCACAAGTCCCCAGGGGTCTTGAGTATGTTCCCTCCTTCCTAACAGAGTATGTTCTCGGGAAAGAATCAGGACAAGTCATTAGCTCGTTGAGACTGAAGTATAAAAGACTGACAAGGTTGCACTTTTCCTTAATGATTTTCACAGTCATTAAGTCCCTTGTTTGGCTTTAGCTGGAGCTCTGATTGTGGCAGACCTCTGCCAGCCTGTCTCAGCAATAAACTCTCATGGCCATTCCTTCATAACTAGCTTCCCAGTCTCATGACCTGGTCTGACACAGCCTTCTTCCCCCTGCATACTCCCCCCACCCCCAGCCATTTCACCTCTAAATTTCTAACAAGATTTGCCTTTTATTCTCTGCCAGTTACTCTGCTTCCCCTCACCCCTGCCACACACACCCCTATCTCTCAACCCTAAGACTGCCTTATCTTTCCCCATTAAACTATACTCTCGGGCTTCCCTGGTGGCGCAGTGGTTGAGAGTCTGCCTGCCAATGCAGGGGACACAGGTTCGAGCCCTGGTCTGGGAAGATCCCACATGCCGCGGAGCGACTAGGCCCATGAGCCACAATTGCTGAGCCTGCGCGTCTGGAGCCTGTGCTCCGCAACAAGAGAGGCCACGATAGTGAGAGGCCCGCGCACCGCGATGAAGAGTGGCCCCTGCTTGCCGCAAGTAGAGAAAGCCCTCGCACAGAAACGAAGACCCAACACAGCCAAGAATAAATAAATAAATGAACTATACTCTCCACTCACTCCTCTAGCTATAAGCAAAATTGTTAAACAAACTTTCTCAGATAGCTCTTGTCCGCAACCTCTTTAAAGAGAAAAGAGAAATTGTAAGTTCCCTAAAGTGAATTTACAGCTTATTCCTCCGTTACACTAAAAAAGCAAAGGAGAGACGATAAAGTACCCATCAATTCTTGGTTAACTGAAACCAAGTCAGTGTGTTTTCAAACAAACCTCTAGCACAGGATAAAATTAGTTAGCCAAAGAATACTAGGTTTAATATATGGAGAGCTCATTTTTTAAAAATCAGTGATTTCCAGTAGGAAAATGTAAAAGTTACCTGAACAAACAATATAAAAAGAGGAAATGTAATTGACTATAAAAAGAGAAATCTTCTCTCTCTACATAGTTAACGCTTCAACAAAATTTACATTTTTCATGTACAAAATTAGAGGAACAAAATGATAATACTCAACATTGTGGAAGAGTAAATTCAGAGACGCTTTTGGAAAGCAATTTGGTAAAATATATCTAGTAGCCTTAAGAAGTTTATACTTTTTAATCAGAAATTACATTTCTAAGGAAAAATTCTAAACACAGAAAAAAATAAGATTATTAAAAGTTTACAGTAGCAATGCTTATAAGAGCAAAATATTGGAATAATCTGAAGAGCCAATAAAAAAGATATGATAAAATATGATATATACACTTCATAGAATGGTGAAACAGAATGAAAAGTTTATATATTCATATATTATGCCTAGAAAAGATGGAAGGAAATATATTAAAATGTTAGCACTGTTTTGTCTGAGAGATGAAGCTAATGGTGATTATTTCTTTTTATTTGATATTCTCCATGATGAAAAGGTATGCCATTTATAGTTTTTTTTTAAGTATACCTTAAAAGAAATCATTTACAAGCTACACTTATTTTCAGCCTAATAAATCTAGAAATCCAAAAAAGTCTGGGGAAGTCCTCTCACCAGGTTCATCCTTGGCTACTTCTTGATGACAGCCTTCTGATTCTCACTGGGGAAAAAAATCAATCAAAGGATAGAAAGTAATCCTAGTTCAAGGTGGTATATTGAACATACACACATGCACACACACACCTGCCTTCCGTGCTGACGGAATGCAGCAGAAACTGTTCTGGGCCATCTGTATCCAGTTCTCCTTGCCCTCCTGGGTACACAGCTAAACTTCATTTCTCAGCTTCTCCTGAGGAGTCCAGCCAGTTAACGCTGGCAGAGGCGCTACAATGCACTTCAAGGCCTCTCTGTAAAACCACTCTAGCTCTAGCTATCTCTCTCCTGCCTGCATGGCTGGAAGTGAAGGACTCAGCTTGGAGGACAGCTGACCAGAAGAGATGCCCAAACAGGATCAACCAATTAGACTCTGGATGAGGCAGAAATACACCTTTACTATATTAAGCCACAGAGATGTCAAGATTTGTTTGTTATTATAGCACAACCTAACCTTCTCTGCCTCATATACCAAGGCCCTGGTGAAAGTAAAGGAATCCATGTAGAAATAAACCCATAAACACATTTTGAAAAGAGAAGGCCAAGGGAGGCAATTTGATGGAAGAAACAGAGGAGAAAGAGCTGCAGCTCCAAGTGTGCGCAGGACAACGCTGCAGCTGTGGGAGCATCTTCCCACAAAAACCTAAAGATGATGTCAAGGGGGATGCAGGACAGGTCTGACAAATGGAGCTGAAAACGAGGAATTGGATGGCTACCTATCAAGGGGAAAGCTATTCCAGGTACCCTGCTCTCAGCAGTAGGTTAGCCAGCGTTTACCTCCAAGGAAAAAAAATTTCTTCCCTAAACAGCAGAAAGAAAAGGCACTAGGAAGAATGATCCAATAAGATTTCCTAAATAGAGAACACGGAGAGCAGGAAATTATTAGAGAAATGATAATCAAACATCCCCAACCTGAAGAAAGGGAGTGTTCTGAGTGTAAGGGCCCACAGAGCACACGCACAGAAAACATAAGTGGGCCGACCTAGAAATAGCATCGTGAAATTTGAAAACTGCACAGAGTACAAGAAGGTCAGTTCAAGACAACGGAATCATCAAGGTGGCCACCCACAGAATTGAAAACTGAAACAGTTCAAAGTGACTGCCTCTGACAGGGACTGCTGCTGGGAGGGGTGGGGTGGGGACTCGCCTTTCATTTGAGTATTTCTATCATATTTCTAGTCAAACCCATACCTGAATAAGAGACCTTTACAGAAGTGTTATTTGCATAAGCAAATTTTGTCAATTGATTCCGTATATGCACTTTCCCAAATATCTGATGGGCCTAAGCCTCTTTGGTTCTCTCACTAACCCACTTTAGTCCTTGGCAGGAACGGGGATGAAATGCATACTTGTGTGGTAAGGTTAGAACTGCAGTCAGAGTCCAAATGAAAGTGGTTTAAATTGGGAACAATTTAAATCATTGTCTTTTTTTTCCTGCATTAACAACTAGTAATTAATAGTTCCATTTAATGTATTCATACTCTGCCATTTTTCAGGAAAAAAAAGATTAGAAGTCACTTACAAAACAAATATCATAAAATGCCTCAAAATAGGGATGAAAAAGAAGGTAACACAGGGGTAGAAAGAGGAAATCTAAAGGCCAGTCATCATAATGGTTGTGGTACCTGTGACTGAGCATAACCAGCATCACATATTCTGGCAACTGAAGTTTGAGGAGGGAAGAAAAGAGGGAAGATTCTCATAGAAAAAAAAAAAAACCAAAGCATTCCTTAGGAAAGACAAAGGTCTTTCTTGGACCAACTTTGAGAGAAATACACTGGGTGGGGCATGACAGAGAGCTCTGAGAAACAGGAGAGCAACGTTCTTTCAGCATCTTCTCAACAGAGACAGAAACCCTCCTCCGACTGTTACTCAATATTTATCATCCCCACCCCCGACCCCCCCACACACACCCAGTCACAAAATCCACCCCTTTTAAAATGCCCGTCCTCATTATACGAGGTGAGTAATTCCCAGACTTGCCTGATCATAGCAATCAGCTGGTCCATTTCCTCAACTGGAGACGCAGTTGATTTGATGAGTCTGCAGGAATCGCCATGGTGAACACCTTCTCCAGGTGAGCAGGTGAGTCTGGGAAACAAGGTGACAGGGGATAGTCTCCAGCTGCAAATGAGTATGCTCCTCTGGTTGATTACAGCCCTGCGGTAACCTCCCTCAGCTGGACTCTCTCCGGATGACAGCTGCTCTGACATGAATTTGCAGGAATTTGAGAAAGATAAATAATGTAACATTTGTTCCTTGATGGTAATAACTCAAAACTCTCCCCTCCCTTCCTCCACAACACTAATTTCATCAGTGTTACCATGAGAATTCACTAGAGACTCCACATGAGGTACATCACCCACACGATTTGATACAAACACATCTGTGCTGATGTGCACAGCTCTTTATCACTACAGATGATACGTAGGCCGTTGCAGAATGTTTTTAAAGTCTTAAGATTGCATCTACTATTTCTGAAACGAGGGAGGAAAAAAAATCTCCCTGGGAAAAGAGCTACATACAATGGGGCATACATTACTTTTGCTAGACTCCCATGCTGAATTAATTGCACTTCCAAAACATTCTTGCCTGAACCACGTTTCAAGAAGGCTCTTAGCTACAGAGAACGAAAATTCCCTTCCATACACATCGAAATCAGGAAATCAGAGCAGGCACCAGATTTCCCCCCACAGTGTCGTTTCCCTCCTGCCATTCATGAGAAACCTGGTCCAAGATGTTGCATTGCAAGGAAATTGGAGATGAAATGGTCACAAAAGTAGAAAGATGTTTAGCCTAAGGACAGTTATATGTGTTCCAGAACAAAGGAAAAAAAGGTCAAACCTAAGTCAAGGGACTGGCTCAGCTTTCTCTAAAATAGAGACAGAGAACTTTTCTCAGCTGAAAACATAATAATTGCAGGAGAGGAAAGAAACCTGAGAGGGAGCTCGATAGCATTCTCTTGACTTGGCCAAATGTTCATGTGGATTGTCAAAATTCATGGAGAATCAAACTGTGCGCAAAGCCTAAAGGTGAAGTATGACCTATAAATAAATACAAAAATCCTTAATCATGGGTTAGGAGTGGGGGTTCCCCAAAATACATTGTCCATGTACCCTGAAATTTTAGGATGCATTGGAAGCCATAGATTCAAAAAAGGCCAACTAGAGAGGCCAGACCTACTACATGCATTCCAAGTCAACCTAACCAGTCGAACCCTGGCCACCCAAAAAGGATTAAAGATTAGTTATCATTTCAATCCTGTGAAAGAAGATCTATATTTCTCTTTTAGACACAAAATTCTCTAGAGGATAGTGCTTGCCAACACTCTGAAAAAATAATCTCTCAAAATTCTTGCAACCCACTGTGTTATGATTTCATCTCATGAAATACAACACCTTTACATTAAACCTCATAAAACTAAGTCCCACTGGATCTCTTCCAAACTCAGAGAATAAGCAGCTCTGTTGGTGATGCTTAGAAAAGTGAAACACAGCCTCTCCTCATTGGGTTGGTTCCCACCACTGTGTCCATTTTGCTTTACTTCTACCACATATTTACATGTGATTAATCTCACACATAATAGACCTTACAAATGCTTTGTGATTGAAATAACACCTTCCAACATCACAAAGTTAATTACCTTAAAAAGGATCTTTTAAATTGAAATGTACACAAATTCATTCTGGTTTTCCAATCTATGAAAGTTATATCTATTTGTCTTGGATTTGCCTGTGCGTGGTCAAAAGTGTGAATATAGGTTCAGAAAGGACAAAATAAAAGGGTCTTCTGGCTAAGGAGAAATTCCCTCGGGTTTCCATTATATTCTTGACTCAAGAACAAGAAACAGTTGCCTTGTTAGAGAGACAATATCTCCATCTATCATACACACACATTCACACAAAGCAAATCTTCACATGCTTTCATCAGTGGTTATATGTTCTCCCAATACTGTAATTTTCAGCAACAAAGTCATCTCTTGATAAAGATCTCACCAAGAAATCAACCAATGATCAGTACCCCAAAGATCAATACCTCGTGCTTTCATATTATTATCATTAGAATCGCCTCCCTTCACTCACATTTACCATCAGTCTTTCCATTTGTCTCAAAGGTGGGCCAAATGTCAAGAAAGTTCCATTGGAACCCCACATGTCTTCTCACACTCCCTTTGATACCATCCTTCTTCTGTCAGATGTAAAATGATATGGTATAGACTATGCTTTGGTATCATCACAGACAACTTTCCATACACCCCAGCAAGTATCACTTGGAATAGAGGCTAGTTTCTTGGCCTGGGAAATTCTTCTCTAGTCAGGCATTCATATGATAGGATAGAGTTACCATTTTATTCAGCAAATAACTGTTGAATGCCTTCATTGAACCAGCATGGTGATGCAAAGAGGTATTAGGTAGTAATGTTTATCCACCCAATGAAGAATCTATTCTCATTTCAGAAAGATAAATACCATATGATATCACTTATATGTGGAATCTAAAATATGGCACAAATGAAGCTACCTATGAAACAGAAACAGAATCACGGACATAGAGATCAGACTGGTGGTTGCCAAGGGGGAGGGGGTTGGGGGAGGGATGGAGTGGGAGGGTGGGGTTAGCAGATGTAAGCTTTTATATATAGAATGGATAAACAACAAGGTCCTACTGTATAGCACAGGGAACTATATTCAATATCCTATGATAAACCATAATGGAAAAGAATATTTTTTTAAAAAAGAATGTATATATATGTATAACTGAATCACTTTGCTATACAGCAGTAATTAACACAACATTGTAAATCAACTATACTTCAATTAAAAAAAAAGAATCTATTATCATTTCTAATGCATCTTCTAAAGGGCATTAGTACAGATTTGACATCCTTTTTACCTTTTCTATGTACATATATTTTCAGGATTCAACCCATCATTCTTGAGTAAAAAGTGATTAGTCAGTGACATTTAGATGTGACATGGGAATTCCAATGTTCTACAGAAGAGTTTCAGCTGGTCTTCTATAGCATTCAAATTCATAATGTACTCATGTCCATACTTATTTCAGGAATATATTAATAATTTACCCACAATAGGCTCTCAGACATGTAAATCCATTATTTCTACTATTCCAGATTAGTGGGGGTAAAGGTTATAAACCCCATGTTTCTAGTGGTAGGAAAAGACAGGATGAATGTGTCTGTATTATTCTTGGTCCCATCAAGCTTCCTTTATCTCATTCAGGTTGTCAATCATTTACATTAATGTTAACACAGAGAAAGTATTTTATTCTTCAAAACATCAAAATTCTTCTCCCATTTGGTATTTGCTTCCACTGGACCCATAAAACTCCTGTATTGACCCTCTCTGGCTGCCCTTGGAATATGAATTAAAGACAATGCTTGTGTTCCTACAGGGCTGATAGGGGCCATGAGCAGTTAATGTAAATTCCAGTGACATTTTCTCAACTAGATGTAAACACGCTTGTTCTCTGAACTGATACACAAGAAATACAGAGTAATCACATAGTTACTCATTCACTTAATATGTCATTAAAACATTTACTCATGTCCCCAAATCTGGCTGTATAGACAAGAAATATGGGGCACAAAATTTGTAATACAATTATCATGAGGTATGAGACCTTAAGATGCTTAATTTCTCTGAGCTTCCTCAGTTTTCTCATCTGTAAAATAGAAATGATACCTTTTTACCAGGGTTTCTGTGATTAATTGAGAATAATACCTATGCTTTTTAAACTAACATTAGTAGTAGTAGTTGTTGTTGTTATTAATAAGCCCAGATTGAACTTCCCAAGGCTACTCTTTCATGAGATCATATATTCATTCTACAGATACGTTCTGAGTCCCTGTGAAGGGCTGCCAAGCACTGCATGTCTCAGTGATGACCAAAAACAACTATAGCTTCTGCCTTCATGGAGCTTTTTAAGGTCTGCCTAGTGAGGGGGAAAGACAGTAATTTAATAATCACACTAAAAAAGAAAAAAGAAAAATTGTAACGGTAATAAGTGCTTTGAAGCTGTACATAGTGTTATGAGAATTTCTCATAGCGGATTTTGACCAGAAGGGGCCATTATGGTTCATTTATTTAACAGTATTAATTGGGCACATGAATTGCCACACACTGTGAAAGTGCCGGGGATTCAAAGACTAAAGCATGATGCCAACCCCCAGCCAGCTCACCATGCAGAGAAAGGGGTCACGTGGGTAAACAAGCAAGCACCGTGCCCAGGGGAAGCCAGTGAGGCACCAAGAAGAGGGAATTCTACAGAGAAAGGAAGGGAAAGGAAGATGAGAAAAGAGTTTGTAAATGAGGTAAGCCAAGACTTAAAAGGTAAGTAGAAGCCTCTCAGGTGTTCACCCAAGAAAGGGCAACACAGAAAGAAGCAGAAATGTAAGCAAAGACAGAGCAGTGGGAAGCGTAATCCACTGGAGCAGTAGTTGGTGGGGGGAGGCGTGATTTCCCCCACCCCTACTACCAGGGACATTTGGCTACGTCTGGAGACATTTTTGGTTGTCACAACCTGGGGGAAAGGGGAGGTACCACTGGCATCTAGTGGGTAGAGGACAAAGATGCTGTTAAACATCCTACAAGGCACAGACGGTCCCCCCACTGGTGAAAAATTACCTGGTCCAAAATGTCAACAAGGCTGAGGTTGAGAAACCCTACGTTAGAGGAAATATGGTAGAAAAGCCTCAGTGCTCATACATGTACGAAAGAAACACAGAAATTTTTCCTTCCTTATGAGAAACAGTCCCCAGAATTGGATGTCCTTCTTCTCTGGGGTGTCGCCCACATCTCCCTATAGGAGACATTCAAGAAGCGAAGTGCACACTTTCTTTCAAGAGAAAGATGTACAATGGAAATATAGGCTTAGGGCACATCGGGAGGTGATGACTGGAGTCCTGGGAGTGGACGAGACCATGCAGGAAACATGTGTGATATACTGAAAATAGGAGAAGGCTCAACACGGAGCTCTGGAGAAACAGCACCATCTAAGAGGCTGACAAAGGAGGCAACAGCAAAGGGGAACAGGAGGGGATCAAAGGAGAAGGGCACCTGTGGAAGTCAGGAAGGACAGGCTTTCAGAATTGAGGGGCCATGACCCAAATGAGCAGAAAACCTGCACACGGATGTTTCTAGCAGCTTTATCCACAGTTGCCAAAACTTGAAGCAACCACAATGTTTTCAACAGGCAAATGGATAAACAAACTGGAGTACATCCACACGATGGAATATTACTCAGTGATAACAAAGAAATGAGCTATGAAGCCACACAAAGACATGGAGGAACCTTAAATGCATGTTGCTAAGTGAAAGAAGCCAGTCTGGAAATGCTCACACTGTGTGACTCCAAGTATATGACATTCTGAAAAAGGCAAAACTATGGAGACAGTAAACAGATTAATGGTTGCCAGGTTCAGGGCGGGGGGGAGGGGGGTGGTCAATAGGTGGAACACAGGAGATCTTCTAGGGCAGTGAAACTATTCTGTTTGGTACCATAACTGTGGATACGAGACATTATACATTTATCAAAACCCATTCAACCATACAACACAAAGAGCGAGCCCTAATGTAAGCTGTGCACTTTAGTTAATGATGTATCAATATTGGCTCATCAGTTGTGACAAATATACCACACTAATGCAAGATGTGAAAACTGTGAGAGAGGAAAGAAGAGGTATATGGGAACTCTCCCTGTACTTTCCATTCAATTTTTCTGTAAGCCCAAAACTGCTCTAAAAAATAGTCTATTAATTGTATTTTTAAGACTAGGATTTAGTAACTTAAGTTCAATTAATATGCATACTAATGAATGAAGATTAACATAAAAAGATGCTAAACATTACCTTAAATGTTATAGTTTATAATTTATCTGCATTAACCACCCCCCCAAAAAAACTGAGTGATAAACTGTTAAATATCATAGGGAAGTCAAATAAGGAGATCCAAAACTGAATCTACTCAACTTGATAATCAGGATATCATGGTGACATTTGACAGACAATTAAGTGAAATGGTCAAGGCAAGGATTGCAGAGGGCTTAACATGAATTAGCGGTAAGAAAGTGGAAAAAATAAGTGTAGAAGCTAATACTACAATGGCAATAATATTGCAAAATATAAATGTATCGAATCAACATGTACACCTTAACCTTACACAATGTGATACATTAACTATATTTTGATTTTTAAAATGAAAAAATAAAGTGTAGACAACTCTTTCAAGAAGCTAGGCTGTGAAAGAATAAAAGGATAGTGGGATGCAGAATAAAGGTCTTTTTCTTAATATAGGAGGGACTTGAATATGTTTGTAAACTGCAGGGAAGACCCGGCAAAGAAGGAGAGATTAGAAATATGGTAAAGAGAGATTACTAAAGCAGGTCAATGAAGAAGACATGGAAGATAATTGACTCAAGTCTTAGAGGAAAATACAGGGACATTTTTCTTTGCTATTTTAATAAGGAGATTTTGAAAGACAAGGGGTAGCCTGAGAGTGGAGAGAGTAGCAAGACCAGCTTTGTCTCCCTCACAATCCAGCCTGGTCCTCAGTCTCGGATTCTCATAGACCAGCATCAGGAGCACTGGACAGGCTGACATGGCCAGCTTTCCATGGATGTGTGGACTTGAATTAAGAATCAGGAATTCTAGGACCTGCCCCCACCCCACATCTATTGCACCTCCATACCACTATCAGCTTCATCTCCTAGTGATTTAGCTAAGTTGTTTGGCCCTCTTGGGACCTCAGGTACGTCACCTATAAAACAGCAGAAGCACTAAATTCCCAGCCTAGGGCTGGGTGCCTGATCAATTGACCTTGGGATTGTACAGCCAGAGATACTGCAGATGGACCACCACTTTGGCTGAGGAAGTAAGCCTTCTGGTCATGGAGATTTTCCTTCAAACATCATGGAGAAGAAAAACAAGTCAACCAAGCAGTATTCTCCATGGAAATTTACAGTATCTAGCCTCTCCAAAGTCAACCTCAAAAGATAAAGTTGCACTTTGAGGTCAATATGAACTTCAACATGAGCCAATTCTAATGTTAACCAACACTGGCATTCATCCAATTTTTTAAAGCCTTTCTGTTTATATCAAAGGAAACTGCACTGAGGCAATCACAGATGGACTAAGCAATCTCTGAAACAAACAAAAACAGTTTAAATGACTTCATATGGACTAACAATCTTTATCACCAACTTTTGATCTTACAAGCATGACATTTTTTAATCAAGAAGGGTAATGTTCAAAAAAAGGTGGGAAAAGCCAAATAGGCTAAAACCACATCATCCCGAAGTGTGTTTCCACAAGCTAGAGATCAAAGCCTCAAGACCCATGGCATCCTATTCCCACAGATAAACCATCTTGGTCTGAGAAGTTTAGCAGAGTATGGCATGGAAATCTTAGTTGGAGGATTTTCCAAGGGAAGACATTTCAGTGCCGTAGAAATTAGTTGGCAAACTTCCTACCTAACTTCAGTCCTGCACCCTGATACTTTCAATTGCTTCTTCTGTAGCCTTATCCCAAGCCTGGCCAGATTGAAAGTGCCAGGGATAGACCATGCAGCAGCCTGAGTCACAAACCACACATTCAAGGCATGACCAGGCTTGCCACAAAACCTTTGATACTAGCCTCACAGGAACACTAATGAAATCTGAGTAGAACTAACAATCCTAAGTGCCCCTCAACCCATGCTCCTGGAGGTTCTTTCAGCCAAGGATGACCCAGGGCTGGGCTGCTCCATGCTCATGCCTTTATCTATGCCACTCCCCCTGCTACCCTGTCTTCAGCCCTTGACCAGAACCAAAGGACACTCTGTGGGAAGGCAGGTGGCATGACCTGTCCCTGCTGGGAATTCATTCATCTGTGTCAGGGAACCAGAAACTGGACCAAGTGTTCACTGCCAAATCTAAACCTAGGACTGGTCAGTAATGCAAGAAGTTGGATTATATCTTTGTGTGAATTGTGCACAAGATGGTGACACAGAATAGCAGCAGGATGCTTGTTTCTTTCAAAGCCACACCAATAGAATACAGACCATCCTGTGGCTACAACAGGTGGATTGGAATGCTTGTGTCTCTTGAAGCAAATGTCTTAGAGTTCCAAAAGGAACTTCATATGGATTGTTTTGTAGTAGAAAACACACTGTTGAACATCTCATACTACAAAATAGTCCTGCGAGTATTTATAATGTGACTTTAGGAGCACATGACATGTGCTCTGAGGACTAAGTATTTGATGCACAAAAATATCCTTGTGGTACCCAAGCTGCCACAGTGAATCCAAGATGTTTGTAGTAAGATCATCTAAGGAAACCTTGGAACCAACTGTTGCCACATGGGGCACTTACTTATCATAAACTGCCTCTCAATCTGTAGTCATGTTTTACTCCTCCTATTAGAAGTTAAATTCTGGATACACAAGGAACACGTTCTGTCTTCTCCTTTCCCTTCCTCTGTTGGATCCTCCCTCACCTCACTAACTCATACCCATTACTGTAAATGTTTTCAGTGATAACCAATATTGAATGAATGAATGAATGTGTTTGGCTATAAATGAATGTAAAAAATAAAAACTTTCACTACAAGGCCTTACCCAGATATGGGTTTACTTCGTCTCTGGCGACAGGAAGTCTAAGGGTAGGAACACCAGGCTGTCAGAGGAGCTCAGGATGCCACAAGTCTCTGTCCTCAGGATCACCAGACAGCCACTGCACTTTCAGATGCCAAATCCACTCTCCAGGAAGCAAGACCGTGTGAGGGCTAATGGCCTTTCCCCCAGGCGTGTTGGTCTTTTTGCCTGGGAAGGGGTGCTGGGCACCTGAATCACTGGCCAGCACTGAGCCACGTGTCCCCCCAAGACAGAACATGTCCAAGAAAAGTGAGTGTTGAGCATTCCGGCATCTTTAAAGGGGGAAGGCAAGGGACAAGCCGGTTGGGAATGGGGTTGAGTGAGCCAAGCCCTGGAACTATGTGCTAACAGCTCTTCTCCCAAGAATAAATGGTTTTCACATAACTTGCTGCTCACTGATACTGTTTTGTTCTATTTATTTAGCCCAGGCTCTTGAGTTGCATGTGATGAAGGGTCCTCTTCATTTCATTCCAGTATTTCTAGAGTCCAGTGAGAGCCTTATGGTCCAGCTCTTCCAACCATTTCAAATTGATACAGACAGCTCAGGTTTCTGCCCCAAACTTCTGTCCAATTATATTTATTTCAATATCAACTTTTTTCACTTTGATTCATTTTGTTAACATTCTTTTTACCCTACTTTGTTTATAAGTGAGAGAGCTTGAATTCAAACTCAATCAGATCTGTAGTCACCATTTTTTAGCTGCTTCTAGAACACCTGTGACTCCGGGGATACTTGGACACACTTTGCCATCAAGAGGATTTCCACCGCGTTTGCTCACCGAAGTCTGTATAAAGTTGCCTGGTATGTGATAACACATGAAAATAAAATATAAAAAGAATTATTTATGGACTTGAAGGGTTGGCTATTACAACCCTATCTCAGACCATTCACAAAAAGCAATTCCAGGTCAATTAAAGACTATGAAAAGCAAAATTTCTAGACAGAATGTTAGGATACATTTTTATGAAGTTATGTTGAAAGGATTTCTTAACCAAGTCATAGAAAACATAAACCATAAACAAAAAGAATTATAATTTTGCCTAAATTAAAGTTACTTCTAGATGAAATGAGACAATAATAAACATTTAAAAGACAAGATCCAGAGAAAGTGAAAGTACTTGCAATTTATTTCATGGATTTTTTTTTTAAAACATGACATCCAGAATATATAAAGAAGATCTACAAGTCAACTAAAGAAATAGAAAAGACAAAAAATAGAAAATAGGGGAAAACACGCAATTGGCTCAAGAAGAAATCTGAACAGCCCAGAAATATTACAAAATATATGTTGACCCTCAGTTGTAGTCAGGGAATTGAAAAAAAATTAATACAATATTCATTCACACCCATCAAATTGGTAAAAATGTATGTCTGCCAACACTAAATGTAAGGGTGTGGGAAAATAGGAGCCCTCCAACATTGCTGGTGGGATTTTCGATTGGCACAGACACTTGGAGAGCAATTTGGACTATCTAGTACATCCCAAGACTCAGCAATCCTATCCCCCAGTACATATCCTGAAAAAAACTCTCCAGTGTGCAAGAGAAAACATATGCTAAGGTGTTCACAATAGCTTTGTTTGTGACAACAACAATTTGGAAGCAATTTAATTGTCCATCAGTAGGAAAATGGGTGAATAAATTATATATTCATCCAATGGAATACTATAAAAACATTAAAATGAATGAGACAGAGCTCATGTTTCAAGATAGATAAACCTCCAAAACATGGGGAGATGAAAAAGCACTGCCCTTCATCGAGCTCTGCGCCTCGCCTTCCATTTCCATCCTCCATCTGTTTAAATTCCATCTCTCCTCCAAAATCCTTCCAGAAACTTTCCCTGCTGTTTCCAACTTTGATCCTTCCTTGGGGGCTTGTGGTTTGTATCTCTATGACGCTCACTCTCAGTGCAGCACAGCAGAGTGCCCTAGCATCATCGCCTCCCCGACATTTTTTCTTAATCTTGGATCACTTGACAGAAGGGAAAAATCTTACTTTAATGCATATTTATCAATTGCTCATGAGATTGAAATTTTTTCATATGTTAATTACTTACGTGTAGTTCTTCTGTCGTATTTACAGCATCCCCTACAGCCTTTGAACATGGTGCCTAGCACATATAGAAAACAGCAAAGAAATTTTGACCTGACTTGAATTAAAAGCTAGAAATTCAAAGTAAATCAACAAAAACACTCAAAAAATTACTCCAACATAAGCAGTGTACTAAAATATAATAGCATATCACTAATACTACAAGCTTGCCTGTTGAGGTCCTTTCTTAATTAGGGAAATGGAACACGTCTTATTGCTTATATGATGCCAGGTATAGGAGGCATCCACCCTTTTAGGCTTAAATAGCTTCTGCTGGTTTGAGGAACAAGTGGAATTTGATGCAAACAAAAAGAATACAGATGCCAAGAGAGTATGTGCCAGGAGCCAGTGTTCCCTACAAAGTCTCTAATGTGAGACAGGTACCCACTCCAACAAACCTTGAATTCCACAAATGTATGACCTTACTCCCCAAGTTTAATGTATGTGTCTTTGGAAAGGTTCCTATTAACCTCATGACTTCTGGGGTTTATAGCTAATAAGCAGAATCATAATTGAAATGATTACATAAATACAGAGAGTTACTTTTCTTCCAGAAAATGTAAGCTATTTTTTCCCAGCAGTTCACAGGGCATTTAGTGGTCCCTGGGTTTTCTATTATTTCTTCGTAGGATTCTAGAGATTCCAAGGTTCATTTCCAGACAGCATAGTTTTTCCTAACAGCTTCCAGTAACTTATTCTGCCATTCAAATTCAGAGGTTCAACTTGGGAATCAGATGTTGAGTATAAAAAATATCTGTAGCTAAAAGAACAGCTGTAGCACTGGAATTACCAAGATCATAGCCAGTGACCATCACTGCAATAATTTTCTCTCTTTTCATTTATGAGTAATTTATCACTCTGTCTGGATTTTGACACGTAGCATCAACCAACCCAGATTTTAAAAGAGCACTTGGCTCCCAAAGTGCTGACCAGACAGAATCTCTTCTTTCAAGAGTAGTCAGAACATCAGGGTAGAGCTCCTTAGGAGATTAACTCTAGAATACTACTTACTCAGGATTTAACCTGTAATGAACCCAACTGAATGAGGATGAGGTTTTATGATTATCACAGGACATTAAAAACAAGCAAATTTAAATAAAAAAAAAAAAACCAGAAAGGACAAGATTGTCACATTTCCATTACCTTATCCCTTTATGGGGCTGTATTATAAGAAGGTAAAAACATTATTCAGTTGAAAAGCAAAATAACAATGGCAGCATTGCCCAGAAATATTATGCTTCCTCTGAATATTCTACCAGCTTCTAAACTATATTTTCATTGATATAAATTTAAATGTAACTTTATCTATATGTTGTAAAGTGTTCAAGGGATGTTTCTGCTTTTTGTTCATTTGTTGTTTTTTGTTTTTGTTTTTAGTCTCATGCAAAATAAATAAGACTTTGTACTAAATCTGTAACTATCATGAGTGAATACTTGTCACAAAGTTTTAAAAAAATCAGTGTAAACCAGACTTTATGTTAAAAAGTTCCCTAGGGAACTGGGTTTTACATTTGAGCCCTGTTTTAGCTAAAAGATTTATAAGGGCACATGTAGAAATACAGGTCCCTATTGGGTGATGAACCAGGGGTGAGACATAATTATGATTCTCTCTGCTCTCCATTCCACTGGAAACTGCTCCCAGGAGCCCAGAGGTGAGCTGGTGATCGAAGAAGAACATAAATGCTCTACACAATATGACCATCTGGTCACCTTCCCAACCTCCAATGCCAACCCAAAGGACACTAGAAGGTGATGCACAAATCTTTTCAGATATTCAGTTAATCGGAATATTTGTTTCTCTTGGAAAACTCATGTCAGTGAAATGTTTTGTAGGCCTTGAAGCCAAATTTGGTTGGATCTACTTGTGCGTTATCACTCCAGGCTGCCACTCGGCTCAGCCTGTCACAGGTGCAGTGACAGCCTAAGCAAAAGATGAGGTCGCCACGTAATGTGTGTAGAACAGTCCAGGAATGGAGAATTGAAATTTTCCTTGTAAAAAAAAAGAAAATGAAATTGCTCAATAACTTGCTGAAACTTCTCAAGAGTGAGGTAACACACTGGGAGGCCTAATCTTGGCAGCCCGTCCCCTTTGAAAATGTCCCCAAGTTATCACCTTAAGGGACAGAGTGGGGAAACCTATTTATCAGTCTACTAGGGAGTACCACAAGTTTCTTACAAGCCTCAGGGCATGACAGTATTGTTGCTATCACTGAACTATCAAAGCAAAGATCTGGGCCACCCAGAAAACTCCTCACAGGAGCCTGGTAATCACCAGCCACGGGCTCAGGAACACAGGGGTTGAATGTCAATATTCAGTTATATAACCAAAACAAGATTTAACAAGGAGATTATATGGGAAAAGTGTCTATTCTTTCTCTCGATGACAACCACCCCACCACCAACCACATACCCTCACCTCGGCCAACAGCTAAATGAATGCAACAGGGTTCCAAACTTACAAAACTTTGATAACCACCCTTCCCATATGAAAACTACCATGTTATCAGTTCTAAGAAAACTATACATATTTTGTACCCATATTTTGTACAGTAGGTAAAGGTGTAAAAAGTCAGAAATGTACAAATCTGGAAAAAATTTAGCAAGGTATTGTTCAGAGTATTTTCTGAAAGTTTGTTCCATATGGAGAAGTCAAGTAAGTTCCATATGGAGAAGCAATTTCAAGTTATTATTCTAACCCTGTTTAGTTCTGTGGAATAAAACACTGGTCATCATTAATTGTTTATTCCCTAAAGTAAGATTTCTTACATACTTTTCTAATATTTCTGTTGAGGATTTTCTATTCCTTTGACAAAAGTACTTCACTGTTATAACTTTACTAGCTTGCCACTATTTTTATTTTTCATAATTATTTTATTTTTACATCCAATGTGAGGTTTGTTTCATTGTTTAATCTCATAAAGTGTTTATGGAAATTAATGTCATTTTTAGATAGCCCCAACATCGAGCTTTCTCCACATTAGAATAAATTTCATCTGCTAATTTGTGTAACAATCTGCCCATCAACAAACGGTCTCTTTGCCTGTGGCTTTAGCTTAGGAACTGGACAGTGGATTCACAGATGTCCCTTGTGGTTCCAGGGATTAAGCAGTGTGACCCATGAACCACAAGCCACACGGGATATAATACTGAAACCGTCCTATAACTACTGCATAAATAACAGGTGAAGTTTTCCCATGACTGGCAGCCTTCCTCTTGATCATTAACACAGTTTCTTATGGCTTAAAGCAATAATGCAGTCTGTGAATGTATTTGTGCCTTATTCTCAGTTCTAGAGGACTACTTCCTTATCGTCGGGTGTGTGATATTCAAAGGCCAAGGAGAGTAATCATCACTCTATGTTGCCAAATAAGGACAACCTTTATCCTCCATATTCATCTAACTAGGTCCAAATGAAAAAATTGGTAGTAAACATGGAAATAACACATGCACTGAAATATTTATTTTATGGAGATAGATCTATTTTTAACAACTGACCTTTCAAAATTAACAGCAACATGAAAAAGTAGGAAGGAACATCAGAACAGAAGCAAACAGAGAAAATGTAAGTGCCTACTACATAAGGACATCTGTGACATTAGGAAGAAATGTACATGAGAACAAACAGGGGAGCCAGATGCAGACTCCACCAACTGAGCACTCATGGGTGAAAACGAGCGATGCATCATTAGTCAAAGCAGGACGAATTTTCTGCTGCTAAATAAGAACCTACTACACCCAAGAGTTTGTAAATATCATTAAATGAGAAGGGCAAAGACATAATAAAAGAGGATGCCTCATTGAATATAAGTAATCTAGATTATAATGACCTACCCAAAGGTCATAAATAAATAACATTTGTCTACACAGAATAGAAAGAGCAGCTCATTGAAGCATGTAGAGCAAATCTGTTTGCTTTATGAAATATCTGCAATTATCTGCCACTAGCCATTTGGAAATAAGAAATCACAGTATAATCAGCACCTATTTCCAATAAGAATGCCCTTCAACTGTAATGAAAACTTATTGCATTACTGATAAGTATGAAATCCCAAAAGACAATCACACATGTAAGGTCTGCCTGATGGGATCAGGCGCTAAACCACGTGGAAAGTCATCTCACTTTCAAAGCAGCAAAAGTACTGATGTGCCCAGGCGCCCTCATGAGGCTGTTCTCTCACATCTCCAATGTTTTTAATCTAATCTGCTTTGGCTTTCAACCAGTGAGCCCAAAGAATAAAGAGATGCATCTCAGTTTATTTCACTGGAGTTCATTTGAGAACTGAGTGCTTACTATGTACTAGGTACCATGCTAGACTCTGGTAGCCCAAGAGGGAGAAGGCAGGACTCCTGTCATTCAGGAGCTCACTGTCAAATATGGTCATTCAAGAGGTGATAAAATAAAATGAGGCCATTAGGGTGGGGTCCTAATCCAATATGACTGGTGTTATAAGAAGAGGAAGAGAGGTTAGGGGTGTACGTGTGCAGAGGGACAACCACGTGAAGAGGCAGCAAGAAGGCGGCATCTGAAGCCAAGGAGAGAGGCCTCCAGAAACCAAGCCTGCTGCCACCTTGATCTTGGACTTCCAGCCTCCAAAACTGTGAGAAAATAAGTTTGTGTTGTTTAAGTGCCCGCACTCTATGGTATTCTGTCATGACAGCCCTGGCAGACTAATACAGCATCCTTCCCTGTACCAGGGTTCCTTGGTGAACACAGGAGACAGTGAAGGGAGTTAGATGACCTTGAAAAGGAGCTCATGAGGGAGTTCCTCATCCCCGTATGTGTTCAAGGAGAAACTGGGTGAATCCCTGTCAGGGACATCACACTGGGTGGGAAAATGGACCAGCTGGTCTCGAACCTCTTTCCAACACTTAGATTCTATCATTTTTCTCTACAAACTTCAACTTATCCATGGAAGACAATTATCTCTTCCATCATCAAATATACTTTGGGGTCTCCTATCTAGAAATTTAAAACAAAACAGAAACACATTTAAATACTTTCACTTGACTCCCTCTGGCCCCTCCTTCATTTGACTCCCTAATTTCTCAAACACACAGTGTCTTACTGCTGCCATCATCTTTCTCCCACTTTTTGGAGATGAGTATTTGAAATGGAACTTGAAGGACCAATGGGACCTTACCAAGTGGGAGGGAAAGGACTGGGAGTTGTCTTTCCAGGTGAGGAGAAGGAGGGCGATGAACCCATCTCTACTGTCAGAGTCACAGAGAGCTGAGATGATCTTTGAACAGCTACAGTTACAAGTATTCTAGACTCTTCTGCCAGGCTCAAGAGTCAGCAGATTTGCATCTACTCTTGCTGGTTGTAAAGAGTCAACTCGCCTTAGGGAACTGTGACCTGTGTTAAGTTATTAGCCAGTCTAACCAATTCTGTTGTAAGAAAAGAATAGCAAGAATAGTGGCTATTGATAATACAACATTTTCATTTTGGTCAATAAATTCTATTTCCTACACCAACAAATCATTTTACAAAGCTGTTGCTGAGAGAACCCATTAAATGATAAGTGTGTCCTTGCTCTTCTGTACCCTCTCTTTGGTAAAAATGCTAATGAACAGTAGATTCCCCAAAATGTGAATGGCACTTCGATCAAAAAGTTAATACATCTATTTAATGTCACTGAACTGTGCACTTAAAAAAGGATTAAATGGTAATGTTTAGGTTATATATATTTTACCACAATTTTTAAAAAGTAACACCAAGTTTTAGTCACATAATAAAATAACACCTCTAAGCCTGTTAGCCTTCTAAGAGGGTAGGTAATGGATAAATAAAACCATGTTGGTCAGTGTGGTGGGGTGGGAATAGGAGTGGAGAGTTGAGAATTATATCATCTGTACCCAAAGAGACATAAAGTCTCTATGCTGAGAAAAATACTCAGTATGAACTTGTCTGCAAAACATGAGTTCCCTTGCCCTAGTAGGTTTTACAAGGTTACACTCTTATGCTGTTTGAGTCATTTTTCTACGAGCACTGTCTGTCTACTGTTTTGGAAGGAGAAGGTGAAGGCCCAGGGTGAAGGCCCAGATGTGAGGCTCATACTGTCAGACCCAAGTTCACTCTTCCCACTTGGATTGTCTCTGAACACCAGCGTGTGATTGGAAAAGGGAATGGCTCTGCTCCAGGAAACCCTTCTGTTCTATGTTTGCCTGAAGTCTAGGATTTGATGTCCTACTCTCACTGCAGAGTAGTAACAAACTACTTTGATTATACACTTGCTGTATACACAACACACCACTAAGTCTTGGGGCTGTGGCAGTACCCAAAAAATATACTCCTGCCATCCCCAGGCCTAGACTCTGGATGGGCTGAGAAAATGTGTTTCTAATTAGTAACGGTTACCCTGAGATTACCAGTGAAGATTAATTACAAGGGTTTTTCTTGAAGTGCCAAAACTGTTTCCCTCAGTTAATATTTCAACTACTTGTCATCTATTTTGGAATACAATTTTGACTTCAAATTCAAATTCCAACAACAGTAACAACATTTAAAAAATAATTAGATCTCTTTCCAACTTAGTGAGTCTGATTTTCTTTTGAACCTGTGTAAAGCGTAAGTTGGATTTGCCTGCCCCTTCCAGGGATGGAGGTGTGGAGTCCACCCCTGGCCCAGTCTTTCACAGCTGAGTGGCACTCCACCTCTCCTAATGATTCAGGACTTTCTTTGTTACCTGGGTAAGTCTCTTAACACTTCATTACACCCACATGAGAAGTTTCCAGAGGAAGCCTCCGTGGCTAGAGTTGGCTGACATCATGCACTAATGACTACCTAGTAGAACAAAAATAATAAACAGCACTTACATAAAGTACTTAACTGTACTGCTAAGTGCTTTATTCCTTTCATCAGGCGCATTAGTATCCCGTTCAACTGGTGAAGAAACTGAGGCACAGAGAGTTCAGGTAACCTGTCCAGGATCTCTCAGCTAGAAAACAGTGAAGTTAGATTTGAATGCAGTCTGAGTTTTGACCATCAGGCAGCCCCAGGAATCAGCCTGGGAGAAGCTGATCTCTCCCAGTACCAAATGGATATCTCAAATTAAGCCACAGGATTTGCTTTCTTGGGTTGCAACCCTGTTGCAAGAGTCTCTAAGAAAACATCTGCAATCCTCATTCCCCCTCTGTGACAAGAAAGACTCTGACTCCCCTCCCCTGGGGAGGCTTGAAGCCTGTTCTTTTTGGCATTCCTCGGTCTATGGAAAACAAGAGAATCAAAATAGTTCGGAGGGTTCCTTTCTCTTCCTTCCCTCAATCTGCCATCTTTATCTAATTTCCTGGCAATTTACATTTCATTGAACATATTTGCATAGCTGGATCACCTTAAAATGCCACCAAAAAAATCTAATCCGTGAAGACCAGAAATGCATGTTATACAAAATACATCATAATATGTATTCCTGGCTAGAGCCCTGATAGATTTCAGTTTGCTCAAGGATTTTATTTTATTAAATTATTTCACAAAGTCATTTTATTTCATTAAGAGTTTTATTCTCCCAGATTACATTCTCCCAGAGAAATCATTCTCTAAGCTACATAATGGAAACATATTATTAAAGCAAATTTCCATAGATAGGTCCTTTAGGTAATGCTCTTATTTCCTATACTACTGGAAACACCTATAGGAGTTCATTAAAATTACCAATTAGAAATGTAGAGGAACTTCTATAGCACCCATCAACTCAGGCCTCTCAATTCCAGGGAGCAGGTTTATATTTCTCTAGACCTCTTAAGAGTGGTCTATTTTTATTTCTTCATGTAAGTTGACAATGCCAGTTAAAATGCAGTGGACTCAGATCATAACCTAGCTTGCTGTCATATAGATTCTGCTCTGATACAAATCAAAGCATAACCATAGAAAAAGGTTCATGTAATATTTTCCAATTGTCAATTTTTTCACTAACCCCAACTTTACAGCATATTATAATCTATAAACCTTACCAGTATTTACTTATTACTTGACATTTATTGACATTTATTGATTAACAATAGCAGCTTAAGCACGGTACAAAGCATGGGATTAGATGTGGAGTGTGTACATATACGCTATAGGTGTTGCTACCATTCTCTGACATCCAATTCTTCTCCACTTCCAGCCGCAGGGCAGGAGTGCACATTCGACCCCTCTGAAGTTAGGGGTGACCTTCTTACTCATTTTGGCCAATGGAATGTGAGTGAAAGTGACATGTATCATTTCCCAATGGAAGCATTTACTTCCAGTAATGGATTCACCAGCCCTTTGCCTGTTAAGTGACTATGGGAGCACATCTTGATATGGAAATGCCATAAAATAAAGCAGCTGGGAATGCTGAGCCGAGAAAATAGCTGCCCTGGAAGACCCCCCCGACCCTGACCCACAGCAAACTTTGCATTAGTGAAAGACAGACTTCTGTTGTTTGGTGATGATTGTTACAGCAGTAAAACCTAGCCTATCCTGATTGATATGGTATTGTATGTGATGCATGATTTGCATCACACTGAAGCCCAGGGCTGTGTGTGTAATTCCTAAGTAAACCAGTCAATTTGCTTTGTCAATGGCTAAACATCATTTTAACCCTACCATCTTGAAAATGAGTACTAATGTGTGTTACAAGGAAAACTGAGAACGATAGTTTGCATAAATAAGTGTACATTCCCTTGACTTCTATAAAAGTGAGTGATGGCACATATCTTAATGATTAATATTCAATAGGACCATCCTCACCCATAAATGACAGTTCACTACATCTTGTAAATCAAAAATCTATTTTAGCTAAATTGATTCTAGAAGTAGAACATAGATAGACACAACATATCAGAGAGTGTCCAGCTATTTCATGCCAGCGTGAAGAGCCTCACTAAAGGTCTTATAGGCACACACTATGTGAACAGACAGAGCACCACTCATGTGAGTGTGTCAGACCTATCCTGACACTGTCTCCTTCCAAAACTACACCCACCTGAGAGGAGAAAAGGGAACCCTCCTACACTGTTGGTGGGAATGTAAGTTGGTGCAGCCACTGTGGAAAACAGTATGGAGGTCCCTCAGAAAACTAAAAATAGAATTACCATATGATCCAGCAATCCCACTCCTGGGCATATATCCAGACAAAACTATACTTTAAAAAGATACATGCAGGGACTTCCCTGGTGGTCCAGTGGTTAAGACTCCATGCTCCTAATGCACAGGGCCCGGGTTCAATTCCTGGTTAGGGAACTAGATCCTGCATGCCGCAACTAAGATCTGGCACAGCCAAATAAATAAATAAATACTTTTTTAAAAAAGTTACATGCACCCCTATGTTCATAGCAGCACTATTCACAACAGCCAAGACATGGAAGCAACCTAAACGTCCATCAACAGATGAATGGATAAAGAAGATGTGGTACATATATACAATGGAATATTACTCAGCCATAAAAGAATGAAATAATGCCATCTGCAGCAACATGGATGCAACTAGAGATTATCATATAAGTAAATCAGAAAGAGAAAGACAAATCCTATATGATATCACTTATATGTGGAATCTAAAATATGAAAAGTGAACCTACCTATGAAACAGAAACAGAATCATGGGCATAAAGAACAGACTGGTAGTTGTCAAGGGGGAGGGGGTTGGGGGAGGGATGGAGTGGGAGGTTGGGGTTAGCAGATGTAAGCTTTTGTATATAGGATGGATAAACAACAAGGTCCTACTATATAGCACAGAGAACTATATTCAATATCCTATAATAAACCATAATGGAAAAGAACATTTTAAAAAAGAATGTGTATATATATATATATATATATATATATATATATATATATATATATGTATAACTGAATCACTTTGCTATACAGCAATAATTAACACAACATTGTAAATCAACTATACTTCAATAAAAAAAAAAAACCTACACCCACCTGAGAGTGAACACATTCTACTCCGAGAAAACATGAACTCGTGGAGTGGCAGCCCTTAACCATGACTCATCCTCCCCTCACCTTCCCTGTGGATCACCCTTGTGGTAGACAGAACTGAGCCTTCCAAGGATGTTCTCCAAGAACCAGAAAGTTCTGGTTCCCAAAGTACATTCTTCTCTGCACAAAGGGATATTTGAAATACGTGAATGGGAAAAATGGCTCAGAAAAATAAGAGCTAACCCTTCTCAAATTCTAACCACGCCATTTTTGAGGTTAAAAGCAAAGCTCAATTACTTTTTTTATTTTTCATTGCAAATCTAAAATTCCTCTTTTCAACCAAGTTGAGATGGGAAATATGAGAAAAACAGTTTCTGCGTTGTGGCCAACCTGTCCAAATGCCAGAAGACATTACGATCAAACTAATATGTTGGAAGAAATCTGGACAGTGAGGTGCTTACCCAGACCCATGTTAATCATGATAGGCACAAATCAGTCACTACAAAAGCAGTGCCACTTATGAGCCGGTAAGAAACTGTAGAGGAAACATCAATGCAGAGGAATTCACTCATGAAATTGAATATGGTTCAAATATTATATTCAAAGGTAATTTATTATGACATAGATCAGCATTTGTTGACATATGGAAAGTTGTTATAAACAGTATGTATGTTTGACTGCATTTTTATAAAGCTTTGTGTGTATTCATTTTCTCTTAAATTAGAAAAATACAATTATGTTTCTCATTTTTTGGCAAATCAGGACAGTGAAATTAAAAGATTTCCACTTTCCTCTTTATAATTCTCTGTGTTTCCTGAATCTTTTACATGTATTACCTTTACAAACAATAGGCATTGGTGGGGGAGGAGCAATTCATGAGTAAAAATGAGTTTCATATTAACTTGATTTAATTTTCAATTCATTCCTTCAGTCCTCTATCCAGTTGTCTGCTGTTGATTTGGGAAATGGAGCTGTGCAGGATACATCATTTATCTGTTGGTTAATGAGAATTTCCCATGTATCTATTACAGTTCAGAGTTTCTTAGACACTGAATATTCTTCTCTGAAAGTAACTTCATAAACTGGACAGAATGTAATCTCCTTTTGTTAGTTTAAGCTGGTCCATCTGTTCCTCTCAAGATCTTTTACAGAAGCTTTTTCCGATTGCCTGCTTTCTAATAAGGCTTATGACTATATTCTATCACAATTCAAAAAGGAACTAAGGTTCTCAGACATGACCTACAACACATATTTCACTCTATGTGAATCATCATAGCTTTCACAGCCTTTTATCCAAGTGCAGTGGGGAAAAGTCTTTATCCTCAGAAATATGTGCCATCTTCACCTTTAAAGCTAAATGCAGGGAAGTGGAAATTTTACCTTTACCTGCAAATACTAAACCATAAACCCTTTAAAGTTGGGGACCTTTTGATTACTCCCACAGTATGTGGTAGAGGCCCAATAATCTTTTGATTGGATGGATGGAATTAAACCCTGAGGAACTTGAGGAATTACTTCTTTACGGCATTAGGCTGCTAATTACATCATCTATGGTTAAAGAGAAGAGCAGGGCAGAATATTTGTCCTGCCTCTGGTGATATGGCAACATTCCATGGAAATAATTCAGTGACTACCTGGCTAAGTCTTTAAGATACCATGAGAATATCCTAGGGAATAATACATTCTTTCACCAAAAAATAAATAAATAAATAAAAATCCAAAATAAAAGAAATCTGGTTGTGAGGCACGTTACAAGCAAAATTGACAGCCCCCCTCATCTTTCCCCCTACCACCACACCCAACTGCTCTGAACGGAATGATAACTAGCATAAGAAGTAAAAGTTTCAACTTAATAATACCAAACAGCTTAGAGTTAAAGACTTGTTTATTCCAGGGAAGAATTGATAAAAGAAAACATCAGATAATCTTGCTCATTTTGAAGCTGTAATCCAGACAAACTTGGACATGGAAAGGGTTTCTGAACTAGTACAAATAATAATAAATTAACTGTACTCATAAAAGCACTCTTTTCTTCTTTATTTTCTTCCAGGGCAGAACTTGTCATGGATTTCTTTAATTAATTAAGATTTCAAGGAAACTAAGGAAAAACAGCAAAGCTGTGGACAACATGGCTAAGATGATCCCTAGACACTTCACAGGCTGGCCATCTCCCAGAAACCCAATTTAACATTTGGAACTGTTATTTCTATGTAATATTTCACTCCCTATTGTACCACTGGAGATTTACAAGCTATTAAGAAATATTAGGCTTGCTAATGAAACTTTAACATTTAATGCCAATGAATTCATTCAGAGTGCTGAGTCTGTGTGTTTGGATCCTGTGGTTTGAAGCTACAGGTTACACTATTAGCCCTAAATTAACTAAAAACAAATGCTTTTTCTAATTTACAGATTTCTTGGTTGCTATGAATACCTGTGACTTACTGAGTATGTCATAAAAGGATGAATCACTTTAATGAATCTGACAAATGTCTTATTTTGGGCAACATAAAAATCTACCATTATAGAGAAAGACCCAAACAGACAAACACACACAGAGTATGAAAAGGTGTCCCTAAAAGTCAGTTTGGTAAGAATGACAAAGGGCTTTTGATTCTGGGATTTGTATCTGGAAAGACCGTACATGTGTGCAGGAACTCAGATTCCATCTGTTGCTTTAGAGCCAACAGAATTTATTGTATTGACTTTGTGCTCTTATCTGATGGCAATAAATTCCCACCAGAGTGAAACACCAGCTTAGCCAGTGACCCCTGCTGTTCAAATCAGACAATGGAGCAGGTCTTTCTTCCCAGAGACACTCTGTGGCTTCTGGACGGCCCTCTGTGAATGGCCTTGGGATTCTGCACTTTCCATTCAGGATTTCCTAATGTGGGCAATTAGGAGATGCTTCATTTCAAGAGTCTCATCAGCAGTTGCAACACATCGGTGAGCAATGAACTACTGAGACCCCAGAAAGAGACAGGAAAATTGGGAAGAAAGGGGCAGGGGAGAGGAAAGGGAAAGTATCCACGGGGTTCCTTGCATACACGCTGTGTTCAGTATTTCTTTAAGAATGCCAAATGGACTAGCTGTACACAGATGACACAAACTCCAAGTTTTTGAACCCCCAAGACCAAGGAATTATTACTGGTCCAGCAAATTTGAGACTTTCTGCTGTAAACAAAAAGTTGCTGAGGAGGATACCTGCACTGCACAGAAATAGAATCTCCTTCCCAGAGAGGTCCAGGCCACTGAACCACCTCAGGTGCTTTTGTTTAGTTGGGTGGGTTTCTTTTTGTTTTTTCTTTTGTTTTTGTTTTGAAGCAGAAGCAGCCCAGGGATGCAAGTAGGACATATCATGCCCTAGTTCCATCCTTATTCCCAAAATGTCTAGGGCCATTTTCCCATTGAGGGAACAAGAGAAGAAATGGAAATTGGTCTCTCCCAAGGCAGACAGCCTCCATAATGTGCCTCTAGCTTTTCCTGAGAAAAGTATACTGTCAAACAGCTTTCTCAGTCCATCCAAGTCAGCTTTGACTAAAACACTCCAGTGACTGAGGAAGAGCAAGAAAATGCACTGTTGCACTAGTAGATGATCATTGTAGGTGTAATTGTTTTTTACCATTTTGGAGCGACTGTTTTTCAGTAGTTTTCTATTGAGCTCCAGAAGTATCCATCCACAATGCCTTCAGATCTTTCTCAAAGAGCTAGTTCACTGTACTCGGTACCCAGAGGTCTCGGGAACCAGGGGTTCACACTGGCTTTGGACCCCCACCCCCAAACAGAGAGCTCACACAGACCCGAGCAATTAACAGCTCTCGCCGGCAGGCTCCTTCGCGGCCAAGTAGGGCCCGGGGACAACGCCTGCTTCGCCCCCAGGGAATCGTCGCCCCGAGCCCTGCGCCAGGGCTCCCGTAGAGCGCCGACCACAGTCTAGTCTCCGCCGCCCCTCCCGCTCCCTTCCTCGGCCAGCTCGCCGAGTATGAGCCTCTCTGGACCCTTCGTTTGCTCTTGCAGCGCGGATCTGGGGCCCATCAGCCCCTTAAATCTTAAAGAAGGAGATAAGCGCAAGAGCTTGGGTTAGCAGCTGGTAAACTGTTCGCTCTCAGCCTTGACTTTTCTTAAAATGCGAGGCAAAGGCTTTGCGGTCGCAGGCACAGACCTTGGTATTGGAAATCCGCGACTGAACCCTTGGACTCCGAGGGCCCAAGGGGAGCACAGAGTGGGCAGCAGGGGAGCTGCGGGCACTTGCCCCGCGCGCGCGTTTGCGCCGGGCACCTTCACGTCCAGCGGCAGTCGGCGTCCCGGCGGTGGGTGCAGGGTAGCGCCCAAAGAGAAAGAACCAGGTAATCCCTTCCCGCTGCACATTTAAAAAACAAATGAACAAAACACCCTCACGCCTAACGTGTAAAAATATAAAAGATCTCAGAGCCTCAACAGAGTAAAGGAAGCCGATTTGCAACCCTAAAGGGGTTTGGGGAAACTATGTGTTTTGGGTAATGGCGCCCCCAGATGGCTGCCGCGAATCCCACAAAAAATGCTGGGGCTGGCGCGCCGCTCCGCCCCCGGGGAGCAGGGAAGGCCCGGGTCCCCAGTCCCACTAGAAGGTGACGTCACCCACCCCGCCGGCCTGCGCGTGGACGAAAGCCAAACCACCGCGCTGTCCTGGCAGGACAGGGTGCATCCCCACAGCCGCCGGGGCAGGAACCTCACCCAGCTGAGGCACGTGCAACACCACCAGCTGTGCCACACGCTGTGTGACCCTGTTCTACTTCCTTAACCCCTCCGTGCCTCAGTTTCCTCGTGACTAATTATTTGCAAAATGATAATAATCACACCCACCTGCCGGGTGGTAGTGAGGATTTCCGGGAACAGGGGTAGCGCTCAGCCGGTCTGTCAGGGAGTTGGCTCGGGGCGTCCTTCTCAGTGCTTACCCAGGGCGCTCCGGGCCTGCCCTCTGTAACTGCATTCTTCCCCACTCACGAGTTGTTGTAAAGGCTTAAATCGCAAGAGGCCGTGCATTTTAACAGGAAGCGTCGAAAGCCAAGCTTTCAAATCTAGTGGGGGCTAAGAAGCTTGTTTCCAGGTCGAGGTTGCCCCTCCACCGGTGCTAGATTATGAGAAATTAAGGCGTCGGTTTATCACACGTGTCGTTCACCCCCTTCTTGCTTGCACTCCCTCTCGGAAATAAGAGTCTGAACGCCTTTACTCAACTATTCTCGGGGTGGTGGGTGGGGTGGGGTGGAAGGCTCGGTTTCCCTGCTTCTCCGCCGAAGCAGAGCAGACGCAGGGGTCTGGAGGCCCCCTGGAGACCGCTCCCAGCCCCAGGGCAGAATCTCTGGGCCGCAGAATGAGGGTCCTGCCTGCCCAGAAACTCTTCCAGCCAGCACAGGTTTAACCAAGCAGCCGAACTGTTCTGGCGAGATTGGCAGGAACTTTCTTTGTGCCTCAAGATTCTTTAGTGCCTTGACAACAGAAAACAAGCAGAGAAGCGGGGCCAAATCCAGAGCACGGGGTTGCTGAGGTTCTCAGGCCTGCAGCATTCGGGTGGGGTGTAGTTCACCGTGGCGGGGGTGGAGCACGCCCAACCTCGTCACCTGGGGCCCATGGGCCACCCCTTTAAGCAGGTCGCCCCGCGGGGTACTTCGGTCCTCAGAGGAGTGGTCACCCCCACTACTTGTCCTGGGTTTGGGCGAATAGGTTCCGTTCCTAAAAACGGCAAGTACTAAATAGACCCCGGAGGAGTGGGGGGTGGAGGGGTGAGGGGGGTAAGCATTGACTCTCCATTTGTGGAAAACAAAAGCCTTTGGCGGATTTTGATAACTTGCATGGATCGGAGGAGACCTGTAGGCCCAAGGGCCGGCATGGAGGGTAGAAGAGTCCGGGTTACTGAAGGCGCCGCCGGGCTGCACCACGTGCGCCCATCTCTCTGCGGTGGCACAGCGACCCGGGCGGGGGAGGCGCGCCAAGCATCTGTGTTCGAGCATTTGTCACACAGACAACGGTCCGCGCTCGCGTCCGGGCCTCGGTGAGAGGTTATTCTCTTCGTCTGCAATCTGCTCGTCTGGCTGGTGCGCCTGTCACACGCGCACGCGCTTGCCCGGGCGCTAACGAGCGGCGGAAGGGAAAGGGAGCGGGCCGCGACCCCGAGGTGGGGGAGGAAGACGCAGCCTGTGCAGGGTGAGGTCTAGGCTGGGTGGCGCGGGTGCGTGGAGGGGCTGCGACCCCGGAACCAGGCAGGCCCGAGCGCGAAACTAGGCGCGGCCGAGATGGAGCCCCTAGTGCGGCTCTCGACGCCCCCTGGCGGCCAGGGAGGTGAGGCAGCGGGTTCTCGAAACAATGCGTCCGGCCGCGCGGGCCCCAAGGGCTCCTGGGGCCCCAGCCTCTCTCCGGTGCACGGCTGCGCACCGCCTCGAAGCAGCCCGACCGGCTTCGGGCTCCTTGTGCCCCGGGCTCCTTGACCCCCGAGGGAGTCTGAGAAGCGGAGGGGACCCAGGGGAAGGCGTTGGGGCTGGGGGCGGTGGAGGCGGGAAGGCCCTCATCCCAGCCCCGGGCCCAAGTCCTAGCATCTCTCAGAGCTCAGGCTCTGATTAGCTGCTTGGTTCGGTGTGCTTCCGTTTTATTTGAGGTTTATTTTCAAAGTAGTTTGTACTGGGGAGCGGAGCTTTTAGGCATCTCAGTGCTTCAGTTAGACACGAAAAGACCCAGGACCCATTCGGCGGAAGAGCGGCCTTTTGCTGCCGCCCCCGGCCCTTCTCCTGCAGAGCACCAGCGTCAAAGGAGACAAGACGCAAGCTGGGGTTTTAAGGACCTAGATTATTGGGTCAGAATCAAAAGATACCCTCCTTCCAGGTGGCGATTTTCCTGGTGGGTTCACGGCCAGGATGGGGTAAGAGAAAACACTAAGTGGGCTTTCGCCATCCCACGTTAACCCCTTCCTCTAAGTAGTGGGACCACAAAGCTAGCTGGGCGACTTGGGCCTGGGGGGCCGCCAAGGCCAAAGCATCTTCCGGAAGGAGGGAAATAGAGACGCTGCGGACGGAGCCCACTGATGGCTCTAAGTGACCGGGAAGTGATAACAATGCGCCCACCTTCCATATGAAAGAACCTTGGAGCCTCGCTCTCCGGGGATTCTCTCTTCGGAGCTGCACCGCCAACCTGCGGGGAGGGGTGGGGGGGTTGGCTGAGAGGGAGGAGACGATCAGCTACAAGGGGAAACTCGGGGCGATTAGAAGAAAGGAGCCCCCCCCCCCCGACACACACACACCTTCCTCCTGCTGACACCCTAGTGCCGGTTTACAGCTGTGAACTTACAGTTTGGAATCCTCCAGGGCACGAGATCCCCAGCTCCGCGAGCGCACAGGCCCTCTGCCTGTTCGCCTCCGTACACCCGGTGCCCGCCGGCATATGTAGCATGAAGGAGCCGTCTCTGCCCAGGCTTCGTGGATGTCTAAGCAGGGCTTCTTCCTCTGCCCCCACCCCTTCCCAGCCTGCCCACCTGGGGCACTTTCTACCAGTCCCTTGTGCCGGGCACCAGCCTTTCCAAACCGTGCCCTGAGGGCACACACCCCTCAGCGCCCGCCGCCAGGGCCAGAGTGGATTAGGGCGCGTGGTGCCTTCGAGCCTTGAGTCAACCCGTTCCTTTAGGCAGGGAGGGCAGGTCTCTTCTCCCAAACCGGGAAATGGTGGGCAGTCGTGTGTGACTCTGACGAAACTCTGTAGAGGCGCTTCCACAATGGCCAAATTTTCTAGACTTACCCCAGCAAAATAACACCCCCAAGGTTTTATTGATATTTCCTTTTTCATGTAAAAGTTTTGCTCATACGACTCTACTTATGTAAATTCTGATATTTGGAAGGGCAGGCGGGAGCCACCGTACGGGCTGGGCCAGGCTGGGAACCGTGGCTGGGGGTCCGAGAGGAGAGCAACCAGGCCGAGACGGCCTCGGGCGGGCAGGTCCCGGGCGCGGGCCAGGGGCACAAAGGGCCGGCCGGCTGCTGGCTCGCGACTGCCCGGAACGCAGTTCCGCCCCGCAGCCCCGGGGCCCGAGCAGAAACTTCGTGCTGGGGTCAAGCAAACCCACGCCCGGGCCTCGCGGGGTCGGAGCGCGTTCCCTCAGGGACCTGGCGACAAGGCCGCTGGTCACGTCCCCCTGTCTCCCGCAGCCCGTGCTCCGCACGCTCACTGTTGGGGCGCAGCTGCCAGGCTGGTCTATTTGTTTGTTTGTTGTTTACAGCAGTCCTAGAGCGCGCGCTTGGCAGCATCCTCGGGGGCGGGGGGAACGGGGGTCGGTGGGGCGCAGCCAGAATTTCCTTCCAGGGAGCGCGTGAGGGGCATTCTCAACGGAAAACCAGACCCAGAGAGTAGTGACCAACCCTCCTCGGATTACTCTCCACTGGCTCCTCCCTCGCTCCCCCCCACCTCCAGATTTGCATAAAAAAGGCCAAGAAAACGCTGGCCGGGCCCCAGCAGTGGCTCACTCTGCTCCCCCGGGTCGGAGCCCCCTGGAGCTGCGCGCGGACTTGCTGCGCGGAGCCGAACGCAGAGCCCCTCGCCGCCGCAGTCCGCGCGCCCGGCGTCCCGGCGTTCCCACCGCCCGCTTCCCAGGCCCCGAGCCGCGCCGAGCGCAAAGAGCGGGCCGGGAAGAGCTCCGGCCCCTGCCGCCTCGCGCTTCCCCGCCTTGGCTCCCTCCGCCCCACCGGGGGTCGCGCGCCCACGATGCCGCAGGGTCCCGGCTCGCTGCTGCTGCTCGTCCTCGCCTCGCACTGCTGCTTGGGCTCCGCGCGCGGGCTCTTCTTCGGCCAGCCCGACTTCTCCTACAAGCGCAGCAACTGCAAGCCCATCCCGGCCAACCTGCAGCTGTGCCACGGCATAGAGTACCAGAACATGCGGCTGCCCAACCTGCTGGGCCACGAGACCATGAAGGAGGTGCTGGAGCAGGCGGGCGCCTGGATCCCGCTGGTCATGAAGCAGTGCCACCCGGACACCAAGAAGTTCCTGTGCTCGCTCTTCGCCCCCGTCTGCCTCGATGACCTGGACGAAACCATCCAGCCGTGCCACTCGCTCTGCGTGCAGGTGAAGGACCGCTGCGCTCCGGTCATGTCCGCCTTCGGCTTCCCCTGGCCCGACATGCTTGAGTGCGACCGTTTCCCCCAGGACAACGACCTCTGCATCCCCCTCGCTAGCAGCGACCACCTCCTGCCGGCCACCGAGGAAGGTAAGCCCTCCTCCTTATTACACACCCCCCCCCACCAGCTCCGCTAAGACTTTCCGGGGGTGTTCTCGCGGCCCCCGCCCCCCATCCCGATGCTTCCCCGCCGGGGGTGCCAGTCCCGGGCAGGGCAGACGCTCTCCTTGCCCTGGTGTGTCACCGTGACAAATCTGAGATACGCCCCCCCCCAAACACACACCCAAGTCTCTCATTCCCTTCCCGAGTTATAACAGTTGCTCTTTCTAAGGGACAGTTTAGAAGGGGGGTGGGGGGAGAAAACGTAGAACTGAAAGAGATCGTTCCCGTGTAGATACATGTACAATTCTTTTTGAAGATGCTAGCACGGGGGCCGCAACTGAGAGTGTTGGAAGTGGTCCTGCTAGGAGGAGTTGGCGGTGAGCACCCTGGCCAGAGCACGCTGGCCTCAGCCTCACGCAGCACGTTCTTACCACTGGGCAGGATTCTAGGCACGGGGACATTCCCTACAGGCACGATCGCCAAAATGTGCAAACAGATAGTCTTTTAAGGCGCTCTCTGTTCTTTGCCGATTTAGGCTTTGAAAATAAAAAGCAGGACTGGCTCATGCGTGTTGAAAATTGAGCATTGGTTGTAACTGCTCAGAGGTCCAAGAAAGAGGGCACAAAGGGAATCTCCAGGAATCATTTTTCTATCACTAATCAGCTTTTATCTTAGGAGTGGTTTTAATTAACTGGAGAAAATCGTGCAAAAGAGAGTTTCCCAAGTTTTTTAGAAAATAGAGGGGGAGTTCCTGTGCAGAAACCATCAAAGCAATGAAAACCTCATGGGCTCTTGATAGTCTTCCTGAAAGGAAAACATATACAATGTGTCTGAGCTGATTTAGGTCCCCCCGGGATGGAAAGGGGGCTTCCTAATCCCTTTCAGGGCTCCACCAGCATCTCCCTTTCCATCTCTAATTGTTTTCCTACAGCCATCATTAGTTAAAGAAAATGCAAAGTTGCTTAGCAATCTTTCCTGGCAGGCACCGTGAGTTTGCAATCATCTTATTGGTTAGATTTATAATTTATTGCAAATGTTTGGCATATTTCAAACATTTGTCCAACATATACCACAGACCAACCAACACAGGTTAGTAACATTTTATATACACTCCTAGAGCTCCTAATTGGAAAAGTTTCATTTTGTTTGAGACAGGGGAGTTAAGGGCAGTTTTATGTGTGTTGCTTTTGTTTTTATTTTTCACAGTCCCACAAACATTATATACTACATTTCTCCAAAAAGTCATTTCCCCCTTCAAAATAAAAGTTGACGTGTTTCAAAATCTGCTCTGCGCTTTTTCTTATTTGATAAATAACTTCTAAAATGAGTCATATAGTTCTTTTTTCCCTGCGAAAATGCAATTTCATATTAATGAAATTTCACCTAAATTTTAAAGACAGCATTAGTACATTTATAAGTGGGAGAAAATTAATGTTTTCTTTTTTCCCTTTTCCCAAGGAATCAGACTCTTTTAGAAGAGCCTTTAGCAGGCTCTCTCATGATTGTGCTAGTGCACCTTCCTGGGTTTGGTCAGATTTCAACTGGCTTCAGGAGAAGCTTTGGGTTTTTGTTTGTTTGGGTTTTGTTGTTGCTGTTGTTTTGTCTGTTTGTTTTTGAGAGTTTGAAACAGGCAAAGAGAGGCAAGAAGAATCTGCACCAGGGATGAAGATAACAGTGAAATAAATGCTGCTTAACTCAAGCACAAACTTGGCAGAAAGCACGAGGTGATACAGAACCATTTAGAGCAGGCTATAGTCATTAGCAAGGTGTGCTACCAAGGGGGAAGAACCCAGACGTGAGCCTTACATTGCTAGCCACCCCGCCCTGTCCAGACCTGAAAATATCTTGAAATGACTCCCCCGAGAGACAAGTCAGCTGAAGAGCCCAGCAGAGGCCAGGCTGCACCAGTGACCTGCAGCTGAGAAAGACGATCTTCTGGCCGTAGTTTGTGGTTGCTAGTTTTCCAAAATTCCTTAAGGGTCTTTTGGTGCTTTCTCCTCAGAGAGGCTTTGGGACTAACTTTTTCAGAGGCTGAGTTTGTCCCAGGAGTGGGAGGAAGAGTGAAAAGCTGCAGCCTGTCTCAGTTACCTGCGGCTGCACCTGCACACTCCACCAGGGCGCCCTTTGCTTGGGGAGTCATCATACATGAAACACAGCACGTGGGTATTTTTGCCTGTCCGAAAGATGGGAGGCATGGGAGACTGTCTTAGGAGTGAGTGGTTCTTCTTTTATAAATGAGGCAGAAGCTGGGGTCTTCCAGGACAATTGCTACTCTTGCCTGAATAAGCCCCTGAGTTGTTTACAAATGCCACCTGCTGTTTCATTTTAAGCAGACTTACTAACTTTTCATGTTTCTAGCTCCAAAGGTATGTGAAGCCTGCAAAAATAAAAACGAAGATGACAATGACATAATGGAAACTCTTTGTAAAAATGATTTTGGTAAGTAATACACCACCAACAACAAAAGTTTTCTTGCCCAGTACAACTGAAAGGTACAATTCATTAAGATGTTACTAGATAAAGTTTGGGTGACATATCATCACAGCTCATCTTTCCTTGAGCTAATCATCTGTGTTATCCTAGTTTCCTCCCTATGTAACTATCTTGTATCGAGTTGTATCTTTTTAGGTGAGAGTCATTGCTCTGTTAAGCAATAATCAAATAATGAGAATTGTTCACATTATGAATTTCCGATGGCACATTTTTCATTTCACTATGGCTTTTTCTTGCCAACAAGCATAATCTTGGACCATGTTCTCTTTTAGTCACTTAACATGTGTCCCAGGGATGGGAACATGTAAATATTAGCCTCAGCAAAACAGATTCAAGGCATGAAGTTGGCCAAAAATTGAAATTTACTCCAGTGCCAAACAGAGATATTTTTACGTTATTCATAACCCATGATGCTCTGCTTCCCATGTTCCACCATCAGTGAGTATATCCAAGGTACTGGTTAATAATATGTCAGGGAGAGTTTCCTTAAATTTGAAAAGAAACAATAAAGCTAGGAGTTTACTTTGGCAAGATACATGCAAGGTGCCGTGATGACAAGGTTCTGGAGCACAGTAAATAATGTGCGAGGTATGTTACCCAAGTTCCACAGCGTGTGGGTCACTCCCCTTAAGAAAGAACTATAAGAGGAAGGAGGGTTGGAGACTGTCCACCCAGAGCTCCAGCAGCACCTCATCTGTGTCCTCAGGCTTCCAAGGGGAGCAGAGGAGCCAGCTAGACACAGGATCAGTGCTGTGTTGGGGGAGGAGTTGGGAATGGCCAGGAACTTTGCCCAGATACCTGAGACATTCGTGTTTTCCTCCCATTCCAAGAGCAGGCACTTTTGGGTGTGTTTGAGGGGTTGGTATTTAAAAGTATTTATTCAGGCAGAAGGTTGAATTTACTGGTAAACAGATGTGGTCCCTGTTCTAGCAAACAATAACAGACTGTAACAGATCTGTATGAACACTTCTACATACTCAATTAAGTCCTGGAGACAGAGAAATCACTCCAGCGCCCACTGTGGAGGACTGCCCTCCCACCCTCTCCTTACAATTTACCAGCCCAGAAATCTCAGACCTGGCCAGGTCCCTGCAACTGGAAACAACCCAATCACTGCCCCTTACAACCCCAGGTGTCTTGCAGGAAGAGTCCTGGGCTTAACCTTAGCAGGTCCCGGGACAGCCGTAGCTATAGGAGAAGCTTCAAACAGCTGAGGAAGGGGAAAGGAAGGAGGTAACTCTAAGTCCTAGCCAGTCCTTCCCCTCAGTGAGAGCCACAGATGGATGATAGGGTTTCAAATGTCTATATTCTAATACATACAGCTCTCAGAGTAGGAGAGGGCCAGGCATGTTGGCAGCAGCAACCCTAAAGCTCCAGAGCCTTGCCCAAAACACGGTTCTTAGCTTCCATGCTACAGGATTTGATTAAGGACAAAATTTTTAAATATAATTTTAATAAAGTTTATATAAAAATGTATATAAAATATCATTTTCTTCTGGCAAGTTATGGCCTTTGCACCAGATTTAGTATAGATCTCTCTCCTGACTTCCATGAAAAAGTTTAGTGGGGCTCCAAAAAAGTTGAAATTAGAGCACATGCGCACACACACACATTACCTGCTTGCTTTGTGGCTTACCTTACAGAAGACCTCCTTCCTAAGGATGCTGCATCAAGACCTGGGCCAAAGAAATGTTTGTGTCTGTGTGTGTGTGTGTGTGTGTTCAACGTTCTCTCTCCTTAGAGGAGAGAGCCTTTCAAAACAACATGGAAATCATTACACTTAAGGTATCACACATGCAGATACCTCACAAGCTTTGTTTTCTATTTCTCCACATTCAATTTGTCCCAAAGGGGATAATGAACCTAAATTGTAGGGGGTGCGTGTTATACTGGTTTATAAGCAGTTCTCCACATCGCCTCTGTACTCTGGGGGAGTAATGAAAGGGTAGAAGGAACAAGGGTAGAAATCGGAATCATCCGTGAAAGCATGACACTCTCTCCACTGCACTTGGAGTACAGGGAAGATGGAGAAGACTTCCTTATTACAGTGGGGAAAGTACTGGTGAAGAAAGAATAGCCCAGAACTGCCTGCCTCTGAATGCAGTCTATTGTTGGAGCAGACAGTATCAACACCCCTGCCTCCTACCATGTGTGGCATCCCCGTTCACATCTTCCAGGGCAGGAAAAGTTATCTGAGGACTTTGATTCCCTATATTTGGTCCCAGCTGAAAACCCAGGGAGGAAATGTCTGAAGTTCTCCCATGGTAAGCTCTTGCAAAGTTGGTTATTTCATAGCTAGAGAAAGATGAGTAATAAATCTCCCCCCTTGTTAAAAGTGATGGTTCTTCTGATATTTGGAGCTCAAGAATGTCTAATTTGACCAGGAGAAATCTCACACATGCTCTGTCTGTGCTATGGATGAGACTCCCAGGTAACATTACAATCACTTCTCCCACCATATACCTTCCCCACTCCCAGCCCTTAGGCAGAGACCATAGGAACATGTGACATTGCCATGTGGCTTATCTCATGATAAACCCTGAGAGCTCAGTACTACAGCCCAGATGCGTATCAGACAAATAATGGTTGACCAAGTCCCAGTATCCTTGATTTAGCTGGTTGAGCCTCAGTCATTTCTTGGTTGACTAGAAAAGCCATGCTTAGTCAAATTCCCCTTCTGAGAGAGAAAGAAAGAAAGAGGAAGAAATTTCCAGAACAGTGATATACACAAAAAAACCTCTTCCTCTATTACTAATTTAAACAATGCATTAAACTCCATCAGAGTAAGGAAGTCACACCTGCATGTCATCTATATGGAACAATTGTTAATGTCACCAAGGGTCTGACGACACATTACAGTGGGCGTATTAATGCACCAACAAGGACAAGAAATTCGATACTATGCCTAAGAGATCACAGTGGTGTTACAGGAGGAGGTTTGGGGACCAGAGTTCTGAGAATTAGACTTTGCCAGGGCACAGCCTAACTGGGTGACCTCATGTTAAGTCACTAAACTTCTCTGGATTTCAGATTCTTTGTGTACCAAGAAGAGATTTTAACTGGATGATCCCTTCCAGCCTTAAAATTCTATCCTTTCCCTGCCTTCATGGAGTCTTGAAATTTAATTCCAGCATGTATGTTTGTAGGGTTGTCTTTCCCAAAGCGTACTGTTCATGACTATAAAATGTGTCTTTTATCGTAAACCACTTACTTTTGGTCTTAGCATTCTAATGAGTCTACATATCCATCTTGGAAACAGTACATATATGATCTGTAAACGCCTTGGCCTCGGACAGGCAAATGATAGCATATGAGGATGAGGTCTTCAGAAAAACACTTTTACAGCTAAACATGTTGTGCTCTTAAAAAGAGTCTTGGCTATTTTTTCTCTGAGTTACTTTACCAAATCAAATGCAGCTGTAAGATCAATTCTCCTTCCCTGTAGTTTGTTCTCTAGAAAACAATGATTTTGTGATATAATTTCCTTACAGGTTTGTCCAAAAACCTCTCCGACGTAATAAATTGAGTTTAACGTTTACGGCTACAGAAGGATCGTGTTTCACCTAAGAGTCAGGCATTTCTTTTCATGCTGAAGTTTCCAATAGGGGAAGTCATTTGTCAAGGAGAGCACACACCACAGGCAGCCTACGTACAAACACAAGAACACAAGGGCAAGGAAGAAAAGTCAATTGAGTCCCCGCAAAGAAAGTTTTTAAAGGATGGCTGGTTTGAAACAAAGTGCCTGACAAACCCTTTGAGGCTTTAGAAATGGAGCCACCTGCTGCCCTCAGCTCCCAACCCCCTACCCGCAGCCCCTGACTGTCCCATCAGCCCTGGGAAGCTCTTCTTCCCTCTCCCAAGCCGAGTCACAAATATGCAGTGGGATGTGTTCCCTCCTTATCACTCTGTCCTCTCTTGTCTTCGTAGCACTGAAAATAAAAGTGAAGGAGATCACCTACATCAACAGAGATACCAAAATCATCCTGGAGACCAAGAGCAAGACCATTTACAAGCTGAACGGTGTGTCCGAGAGGGACCTGAAGAAGTCGGTGCTATGGCTCAAAGACAGCCTGCAGTGCACGTGCGAGGAGATGAATGACATCAATGCGCCCTACCTGGTCATGGGGCAGAAACTGGGCGGAGAGCTGGTCATCACCTCTGTGAAGCGGTGGCAGAAGGGGCAGAGAGAATTCAAGCGCATCTCCCGCAGCATCCGCAAGCTGCAGTGCTAGTCCCGGGGCCACCACCCGGGCTCTGCTGACCCTTCCCACTTCTGCTGTGGGACCTCAGCACTCATTTCCCAAGCACAGTCCCTGCAGCTCCAGCCCCAGCCTGGAGCGGCTTCCCCTGTCTTTTGCACGTTTGCACCCCTGGCATTTTCTGAGTTATAAGGCCCCAGGAGGCCTCAGGAACAAATAGTTGTTTTCACATAAAGGAAAAACCCACCCAAATCTTGTAGAAATCTTCCAACTAATAAAATCACGAAGATTTTTATGAAGTTTTAAAATAGCTCACTGAAAAGCTAGTTTTGAATACGTGCAACTGTGACTTGGGTTTGATTTTTTTTTTGGTTGTTTGGTTTGGGTCAACCGATTTTCACTTTCTGCTGAGGTTGCCATAACGTGCAAATAGCTTTACTTTTCTCTGTGGCCCAAACTTTCACTTTTCTGTGTGGGTCCAAAACCCAGTTGAGATAAAGCTGGCTGTTATCTCAACTTCTCTCTCAGCTCCAGCCTAACACTCAGCACCTAAGTCTTATAACAATTCACCTGTCATTTTACATCCCTGTTGGGAACTTACAACTCTAGCATGTATTGCATTTTGCATTTCCAGGTAGAGTACTCCCATTTATAAAAACCACATTAACCACCGTAGCATGAGTTCTTCAAATAAAGGGCAAGACAGACTGATGTTATGATTGACCCGAGTACTTTAAGCTTTGTTTAAAACATTTTTTTTACTTAATTTTGCAAATTAAACCATTGTAGCTTACCTGTAATATACATAGTAGTTGACCTGAAAAAGTTGTAAAAATACTGCTTTAACCAACACTGTAAATATTTCAGATAAACATTATATTCTTGTATATAAACTTTACCTCCTGCTTTACCAACTCCTAGTCTTGTGTCTTGTCTTCTTCTTGGGAGGAACTGGGAAGGGAGCTGAACAAGAGCTGTCACCTCCTTTGTCCTGAGGCCCAGCCTTCCCGCAGTTTGAAGTGCCCGTTTCCTCTGTGACTCAGAAAGTGCCTTTCCCCACACCACCCCTCACCCGCTCCTGCCTCCCATCTCACTCAGCTTTTACCACTGCGGACCCTGCCGGGAGGCAGGGATGGGCAGGCTTTTGTCTGGTCTCAGCAGTCCCGCAGCAGCTCCTCGGGACACTAGGCTTAGCCTACGGTTCACAAGCTTGACAGTTGTGCTTTTCATTTCTGCAGATTTTTATAATGAAAAAGAATCACCATTGCAAAAATGTTCATTCTTTCCCCACTTCAACTCTAATGCTCAGCTAAACAGAACCATGATTTGAAGAGTAGCCATTGGAAGGCAGAGGGTAGGGAGGGGATGGTGAAAAAACAGCATGAAGGTGAGAAGGGCATCCATCCACAAAGCGTCCATCCAAACGCTTCGTTGTTCTATTTTAGGAGCCTCCAGAGAAATTCTATTAAACACACGAGGAAACAGGCTCAGAGGGGTTAGGTGGCGTGGACCCACTGCCACAAGGTAGAGTCAGAGCTAAAACTCAGGCCTTTCAGATGACAAATTCTATCTTCTATTTAATCCAGGATGGATTATAGGAACAGGGTGGCACTCATCTATTCAACAAATACTCATTGGGCATCTGCTGCATGCCTGGCCCTGTTCTAAGTGCTGTGGACATGTACATCAGTCCTTGTTCTCATGGCGTTTACATGAGAGGGTGAAAGAAAATAACCACAATTACAATTATATATTTACAACTGATAAGTTACATGAAGTATAAGGACAGGTAATACATGAGAGCAACAGAGTGTCCTCAGCAAATCCGAAATTTTTAGTGGTGTTCGTGTGAAGACTTTATCTGATAGCATTTTGTTGATTTAGTTTAAAAGTTTCCTGAACATACAGCCATGATCTCTCTACAGCGCTTCAAGCTCTTCTAGCTCCAAAAGTCAATAGAGCCCTTTGCCTACCTGAGCTGCACAATTCCTTTCATCTTTCTATGGATTACCACCTGACTCTGCTTCTCACCGATTCCACAAACTCATGGCACAACCCTCTTCCTAAAAGGCACGCATGGACTGGAAGAGGGACATTCATGATCAAGGCCATTACTCATTGTAAACATTTGAAACAGGAAGCTAGGAACCCTGGAAAAGGCGAGAGAGAGAGAGAGAGAGAGAGAGAGAGAGAGAAGATAAAAGACAAAAGAAAGTAGACCAAGGATTTAGGAATTAGAAAGTGAAAATAGGTACAACACATCCAAAAGTAGTGGAAAGAAACAATTTGGAAGAAACTGACCTGTCTGAATGCCCCCTCTCCAATCAAAGCAAAAGCCACCTGCCTGTGTTAAGGGATGCAAACTCTCCAGCTCTGGAGAGCTTGTTAATGCCAGACACAGCCTCCTTTGGTCATGTTGTAAAGAAGTGGCAGAGGCATCACTCCCGTGCCTGCATCCTGCATTATGGGCCTCTCTATGGACTATCCAATCCCCACACAAATCTTGTTCCCATCTTTGGCAAGCCTATAAGTCAATGAGACATGTTTGGACAGAGCAGGTAGGTTTTTGGTTCACTTTTCATTCTGTTTTATTGTTTTCTTTTGCACGATGATTCTAATATATATGTGGCTCATTTTTGAAATAATCATGACTGTATTCTTAATTAGTTTTTCAACTATTAGATTTCTTTCATAGGCAGATAAAAACACAAATGTTCACCCATTATTGGAAAAAGAAAGCAAGCAATCAGAAGACATTGGATTTCTGAGTTTCCTAAGATGATTCGTGACCTGTTAATAAACTGCTAAAATGCCCCAAATAGGAGATCAGGAAAGTTTAGAGATATAAAAACTACACATCTACTACACATGTAACTCCTCTTCCCTTTCCTAAATAACCTGAGAAATGAGTTGTGTACAAGAACACATTTATAAGACTTTTGGGGCAACATTTCCTAAGTGTTCAAAAGCTCTGTCTACGTGCACTGAAATTCATAGAGTTAAAAAAGATCCATTTTATCTAACTGCACCCTCCAGTCTTCATTCCCTATTCTGTCATCAAATGATAATTTGATTTTTTACCTTTCAAATCTTGTTTACTACCAGGTTTTCAATGTTCTTGATGGCGGGAGGGGTCACCTTGGAAAGCAAGTCCAGGCATATGTATCCTGCATGCAGTCACTGCCTCTGGATTATGAAACAATGTAATTTTTGCCCATGAAACTTGTTGCACAAATACACATTAATTCATTAACCCAGCAAAGATTTTCTGAGCACCAACTATCACCATTGATGTATTCACTCTGTATTCACTCAATAATAGGTAGTGAGTGCTTACCCACATGCCAGGCGCTGTTCTAGGTGGTGGATGCACAGTGATCCTGCCCTCCTTCAGCTTCTATTCTAGAGTTAGAAATTGTGTTAGGCACTGAAGATAGACGGATCCTTCCCAAAAGGAACTCTCAATCCAGTAAGGGAGAGAGGCATGCAAACAAATAATTCCAACATGCTGGGTTAAGAAGGAGGTATGCACATGCCCAGGGATGGCATAAAGGAGAGAGTGGATTAACTCAGGTAGAAAATAGAATGTTTGGTTCAGGTCGAACTCAGGTAAAGGTGCTTGCAAGGAGAGAATTTTCACTGAGTTGTACCAGAATATTTTCTAATAGGACAGAGCCCTAGAAATTAAGTATTTATCATCAGTTTTACATATTGACCAAACAACATTGTGCAATTATCGTGCTGAAGGTATTTTTCTAGACACTACAAATAAACCTGGCATAAGGCTCATTGCCTTTATAATCAATAAAATCCCCACATCCTCAAATTACAAACAAATGAATTCACATTTAGCTCAGAAACAAAGAGCAAGTGAGCATGATAAAATATTTCTTAAAGCTGTCCATGATTGTCCAGAGAATAATGCAGATAGGTGCTAAAAAAAAAAAAAATCTATTGATAAAAATAGTTAATACAGATAGCGTTAGAAGAGAAAACCAAAGAATTTAACTGTCCCAAGATGTCCCAGTAGAGAGTAATAATAATCATTAATTTAACAACCCAGACATTCTGCTATACCATGAAATGTGCAAAGCACGAGAACTTACTGTCATTAACTGGCTCCCCAGTAGCAACACCTGAAAACCTATGCACTTCCTCATGCATGCATGTGCTTTCTTGTACACCCACACACAAATGTAGCTCTGGCAGGAAATCTAAAACTGTATAATCTAAGGGATGTCAGAACAAACCACTTAGCAGACTAGAAACTGCAGTTCAAGTGGAAAGCACCTTGGTGTGGCTTTCGAAATTCAGAGAGACCTAGGCAAGTCAATAATTTCTGCAAGCCTGAGACTACTCATCAATAAATAATTAAGAATTATTACTCTATAAGTTATGCTTAAGCTCAATACATTCTCATCTCTTGTTCATCGTCTGTTTTAAGGTGGAATTCTCAGAGCTTGTTTCTGTGTAAGGAGGCACCCAGAACAGGAAGGAGCACCAGTCTGCAACCAGCCCTAGTCCTACACCGACACACTCTGCTGCCCCACCAGCAACCCCACGCTCTTCAAATTCTTGAGCACATTGGGTTGCTCTAGGTGGTATGGCCGATCACAGCCTGCTTGGAAGCAGCTTAGGCAAATAAGAGGGAAAAAATGGAGCCATAAGTACTATCTACTCCTCCCTTCTCCCCAAAAGATTTTTCCACCGCCAAAGAAGATTCAGGTGCCTCCATGTTGCCCTCTAACAGCATCAGGCTTCCAATCTGCAGCAGAGTGCTGAGAGTCGATTCAATTATTCAGCAATCTTACATTGAACACCTACTATGTGCCAGGTGCTGTCCTAGGTGCTGAGGTACCAACAATGACCAACATACATGGCTACTCTCAAGAAGAACACAGGCTAATGTGTCATATACACATGTGACATACAATATTAACTGAGACCCAAAATTCTCCAGACTTTGCTGAACACAGTCTTCCTGGGCTCCATTTGTTCTTATGGGTACAGATAAGTTCACATTAAAATAATACTAAAAATCAAAATCTCTAGGCCCAGAAAGTGTCACTAGAGAATTTTGCCAAACATTTAAAGAATAATGGACACCAGTTTTACATAATCTCTTCCAGAAAATAGAAGAGGAGGGAATGCTTCCCAACTCATTTTATGAGGCTAGTATTGTCTTAATACCAAAACCAAATAAAAGACAAAAAAAGAAAACTATAGACCAATATCTTTAATTAATTTAGACACAAAAATCCTCTACAAAATATTAGCAAATCAAATCCAGCAATGTGTAAAAAGAGTAATATACTACAAACACACTGGATTTATTCAAGGTATGCAAGGCTGTTTCAATATTCAAAAATCAATGTAATCAACAAGTTAAAGAAAAAAATCATACAATCGTGTCAACTGATGCAGAAAAAAAAGCATTTGACAAAATTCAATACCTATTCATGATAAAATCTCTTGACAAACTAGGAATGGATAGGAGCTAGGATACAAGATTGACATACAAAATCAATTGTATTTATATATACTAACAACAAACAAGTAGAAATCAAAACAAAATCACAATACCCTTTACAATTGCTTCAAAGAAACTAAAATATTTAGGTATAAATGTAACAAAGCATGTACGGCTTCTGTACACTGAAAATTACAAAATATTGATGAAAGACATCAAAAAAGACCTAAATAATTGGAGAGACATACCATGTTCATAAATTGAAAGACTCAACATGGTGAAGATGTCAGCTCTCTTCAAACTGATCTAAGGATTTAATGCAATTTCTATCAAAATCTCAGCAAGCTTCTTTGTAAATATGGACAACGTTATTCTAAAATTTGTATTGAAAGGGAAAGACCCTAGAATAGCCAGAATAATTATGAAAAAGAATAAAGCAAGAAAAATCATTCTTCCTAATATTAAGGCTTACTATAGAGCTTCAGTAATCAACACAGTATGGTTCTGTGGGATAGACACATAGATCGATGGAATGAAATACAGAACCCAGAAATGAACCCAGCTCATTTTTTACAAAGATGTAAAAGCAACTCGATGGAGTAGGGATGGTCTTTTCAACAAATGGTGCTGGAGCAACTGAATATCCTATAGGCAAAACAAAAAAATCTAAACCTTACATGGTATACAAAAACTAACACAAAATGGATCATGAACTTAAATGTAAAATGTAAAACTATAAAAGTTTTTGAAAAAACAGAAGATAAATTTATTATTTCAAGACCTAGAACCTGGCAAAGAGTTCTTAAATTTGATACCAAAAGCACAATCCATAAAAGGAAAAGCTGATAAATGGAACCTCTTCAAAATGTAAAACTTTTGCTATTCAAGAAAACCCCATTAAATGTATATCAAATCATCACATTGTACACTTTCAATATTGTACAATTTTGTTTGTCAATCATACCTCAACATAGGGGTGGTGGGAGACCCTGTTAGAAAATGAAAAGGTAAATTACAGATTAAATACTTGCAAACCACGTATTTGACAAAAGACCTGTATCTAGAATATATAAAGAACTCTCAGAAGTCAAAAGTAAAAAAATCAAACAATGCATTTAGAAAATGGGTAAAGACATTAACAGACATTCAGTGGAAGAGGATATACACTTGGCCTTGATGGTATCTGCCACGGGCTTGGGAAGAGGGAGTGGTAGCCACGCCCCAGATGCTTGGCACCCAGGCCCTAGGGGGCAAAGGAGACTTGCAGTGCTTAATTCTATGGTGGGCAACACATTGTGTTTAGCGTGCCAGTAAAGCAGGGTTTCTAAAAACAGGACAACTGGGGGAAAAGCATTTGATTTTGGTTTTTGATTTTTTTAAAAAGCATCAACACAGTCATCATAGAAGAAAACCAAACCATTGTATGCTTACTTATACCTTTTAAAATGAGTTAGTGGGTTTTTTTGTTTTGGGGGGTTTTTTTGTTTGTTTTCAGAATGAAAATATGGGGGTGATGTGGGGAGGTCATAACAATATTTTTAGTGTTTTGGACTTCTAACAATCTGAACATTGACTTACGGCTGATATAGAAAGGGGAGAGGTTCTGAGTGTAGCATGGTCCCTTCATGCTTCCTGGCCTAGTTCCTTTAAATTCTTGTCCTTCAGAGGATTAGAATGTGCACACTGACCTGTGATGAGAGACTAGAAAATAAAATTTAAACTAAAACCAACCCAAACCAGTAAAGTTACCCCTGCTCAGCAGATCCAGACCAACAACCTGAATCCTGAATGACTGTTTATGGTATGAGGAGTTATCTAGGCAAAGGAGAAAGTGGGTGGGGACACAGTGGATGGACAATTCAACAATAATAGAAGCTTCAAAACCCACTTTCAGCAAGGGAGTGAACAAATAGCTGAAAGATTAAAAGCAAACAGAAGACTCCAACACACTATAAGCCAACCAGACAAACAAACGTCTATAGAACTTTCCATCAAACAACCGCAGAATATACATTTTTCTCAAATTGTTCTATAAGTGACCCCTGTATATTGGCCCTCACATTGTTTACTTTTTCACAAGAAGTTGGCACCATCAACCCAAAGCCAAACTCAAACTCTTATATATCCAATTGCTTTAAAATATATCCAAAGTAAACATATTTTTAGCATTTAGAGCCTGCCTGCTTTGTATACCCTGCAAAACTGCACCCAATATCTGCAAGCCACAGAGAAGACAAACCCTGTAGGTGTAAAGGACCCGGAACCACTGCTGCCCCTCAGAGCTCTCTGACTCAGAAACCCCCCTACCTTGCTGCTGAGTGACATCACCTTGACACATAAGCTCCCTCTCCATTTCCCTCTTCTCTGGGAGTTCACTTACCCTCTTCTCCCTTTGGATGGTGGTCCCTGTCTCTGGAAGATCTTCTGCTGTGAGGCTCTTCCCCTCTCATGCAACCCTGTCCAAATACTGCCCAATAAGCTCACTGTGCACCACAGCCATCTCCAGTCTTTCCTTGATCAGCCCCAAAATCCTCAAACTCAACACACAAGTGAATGCACACGGGACATTCTCCAGGATGGACCATATGTTAGGCCATATAAGAAGCCTCAATATATTTAAAAGTGCCAAAACCATGTCAAGAATGTTCTCCAATCACAAAAGAATGAAATTAGAAATAAATAACAGAAGGAAATTTGGGAAATTCACAAATATGTGAAAATTAAACACCACATTTCTAAATGTGTTTGAAATTTAGTTGAATGAAAATGAAAACTCAATATACCAAAACATGTAAGATGCAGTTAAAGCAACACTGAGAGAGAAATAGATGTAAAAGCCTATATTAAAAAAGAAGAAAGATTTCAAACCAACAACCTAATCTTCCACCTTAAAAAACAAAAAGAGCAAACTAAGCCGAAAGTGAGCAGAAGAAAGTAAGTTACACAGATTAGAGAAAAAATTGATAAAATTGAGAATAGAAAAACAATAGAAAAAATAAATGAAAATAAAGATGATTGTTTAAAGAACTCTACAAAACTGACAAAGTTTTAGCTAGACTGACCAAAATAAAAAGAGATAAGACCCACATTACTAAAATCAGGAATGAAAGAGGGACATTACCGCCAACCTCACAGAAGTTATGAGGGGATACTATGAACAATTTTAACCCAATAAACTAGATAATGTTAACACACACTAAAGAAGAACTAACATCAGTCATTCACAAATTCATCCCAAAAAATAGAAGAGGAAGGAACACTTCTCAACTCATACTATGAGGCCAATATTACCCTGATACCACAATGAAACAAAGAAATCCCAAGAAAATAGACTTCCAGCCAATATTCCTTATGAATATAGATGCAAAAAGCCTCAACAATCTAGCAACATATTGAAAGGATTATGCACCATGACCAAGTGGGGCTCATCCCAGGAATGCTAGCTTGGTTTAACGTACAAAGATCAATCAATGTAATACACTATATTAATATAATGAAGGACAAAAACCACATGATCATATCAATAGATGCAGAAAAACACTTGACAAAATTCAGCACCCTTCTGGATAAAAACACTTAACTAGGAATAAAAGGGAACGTCTTCAACCTGATAAAGCCATCTACATAGCCACAATTAACATCATACTTAATAGTGAAAAAAATAAATGCTTTCTCTTTAGGATCAGGGGGAAAAAAGACTAATATCCACCCTAAGCACTCTTACTCAACATCTTACTGAAAATTCTAGCCAGCATGATAAGGAAAAAAGGAAAAAAAAAGAAGAAGAAGAGAGGAGGGGGGACAGAAAGAAGGAAGGTGAAAGGTGGAAGGGAGGGAAGGGAAAGAAAGAGTGAAAGAGCACAAAAATCTAGATCAGAAAGGAAGAAGTAAAACAACTACCTCTATTAGCAGATAACAAGACCCTGTATACAGAAAATCCTAAGAAATCCACTAAAAAACTATCAGAACTAACAAGTGAGTGCAACAAGGCTATAAAATACAAGATCGACATCCAAAAATCTATTGTAATTCTATACTCTAGCATTGAACAATCCAAAAATGAAATTAAGACAACAATTCCATTTACCATAGAATTAAAAAGAAGAAAATATTTAGGAATAAATTTAACAAATGAAGTGCAAGATTTCTATAGTGAATATGATAAAACATCATTGAAACAAATGAAAGAACTAAATACATGAAAAGACATCCATGTTCATGAATTGGAAGACTTAATATTGCTAATATGGCAATACTCCCCCAAATTGGTCTACAGATTCAATACAATCCTTTTCAATATTCCAGTTACTTTTTTGCAGAAATTGACAAGCTGATTCTAAAATTCTCATGAAAATGCAAGAGACCAAAAATAGCTAAGGCAATCTTGGGAAAAAAGAAGAAAGTTTGAGGCCTCACACTTCCCAATTTAAAAACCTAATACAAAACTACAGTAAGCAAGACAGTGTGGTACTGGCATAAGGACAGAAGAATAGAACTGTAGGTCAAAAGAATAGAACTGAGAGTCCAGAAATAAACCATTATATTTATGGTCAATTTATTTTTGACAAGGGTGCCAAGACAATGATTCAATGGGGAAAGAATAGTCTCCAACAAATGGTACCCGGAACACTGCACATCTGCATGCAAAAAAATAAAGTTGGACCACTGCCTCACACTATGCACAAAAATTAACTTTAAATGAATCAAAGACTTAAATATAAGAACTAAAATTATGAAACTCTTAGAAGAAAACACAGGAATAAACTTTTACAATCTGAGATTAGGCAATGATTTCTTAGATATGATACCAAAAACATGGTACAAAAGAAAAAATGGTAAATTTTAAAACTTTTGTACTTCACAGCATACCATCAAAATAATTAAAAGGCAACTCACAGAATGGGAGAAAATATTTGTAAACCATATATCTACTAAAGGACTGATATCCAGAATATATAAAGAACCCTTAAAACTCAACAATAAAAAGACTAATGACCCAATTTTAAAATGGGCAAAGAAAGATATTTCTCCAAAGAAGATATACAAATGGCCAATGATCACATGAAAATATATTTGACATTATTAGTCATTAGGGAAATACAAATCAAAATCACAGTGAGATACCACTTCACACCCACCAGAATGGCTAGAAACAAAAAGTCAGAGGATGTTGAGAAATCAGAACCCTCATGCTTTGCTGGTGGGATTGTAAAATGGTACTGCTAACTTGAAAAGCAGTTTGCCGGTTTCTTAAAATCTTAAACATAGAGTTACCATATGACAGAGCAATTGTACTACTAGATGTTATAATCAAGAGAATTGAGAACATATATCCACAAAAACACTTGTATCTGAATTTTTATAGCAGCATCAGTCATAAGAGCCAAAAAGTGGAAACAACCCAAAAGTCCATCAGTTGCTGAGTGGATAGCAAAATGTGGTATAACTGTATAATGGAATATTATTTGGCCATGAAAAGAAATGAAGTACTGTTACATGTTACAACCTGAAACATTATGCTAAATGAAAACATTATACACAAAAGGCCACATATTGTATGATTTCATTTATATGAAACATCCAGAACAGGCTAAGCTGTATGGACAGAAAGTAGATTAGTGGCTGCTAGTGGGTGGAAGAAGGGGGAAATGGGCAGTGACATCTAATGAATATGGGTTTTCTTTTGGGGGTGATGAAAATATACTGAAATTATATAGTGGTGATAGTGGCACTGCTGAATCATATACTTTAAAAGGGTGAATTGTATAGTATGCGAATTATATCTCAAGTCTATTATTAAAAACAATGTCAGGTATCCCAAGGCTTAAAGTGACACAGTGTGTATGTTATAAGTGACAACTGAAGCTTGTTTGATTCTGAAACTCATTGTCTTAACTATCAACTATAGTCCTGGGCTGCCTTCTTTTTTCACATTACAGACTTTCAAGACAATGCCATTCATTCTATAGAGTGAATTTGGCCAACACCAGATCTCTATCTCTATCCCTTATTTTTCTCCTGAGTGGACTTGTCTCTCACTGTGGACTACTCTGCCTGCGTGGCCTAGAGAGGCCTCAAAATCAACATGTGTTAATTTAACTAAAGTCTGTATGAAGGGCAGACACTCAATCCATAAGACCTTAAATAAAATGCCTAAAATATATCCTCAATGTATGCATCTGTAAAATTAGAACAAGCATTTCTTAATCCATTTCACAGAATTGCTACTATAAATATGCAAAGATACAAATGACTATAAATAATTAATTATCTGAAATTCCTAACTCAATGTATAACATATCAATGCAATCAGTGACTGTTGATTTTTATTATTGTTATCATTATCATTTTATTCAATGTATGTCTTATCATGATCTGCCTTCAACATCTTTTTCCAGTTATTTCAACCTATGTATTCAGATGTCAATAAAATGATACTGAACATACTTGAAAAAAAAAATCAACATGTGTTAAACCAAATTTAACTTCACCTTCCGCAACCTTATCTTCCTTTTATGAATAGCTCTCACTGGGAGTTATTCCTAGTTGGCTGCTGTCCTTTCCATTCCTCAGGCTATTTGGAAAGCAAAGATAATTAACTTCCCCCAAGTCCAGTAAATGATCAAGTTTTTCAGGCTCATGTTACCAGCTCTGACCATTCTCTTTGCTGACTCTTCACCCAGATGACATATTCCCAAGAGATTTTTCATCTTTATTTCACATTAATAATTCCTTAGGATATGAACACAATAGCAACTAAGGGGAAATGATAAAGACCCTGTCTCCAAAAACTTCTAGGGAGCCAGCAGTGGAAGTAGGACCTGGACTCAAGTCTTGCTGTGCACTGGGATCACACACGTTTGTCTCCACATGAAACTTCCTTTGAGTTGTTCTCTTAAAGTCATCCCCAAGACTACGGTCATTCTGGTGGATATCTTCAGGAAAATCTTAAACTGGTAAAGTCGAACTATTCCCTAAGTTATACACTAACTATTGTATCTAGGATAGCTTCTAAAATTTTCCTTCTTTTGAGACCTAGCAAAATATGTTTGCTATAAAAATTAAACATACATAAGTAATTTTATGCCAAGATACTAAAATTTAAAAATAGCCATAATTAGACAACATGCCCAGCCCCAAAGTTTTGTTTATAACCATTTAGTTACTTGGAATAATTGAAATCCTTCATCCTCCCCCGCAAAAAAAGGTGAAATCAACAACAACCAACCAAAGACACTAATATTCCGTTTCTCTCATACTCTAAAATAATATAAATATGTGTTTTATTTCCATCCATGCACTATTCCAACTATTATATGGTGTGCTAGGATTACTGCATTTATGGAATAAATTAGAAAAGCAACTATATCATCAACACTCATGTGCCACATATTTTCAGCAGTTATGTGGCTAAACACCAAAACTTACGTTCCTTTGACACAAGGATAAAATAACAAGAAGAATGGAACAGACTCAAGCCTTAACCAGGCATGGCTTCCTTCTCCCAATCCCATGTCAGCATCTCTAAGTGATGGCAAAAGTATGTCCCTGCCCTGGTGAACAATGCCACATCATAAAGCAAGTAGTATACACACATTCTGAACTGGATGGATTTATGTTCAGGGCACAGTTTAGGCCTCTTATTTTAAGTCCGTATCGATGTACAGAATTCTCGATGGTCCTGTAATGGGTAGATGGCGAAAGTCTGTGGCCACAGTGACAGCAGCTCCGTCCCCTTCCTGAAGGAAGTTCTGCAGGCGATGGGCTAAGGGAAAACATCCGTCCTATATATACACTACCAAATGTAAAATAGATAGCTAGTGGGAAGCAGCCACATAGCACAGGGAGATCAGCTCCGTGCTTTGTGACCACCTAGAGCGGTGGGATAGGGAGGGTGGGAGGGAGGGAGATGCAAGAGGGAGGAGATATGGGGATATATGTATATGTATAGTTGATTCACTTTGTTATAAAGCAGAAACTAACACACCATTTTAAAGCAATTATACTCCAATAAAGATGTTTTAAAAAAAGAAAAAATGAAAACATCCGTCCTGGGAATGTGACCACACCACCAATTCCATTTGGCTCCAGGCCAGGCATCGTGCCAGATGCAGAGGTGGAATAAAGATGAGAATGGGTCTCTGCTCTCCAAGCCTTTGCAGTTGGTGGCTGACAGAGACATATGCGCCAGCCCCTTGAACACAAAGCAGTCTGGAATAGAAAGGCAAATGCAAAAAGCTGTGGGAGCACAGGGTTGAGAGAGATGTGTTCCTACCTGGGATCTGGGAAAGCCTGGTGAGAGAACAAAGTTGTCCAGGCCCTTGGCTGAGGGATGGGACTTGGGCAGATCCAAATGAGGAAAGGAAAGGGCATTATAAGCAGAGGGGATGGCCCAGAAGCCCTTATTTGTCCTTAATTGTAAGTAACAGTAAGAATAGTACACCTACCCCATAGGGTGGTTTTGAGGATTAAGTATATGTAAAGTACGTGGCACTGGTAGGCACTAGAAAAAGTCTTAGCTATTATGGCAGGTAGGGAGCAAAGTAAGTAAGGCCAGCAAGGCACACTGGACGGCTTTTTACTCCAGAAAATAATAACTGTGTCCTCTTGACGTTGCTTCTATAACTGATCTTGTTCCAAGCCCCCAAGTAGGACAAATATCTAAAATCAAGAGAAAATAGGAATGTTAGTACTTCTCTTTCACGAGAATGTGACTTTTGTGGAACAAAGGTGCAACGTGATCTTGGCAATTAACCTGAGGTAGAGGAATTATGACGGCAAGTCCTCGGTCTTAACTAGAAATGACAAATACAACTTCCACACCAGGACGGGGTTTCCTGGGGGCACCCCCATGAAGCAGGGGACCTCCCACCCCACCCAGGGATTAGGGCACTAGTGGGGCAGTGTCGCAGCTCAGCATTCTTAGATGAAACAATTACCCTCTTCTAACTTATATGGCTTCATCTGCAAAACGGAGATGCTGATGCCTGTCACTCGGGGTCATTCTGAGGATTAAATGATATTAGACACGTAGCCTGCTTAGCCCAGAGCATGGCATGCTGTAGGTGTTTGATAAATATTAACTCTTTTGATAGGACAGGGGAGAGGCTGGCTTGCCTGGGACAGGATGTCTGGCTTCTAACTTAGTAAAGATGAGACTTCTTAGAGGAGGCACCGGGAAAGGAAAACAAGGAGAGGGGAGAGGGAAGAACCCCCATCAAGGATTTAAATGTGGTTTTTCCTCCTGCTGAGAGGGCCCCTGCACTCAATAAACCGAAATGACCCAGGTTGAACTTTCAGGCTTCAAAGTATAGTTGGTTTTTAAAAGGAGGTCTTCTTTTTCAAGATCAGTTATTCAGCAGAATTGGAAAGCTTGCCCTCAGAAGAGGCTTAGTCCTAAAACCTGCAGGGAAAACCATGAAGAGTGAGGATGTGCGATCTCTCTATAGGGAGCGGGAGTCCCATACATGCTATTGTTTGATCACTGCGACTCTGCTGCCACCTCGATTTTAAATTAACCAGAAACCCGAGAACCTGAAAGCTGAGCTCCAGCTAACATTATTTAAATGAACCAGCTGTTACATGGACTTTAAACCACATGTCATTTGGTAGTGGGGCTGCCCTGGGCCAAGAGACATCAGTACAGAGAGTTCCCAGCTCACAAGTGGATTGTGTTCCAAATGTGCATTTGGAAGGCTGTGGTTTGAAAGGCAGAATACACTTTCCCAAAGCAGCGATGTTATAAATGGTGATTAGGGCCACACGCCAGCTCACAAAACTCCATGTAACCATAATATAGCTAAATACTATACATTTTAGCCAAAAAAGTAGAAGTCAATAATGTTACAATACTAATAATTAAAGAATGAGATAATAAAATTGAGCATCTTTCATTTGTCTTGAGTACTAGTGATTAAGCAAAAGCAGATTTAATTAAAGGAAAACGTAAAGGTCTACCCCATGAGGCTGAGGGGCCTGGGAACACTGCTACTGTAGTCAGGAGCCCAGGCAGTCGGCAATCAGACGAGCTTGCGTGATTTCTGCCAGTGTCTACACCTGAAGACTAACCTATCATCCAGAGGGGGATGAGGGGATGGGGGTTGAAGTGCCGGGATGGAAAGTCAGACTAATTATCTCTATGCAGCCACTCCATCTTCCAAGGTAGAACCTGGCTTTGGGATCACTTTCCTTTAAGGGATGATTGCCCCCATCAATGACCCAGGCTGCCCCTGACCCCAAGAATCACTGAAGTGCAGAACTTTTGGCGCCTCTTTTAATACTGATTTTTGAGACCAGGCAAGCTGTTGATTACTCACATTGCCTGGATGGTTTTGAACTTAACCCCCCTGCCCCATTTAGACTGAATCTGCCATTGCCAGCCGTTCACAGAGCAGAGGCCCCACCAGGCTCTTAGACTCCCTCCCTCCCGCTCCCTACTCCACGTGACCGGCACTACACCTGGCTGAAGACATCCTGAATCACCCATTTTAGCTGTAATGATGAGGATGAAATACAAATTTTATCTATCAGTATGAAAAGGGTTTGAGAAAGAGGAAAGGAGCACAGGAAAAAAGAAAGTTACTTGAAAAAGATCATTTATAAAGCAATATAGTGGTCTTTTGCAAGATCAGACCATTAGGGGGCACCATCAGCCATTAGCAGTTTGGTTGTTCTCAGCAGAGAAAGGGGAAATTAATAGGTGGTCAGAATGGGTGGGAAGGTGGAAGGGACCCACTTTGCATTCAGTAATTTAACATATACAAGGCATTTCTGTGAAGCATGCACTTTAGATTAACTCATATACATAAATGCAGTAATTAATTCTCTTTAAATTACAAAAACAGAACTATTTCTTCCAATTTGTTTACATCCCTTGACCATTTTCTAATGATTTAGATTTTTTTAAAAAAAATATTTCTAACAGTTCTGTTTATTCTGAGCACTGATCCTTTGACAGCTAGATAAATGCAAATATATTCTCTTGGTCCAAGACTTGCTTCTTTTTATTTTTATTTTTTTATTTCTGTGTGTGTGTGTGTGTGTGTGTGTGTGTGTGTATACCACATATTTTTTTTGAATTTTTGAATTTTATTTTTATGTAGAGCAGGTTCTTATTAGTCATCAATTTTATACACATCAGTGTATACATGTCAATCCCAATCATCCAATTCAGCACACAACCACCCGCACCCCCCACAGCTTTTCCCACTTGGTGTCCATACATTTATTCTCTATACCTGTGCCTCAATTTCTGCCCTGCAAACCAGTTCATCTGTACCATTTTTCTAGGTTCCACATATATGTGTTAACACACAATATTTGTTTTTCTCTTTCTGACTTACTTCACTCTGTATGACAGTCTCTAGATCCATCCACGTTTCAACAAATGACTCAATTTCATTCCTTTTTATGGCTGAGTAATATTCCATTGTATATATTTACCATAACTTCTTTATCCATTCATCTGTCGATGGGCATTTAGGTTGCTTCCATGACCTGGTTATTGTAAATAGTGCTGCAAGGAATATTGGGGTGCATGTGTCTTTTTGAATTATGGCTTTCTCTGGGTATATGCCCAGTAGTGGGACTGCTGGGTCATATGGTAATTCTATTTCTAGTTTTTTAAGGAACCTCCATACTGTTCTCCATAGTGGCTGTATCAATTTACATTCCCACCAACAGCACAAGAGGGTTCCCTTTTCTCCACACCCTCTCCAGCATTTGTGTTTGTAGATTTTCTGATGATGCCCATTCTAACTGGTGTGAGGTGATACCTCATTGTAGTTTTGATTTGCATTTCTCTAATAATTAGTGATGTTGAGCAGCTTTTCATGTGCTTCTTGGCCATCTGTATGTCTTCTTTGGAGAAATGCCTATTTAGGCCTTCTGCCCATTTTTGGATTGGGTTGTTTGTTTCTTTAATATTGAGCTGCATGAGCTGTTTATATATTTTGGAGATTAATCCTTTGTCCATTGATTCATTTGCAAATATTTTCTCCCATTCTGAGGGTTGTCTTTTCGTCTTGTTTATGGTTTCCTTTGCTGTGCAAAAGCTTTGAAGTTTCATTAGGTCCCATTTGTTTATTTTTGTTTTTATTTCCATTTCTCTAGGAGGTGGATCAAAAAAGATCTTGCTGTGGTTTATGTCAAAGAGTGTTCTTCCTATGTTTTCCTCTAAGAGTTTTATAGTGTTCGGTCTTACATTTAGGTCTCGAATCCATTTTGACTTTATTTTTGTGTATGGTGTTAGGGAGTGTTCTAATTTCATTCTTTTACATGTAGCTGTCCAGTTTTCCCAGCACCACTTATTGAAGAGACTATCTTTTCTCCATTGTATATCTTTGCCTCCTTTGTCATAGATTAGTTGACCATAGGTGCGTGGGTTTATCTCTAGGCTTTCTATCTTGTTCCATTGATCTATGTTTCTGTTTTTCTGCAGTACCATATTGTCTTGATTACTGTAGCTTTGTAGTATAGTCTGAAGTCAGGGAGTCTGATACCTCCAGCTCCGCTTGTTTCCCTCAAGACTGCTTTGGCTATTCGGGGTCTTTTGTGTCTCCATACAAATTTTAAGATGATTTGTTCTAGTTCCATAAAAAATGCCATTGGTAACTTGATAGGGATTGCATTGATTCTGCAGATTGCTTTGGGTAGTATAGTCATTTTCACAATATTGATTCTTCCAATCCAAGAACATGGTATATCTCTCCATCTGTTGGTATCATCTTTAATTTCTTTCATCAGTGTCTTATAGTTTTCTGCATACATGTCTTTTGTCTCCCTAGGTAGGTTTATTCCTAGGTATTTATTCTTTTTGTTGCAATGGTAAATGGGAGTGTTTCCATAGTTTCTCTTTCAGATTTTTCATCATTAGTGTATAGGAATGCAAGAGATTTCTGTGCATTAGTTTTGTATCCTGCAACTTTACGAAATTCATTGATTAGCTCTAGTGGTTTTCTGGTGGCATCTTTAGGATTCTCTATGTACAGTATAATGTCATCTGCAAACAGTGACAGTTTTACTTCTTCTTTTCCGATTTGGATTCCTTTTATTTCTTTGTCTTCTCTGATTGCTGTGGCTAACACTTCCAAAACTATGTTGAATAATAGTGGTGAGAGTGGACATCCTTGTCTCGCTCCTGATCCTAGAGGAAATGCTTTCAGTTTTTCACCATTGAGAATGATGTTTGCTGTGGGTTTGTCATATATGGCCTTTATTATGTTGAGGTAGGTTCCCTCTATGGCCACTTTCTGGAGAGTTTTTATGATACATGGGTGTTGAATTTTGTCAAAAGTTTTTTCTGCATCTACTGAGATGATCATATGGTTTTTATTCTTCAATTTGTTAATATGGTGTATCACAATAATTGATTTGCATATATTGAAGAATCCTTGCATCCCTGGGATAAATCCCACTTGGTCATGGTGTATGATCCTTTTAATGTGCTGTTGGATTCTGTTTGCTAGTATTTTGTTGAGGATTTTTGCATCTATATTCATCAGTGATATTGGTCTGTAATTTTCTTTTTTTGTAGTATCTTTGTCTGGTTTTGGTATCAGGGTGATTGTGGCCTCATAGAATGAGTTTGGGAGTGTTCCTTCCTCTGCAATTTTTTGGAAGAGTTTGAGAAGGATGGGTGTTAGGTCTTCTCTAAATGTTTGATAGAATTCACCTGTTAAGCCATCTGGTCCTGGACTTTTGTTTGTTGGAAGATTTTTAATCACAGTTTCAATTTCATTACTTGTGATTGATCTGTTCATATTTTCTGTTTCTTCCTGGTTCAGTCTTGGAAGGTTATACCTTTCTAAGAATTTCTCCATTTCTTCCAGGTTGTCCATTTTATTGGCATAGAGTTGCTTGTAGTAGTCTCTTAGGATGCTTTGTATTTCTACGGTGTTTGTTGTAACTTCTCCTTTTTCATTTCTAATTTTATTGATTTGAGTCATCTCCCTCTTTTTCTTGATGAGTCTGCCTAATGGTTTATCAATTTTGTTTATCGTCTCAAAGAACCAGCTTTTAGTTTTGTTGATCTTTGCTATTGTTTTCTTTGTTTCTATTTCATTTATTTCTGATCTGATCTTTATGATTTCTTTCCTTCTGCTAACTTTGGGTTTTGTTTGTTCTTCTTTCTCTAGTTCCCTCAGGTGTAAGGTTAGATTGTTTATTTGAGATTTTTCTTGTTTTATGAGGTAGGCTTGTATAGCTATAAACTTCCCTCTTATAACTTCTTTTGCTGCATCCTATAGGTTTTGGATTGTCGTGTTTTCATTGTCATTTGTCTCTAGGTATTTTTTGATTTCCTCTTTGATTTCTTCAGTGATCTCTTGGTTATTTAGTAACGTATTGTTTAGCCTCCACGTGTTTGTGTTTTTCACATTTTTTTCCCTGTAATTCATTTCTAATCTCATAGCATTGTGGTCAGAAAATGTGCTTGATATGATTTCAATTTTCTTAAATTTACTGAGGCTTGATTTGTGACCCAAGAGGTGATCTATCCTGGAGAATGTTCCGTGCGCACTTAAGAAGAAAGTGTCATCTGCGGTTTTTGGATAGAATGTCCTATAAATATCAATTAAATCTATCTGGTCTACTGTGTCATTTAAAGCTTCTGTTTCCTTATTTATTTTCATTTTGGATGATCTCTCCATTGGTGTAAGTGAGGTGTCAAAGTCCCCCACTATTATTATGTTACTGTCGATTTCCTCTTTTATAGCTGTTAGCAGTTGCCTTATGTATTGAGGTGCTCCTATGTTGGGTGCATATATATTTGTAATTGTTATGTCTTCTTCTTGGATTGATCCCCTGATCATTATGTAGTGTCCTTCCTTGTCTCTTGTAACTTTCTTTATTTTCAAGTCTATTTTATCTGATATGAGTATTGCTACTCCAGCTTTCTTTTGATTTCCATTTGCATGGAATATCTTTTTCCATCTCCTCACTTTCAGTCTGAATGTGTCCCTAGGTCTGAAGTGGGTCTCTTGTAGACAACATATATACGAGTCTTGTTTTTGTATCCATTCAGTGAGCCTGTGTCTTTTGGTTGGAGCATTTAATCCATTCACGTTTAAGGTAATTATCGATATGTATGTTTCTATTACCATTTTCTTAATTGTTTTGGGGGTTTTTTGTAGATCCTTTTCTTCTCTTGTGTTTCCCACTTAGAGAAGTTCCTTTAGAATTTGTTGTAGAGCTGGTTTGGTGGTGCTGAATTCTCTTAGCTTTTGCTTGTCTCTAAAGCTTTTGATTTCTCCATCGAATCTGAATGAGATCCTTGCCGGGTAGAGTAATCTTGGTTGTAGGTTCTTCCCTTTCATCACTTTAAGTATATCATGCCACTCCCTTCTGGCTTGTACAGTTTCTGCTGAGAAATCAGCTGTTAACCTTATGGGAGTTCCCTTGTATGTTATTTGTTGTTTTTCCCTTGTTGCTTTCAATAATTTTTCTTTGTCTTTCATTTTTGTCAATTTGATTACTATGTGTCTTGGCATGTTTCTCCTTGGGTTTATCCTGCCTAGGACTCTCTGTGCTTCCTGGACTTGGGTGGCTATTTCCTTCCCCATGTTAGGGAAATTTTCAACTCTAATGTCTTCAAATATTTTCTCGGGTCCTTTCTCTCTCTCTTCTCCTTCTGGGACCCCTATAATGTGAATGTTGTTGCATTTAGTGTTGTCCCAGAAGTCTCTTAGGCTGTCTTCATTTCTTTTCATTCTTTTTTCTTTATTCTGTTCTGCAGCAGTGAATTCCACCATTCTGTCTTCCAGGTCACTTATCCGTTCTTCTGCCTCAGTCATTCTTCTATTGATCCCTCCTAGTGTAGTTTTCATTTCAGTTATTGCATTTTTCATCTCTGTTTGTTTGTTCTTTAATTATTCTAGATCTTTGTTAAACATTTCTTGCATCTTCTCGATCTTTGCCTCCATTCTTTTTCCAAGGTCCTGGATCATCTTCCCTATCATTATTCTGAATTCTTTTTCTGGAAGGTTGCCTATCTCTGCTTCATTTAGTTGTTTTTCTGGGGTTTTATCTTGTTCCTTCATCTGGTACATAGCCCTCTGCCTTTTCATCTTGTCTGTCTTTCTGTGAATGTGGTTTTTGTTCCACAGGCTGCAGGATTGTAGTTCTTCTTGCTTCTGCTCTCTGCTCTCTCTGTTTCCTTCTTTTTAATGGCAACTTTCCATTGTACAGAAATTTTACATTTTAACATATACCAACTTATGAATCTTTTCCTTCATGGTTTGTTCTTCTTGACTCTTGTTTAATATATCTTTACTATATTGAGATGACAAAGATATTCTTTTAAATTGTCTTCTTAAAGTTTTGCTTTTTAAACCATCTGTTTGTCTTGTTATGCTGTAACTTTTTTCATATGGATAAGCTAATTACTACCCAGTCAATCCTTTCCCTGCTGATTTGCCATTCTTCTCATAAAACTAGTTCCTGTCAATGCATGTGTCCATTTGGAGTCTTTCTGCTGTGTCCCATGGGTCTATTTCTCTCTTCCTGTACAATATACCATATTTGTCTATCTAGTCTTGACTCCACCTTGTTTTTCAGGCACCTTTATGACATTATCTCAATTCTTCTCTTACATCATTACAATCACCTCGGGGGTCTAGACCAGGAGAGGATGGGGGCAGCAGACTGGGGCTAACATGCTGAAGAAATTACAGCTAAACAACAGGAATAAAGTTCATCTTTTCCACACTGATGATGGAGTCAGCTGCCAACCATTCGATCTGGGAAACAAAGTTGCAAATTACATGGGCTGGACCCAGAAGTCAAGGGTTCAGGTGATCTCCCAGGGGAAGGCCCAGGTCCTGCAGGAGCACAGGGGTGAAGGGGCTCTGCATTCTCCCACAGTGAAGTTTCCCTCCTTTGTCATCTGTGGAGGGGCCGATGGGACTCTACCAGGGAGCTCTCTCACCTGACTGAGGCTGCAGATAACTGAGGAGGAAGGGGCAGGGGGCTGGGCAGGCAGCAGAGGGTCAGTCTCCGGGCACGTGGACCATCACCTGAACTCTTGTCTTCTGATAAACACTTCTGAGGGAGAGAACTGAGGAGAAAACGACCTCGCTCGTCCTTGCTCCTCTCTCATCTCCACTGCTCACTCTTAGACTCCCTACATCTTATCCTTCCTGTAGCCTGGTAACAGAGCCGCTGGGTCCAGCCCAGAGCACGAGAAGCGGGGTGGGGGTGGGGGGGGCGCAGGACGTTTCACTAGCAATGGCGGCTGATGGAACGGCTACACCACAGAGGGCCCCAAGACCCAGAGGGTCTCCTCAGCAGTGATGGTGACCATCATGAGCGTCCCTGCTCTGCAGGAGGCTCCCCGTGCTGGTACCGGGACTGCACTGCCCGGGGCTGGGCATCCGGGCAACCACCACCTGCGTACTCAGAGACCCTCAGCAGCGGCTGTGCACGTCGAAGGTATGGCCAAGGGGGTGATGCTCGGACTGGAGGCGCCCCCCCAGCACGAGCAAGTACCGGTTGCGGGGCACGGGTGTGGGGGGACACCGGGCTGGGGTCCCAAGGCCCACGCAGGGACTGGGAGGCCGCCCAGATAGGTCTCCAGGGTCCCCCACCAGCACCCGGTATGAACTGGCCAGGGATGGAGGGAGGGATGACCTTCTGGAAAATGCTGTCTCTTCGCCCTGCCCCACCCCACCCCAGGAGGCCGAGCTCCTCTCCATTTCCCTCTCTGCCTCTTTCCTTTTCTTCTCCCCTTCCTTCTCCCCTTCCCCTCTCTTCCTCCCTGCTCCTTCCCTCCATGGCTCCCCACCCACTCTGTCTCTTCCAGCATGAGCCTTCTGCTCAGCCTTCTCTGCTGGCTGCCCTCCGTGCTGGCTGCACCCCTCTCTCCTCCTTGCTCCCTGGTGGAACCGGGTGAAGGCCGAGGCACTGGAGGAGGACAGCTGAGGAATGATGGATGTACCTCAGGCTCAACTCTATGGTTCTCACTCTGGAGCAAGTGTCAGAGCCACTTGGAGGGCTGGTTAAAAAGTAGATGTAGGTCGATTGCTGGGCTCTGCCTCCAGGGTCTCCAAGCCTCACCTCTGGGGTAGGGCCTGACCATTTGCAATCTAACCAGTTTCCGGGGGGTGCTACTGCTTGAGCTTTGAGAATCACTGGGCTAGCACGTTCTTCCTCCTGCTGGTGGTGATCTCAAACCCAATCGTTCATTTATTTTTCATTCATAGGACAATTCTTAGGTCATGACCAAGTACTGGGAACTGGGGTAGGGAGAGGGGGAAGAATACAATTAGAGATGGACCTTTCCTCTGGGAGCTCACATCCTGGAAGGAAAGTAAAACTAGGACACAAATAACTCATCGAGGGGAGGAAGAAATTACTGAACCAAAAACAGGTTCAAGTGAAGCTTTGTAGGATTTCTAAGAAGCAAGGGATCACTCCTGGCAGGGGGAATGAGCAAGGCTGGTGGGGGACATGGCATTTGAGCTGGGCCTTGGAGGATGGGTGAGATATGACCTTGTGGCCATGAGGGGAATGGAAATTCTAAACGGAGGGAACAGCAGTACCAAATTGCTTGGAGGTGAAGAACATTGTTGGGGGATGGAGACCCTGGGGAAAGGGAGAGGGAGCAGTACTTATTGTGACCCTGGTAGAAATCCAGGGTTCATGAAGACTTGTAGTGAAAGATAAGGGAGAGAGCTAGGCTGCTGCAGGCCTCATGTCCCGCACTATGCATTTGGGAGTTCGTCTCCAAAATGGAGAAGCTCTAAGGAAACTCCATGGCTTCCTTGCTGGTTTCAAACCCGGATCATCCAGAGAGAGTTATGGATGAAGACCTCTGCACACCAGGAGGGGCAGAAGACTGGCAAGGGTCACTTTTGCTGCTGCTGTTTGCTCTCCCTTAAGCCTGACATCACTGTCTTGCCATCGCCCTCAGGAGGCATGGTCCCTCTGTTAACTGGGAGGGACTCTCAGCTTTCCCCTTAGCCCCAAAGGCAGAGCTGTGTGGTCCAGGGCCAGAAGCCAAGGTGTCACCTGTAAGTTATTTAGAAGTGAGAGTCTGAGTCCCCACCCCAGACATACTGAATTAAAATCTGCATTTTAACCAGACCCCTGGGTGACTGCACATCAAAGTTTGAGAAGTGCTGGTTTAAACCAGACTTTACAAGAGCCGGGGATAACAAAAGAAAAATAGATAGGGTTACTGAGCACCCAGTAAAAATTTACTAACCCCCCTATATATTATATCACCCTCTCACTCTAAACCTCACCCTGTTTTATTTTCTTTCATCTCCATTGCCACCTGAAGTAGTCTATTTGTGTATTTGTTCCTCTAAGAGCCTCCGTCACCTCCCAAGGTCCAAGAGAGCAGGCACTTCATCTGCTTTACTAGCTACTATGTTTCCAGCACTGAAAATAGTCTGGCAAATGGCAGGATGTCAAGAAATAGTCACTGAAAGAATGAATGAGTGGACGAATGAGCAGACAACCCCATGACCTGGGACACAGTCTGCGCAGCTCCCAGCGAACCTCTCTGTGGCAGAGGTCCACCCCATTCCCCACCATCCTCCTCCCCCCAGCTCAGCGGCACCCCTGGGGTCTGCTGAGCCAGCTAGCCTCGTGTGCTTTTGAGATGCCTCAAAGTTGGAGTGCAAGAGAGCAGAGAGTGTGAATTCATGTGTTCCCTCCTCTGCTTGACTGAGGTCTGCTTTGCAGGCTCTATCGTCCCCCGAGAAGACCCACCTCTGCCCCAAAACTGCTCTCTGCCTCACAGCCCTCCCCTCCCCTCTATGCATGGGAATTTTGTCCTCTTCTTGTAACATGAATTCCTTATTGCTGGACACAGAGCTCCAAACCTAACACCCTTTCCTCCCGCTCACGTGTGCCCTAGGGACATCAGTAGTTTGAGTTCACTGTTCTGCTTTTGCCACTCGTTTTAGCAAGATTCTTCTATCAGATGGATTGTCATGAGGGAAGAGTTGAAAGGGAAAGGTAGCAGCTGGGGTGAGAAAGGATGAGAACTGGCACCAGTGGGGGTTCAGTGGTAGGGGGTGGCCCAGCCCTACCCTCCTGCAGATTCAGACACGGAAATAGTCAACAGTGACGGTGCAGTGTGGCAACAGTGTTCACGGGCCAAATCTGAAGGGCTTCCTGGAAGAAGTGGGTCCAGGGCAACCCACAGGGAGGCTGGGGGTGCAGAAAAAGTATTCAGGAGACAGAAGGTTCTGCTTAGTTGGAGCAGAGGGTGTGCAGGGGCAGTGGACGGAGGTGAGGCCAGAAAGAGACACGAGGCCTCATGAGGGACATTAACAAGGGTGGCCAGGGGGATGCTAATGTGATCAGTTGGCTTTTGATAAGATCACCTCACTGTTTGAAGAGGGGAAAGGTGAAGGCAAGGGCCCTGGGAGGAGGGGAGCGCCCTGGTGCCTGGCTCCATCTCCATGTCTCCTGGCTCAGAGCGCCTTCCCCGCCCACCATCTAGAGTCAGGACCCCTCCCCCGCCGCCAGTTATGCTTTAACACACATTGTGTTTATTTTCTTCTAGGATTTACTCCATTAGGTAATTGTTTTGTTTATTTGTTTATTGTCCACGCTTTCTGTCGCACACAAGGCTCCATTCATGAGAACAGAACGTCTGTCTTATTCTCCATTGTATGCCAGCCCCACCCCCCAGTGCCTGGCACACAGGAGGTGGTCAATAAATATTTGTTGAATGAATGAAAACATGGATGGTATAGAGGCCATAGAGGTGGAAAGAAGTGGTTTGCGAGGTCTTTAGAGGTAGTGTCAATGGGAGGGTGACAGGCTGGAGGCGGAGGGTTAGATCAACAATGGTGCCCCAGGTTTCTGCTTTGAGCGATTGGGTAGATGGGATGTGGGGCTATTGGGGGAGGTGGGGGGCGCTGAAATGGGAGCATTTTGGGTGAAATTAATGTATTCAGTTTGGGGCAGGTTGAGTTCGTGTGCCTGAGGGACATCCAGGTGGATTTGTGTAGGAGGCACTTCAGTAGAAGAATCCGGAGCTCAAAAGTGAGATTTGGCTTAAAAGGAGAGGAGAGGTCGACTGGAATGGTGATGCAAGGATAGGAAGAAAAGGGCTTGGCAACTGACAGACAAGGAGAAGGGGCAAGGAGAGGGCCAAGTAAACACGACTGCTTGATTTCTTTTAAGTGACGTATTCATGTAGAATATATTCAATATAGACAAATATAAAAAAAGAAGTAAATATCCCAAGATCCAGCACCACCCATGGGTCATGGTTACATTTTGGTAACTGTTCTGGATCTCTCTCTCTTCTGGATGTCTCTGTTCTTCATTCTATATAACTGCACATTTACACTGATAGGCTTATATTATACACAACTGTTTTTGGAGCATGCATTTCCATACGTCATGGAAATATTTCTGCGTTGATAGATATGGTTCTGCACCATCATTTTAAAGAGCTACATGGATTTCCTTTGTAGAGAGATACTATAACTCATTAACTGATCCCCCGCAGACTGACACATAGATTGTTGCCAGTTTCTCAATATTATAAATAAAATTACGTGAACACCTGTGTCATCCTTCCTTGTCTCTTCATTTCCTGAGACGATATTCCTAGAACATTCTACGCTAGAATAGACAAACACTTACAATTTTGATATGCGTTGCCAAATTTCTCTCCAGAGAAACTGTCTTAATGTACACCCACACGTGACAGGCGCAAGAGGGCTATTTTCCCCCTTGTCACTCTTTTCGGTGAAAATTATACCTTGTTATGGGAATTTTTTCTTTTTATTGTTAATTTTTATTAAAGTTTTGTACATCCCAAATTTAAAGACTCATACATAATTCTGTAAGACTTAAAACAAACAAAAAAAGCATCCCCACTTTCACTCACCTTTCCCCATTCCTGATTTCCACTCCCCAGAGGCAACAATTTTCAACGCTTTCACCCATTTTTTCTGGTATGTGTTCCATATTTTCAATAACACGATCATGCAACATTTCTTGATTTTTAGTCACTGGTGTTATCTGATTGATCCCCTACTGTGGATGATGAGAACTACACTCTCTCCCACCAGCCTGTCCACCCCACCCCCACTGCTTTCCGTCTTCCATCCTCTCAATTTAGTTACATCACACATTTTGGCTAAGTCTTCACTCACTGCCTACGTTAGCGACTCAAGTGAGTACTAGTCACTCCCAGACGGGTCGCTACACATCCACTCTGTACTAGTCTGCTTTCCCTTGAGTTTCATGTTCTGGTTTCCTTAGTTTTCGGTGTACCAGTCACCAATTCATCCCCAAACCCACCGCCAGAATTGTATGGATCTTCTCAACATGCCAGAACACACTGGCTGATCTCTCAGCTTCATCTTTTTCTTGGAGATGCACTTGGTGAAACCCCCCATGCCTGGTCCAGTCTAGGCTGGCCGCATCCCCAGTCTGAGGCCCAGACACCAGTCCTGGATGCCCCTCCACCGTCCTCCTGGAGCGTCCCTTCACCTGGAGGGGACTCTCCTGGTTGCACCCCTCTTTCCTGGAAATCCAGTTTTTCTCTTTCTCAATTTACTCTGTTGTTTTAGTCAAGCCTCCTGAGACAGGACACATGGGAGATGAATGTTTTTGAAATGTTGCATGTCCATAAATATCTTCATTCTGCTTCCAGACTTGATTGGTAGTTTGTCTATAGAAGTAATTTTCCCTTGGAAGTTTGAACACTTTGTTCTGCTCTCTTTGTAACTTGTGGAGATGGTGTTCAGGAGTCTGTGCCATCCTGAGTTTTGATCCTTTACATTTGACCTGTATTTTCTCTCTGGATAGGCTCTTCCTTCTGAACCACAATTTTCAAATTTCCAACTGGTGTGATTTGACGTGGCTCTTTTTTCATTTATTGTGCTGGGCACCTGGTGAGTCCTTTCATTTGAAAACAGGTGTCTTTCAATCCTTGGGAATTTTCTTGTAGAATTTCTTTTAAATTTCTTACTCTCAGCTATCTTGTTCTCTTGTTCTGGAACTACTCTATTTTGGATTTGAGATTTCCTGGCCAGATTCTCTCATTTTCCTATATTTTCTTTCTTCTTTTCCATCTCCTTTGGGGGTTTTTGGTTATTCTTTCTGAGGGAGTTTCATAATTTATCTTCAACTTTTCCATTAGATTTTTAATTTCTGTTCTCAAATTTTTCATTTCTAAGAGCTTTTGTTTGTTTCCATTTTTAAAGCCTGGGATCCTTGTCATCATTGCAGAACCCTTTCCTGACTCAAGGACTTGGTGATCTTTGGCCATCTGTTTATATTTAAGGGGAGACACTAAAACACTGTTCAGAAGCTCCCATAAGCAGAGAGAGCTTGTTGACAGGCAGGTTGCGCTGGAAGGGGACCTACCTGGGCCTTTTCACGGGAAGAATGATGACGGTCCATATCTGTAAGTCTTTTCTCTTGTCTTGGATGGTTTTACAAAAAGTCCTCTGGTCTTCCATGTGCTGCCTGGCAGCCAGCATCCCCAGCCAAGTGGCAGGCCCGCATCTGATAGGCCCAGGGCAAGAGTACAAATAAAGTCTCACATGCCACACGTCTAAAGATTATAAGCCAAGCTGCTCTGCCAGGCCTGCCTGCAGGGTCCACCAGGACCTGTGCAGCCTGCTTGACCCAGAGCTTACAGGGGTCACGCCCTCCCCACCCGCCCAGCTGCTTGCAAACCGGAGTGTATAACGACCTGCTGGGGCTGGACATGCGTGTATCCGTTTCCCGGAGCTGCCATAACAATAGGAATTTACTGGAGGGATAAATTGGGAGATTGGGATGACATACAGACACTACTATATATAAAATAGATAACTGATAAGGACCTAGTGTATAGCACAGGGAACTCTACTCAGTACTCTGTAATGGCCTATATGGGAAAAGAATAGATACATGTATACGTATGACTGAATCACCGTGCTGTACACCTGAAACTAACACAACATTGTAAATCAACTGTACTCTGATAAAAATTATTTTAAAAATACAGAAAATAAAAGAAATATTGATAGAAAAGGGGGAAAAAAAAACATTAGAAATTTACTCTTTCACAGTTCTGGAGGCCAGAAGTCCAAAACCTGCGTATAGGCAGGGCCATGATCCCTCCAAAGGCTCTAGGGTGAATCCTTCTTTGCCTCTTCCAACCTCAGGGGACTCCAGGTGTCTTTGGCTTATAGCTGCTTATCTCCAGTCTCTGCCTCTGTCTTCACGTGGCCTCCTCCTGCATGTTTCTCCTCTGTGCTTATGTGTCTCTGCTTATGTGCAAATGTCCCTCTGACTTTCTCTTGTAAGGACACCAGCCGTTGGCTTTAGGGCCCACTGTAAATCCTGGATGATCCCATCCCAAGATCCTTAACTTGATCACATCTGCAAAGACTCTATTTCCAAATAAGATCACAGTCATGGGTACCAGAGGTTAGGAATTGGCCATATCTTTGGGGGTAGGGGGGGATGTGGAGGGACATAGTTCAACCCACTGCAGCACGGAAACCAGGGAGGAGGACTGGTCCCATCAGACGCACCAAGGACCCGGGGTAGGAAGGGCCCCCCTGCACACCTTACCTCCTCACTTCTCAGACTCAGGATTTCCAGGCTGTTCCTAGCTCCTTCCAAACTACCCCACCGCAGTGGAGGGAGAGAGGCAGTGCAGTTACAAGGGGGACCCCATCTGCTTAGACACCAGCTTCAGATGGCCTGTGTGGGGGTGGGCAAATTAAAAACTCTATCTCTGATTTTCTAGGGCTGGGGCTGTTCTTTATTTCCGCCCTTCTCCCTCAACCCACCTGAGGGCCTACACCCTACACCAGCCCTCTTCTGTCAATTTCTACTCAACCAGCGACAAAACTTTCAAAATATTTTCTTAAGAGTTAGAAAAGACAAAAAAAAAAGTTTTTGTGTTTCCAGGTTTGAGATGCACAGGGGCTTGTAGAGCAGGGCAATGCCTGTGGGGCCTGATAGAGGACGGGGCAGGGATCCCTCCTCCAGACACGGGCTTTCAATGCCTCCGCCCTCCCTCCCAGCTCCTGGGCCTCTGAGCCCTGTCCAATCACCCTAGGGGTGGGGTGCAGGGGAGAACGACACAAAGCCTCCCACCACTCTTAACTGAACCTTCTGTTTTCACCCAGCTGCACCCACACTTCCAGAAGTGCTAGGACCCCTCCACCCCTCATCCCTCCCAAGGGTCTTCAGCACAATCAGTCTTCTTTCACAAAGGCTTTTCCAAAGTTTTTACTAGTGCGTTGATACATCTTTTCATAAATGAGCCATTTATATTTCCTCTTTTATGAATTTCTTGTTCATGTGCCTTGCCCTTTGGAAATGTTTTGTCTCTTTTGGATTAAATTGTAAAACCTCTTTTTCTATTCAGGTTATTCACTTCTTGCCTTCACATATGTTGTATCTTCTCCAGTTTAATTTGTCTTTCAAATATAGGTGATTTTAACGTATTTGATTTTTATGTCCTCAAAATTCATCAATTTTTTTACTTTACAATTTCTGGGCTCCACATCATACTTAGAAATGCCTTCTTCACTGCGTGATTATTAAAATATTTACCCATATTTACTTCTAGCCCTTTTAAGATTTTCTTTTTTACATTTAAATATTTGATCCTTCTGAAGCCGGGTATGGATCCGGCTTTATATTTTTCCCAAATGACTAGCTAATGGTCTCAGCACCATTTATTGAACAATCATTTCTTTCTCACTGATTTCTCACTGCTTATCATATGTAGTTGGGTCTGTTCCTGGCCTCTGTGTTCTGTTCACTCCTCTGTCTTCTTGTTCCTGGGCCAGTAATGCTTTCAATTAATTTCTGTGGCTGTATTGTAGATTTCAGTGGCTGATAGGACAAGTCTTTACTCTCTTCTTCTGAATTTTCCTGGCTATCCTTATGCTTATCCTTCAGATAAGCATAAGTCTTAGTGTCATTTCAATTTCCAAAATAAATCCTCTTAAGATCCCAGATAGGCTTACATACCAGAAAATAATTGTCAAAAAGTAGATTCCACCCTAGAAAAAAAATATTGTACTATAGGGAACTATTACTAGGAAAAAATCATTTCCATCATCATCATAGTTTGCTTTTTCCCTAGGAAATATGAATATTGTTTCAATATCACTTGATCTAAGGAAGTTCTTAACTGTATCCAATATTTAGCAGAAATCTTTTCAGCTATAATTTCTACTCCCTAAGCTTTCCTGGTCTTCTGTAGAATAATTTATCATACTTCTTTTAAAATGACTTGAGAAACAGACTAACAGATATAGAAAACAAACTAGTGGTTACCCAAGTGGAAAGGGAGGTGGGAGGGCGAATTAGGGGTGTGGGATTAAGAGATACAAACTGCTATGTATAAAATAGATAAGCAACAAGGTTATACTGTATAGCACAGGGAATTATAGCAAGATAGCTTGTAATAACTTTTAATGGAGTATAATCTATAAAATACTGAATCACTATGCTGTACACCTGAAACTAATATAATATGGTAAATCAACTATATTTCACTTAAAAAAAAGGCTTAGAATCTGATAGATAGTTACACATTTATGCCCAGGGCTATATTGCTTGTAAAAGTCAAAGGGAATTTATCTTCTCAACAAAAAACCCAGTTCCCTGTTTTAAGGTTATCTGAACAAAAAGCACTGTGAACCTGAAGATCTTGAATAGCAAAAAGAAAAGGACACAGGGAGTCTTTGGTTACAACTTTTACTGAGATAATTGGCCCTTGGATGAAGCACCTTCTTACAAAACTCTCATCTATTGTCTTATTGATACAGTACTCCAGTGAAGTAGACAAGAGCAGCTTTTATGTCAATCTCCAGTCTCTAAGAAGGAAATGGAGACAAACACAGGTTGGTGATGTGCCCTGGGTCACCCAAAGCCCCAATCAGCTCGATGTTTAGTGCTGGGTGTTGCTGGGTGGCTGCACGGCTCTTGGCTCCAAGCCCGTCCAGTGTTTTCTCCCCCAAAGCAGATGTCAGCCAAGTGAGCCCTATCAGACAAAGGAGGGGACTCAGGTACCGCTCTTCCCTGAGGGTTGCCACTAAGGTTTTGCTCCTGGAAAGCAGCCTTGAGCCCAGGTGCCATGACCTCCATTTGCATCTCAGGGACCACCTGGTGGGACCACCAGTGGGCAGAGAGACCGGGAGAAGCTGCCAGCATCCCCTGCTGCCTCACCCACTTCCTCTCCTGGCATCATCCAGCCAGCCCTCGCGTTGTGCAGATACTGCCCAAGCCTCTGCTTAGCTGTATCACCTGGAGCTTTCGTCTCTCTTATAAGGGAACCCCTCCAGCCTCTGACCAAGGCATAGGTGTTTTATGGAACCGGTTGACCTCAAGTCAGAGAAAGCCTAGCCTGAAATATGGATGGCGCTGTTTCTTTCCCTGTCAGAATTGCTTATGCCATTTGAAGAAAACAAAGGGAAAAAAGCTGGTTAATGTCAGATTTGTGTAACAAATGCTTTATTTGCCTTCTCTTCTTTGCCATCATTAGGGATTTTTAGCTTTTGATGCTACTGGGCTAGAGATTAAGCAGCCTGTGTTCTCCATGAAGGTTATACGATGACGTATTTTCGAAGATTGGCCTTAAAGGCTTCAAATGACCCAATGTAGTGGATTAGCAGTGACCAACGGAAGGCAGGCAGCACGTGGGAACACTCTGTAGATCAGCCTAAAGCACTTCCTGGGGATGGTCTCTATGCTCTCCCGCTCAGTGTGCAAGGGCAAGGCCACATTACCCCACTTCCCTGGGGTCAGGGTTTAAATTAAATTAACGGGAGGACACAAAAATGCTGCAAACAAGTAGCTGGTCAGCTCTGACTCTAAAACCTTGAACTTGGAGAAGAATCAAGTATTTATTAATAGTGACCTGATTACTGTTTGTTTAGGGTGTGTATGTGTATGTGTGTTTTAGTTCCATAAGCAAATATTTTATTAGCGCTTTCATCCTAAATTATTCCAGTACTAAGAAACATCACTCTTTTTCATGGTTTGGATTTGTCATGTAATGCTGTAAAATGCAAGCTAAGAAAACAAGAAAAACTTGAGAAGTGCTCTTTTTATGTTTTTCAGGTCTCTCACACAAAGCTTTCTGCAGATGATGAGTGGAAGTAAGTGATTTGTAATTTTTTACAGCTGGTATACTAAAAATTAGACTTCCATCTTAACAGTTTGAGAAATTAAATGAAGCCATCATTTTATTTATAAATTTCCCAGGATAGAAGGTGGGTTAGCATGGCCATGTGTGCACAGTGATTGTATAGACCAAAACCACAGGGATTTCATCTGTTTTCTGCAGTAGGCTCCATGCAGTCCCACAAATGTGTATGTCCCTCAATATATGTCCTTATATGTCCTTGTCCTCTGAGGCACAAGACACATCTGGTTTTCTTTATAGCCTGTTTCCCCTGTGCTATGGTACCTACTGTGGGACCATTGGACCCCTATGGGCACCAAATGAAATAACAGTGAAATGTTCCTCCTTTTTAGCATTATGGTTATCAGTTATGAATGTATTCCTAATCAAAGTAGAAGTATTTATTACATTTGTATGCTACTTTATACTTTCCAAAGTACTTCCACATAGGTTAACCATCTGAGATGCATTTTACTGTATATGCACAAAATAGATTAATGTCATAAAGTATATTTTGTTTGATATCTATGCAAGTCCTATTTTAGACTGATGATAAATTCACTCTTCTATCTACGTGGCCTAAGTTGAAGTCCACTCATTACAGAGAATATTAAATAGTTATTTGGGATTTGGGGCTGTAAAAACTATAACTAAGTGCTTGTACCCTTTTATTTTTTTTTCACTTCCCATTTCTTCAGAAGAATGAATATATTTTTTAAAGAGCTTCTAGAAATCATTCTCAGCTCCTAAGCTCAGCTTCCAACACAGAAACTAATAGCCATGTAATTTTATTCAGGTTGCTTACCTGATGTGGATTTCAGCTTCTTCATTTGATAAATGAAGGGGTCTCAGTACATCTATGGTACCTCCCAGCACTAACATTTTCAGATTCCATCTCAGAAAAGTTGAACTCAAGCAGGAATATTTATGAGGGTCTGTGGGCTCATTTCTGTGCATTCTCCAGCAGGGGGCACCCCTGGGATTTGGATGGGGCTCTTACTGAGGCAGCTCTGTAGAAATGCTGGTAAAGACAAAGACCCAGCCCAGGTACCCAACAAGTGCCTTTAAAAGGTCACAGAATGTTACCCTGGAGTGCTTTCTGATCAGTGCTCTAACTAAATACATATTGTGACCAGTCATAAGTGGACACTGAGAGATTTTGTGACTGATGGTTCCCCACTTGGGGTGAAAGATAATGCTAATCAATATTTATAAAGTAATTGATTGGCAAGATTCATACTTTTCCCCCTTTTCCCTAATCTTGATCCCGGACTGCTCTCTCCTCTAGGCCAGTGAATCCCAATCTTGGCTGCACCTTAAAACCACACAGGGAACTTTAAAAATTACTGATGCCTGGATCCCATCCTGGAAATCTCTATCGGTTTGCTCAGGCTGCCATATCAAAGCACCACAGACTGGGTGCTATAACAACAGAAATCTATTTTCTCACAGACTAGGCTAGAAGTCTAAGATCCAGAGGTCGGCAGGCTTTGGTTTCTTCTAAGGCTTCTCTCCTTGGCTTGCAGGTGGCCACCTTCTCCCTGTGTCTTCACATGGTCTTCCCTGTGGGAGTCTGTGTCCTCACGTATAAGGACACCAGTCATGTTGGATTAGGACCTGTCCTAACGACCTCATTTATCTTAATTGCCTCCTTAAAGACCCCCTCTCCAAACACAGTCACATTCTGAGGTCCTAGGGGTTAAGACTTCAACATATGAATTTTGAGGGGACCCAGTTCAGCCCAGAACACCCAGCAATGCTCATTTCATTGATCTGGGGTCCAGCCTGGGCACTGTGATTTTTAAAAGCTCCCTAGTGATTTCCAACTCACAGACCAGGTCAAGAGCCTCTGCTCTAGACTCTCTTAGAGACCACTTCTGCTGTAGGAAGTTAAACCAGATGACATAATATTTTAGTGGTTTTCTCTACCACTGTATAAAATTAAGAGTCCAACTAAACACTGAAGCATTTAGCCATCCTCTGAATGTTTGTGCCTAAGATAATACTTAGGTCTCTTCTTTCTCCTTATAATGAAAATGATTTATACAACTCAGGAGTTTTCTGTAGCCCCGCGGATAACATTCTCTTCACAGGCACCATCTGCAGGATATCTTTGTACTTGAGAATGTTAGCAATTACTTGAAATTACCAGTATTTGACTGGGGTTTTTTTTCACTTTCAAAAATGGCAATTTTATATGATTCAACCTAATAGCAATTATTATTCCTCATATAGGTACAAATAAAATATATATGTGCTTTGCAGTTTTAGACCAATCCTGCGAGGTACAGAAGGATTTGAGATCTGCAAATGAGGAAACTGAGGCTCAGATAGAATAAGTGACTTTCCCAAGGCGATCCACGTGGCAGATCAGGGCCTAGAACCCAGGTCTTCCCAGGGCCCATCAGTGAGCTTTTGGCCCCATCACTTTCCTCGAAAGGACAAGGCTGAGCCCAAAAGCACGTGGGAAAGCTAAGGGCTGAGAGGAATTGGTTTTGCTGACAAACTCAGGCTCCTCCTCTCAGCTGTCCCTTCCCCAAGCCCAGGAGAAAGGGAGGAACGAAGAAGGACTTTGGAAAACTTTGTAATCAAAGCTTCAAAAACCCTACATTTGAAATTCCCTGTTGCTTCTTATGAGTCCCACCTATTTTTCTTGTTCTGCTAAATGTGCAAGAGTTGAGGGCTTTTTCAGCTGACTTCCTTTGCTGGTTCCAGCCTGCAGCAGGAGAGGATGTACAGGATGCACCAGGACCATGAGTCCATGCACATGGAGATGATCTTGACCTTCCTCTGTGCCCTGGTCATCGCCCAGATAGTGCTGGTGCAGTGGAGACAGAAGCATGGTCATTCCTACCACATGAGTCAACCCGGGGGCCGCTGGAAGCCTGCTCCTCTTCCCATCACATCCCTCCTTTGTTACCACTTTGAAGGAAATGGTTTGGTTTAAGTTGGTGGCTCTCAACCCAGTACAGTTTTGCTCCCGGGAGCAACATCTGGAAACATTTGTGATGGTCACGTCTTAGCGGGAGGGGAGGGGGGATAGGAGCTGCTACTGGAATGTAGTGGGTAGAGGCCAGGGATGCCACTGAAACTGCACAGGACAGTTCCTCATGACAAAAATGTCTATAGTGTCAAGGCTGAGAAACCCTGGTTTAAGTAACCCAATTTTCCTTTTGGGCATGAACTACTTCTGCCAGTGGCCCAGGACAGGAGGATTAGGCATGGCAGAAACAAAAGACTGAGTCTGTCTAACTTTGCTTCATTAGCAATAAACTGTCTTGGCATTGATGGTTTCCATATCCAAGGAAGCGTGATAAGGCAGACACTGCGCTGACCTTGGCCACACAGAGCGGGATCTTGTTGTCGCAGACCAATCCCACCCAAGCACGCCCACTGGAGCCTTCCTATCTCATGGCCTCAGAGTCATACCCTGGGCTTGTTGGACCTGAGACCAGGCCACTGCAATGTGCAGAGCAGTGGTGCTCACATCTCAGGGTGCATCAGAATCACCTGGCGGGCTCCTTAAATCAGATTCCCAGGTCCTACCCCCAGAGTTTTTGATTCAATAGGGGCCAAATAATTTGCACATCGAACAAGTTCCCAGGTGGAACTGATGTTACTGGTCCTGGGACCGCATGCTGAGAACCAATGGTTTAGACCTGAGTATGGCCTGAGTGGAGAAACGTTGCAGAGGAGATAGGTCCTCAATTAATGCTCTCCATGGTTCGGGTCTTGGACTGTATAAGAAGACTTGCCTGTGACATATGAAGGGCTGGCTTAGACCAGTATTTTATTTTCTTTTTACCCATCATAAATATTACTTCCTACCTAGCATGGGATCTAAAGGAATTCTTTTGAGTTCCCTATAATATGTAAATTTAGGTAATTTTGAACATTTATTTAGAAAGGGGAATCTTGGGGGTAGGGGGTTTGTTTGTTTTTTAAGCAAATGCATCCATGTGCTGCCATGTCACCACTGCCTTGTCAATTAAAATGAACATCCTCTATATTCCACTTGGACAAATTTTCTTCAATGAAGGAGACAAGAATCAAACCTCATTAGTTACTTTATATCAAAGAAAAGCCCCTTAAATATACGGTTTCCTTATCTTCAAAATGGAAATACCTAACATAGAATTTCTAGAGTCCTTAAGAAGAAACCTGGATTCTTAATGAAAAGGTTCATAGCCCTGTTCCATCCTTCCTTTATAACTGTTAATTACCTCTGGATTAGATTTTTTTTTAAGTTCCGTTTCCATGATGACACAGGTGTGCATTTTACATAGAAGGAAATCCCCCTTGAAAGGAAACACCACATGAGCCAACTGACTTGCACTGTGTCCCACCACTCCTCTGCTATTTTTATTTGATGATTTTTGAGGTACTTACGCCAAAAAGAATCTGTCCTTGTCTTGTATTTGACGAAGTTGCTCATGTGGCAACTCTTTGAAGCAAATGCATCCATGTGCTGCCATGTCATCATTGCCTTGTCAATTAAAATGAACACCCTCTATATTCCACTTGGACAAATTTTCTTCACTGCGTCCGTCAATGTGGAGTTCACACACTGGCTATACCACAGATACACCTGCCCATGAGTCAGAGGCCCCTTGAAGGGCTTGTTGCCATTGGAGGTTCTGACCCTTGGTGGCTCAGGCTACAACTGTTGGTTAGCTGGAGTGGTCTGCCCAAGTTGTTTCCTGTTGCTCACTACACAAGTTGTACTGCCTAGAATGCCTCTCCAGGGACGTTGCTTTTGACTATGCTCCACTCCCCCCACCAAACTAGACTCCCTTAGTCACCCCACTTATCCCTGCAGTTCCTGTTTCTGTGTCCTTCTGTCACACAGCTGTGCTATTTTATGGCTACCCAGAGGGCCTCTGTGGTCCTAAGGATACCTTGGAGGTAACCAGGTGACTGTGATCGTGGCATCTCTTAAGATGGCCCAGTCTGGCACTTTGACAAAGCCAGGAGTCTAAAGATGCCCTCAGGGGTCAAGGACAGATTTGGGTCTCATTGGAACTGTGGTGCCATTGGAACAGTTCTGGGTTGGCTCATAGATACAGCTGAAAACACAGTGGAATATTTTCTACTTTTTTGCCCATCTGTCCATCTATTACTGTATTGCCCCAAAGGAAAAGGTGGAGTAGCCCCCTTCCCCTGCATGTCTCTGATGACAATCTTTGGCTCAAGGTGAGATCCAGCACGTGAGGCTGCGCTTTCCCCATGCTGCGGCCTTGACGTTGCCCCATGCTGTGCATCCCTACTTGGATGTTCACTACAAGAGCCAACATCAGAACTCAGCCATTTCAGTAACTCTTGGTGACATCTGCAAACATTGGGCCTGGAAATGGTTCCCAGAGCATCAGTAGCTGATTCCAGCACTGGTTTCCAGCTTTTTTATTGTGCTCTGCATGAACTGTATCCAAAAACCTGAACCTAATACACTGCTCAGTTTAATATCTTTGGGATGGAATTTGCTGAACATGTTTCCACAAAAGCTGACCTAAATAGACTTATCATCCAAAAATAACCTAACTTTTAACTTGTTTCTCTTGTCATTTAAGATTATGTAGGACCTACCAGAGCTAGAGCTTTGAACATGTTCATGAGGTTCCTGGCTATTTTCTTTTTTTTTTATTTTTATTTTTTTAAATTTTTTCATCTTTTTTTTAACATCTTTATTGAATATAAACGCTTTACAATGTTGTGTTAGTTTCTGCTGTATAACAAAGTGAATCAGCTATATGTATACATATATCCCCATATCCCCTCCCTCTTGCATCTCCCTCCCACCCTCCCTATCCCACCCCTCTAGGTGGTCACAAAGCACTGAGCTGATCTCCCTGTGCTATGTGGCTGCTTACCACTAGCTATCTATTTTACATTTGGTAGTATATATAAGTCCATGCCACTCTCTCACTTCATCCCAGCTTACCCCCTCCCTGTGTCCTCAAGTCCATTCTCTATGTCTATATCTTTATTCCTGTCCTGCCCCTAGGTTCTTCAGAACCTTTTTTTTTTTTAGATTCCATATATATGTGTTAGCATACAATATTTGTTTTTCTCTTTCTGACTTACTTCACTCTGTATGACAGACCGTAGGTCCATACACCTCACTACAAATAACTCAGTTTTGTTTCTTTTTATGGCTGAGTAATATTCCATTTTATATATGTGCCACATCTTCTTTATCCATTCATCTGTTGATGGACACTTAGGTTGCTTCCATGTCCTGGCTATTGTAAATAGTGCTGCAATGAACATTATGGTACATGACTCTTTTTGAATTATAGTTTTCTCAGGGTATATGCCCAGTAGTGGGATTGCTGGGTCGTATGGTAGTTCTATTTTTAGTTTTTTAAGGAACCTCCATACTGTTCTCCAAAGTGGCTGTATCAATTTACATTCCCACCAACAGTGCAAGAGGGTTCCCTTTTCTCCACACCCTCTCCAGCATTTATTGTTTCTAGATTTTTTGATGATGGCCATTCTGACCGGTGTGAGATGATATCTCATTGTAGTTTTGATTTGCATTTCTCTAGTGATTAGTGATGTTGAGCATCGTTTCATGTGTTTGTTGGCAATCTGAATATCTTCTTTGGAGAAATGTCTATTTACGTCTTCTGCCCATTTTTGGATTGAGTTGTTTGTTTATTTGATATTGAGCTACATGAGCTGTTTGTATATTTTGGAGATTAATCCTTTGTCAGTTGCTTCATTTGCAAATATTTTCTCCCATTCTGAGGGTTGTCTTTTGGTCTTGTTTATGGTTTCCTTTGCTGTGCAAAAGCTTTTAAGTTACATTAGGTCCCATTTGTTTATTTTTGTTTTTATTTCCATTTCTCTAGGAGGTGGGTCAAAAAGGATCTTGCTGTGATTTATGTCATAGAGTGTTCTGCCTATGTTTTCCTCTCAGAGTTTGATAGTGTCTGGCATTACATTTAGGTCGTTAATCCATTTTGAGTTTATTTTTCTGTATGGTGTTAGGGAGTGTTCTAATTTCATTCTTTCACATGTAGCTGTCCAGTTTTCCCAGCACCACTTATTGAAGAGGCTGTCTTTTCTCCATTGTATATTCTTGCCTCCTTTATCAAAGATAAGGTGACCATATGTGCGTGGGTTTATCTCTGGGCTTTCTATCCTGTTCCATTGATCTATATTTCTGTTTTTGTGCCAGTACCATACTGTCTTGACTACTGTAGCTTTGTAGTATAGCCTGAAGTCAGGGAGCCTGATTCCTCCAGCTCCATTTTTCTTTCTCAAGATTGCTTTGGCTATTCAGGGTCTTTTGTGTTTCCATACAAATTGTCATATTTTTTGTTCTAGTTCTGTGAAAAATGCCATTAGTAGTTTGAAAGGGATTTCATTGAATCTGTAGATTGCTTTGGGTAGTATAGTCATTTTCACAATGTTGATTCTTCCAATCCAAGAACATGGAATATCTCTCCATCTGTTGATACCATCTTTAATTTCTTTCATCAGTGTCTTATAGTTTTCTGCATACAGGTCTTTTGTCTCCTTAGGCAGGTTTATTCCTAGGTATTTTATTTTTTTTGTTGCAGTGGTAAATGGGAGTGTTTCCGTAAATTCTCTTTCAGATTTCTTATCATTAGTATATAGGAATGCAAGAGATTTCTGTGCATTAATTTTGAAAAGTGCTACTTTACCAAATTCATTGTTTAGCGCTAGTAGTTTTCTGGTAGCATCTTTAGGATTCTCTATGTATAGTATTACATCATCTGCAAACAGTGACAGTTTTACCTCTTTTCCGATTTGGATTCCTTTTATTTCTTTTTCTTCTCTCAGTGCTCTGGCTAAAACTTCCAAAAGATGTTGAATCATAGTGAGTGTGGGCAACATTGTCTTATTCCTGATCTTAGTGGAAGTGGTTTCAGTTTTTCACCATTGAGAATGATGTTGGTTGTGAGTTTCTCATATATGGCCTTTATTATGTTCAGGTATGTTCCCTCTATGCCTACTTTCTGGAGGCTTTTTTATCATATATCGGTGTTGAATTTTGTCAAAAGCTTTTTCTGCATCTATTGAGATGATCATATGGTTTTTATCCTTCAGTTTGTTAATTTGGTGTATCACATTGATTGATTTGCCTATACTGAAGAATCCTTGCATTCCTGGGATAAACCCCACTTGATCTTGGTGTATGATCCTTTTAATGTGCTGTTGGATTCTGTTTGCTAGTATTTTGTTGAGGATTTTTGCACCTATGTTCGTCGGTGATATTGGCCTGCAGTTTTCTTTTTTTGTGACATCCTTGTCTGGCTTTGGTATCAGGGTGATGATGGCCTCGTAGAATGAGTTGGGGAGTATTCCTCCCTCTGCTATATTTTGGAAGAGTTTGAGAAGGACAGGTGTTAGCTCTTCTCTAAATGTTTGATAGAATTCGCCTGTGAAGCCATCTGGTCCTGGACTTTTGTTTGTTGGAAGATTTTTAATCACAGTTTCAACTTCAGTGCTTGTGATTGGTCTGTTTATAGTTTCTATTTCTTCCTGGTTCAGTCTCAGAAGGTTGTACTTTTCTGAGAATTTGTCCATTTCTTCCAGGTTGTCCATTTTATTGGCATATAGTTGCTTTTAGTAATCTCTCATGATCCTCTGTATTTCTGCAGTGTCAGTTGTTACTCCTCCTTTTTCATTTCTAATTCTGTTGATTTGAGTCCTTTCCCTTTTTTTCTTGATGAGTCTGGCTAATGGTTTATCAATTTTGTTTATCTTCTCAAAGAACCAGCTTTTAGTTTTATTGATCTTTGCTATTGTTTCATTTCTTTTTCCTTTATTCCTGATCTGATTTTTATGATATCTTTCCTTCTGCTAACTTTGGTGTTTTTTTGTTCTTTTTTCTCTAATTGCTTTAGGTGTAAGGTTAGGTTGTTTATTTGATATTTTTCTTGTTTCTTGAGGTAGGATTGTATTGCTATAAACTTACCTCTTAGAACTGCTTTTGCTGCATCCCATAGGTTTTGGGTCGTCATGTTTTTATTGTCATTTGTTTCTAGATATATTTTTATTTCCCTGTCATTTCTTCAGTGATCTCTTGGTTATTTAGTAGTGTATTGTTCAGCCTCCATGTGTTTGTATTTTTTACAGTTTTTTTCCTGTAATTGATATCTAGTCTCACAGTGCTGTGGTCAGAAAAGATACTTGATACAATTTCAATTTTCTTAAATTTACCAAGGCTTGGTTTGTGACCTAAGAAATGATCTATCATGGAGAATGTTCCATGAGCACTTGAGAAGAAAGTGTATTCTGTTGTTTTTGGATGGAATGTCCTATAAATATCAATTAAGTCCATCTTGTTTAATGTATCATTTAAAGCTTGTGTTTCCTTATTTATTTTCATTGTGGATGATCAGTCCATTGGTGAAAGTGGGGTGTTCAAGTCCCCTACTATGATTGTGTTACTATCGATTTCCCCTTTAATGGCTGTTAGTATTTACCTTATGTATTGAGGTGCTCTTATGTTGGGTGCATAAATATTTACCATTGTTATATCTTCTTCTTGCATTGATCCCTTGATCATTATGTAGTATCTTTCTTTGTCTCTTGTAATATCTTTATTTTAAAGTCTATTTTGTCTGATATGAGGATTGCTACTCCAGCTTTCTTTTGCTTTCCATTTGCATGGAATAACATTTTCCATCCCCTCACTTTCAGTCTGTATGTGTCCTTAGGTCTGAAGTGGGTCTCTTATGGACAGCATATATACAGGTCCTGTTTTTGTATCCATTCAGCCAATCTGTATCTTTTGGTTGGAGCATTTAATCCATTTACATTTAAGGTAATTACGATATTTATGTTCCTATTACCATTTTCTTAATTGTTTTGGGTTTGTTATTGTAGGTCTTTTCCCTCTCTTGTGTTTCCTGCCTAGAGAAGTTCCTTTAGCATTTGTTGTAAAGCCGTTTTGGTGATGATGAATTCTCTTAGCTTTTGCTTGTCTCTAAAGATTTTAATTTCTCTGTCGAATCTGAATGAGATCCTTGCTGGGTAGAGTAATCTTGGTTGTAGGTTCTTCCCTTTCATCACTTTAAATATGTCCTGCCACTCCCTTCTGGCTTGCAGTTTCTGCTGAAAGATCAGCTGTTAACGTTATGGGGATTCCCTTGTATGTTATTTGTTGCTTTTCCCTTACTGCTTTTAATACTTTTTCTTTGTATTTAATTTTTGATAGTTTGATTAATATATGTCTTGGCATGTTTCTCCTTGGATTTATCCTGTATGGGACTCTCTGTGCTTCCTGGACTTGACTATTTCTTTTCCCATGTCAGGGAAGTTTTCAACTGTAATCTCTTCAAATATTTTCTCAGTTCCTTTCTTTTTCTCTTCTTCTTTAGGGACCCCGATAATTCAAATGTTGGTGCATTTAATGTTGTCCCAGAGGCATCTGAAACTGTCCTCAATTCTTTTCATTCTTCTTTCTTTATTCTCTTCTGCGGTAGTTATTTTCACTATTTTATCTTCCAGGTAACTTATCCATTCTTCTGCCTCAGTTATTCTGCTATTGATTCCTTCTAGAGAATTTGTAATTTCATTTATTGTGTAGTTCATCATTGTTTGTTTGCTCTTTAATTCTTCTAGGTCCTTGTTAAACGTTTCTTGTATTTTCTCCATTCTATTTCCAAGATTTTGGATATCTTTACTATCATTACTCTGAATTCTTTTTCACATAGACTTCCTCTTTCCTCTTCATTTGTTTGGTCTGGTGGGTTTTTACTTTGCTCCTTCGTTTGCTGCATATTTCTCTGTCTTCTCATTTTGCTTAACTTACTGTGTTTGGGGTCTCCTTTTCACAGGCTGCAGGTTCATAGTTCCCATTGTTTTTGGTGTCTGCCCCCAGTGGCTAAGGTTGGTTCAGTGGGTTGTGTAGGCTTCCTGGTGGAGGGGACTAGTGCCTGTGTTCTGGTGGATGAGGCTGGATCTTGTCTTTCTGGTGGGCAGGACCACGTCCGGTGGTGTGTTTTGGGGTGTCTGTGAACTTATTATGATTTTAGGTAGCCTCTCTGGTAATGGGTGTGGTTGTGTTCCTGTCTTGCTAGTTGTTTGGCATGAGGCGTCCAGCACTGGAGCTTGCTGGGCGTTGAGTGGAGCTGGGTCTTAACTTTGAGATGGAGATATCTGGGGAGGGTTGTCACCAACTGGTATTACGTGGGATCAGGAAGTCTCTGGTGGTCCAATGTCCTGGACTTGGCCATCCCACCTAAGAGGCTCAGACCTGACACCCGGCTGGAGCACCAAGACCCTGTCAGCCACACGACCAGGTACACGGGGAGTTTCTTGCATTTTGGGAAGTCTGAGGTCTTCTGCCAGCATTCAGTAGGTGTTCTGTAGGAGTTGTTCCACATGTAGATGTATTTTTGATGTATTTCTGGGGAGGAAGGTGATCTCCACGTCTTACTCCTTTGCCATCTTGAAGGTCCTCTCCCTGGCTCTTTTCTATAAGGGGCCATATAGTGAAGTTTATTTCAATGATTTGATATTGTAACTCCCACCAGTATATTAGTAGTATATTATTATATATAACTTAATTATAATTACTATAATAATAGTTACTCCATAATAATAATTATTATTATATCACTATAATAATATACTTATATGTGAAATACTATATATAAATTTATATATAACTATTACATTTTATTATAGTTGTAATAAGTGCTTTTTGTACGTTATCTAAGTTACCCTGGGAGACAATAATTTTTTTCTTCCCTTTGTGAAATATAGTTCAGAGAGATTAAATAACTTGGTCAAGGTCATATCACTAATTAGTTGCAGAGAGGAGACAAGAATCCAACCTCACTAGTTATTTGCTCTCATATCAAGGATCAACTCCTTCAATATCTCTGAATCATGGTTTCCTTATCTGCAAAATGCAAACAACACTGCAGATAAGAGCCCATCTCCCAGACTTGTGATTCAGAATATTTCCTTGTGAGAATTTCTAGATACCCAGTGAGTGTTCAGTACCATTAGTTGACTCTGAATACATTCAAGGGATATGACTTGTATATAACATTTGTGCAAATTTAATCATACACTGTAAAAGCAGTTTACTAATAAAAGCAGTTTACTAATAAAAGCATCCTTTTCTGAATGCTTTTGTAAAGCTAAAATGAATACACTCCCCCATTAATTTACACTCTCTGTTAGGATATTTTGATGTACTGTTTTTTCAAACATCACACCTGTTTACCCTGCCTTAACACACCCTCCTACTCTGCCATCTGCTTTGTCTGGGAGTATTCCCCGGGCTGGTTTGGTGAGATGTATTACCAAGAACCAGGGGCAGGCTGTGAAGAGAAGAGCACTGGCTTAGGAGTTAGATGACTCTAGCTACTCATCTTACCACAGTGAGCCTCAGTTTCCTGATCTTTAAAATGATGGAATTTTTAAAAATAGGAAGGCCTTCTAGTTTCAGCTCTAATACGTAAGAAGCTTGAAAGTCATCACTCCCATATAACAACAACAACAAAAAAAGCTGAACCAACTGAATGTCAGTGACTTTTCCTGGACCTATCAGAGAATTGAGGTCACAGGGAAAGCCATCAGCCCCAAAACCGGAAAGACAGATGAATACAGGAACTCAAAACTAAGATCTGCTTATTGGGAGCAGAAGCTGCAAGAGCCATAAACTGGAGGAAATACTTAATGGGTAACTTGGAAGAATTGCTGGGAGTAGAGTTTAGGCCAATGTGAGAGTGAGAAACTCCTGAGAGTAAGGACCGCCCATATTTTTGTAGGTTTTACCTCCAAGGATCCCACCAAGTCTTCTCATGGTAAAAAGCCAAGAAAAACTTTTGTGCTTCTGACAGGGTTAGGGGAAAAGTTAATTATTTTGAACTAGACCCAGAGTGTTCACCATGACAAAGACCTGCACCGCAAGGGAAAAGATTTTATCAGAGATTTAGCCAATGTGGAGAAAGGGATATTACCCAACTCCAGGACCCTCTAGCCTTCATGTCTCACCTCAGGGGAAAACAAAAAGTTCAGAAACACTGTGAAGGTCGTAGTATGGGGACTACTAAAAGATCAAGGCTTAATCACAGAATAATAGAACACTTCCACTGCCCATCACCTGACCCCCACATCATCAGGCATCCAGTATAACAGTGGATTACAGCTGAAAGAGCTGCAAGCTACACAAGAATGAGTTTCTAGGGGAACCAGTGACAAAAAGGGAGACACAAACACGTATACTAATGGAAATTGAAGACTCTAACACATAGCAAACATCAAACACAGCCCAACTCCTAGCCAAATTAACACAAAATCTCACACTAAAGGTTCTTACTACCCAAATAAGAACCTCAATAAGAACTTCTCAACCAAAAATTACAAGTCATGCTAAGAGGAGAAGAGTTCAAAACTAGTTCAAAAGCTAGTTCTTTGAGAAGATCAATAAATTTAATAAACCTCTAGCCAGCTAACGAAGAAAAATAAGAGAGAGAACACAAATTACTAATATAAGAAAAGAATAAAGGGTCATTATTACTGATCTCATGTACATAAAAAGCAAATAAATGAATATTATGAACAACTGTATGCCTACAAGTTTAGATGAAATAGACTAATTCCTCGAAAGACTCAAACTATACCGGAACTCACATAAGGAGAAATAGCCTGAATAAGCCTTATATCTATCTTTAAAAATTGAATCAATAATTAATAACCTTCCAAAACATAAAGCACCAGGTCCAGATGGTTTCACTGGTGAATTCTACCAAACATTTAAGGAAGAAATGATACCAATTCTCTACAATCTCTCTAGAAAGTCGAAGCAGAGGAAATATATCAGAACACATTCTTTGAGGCCAGCATTATCCTAATACCTCAACCAGATGAAGACATTACAAGAAAGAGAAACTCTAGACCAGTATCTCTCATGAAAATAATTGTAAAAATCCTAAACAAAATAGAAGCAAATTGAATTAAACCATGCATTAAAAGAATTATACACCATGACCAAGTGGAATTTGTTCCAGGTAGGTAAGATTGGTTCAACAATTAAAAATCAGTTTATGCAATCAACCACATCAAGAGGGTAAAGAAGAAAACTTGCATGATTATATTAATGGATGTAGAAAAAGCATCTGACAAGGTCCAACACCCACTCATATAAAAACTCTCAGCAAACTAGAAATAGAGGGGAACTCTTCAACTTGATAAGAATATCTACAAAAAACCTACCCTAACATTATACTTAATGGAGCGAAACTGGATGCTTTCCCATTAAGATAAGGAAGAAGAAAAGAATGTCTCCTCTTATCACCTCAATTCGTCATTGTACTGGAAGTCCTAGCTAGTACAATAAGACAGAAAAAGGAAATAAAAGGTATACAGATTGGGAAGGAAGAAATAAAACCATCTTTGTTTGCAGGTGACATGTTTGTCTCTATGGAAAACTCCAAAAAAATCAACAAAAAACTCCTGGAAATAATAAGTGATTATAACAAGGTTGCAGGATACAAGGTCAATATACAAAAGTCAATTACTTTCTTATATACTAGCAATGAATAATTGGAATTTGAAATTAAAACACAATACCATTTGCAATACTTAGGAAGGAAATACTTAGGTACAAATCTAGCAAAATATGTACAAGAGCTATATGCAAAAACTGAGAAGATCTCAAATAAATGGAAAGATAATCAATGTTCATGGATTGGAAAGTTCAATATTGTCAAGATGTTGATTCTTTCCAACTTGATCTATAGGTTCTACAATCCCAGTCAAAATCCCAGCAACCTATTTGTGAACATTGACAAACTGATTCTACAATTTATAAGAAAAGGCAAATGACCTAGAATAGACAGAACAACAATGAAGAACAATGTTGGAGAAGTGATGCTCCCCAACTTCAAGATTTACTATTAAGCTGTAGTAATGACTACAGTGTGGTATTGGTGGAAGAATAGACACATAGATCAATGGAACTGAATAGAGAGCCCATAAATAGACCCCCACAAATATAGTCAACTGATCCATGACAAAGGAGCAAAAAGGCAATTCAATGGAGCAAGGATATCTTTCAACAAATGGTACTGAAACAATTGGCCATCGATATGCAAAAAAATTAATAATAATCTAGACAATCTAGACATAGAACTTACATATTTCACAAAAATGAACTCAAAATGGATCATGGACCTAAATGTAAAATGCAAAACTATAAAACTTCTAGAAGATAACATAGGAAAAATATCTAGATGAATTTGCATTTGGTGACGAGTTTTTAGATACAACACCTAAAGCATGATCCAGGAAAGAAAATATTGGTAAGTTGGATTTTATTTGAAGTAAAAAGTGCTCTGTGAAAGACACTGTTAAGGGAATGAAAAGACAAGCTACAAACTGGGAGAAAGTAACTATAAAATACATACTTAATAACGGACTGCTATCCAAAATATACTTAAAACTCAATCATAAGAAATCAACTCAGTTAAATGTCAAAATATCTAAGAAGACAGCTCATCAAGGAAGATATACAGATGGCAAATAAGCATATGAAAAGAAGCTCATCATCATTTGTCATTAGGGAATTGCAAGTTAAAACAATAATGAGTTACCAATACATGCTTATTAGAATGGTTAAAATAAAAAATCGAACAATACCAAACGCTGATGAGGATGTGGAGCAGCAGGAACTCTTGCTGTGTGGGAATGCAAAATGGTAAAGCCATTTTGGAAGGCAGCTGGGCAGTCTCCCACAAAGCTAAACGTAGTCTTATGATTCAGCGATCACTACTAGGTATTTACCCAATTGAATGGAAACCTACATTCACACAAAAACCTGCATGAAAATATTTATAGCACCTTTATTCATAATCACCCCAAACTGGAAGCAACCAAGATGTCCTTTAAAATATGAATAAATAAGCAAACTGTGGTACCTCCATACAATGAAACATTAGTCAGCAGTAAAAAGATATGGGCTATCAAGCCACAAAAAGACATGGAGGAACAAGCCAATATGAAAAGGCTATATACTGTATGATTCCAATTATATGACATTCTGGAAAATGCAAAAACAAAGACAATAAAATGATCAGTGGTTGCCAGTGGCTCAGGGAAGGAAAAGGATAAGGATAAGGATAAGCAAGTGAAATGGGAATTTAAGGTAGTAAAACTGATCTGTGTGATACTGTAATTTTGCTTACAAGATATTATGCATTTGTCAAATCCCATTGAACTATACAGCACAAAAAGCAGACCTTAAGGTATGCAAATTTTAAAAAATCATTTTGGAAGGTTAGGGAATCCCAGGGAGAAATGCAGACCATGAAGAGAAAATCTAAGTGCATTACAAGTGTGTGAAACAACCTCATTGAAGGGAATTAGGGGGAAAGGTGCTGCTCTGAGTACCTTTGGAAATGAGAGGAGTCTGTAAGATGAAGGCGATAGGAGCTGCATGTGATCATTAGTGGGTAAGGTTGTTTCCCGTGGGGTACAGGTTAACAATTCTGATACTCCTATATTTGTGTACTGGGATGGAACAATTCAGTCAGTCAATCAATGATAAATGGTGGGAGTGGGAGTTTACAGATAAAAAAGGGAGGAATTTAGAAAAAAAAAGTAGAAAGTACACACACAATAATGTGTGTGAACAGCTTTGTACATTGAAGGTATTATTATTATTTACACATAATATTTATGCCCTGAAGGTACTATTTATTATGCATAAAGTATTATTACTTTCACATTATTTCATGCATAATTTGGACCAGGTACTTCAGAGGCGAGAGACCAATCCAAAAGCTCAGAATTTTTTCAGATACAGCTTTTAACAAATTTGTCTGTCTTCTGAAGTGCTCATTTAATTTGTCTAGACTGATTCTGTTGTATGGTCTATAGGAGCTGTGTACATCAGAGCAGCTTATCATAAATACCTAAAGCAAAGGAAACAGGTTATTAAGAAAATAAAGTTGAAAAATATAACATTAACTGCTCCTAGGTGATGCCAAAAAGTGTGGGTAGAAAGTAGAAAATTTTTAATATTTTGTTTGAGATACTACTAAATACCTGAATGTTTGCAAATACACGATCACATTTTTAGCACAACATAGACCGAACATCTGGATATTTGAATTTTTCTCTTTCCAGCTGCTAGTGTTGATACAGTATAGACATAGGCAAAGCCTCAAAGTTAAATTATTCCCAAATGCTTTTAACAGCATTTAATTAAAAATAAAATTTCATTCAACAACACCCTCGCCACCTTCTTTTATGTATCCTGGTTTTCGTATCTGCAGGAAATGGAGGAGAGTGCACCAAAAAAGAATCTTTCTACTGCTCTTCAAATCAATAGAAGGCTTGATGACTAAATACACAGAATTTCAGCTTCAGATACACTGTTAACTTGCCTCAATACACAGGCAAATAATTTGCCACAGATTGAAAATTTGCTCTATTTAAATCAAACTTCCTGCCTATTAATAGCTGTGAAACACTAGAACATATTATTGTACCAATAAAGTGTTATCTATTCGAATCTTTTTAATACACAAATACATACATAGTTGCATACATACTTACATGCATACATATATGCCACTGCAGAATCTCTTTTAAGAATTTAAGTAGCAAAATCAACAGTCAATTGATTTGAAGATAGAAATATGGAGCAAGTGAATTTCTAAGAGTCCTTCATATGCCAGGATTCCGTACTTTTACTTGTTCGATTTGTCCACACTCTCCTTCATTGACTTTGAACTGATAGCAGCAGTATTTCCTGGAACCAGGAAATTATAATTTTCTGCTTACCTCTGAGCATCGCTCTGCTCTCCCTCCAGCCCCACCCATACAAATACACACAGACACACCACAAATGGTTGCAGATAGTTTGGGATTTGTAGTGCAAAGGGAATGAGCATAACACAACTTTCTTTCTCTTTTTCTTTCTTTCTCTTTTTCTTTCTTTCTTTCTTTCTTTCCTTCTTTCTTTCTTTCATACTGTGTGACTCATTCATCATTCTGTACAATTAGACAAATGAAAAGATTCCTTTGTTTTGACTTGATTAGCAGCTCTTTTCAGATTCATTATGTGCATGGCTGCAAGAACAAACATGGTACCTTTCGGCAGCATCTTATTAGTCAGGAAATTCCTTCTGCCATGATGCGTGGGTGGGGAGGATGGGGTGATGTGATCCAGATGCACAGGCTGCCCTTTGCCAGGAATGCAGATGTGTTTTATCCGCACATGCCCAAATGGTGACCCCTCTGGCATTATTAATGTGTCCCAGCTGCCAGGCTTCCTCCTTTGCATGCATGTGCCTCAATTTCACATATTTCATGCGTTTATTTATGAGGTACAACATTCCTACATTTCATATGTGGCAGTTACTATTAAAAATGAGAAGTTCTAACTGCTCTGGAAATTGATAAAGAATCTTTTAAGTTGCTCTGAAATGTGGCCCTCGTTTTAAAATGAGTTCTCATACAATTATTGAATTCATCATGCAAACTTCTGACCTTTCCCCTTGCATGTTGAGAAAACATGGCACTGGGTATCCACTTTAAAGATAGTTAAGAAATTAAATATTTGCATACACAATACATTATAATGATTTTTTGCTTTCCTTTTATTTCTGATCTCCAAGGCCTATTTTTTTTTAAGTAGCATGTGTATACATTTGAACGTTGTTATTTACTGTTAATTAAATCCAGGCATCAAGTAAGAGAAATTTGGCATCTTCTAGAAATAGGTTGTACTTATAGACCTACAGGGAAAGAACTAGTTTTATAAGAATATAGTCCAGTCATCACTTCAAACTGTAAAAGAGTGTAGCTCCACTGATTAGAGGAAATGGATTAGTCTTGTAAATTTTGGCTTATAATCTAAAGTATAAAACATAGGAGCATGGTAGTTTCACTAAATTAAACTGAACTGAATCTTAACTTTTTTTTTTTTTTAAAAATTCAGCATTTTATGGGGTAGATATAAAAGTGAATCAAATTCTTAAAACAAAAAGATGAAAAATGCAAATGAGAGATGATCAGATTTTGAAAGATGGAGTTTATGTCCATTTCCTCTTTTAATATCAGAAGTAATAAACTAAGAAAAATGCCAAAATCTATCATTCATCATAGCTAACAAGCTCCATGATCAGCTATGGGAAATGAATGATCTAGATACAGAGGAGATTTTTTGAGGGACTGCACACTTTCATTATCACTAGTAGAGTCAAAGTTGCTGACGCTGAGTGCTGAAGGAAACATATCTTGAGTCCTGGTTACCTAGCATGTGGTTTGTGGCCCTCATGAAAACTATTCTACTTCCTTAAGTAAAGCCTGTTTTTCCTGTTTAGATATATACATCTTTATCTCAATTTCAGAAAGAAAGGTGCAAACTCATTCATTAGCTTTGACTGTACCCACAAAGTAGAGTGGAAAATTAAAGCAATGATCTGACTAATTTGGACAGAAGTAAAGAGTATTTACTCTTCCCTGAAAGTATTGCCTGGAATTTAAAAACAAAAAAAGTAAGTTATAAGATATTTTTTCCTGAACTCTCCAAATAGTTACTTCAGATTTGGTCTGTGTGTATTTGTGTTCAAATGCATATATATAATAACAATTGTAGTGTTCTCTGAAAGAAGATTTAGAGCCAATCTAAGAAGACTTCAGATCCAGGCCATTTATGCGATGAAGAAATAAAAAGAATAAAAAGCCTGGAGGATTACTTCTTATTTGACATGGAAAGAAGAATGGCTGTGGCCTTGGACCTTTTTGGTTTAAATTTTGAAGTTCTATCAAATAATTTTGGTTATTGACCTTGAGACTATTATAAACAAGTTCCTATTAAAGGACCCAAAAATATACTCACAAACTTTTTTTTCTAAGCCACCTCTTTTTATCACGAAGATGAAGAAAGTAAACAAACAAGTGACATCAGTCTTTTTTATACTCAGATGACAAACATGTGACATGCGTGCTCTGGCAAATTTTTCCACATCACTGTCAGACATAATTAACTGATCATGATACTCTTCACTGCTAAACTAAGACCCGAGCTCAGAATCTTCCTCAACAGACTATTGCCAGGTGCCACTACCTATTAAAGTCTACACCTGAGACAAAACCTCTTTGCCAGCCTCCTCGTATATTGGTGCTGAGCATATATAGGTGGTTAGTCTGAATGTGATAAAACATAAAAGATCAAAGGTTATTGCTATTGTGCTTTTTATAAGGAGGTGAGTAGCTGGCATTAGGCCTGATCTATAGAATAAGAGTGTCACTATGGTAACTATAACAAGTCATTGACCCACAGCCCATCAGCACAGTCTATCCTGCTTCCTGCCAAGTGGGATTGAGGCCAGCCAACTTAAAGGACCCTCTGAAGGCTACTTGGACTCAGGTCAGTGGTATAGGCCACAAAGGGGTTACACACAGAGGGACACGAAAGAGTCTGATCCACATCTGGGGCTGCCTGGACAGGGCACCAATAATTGAAGAGAAAAGACAAGAAGAAATATGGTGGGTTGCAGATCCGATCATCAGGGACAAGGTAACCCCACAGTAGGGATGTGAGAGTAGCCCTGCAGAGCACAGTGGGACAGCAGGCAGGAGAGCCCCAGACGCTGCTGCATCGACACCACTCCCTCCTTTTGCCATCGCAGTGCATTTGCGTATGTGCTGTCATAGTAACGGCCGCTGGGCTCCCTGTAGCCCAGTACGGCTTCCAGAGCACTTTCCCAGCTGTGATCTCGTTTGTTCCCCACCTCAGTCAACACGGGAAGCAGACATTGTGGCCCCCGATTTTACAACTAAAGTGCAGCTCATTTGTCCAAAATCACATAGCTGTTGCACCCTAAAGTTCCTTTCATCTCAAATATCTGGAGAAGGAGGTGACAGAAGATGGATATTTTGGATTATTTCCCATCCGAATGTTCAAATAACTGAGCCCTCCATAGCTGTGCATGTACAGAGCAGCTTGCAGGTTGGTGGTGAGCCAGGCGCATGTTCCAGACAGGATGGTGAAGGTGGCTTCCCCTCACCCCAGAGTAGCTTCTGAATCGTGTAATAGTAGACGTGCCATCTGGCCCTCAGTCACTGAAGGAGTCTTTCTGTTTATCTCTCTGACAGCTGGTGACCCTGTTGCAGATGTGGGTTGTCCCTTAGTATTTCATGATAAAACTTTACTGGTGGCGATTTCTGTCTATGTGGGGAATGTTCTCAGTTATTATCAGCTGCATCCTCTTCAGCGCTACCCGAAAACCCCTCTCAGGGAGAACACCACAGTATGTATTCCACTCATTCTTTCCCCACCACACCCTTAATTTTAACCATTAGAAAATATATTTAATTTCCATTTTCCTGATGGGGAGGAGGGTATTACACCTCTTTGACCCTTTGTAGCAAAACTGGAGATTCGCTCTACTGTTGGGCATTCACATTCCTATTTAATGGTGATTCCAACATGTCTGTGAAATTTACTATTTTAGACATCAGCTAGTGAAGGCCTGGAGAAAGAGAAGTGAAACTCTTGTTTAAATTTTTTAGAGCATTATTTGCATGTTGACTTTTAGTTCAGCATTTTATTGGCTCCCATGCTAAGTCACGTCACATACATTTTATCATAAAGCAAGAGTTAGAAGTTTGTACTTCTAACAACTATGTATGTATTTTATGTCTGATAAATCATGAGTAATGGACAAGCTATTACTCTCATAACAAATGAGGCTTTAATATTCCAATGCTCACTTTAATTACCATTGCCAACCTCTTGAAATGTACATAATTCCATCAGAGCATTCACAAATCTTTCCAAAGGGCTTATAATCTCATAACGTGTCCACAAGTTTGTTCTTGCTCTCTGTGTTCTGTAGACAAGATCTGAATCCAATCCAGATAAAACTGATGAGATGAAGAGAAAATGTGTAGTGTTCAATGATAATAAGGCAATGTCAAATTTTGATCTGTGTAGGAGAATAAATCATAAGCTTCTATGAAATATTTTTATGATTTTTTAGCCATTCAGGTATTCTTTTTTAACCCTCTAAAAAGTGGGAGAGACAAATATCAATTTTTTCTTCTACTTTGGAAAAGGAAAATATATTCAGTGAGAGAAATCAGATAAATAAATGTAAAGATAAAGATTGAAATTCAAATAAATGAATTCTGGTTTATGAGTATCTTAATTTAATCCCATTTGGGGAAGAGCTTTAGGGTGATATTAAGAGACCTTCTAAATTGGCCAGTTTGGAGTTTTACACAGCCTTTGTAGGGCCTGGTTTATCCATGAGTAAATGGACATATGGTACCCTTTCTCCTTCTTACAAAATGTTAGTTGTTTAAAACTTGTGAAGGGGATCTAAGTTTTGGATGAATTGAAATTTACTTGTTTTCATCCCCTGAACATAATCCATATTCTGTTTCATTGAGAATGGTTCACTTTTCTACTGTATAATGAATTACCTGAGCTAAATGCTGTATTTCTGTGCACATGAAGAGGAACTCCAATACCAAAAATACCCAAATGCCGCCTCATGGCACTTCACGGCTCCTATATCTCAGATGACCAGGGCCCATGCTGTCTGCTGCTCACGCTCACCATGCTGCCATTCCAGCTTCTTCGGGCTGCTCAGCTCCGAGCCCTGGCACAGTCTGAGAGCCAAGATGCTCCACTGACATCTTAAGAGACAACAATGGGAGAGGCTCATTAGGGCCCCATTTCTTCTAGAAAAGCAGCCTGGATAAAGAAGCTCCAGTTCATGATAGGTAGTACACCCTAAGGATCTTTATGGATCGTTGCTTATTCATCATATTATAGGTAAGTCTCATATTAGCTATGTTCCATTTGGAAGTGGAGGATTTCATGACAAACGAGGAAAGCTGGTCGGAGCAAATTGGCATGGTGCAGAAGGCAAACCCAAGAAGAGTCTCCAGTACCAATGCCATTTAAAAACTGGCTGTTCCTCTCCCAGAGTATACCAGGGCTCCTCTGTGGAAAAGAGAGCAGAGAAAGGGAAATGGGTTTCCTCTCTACTATAGTTGGGTTGTCTGTCAAGCAATATTCAGGCTCAAAAACAGGCCACAGGCCAGCCACAAAGAGCTGGGCTCGATGACATCAACTCCAACTTAAGGCCAAGCTTCCCTTTGTGGAGGCTGCTCTGACACCAACACAGTTTCTAATCTAACATATCTGCGTCCAGTGTAATCTGAGTAGCAAGGAAGTTCTGGGCTTTACAAACTCATACCGCCAATAAGCAGGAAGATTTGGGTGGGGGGAGGGAGGGGTACATTTGGAAAACATAACACAACCATAACAACGATATGACATATTGAGTTACTACATTTTCTCACATAATCTTCGGGACTGCTTTAGGATCTGGTGCTACCCTCCTCACTTCATAAATGAGGCAATCACAGTTCAGAAATGCTAAATAGTGTGGCCAAGGTCCCACAGGTAGTAAGCCAGGGAGCCCAGAATCAAACCATGGACTACTGGAATGCAAAGCCTCTGCCCCAAGAGCATGCTGTGGCTTAATTACATCAATCAGCTGCTTTGCACAGAGAAACCCTGCAGTTTAAACAGTTATCAGACACACCTCTAATGCTGGTACAACCTTGAGATGGGCAGAAAGTACATGTGGAGTTCAAGGAAGCCCACTCTGGTGCTGCCAATGTTGTGAGGGTTGGAGGGGATATCCTCTCAGAGCTGCCACTTTTCCCACTTTTCCCAACATCACCCTTTTTGGCAACATTAACTTCTGCCTTTATCTCGATGCACTGAACGATGCTCCACAGTGCTCAGCACTGGCAAGTCATAAGGACCGATGGCCCAAGGAGTCACTGTGGCAGAAAGACCCCAAAAGCCCTTTCTGGCTCCCTTTGGAGATGACACAGCCTCATAGTGATTTAAGACACCTTGTGCAGCCCATGTGAGTTTCCTGCTCCAAGTAACGCTACATTGTTGACCCCTCTGATGAGGCAGGATTACACCTATAGGAGAAGGTGCTGTCTAGATAACTCTTGTATGTCACTTGCTTGAAGTGGAGAAAGCATTTCATCATAGAAGTAATGTAAATGACAAATCATTTCTCAGGCAAGCCCACAAACCCCCATTTAAATCATGTTTCATAAGGTCCCTTCTAACCAGAACTCAGTGAAGCACAGTATCTTTTAAAACAGCACTGGCCCCAGCCCACACCCACTCCAGCCATCCTGCCAAGGCAGCACAGCCCTAGCATGCCCTAGGAAATCCCCAGCCCATGCCCACTCCAGCCCTAGCCAGCCTGCCAAAGCTGCCCAGCACACACAGTCCACACAGGGGTGCTGCTGCACAAGGCCACCTCCTTCAAGACTGGGAGGTAGCTATTACACCTAATTCATAGAAACAAACACAAAAGACCAAACAAAATGAGACAAAGGAATTTGAAAGGACAAAACAAGATAAAACTCCAGAAAAAAAAAAACTAATGAAACAGATATAAGTAATTTACCTGATATAGAGTTCAGTTAATGGTCATAAAGATGCTCACAGATCTTGGGAGAAGATTGGAGGAACACAGTGAGAACTTCAACATATAGTTAGGAAGAGAACCAATCAGAGCTGAAGAATACAAAAACTGAAATGGAAAATACACTAGAGGGAATCAACAGCAGATTAGATGATACAGAAGAACGGATCAGTGACCTGGAAGACAGAATAGTGGAAATCACCCAATCAGAACAACAAAAAGAAAAAAGAATTTTAAAAAATGAGGATACATTAAGGGACCTCTGGGACAACGTCAAGTATACTTACATTCACATTACAGGGGTCCGAGAAGGAGAAGAGAGGGAGAAAGGGACAGAACATTTTTTTGAAGAAATAATGACTGAAAAATTCCCTAACCTGGAAAATGAAACAGATATCCAGATCCAGGAAGCACAGAGAATTCTAAACATGATGAACCCAAAGTGATCCACATCAACACATGTCATAATTGAAATAGCAAAAGTTAAAGATAAAGAGAATATTTTAAAGGCAGCAAGAAAAAATAAGTGACATACAAGGAAACCCCCAATTTTTCAGCAGAAACTTTACAAGCCAAAAGAGAGCGGCAGGATATATTTAAAGTGCTAAAAGGAAAAAAACTTACAACCAAGAATACTCTTCCCAGAAAGGTTATCATTCAGAATTGAAGGAGAAATAAAGAGGTTCCCAGGTAAGCAAAAACTAAGAGTTCATCACCACTAAACCAGCCTTACAAGAAATGTTGATGGGTTTCCTTTAAGTGGAAAACAAATAGCCATAACTAGACATAAGAAAATATGTGAAAGAAAAAAAATTCACTGGTAAAGGCAAATAGATAGTGAAGGCAGTGGATCAACCACCAGTAGTATGAAGGTTAAAGGAAAAATTTGTAAAATAAACCATAACTACAATAAGTAGTTAAGGGATACACAAAGTGAAAAGATATAAAATTTGATGCCAAAACCATAAAACATGGGCTGGAGGGGAGTAAAAATGTAGTACTTCTAGAATGTATTCAAATAAGTGACCATCAGCTTAAAATAAACACACACACACACACACACACACACACATATATATATATATATATATGTGGTTACATGTATATGAACCTCATGAACCACAAACCAAAAACCCACAATAGAAATACCAAAAAATAAAGTGAAAAGAACTCTAACCTAACACTAAAGAAAATCATCAAACCACAGGGGAAGAGACTAAAAGAAGGAGAAAGGAACAGAGAACTGCAAAAACGACCAAAAAAACAATTAACAAAATGGCAATAAGTACATACTTATCATAAGAACTTTGAATGTAAATGGACTAAATGCTCCAATCAAAGGACATAGGGTGGCTGAATGGATAAAAAAAAACCAAACCCATTTATATGCTGGCTTCACATCAGATCTAAAAACACACACTGACTGAAAGTGAAAGGATGGAAAAAGATATTCCATGAAAATGGAAGCTAAAAGAAATCTAGGGGGGCAATACTCATATCAGACAAAATAGACTTTAAAACAAAGACTAAAACAAAAGACAAAGAAAGGCATTACAAAATTATAAAGGGGTCAGTCCAAGAAAAGGATATAACATCTGTGAATATTTATGCACCCAACATTAGGAGGACCTAAATACAATATAACAAATATTAGCAGACATAAAGGGAGAAACCAACAGCAGTACAGTAAGAGCAAGGGACTTTACTATTCCACTTATATCAATGGATATATATCAGCCAGATAGAAAATCAGTAAGGAAACATTGGTCTTAAATGATTAGATCAGATGAACTTAATAGATATGTATAGAACACTGCATCCAAAAACTGCAGAATACACATTCTTTTCAAGTGCACATGGAACATTCTCCAGGGTAGATAACATGCTAGGCCATGTGTCAAACGTGTCAATAAATTTAAGAAGATCAAAATCATATCAGTGTTTTTCCTGATCACAAAAGTATAAAAGTAGAAATCAATTACAGGAAGAAAACTGGAAAAAATATAAACACATGGATACTAAACAACTTGCTACTAAACGACCAATGGGTGAACAAAGAAATAAAAAGAAAATCAAAAAACACCTCAAGACAAATGAAAATGGAAACACAAAGATCCGAAATCTATGGGATGCAGCAAATCAGTTTTAAGAGGGAAGTTCATAGCAATACAGGTCAACCTCAAGAAACAAGAAAAATCTCAAATAAACAACCTAAATTTACACCTAAAAAGAACTAGAAAAAGAAGAAGAGACAAAGCCCAGAGTTAGTACAAGAATGGAAATAATAAAGATCAAAGTGGAATTAAATGAAATAGAGACTTAAAAAAAATTAAAAAGATCAATGAAACTAAGAGCTGTTTCTTTGAAAAGATAAACAAAACTGATGAACCTTTAGCCAGTCTCATTAAGAAAAAAAGAGAGGGTCCAAATAAATAAAATCAGAAGTGAAATAGGAGAAATTACAACCAATACCACAAACATAAAAACAATCATAAGAGACTATTATGAACAATTATATGCCAACAAATTACACAACCTAGAAGAAATGGATAAATTGCTAGAAAAATACAATCTGCCAAGACTGAATCAGGATGAAATAGAAAATCTGAAAAGACCAATCACTAGTAATGAAATTGAATCAGTAATCAAAAAACTTCCAACAAACAAAAGTCCAGGACCACATGCTTCACAGGGAGTTCTACCAAACACTTAAAGAAGAGTTAATACTAATCCTTCTCAAACTATTCCAAAAAATTAAAGGGGAAGGAACACTCTCAAGCTCAATCTACAAGGCTAGTAATACCCTGATACCAAAACCAGACAAAAACACTACCAAAAAAGAAAATTACAGGCCGATATCCTTGATGATCATAGATGCAAATATCTTCAAAATATATTAGGAAACCAAATTCAACAATACATTAAAAGGATCATACACCATGATCAAGTGGGATTTATTCCAGGGATTCAAGGATAGTTCAGCATCCACAAATCAATCAACATGATACACCACATTAACAAAACAAAGGATAAAAATCACATGATCATCTCAATGGGTTCAAAAAAGGCACTTGACAAAATTCAACATCCATTTATGATAAAAACTCTCAACAAAGTGGGTATAGAGGGAACATACCTCAACATAATAAAGTCCATTTATGACAAACCCACAGCTAACATCATACTCAACAGTGAAAAGCTGGACACTTCTCCTCTAAGATCAGGAACAAGACAAGGATGCCCACTCTCATCACTTTTATTCAACATATTGATAGTTTTGGAAGTCCTAGCCACAGCAATCAGAGGATTAAAAGAAATAAAAGGAATCTAAATGTGAAAGGAAGAGGTAAAACTGTCACTGTTTGCAGATGACATGATACTATACATAGAAAATCCTAAAGATGTCACCAGAAAACTACTAGAGCTCATTAATGAATTTGGTAAAGTTGCAGGATATAAAATTAATACAAAGAAATCTGTTGCATTTTTATACACTAACAGTGAACTATCAGATATAGAAATTAAGGAAATAATCCCACTTATCATAGCATCAAAAAGAATAAAATACCTAGGAATAACCTACCTAAGGAGGCAAAAGACCTGTAGTCAGAAAATTGTAAGACACTGATAAGAAAAATTGAAGATGACACAAATAGAGAGATATACTGGGCTTATGGATTGGAAGAATTAATATTGTTAAAATATCCATACTACCCAAGGCAATCTACAGATTCAATGCAATCCCTATTAAAATACCAATGGCATTTTTCACAAATAGTCCTAGAATTTGTATGGAATCACAAAAGACCCCAAATGGCCAAAACAATCTTGAGAAAGAAGAACAGAGCTGGGGGTATCACACTCCCTGATTTCAAACCATACCACAAAGCTATAGTAATCAAAACAGTATGGTCCTGGCACAGAAACAGACACTTAGATCAGTGGAACAGAATAGAGAGTCCAGAAATAAACCCATGCTAATATGGTCCATTCATCTACAATAAAGGATGCAAGAATATAAAATGGAGAAAAGACATTCTCTTCAGTAAATGGCATTGGGAAAACTGAACAGCTACATTTAAAAGAATGAAATTAGACCATTTTCTTACACTATATACAAAAATAAACTCAAAATGGATTGAAGGTTTAAATGTAAGACCTGAAACCATAAAAATCCTAGAAGAAAACATAGGCAGTATGCTCTTTGACATCAGTTTTTGCAATATTTTTTTGATCTGTCTCCTCAGGCAAGGACAACAAAAGCAAAAATAAACAAATGGGACCACATCAAACTAAAAAGCTTTTGCATGGCAATGGAAACTATCAACAAAAATGAAAAGGTAACCTACTGAATGGGAGAAGATATTTGCAAATGGTATGTTCAATAAGGGGTTAATCTCCAAATATATAAAGAACTCATACAACTCTATCAAAAACCAACAATCCATTTTAAAAGTGGGCTGAGGACCTGAATAGACATTTTTCCAAAGAAGACATACAGATGGCCAACAGGCACATGAAAAGATGCTCAACATCAATCATCAGGGAAATGCAAATCAAAACCATAGTGAGATATTATCTCACACCTGTCAAATGGCTATTATCAAAAAGACAAGAAATAATAAGTGTTGGCAAGAATGTGAAGAAAAGGGAACCCTTGTGCACTGTGGGTGGGACTGTAAAGTGGTGGAGCCACTATGGAAAACAGTATGGAGGTTCTTTAAAAAAATGTTTAAATACAATTACCTTACCATCCAGCAATTCCTCTTTTGGGTATTTAACCAAAGAAAACAAAAACACTAATTTAAAAACATGTGTGCTCCCCCATGTTCATGGCAGCATTATTTACAATAGCCAAGATATGGAAGCAGCCTAGGTGTCCATCAATAGCTGAATGGATAAAGAAGATGGGGTATAAACCCACAATGGAATATCACTCAGCCATTAAAAGTATCGAATTTTGCATTTTGATTGGACAACATGGATGGACCTAGAGGATGTTATACTAAGTTTAAAGGTCAGACAAAGACAAATACCATATATTACTTATATGTGGAATGTAAAAACAAACAAACAAATGAACAAACATAACAAAACAGAAACAGAGTCATAGATACAGAGAACAAACTAGTGGTTGCCACAGGGGAAGGGAGTGGAGGAATGGGTGAAATAGGTGAAAGGAATTAAGAAGTACAAACTTTGGGACTTCCCTGGTGGTCCAGTGGTAAAGAATCCATCTTACAATGCATGGGATGCGGGTTTGATCCCTGGTCGGGGAACTAAGATCCCACATGCCTTGAGGCAACTAAGCCTGCACACCACAACTACAGATCCCACGCACCCTGGAGCCTGCGCGCCACAACTAGAGAAGAGGAAAACCTGCTCGCCACTAGAGAGAAGCCCGCGCACCACAATGAAGAGGTCTAGCACTGCAACAAAAGATCCCGCGTGCCTCAATGAAGATCCCGCATGCCGCAGCTAAGTCCTGAGGCAGCCAAAAATAAATTAAATAAATAAATAAATAAAATAATTTAAAAAAAAAGAAGTACGAACTTCAAGTTATAAAGTAAGTAAGTTACAGGAATGCAATGTACAGGCATACCTTTTGCATCAGGTTCCAGACCACTGCAATAAAGTGAATTTCACAATAGAGTGAGTCACACAAGTTTTCTGGTTCCCCAGTGCACATAAAAGTTTACACTATATATGCATACACTATACTGTAGCCTATTAAGTGTGTGATAGAAATATATTCAGAAAAACGATGTACATACCTTAATTTTTAAATATGTATTGCTAAAATGTGCTAACCATCATCTGAGCCTTCAGCAAGTTGTAATCTTGTTGCTGTCGGAGGGTCTTGCCTCCATGTTGGTGGCTGCTGACTGATCAGGGTGGTTGTCACTGAAGGCTGGGGCTGCTGTGGCCATTTCTTAAAATAAGACAGCGAAGTCTGACACATCGATTGACTCTTTCTTTCATGGACGATTTCTCTGCAGCATGTGGTGCTGTTTGATAGCATTTTACCCACATAGAACTTCTCCCAAAATTGGAGTCAGTCCTCTCACACCCTGCTGCTGCTTTATCAACTGAGTTTACGTAATATTCCAAATCCTTTGTTGTCCTTTGAACAGTCTTCACAGCATCTTCACCAGGAGAAGATTCCATCTCAAGAAACCACCTTCTTTGCTCATCCAGAAGAAGCAACTCCTCATTTGTTCAAATTTTATCATGAGATTGCAGCAATTTGGTCGCAACTTCAGGTTCCACATCGAATTCTAGTTCACTTGTCATTTCTACCACATCTGCAGTTCCTTCTTCCACTGAAGTCTTGAGCTCCTCAAAGTCATCCGTGAGGGTTGGAATCAGCTTCTTCCAAACTCCTGTCAATGCTGATATTTTTACCTGTTCCCATGAATCACAAGTATTCTTAATGGCATTTAGAATGGTGAATCCTTTCCAGAAGGTTTTTTATTTACTTTGCCCAGATCCATCAGCGGAGTCACTATTTATGACAGCTATAGGCTTATGAAATGTACTTCTTAAATAATAAGAATTGAAAATTGAAATTGGTCCTTGATTCATGGGCTGCAGAATGGATGTTGTGTTAGCAAGCATAAAAGCATTAATCTCATTGTCCATCTCCATCAGAGCTCTAGAGTGACCAGGTGCATTGTCAATGAGCAGTAATATTTTGAATCTTTTTTTCTGAGGAGTGCTAAGTATTCAGTAAACCGTGTTGCAATCAGATGTGCTGCCAGGTAGGCTTTGTTGTTCCATTTATAGAGCAGAGGCAGAATAGACTGAGCATAATTCTTCAGGGCCCTAGGATTTTCAGAATGGTAGATGAGCATTGGCTTCGACTTAAAAGTCACCAGCTACATTAAAACCTAACAAGAGCGTCAGCCTGTCCTTTGAAGCTTTGAAGCCAGGCATTGACTTCTCTTCTCTAGCTGTGAAAGTCCTAGAAGGCGTCTTCCAATAGAAAGCTGTTTTGTCTACCTTGAAAATCTGTTGTTTAGTACAGCCACCGTCATTAATTATCTTAGCTAGATCTTCTGGGTAACTTGCTGCAGCTTCTTGTTGCAGCAGCTCTTGCTGCTTCACCTTGCACTTTTGTGTTACAGAGATAGCGTCTTTCTCTAAATCTTATGAACCAACCTCTGTTAGCTTAAAACTTTTCTTCTGCAGCTTCCTCACCTCTCTCAGCCTTCAGGGAATTGAAGGGAGTTAGGGCTTTGCTCTGGATTAGGCTTTGGCTTAAGAGAATGTAGTGGCTGGTTTGATCCTCTATCCAGACCACTAAAACTTTCTCTACATCAGCAATAAGGCTGTTTCACTTTCATTTCTGTGTTCACTGGAGCAGCACTTTTAAATTCCTTCAAGTACTTTTCCTTTGCATCCACAACTTGGCTCACTGTTTGGTGCAAGAGGCCTAGCTTTCAGCCTATTTCTGCTTTTGACATGCCTTCCTCACTATGCTTAATCATTTCTAGCTTCTGATTTAAAGTGAGAGACACGCAACTCTTCCTTTCACTTGAACACTGGGACCACTGTAGGATTATTAATTGGTCTGATTTCAATATTGTTGTGTCTCAGGGAATAGAGAGGGCTGAGGAGAGGGAGAGAGATGGGGGAATGGCCAGTGGATGGAGCAGTCAGAACACACACAATATTTATCAATTAAGTTTGCCATCATACATGGGTGTGGTTTGTGGTACCCCAAAACAATGACAATAGTAACATCAAAGATCACTGATCACAGGTCATCATAACAAATATAACAATAATGAAGTTTGAAATCTTGCAAGAATTACCAAAATGGGACACAGAGACAAAAAGTGAGCAAATGCTGTTGGAAAAACTGGCGTCTATAGACTTGCTCGACAAAGGGTTGACACAAGCCTTCAATTTGTAAAAACAAACAAACAAACAAAAAACTCCCCACAGTATCTGCAAAGTGCAATAAAGCGAGGTCTGCCTGTATAGTTGATAATATAGTAATAACTTTGTATTGTGATAGATGGTAACCAGACTCATAGTGGTGATCATTTCGTAATGCATAAAAATGTGAACTCACTATGTTGTACACCTGAAACTAATATAATATCATAAGTCAACTATACTTCAATAAAAATTTTTAATAAATAAATTAAATAACGCTGAAACATTGCATCAGTAATACCATAGAACATAGCATTTGGTGCAATGTCTCCAACAGGGAGGAAGTTGGGGAAGGTGAGAGTTGGGGACAGGGCTCCAGGGGTCAGAGGTAAAAGGGGGGGCCAAGTTTTTCGAGGGCGACTCTGAATGAAGTTTGGGGTGAAATGCAGGAGAGGGGCTTGAAGAGGATGAGGAGGGAAAGGGCTGAGGGCGAACAGGGCCCCCTGCCATTGTTCACCTTTGTGTGCAACGTGCCAGCACCCCCTATCTTCTCTGGGCACCAAGCCTGGGCCCCCCAGCCCTCCTCCTTCCACCCTCTCTTCTTGTTCCAGTGGGCAGGGCCCTGGTACCACGGTGTCCCAGGAATGGAGCTGTGCCCCCATCCTCTTCCCACATTCTCTCGGGCATGAAGCAGCCATGTGGCCTTTCTGTAGTTTTTCTAAGGGCCTTTTACTGCCTGGAATGAGGGAAATGAACAGGGTACATGGCTCCTTCTAGATCATCTCCACTCTTGCCCTCCATCTCCATACTCTCCCTTCTCCACTTGGACCCTGTGGGAAGAGGGAAAGGCCTTAGGAGTCATCATGGTGAGTGTGGGACACACAAAGGACCCGTCCACATAGCAGAAAAAACAATTCTGAGGCACTCTTGTTCCAGGACTGCAGGGTAGGGTGCTGTTTGAGTGGAGAGGCGATGGGGTGAGGGCTGGTGATGCGTGCCCTGGGGCTGGGGCAGCAGGAGCAGGAGGGAAGAGAAACTCCTGGGGGTATCTCCTCTAGACTTCTCTTCCCATCTTTTGCTTGCCTCCAAGGTACTCTTGCCAAAACCACTCTAAGCTTACCTAGGGCCAAATGAGAAAAGGAGGAGAGGAAGGTAGGCAGGGTCCCATATAGAATAACCAGTCCTGAAGGCCATTTTTACATGAGGAACATAAATAAGTCACAATGAATTTACATATGCATATACACAGAAACACATGTGCATGATAGTACTGTTTATATACTGCTTGTTGATAGTGTATTAAAACTCGAGATTATTATGGGGTTTAGCTGATATAATATATTCATGTTCTGTATATTGCATAATGAATAGAATTTTAGAAACTAAAAATTGACTTATAACAATGTTCTAAAAAGGTAAAATATTTTATAGTATAGTGTTTTATAGTATGTGTTTTGTGCTTCTGCCCATTTTTTACTCCACAGATTGGTCTACAAATGGTTTCTTCTCATCTACAAAGTCAGCTGTGCATTTGGTGCTGTGGGTTATTTGGCTATCATGTTTACAATGTGTGGATTCAATTTATTTTTCAAGTAAGTATCTCCAATTAAGACATTCATATCTCCAAGCACTTGCTTATAACATTCACCTGGTCGAGTTCTCTGTCTCTGCAAGCCACGTTTGGCCCTATACTTTTCCACACACATGTTGTTTATAGGCCTATCATTGGTATCATAGATATCACTGGGGAAAACCAGGAGAAAAGGAAGAGAAAACCCACAGATTTAAAAGTTTTCCAAAAATTATAAGCTTTAAAGAGAATCTATACGTGGTCTATAAGTTTAAAAGATCACCATTAAAAGCAGGCTGACAGGGCTTCCCTGGTGGCTCAGTGGTTAAGAATCCGCCTGCCAATGCAGGGGACATGGGTTCGAGCCCTGGTCCGGGAAGATCCCACATGCCGCGGAGCAACTAAGCCCGTGAGCCACAACTACTGAGCCCGTGTGCCATAACTACTGAAGCCTGCGTGCCTAGAGCCCCTGCTCTGCAGCAAGAGAAGCCACCCAATGAGAAGCCCGTACACTGCAACGAAGAGTAGCCCCCACTCGCCGCAACTACAGAAAAGACTGCGCGCAGCAAGAAAGACCCAACGCAGCCAAAAAGTAAATAAATTTAAACAAACACAAAAAAAGTAGGCTGACATTTATGGTAGAGTAATTCTTACTGAACTACAAATTTCCCTTCCACAAAATTCTGAAGAGTCATTTCCTTCTATAGATCTTCTTCCTTAAAACCTCTAGAAGTATGCTGTCCAATACAGTAGCCACTAGCCTATGTAACTACAGAGCACTTAAATTATGACATAAGAGGTGCTGTAAGTCTAAAATACACATTGGATTTCAAAGACAGCAAAAGAAAATAATTTTTCTATCGATTACATGCTGAGATGATAGTACTCTGGATGTATTCGTGAAATTATTTCATGTGTTTCTTTTTACCTTTTTAGTGTGGCTACAAGAAAACTTTTAATTTTGTCCAATCTGTATTTCCACTGGACAGCACTGCTCTAGAATTTTGTTTCTGGTATCCATGAAATCTCTTTTGCTGGGAGCAGTTAGGAAAAGAGGAAACTGAGTACTGAAACTTTCGCTGAAAGAGAGGTGAAGAGATAAAAAAAACAAGAAAGTCTAGGGAGAAATAAAGGAAATTGGGATAATAATATCTATGACTCAGAACCGTGCTCCCATTATGAAGATGGTTGCTGAGATGTGTTTTGGGTGAGGGCAGAGCTGAGGCTGTGTAATCAACCTATGTCCTGGAAAGGGAATGTAAGACATACCGCACAGCCATGGAAAACATCTCAAATGAAAAATTCCCTGGAAGATCTGTCACATCAAAGTTACTCTAAATCTCTAGGACCTTAACAGAAATTCAGAGGCAGAGGTCAGCAACCCTTAACTCATAAAATAAGGAAGACAGGGCTTCCCTGGTTGTGCAGTGGTTAAGAATCCGCCTGCCAATGCAGGGGACACAGGTTCGAGCCCTGGTCTGGGAAGATCCCACATGCCGTGGAGCAACTAAGCCCGTGCGCCACAACTACTGAGCCTGTGCTCTAGAGCCTGTGAGCCACAACTACTGAGCCCACATGCCACAACTACTGAAGTCTGCATACCTAAAGCCTATGTTCTGCAACAAGAGAAGCCACCTCAATGAGAAGCCCATGCACCGCAACGAAGAGTAGCCCCAGCTCGCTGCAACTAGAGAAAGCCCGCGTGCGGCAATGAAGACCCAACGCAGCCAAAAATAAAATAAATTTTTAAAAATATTTTGAAAAAAATAATAATAAATAAATAAAATAAGGAAGACAATCAGATGGAGAGCCAGCCCTGGGAGGAAGGGCTCTTCCTATGGCAACATAGCAATCTGATTTTATAAGTATTTCATGAAACTTTCAGAGTGGGAACTCCTACCATTCTCTAGCAGGAAAGGGATAGAAAATAACTGTACAGATCTATTATTATTAGTTTAAGCTATAGAAAGACACTGATTTATTTTTTCAGCATACTGTCTGTATTACTTTAATGAATGTAAAAGTATTCATAAGGACTTTTATGAAGTTACTTGGGAATAGAGTTGCCCCAAGATTATTATCCATACAATTTTAAGATCCTTAACCAGGAATTCTCCTATAGTGAGGCATTCAAAGAATCTAACCCTTCCGATAGGAAGGAACTATTTTTTTCACTTCTAATTTTTGTTGAGCATTATGGTATTAAGATTCTTTTCTGTGGAACCACGAGTTCATTGCTACACTTTTTATCAATTAGATTATAAATACGTGCTCCCCTGGGTATGGAGGGAAGGTCATCTTCATTCTTCCTCACTGCCCCAATTCCCAAATATTGAAAGGATGAAACCACCCGCTGTGTTGGAATTCCCGGTTCGCATTACCAAAAGATTGCTGCCCTCTAGGTCTACACAGCTCTCTGCCTTTACCATTTCCTCCTCAAATTAAGAGTACAAAAACCACCAGAAGAATGTTCCAGAGACAGACTACCCAACGTCTCTCCTCTCTCCGCTTCCTTCCCAACTCAGTCAGACCCACTTACATCCATTGCTAGTATTTGAGACTGTTTACAGAGGTAGCACATCAAAAGTGCAATGATTAAGATCCAGATATTACATTAGAAGCTAATCATTTACTTTCTTTTTGAATTTTTTTTTAATACAGCAGGTTCTTATTAGCTATCTATTTTATATGTATTAGTATATTTAGGTCAATCCCAATCTCCCAATTCATCCCACCACCACCAATCCTGCCCCCACCCCTGCTTTCCCCCCTTGGTGTCCATAAGTTTGTTCTCTACATCTGTGTCTCTATTTCTGCCTTGCAAAACTGTTCATCTGCACCATTTTTCTAGATTCCACATATATGCATTAATGTACAATATTTATTTTTCTCTTTCTGACTTACTTCACTCTGTATGACAGTCTCTAGGTCCATCCACGTCTCTACAAATGACCCAATTTCATTCCTTTTTATGGCTGAGTAATATTCCATTGTATATATGTACCACTTCTTCTTTATCCATTTGTCTGTCAATGGGCATTTAGGTTGCTTCCATGACCTGGCTATTGTAAATAGTGTTGCAATGAACATTGGGGTGCATGTGTCTTTTTGAATTATGGTTTTCTCTGGGTATATGCCCAGTAGAGGGATTTCTGGGTCAAATGGTAATTCTATTTTTAGTTTTTTAAGGACTATGTTCTTAAACTATGTTATCCATAGTGGCTGTATCAATTCACATTCCCACCAACAGTGCGTGAGGGTTCCCTTTCCTCCACACCCTCTCCAGCATTTGCTGTTTGTAGATTTTCTGATGATGCCCATTCTAACTGGTGTGAGGTGATACTAATCATTTACTTTTTAAAGAAACCTTTACCTTTAAAAAAGAAATAGGGGTTGTCGTAGAGAATCCTAGTGCATTTGAAATATGATCCAACTAGCAAAAAGATTTTTTTTATTAACACGCGGCAACCACGGCATAGCAGCAAAGGGCCTCAAAATTTGCGCTTGATTCCTGGTTTTGTCATGTTAAGCAAATCATTATTTCTAAGTCTCCATTTTTTCAAAGGTAAATTGGGGATAATAATATCCATCTCAAATATTTTTAGGAACGATAAAGTATTTGAAAGCATTCTGTAGAATCTAAGTTTGATAGCAGGGATTCTCAACCCTAGCTGCTGTCCCGACCTCAGCCCAGGCCACTTAAATTAGAGCCCCTGAAAGTGGGCTCGTGTATCAGTATATGTTTAAATCTCCCCCAGGTGATTCCAATCTACAGTTAGGGCTGAGAACCATTGGACTATTAAAGAGGTTCCTAATGTTAGCGGACCACTGCAATCACCTGGTGTCTGGAGAGCCTCCAAAAATATTGCTGCACAGGCCCCACCCCCAGAGAGCCTGATGTAATTGGCCCAGGGTGCAGCCTGGGGATGGAGGTTTTTACAAGCTGCCCAGGTTTTTCTACACGCAGCCAAGCTTGAGAACTGCTGGTTAGAGTTGGCTTGTCTCAGCACTGCAGTCCTAAGAAGCCTTTAAACACTCTCAATAATGACTTTGTCCACTTAGCCCTGAGTAGTAAAATTTGAATGGAATTGAGAGAATTTTAAATTCTTTCATTAAAAAAAAAAAAGAAACATTAAACAAATAAATGGGGGGCCCAAGGCTCTATTAGATACCATGGCAGGACTAGTGGGTTGGCCAAAAAGTTCGTTCGGGGTTTTGGGCAAACCGAATGAACTTTTTGGTCAACCCCATACTTTCCAAGCTGCAGCCCTCACCCATCCCCGCAAATGCCACGTCCTTATTTCCCTTCACTGTTGTTTTCAATAGAATCAAGGCTAGAGATTCCATGGATTTTGGCATCGTGCCCTTGTTCTATGGCCTCTACTACGGAGTAATGGGGAGAGACTTTGCAGAGATCTGCTCAGATTACATGGCTTCTACTATAGGGGAAGCATTGCTTTCATTCTTTGAAATCATTTATGGTACATGGGAAAATGGTCTCATCTTACACATTTGCATCCATTTTCAAAAACAGATAAGTCTTTTTTGGTTCTGTCAGCCCAACTGCTCCCTGGATTCTCCTGGCATCAGATTATCTGGAAGTAACCATGTCTAGCATATTCCAATTGTCAACATATAAAGGATTAGTAAAAATTAATCTAAAAAAATAAAAATAAAGGATTAGTAAAACTTCAGCAATAACAAAAACCTTGATCTCTGCTAATGCAAATAAAAGTCATATTTGATGCACATAAAACACTTTAGAATCAACCAATGCCTCAGAGTAATGCTCATCATAAAGATATGATGTTATCATTATCATTATACAGCAGTTATCATTATACAGCATTTGAAGAAGTAGAAGACAAAAGAAGTGTGCTAAATGTATTCTAACTGTAATATTCTTCCCTGGAATTTAAAAAAATCCCTAATAGTTTTTTTTTAACTCTCTTAAAATTAAAACTCAGAATGGACATACTTTCTGGTTAGATGGATTCCAGATTCAGATATTAGGAGTATCCATCTGTGTCTAACACATGCACATCTCTTAAAAACTTGCATACCAAGGGCTCCAGGGAAGACCCAGTGGTTTCGGAAATTCCACATCTCTGCCCTCTACCAGTCTTTTGGTACACAGCCAGATGTAAAATGGAAAAACCAGTGTGAGTGGCAAGAGAAGAGTGAACTTCTGGACTGTTGTTCTCCCTCTCTTTATGGGACAGGACTGAGTAAACAAGACCTTGACTTCATCTCCCATCTCTGTAGGCTCCATCTTACTCTTTTCCTAGAGCCTGGAATCCAACTTCTGTAGTGAAATTCTGGAATCGCCCTGGCATGTGTAATCTCTGAGACAACTGCCTTTCTTATAAGGTTTAAGGTGAGCACAGGAGGGAGCATTTTCACTCCTAGTTCCTCCAACAAAAACCAGAGCCATCCCCCCTTTAAAAAATTCCCAAAGTCTCTTGTGCTTGTTTATGGACAGGAGAGGAAGAGAAGAGTTGTATGTCCTCTGTTCTCCAGTGGACCAGGAAGAAGAGATTTAACCTGGCAAGACAACCAAGTCTTTAAGCACCAACATCCTGGAGATTTCTCACCTGACCCCACCCCGCCAGTCTTCAACATCTTGTCATCTCCTGTCATCCTCTTTCCAACCACCAGATACATAAAAACCCCTGCCTCGAGCCATTGGCACAGCCATCTGTGATTTAAACTGATGGTGTGTGTGTGTGTGTGTGTGTGTGTGTGCATGCACACTTGTGACAGAGGTAAAGAGGAAGCAAAGGATGAGCACTCTCCATTCTCACCCCAGTGCTTAAGCCCCACACTAATTAAGTCAGACTCTGGGAGTGGAGCCAATGCATCTGCTTTGTTTTAAAAGCTCCCTAGGAAAAGGAATGAGCTATTAAGCCATGCCAAACTTGGATGAATTGTAAATATATATTGCTAAGTGAAAGAAGCCAGCCTGAAAAGGCTACATACTATACGATTCCACTTCTATGACAATTTGAAAAACGTACAGCTATGGAGCCGCTAAAGAGATCTGTGGTTGCCAGGGGGTTAGGGAGGGAGCAGGGTTGAATGCGTGAAGCACAGGTAATTTGTTAGGGTGGTGAAGTTATTCTGTATGATACTCTAATGGTGAATACATGACACTATGCATTTGTCAAAATCAACAGTATTTTATAGCAGAAGGGGTAAACCTTAATGTATGCAAATCTTAAAAAATCATTTAGGATGTCAGGGAATGCCAGGATAGAATGTAGACTGTGACAAAAGAGTTTAACTGTATTACAAATGTATGAAATAACCTCACTGAAGGGGGTGGGGGGAAAGTGCTGACCTAAGTCACTTTGAAATGAGTGGAGATCTAATATTAAAAGCAAAAGGAACTATACATAAGCACTGTATGCTAGTTCATAAAGTAGTTTCCCTCAGGGCTATGAGTTAACAATTTTGATACCACTATACATGTATTCTGGAATTGGACTACCAAGTAAATGGAAGACCGATTGTGGGAGCTACATTTCTTACTCTCAGAAGCTTACATACAAGCAAGGAGAAAAGGGTAGAATGATCTATGTAGTAATGGATAAGTCAAAGACACCAGGCTGAACTCATGTTTAGCTTAATGTATCTTAATGTAGATGATACATATAGAAATATTTATAGATATGTGTATACACATGGGTTAGTATATACAGACATATTTCCTTGCTCTGTCAGCTACGAAGCCCTAGAAGCAATGACACCTCAGTAGCAGTGAGCACACCGAGTACCCAGATCTTGGTTTCTAATACCATTCTATAATAAGAGGAAGCAGTGCTTCTTGGAAAAATGGCTGATTCTGATCTTGGCAGGGAATATACAATATGAGCCTGGAGTATCTTGTAGTGTCAGAAAGTAAGGAAGTGCTCAAAAAAAAACCCCACACAAGAAAACACCCACAGTGATGGAGATATGTCAAAGAGACATAGAAGCCAACTGAAAGAGATCCCAATGGCCAAATCTGAAACAATTTGAGCAACACAATAGTAGGTAGTAGTAGTAGTAATAGTATTGGGTTATAACTCAAAGTATAGAATAAATATCCATGAGTCCATAGTGACATAAATAAATGATTGGATAGATAAATAAATAAAATAAATAAATAAATAGAGGAGAATAGACAAATCTCCTATGCAGAAGAATTCCACATAATTTATGTAGATACTCCACCCTTAAGAAGGTTGTGTGGTTAAATGTTATGTGTCAACTTGACTAGCCTCTGGTGTCCAGTTGTTTGATCAAACACCAGTCTACATGTTGCTTTGAATGTATTTTGTAGATATGATTAACTTTAAGGGAAAGAAAATACCCTTGAAAATATGGATGGGTCTTAGCTAATCAGTCGAAGGCCTTAAGGGCAAAAACTGAAGTTTCCCAGAGAAGAAGTAATTCTGCCTTAAGTCTGAAATAACTCTTTGCAGAGTTTACAGCCTGCTAGCCTGCCCTCCAGGTTTCAGACTTCACAGCCCCAAGTCTTTAAAATGAGTCTCTCTCTCCCTCTCCCTCCCTCCCTCTCCTCCCTCCCTCCGTCTCTCCCTCCCTCTCTCTCTCTCTCTCTCTCTCTTTCTCTCTCTCTCCACACACACACACTCATGCATATCCTATCAGTTCCATTTCTCTGGAGAATGCTGACTAATGCAGAGGTGGAGCATAACTTATAACTTCCCACTCCTTAAGTGTGGGTTGCTCATGGTGATGATGATTTCCTTCCAAAGAGTACAGTATAAAAAGAAGTAAAAGGACGAGTAGCTTTATAGTGGAGAAATTTGACAACCACTACCTCAAGCTAGGTGATCAAGGTCAACATCAACAGTGACGTCATGTTGACTGCATGTACCCTTGCTACGGTGTGGTAAGAATGGCACTTCACCTCTGTTATCTTCCTCCCTAAAACCATAACCCCAGCGTAATCAAGAGAATAAACATCAGCTAAATTCCAATTGAAGGACATTCTACAAAATACCTGCCTCCAAAACTGTCAAAGTCAGAATAAAACCAAAGTCTGAGAAACTGCCAAAGCCAAGAGGAGCCTAAGGAGACACGATAATTAATGGTATCCTAGGTGGGGTTTTGAAACAAAATAAGGACATTAGGGGAAAACCAAGTAATCTGAATAAAGTATAAACTTTATTTCATAATAATGTATCAATGTTGGCTCATTAATTGTGACAAATGTACCATACTAATGTAAGATGTTACTCATAGGGGAAACTTGGTATGGGAACTCTGTACTATCTTCGTATCTTTAAGTTTAAAGCTATTATAAAATAAATATTTTATTTTTAAAAAAGCTTCTGAGACATTCTAATGTGCTGCCAATGTTGAGAATCACTCCTCATCTGCAGCCCTGGGGAGACGCAGTGCCTTAAATTAGGGTTCTGGATGCATTGACTTCTAATGGGATTAGTCTGTGTGCTCCGTATAATCACTTGGGATTATATTAAAATTTTAATTATATTAAGATTAATTAAAAGGTACATAGATGCCTGGGTTTACTCCAGATCTATGAATCAGAGTCTCCAGGAAAATAAAGGAGAGGATCAGGCTCTGGGTGAGCTTAAAAAGCTTCCCATGTGAGTCTGAACTTACAGCTCTAGATAAAAACTGTTCCTCTCAAAGGATTCCTTGGTGGGGAGGTTAGGTAGTTATAATTAGCGATGTGCTTTGGGTCCATTTGGGGTTCAGTGGGGTTTTGCCTAGAAATATTTACCCTACAGTAGCATTGTCCCTATGGGAAAAAGTGTTTCAAGTTCTAAACCAACAGAGAAACAGTAAAGACTATGTTCCCAAGCCTGGCAGTGGCTTCCCTGTGTTCCGAGAATGGTGGTGCTCTGTGCCTTTCCCCCAACAGTTCTACAGAGTCAGTGGGATGCCCACCAGGAGCTTGTCAGACAACATCTGTGCCATCTGTGGGCAGAAGATCATCGTGGTGCTCGATGAAGAAGGACCCATTGAAAACACCTACCAGCTTTCGTGCAAGCATGTGTATCCTTTTCATGGGAGATCCTTTGGTCTTCATCAAGCCAGTGCCAGGAGGCAATTTTCAGATAATCTGTGTCGGGCGTGGGAGATAGCCAGTCAGGGAAGACTGTCTCATCTCTTCCCTCCTCCTTCCTCACCTCCCCTTACCCCCACCCTCTGCCTTGCTTAATGCTCATCCCCAAACCCCAAGCCTTTATCCTCCCACCCATCTTCTTTTTGAGACTTTCTGGCAATCCCTGCTGAATAATGAACTGCTCTTAATTAGCAGGAGGTGAACCTCCTCCTCCTCCAGTAATTTCTTTTTTAAAAAGGAATCTTCATGCCGCACAGACAGGAGGGCTGCAGCATCTGTGCAGAGGCTGGCTGGGAAAGCTGGCGAAGCTATAAGCGAACAGGTAGCCAAGAAGGACAAGAGAGAGAAAGGGTTGGGGAGTGAAAAACAGAGTGAAGTTTCAGGTGCAGGGAGGAACTCAGGACTCTCCAGGTGGAGCCCGTGTCTGAGTCTCACAGGAACAAGAACGACAAAGTGGTGTTCTTTGCCTGGAAATAATCCTTAGGAATCTGCTTGTGTCAACAGTGGTGATGGGGGAAGCCAAGTATCAGCTTTGGTCTTGAAAAGAGGATAACATCACAGGCAGCAGGACACCTTAAGTTACACAAGGAGGGACCAAAACATGAGCACCCAATTCTTGGACTATTTGGTTCCTCTGCCTATGGGCTGTACCCTAAATCGCTATCTACTGGCTGAGGGACCTTTAGGTATTAAGGACCAGACCAGCCTGGGCCTGGAAACCAGCATCCTCTGGGACTCCAGTAACCGTGAGGAAGATCTCCATGTGCTGAAAGATGCTGAGGTCAAGAGCCCAGCAGCCTGCCCTGCCTGAGCAAGTAACTCTGGATACCAGAGTTGTGTTTGCATTGGCCAACAATCAGTATTTTAATTCTTTTCTTAAGAGAGGGAAAAAAAGGCATCATTTATCTTTATTTTATAGTACAATATCAATTTTATAATATTGCTATGCACTCAGTCATTTCAAAGCTCTGGCATTATGAGGTGGCTAAACCATCTGTCTTTTGCCTCTGAAGCCCACCTAACTCAATCAGTAATACCCTAGATGTGCAGCACTCATGATTTGATTCTGTTTAATCTGGACAGATTCCATTTATTCAATCCTGAGAGTCAAAAACTGGACCAAATTCATCTGAAATGTATTATTCCAACTTTTAAGTCTTAACATTTTAAGGTGAGAAACACAAAGATACCCCATGTGGAAGTCTATGTGGTTTCTCAGTGTGATACCTTTCCCAAAAAACTATCATTCTTAGTAGAAATTTTCCAAGTCTGGTCTAGTTTTAAATATGATTTACTTTTCAAATGTTGGAACAGAGCCCCTTCTGCCATTTGCAAGTGGAAGTATTTTCTCTCTCTTCACCTTTAAAAGCCCTTAGGGATTGTTGTACATGTGTGCATATGTAATCGAAAATGTAGTCACCTTTAAATTTGCTTTGCAGGGAGTATTATTAATGGCCCATTTTAGCATGAGTCATATTAACAAGGAGTGGGCAAACCGGAATCATATTAACAAGGGGGCGGGGATCTGAGTCTTGCTCTGTGGCAATTCTACCAGTGTGGAAGCTTTGCAGACGAGATTTTGAAGATGAAAGAGAATATTAAAGAGGAGATGGACATTTTGATGCTGGCTCGATGACCTCTGAATGCCATACCTATCTGGAAGAAGGGGCTGTACTCCAGCCCTTTTGAATGAAGAGCTGTATGGGCTGTGATTCAGAATCTTTGTTATAATACACTGTATGTTAACCCAAGCATGTTGCAAACGTGACCCCAACGCCAAGAACATAAAAGAGTGGGAACTCTTAGTTGCACACAGATCTAATATTGAGGAATCATCTACATGGCCTTGACTTGCCTCCACCTTCATACCCTCCGTCTGTTAGAGAAGGAACATGATTGTTGTTCACACAGGTGTGTAGCAGGCCAGGCAGCACATTGTGTGATCTTGATCCAGAAAGCCACACTGGGGTCAACAACTGTAGAAATAAATCAGCATGATGGATCTCATTATAGTTAATCATTTTACCCAAATCTATAAGCTGTGGAACCTGGGGGAAATACATTTGCAAAAGTAATCAGTTTTCAATGATTCATTCAAATATTTGTTCAATAAGTAGGCATTTAGGCACTGCTTAAGGTGCTGAGCACAGAGATGGATGAGTCATGGTCCCACAGGTAACATATTGCCCAGAGAGAAATGTAAATACACAGAAAGTCATGACACAGAGTGACTTGTGCTCTGTAAGACTCCGTCCCTGGTGCTGCAGGAAAACATACAGTTCACTGGAAACTTTGGGGCTAAAGGGTCAAACTTTCTGGACAAGGAGATGTGTACAACTGAATCTGTAAATGCCTAGAGTTTTAGATGTTCATTATAGGTTTATATTCTATTAAAAAATAACTGGCCCTTTATCAGTAATAAAAAGTTGAGAAAAAACTTATGAAGCTAACAGAAATATTTGTACAAATTCTTGACCACAAATAATTTAAACTTGTCTAGTGCTTAAGACAAGTCTGGTTACATACATAGTAGGTAGTGAGTAGGTGCACAAAAAGCCGAATGGAGAGATTCTACGGTAAACACAGAAAAATGCATGATAAGCGAGACAGAGAAATACAATGATATGTATATGTAAGACATTCCTGTAAAAAACCATGTCCACATTCTTTATCTAATTTAATCACAAGAATCGAGTGAGGTAAGAACACGTAAGGCCAAGAAGATCAGTAAATTCCTCAGGGTCATAAGCTATTGCAGCTCTGACTCCAGGCTCCTCTGGGACTTGGTGGTTCCCTTGTCCTGCAGAATCTCCCTAAGAGAGTGATGGACACAACTGAGTCATAACCGAGAGCCATTCCCACCTCCACCACTCCGCCCTACAGGTGGGATCACTTCCATTACATCATCATGAAGCAGACCTTGCCCTTTAATATCCAGAAGCTTCCCTAACAAGATCCCTAAGCTTTCATGAATTCTGCAACCGAGGTTGGTGTATTGTTGGTAAAAAGCAGACGTGCCCTTACTGCAAAGAGAAGGTCGATTTGAAGAGGATGATCAATAACCCGTATCCTTTTTTATAAAGTTATTAAATATTATCTTAAATGTTTTTCTGGTGATGTATTCTTTAATCTAAATTTTATCTTCATTATAGGTACAGCAGAAAACATTCTGTTCTCCCTAACCTTCTAGTTAGGAAATTAAATGCCAAAAAAGATACATTCTACTCTTTATATTCCACATATTCCACTATTAGGGCTTTAGTGGAAATGTGATGGGACATTGCAAAAGATAGGTGAATATATGGAAGGATAAGATAGGGAGGTAGGTAAGTAGGTAGATAGATAGATAGATAGATAGATAGATAGATAGATAGATAGATAGATAGATAGATAGATAGATAGGTAGGTAGATAGATAGGTAGATAGATAGATAGATATAGACAGATAGATAATAGATAGATAATAGATAGATAGGCAAACAGATAGATGATAGGTAACATGTGGATGGGATGAGTGGGTGGGGAGACAGATTAGAATTGAAATTTTAAAGGCCCCAAATGTGAGCTAGAATAGAAAAGTATTTTTAAGGTGTACCAAATTGTATTATTTCCAGACACGAGTAGGGGTTTTTCCCCTGAATTTTGGCTTTTTTAATTCCTTGCTACAGCTCATCTTTTCTTAGGCTAACCTAAGTAATAATAATATTGAAAGGAGTGAAGACCTACTACAGATTTGCTCAGCAAATGGCAGCAAAAGGATTTTTATAGAGAGCAGGGATCCCTAACTGAATAAGCCCAAATCTCCTTAAGGTCACAGGAAGGGAATGTCCCCATCCAGAGCTGACTACAAAGACTTAGCCCTCAACCCCCCACTGGCGCAAGACCAGAGTGTATATCTTCCAGGGGTGTAAATGGAACTAAAACATATCCCCCCTTAAGCAGAAGAGCACTGAGGGGATGGTTTCTGCCTGCCAAGTACTCGCTCTTCTCCTAAGTGACAGCCTTACTGTTCCTTCTGAGTTCCAGTCACCTGCATTCACAGTGCTAAAGGAGACCCCCACCCTGCTCCCTGCCCTGCCGACTCTTCAAACCCTAAGTGTTTAGTTTGAACTGGCAGCTGTTGGCAGCAATGCCCCCATATCTGGGGGCTGCAAACCAAGGAAGGACTTGCAAGCAGGGCAGTGGAGGAGGCAGCGTGCGTGGGCCCCTGGATCTCGGAGCCGCACGCCAACAAGGTGGTGCCTGCGAGGCAGGCACAGGCAAGGCTGAAGGCCTGTCATGCGCCTTCCTCTCCTCCACTCATCCTAACACGAGTCCAGAACAGCTTTTGGTTAATAACTTACTTGTGAAACTGCAGTAAATAAATCTTTGTTATAAAATTGGTGATATGATCATAAATGTCACCTTAACAATCATTTAAATAACAAAGGACAATTGGTTTCTCTGAGAGAAAGAAATGGTCTTGAGAGAAGAAACTTTTGAATACTACATGTACTCTTTTATTTCCCCTATGAGATACAGAACTTTATTTCTGAATGTAACATCCTAACAACAATCGTCATTCTTCTAAGGCAGCTAAAGAAATACATGTACTCTTTATTGAGACTCAGTGTAAGATAAAAGCTACATGTGAAAACTCTGCCTTTCTGTGTAGAACATTGCTAACAGAGATACCGGGTATTAATTAAGTTCCCTTAGTACAATTTATCAAAGATACCAGGATAACGTATGTAGTATCTATGAGCTAATGTTTTTCTTTGTAATATGCAATGAGTTCCCTCTGATGAGCTGACAGTTCTCCTGCCAGAGCTGTTTTTGCTCACTACGGTAGTTCCCATTATTCTTGGTTTTCCACTGTAACCATTCCCCTCTTTCCTCTTTTTTTTAGTATGTGACCATGGCCTTTAATTCTTGTTTGGGATTATGATATTTGGGGATTTTAAAGTGGATGGATTCGATTTATTTTTGGAAATTAGGTGTAGTGTAAATAACAATGACTATTTCTGCTACGTGGCTGTAGGTAGAGCAACCTCCTAAACTGAGATTCAGCTCAGAGCGTATACACATTTTTCTTTTTTTTTTTTAACATCTTTATTGGAGTATAACTGTTTTACAATGGTGTGTTACTTTCTGCTTTATAACAAAGTGAATCAGTTATACATATACATATATCCCCATATCTCCTCCCTCTTGCATCTCCCTCCCTCCAACCCTCCCTATCCCACCCCTCTAGGTGGTCACAAAGCACCGAGCTGATCTCCCTGTGCTATGCGGCTGCTTCCCACTAGCTATCAGTTTTACATTTGGTAGGGTATATATGTCCATGCCACTCTCTCACTTTCTCCCAGCTTAACTTTCCCCCTCCCCATATCCTCAATTCCATTCTCTAGTAGGTCTGCGTCTTTATTCCCATCTTGGCCCTAGGTTCTTCATGACCATTTTTTGGTTTGTTTTTTAGATTCCATATATATGTGTTAGCATACGGTATTTGTTTTCCTCTTTCAAACTTACTTCACTCTGTATGACAGATGCTAGGTCCATCCACCTCACTACAGATAACTCAATTTCGTTTCTTTTTATGGCTCAGTAACATTCCATTGTATATATTTGCCACATCTTCTTTATCCATTCATCTGATGATGGACACTTAGGTTGCTTCCATGTCCTGGCTATTGTAAATAGAGCTGCAAGGAACATTTTGGTACATGACTCTTTTTGAATTATGGTTTTCTCAGGGTATATGCCCAGTAGTGGGATTGCTGGGTCGTATGGTAGTTCTATTTTTAGTTTTTTAAGGATCCTCCATACTGTTCTCCATAGTGGCTGTATCAATTTACATTCCCACCAACAGTGCAAGAGTGTTCCCCTTTCTCCACACCCTCTCCGGCATTTATTGTTTCTAGATTTTTTGATGATGGCCATTCTGACTGGTGTGAGATGATATCTCATTGTAGTTTTGATTTGCATTTCTCTAATGATTAGTGATGTTGAGCATTCTTTCATGTGTCTGTTGGCAATCTGTATATCTTCTTTGGAGAAATGTCTATTTAGATCTTCTGCCCATTTTTGGATTGGGTTGTTTGTTTTTTTGTTATTGAGCTGCATGAGCTGCTTGTAAATCTTGGAGATTAATCCTTTGTCAGTTGCTTCATTTGCAAATATTTTCTCCCATTCTGAGTGTTGTCTTTTGGTCTTGTTTATGATTTCCTTTGATGTGCAAAAGCTTTGAAGTTTCATTAGGTCCCATTTGTTTATTTGTGTTTTTATTTCCATTTCTCTAGGTGCTGGGTCAAAAAGGATCTTGCTGTGATTTATGTCATAGAGTGTTCTGCCTATGTTTTCCTCTCAGAGTTTGATAATGTCTGGCCTTACACTTAGGTCTTTAATCCATATTGAGTTTATTTTTGTGTATGGTGTCAGGGAGTGTTCTAATTTCATACTTTTACATGTACCTGTCCAGTTTTCCCAGCACCACTTATTGAAGAGGCTGTCTTTTCTCCACTGTATATGTTTGCCTCCTTTATCAAAGATAAGGTGACCATATGTGTGTGGGTTTATCTCTGGGCTTTCTATCCTGTTCCATTGCTCTATATTTCTGTTTTTGTGCCAGTACCAAACTGTCTTGATTACTGTAGCTTTGTAATATAGTCTGAAGTCAGGGAGCCTGATTCCTCCAGCTCCATTTTTCATTCTCAAGATTGCTTTGGCTATTCGGGGTCTTTTGTGTCTCCATACAAATTGTGAAATTTTTTGTTCTAGTTCTGTGAAAAATGCCAGTGGTAGTTTGATAGGGATTGCATTGAATCTGTAGATTGCTTTGGGTAGTAGAGTCACTTTCACAATGTTGATTCCTCCAATCCAAGAACATGGTATATCTCTCCATCTATTTGTATCATCTTTAATTTCTTTCCTCAGTGTCTTATAATTTTCTGCATACAGGTCTTTTGTCTCCTTAGGTAGGTTTATTCCTAGATATTTTATTCTTTTTGTTGCAATGGTAAACAGGAGTGTTTTCTTAATTTCACTTTCAGATTTTTCATCATTAGTGTATAGGAATGCAAGAGATTTCTGTGCATTAATTTTGTATTCTGCTACTTTACCAAATTCATTGATTAGCTCTAGTAGTTTTCTGGTAGCATCTTTAGGATTCTCTATGTATAGTATCATGTCATCTGCAAACAGTGACAGCTTTACTTCTTCTTTTCTGATTTGGATTCCTTTTATTTCTTTTTCTTCTCTGATTGCTGTGGCTAACACTTCCAAAACTATGTTGAATAATAGTGGCGAGAGTGGGCAACCTTGTCTTGTTCCTGATCTTAGTGGAAATGGTTTCAGTTTCTCACCATTGAGGACAATGTTGGCTGTGGGTTTGTCATATATGGCCTTTAGTATGTTGAGGAAAGTTCCCTCTATGCCTACTTTCTGCAGGGCTTTTATCATAAATGGGTGTTGAATTTTGTCGAAAGCTTTCTCTGCATCTATTGAGATGATCATATGGTTTTTCTCCTTCAATTTGTTAATATGATGTATCACGTTGGTTGATTTGCGTATATTGAAGAATCCCTGCATTCCTGGAATAAACCCCACTTGATCATGGTGTATGATCCTTTTAATGTGCTGTTGGATTCTGTTTGCTAGTATTTTGTTGAGGATTTTTGCATCTATGTTCATCTGTGATATTCACCTGTAGTTTTCTTTCTTTGTGACATCTTTTTCTGGTTTTGGTATCAGGGTGATGGTGGCCTTGTAGAATGAGTTTGGGAGTGTTCCTCCCTCTGCTATATTTTGCAAGAGTTTGAGAAGGATAGGTGTTAGCTCTTCTCTAAATGTTTGATAGAATTCGCCTGTGAAGCCATCTGGTCCTGGGCTTTTATTTGTTGGAAGATTTTTAATCACAGTTTCAATTTCAGTGCTTGTGATTGGTCTGTTCATATTTTCTATTTCTTCCTGGTTCAGTCTCGGAAGGGTGTGCATTTCTAAGAATTTGTCAATTTCTTCCAGGTTGTCCATTTTATTGGCAGTGTTGCTTGTAGTAATCTCTCATGATCCTTTGTATTTCTGCAGTGTCAGTTGTTACTTCTCCTTTTTCATTTCTATTTCTATTGAATTGAGTCTTCTCCCTTTTTTACTGATAAGTGTGTCTAATGGTTTATCAATTTTGTTTATCTTCTCAAGGAACCAGCTTTTAGTTTTAGTGATCTTTGCTATCATTTCCTTCAATTCTTTTTCATTTATTTCTGATCTGATCTTTATGATTTCTTTCCTTCTGCTAACTTTGGGGGTTTTTTATTCTTCTTTCTCTAAGTGCTTCAGGTGTAAGATTAGGTTTTTTATTTGAGATGTTTCTTGTTCCTTAAGGTAGGGTTGTATTGCTATAAACTTCCGTCTTAGAACTGCTTTTCTGCATCCCATAGATTTGGGGTTGTTGTGTTTCCATTGTCATTTGTTTCTAGGTAATTTTTCATTTCCTCTTTGATTTGCAAGACAAAGTTCCAGTGGTATTAACACCTGCTTCTTCCAATGTGTACCTAGTAGTAAATCTTGTTTTGTAATTTGAAGGCATGTGTTAAGACCAACAGGCAACCAAATTTCGCCTCGTCTGCCAGCCACGGTGGGGGACGGGGGGCAGAGGGCTAGAGAATTTTTAATTTCATTTATTGTGTTGTTCATCACTGTTTGTTTGCTCTTAGTTCTTCTAGGTCCTTGTTAAACGTTTCTTGTATTTTCTCTGTTCTATTTCCAAGATTTTGGATCATCTTTACTATCATTACTCTGAATTCTTTTTCAGGCAGACTGCCTATTTCCTCTTCATTTGGTAGGTCTGGTGAGTTTTTACCTTGGTCCTTCATCTGCTGTGTGTTTCTCTGTCCTCTCATTTTGCTTAACTTACTGTGTTTGGGGTCTCCTTCTCACAGGCTGCAGGTTTGTAGTTCCCGTTGTTTTTGGTGTCTGCCCCCAGTGGCTAAGGTTGGTTCAGTGGGTTGTGTAGGCTTCCTGCTGGAGGGGACTAGTGCCTTCGTTCTGGTGGATGACGCTGGATCTTGTCTTTCTGGTTGGCAGGTCCATGTCTGGTGGTGTGTTTTGGGACATCTATGGCCTTATTATGATTTTAGGCAGCCTCTCTGCTAATGGGTGTTATTGTGTTCCTGTCTTGCTAGCTGTTTGACATAGGGTGTCCAGCACGGTAGCTTGGTGGTTGTTGAGTGGAGCTGGGTCTTGGTGTTGAGATGGAGATCTCTGGGAGATATTCTCCATTTGTTATTACGTGAAGCTGGGAGGTCTCTTGTGGACGAATGTCCTGAACTTGGCTCTCGCACCTGAGAGGCACAGCCCTGATGCCTGGCTGGAGCACCAAGAGCCTGTCATCTACACAGCTCAGAATTAAAGGGAGAAAAAGAAAGAAAGAAAGAAGATAAAATAAAATTAAATTAAATTAAATTTAAGTTATTAAAATAAAAAATAATTATTAAAAAAATTTTTTAAGTAATAAAAAAAGAAAGAAAGAAAGAAGAGAGCAACCAAACCAAAAAACAAATCCACCAATGATAACAAGCACTAAAAACTATACTAAAAAAAAACAAAAACAAAAAACGACGGACAGACCGTACCCTGGGACAAATGGTAAAAGCAAAGCTATAGAGACAAAATCACACACAGAAGCATACACATACACACTCACAAAAAGAGCAAAAGGGAAAAATATGTATATATCGTTGCTCCCAAAGTCCACCTCCTCAATTTGGGATGATTCGTTGTCTATTCAGGTATTCCACAGATGCAGGGTACCTCAAGTTGATTGTGGAGATTTAATCCACTGCTCCTGAGGCTGCTGGGAGAAATTTCCCTTTCTCTTCTTTGTTCGCACAGCTCCCGGGGTTCAGCTTTGGATTTGGCCCTGCCTCTGTGTGTAGTTCGCCTGAGGGCGTCTGTTCTTCATCAGACAGGACGGGGTTAAAGGAGCAGCTGCTTCGGGGGCTCTTGCTCACTCTGGCCAGGTGGAGGGAGGGGTAAGGAATATGGGGAGAGCCTGCAGCGGCGGAGCCCAGCATGACGTTGCAACAGCCTGAGGCGCGCCGTGCGTTCTCCCAGGGAAGTTGTCCCTGGATCACGGGACCCTGCAGTGGCGGGCTGCACAGGCTCCCGTGAGGGGTGGTGTGGATAGTGACCTGTGCTTGCACACAAGCTTCTTTGTGGCGACAGCAGCAGCCTTAGCATCCCATTCCCATCTCTGGGGTCAACACTGATAGCCACGACTCGCGCCCCTCTCTGGAGCCCCTTTAAGCAGCACTCTTAATCCCCTCTCCTCGCACACCAGGAAACAAAGAGGCAAGAAAAAGTCTCTTGCCTCTTTCGCACCTCCAGACTTTTTCCCAGACTCCCTCCCGGCTAGCTGTGGCGCACTAGCCCCTTCAGGCTGTGTTCACACCGCCAACCCCAGTCCTCTCCGTGCGATCCGACTGAAGCCCGAGCCTCAGCTCCCAGCCCCCGCCTGCCCCGGCGGGTGAGCAGACAAGCCTCTCGGGCTGGTGAGTGCTGGTCGGCACCCGTCCTCTGTGCGGGAATCTCTCTGCTTTGTCCTCCGCACTCTGTTGCTGTGCTCTCCTCTGTGGCTCCGAAGCTTCCTCCCTCCGCCACCTGCCGTCCCCGCCTGCGAAGGGGCTTCCTAGTGTGTGGAGACCTTTCCTTCTTCACAGCTCCCTCCCACTGGTGCAGGTCCCGTCCCTATTCTTTTGTCTCAGTTTTTTCTTTTTTCTTTTACCCTACCCAAGTACGTGGGGAGTTTCTTGCCTTTTGGGAGGTCTGAGGTCTTCTGCCAGCATTCAGTAGGTGTTCTGTAGGAGTTGTTCCACATGTAGATGTATTTTTCATGTATTTGTGGGGAAGAAGGTGATCTCCATGTCTTATTCTTCCGCCATTTTGAAGCTCCTCCACACACACTTTTTATATGGGCAAATCCTGGACTGGCTTCATTATCTGGTGGCCTGGCAACCCGTGGTGATAGGAATCGTCCAAGGCATTAATTATTCACTAGGGCTGGAATAGCATGGCACACCTACCCAAGAAGCAATGTATTGCATGTTGAAATATTTTCTAATCCTTAATCCTACATTTAATATTGATATTCTTTTCTAATTTTAGAGATGACCCCAAGAATTTAGACAACTGAGTAACAACTGGCACTTTGTGTGGAAAGAATTTAAAGAGAAGCTGAGCAATGGAATAAACAAATAAAGCGTGTTTTGCATCCTTCTGATTACAATCATTTTGTAATCATCGCATCTGACACATTTGGTACTGTGGACATCCCACTTTGGCTTACAGTGATCTCATCTGAGGCGTGTTTCAGAGGTTTGCAAAGTACTCCTCATGTACAACGTTGAGTTACAACAAATACCTTCTTATCAGTTCAACATCTTCAAAGAAGTAGGCAGAGTTCTTAAATCTATGGTTTAAGGACAAAGCCTTTTCTGTTCTTTGTGCTTGTTACCACGTGGCAGCTTTGGCACCACAGAGCCCTTCTGTGTAGCGATCACTCCTGTAGCCTCTAGCACCAGTGTTTTGCAGCCCACTCAATGGGCCAGAGCTACGCTGGGTTTCCTGGGGCTTCCCCATGCACTCAGCCCACCCAAGGGCTGCACTAAAGGGAAGAGAAGCACTCTCTTCTTCTGTGACACTCTGTTCACACACACACACACACACACACACACACACACACACACACAGTCAATCCATGGCCATACTCTGCTTTTATTTTCTTCACAGCACTTTCCAATACCTGAAATCATATCATAGACTCATTTGTTTACTGTTTGTCTTCACCTCCATGATGACTGGGAATTTTATCTGTTTTGTTCCCTACTATCTTTCCAGCACTTGGAGCAGCACCTGGCACATAACAGGCACTCAATAAATATTTGCTGAACAAATGAATTAGTCAAGCAAGAAAGAAAAAATTAACAGAATTGGGAAGACCAGTCAGAACAAGTTAACCCAAGAATATGTTGAACTCCCCAAAATTAATTTATTTTAAGTTACTGGTCATTTGTTAAACAGCCAACACTGTCTACATCACACCAGACATCTATTCTGCAATACCTGAAGACATTACATTTGTATGAAGTAGAAAAGAAACAAATCTATTGTCAGAAACATTGGCAACACATTGCAGCAACTTGGATGGACCTAGAAATTATCATACTGAGTGAAGTAAGTCAGAAACAGAAAGACAAATACCATATGATACCACTTATATGTGGAATCTAAAATATGACACAAATGAACTTATCTATGAAACAGAAACAGACTCACAGACATAGAGAACTGACTTGTGGTTGCCAGCGGGGAGGGGGAGTGGGGACAGGTTGGATTGGAAGTTTGGGTGAGCAGATACAAACTATTATATACAGAATGGATAAACAAGGTCCTACTGTATAGCACAGGGAACTATATTCAATATCCTGTGATAAACCATAATGGAAAAGAATATGAAAAAGAATGTATATATGTATAACTGAATCACTTTGCTGTACAGCAGAAATTAACTCAACATTGTAAATCAACTATACTTCAATAAATTTTTTAAAAAATATCAGCAACATACTTAATGCTATACAAAAGTCCATTGTAGCTGTAATGACAATAACTCACAGTAAGATTTCTACCGGTTGGTAATTTTCCTTCTTGAAACTGCTCAGTGCTTAAGTATTACAACTGGCTCATCATCCAGATTATTAGAAGATTTAACTCTGCTTTATTTCTCTACTCAGCAAACATTTCAACAATTCAATATTTATTATGTACCAGGCATGTGCAAGGATTAAAGAGATAAATCAAGATTCTTGAACTTACAGGCTACAGACAAATAAAAGACCTCACAGCTGGATAAAGCACCAACTAAAAATTAGCTTTTCTTTTGTAACAGAACCCTTAAATTCACCTCTGATGTATTTGCCATCCGCCTTTTATGGACAGCTGAGTGAAGACCCTTTAGGACTCTGGGCAAATAAACCAGCATGTGTCTTCATGGAATTCTGAATGACCCTCAGAGTTCAGAAATGTTAGATAATTACTAAACAATATCAGAAAAAAATAAAGATGCTATTTCCTTTACACAGTTTAGGCATTTAAAATCTAATCTCAGGGGCTTCCCTGGTGGCGCAGTGGTTAAGAATCTGCTTGCCAACGCGGGGACACAGATTTGAGCCCTGGTCTGGGAAGATCCCACATGCCGTGGAGCAACTAAACCCGTGTGCCACAACTACTGAGCCTGTGCTCTAGAGCCTGTGAACCACAACTACTGAGCTCACACAACACGACTACTGAAGCCCATGTGCCTAGAGCCCGTGCTCCACAAAAAGAAGCCACTGCAATGAGAAGCCCACGCACCACAGTGAAGAGTAGCCCCCGCTTGCTGCAACGAGAGAAAGCCCGCACACAGCAATGAAGACCCAACGCAGCCAAAAAATTAATTAATTAATTTTAAATAAATTAATAAATTAAATCTAGTCTCAGTTTTGTGAAGTAATATGTATATACTACCCAGTTACCAGTGGTTATCTCAAGGTAAAGGGATAAGAGCTGATTCTTAATTTCTTTTATATGCTCGTTTCTTGTCCAAATTTTCTACAATTAAACATTTGCAATGAGAAAAATAGATTATTTTTAAAATATTATTTTAAATCTATCAATTAACTATCAAGCTTTTCTATTGCTGTTTAAATTATTGAAATTAAATCTACAGGTCAAGTCCACGTTAAATTTGTCCGGTTCTCGTGACAATTAACATTGTGCTTAATGTAGGAAGGAAATAGAGGACTAAAGCAAAAAGTCTGTTTTGTGTTTGGTTTCTGTGGCATCTCAAGTCTCCTTCTCCTGAACTTGTCTATTTTTTTCTTAGGCTGGGTACTCCATTACACTCTCCCAGGAGTTTGTGTGAGACAGAAGAACCCACTGTTTGGGTTTCCCAAGGACTAAAGCCTGTCCTGCACTTAATGAACTTATTTCTTTGGGATAACTTTCTGCAAACTACAGAAAATATACCCTAGATCCCTGCTAGTACCCATAAGACAAAAACATTCATTTACAAACCATAATATATAAGAGGAATTCCTTCTTGGAAAATAATAATAATAGCTAACACCTACCACAGGCACCTGTCACCCTGTGCGAGTACCCCATGGTACCCATTCTCATAGGGTTGGTCCTCATCCAGGGGTGCATGCCAGTGCTTTACTGATATTACTGCACATTGACATCTACATCAGACCCTAAGATGTATTTACTATTATCCCTATCTTAAGGACAGGAAAACATTTGGGGTCAGATTGAGTTGCCCAAAGATACATGCGTACTAACCCAGGTCCTTCTGATTCCAGACCCCAACTAACCACACAGACCCAGTTCTGGCTGAGGACTGAGCAAGGTCACTTCCTTTCACATGTGGTTCCCAGCTTAAGAAGTGAATTGCATGAAGTCCATAAATAGCTCCTCACTTTTAAATTTAATGCATTCATTTAATGTCTTATTATCTAGATTCTAAAAATTAACATATGGAAGTAGTATCTATCTTTTAAATTATTGTGTAACAAATATTTCTGAGTCATTGTGAAGAACCTCTATGTCTATACTTGCTTAAAAATCTATTTAGCTCATACGTACTTTTATAATGTTTCAGAAAAGAGAAAAAATCAGAAACAAGACTTTTCGAAGAAGGAAAAATCAACATGATGCAGGGGAAGCGGACTAGAAGATGGGGCTGAAAGCAGAGTAATCAGACACTAATTAGAACTTCACACATAGTTAAAGGCTGAAGATCTGAGTCAGGGATATAGGGGGCTTCTTTTAAATTCTTCAAAACTGAGTATTTATTTCATTAGTTTCATTTTCATAGAAATACATAATTTACTGCATCTTGGGTTATATACCCTCTCTCAAGTAACTATGGCTGGAGAAACTTATCAAATACCGAGAAAGACAGATCCAGTTCATATGAAAATATACCCTCTAGGTTTTTTTGTATCCTGTGAAGCTTAATGGGGACACACAGCACTTCTTTTTTAAGAACAGCAATAACATTTTGCCTTGCTGCTCTTGAGAGCAGTCAGGCACAGAAGGGACAGCTGGGGGGATGGAGAACGACCTCTACAGACATGGATGAGTCTCCTGGCAGAAAGCTGACGGACACAGTCATTTGAAATCTTCTGCTCATTTCTGCTGTTTCCTAATGAACTAAGCCAATTGGTACAGATAATTCAGATATCAATAATGCAGTGAGATCATGATTATCTCATAGGATAAAGAAAAGCCCAGAACCATGTTTTTCCAATCTGGTAGCAGTTTTTGAACAGTTTTAGTTGTTTTAATAAGCAAGTCCTCATTCATATAGTTTACATATAATTGGGTCAGAATGGACTTAGTTATAACTAGTGATAGAAAGACCACCACCAGACCAAGACTGACCCTTAATGAAGGATCCTAGGACTTTATTGCAGCTCTCAAATTTAACCAAAACCCTTCCTGCTGCATCTCATCAGTGGGCCACTCCAAGTAGGTCTTGGTGTTCATAATCTTCCGCAGCTTACAGAAACGCTGGGGTATGGCTTTTTTCTCAATGGGCTCCAGCAGAATGAGAATGGCAGCATCGTTGTTCTCATCAAAGAGACGAAAATGGGAGAAGTCCAGCTCGTACTTGCACCACTCACTCTTCACAAAGTTCTCAGAAAGCACAAAGATGGTTTTGTGGCTCTTTTCAATGGAGTCAATGATATTGTCGATAATCCACTTGCCAGGAATGAAGTCCCGCTTGTGAAGACACAACTTAAAGGGAGGGTTGAAGTGCTCCAGCTCCTGGACCATGAGGTTCTCCACCCAGTAGGAATCCCGTTCACTGTAGGACACAAAGGCGTCATAGCAGATGTCCCTGCGGGGAGCCTTCCTGGGCTTCCTCTTGGCCTGGAGCCAGGCCCACATCATCTTCATGTACCACAGTCCATGGAAACGGTGGCACAGAATCCCCATGAGCAGGAGCAGCAGGAAAAGGGCACAGCACACGGTAGACACCACGGCTGCCCTGTGGCATTCAGAAGGTGAGAGCCGGGTGTCCTGAACACGCTGGCCCCGCACGGGGGATGGAGAGTCACACAAGTAGTCTTCTGGCCAGTCGATCAGGACCTGGGCCAGGGCCTGCTGGCCCTGCGTGAAAGACAGGAAGTCACAGGAGCAAATGAAGCTGTTGCCACCAGCTTCCAAAGTCTTCAGTTTTTGAAAAGAATCAAGTTGCTCCTTAGAGAAAGTATTTATTATATTTCTGCTGATTCTCATAACTAATAACACAGGTAAGAAGGAGGCATCTGGTAGAGTCTTCAACTTATTTCTGGAAATATAAAGTTCTTTGAGTTCTGGCAAAATCAAAGAAAATGAATCGAGATTGTTATTGCTAATATCTAAAATTTCCAGTGTCTGGGGAATGCAACGGGTTAAACTTTGTATTCTTGTGCTGGATAAGTTCAAATATTTCATTTTTCCTGGCCACTGACAAGTTTCAGGCATTGAATGAAAATTATTCTTACTGATATCAAGGTTAGTCAGGTTTTGCAGAGTAAGCAAAATTTCTCCAGTTTTTTCTAATGATTTCAAACGATTCTGCCTTAAAACTAAGGTTTTTAGGAAGGGCCAAGCATGCTCACAGGCTGAGTTTTTCAAGGTTTCTTCAGACATTAAGTTTTCACTGAGATCCAAATATTCTAATGATTTTAAATGTTGTGAAAGTAAACAAGGAACCAGAAAAACCTTACTGTTTTCTATTGTGATTCTTTTAACTTTTCCTGTGAGTGAATATATATTACTCAGATCATGATATAAGAAAAACTGTGGAATATGCAACTTCCGTATTGTTAATGTCTCCACGTCACCTAGGTATTTAATTGTGTCCAGAGTCAATGTCCTAAAATCACCAACTCCATCATGGGTACAGTCATCAAACTCTACTTCTAAGACTCCAGAAACATATTTAAACAGTTTCACAACTTCAATAAAACTTTCGTCAGTGATTTGCACATTTCTAAATGTAAACTTTTTAATCGATGTATTCGTTTCATTGATGGATACTTCTGAAAAATGAAAAGTGTTCAAATTAGTATCTCTCAGTTCTAAACATTCTAAGGAACTTAAAATATCTACAAAAATCTCCAGCAGTAAAATAGGCTGCTTCAGATGAAGAATCAGATGGCTGATGTTCTGGATTGACTTTAAACTCTTTGGCGCATATGTCTGCAGATTTGGAGCATTAATCTCAAGTTTCTCAAGAAGAGTTAGCCCAGCGAAATCCTTTTCCTGAATCTCAGTGAAGCTGTTACTATTTCCTACTTTCAGGATTCGCAGATTTGGAAGATGAGAAAAAAGAGATCTTTCCCCGAGTGTTTTGTATAAATTTCCCAGTAAGTTTAAGAATTTCAAGGCAGAAAGGGATCTGAACCAGGAGGATGAGAAGTTAGATAAACGATTATAGGATAAGTCCAAATATTCAAGACTCCTCAGGGAAAAAAAAGAATCTTCCTCCACTGTGTGAATTTCATTGGCCCCCAGCCGCAGAGTCCTGAGGTTCACACACCTCCGCAGGTCACTGTTGCTGACATAGGTGATCTCATTGCTGGACAGGTCAAGGCTTTTCACAGCTGCCGTGAGACCTGAGGGGATGGAGTTGAAAGATCTGGAGCGGCCATCGCAGACACCAGTGGGGTCACAAGACAGAGAAGAAGCCTGATCAGAGGCTCCTTCCTTGGGGAGGCTGATTACAGACCCCAAGACCCACACTGTCCACAATGCAGGTGGCATTGTCCAGTGATCTCACCTACAAAGAAAAGAGGTTCAAATGAGTGATTGTGTTTGACAGCATAGCTTAATTCCAGTTCTTGAGAAACGTTTTGTAAGATGTAGCACGCGTGTACACACACACACACACACACACACACACACACACACACACCAAGAAATAACTGACAGGGAAATGGAATGTATGAATAAGGATAAAAAATGAATTCCCTGACACATCCAGCAACAGACCACCACTGAGCAATGACTTAAAGGCACAGTACCATCTAGGAATATGGAGCAGGACCAAACGTGGGTTGAAAGATGAAAGTAAATGAATGATGGAGGATGAAAAAGCAAGCAGTTTAAGAAAAGGGCTAGGCTTAACCATATGGATTTACAACCTCCTATTTGTATACTTCAGATCTTATATTGCAGCATGCCCCTTGCCTGTCCTGATGCCCCTGTGAGTTAGAGATCTCACAGTGCCAAACCACAGCTCTCCTTGAACAACTTTCACTGAATACAGCTCCAGGAGGAGCATGCTCTTTAACCAAAAGAAAAAGGTCCCATGCTTGTCAACCTGTCTTGCACTTGGCACTAGTAGGTGGAAGCGGTGCTGAGAACCCCAGGCAGAGCAAGGTGGTTTGTGAGACGGAGGGACAATCAGACCATCAGAACCTTCTCATCTGCAGTGAACCAAGTGCAGCAAGCAGTGTTTGACTCAGCACATTTTTCAAAAGATCATTTTGGGGAAACAATCAACAGTATTACCTTTGCCAATACTCACGTGTCCATCTAAGGGTCAGTCTGTTTCAGGGCTCTCTAATCTGATCCAATGCCTATTTGTCTATCCTTGTACCGGTAACACACTATATTAAATATATGACATATCTTCATATCCAAGAGAGCAAGGCCTTCCTCCCTGTTCTTCTTTAAGTGAGTCTTAGTCTTGGTGTTTTGCATATTCTTATAAATTACAGAATCAGCTTATCAGTTTCAAAAACAAAACCCACTGATTTTTTTAAAATAAATTTATTTTATTTTTGGCTGCGTTGGGTCTTCGTTGCCGCACGTGGGCTTTCTCTAGTTGTGGTGAACGGGGGCTATGTTTCACTGCAGTGTGCAGGCTTCTCATTGCAGTGGCTTCTCTTGTTGCGGAGCACGGGCTCTAGGCGTGCGGGCTTCAGTAGTTGTGGCACTCGGGCTCAGTAATTGTGGCTCACGGGCTTAGTTGCTCCATGGCATGTGGGATCTTCCCGGACCAGGTTTTGAATCCGTGTTCCCTGCATTGGCAGGCGGATTCTTAACCACTGAGCCACCAGGGAAGCCCAAACCCATTGATTTTAATTGGCAATGCCATGAATCTATAGATATTTTGGAATTATTGACATCACTACAATATTGAATCTTTCAATCCACGAGCATGATATATCTTTCCATTGATTTGGGTCTTCATTATCACAATAATGTCTTATGATTTTCTACACAGACGTCTTGAGCATATTTTGTGAGATTTATTTCTAGGCATCTGATGCTTTTGAAGTTTTGAAAATAGTATTACTTACTTATATGTGGCATATACCTATATATACAGAGAGAGAAATTCAATTAAGTTTTACATATTTACCATGCATTGAGCAACCTTGCAAAACTAATTCAGCAATTTCACAGTTTGTAGATTCCTTTTAATTTTCTACATACACAATCATATCATCCAGGTATAATGATGGTTTTATTTACTTTTTCCAATCCTTATACCTTTACTTCATTGTCTTGATTAGTGAATGCTGAATTTTATCAAAATTTTTTTTTCTTCCTGTAACGATTGAGATAAGAACATTTCCTCCTTCACTTTGTTAATAAATATTGGTGACTACATGGATAAATGTCTGTGTTAAAGCAACCTTGCATTTTTAGAATAAACCCACATTCGTCTGGATGTATTATCCTTTTTATATATTGGTGGATTTTCTTTATAATATTTTGTTTAGAATTTTTGAATCTATACTCAGAAGTAAAATTGCCCTACAAATTTCTTTCTCCTAATGTCCTCATACAGTTTTTGTTGTTGTTTGTTTTTGTTAAATACTTTAATTTAACAGCTACGGAATGATTTAGATTTTCTTTTTATTCTTTTGTCAGTTGTGTTTTTCAAAGAATTTATCATTTTCTTCCAAATTTTCAAATTTACTGACATAGTTGCTTACACCCTCTTATTGTTTTAATGTCTGCAGGACCTCTATTCTATTCCTTAGATGATATTTGTGCCTGATTTCTTTCTCAATTGTCTTGCCAGAGGTTTATCGTTTTTATTAGCATTTTTAAAAATTTATTTATTTTATCCATTTAATTTTGGCTGTATTGGGTCCTTGTTGCTATGCACGGGCTTTCTCTAGTTGCAGCGAGCAGGGGCTACTCCTCGTTGTGGTGCACAGGCTTCTCATTGCAGTGGATTCTCTTGTTGTGGAGCATGGGCTCTAGGCATGCGGGCTTCAGTAGTTGTGGCGAACGGGCTTCAGTAGTTGCGGCACACGGGCTTCAGTAGTTGCGGCGCACAGGCTTAGTTGCTCCATGGCATGTGGGAGGGATCTTCCCGGACCAGGGATCAAACCCATGTCCCCTGCACTGGCAGCCAGATTCTCAACCACTGCACCACCAGGGAAGTCCTATCAGCATTTTTGAATAACCAACTTCTCACTCTATAGAGCCTCTATTTATTTTCTATTTCATTAATTTCTACTCATATTACTATTTACTTCCTTCTGCTTTCTCTAGATTTATTTTACTGTTCTCACTCTAATTTCCTGAGATAGATGCTTCCTCATTAATTTTCAGCCATTCTTCATTTCTAATATATCCATTTCAGGTCATGAATTTTCATCTAAACACTAGTTTAGCTGTATTGTCCATGTCTCTTTCTTTTCTGTTCTTTCCATACTTTTGTCTCTTCAAGTTTCAATCTAGGTATTTTCTTCTGATCTATTTTCTAGCTTATTTTCCTTTCCTCAGCTATGTTTAATTTACTGTTAAATCCATCCACTGTTTTTAAATTTTTTTGATTATTACAGTTTTCATCTATATAATTTCTATTTGGTTCCTTTCCACTTCTGCTATGTCATTTTTTTTTTTAAGTCAAAGCTATAGGTTTATAAATTTATTTATTTATTTATTTTTTTAGCTGTGTTGGGTCTTCATTTCTGTGCGAGGGCTTTCTCTAGTTACGGTGAGCGGGGGCCACTCTTCATTGCGGTGCGCAGGCCTCTCACTATCGCGGCCTTTCTTGTTGCGGAGCACAGGCTCCAGACACGCAGGCTCAGTAGTTGTGGCTCATGGGCCCAGTTGCTCTGCTGCATGTAGGATCTTCCCAGACCAGGGCTCGAACCCGTGTCCCCTGCATTGGTAGGAAGATTCTCAACCACTGCGCCACCAGGGAAGCCCCTGCTATGTCATTTTTATAGTTTCAAATTCTCTGCCAAAATTTTCAGTTTTGTCTTTTATTGCGTTGAACACAGTAAGCACAGTCTGACAGGCTGCAGAGCACTTTTGACATCCTTAGAAAGCAGGGAGTTAAATGTTAAGGTCTGGGGCAGTCATGGATGGGATAGATAAGGCTGAACTAGAGGAAAATAAGTCCTCACAGAGGTTGCATCACAGCTTTGATTTATCTGGATGGCTCAGGCAGCCTCGATCTCTGAATATGGATTAAGATTATTTCTGGAACGCTAGTGCTCATGGGTACCTACAGAAGCAAAGGAAAATTTTCTCCAGAAGAAGAAAACATCATCCTAGCCCTTAGATTTCTTTCTACAAACAATTTTTCAAATAGAATGTCCAGTAAAAAATGAAAAACAACTGGGCACTAATGAAAGCAAGGTGATAAGCATGAGAAAAGCAGAAACAGCAGACAACAGAAACTAACCCATAGAGGCTGTAGATCTAGCATTGTCCCTACTTCTAAAACTGACAGGGTTAAGATGAAATGGCTATTACTATTTGGTACTATGTCTATCCCATTGTCTTTCTGCTTAATCAGTTGTTGAAAAAAAAAATCCTCTTAGTATAATTGTACTGGAGAACCAAAATTTACTTGATTTTTTCCACTTTGTAACATATTGCACAAATCTTAAGAAATCTATACCAATTTTTGGCTAAGATTTAAGGTCAAATACGTTCATTTTTTATTTTTCCTGGCTTTTTCTCTTTAAAAGGTAAAATTTATAAGAGCAGAGATCTTGGGCTATTTCATATACATATTATATGATACCTATTACATGGTCAGTTTTCAACAAATAATAATTATTGATGATGCTAAAACTACAGTTAACAACTTGACACTTTAGGTCAGAATTACTTGTCTCTCCTCTCATTTCCCCAATACATTACAGGAGGGGGCAGAGAACTCCTCAATGTAAGACACTGAGAAAGGGAAGGGCGATGGCTCAAGTTAGACGGAGTGGAGTCAGATCTAATAAAAGTTGTGGATCTGCACAAAGTATAAAAATCATCCTCTTAAAGAATTCAGAAAGTTGCCAGAGTGGTGAGGAATTATTAGTCCAAGACTCGGGATAGGATGGAAGTCTAAGGAGTAAGCCTGGTGTTAGAGGCGACTTAGCTGAGAGGAAGCTGAAGCCCTGTGGCCCAGAGTGAAACCAGGACCAGACGCCCACTTTAGGGCAAGGGCTGAGATGCCTGGGTGAAGCCAGACTGGAGAAGGACTCAGGGCCCAGCGCATGGTAGAGAAGTGAAAGTGGGCTCTCCATAAAGCCAAGCGCAGGGAAAAGGCTACGCCATATGTGAACAGGGGCCTCAAAAATCTCTGCCCTCTGACCCAGGGCTCCACCTGGCTAGAAGTTAGCCTCCTAGAAATCTCCCATAAGAAATCAAAACCCAGGCCTGTCACATACGCTGGTGTGGATCCAAATATTAAAAGATATAATAATTAAGAATTTTTCAGAACTGAAGAAAAACATAAATTTACAAATTATAAATGCATATTGAATCCCAAAGAATAGAAATTCCTCATCTAGCCCCAAAACAATGGAATAATAGCCTCAAAGGGCTGAGAAAACATACCTGTTAGTCTAGGCACCTATACCCATTTAAATAATCATCCAAGAGTAAGGACAAGACATTTTCAGACATTTGTAGACCTTCATTGAAAGAAGTACCCAAAAACATATGTTCTTCAACACATGCAAAATAAACCAGGTAAGAGTAGGCAACAAGAAGCAACAATTGGATTTTTTTAGTGTAACAATAGATAAGAAAGATAGCACTCAGAAACTCAGACATGGGTTTCCTGCATGAGGAAAAAGTAATGTAAATTTTAAATGACATTGTGGAGATAAAAAAAAATTTTTTTTGACAAGCAAACCTATTTGGGAGGAGTAAATACAACTTAGATTTACTAAAATATCTTTATGAGGTCACACCCAAGGTGCCACATACAATAAATTATGCTCAATCACTGAAATCAAAACAAGATATTTAACCAACCAAGTCAAATTCTTAAGTAAAGCAATGAAAAAAAATAACTGATGGCTTAGAAACTTCCAAAACATGTTGTCAACTTCAGGCAATTTTCATAAAATTGATACATTATAAAAAGTTTAAAGAAGACATAAAGCTTCTCTGCTTAGAACAGGAAGAAGAAGAAACTTAAAATATTGGTGAATAAGTCATTTTCAAATAATCAGGTCAGGATATTTGCCTTTTTCTTTTCTTTTCTTTGTTTTTGGTGTCTACTTTCAAGTCAGCCATCCTATCTCCCAGTTGCTTTTTGGTAAAGATCTGAGTTAGTAACAGTGTAAACAAGACCTTCTGCAAGATTACAAGCATCTCACCCGGCTGAATTGTTTACACCCGGAACAATTTCTCTCTCTCTCTCTCCCAGCCCTTTTTTTTTTTTTTTTCCCCCCGAACAGGAAAAACACTATCGTGGCTGACATCCAAGTTCCAAACACAAGTTGTCACTTATAGACGTTGACGAAGTTTTAATGGCGTGAAGCCCACCCCGGAGCAGAGGCCAGGCTCTGGGTTGGGGAGCGAGAGTCCTAGGCAGATCCGAGTCCTGACCCTGTCCCACTTCTGAGCCCTGGTGGTCGAAATCCCACCTTTGCAAGTTGGGTCCCAGCGGTAAGCAGTGAGCCGCAGACGCACCGCCAGCAGGACGCACCTATGCAACCTTGAAAGCCTCTACCTGACCCTCGTCACCGCCGCTCCGAGTGAAGGGAGCGGGGGCGACCGGGGCGCACTGAGCCGCTGGCGAGAGGGCGGCCCTTCGGGAACCGGAGCCACCGGCCACCCCGCCTCCCGGAACGCGGCCGCCCGTAGCGCGGAGCCCGCGGAAGCTCCGCGCGGCGCCCCCTCGGAGGCTGGATGGCCCCGCCACGGCCCGCGGGCACCGTGACGCCAAGGGCTAGGCGAACCTCGGCCGCACCCCCGTCCCTTTCCGTGAGGCCCCCGCTTCTCTCACCTCGGCGGGGCGGGTGTGCACATTCCCGTGCGGAGCCTCGCAAACGGGGCTGCGGGAGCGTCGACGGCCTCGGGGCCGGGGACTCCCCCCTTCCCCGGGCCCGAGCCTCACGACTGGGGTCCCGGGTGCCGCCGACTGGGAAGCGGGGATGCCCGGCGCCCGCGTCCGCGCTTCGGCCACCCTGGGACCCTGCCCGCCCGGTCCGGGGAGGGCTGCGGAACGAGGAAGCCCGCCGAGCGTATTTTCGGCCCGATGTACCCGGAGACTGCGCAGCCGCCGCCAGGCCGCGCCTTCTGCCGCCTCCGGCCGGGACCTGCCCGCGCCCCGGAAGAGTGCACGGGGACGCTGCGTGTGGCCGGCGCCCCCTCCTCCAGGGTGCGGGGACTACCCGTACAGCGGAGCGCGCCTGGCACCTGTGGCCTGGGGCCCGGGGCCCGCCGCCGCCTCCCTTTCCGCGGGCTCCGTCGGGTGACCGTGACCCAGGTGCTTCCCCACCGCCGCCTGGTGCCCGGCCTGGGTCGGAGGCAGGCGCTGGGGCCAGGGTGTGGGGAGATGCTTAAGGCCTCCGCGTGGGATTCCCCTAGCACAGAGTTAGATTTCGAAACCAATGAGAAGGCTTATTACCCAACCAGTATTTTCTTGAAGCCTCGGGCACCCAAAGCATCTTATTGCCCTGAAACACGCCGTCTCCATTCTTATGCGTCCTTGGACGCCCAAATTCAGGCACTCGAATCATGCCTTTCATCCACCTCCCACCCCCACCACGACCTTTTGAACACAATTTCCCGGTCACTGTATCTCCAGGGTCCACTTCCACCCGCAAGTCTATGCTCTCCTGCATTAAAATAACACCAATCACTATCCAAACCAACGCAGCAAGATTTTGCCTGAAGAGCAGATAAGGACAGCCCAGATTTTTTAAAAATTTCAATCTTGTGGCGGACCCCTGGTGGTGCGCTGACTTTCCCTAGCACCCACCTCCCATCCCTGCTCTTACCGTGAAAAGATGTGGGCTCCCCTTTATGTCTAAGATTTTGAACCTAAGTCCTTCCCTTGCGCATTTCCATCCCTGTTTCTCAAAGTGGGTAATTCCCAAAACGAACAGTCTTAGATTGGCTTTCTTCATTGCCACAGAGACTAGTGAGACATGTTTGTAAGGGAAACTAGATACCTTTTCAAAATTAAGCTGCCTTAATATTCATTAACTACATTTTATTTTCTTAATTACATTTGACCTTCCCAAATTGAGATTGGAGGCTGAAGAAGCATTCTAGTTCCTCTTTGACACAGGAGGAAATGCCATGCAAATTCTAAGTGGCCGAATTGAGATTTGAAACCAGAATTTTACCCTAAACCCAGGGTTCTTTGTGTTACCCTATTCCACATGCCTAGTCCTCATCAAAGGCTCCAGCCTCAGGCAAACTCAATCTATAGGCATGAATGTGAACTTGAGGGGGTGGAGTCTGTTTTCCTATACAGTTTACTGATTACCGTGGGGACATTTCTCTGCATCCCTGACCATTCAGGCTCTCCAGCTGTCTGAAACACTTTCTTCTTATTACTTCAAAATCTCCCCCTCTCTTCCTCATGATTTCTCAAGCGTGTCCTTCAGAAAACTTCTTTCCAATTTTTTGCCCAGAAACTGAAAACCTCTGTTCTTTCTCTATATATCTTTTCTAGTTGAGCTGCCTAGATTGACTGATGTTATTGCTTTGTAATCCCAAAGTTGATTAGAATATTCTGACAAAGTTAAGTAGAAATTATGTATTTACCCACAACTTACTACCAGTGTCATCTACATGCAGTGAATTTTTCTCTACACTCTCAGCAAAGCTATTAGCACCTTCTACTCAGGCACATCCTTATACGTGTTCAGTTCTTCACGTTTTAGAAGCACTTTCACATAAATCTTTTCACCTGAGTCTCATAATAACACGTGAAATAAATAGTTCTGATATTATTACGCCTTCAGTTCAAGTGATTAAAGAACTTGCCTCAAGTCATATGGCTCAGAGCCATGTCGCAAATCCCAGGTTAGACTCCAAAACGCCTTAGCTTCTTTTCAGTATAAGACCTCCTCTAACTGCCTACAAAACTTATTCTTTTTTTAAAAAGTTAGAAAATGAACACAATATGAAAAGATAATTCGGTAAAAAGTAATTCTCATGGTATCTATATTTTTGAGAATCTGACTGAAATTCTAAAATGAAGTTATCAAAAAATAGTCTATCTTGTTCACATAAAATATTTTGTAATAGAGAAAATAATAAATATATCCACCAAAAATCACTTAATGAAAATCTGCTCTAATCCTTGCACTAATACACAGATCGTTGTACGCAAATGCTCATTCTTCAAAATTTTTCTACTTTGAAGAGATTTCAATAACATCTGTAACTTTTGAAGAATACTATTTAATAGTGCCTATGCAAAATGATAATAGTAAAACTCTGACTCAACATAGAGTTGAGTTTTGAAACCTGAGAATATTTCATTTTATAGATATTTTTCTTTTAAAAACTAGAATTGTTCTTCAACTGAAACCCTTCCTGCTGGGGATGGCCTTTTTCTCAATGGGCTCCAGCAGAATGAGAATGGCAGCAGAATCGTTCTCATCAAAGAGACGAAAATGGGAGAAGTCCAGCTCGTACTTGTACCACTCACTCTTCACAAAGTTCTCAGAAAGCACAAAGATGGTTTTGTGGCTCTTTTCAATGGAGTCAATGATATTGTCAATAATCCACTTGCCAGGAATGAAGTCCCGCTTGTGAAGACACAACTTAAAGGGAGAGTTGAAGTGCTCCAGCTCCTGGACCATGAGGTTCTCCACCCAGTAGGAATCCCGTTCACTGTAGGACACAAAGGCGTCATAGCAGATGTCCCTGCGGGGAGCCTTCCTGGGCTTCCTCTTGGCCTGGAGCCAGGCCCACATCATCTTCACGTACCACAGTCCATGGAAACGGTGGCACAGAACCCCCACAAGCAGGAGCAACAGGAAAAGGGCACAGCACACAGCAGACACCACGACTGCCCTGTGGCATTCCGAAGGTGAGAGCCAGGTGTCCTGAACGCGCTGGCCCCGCACGGGGGATGGAGAGTCACACAGGTAGTCTTCTGGCCAGTCAATCAGGACCTGGGCCAGGGCCTGCTGGCCCTGCGTGAAAGACAGGAAGTCACAGGAGCAAATGAAGCTGTTGCCACCAGCTTCCAAAGTCTTCAGTTTTTGAAAAGAATCAAGTTGCTCCTTAGAGAAAGTTTTATTTTCTTGCTTACTTTCCAAGGAAAGGAAGTACCTGGGAGCATCTTCGACATGTACCTGAAAATGTAAAGTTCTTTAAGATGTGACAAAATAAAAGACTATATGGCTAACATCTAATATGCCTAGTGTCTGGGAAACATTGAGTGTTAGATTGTATATTTTGACACTGGATAAATTCAAGTATGTTACCTTTTCTGGCCACTGATAAGAGTTAAGTAAAGAACCAAGTGTACACTGACAAAGATCAATGTTAGTCAGGTTTTCCTAGAGAAAGCAACATTGTCCAGAGTTTATAGATTATTTTGTCTTAAAATCAAAGTATGTAGGGAGAACCTTTGAACTGACTGTTTCAGTTCTCCAACCGTCAAATGTTCACTGAGATCCAAGTATTCTGTGGATTTTAAATATTGAGAAGGGAGATATGGTATTAAGCAAGCTTTGGCAGTTTCAACTGTGAATATCTTTAGTTAATATAAAAGCATGTTTTTAAAGTTCTATCGTTGTGGAAAATTCTCATAGCTAAGCTCTGTTGTTATTACAGTTTCTATTGGGCCTGGTCTGATCATGGGATCGCAGCCATCCCATTTTCCATTTTCCTGAAGTACAGTCTTCCAGTTCTACATTCAATAACTGATTTTCAAATCTTATTGTTTAATTACTTCAACTTGTTTTACTATTAGTTTTTTCACTGTGGGCCTGAGTGTAAGAGTGTCTTCTGTTACTTGTGATCTCATATGAAGAGCAGTATTTCTGAGTTCTAAATATTTTGGGAACTTGAAAGATTGACAAAACCTTTCCAAGTGAAATTGACCTCTTTATATGTGGTCAAAAGGTACAAATTTCCAGTTATAAGATATATAATTCTGGGAATGTAATGTACAGCATGGTGACTATAGTTAGTACTACTGTTTTAGTAATACTGTTATTATACCTTTGAAACTTGCTAAGAGTAGATCTTAAAATTTCTCATCATAAGAAAAAATAGTAACTATGTGAAATGATGGATTTTAACTAAACTTATTGTGATAATTATTTCACACTATATATACATATATCAAATCATTATGTTATACATCTTAAACTAATACAATACTACATGTCAATCATATCTCAATAAAACTCGGGCAGGGGGGACACATTGAGATACCACTACATGCCCACTAGAAAGGCTAAAATGAAAGACTGACAATACCGAGTGTCGGTTAGGATGTAGAACAACTGAAACTCTCATACATTGCTGCTGGCAATGCAAAACGATACACCCACTTTGGGAAAGTTTGACAGTTTCTTATCAAATTAAATATGCACTTAATGATGCAACAATCTCAATCCTAGGTAATTACCCACGAGAAATGAAAAAATAAGTCCAACAAAAGCATGTACTTTATTCAGAGCTAGAAATGACCCAAATATCTATCATCTCATGAACAGATAAAGAAATCGTTGTATATGTATACAATAGAATACCACTCAACAATAAAAAGGCAGAGCTGCTGAAATATGCAAGAATATGGATGATCTGAAAAGAATTATATGAAGTGAAAGAAGTCAGACACAAACAAATACATACTATAGAATTCATTTAAGTGCATTCTACACAATTCATTTAGATTTAAATTCTACACAAAGCAAAACTATGACAGAAAGCAGAGGTATCAGGGAGCCGGGTGGGAGAGGGGATTGATTGCATAGAGGCATATGGGGACTTTTGGGGGTGATAGAAATGTTCTGTATCATGATTGTGATGGTGGTTACATGACTGTATGTCTTTGTCAAGCTCATCAAACTGTACTTTTTATATTGATAAATTTTATTATATATAAATTATCTCAATAAAACCGACTTTAAAACATCCTCTTCTCTCCAAGAGCAAAGGATGGATATATCAGCCCTCCAAAATAGAGGAGCTAACCTTTTGCTCGCCTTTTAGAGAAAGAAGGAGAAAACACCTAATTTCTCTAGCAGGTCATCCTGCCTTGCTTATAAAATGTCTCCTTGTACTTTAATTAGTTTACATTAATTTCTCTCACTTGCAACCAAAAGAGACCTGGCTAAGATATTTCTTGATGGAAAGAAAATTGTTTCTTAAGTAACTCAGGAAGTCCAAACTACCTAGAAATATAAAATCATAAAATCTTCTAATATCATATTTGGATGGCTTTATCCCTTCTGGAATGCTCATTTTCAGCTTTCTGCCTTGCCAATACCACTCCATGTGTAATCAGAGCGATTCAGCACCCACATTTTACAAAGTCCATTCCAGGACTAAACTCATCAGACTACAATGATTCCAGAAATTAAGATATTCCTAGTAAGAATGGTCTAAATGTTCATTTTTTAAAAAAAGAAAGAAGAAACAAAGACCAACAAAATCTCTTACAGTAAAATTGACTGCTTCATCTGTCAGCCCAAGTGACTGATCTTCTACATTGATTTCAGACTTCTTGGTACCTAACTCCAAGGATTGGAAGCATCAAACTTAAGTTAATTCAGAACAGAAAGTCCATAAAAGTCTTGTTTTTTTTTTTTTTTTTTTAATTTAGAGAATCTGTGAATATTTCAGGAATCTAAAACTTGGGAAAATGAAAAAAGAGAGGGAAAGAGACTTTTCTTCAAATTCTCTGATGCATTATCCCAGATGCAAAGGGCCAAACCATGAAGATGATACATGAGGTAAGTTTGTATAGGTTAGGTCCAAATATACAAAACTCTCAAGGACAATGCAAATAATTTTCATCTGTTGCAAGACTGGTAGTAGATGATAGAAAAGGAGATTTCAAATTCACACACAGCTGCTGAATGTGGCTGGATGTAAATTTCCTGAGGGCATGGACTTTGTTCTCCTTTTTGCAGTGAAGTATTCCCAGCCCTGAGAACACAGTAGGCACTAATCAACTATTACTTGCTTTTTTTTTTTTAATATTTATTTATTTATTTATTTGGCCAATTCGGGTCTTAGTTGCGGCACGTGGATCTTCGTTGTGGCACGGGGGATCTTTCGTTGCGGCATGAGGGCTCTCTAGTTGCGTCACGGGAGCTCTAGAGCGCGTGGGCTCTAGTCGTGATGCGCAGGCTTAGTTGCCCCGCGGCATGTGGGATCTTAGCTCCGTGACCAGGGATCAAACCCACGTCTCCTGCATTGGAAGGCAGACTCTTAACCACTGGACCACCAGGGAAGTCCCAACTATTACTTGTTGAGTGGTGGATTGACATGCCTTTTCAGAACATCAGTTGGGTCTGGAGGAATGGAGTATGGACATTGCAGACACAGGTGGGACCGCAAGGGAGAGAAGTCTGACCAGCGGCTTCTAGCCCCAACTTCCTACACTTGCCGCACAATAGCTGACCTTGTTTAAAGACGAGAATGAAGAAATATAGTGTATTCTTTCCAACCACAGAGTCAGACAAAACCATGAGCGAGCAGCTGGTATCATTTTAATATCTGTATGGCCTCATCAGTCAGGAAGAATATGAAAAGAAGGCAGAATTTTATCAATTTCTAAGTTCTTTGGAGTGCCTTGGGAAATATATTGAAATATCTTAAGAATCAAATAACTGCTAAATCCAACCATGTGATGTGGCAGTCTGGGTAGAAGTTGCTGCCTTCCATGTGGATGGAAAAAAATGAGCTCATGATAATGACTCAGACCCAGGGACATGAGCTGTGTGACCACTGCCTTCTCTAGGTTCAGTCCTGTTACAAAGCATAACTAGGGTTCAGTGTGTACCAGTCACGGTCACAGGCCATGCATTATATTGCCAGCTTCCTAGGCCGTATCATTGGCCACCTCTCTATGAATGAATTCCCAAATTATGTATGGTGATGTAATGGTTTCCTACGTGTGTGTAAGTAACTTTCAAAGCCTGGAGGTTGCTGTCTTCTTGGCCATTGTATGGACAGTCATACTTGACCCAAAAAGTTTCTGGATGCAATCTCTGGAAGACTTATAATTAGTATTTATATTAATATTTTGTGCTAAGGAATCTATGAATATTTGGTTTTTAAAGACTTGTCACATTTTTTTAAAATTTGGTCTATTAGAGTCAAGATCAAGCTTGTAATTCCAACTTAAAATGTATACTTCATTTATATATGTGATTTTAAGTTGAAATTTTTCATTGTTTGTAGAAACACGGATTGAAACATTTGTCATACATTGAAACATTTAAGAGAGCTTAAATTTTACCATATTTATAAGTGTATTAGTTATATTAGAATTGTTTAAGAACTCAGGAAAGTTTTACTAAGTCAAACAATTGACACTTAAAGAGAACATCAAATATATCACATTTATAAATGCCGCTAAAATTAATTAAAAGTTTAGTTAGTTAAGTTTGTAAATGGGACCAAACAAAAGCCAAAGTCCCTTTTAAACTGATGTTTAAATTTAGTAGATTTACGAATAGTTAGTCAAACCTAAAAGCTTAAGGAAGGACAAGATTTTTAACCTGGCAAATTTAGTTATTTAGATATTAAATCATAAAGCCAAAGCAAACTCCTGAATTATCTCTTCTGCAGACAAAAAATAATGAGGACTTTTTTTTAAAAAAGCCAACATTGACAAAATTAAATTTGAGTCACCAAAGAAAAAATTTGCCATGTCCTTCCTTCCTCTTCTGCTGCCTATGGCCACGGTTTCCTCTGGCTTGAGTCAGTTACGGCCTCATCTTCTGGTCTGATCCTGTGTGTCCCGCCAGTGTCCTTCTGCTCTTCCCTCAGCTATGGCTTCCTTGAGCTGTCAATCACTGGAACAGATTTGACTGTGTATACATTATTTACCATGTGCCAGCTCCAGCCCTTTTAGATTACTAAGAGATGATTTGTACTAAATGTTGGTTTATATGATGGGATTAAATCTATGGGATTAAATCCATGGTTAGGGTTAGGGTTAGGGTAGGGTAGGGTAAGGCATCATCAGATCCAGGAACTCCACTCCCTGATCAAATGTGAGAGTCACTGACTTATCTCCCCAACCTTTTGTAAGAAAACCAGTCCCTTTGAGGCTCCCAGCTCACATACGTCATTTGCCCTCATGCCCTCCTCTGTCTCTCACTGTCTGCTGACCTCCTGCTCCCTTCCTCTCACTTGTCGAAGACTTTGGCATCTGCTCACAGACTTCTTCTTAAGATCTTCCAGAAGCCCAGCTGCTTCACTGTTCACAAAGATGACCCACCTGTCACCTCTCGGTTCCTATACCCCCTCGTCCCCCGAGCTCCTCCCCTGCACTACCTCGGTCACTCCCGGGACCCGGGGATTACCAACAGTTGTCCAAGTTCAAAATGACTAACTCAGCCTCCTGCATCTTGCTCAGAGTCCACTGGTCCCTCCTCTTCCCCCAACCCATTGGTCATCTCCTGCCTTGTCTTTCTTCCTTATTTAGTGTAGATTCAGGCCAATGCCTGGTGCAAGCTGGAGCTCACAGGTGGAAGGGTCAGCAGAACCCGGGGTTCCCATCCTCTAAGCATTCTGTGGAGAGTCATACTTGGCCCCAAATTTCTGGTTCGCTGGGTTCTTCCGCCTTTTTTACAGGGAAAATACCAGCCTGGGTGTGGCCACTGGATGGTCTGAATATGCATGCCCATTGCACAGGGGCGCTGGGGGTGCCAGCAGGAGGTCTTGGGAAGTTGGGATGACGCAGCCTTTCTTACTTCAGAATCTCCAAGACACCCTTACCACCCCCGCAAACCCTCTTGCCAGTGGTGTCACCAAACATGGAGTTGAAGGAGAGGGCTTTCCCCTCCCCCCAATCTCCAGAAGCCTTCCCTGCCCTTCCGTATGAACAGTTGGTGTTTTCTCACTATCATGTAATGGAAAATAGTATACAAAAAGTTTCAAGCCCTCTCACCCCTGAGTCAGATCACCACTTCTAAATAGGAATTCTAGAGCCACCACTCTCTTTTCCTTATGTTCCTATTCCTCCTATGTGACAAAATCCTAAACCTGAAAGTTCCCTATGGACTTAGAGGAGACCAGGCACTGTTTTTACACTTTTCTAGCCAACCCACCTCACCCTCCACCCTCCTCCAGCCACTGGCAGTCTCTACCTCCCCACATGCTCTCGGGGATGACTTTGCCTCTTATTTCGCAGAGGAAATTAAAGCCATCCACAGAGATCCCCTCAACTTCTCACTGCTGAGCTCCTACCCACACCCACCCTCCCCTCCTGCTGCAGTATGAGAGGGCTCCCTCCTAGAATGGCCGCCAGCCCCACCTGGTTCAATCGAGACGCTCCCTCCCTGCCATCTCAGGAACCACGTGCTGCTTAGTATCCTTTCTCTCTCCTGTATTTTCCACCGCTCCATCTCAACCAGATCATTCCTACCAGTGTTTACACATCCTCAAGTCTCTTCCATATTTATTTCAAATAAACAAACAAAAACAAATTCTCATCTCCCTCAAGCTTCTCTCTCTCTCCTCCTTCATAGAGTAACTTCTGGAAAGAGCTCTTTATACTTCCTGTCTCTGTTTCCTCACCTCTTGCCCAGTCTTTAGTCTACTCCAACCTGGCTTCCACACCTATCACTCCAACCAGCACTTGCAAAGTTCATCAATGACCGCCATACTGCTGACTCCCAAATACATTGTATTCTTCCTGTTGTCTAACCTGTCAGAACAAATCTCCTTGCTGACACTCCTTCCTTCTTTGCTTCTCCCTTGGCTTCCATGACCCCACATACTTAGGCTTCCTTTTCGATGCTCCTTTTCAGACTTGTCCTCCCTTACCCTATTTCCCAAGTCTAGGTCCTAGGCCAGTCCTCACTGGCTGCTTTCTTCCTAAGGAGTCTCATTTATGTTCATCTCTATGCCAATACCTCTCAAATTTAAGTCTCCCATGCAGACATCTCATCCGAGCTGCAGACCTAGATGGGCAACTGCCTTCTGGAGACATGCATCCACGTGGATGTCTCAGAGCGTGTCCATTCAGCATGTCCAAGTCTGAGCTCATGATACTTCTTGCCAAGGCTGGTCCTCTCTTAGTGTTTTTTATTTCAACATGTGGCACCACCATCTATCCAGAAGCATCTGCTAAAGACTTAGTTCTGCTGATTTTACCTCGAATCCATCCAACTCCTTTTACTTCCACTTCCATCAACCTAGTTAGAGCTACCTTCACCTCTTGCCTGGACTATGAAAACAACCTCCTGATGGTTTCACCTGCTTCGCCTTCTCCGTAGCTCCTTCTTCACACTGCATCTAGAGCAGCCCCCTCTAATGAAAATATCATGGGAGCTGCTAATGTAATTTTAAATGTCCTAGTAGTTACATTTTAAAAGGTAAGCAAGAAACAGGTAAAACTGATTTTAATTACATTTTATTTAACCCCAAATATTACCATTCCAATATGTAAAGATTATGAAAAAAGTAACAAGATATTTTACATTCCTTTTTTACACTGTCATTGAAATCCAGTGTGTATTTTACATTCACAGCACATCCCAACTAAGACCAGCAACATTTCAAGTGTTCAATACCCATGTGTAGCTAGTAGCTACCATTACTGGACAGTAGAGATCTAGAATGATCTTTTAACAATGCAAATCTGATCATTTCACCCCACCTCAAGTTTAATATTCTTCTGTGGCTTCCAAAGTGTTCTTAAGATTAGGATCCAAGTATTTAACATAGGCTACAAGTTCCTGCAGGGTCTGTGATGTGGCTTGTGCTTCAACTTCTGGTCTCTGCCTCTTCTCACCCTCACCGTCTGTGTGCTGCCACATCAGCCACATCAGACTTTCAGGTTTCCAGACCCACGAAGTTTCCACCCACCACAGATCCTTTGCATATGCTGTTCCCTGTGCTGTGGATACCATCCTCTACTACCATCCCCTCCACCATCACCAGCACCTCCACCACCAACATCATCTCCACCACTAGCACCAGCATCCCCACTGCACCATCACCACCATCTCCACCTGCACCATCACCTCGATCATTACAGTATCACCAACACCATCACCACCACCTCCACCTGCACCATCACCACCTGCCATAGAGACTCTCACTTCTCCTTCAGGTCTCCATTCACCTTCACTTCCCTTACTCTTCAGCCTAGATATGTGTTCCTTCCCTTCATAACATTTAGCTTAGTTTGTAACTATATCCTCCTACATGTGTGATTAGTGCCTGTCTCTCTCGTGAGGCCATAAAAAGAATTGTTTAGCTCACTATTGTATTCTCAGTGCTTACTCAGTGACTTGTATATAGTATGTGTTCAATAAAAACTTTTGAATAAATAAATGAATAAATCAAGATAATCAGGAAATAAAGAACCATAAAATGGGGCACAGAATAGAGCTTGAAGAATGGAGGAGAAGTCAGGGAACACTGTCAAGTTTGGCAGGTAGACTCCAAAGCGGGATGGAGGAGTGGGAGGTAGATGCTTATCCTAAGACTGATCTTGTGTTAGTATCTCCACTTGAAGTTTAATGTATGTTTGTTTAATGCCTTAACAAGTCTATGAGGCAGTTATTATCTGCATTTTAAATTTAAAGAGGCTCAGAAGGGTTCAGGACTTGTCAAGTGACATAGGTAGGATTGGAACATCACTCTGTCTGATTTCAAAGCCCATGCACCATGTGTTTCACTAGATCTCCATAGACAAATGCCTATGCTTTTACTCAATGAGAATAATACTATTCAATGAGAATGCGACTGAACCCTCAAATAATAGAAAAGGCTAGATTTTTTATAGTGTGTATGTACGTGCCCCTATTTTGTTGCAAGATTTCTTCATACAAATGTTGCCCAAATGCATTGCACAATTCAAGTGTGATTGCCTCATATGAGACACTTAAGCAAAACAAACCTTGTCTGAAATGATAGCATTTACTATTTTGAGAAGGAAGTTAAATGATGATTGTATGGGACCTTCTCAATACCAGTTGACTTTCCCAACTGTTTAAGTGAGTTTATGCATATAATGTGCTTAACAGAAACTTGGCATACAAAGAGATCAATAACTGTTGGCTGGTATTATCATGATCATGATCGTTATCTTTCCTGGCTCATAACAGCTTTTCCCTCATTTCCTGCATACATACTAAAATATAGGTTCATAAAAATATGCTATTCCTGCTCTAAAGGACTCACATGAATCGCTGCCATAAATCAGCTTCTGGACTGAATCAGTTCAGCCGCCAAACATGGCCCATGCACCACAGAGCACAGATCCAAAGCCGAACCCGACTGGTTTCCAGGGCTCAGCATAACAGAGTCCCACCCCTCATCCACAGCGTTATGGGGACAATGGAGCAAAAGGGCCAGAGCTTTGTCATCAGAGAGACTCGGGTTCAAACCTTACCTCTTCCACATGCTAGCGTTATGACTGAGCAGATCACAAGACTCAGTTTTTACATCTGTTAAAGGGGAATGATAACTCTTAGCCAGGGTATAATGCCCAGAAGCTGGTACATGCTCAGTGTTAGCTATTATTTTTTAAGAGGCATTTAAACTGTGGGAACTTAGTTCCTGCTCTAGTTTGCTGTAGGTCAGCCAGTCTAATCCAATTGTTGATGGATCAGGAGAGAAATAATGAGACCATTCGTCCTGGGGGAAGGAATCTCACACAGTCACTTGCTCTGCCCACAGCCACCTTTCTATTTCCTGATTCAAGGGGCCACTGCCCCCAACCCCCCAGAATCTGGGGGGACAGCAGGAATATCACCTCGACAACCATGAACCTGCCATGGCTACAGTGGGGTCTGGTCCTCCCTCAACTGTCCATCTGTCCAACAGTCCAGATTGACTTTTAGAAAGTTAGGATACTATGACTCTTGCTTGTTGTGAGAAATAATATTTCAAAGTGTTTTTAAAACAGGTCTGCCATGAAAGTACGGTAGGGAGGCAGTGTGTGCTGTGGTTACAGATAGAGGTCGTGGGCCCTCTTGCTAACTGCGTGATCCTCTCCAGTTATCATCTCTGTAAAATGAACTTAATAGGGTTGTTATGACGATTAGGCAAAGTGCCTTCTGCAAAGCACAAGCAGTGCCTGGCCTTTGGGAGTGCTATGAGTTGTTTGTCAGTAGAGCTAAAAGAATAATTGTATTTATTTTGTGGAAAATCAACTGGAGAAATGAAGCTGCCTGTCCATATCTGTGCACAAACATGTAGCATATGAATAATAATAATAGGTGACAAAAGTACACAGTGATGGGGTGAATGAGAAGAGAAAGCGGATTGTAGCTCTGTTGACTGAGGAACTCTTAGACCCGTGAAATTGCAGAACTCAAAGCTGTGTTGGCAGATAATAAAAATTCCGAGAGAAAATTAAACGATATGAATGGGTGTGGATATCTGGGTAGATTTTTTTCCCCCCACTCTTTCCTAAAAAAGCATTTGTTTCTAATCTTAAGCTGACTGCCCTGCCAGGAAAATTACCAGATAACTGTTGCCACTCAAATAATCAGATCCCAAACCTATCTTTCTGGTCCAATGAGGGCAGAAGACCCAAGAGGTGAGGAAAGACCTTATCCAATGTCAACCAAATATAAAGTCACCGACCCTCCCCCCCTGTCACTCTCAAAGAAGCAGGCATTATCAAGAAAGAATTATTCCTTGAGGGACCTGGAAAGGACTAACTGGCCAGAAATTCTGTATGAAAATGATGCCATAGAAAGCGTTCACTTGGACGAATAAGCCCCTTTGACAAAAGGTAAATACACTAAGGAATGTAAATATTATGGGGCTTCCGACTTTAAGATGAATATTTTTTCCCTCTTACCAACTAGACGAGCTCAGTTTCTCTCAGAAAATGAGGGTTTGATGACACAGGTGGAGGTGCAATTTGGGAGCAGAGGGTGTGGCCTCAGGCAGGTTCAACTGGGACAATGAAGGCAAAGTATTAGGGAAGAGGGGGGGACCCCCTCAGGAGCAGAGAATAGAGTCCGGGAAACGGGAGGGGACAGAGGAAGGAGGAGGGGAGGAACCCACTCCAGGAAAACCTCATTTGAGAACACGTTTTGTCTCTTTGTCAAGGGACGGCTCCAGGCCACACCCGCAGGCCCAACAGTAGCGTATTGTTCCTTTCGGAGGAGAGACCTGGGACTGCTCTGGGAGGGGAAGGTCGCTGCTCTCCTTTCCAAGACCGCGGGCCAGCTCTGCTGAGGAAGCTTCCCTGCATCGCGAACACACAGGAAGACTTGTTCTGCTTGAAATCTCAGAAACTTGAACAACTGGACCAACCCCAGCTCTGCCAGGAAGCGGGCAGGACAACCCTGTCTTGCCGCAGGCTGTCCAGGGAGTGACTGCAGTCACATTCCACTCTTGCATCACATGTTTCCAGAAATTTCAGTTTTAGGAAATGAAAGTGACTGCTCTGGAGGACCTGAACTTCCCGTTGGAACCACGCCATGCCCAGCACAAGCCATCGTGCAGGAAGCCAACCCAGACAGGGGCGGCCTGCAAAGGGAGGGTGGCAAGAGAGCAGGACTGTCAGGCACCTACGAGGGGCCAGACGTTGGCTTTCTGTTGACAACGTTTACTCAGCGTGTCCTTCTGTCAGGCGTGGAATTAGTTGCTGGGGTGAACGGCACAAAGTCATGGCCCCTGCCCTTGAGAAGCTCACAGTTTTAAAAAGGAACAAATCTAACAAAACAGAAACAGACTTACAGATACAGACACCAGACTGGTGGTTGCCAGAGGGGAGAGGTGTGGGTGAGAGGCAAAATGAGTGAGGGAGATTAAGGGGTACACACTTGTAGGAATAAAATAGATAAGATACAAGGATGTACTGTACAGCACAGGGAATATAGCCAATATTTTATAAGAACTTTACATGGAGTATAATCTATAAAAATATCAAATCACTGTGTCCTACACCTGAAACTAATGTAATATTGTAAGTCATACTTCGATTGAGAACAAAAACTCACAGTCTTACAGGGAAGACATAAGTTGTGCAAGTAATTCCAAGAGGGACAACATGAACATTACACATGAGGCGAAAGTCTCTCAGCATCCCTGTGAAAGATTTATGAACCCCATTTTGCAGATGGGCAAACTGAGGCTCATAGAGGTCAGAGAAGCTAGTAAGAAGCACAGCCAGGATCTGAACTCCAGTCACCTAATTCCATAACCCATGTTCTTTCTATCAACTGCCTTTCAGTCTCTACCACGTGCATGTCACCAGGGTGAGAGCTTGAAAAACTATTTACTCTGAGCTTCATACCTTCCAAGGGTGAAGAGCTACACAAATAGGTGGATTTGCCAAGAGTAGTAGAATGGAAAGTGGCGACAGGAAGTGGTGGCCCACCCTCACTCTGTCAGTGGTCTTCTGCATGTCAGTCAGTGTTTCTGGGCCTCAATTTGTTGGGAGTGTTACCTTTTTACGGGGTTGTTAAGATTAAATTAGATGGTGGGTGTGAAAAGTAGTTTGTAAGTTAAAACCACTGTTCTCATGCTTATTACTCTTACTACTACTTTTCAGCTTTGGAAGATACAGTAGTACCTGCCTTGGGAGCAAAGAGCAGGCGTGCTTACTGCCCAATTGGAAAGATTTGAGTTCCCCAAGCTCAGGGATCCTCTGCTGTCATACACCCCACTGTGTGTGCAGGTGTCACGGGGCCCTCCTCACCCTGCCCCATGGGAATCTGGGCTCAGTGAACCATGCAAAATGCTGATACTCTAGCTGCTGCCATTGCTGTAAGAAATAATCCTTTGTCACTGGTCTCCTGTGTTCTGCCAGCATCCATGGGACCGTGACAAGCCAACTGGTTAGCTTGCCTTTGGAAGGTGGAAAAGGCAAGGAAATGGACTTTTCTCCAGAAAGGATTTTAGCCCAGTGTCCGACCTCCAAAACTATAAGATTAAAAATTTTTTCTTGTCTTAAAGACACTAAATTTGTTAAAGCAGCAATAGGAAACTAATACAGCACTGTCCAGAAGTGATCGTATCTGAGGTTTTACCCCAATTGCAAGCTAACCAGTCAAGGAATGACCTTGACTCTGACACTCTGGTCTCCTTCTTTCACTTATTAACACACTTATGATTACATTGGGCCCGACCAGAGAATCTAGAATAATCTCCCCATTTCAAAACCAGCTGATTAGCCTCCTTAATTCCATCTGCAGCCTTAATTCCTCCTTGCCATGTAACATAACATATTCACAGGGTCTGGGGATTAAAATGTGGACGTCTTTGGGAGACGATTATTGTGCCTATCACAAGTAGTAGGAAAGGAATCCACAAGTGTGACAGTTGACAAAGGGAAACCACTTTGCAATATAACATTGTCACAAAATATCCACATGTTCGAGTCTGGCTGTCCCAATTTCCTGCATTTCTCAGGACAATTATAACCATCACTATGTAATAAATCCTTATAGTATGTTTATGAAGTTCCCTACATAAGAAATGGCTTTACTGTAAATCGAGGCCTGTCGCATGGCTTTCATTTTGAGGCTCTTATTTGACAACCAAATTCCACTATGTGACTTCCTGTTCGTTGTAAACCAGACTATTCCAGACATACTCTCCAAGTTTGGCAAAAATGCTAACAGCCAATTTCTCATGACACGGTTAAGACCAATGAAAGTTTTGTTTTATTTATCTGGATTAAGAAACACTCATTTTATATTATCCTATTTTTTGTTTTAGCATAAATTTAGTTCCTACCATGGATCAAATCATATCATCCTTGTGCATAATGAGAATTGGAACTCAGTAGTAAACTTATGACAGAGTTTTAGTTGCTTTAGACTTTTCAAAACATATTATATTTAACATGTTATATTTAATGAATAATTTATTATAGTCAAGTATCTCTCTCTTAAGTTAAACAAAACAAAGTTCTTTTCCATTTATTCGTTCATCCAATAAATATTTATTGAGTGTCCACTATATGCCAAGCAATACTGGGGAATTAGAAGCGAACAAAACAAATCTCTGCCCTCATGGAGCTTAATTCTTGTCAGGTGGGTAGGGAGGCCAACATGGCGGCATCACTGGGTCCTCTGCTCAGGGTCTCATCAAGCTGAAATTCAGATACTGACTGGGGCTCTCACCACAGCCTAAACCAGGAAAAGAGTCACTTCCAATATTTCTCAGGGTTTTGGCTGAATTCATTTCCTGAGGCCGTGGGTTGAGGATTTGTTTCTAGCTCAGGGTCACTGTTGGCTCCTAGGGGCCACGTGAGCGTCTCCAATACAACCATTTACTTTATGACAGCTGATTCTTCAAAGCCGGCGGCACAGACAAAGTCTGCTAGCAAGACGGGGGTCTTATACAATGCGAAATGATTATAGGACCGACACCCCATCACGTTCACCACATTCTATTGGTGAGAAGTAAGTCACAGCTCTTGCCCATACTCAAGAGGAGAATATTATACAAGGGCATGAACACCAAGATTTAAGGATCGTGGGGACCAGCCTAGGGTCTGTCTGCCACATTGAGACCCAGGATGAGTCCAAAGGGGCCAGTTATTGTGCACAAGGGAAACTCTGGAACACGGCCCCATCCCACATGTCCAGAGGGCGGAGAGATGGAAATATTTGGTGAGCAACATTAATGACCTCCACAAACAAACATGTAAATATACAACATGTCAAGTGATAATAAATACTATGGAGAAAATAAAGTAGTGTAAGGGGAGAGGGATTGATGGCATGTGGGAATGGGTATCAATCAGGATAGCTTAGGTTATGCTGCTGTAACAAATATACAGAGACCACTGAGGGTCCAGACAAGTCTCCAGGGAAATTTTGTTCTAGGTAGTGACTCAGCAATTCAGGCTAATGTAAGCTGCACCAACCTGTGGTCAAATCATCTGGAACATGTGGTCTGCCCTCTCACTGCAGAAGAAAGCAAACATCAATATTATACATTGACTCTGAAGTGCTTCAAACCAGGAGTGACATGACTTGTGCTCAAATTCATTATCCAAAGCTTCAAAAGTTCATAAAAAACAGAAGTAAAACCAATGCAAAACTTAAGTAGGAATTAGTAACCTCACTTGTCTTGCAAAACTAAGTTAAACTAAGCTTTGCTTGTAGGAAATTCTCAAGTCTAGTCTCCATCTGTGTTTGATTTTAACAAAAGCGATAAAGGGCAAGGAAGTACAGTCTCCATGTGCGTGATAAGGTGAGCCCAGGATAGAAGCCTAAAGGGAGAGAGGGAGTGTCACGGGGACATGTAGGGAGTGAGTGTTTTGGGTGGTGAGAACAGCAGGTGCAAGGCCTTGGAGGCAGAAGCTTTCTTGGTGTCTTTGAGAGATGGTAAGGAGGTCAGCGCTTGGAGTAAAGTGAGAAAGAAGGGCAGTGTGGGAGATGGGGTGGTGGGAATCATGTCATGCAGGCTCTTGGGGGGCATGGCTCTCACGGGTCATGGAAAGCCACGGGTGGGTATGGAGTGCAAGTGTGACACGGGCTGACAAATTGAAAGTTCCGGCTCCGGTTGCTCTGTTAAGAATAGACTATCTCAACACCTTGTCTTTCAAACCAAAAGCCCACACACTCCATAACCCAACCTTTGTAGGTGGGGCAGGCAGAGCTCTCTTAAAGCTTGGCTCTCTCAGAAGTCACTTGTAATAGGTCTCTGAGTATTGGATCTTGGCATTATTGTAGGTACTATTTCAGAATGTATCAATTCTCCATTTCACTTTGAATAATTACTGGGCAGAAGCTTCCTATCCAGTCATTCTTAGAGATCTGATCCCATTTGCATATAGTCACCTTTCAATGATGTGCTTTTTATGATACCATCAGCTTCGGAGGTTCTGTAGAAAACAGAGAGAGTAGGTATTTGATTGTCTTTTTCTGAATCCCAGGCTGAAAGACAAGCCTCTATTTGAGCATGCCCTTCGGTGGCAGAAGGGAAGAGTATGAGACAAATGGCCATGCGGCACCTGTTAAATCTTCTCCTGGAAATTAGCACACTGTCACTCTGCCCACATTTCACAGCCAAAGCAAGAAATCAGGCCAAGCCTGACAATGGGGCATGGAGTATACCCCACCCACAGGGGGTGCTGTTCAGAAAGAGAGTGGATATGATCTACCTCGGTCACTAGATCAAGTCAGTCTGGTCTGAGATCCCTTAGGAGGTCTTCAGCTTAGAAGCGCAAGTTCCAGCTGAGCGTGGGGCTCTTTGGGGAGGAGAAGAAGGCGTCCGAGGGCCCAGTCACGGTGTCACTCACTCTCCGAGGAAGAGTGAGGCCAGGAAGAGGAGCGGTTGTGAGGAGCAGAGGAGAAGCTCCGGGTCACAGCGTCTGCGGTGGTAGAGGTTCACAAAGAGAGGTGGTCTGCAGGAAGTGAAGGATCAGTTTTCTCCACGAGAGACGGCCAATCCCACTGGGGCTATCTTTGATCCACTGACCTCCTGCTTCAGGTCACCAGGATATGGTAAAGGCAGCAAAGCCAAGTAACGTCTGCAGCTCAGCCTCCGGCTTTCACTGGTGTGAGCTTTTCAGTCCAATCACACTTTGCTGTGCACAGGTCACTGTCATTTGTTGGACTGCCGTGTAGCACCTCCCAGGGGCCAGGTACCGCCCTGAGGTTGGGGGGGGGGAGTGATGGGGGGGAGGTGTGATTCAGGAAGGGGCACGAGGCACTTGTATCAGTACATATGCCGAAAGCAGGATGCCCAGTAGGAAGATGTCTGAGGAACAGGAAGCCCTGCCCTGTGCCCTATGTCCTGCTCAGTGGCTGAGGTTGGGCGTGGACCAGCCTTGGTCTCTCCCAGTCCTAAGTTTCCATGACCACACCTCTGTGTTAGGCCAGCTTTTCTCACAGAAATGACCTGAGAAAAACAAAAGGCAACAAAACTTCAGTATTTAAACATCGTGTTTTAGCAACAAGGTGGGGCTATTCCACAGTTTATTCTTTTGGCAACAAAACACACAGCTGAGTCTTCCCCTGGCTGACTCATGGCTGCTGGCTCGGCCTGGGTTTAATATCACATCAAAGACCCCAGTGGTCATGTTCTCACCTAGGGTGATCAACTATCTTGGTTTCCTCCGGACTGCCCTGGTTTTAGCCATGAAAGTCTCACGTCCTAGGCAACTCCTCCATCCTGGGCCCCCAGGGTGGCTGATCACCCAACTCATCCTTTTTTTTCTTTAATTTTTATTTATTTTTAAATTTTTATTGGCGTATAGTTGATTTACAATGTAGTGTTAGTTTCAGGGGTACAGCAAAGTGAATCAGTCATACATATACATATATACATTCTTTTTTAGATTATTTTCCCATATAGGTCATTATGGAGTATTGTGTAGAGTTCCCTGGGCTATGTAGGTCCTTATTAGTTATCTATTTTATATATAGTAGTGTGTATATGTCAATCCTAATCTCCCAATTTATCCCTTCTCCCCCAGTAACCATAAGCTTGTTTTCTAAGTCTGTGAGTCTGTTTCTGTTTTGTAAATAAGTTCATTTGTATCATTTTTTAAGATTCCACATATAAGCAATATATGATATTTGTCTTTCTTTGTCTGACTTACTTCACTCAGTATGACAATCTCTAAGTCCATCCATGTTGCTGCAAATGGCATTAATTCATTCTTTTTTATGGCTGAGTAATATTCCATTGTATATATGTACCATATCTTCCTTATCCATTCATCTGTCGATGGACACTCAGGCTGCTTCCATGTTCTGGCTATTGTAAATAGTGCTGCAATGAACATTGGGGTGCCTGTATCTTTTTGAATTATGGTTTTCTCCAGATATATGCCCAGGGGTGGGATCGCTGGATCATATGGTAGCTCTATTTTTAGTTTTTTAAGGAACCTCCATACTGTTCTCCATAGTGGCTGCACCAATTTACATTCCCACCAACAGTGCAAGAGGGTTCCCTTCACTCCCCACTCTCTCCAGCATTTATTGTTTTTAGATTTTTTGATGATGGCCATTCTGACTGGTGTGAGCAGATACCTTACTGTACTTTTGATTTGCATTTCTCTAATAATTAGTGATGTTGAGCATCTTTTCATGTGCTTTTTGGCCAACTGTATGTCTTCTTTGGAGAAATGTCTGTTTAGATCTTCTGCCCATTTTTTTTTTTTTTTTTTTAATTTATGGCTGTGTTGGGTCTTTGTTTCTCTGTGAGGGCTTTCTCCAGTTGCGGCAAGTGGGGGCCACTCTTCATCGCGGTGCGCGGGCCTCTCGCTATCGCAGCCTCTCTTGTTGCGGAGCACAGGCTCCAGACGCGCAGGCTCAGTAATTGTGGCTCACGGGCCCAGTCGCTCCGCGCATGTGGGATCTTCCCAGACCAGGGCGCGAACCCGTGTCCCCTGCATTGGCAGGCAGACTCCCAACCACTGCGCCACCAGGGAAGCCCTGCTCATTTTTTGATTGGGTTGTTTGTGTTTTTAATATTGAGCTGCATGTGCTGTTTGTATATTTTGGAGATTAATCCCTTGTCAGTCGCTTGGTTTTCAAATATCTTCTCCCATTCTAAAGGTTGTCTTTTTGTCTTGTTTATGGTTTCCTTTGCAACTCATCCCTTCTAGTGGATTCTGCAATGAACTGCAGGCTGCTGCTGTGGCAAATACGTGGATTCTAGCATCAGGTAGACCCAAGTTCAAATCTTTGTGTGTGCTACGTCACTTCCAAGCTGTGCGATCTTAGGGAAGTTACTTGTTATTCCAAAACAGAGACAGTATTTACCTTGTGTAATTTGTTATAAGCTCTGTTATAAGGTTCTCACCTCACCAGTCACCGCGTCCCCATCACTCACTTTCTTCCATGTTACTGGCCTCTGTTCTCTTCCTCAAACACGCAAAGCTCTCTGTCCCCCTGTGCACTTCCTGCTCCCCTGTCAGGGAGACCTGGGTATTCCCGGACAGGATCCTTCTTGTCATTCAGGTCCCTGCTTACCTGTTCCCTCCTCACGAGGTCTCCCCTGCCCACTCACTCAGGAGTCCCCTTCCCAACACTCCCAGGCACTCTGTCTTCTCCCTGTTTCATTTCCTTCCGAGTGCTGAACATGAGCTGGAACTGTCTTGTCTATTTGCGATGGGGGCAGGCAACCTTCTAAAATGGCTCCCGAAGTCCCCCACTTCCTGCTACTCATCTCCTCCCCTTGAGTGGGGGGCAGGACCTAGGGACTTGCTCCTAACAAAGAGAATATGGCAAAGTGATGGCAGGTCACTTCTGAGATTATGTCCTAAAGGCATGACTTCTGTCTTCCCTTTCTCTTCCTATCTCTCTCTCTCTCTCCCCCACCCCTGCCCCGCTTGCTTGTTCTGCTGAAGCGAGCTGCCCTAATGGGGAGGTGCATGTGGCCAGAAACTGAGGCCAGCCTGCAGCCAACAACAAGCAAGACACTGAATCCTGCCAACAACTACATGAATGAGCTTGGAAACAAATTCTCCGCCAGCTGAGCCTTGAGGTAACTGCAGCCCTGACTGACACCCCAAATGCAGCTGTGAGAGAAACTCTGAGACAGAAGGCCCCAAGCTGAGTCGTGCCGACTCCTGACCCGCAGAAACTGTGACATAATAACTGTTGTTATGTTAAGTCTCTAAGTTGGGGGTCATTTGTCATGCAGTAATCAAGAACTAACGCAGTGATGTATTGTTTTTTTCCCCCTCTAGATTATTAGCACCCTGGTAGAAGGGAGCATGCCTGTCTTGTTTACTGTGGTATGTCCAGAGCACAAAACAAAGTGTGGCACATAATAGCTGCTCAATTTTATTGAATGAGCAAATCATGAGGACACGGGCTGCCTACAGGGCACGTCAGGAGAGATGAAACAAATATTTGTTGAATGAATGAGTGATTTAGTGGCCAATTAAACGTGAGGAGGGTTGGGAAGAGAGAGTGTCTGGGCTGACTTATCTGTAACTATCAAGCGCCTAGGCCCCTACTGTGGACTCAGAGGGTGGTAAATGAATAAGTTAGTAAATGAACAAATTCAGGCATAGATTTAAGTTAGGGATAGATTAGAAGTGATAAGTTTCATGTTGACACATTGAGAAATATTGGTAAAATGTCTAATAGGCATTCAGAAGTAAATCTAGCTTTTCATAGAATGTTAAATGAGAAAAGCAATTCACGGAATAGTGTGTATATCCTATTTTTGTAAAAACACATATACACAAGTCTGGAAGGAAACATACCGAAATGCTGACTGCTGCTTTGTGGGTGGTAGGATTACAGTGGTTTTCTCTTTTTTTTTTTTTTTTTTTTCCTTTTGCTTATCCATATTTTCTACAACAGACCGAACAAACAATAAAGGTATTTCCACGTAGTCTTAAAAAGTTGAGAAAGAGCCACGATGGATTTAAGTCAGTACCATGTAAGAGGTCATTCCTGGGGTGGAGAAGTAACCCAGTGAGAGGGAGAGGAGAGGATTATGGTTGCTGTGGGCAAAACCCCCAGCATTTGTAAAGCAAGGTTTCTGGTCGGGTCAGAGAAAGAGCATTTGGTGTTGACTGGCAGCAGCATGGCCACCTCCTCTGCGGCCAAGCTCCCTCTGCCTGGCCTGACAGCCCCCTTCTCTGAAACATGTCTCAGGCCTGCCTTTCAAATCCATTTCTGGCCACACCCCAGCCTAGCCTGTCTTTTTCTCACACTTGCACGTCTACTGCTTCCTGCTGGCATCCAGCTTTCCCCAGCCCTGGAGGCTGTCTCGCATTTGACACCTAGAATAATATCCCATAATTGTTTTGATCATCCTTCTCATTGTAGCCTGGGCATGAAATCGTGAGCTTAAGACTGCTTCAGCCTTCATCTCATCCCCAGTTGAACTTGACCAGACTTTCACTTCCCATCAGGAAGTGAAACATAGGAAACCAACATGTTACCTCCAGTGTAACCACTATCCATTTCTCCAAGTTCTGTTTCAGATTTACTCCAGCAATGATCCCTTTCTTGGCTACCTGGGTTTCAGGCCTACTAGTCACTCTGGTAAACTGTTTTTGAATAGCTATTCAGTAATTGACATATATTTGTGCCTGTGACCTTAAACCTTATTTTTCTGAAGTAGAAGCAACACAGGGAGCACACACTGTGTTTGAGGAGCCAGCTTGGGCTCCTAGGGCAGACACAGACCGCAGGGACTGTGGGCTGCATCTAGTTCCCCAGGATGTGGAAGCCTGTCGGCGTGGGTGCCGGCTGGCTACCACACGGAACCAGCACTCAACTTTGAGGAACTCCCGGAATGGCGGGGCCGCAAGTCACACTTCCGCTGGCACTGCAGGGCCTTCTCCCCACAAGGAGGCCCAGGCCTTGTTGGCTGTGTGGGGTTTAGACTCCATAAACCTCTCCAACTAGGGGGGAAATAAAGAAATCTTCTCCGAGACCGTACAGCGTGGTTACATATTAGGACTGCTCAGCAGCATCTGCTCCGCGCTGCTCGGACAAGGGAAAGCCTCTCTTTCCCAGAGTGGGACCACGTGACTGGTTCCTGCCAACCAGCTGTAGGCGGAAGTGACGTATGGACGTACTGTACGTCACCGCCGGGGCCAAGCCCGGAAGAGCAGGCTGAGTCTTGTCAGTTCTTCCTGTGGATTTAAGCGGGGAAACTGCTTGCGGAGATGGTCGAGTCACAAGAGCACAGTGGCCTCGATACTGAGTCCCACCAGAGGACAGTTACCCTGGAGTGTCATTAGGGCCTGTTTGGGGATCCGTTTGTTTCTGCAGCGTAACCTAGCCTTTCCCAACTAATACACAATCAGCTCTGGATTTTGACACATTATTCTGATTTAATGAAGTCTTTTAATTAAAGAAGGAAGGCAAACAAGTGGTTGGTTTCTTTTCAGCAGCACTGTGGTTCAGGAATACGTGATGGATTGGGGGACGTGGCCTAACCCAGCACTGCTTGCTCCTTTTGTGGCAGGAATTGCTTTTCATATTGAAATAGACTCAGTGGTCATGTTTCGCGCCAGTGTTGCAGCCCACCCAGTCCTGAGGTCACGGCGCTTGGTCTGTTCCTTCCATTTTTGTTGTTGTTGTTGTTCCTTCCATTTTTAAAACATGGTCAATAAGTTCTACATCTACAGCGAATGAATAAACATCCAATTGGAATAAACATCCATCCAGATGAAATGACACTGGGTAAAGTTTTTGTTTGTTTTCAGTTTCTAAAGTAAGAGTTTTCCTTTATAAATACTACATACGTTCTAGGTACACAAACACGTTTTATTTTACTGACATCTTCTCCGTACTCCAGCGGGAGTATTAAGTTGTTCAAATGTCTGGGTCACACAGAAATAATTACTTTGAAATGTTAATTAGAGTTTGCATTAATATTATATGTATCTTTTTAAAGTTGTATTTAAAAGGTGTTTTTATATTACTTGTCCTGTATTTTAACTAATTATAATTAGACTGCGTTGCATTTTGTATGTTGCCTATACGAGTGTTTAAAGACATTCTTATATGCCTTTAATCCTAGCCCAAGTAACTACTACATACCTCATTTTATAGGATTTTTATTAGGGAATGCTTAGTGAAAGTTTCACTTTGACTTTGCCTTTAAATTATGTCCTTTTATAGCGTAATGTAAATTTTATTAGGACTTTAGCATTTGTTTTTAACATACTTGCTTTCACCATTGTTAAATAAAATATATTTTCCCTTAAGACTTAATTAAAAGTTTTGGGAGGAAGTGGAGTGATAGTAATTACATGCTTATACTAGACAATACCCCCAAAAAATATCAATACAAAAAAGGAAATGAAAATCACTCACAATCCCACCCACCAGATGGTGCATCCTCCCCCCGCCCCTGCCCCAAATTCAGTATGGGCTCATACTGTGTATAAACTGTATTCTACCTCTTTCATTGCCTATGTCATTCTCTTACAATGATTTTTAGAGGCTTCCTTGTATTCCAACATCTGTATGTACTGTAATTTAAACCTATTCCTATCGTGGAACATTTATTTGCAATTCATCAGTGTTCTAAACACTGTAATGAATCTGCTCATACATCATAGGCAGAATAACAACCCTGCCCCAAAGATGTCCACATCCTAAACCCTGGAACCTGTGAATATGTGACTGCATAGCAAAAATATGTGACTTTGAAGGTATGATTAAGTTAAGAACCTCGAGATGGGGAGTTAATCTGGGTGGAGCCAGTCGAATCAATCACATGAGTCCTTAAAAGAAGAGAAACTTTCCCAGCTGTGGTCAGAGACAAAGATGTGACAATGGAAGCACGGTCAGAGGGGTTCCATGTTGCTGGCTTTGAGGATGGAGGAAGGGGGCCGTGATCCAAGGAATGTAAGCAGCCTCTAGAAGCTGGGGCAGTCGAGAAAGGAGCAGATTCTCCCCTAGAGCCCCTGCAAAGGAACACAGCCTTGCCAACACCTTGATTTTAGCCCAGCAGGACCTGTTTTGGATTTCTGACCTACAAAACTGTAAGATACTACATTTCTGTTGTTTGAAGCCCCCAGGTTTGTGGGAACTTTTTACAGCAGCAATAGAAAACTGATTTTTGTGCACAATTTTTTTACTGTTTTCCTTGGGAGTCAATTCCTAGAAGAGTTTTCAAGGTACCTAATACACATTGCCCACCAATTTACCATCTCATCAGCAATGTACAAATGCCTGCTTCACTTGCCCCTTCCCACCCTGAGACTTAAGTTCCTATGTATCCTGTTCCTATGTGTCATGTTCTTTCATTTAAATTGATGATAGTAATTATATGGAATACTGAAAGTAGCCAATTGAGGGTTTACTATGTGCCAAGAACTATCTAAAAACTCATTCATTAAATCTTCCCAGCAACTCTATGAGATTTGTTACCATTATTATCCCCATTTTACAGAAAGAGGAAACTGAGGCATGGGACATTTAAGAATGTGCTAAAGCTGGAGTTAGACCCCACGAAGTCTGGCCCCAAAGGGGATGTTCGTCAATGAGTCTCCCATTAAAATCAAAGCTCCTGGAAGTCAGAGTCAGCCTCTACCACCTTACTCACTCTAGTGATCCTCAGGTTTTCCCCAGTGGTAACATAATCCAATGTAGTAACAGTTGTCATGAAGAGCTCTGTACATGGAGATTGGTATGTAAGAGCATGTATGTATGTATGTGTGTTTAGTATGTAAGGAACTGTGGTAATTCTCCTGCCTTTGCTTGTGGTCGGCCACAGAATAATCGAAGTATTCCCTAATTATTAAGACTCACTTCTTTACTGCCAGATACTTGTGCTCACGCACGCCCCTCCCACTCATTCCTTTCCACACACTCCTGTGTATCAGACACTATACCAGGCGCCAGAGACAATACTGAACCAGACAAGAAAGGAGGGCTGTATTAGCGCTGATGCTGTAACACAGACCCCACACAGCAGTAGCCAAACAAGAGAGAACTTATGTGTCCCTTCCCAGGGCAGTCGGAGCCCAGGGCTGTGAGGGCAGGTGCCTCTGCGGTGTCGGAGACCCAGGTTCCTGCTCTCTTGTTGCTCTTCCGTCCCTTAGAGCAAAGATCAGCAAGCTTTTTCTGTAAAGGACTGGAGTAAACATTTTAGGCTGTGCCCTGTTCGGTAGAGGAATGAGGAGCGGCTGTGTTCCAGTACAACTTTATCCACAAAAGCAGGCCAGAGGCCATGATGTGCAACCCAAACCTGGGCGTCTTCTCTCATAAATAGGCCTATTCTGCTCAGGTCTCTGCCGTCCCTCCCACCACGGGGGATGAAGTGCCCCTGTCTGTCCAGGCTCAGGTGCCTGCAAGTGACACCCAGGGCCCCACCTGCCCCCTCTCTGCCCGGGCCTCACCCTCAGCACGCAGCAGGCCCAGCGCTCTCCCGCCTTGGCCTCGTGTACCCGCGTCCAGCTCCCCACAGCTGGCCTTCTCCACTGCCACCTCCATCTCCCGTGTCAACTGGCTGCGGCTGGAACAGCTGAGGACACCACAAGGGTCATGGGCTGGATGCAGCCCTCAGGGCTCCCTCATCTGACGGGTCCCCCAGCCTTTGACCCAGTCTGGTCCACTGCCTCCCCTTTGGGCCTATGACCTCCTCAGCGATTCCTCCTCAGTCTTCTCTGCTGCCGCCTCCTCTTCTAAACACGGGGGCCCCTGGCTAAGTGCTCAGGACCCTTCTCCTCCCGGAGAGGCCCCAGGCACTCCAATTGCTCTAGAACTATCTGGAGGCCGAGGATGGACGCCCCCCCCGGTCTCCAGTCCTGAACTCCACCGACCTTCAGATTTGTCGGGGCCACAGCCTCCATGCCGTCTGCACTTTGCTACGAGGCCTCCCACACCAAATAGTCCAGCACGGACCTCTAGGCCCCCTGCCCCCAACCAGACCCTCCCCCCGCCCCGGGGCTCTTCCTCTCGGTCAAGGGCATCAGCAGGACCCAGCTCTCGAGGTCCAGCAGGGGCGCTGGCCACCCTACGCCCCTCCACCCCAGCCTGCTGGCACCATCCTGTCACCCGCTGCTGCAGGCGACTGACTGCCGGAACTGTCCCTGGCGCCCCTCCCCGCCCCGCCCAGGACCGATCTCCATCCAGCCCTCAGTGTCTCTGACACTCAAATCATATGACGGTCCCTCTCCCTTAAGACACCCCAGTGGGGCCCACTGCTCTTCCCATCCTCTCCTCAGAGGCCTACGAGGCCTTAGGGAGGTGGCCTCTGACCCGCGGCCTCTACAGCTCCTCTCCTCTGTGCCTGTGGCCCTGACTTGCGGGGCCCCAGCCGCCCTGGCCTCCCGCCGCGGAGGCTTTGCCCTCGCTCTTTCCTCTGCTGGAGGCTCTGGCCCGCTGATCTGGGTGCAGCCGGCTTTCTCGTCACCCAGGTTGTACCTCAGATGTACCTCTGCAGGGAGACTTCCCCTGAGACCCCAGGTACCCCCTGCTACCTCCCCCGCTGGTCACGTCACCCCTTGGCTGCCCTCACCGCTCGCCAGGACCCGAAATACTCATTGAACCTTTTGATTGCTTCTTCCCTGACCCTGCTCCTGGAATGTACCAGCAGGACCTTGTCTGTCCTGTCCTCTGCTGCACCCACAGCCCCTGGACAGGTGTCAGCTCCTGGGAGGTGCTTGGCAAATATTTTTAAATGAATAAAAACTTCCAGTTCCCCCATCACTGATTTTAGTCTTATGGCTGAAGATAATATTCCAGCTAAAGCACAGATTTTTACTTTCTTTTGTATAGAGTGGAATAAAAACTTGTTTTGGTCTTTCCTGATGGGGAATTGAAGGATCAGTGAAAGCAGGAAAATAAATTAGATCAACAATCTGAGCAGAGAGAAGAACGTTTATCTAAATGTCTCAGACTCTCTGGTGGGGAAGTTTTGAATTTGATATTGAAAATGCTTTGGGGCTTTTTTCATCAACCTAAATTATTTTATTTTGGTAAAATACACATAACACAATACTTACCATTTTAACCGTTTTTATGTGTACAGTCTAGTGGCATGAAGTACATTCACAGTTATGTAACCATCACCACCATCCATCTCCAGAACATTTTCACCTCCTCAAACTGAAACTCTGAGCTTATTAAACATTGACTCCCCATTCCCCTCCCCTTCAAGCCCCTGGTAACCTCTATTCTACTTTGACTCTGAATTAGACCGCACTAGGTACCTCATATAAGTGGAATCATACAATACTTGTACTTTTGTGACGGGCTTATTTCACTCAGCATGTTTTCAAGGTTCATCCATGATGTAGCATGTGTTAGAATTTCCTTCCCTTCTAAGGCTGAATATCCCATTGTCTGTATATACCACATTTTGCTTATCCATTCTTCCATCAATGGACATTTAGGTTGTTTCCACCTTCTGGCTACTGTGACTAGTCCTTCAGTGAACATGGTGCACAAGCATTTGTTTCAATTCTTTTGGGTATATACCTAGAACCTAAACTACTTTTCAGCATTATTCAGTACTGGGGATGGGGGATTCCAAGTCGGTAGCCTGAGAGGTTTCCAGTAGCCATGAATGCTCGGAGGTGCTCCTTGCAGGAGGGCAGTACCAGGTTACAGTGCACTCACCCTTCGTCCAGGGTCCCACACGGCCAAGGCAAAGAGAAAGAAACAGCAAGCGAACCAAGCATTCCACTCAAAAATCTCTCCCACTCCATTTCCAATAAGGACAAAACAAAATGTAAAAATAAGACATTTTTATTAAAAGCTGAAATGTTTTCAAAGTTTATACATGCAAACAGATAATTCCATCACATGGATTTCTAGATCACTGACAAGCAGATACAAACCAGCCTAGCAAACACGCACGAACACCCTAACCTGCTCAGTACTTGTATTTGGACTCAGCCTGTTCACTCGGAGGGAAACCGGACACTTACCAGCATGTCCCTACTGCTGTCGTGCCCCTGGTGACTGGCCTGATGGAGGGGAGGGGACATCCCTGTCACACGGTCGAGCAGAACAGTGCCGGGCTCTCTGCTCCACCCCAGCAGCCCTGCCCACCAGGACTGGTCCCTCCAGGCAAGTAACTGGCAGTTGGCTTCCCAACACTGGAGGCTCGTTTCAGTCAACGGAGCACTTGAAACAAAATCCTGGCTGCCTGAACCACAGGCCCATTACAGCAGCATCCCTCGGAATGCCACCTGATCAAAGTCACTTTCTGTAGGCTCCCGGGGAGTCCGATGCCCACGGAGGGGGCAATCACTGCAGTGCTTTCTTTCTCAACTCTTACCTTCTTAGAAGCCGCCCTGGTTCTGATTTAAACATTTGGCATGTCTGACACGCTTCTTGAGTTATGAAGTTAGGACACATGGATGCTTCGTTTCTATCACTGATTTGTGAAGGATTAAAAAAAATAGAGCACCCAGATTTCATTAAAAAATTTATTTTCATATAAAAGTGCCAAAATATCCACCAACGTCAATCTATGTCAACAACCAGTTTACGCTAGTAATCAAAACACAAGCCTCTTTATTCACACTGTTGAAAACGCGAACCTTTTTCACACGTTCCCACAGTAGCTGGAGTCTCTCGACAGCGGGAAGTTTGCGCTCCTGTTCGCGGTGCTAGTCCATATGTCCAGGTCCATATAGGCACGGAATGGGTTAAACCCTGGGTAGTATTCCTTGCACATGACCGCCTGGTTTTCCATGTGAGTCGAGTGTTCCGTGGTGGGGTTGACGGGGCAGCAATTTTCATACACGTCGCTTTGCGGGGCCCAGATGGAACCAAAAAGTCCAGACATCGGAGACAAGCTTCGGGTGCTTGTGAGGTAGGGCTGAAGGATACATGAGGAGAAGGAAAAAAAAAAAAAAGAAATGTTTAAAAAAATAAAGGAGCCTTAGAAAGGCAATGGCAAGGTTGACTATGTACCCGTGGCTACCACAGTGGAATCAATCCAAGCTACCTGGACATTATTACACTATTCTCAACCACCTGGGTGGCTTTAATTCCATTTTTCTCAAACAGAAGGTCATGAAATTCCCCTCAAACTATTGATAGATAAAACTTTTTTCAACCCAAGGACGGACCCACAGGTCAAATGCCCTCTATTTGTAAAAAAGCGGCAGAGTGGGTGTCAGAGAAGCACAGAGGGTGTCCCCAGGCAGGAAGCCCTCCAGCCCTGTCGCTGACACTGCCTGACCTTCCTGGAAGGTTCATCTCATCTCCTCCCACAGATGAAAGGTCAGTGGGGCCACAGGAACACAGCTGCATCCCAGAGGGCTTCCTGGCCCAAGTTCAATGCCATCGACAACCATTTCTCCTCAGTGTGGTTTGGGGCGTCTTGGCTGCTAGTGTCTGCAAGCCCCCGCCCATCTGACCACGTGTGAGGCCCCTGCAGAGGGCGGCTGGTGACCTAAGGGGAACAAGCCGGGCTCTGGCTGATCTGAACCCAACCCTAAAGCTACAGAGAGACCAGGATGAGGCAGGCACTAGAAAGAACCCGGGCACAGCAGGACGGGGCGGCACTGACCGGAGAGCTGATGAGGCCGGCGTGTCCCCAGGCGGTCGGCACGTTTGGGGGGCTGTTCCAGGCAGACTGGGAGCTGTGGTCAATGAAGTCTGTCTGAACTTCGGCAGGACAGGGGAAGCCATTGGGGTAGTTAATGTTTTCTACAAAGAATGGGAGACATCGACAGAGGTGAACATTTTTCTGGAGAGAATGGAATTCTCACTCTCAGAAAAAGCTCTCAAGGCCTTACTATATTGACAAGTTAAAGATGAACATAAAATAATTACTCCATGAGACATATCACCTGGGAGGCCCTCAGGAAGTTCTTCCTCTGGGCTTAATTTTTTTTATTTGATAATTTGATGCGACTCTTTCTAATACACAGAATACACTAAAATACTGCTATACTTTCATAGTAGTAAATACTACCATAGATTTGAATAGTGTCAAGGTTTTTACCAGTCCTTAAAATTTTCTTTTATTGCCTGTCATGCCAATGTCGGCCATCTCCACATACACCATATGCATTGATAAAGCAATAGGAAACCAAGCACTTCTCCGACAGCAGTAAGAAGGTATAAACACAGTCTCACAGGCAGGAAGAAAGTTACCACAGCACCCCCTTGTGATTATCATAGAGCACTGCATATATCAAAACCCAGATAAGTACAAGCATCTTGTACTTATATTTGGGCCCAGAATCTGCAATTTTTCACAATTTCCCCTTCAAACTCCTTCCCTTCCTTCTGCAGCACCATCCAGGGGCATAAGTGTCAGGACATGTGAGGAACAAGCAGGTAAATGATTCTACCTCACCTGGGACTTGTTTCCCTAAAAAGAGTAACTAACCCCAGCCTCCCAATGGATAATCCAATGGATAATCCACAGTTTAGGTCCACATAGATCCAAATAACCCCGTTCTACATAATTTGAAGGACTAAATAGATTAGGGTTATTTGTACAAGTCCCCAGACACCCGGGTTTAGAGGGCTTTTTGAGGCCATATAAAATTACATATGGCAGGCATGCTGGACCCACATGAAGGACTGACTCAGCAGCCTCCTGGAAGATCATTCTAAAAGGCACATTCTTTGCAGTAAGTGCCTTGAGTCCACACACCCTTCCTGCTTTGACTTTCTGAGAATAAAAGAATGGCACTGGGGGACTTCCCTGGTGGTCCAGTGGTAAAGAATCCACCTTCCAATGCAGGGGATGCATGCTCGATCCCTGGTCAGGGAACTAAGATCCCACATGCCACGGGGCAACTAAGCCCGCGTGCCACAACTACTGAACTCTTGTGCCTCAACAAGAGAGCCTGTGTGCCGCAAACTACAGAGCTCACGCACCCTGGAGCCCGCGCCACAACTAGAGAGAGAAAATCCGCATGCCACAACTAGAGAGAAGCCCGTGCGCTGCAATGAAAGATCCCGCGGGCTGCAACTAAGACCCAACACAACCAAAAAAAAAAAAGAATGGCATTAGGATTGTCCAAACAGCTTTTACCTTCTGGAAAGGCATTGTAGTCGTTCAATTCCAGGGGGCAGTACACACTGGGAAACTGGCCTTCACACGCTGCATTCCAATCAATGAAACTGCTACAAAAAACAAGGGGTCTAGTTTCAGAAACAGGATGTCAACAGATCAAGGAAAGAAAGAGGAGTACGATGTTATTGCCCAGCATCCTCATCGCTGCTAATTCCTCAACTCTGGAAAATAAAAGAAGTACTTTATTGTCACAGAATCAAAGACTTACTAACTCAACACTCATCACCAATGACACAGCACTGCAGGATGGATGGCTTGGACTGGATGCCCACTTCCTTTCGATGGGGATGTAATTAATGTACAGCATAGGAAACATAAGTTAATCACACTGTAATACTCTGTGTGGTGAGAGTTGGTGACTAGACTTACATGGTGATCATTTTGTAATGTATAAAAATAATGAATAAAAATAGTTCCACTGTGGAACTATTTTTCGATACTCAAATTATTCGATCTTTAAAAATTTTAAATGTGTTCAAGATTAATGCCAAGGAAAAATGGAAATTTTTGTTCTGTTAGCGGGCAGGAATTATGAGGGACTGTTTTTGTTTTTTCAGTTTTGCCTCTAATATATGAATAGCTCATCTTTTCATTTTAAAAAGGCAAACAGTGACGTGGTCACCGGCTGTGTTACTTTTTTCCTTCCCCGTTTCTCTCAATTCCTGGCTTGTAATTTTTCAGACATCACAGCTCAACTCCAAAAGGCAGCTGGCAACACCCAGCTCAGGAGCTGGGGAGGAAGCCCAGACCTGGCCGCCGCTGCCGTCGTCGGGATGGAGCGCATACCTGCTGTGCACCGGGGCGGGCGCGGGCAGCACGGCCGGCCCGCTGCTCTCCAGGGCGCAGCCGAAGCCGCTGGTCACACACACGGGCTGTGCGGGCCACAGGTCCCCCGGGGGGTAGAGACCTGCGGAAGAGAACAGGCCTCTCAGCCCCCCTCCTTCTCATGCAGCCCTCGGCCACCCTTCCTGCAGGACCAGCTCGACTTCTCCTCCCTCCAGGAAGCCCCGCCCCCAGCCCGTATCACCCGCGCGACTTCCCCACCGCAAGAGCCCTGCGGTCTGTAAAGTGCAAGGGCCGCGCGCTGCTTTGACCTGCACTTCAGACGGGACACAACCATCTCCTGGCCCGGATTACGAGATCATGGTAGTGACTCAACAAGCACTGCAGGGCCTGCCTGCTTCCTGCAAAGCCCCGTCAGGATTCCCAGGACACAGCAGTGAACACGTTGACATTCAAGTGAGCGGAGACAAACAACAAACAAAAGAAGTAAGAAGCTGGGAAAACGGTGCTGTTACAGCCCCAGGGATGAGACACAAGGATTCTGTGGCAGTGGAGGGGGCCAACCTCAGCACCAGGGGAGGGAACACCCTGCACCCTGCAGGTACGGGGTGTGGAGTGACGTGAGTGAGCCCTGTTTTCCACAACTGCCCCCGAGCCTTCCTCGGGAGGGACCCTGTCCTGGCTCGGCGCTCCCAAGCCGTGGAAGCGCCTGCCTGCTGGGTGTGCCAACACGGCCATATGGTCCTGACCTCAGTTTGAACACCGTCCCCCTAAACCTTTCCAGGGGACGCCCGGCTCCTGCTCCTCCCAGCAAACACCTGCAGCACCTCTGCTTGTCTCCACCTTCACTGCCACAGCCGTTGCTCATTCGTGGGATGCACGGATGGACGCCATTGGTTGATGGCATGGATTAAAGGGACTGGCCATCTGCACACGGGCAGGAACTCCACAAAGAAAGAACAGACTCAACTATTCGAAATGCACTGGGAACCCGAAGGTCTACCAGCCAACCAGGCCACACGGGGATGGGGGGAATACATGGACAGGAATACGTGGACACAACTCTCGCTTTCCAGGCAGCGTGTGCACCCCCAGGGCTGCACCCCCGTGTGGGGGCCGGCGGCAATCACCCGCCTGGAGACCCGGAGACCTGTAGCTCACAGTGGTCAGAGAGACCCTCAAGCGTTTAAAGAAACACCACCAGAGACCACGTAGCTGTCATAGCTGTGGGGGTCTCTCAAGGACAAGGTCCACCTCCTAAGGCCGCCCTGGTGTTTGGGACCTCGCTCAGTGGCTGGGCAGGGATCCTACGGTCAGTCCTGCAGGGCAGGGCATCCTGCCACGAAAGTCCTGTTGAGAATCGCTGGAACCAGAGGCTGCATGAGCCAATTAAGATCAGATCAACCAAGAACCGCCTCTGCATTCAGGTGCTCGTGAACAAATGGACCAGAAGCCAAGACCGCACAGAAATGAGGGGTGTGTATGCTGCTTCGAGACAATCTCTGTGGTTCTCACGTTTCTTTGCTTCCTGGAATGGATGCTCTGACTGCCCACGTTCTGACCTATCTTTCCAAGGATATTTGCTAAACAAAGCCTCAGAGATGGAGACAGGGTCTCCCCCTAGAGCAACGGGCAAGTTTGCTTCGTCCAACATAATAAAGATAATGTCTCCTGCCTATTATTAAAACAACCAAACAGAACAAAAACCTTAGGCTCCCTAAGCTCAGGGCTCCTTTCCTGTAACGGAAAGGAGCCTTTCCAACCACTGACCACTGCAGGTGCAGACGACCACCTGGGCGCCCCTGCATTGCCCCCAAGAGACTGGGGGCCTGAAGGAGGTGTGCTTACAAGATGCTCAGGCTGCTTGCTGTGCTAAGCGTCCTATTCTCTGACCCAGGAGTCTCTTGTCCTCTGGCAGCAGCTACAAAATCGTGGCAGGCTAACTTGTTAGCTCGTAATAAGTAGGGTAAACGCCTCAGACCCTTCCCCGGTCTCGACAGTGATGTGATCTGACTCACGCTCAATATCATCCCTCTGGCTGCTGTGCTGAAAAGAGACGGTAAGGTGGTGGCGGATGTTCACCAGACTTACTGTGGTGATCGTTTTGCAACACGTACATATGATGCATCATTACATTAGTTATACCCCTGAAACTAATATAATGTTATGTATCGTTTATATCCCAAAAATAAAGAAAATAAAAGTCAATGAGATAGTGAGGTGAGGTGAGAAGTAGAGAGACCTGTTGGGAGGCTGCAGTGAGAAAGAATGGTGGCCATGGGGAGAAGTGATCAGATTCTGGGTCTGTTTGGAAGGCAGAGGCAGAGAGTGAGACAACAGATCCCGTGTGGGGATGAGGAAAAGAGTCCGGGATGACGCCCAGACTTCTGGCCTGAGCAACAAGAAAGCCCGAGTGGGAGGCGGTGTGAGGAGTAGGGCTGGGGAGGTGAGCGTTCGGGACGGGACACCGGTGCAGACCTGAGGACAGATGGCAATGGCAGCTGGCTGTGCAGAAGTGGGAGCTGTCGGGGGACTGGAGGTGGACGGACCACCAGGAGAGCGTGAGCCAGATGAGCATGAGAGCTGGGGGAGCCGAGGGGAACTGCACCGGGACCCCCGAGGTCACAGCCCGAGCAGAAGGTCTCAGGAGGCCGGAGTATGGGGCCCCGGCCACGGAGATCACTGGGGCCCCGCAGACACTGCTCAGGTGTCACGGCACAGCCAGCCCCAGCGGTTTCAGGGAGAACAGGAGGAAAGGAATCTAAGCAGCAGGCAGACGGCTCCCCCAAGCAGCTCTCCCAGAGAAGTGGGCACAGAAGCAGCCAGATGAGGGGGGGTCAAGGGAGAGAGTCTGGCTGCTTCTGTGTTAAGGACGGGATGGGAGGTCTCACGGTATGTACGTATCCTGCTGTGGACGACCCGTTAGAGAAAACCTGGCGCCGGCGCCGAGCCGGAGCGGGACCCCGCAGAGGAGGGCAGCCTGACAACCCACGGGCCGCAGCAGGAGGGCAGCGGGGGTGGCGGGCGGAGGACGGGGCAGGCGGAGCCTCTCTCCTCCCCAGGAAACAGGAAGCATCAGCTAAGAGAACCAGGCAGAGGACTGACAGGTGGGCACGGGGGCGCCGCAGCTGCCGGGAGGCTGGCAGCCGGCCGGCTGTGTGTGCTGCTCTCCGGTCTTGCTCATCTGCACGGCACGGGGCAGAGAAGCTGGAGAGCTGGGCAAAACCACGCCCGTGGCTCTGCAAGGAGGGCGCAGCGCAGGGGGAGGGGGCCCAGAGGTGACGTAACAGCAGGTGGGAGGACTGAGGCTGGGCGCGTGAGGGAGGTGCGGGTAGAGGAAGGGGACGCACAGGCCCTGTGGACAGTGACCGTGAACAAGGGCTGTTTCTGCAGTGACTTTAGGGCCTCAACAGGGATTGTAACGGGTCATCAAAAAGTAACTGCAGATTATTAACAAAGACGAGGTAAAAAGGCACCTGAAACACATACACACAACATGGATAAGACACTAGATGACATACAGTTCTCCAACTGACGACAAAAACAGACAGGAGAACATGTCAGGCGTACCTGTTTTGACACAGGTTTTCTTCTTCCTCACCGATAATTAAATCCTCTTTCCCCTCTATCACCTCAAAGAGAAAAGGCGGTGCCCTTCTAAACCTCCCTAAATCTTGCCTAAGCAAATTACTGAATTTAAGAGTATTTTTTCATCAAAAACACTTATTTTTATTGGACCAGTAAGCAGATCCAACTCACAAATAGTTTATTTCTGTTGATAATCTGACAGCAGATAATCTCTCTGTAACCACAGAGCTGGAAGCCTCCTGCCTTCAAAGTAAAAGTGCTCCACTGTGCTTGGCAGCCTTTAGTCCAGCACAGTTCACATAAGCAAAAGCAAGATCTCGACGGTGCCACAGAGGGTGACAACCAGGCTTATCCTGCCACCATCCCTGAGCCTGGTTAGGCAGGAAGGAGGCGCGAGGAGAAAAGAGGAGACACGAGGGCGAGAGAGGTGAAGGGAAGGAGAAGGAAAGAGAGGGGGCCTGGAGTTAACCTCCGGGACAGACCCTGGGCGGAGCGGCTTCCCTCCCTGGGCCCCGTGTCCAGGCTCCTGGGCCACTGTCCCTGCCTGGCTGAGGCCGCAGAAGCTCAGCGCTTGGCCTCAGCACTGGTGCAGGAGGGAGGCTGGATCAGTGGACAGGCTTCTGAGACAAGGGGGAGGGGTGGGGACGGGGGACAGGCAGAGACACAGGAGGTGGAAGTCGGCTAATCGGGGCCCCGGACCATCCTTCTGCTCCCCGCTTTTCTGCCATCTTAGATGGGAAAGGGAACTAAAGGCAGAGGCAATCCCTGTAAAGGGGCCCCACCTTGCTCCGGGGCCACAGGCCACCTGTGCCTTGTGTCCTAGGAGGGAGCTCAGGGTCCGTGCAGAAGGGGCAGCCGAGGCCAGGGGCCCCGAGGACACCAGGGCAGAGGGCAGGGGCCTTCCTGATGCTTGAGAGCCGGGGCACAGACAAGCCAGCTCTGTCTGTCCTCAAGCTCCCCGGCCAGCAGCGCGACATGGACACCTGGCCGGTGTCCGGAGCAAGAGCAACGCGCCTCACCTTTATCTTCTTCAACAGCCGCAGGCCCGGCAGGAAGGCTGGGACAGGGGGCGTCCGCGTGTCGGGGGAAGCTACTCACGTCTCTGCAGGGAGAGCGAGAAGATGAGGAGCCACTGACCCTCTCTGTACAAGGAAATGCTGAATTTCTGTAACTCAGTCTGACTGCGTTTTTACATGAATTCTTCCCCTCAAAAGCCATAAAGATACTAGAGACATAAAGGTATACACCCAAAAAAGGGCTGAGGAATATTAAATTCCCAAGATCCAGGGAAGTCTTTTTTTTTTTTTTAAATAACATCTACCTTCAATCTTCTATTTTGGTGTAAGAGTATGTATGTATGTATTCATTCATTCATTTATTTATTTATGGCTGCATTGGGTCTTTGTTGTTCTGCGCAGGTTTTCTCTAGTCGTGGCGAGCGGGGGCTACTCTTTGCTGTGGTGCACGTGCTTCTCATTGCGGTAGCTTCTCTTGTTGTGGAGCATGGGCTCTAGGTGCACAGGCTTCAGTAGTTGCAGCACACAGGCTCAGTAGTTGCGGCACGTGGGCCCCAGAGTGCGCGGGCTTCAGTAGTTGCGGCACATGGGCTTCAGTAGTTGTGGCTCGTGGGCTCTAGACTGCAGGCTCAGTAGTTGTGGCACACGGGCTTAGTTGCTCCACGGCATGTGGGATCTTCCTGGACCAGGGCTCAAACCGTGTCCCCTGCACTGGCAGATGGATTCTTAACCACTGCGCCACCAGGGAAGCCCCCAGGGAAGTCTTGTTTTAACAAACACCAACAGCACAATGCTAACTAAGGTAGTCTGCAGTTTCCAATCTGCCTTCCAGCAGCTGGCAGCAACCTCCCACTCCTGGTTTACTCTCTACCCCTAACAGAAAGAGCTCGCATAAAGCTTTCCTCATCCATTCCACTTTTATGACACCACCCCCTGTCCTCTCATGGTGCCTAAAACCTAACCACACTCCTCACTCTGAAACCTTCTCCTTCTAACATACCCTCCTCTTCTCCCTCTCAGTAAACGGTGCTTGTTTATTTTGTCCGATGCTGCAGAAATCATCACACGGTGAAACTGTAAGCATGTGAGTGTCTTCTAGGTTCTTGCAAACTTCTGTGAATCATCAGTGCTCAGTTTTATTTCAAGTCCTAGAAAAGAGTAGCTGGTTCCCATCCTTACTGTTACTACTGTTCTTCCTACTTTCAGGAGTGACATCTTTTCTAACGCGGCCGTATCACTGAAAGGACCAGCGATACCAGAGACGCTCCCACACAAGCGTGTTGTCTTGGAAAGACTGTACGCCCTGAATTATTAATAAAATCAGATTTTACTTTCTCACATCCTTAAAAAGGTTTTCCTATTTTAGCCTGCAGACCCAAGTACAAAGAAGAAACACACGGAATGAAAGAAAAAAGCAGTACCTAAAACATACTGTAAAAGCTGGAAAACCAAACACTTACGTGGGATTGCAGATGTTATGAGAAAGATTCAAGGAGATGGGAGCTTCAGAGGGAAAGTCATTTTGTGAAACACTGTCTCCTGCATAAAAACAAAAAGGTGATCACAAGTTTTTATAAGCATAATTCAACTGTGTATATCCTGTGTTAAGATGCAGATCGCTAACATCGTTAACCCCTATGAGTGATTTATTTTTCACTTTTAACTGATATTCACATATTCAGTCAATTTTTTAATTAAAAAAACTTTTACGTATGAATACGTATAAAACTGGGATGATACTTCAAAAATACTTTGTGTTTTTGATCTTTTACACAATTAACTATATTGGGGGGGACTTCCCTGGTGGTCCAGTGGTAAAGAATCCACCTTACAATGCAGGGGAAAACGGGTTCCATCCCTGGTCAGGGAACTAACATCCCACATGCCGCGGGGCAACTAAGCCCGCACGCCACAACTACTGAGCTCATGAGCCTCAACTAGAGCCCTCGTGCTACAAACTACAGAGCCCACGTGCTGGGGAACCCGTGTGCCACAACTAGAGAGAGAAAACCTGCAAGCCACAACTAGAGAGAAGCCCACACGCCACAACAAAAGATGCCGCATACTACAACTAAGACCTGACGCAGCGAAAAATAAATAAAATAAATATGTACATAATAAATACATCTTTAAAAAAATTATACTGGGGACATTTTCCTGATATTTATTATACAACCTCTGAACATAACTAGATTGAGTCTTATGCCCTGTGTTACAAGCAAGGCCATCAATCACCTTTCTCATTCACCTGCTGTTGGCCTTATCCCCCAAGCGAGAGCTGCACTTCTATTTTTTATTGATGTTAAGCACCAATTTTAAAAACTCTCACATTAGCACCATCAGGCATACTGCCTTCAGTGGCCAAGAAGACCATCCCCGCCACCAAACAAAACACCGCAAGCCACCCTGCATCCAAGCCCTCATGCGTTCTCCAGCACACAGCAATAAACAGATGTACATGTATGTCAGTGTGGGGTCATTAGCCAAACAGTGTCTAAAAAGGCACCTGCAGGAGGGGCCAACAATGAGAAAAAGGCTGAGAAACAGACTGAAATCACAAGTGGGCATTTGTCTAGGTTTTTATGGTGCCAGGGCCCAGGTCTCCCAGACAGGAGCTTCTATATAGGTAATCACTGCTGGCAGGAGACACAGCAGAGGCCGCTGTAAGGAGCTGGAGGCAGTGGGAAGTGGGCTGGGCTCGGGGGGAGTTAGGGTCCCAGGGCGTCCAACAAGCCACGTGACCCCTCTGAGCCCAGGTCCTTGGAGGCACGGGAAGCGCCCCCCATGGCCCTGCATACAGAGTGAGCGTCCCATGGACGCCACGGTGACGCCAATGGAACCCCTGTCTCCCCCCTGTCCTGATAACAAAGCTTATCCTGTACTATGTTGACTATGACGGTGAAAAGGAGTGAATTAAATCTTTATGTAGACACGGAGGTATAAAAAACAACGCTGAGTGAAACAGCAAGACGCAGCATGCTTACTGAAGCATGATCTCCGTTATGTAAGTTAAAAACAATGCTCTGTTTTGTTGATGGATATATGAATGTAAAATAAAGTATGGATTAAAAGAAGACACAGCAAGCCCATGACAGCGGACAGTGAGTCTCTCAAGCAGGAGGAAGCGGAACAGACTATAAAATATTACCCCTTAAAAAAAAGGAGGGCGAGTGTGACAAAATTAAGAGTTATTAGTTCTAGGTGACAGAAATCTAGATGCTTCTTCGACCTTTCCTGTATCTTTAAGTTTTTCAAAAACAAGGGATGACCACTGTTCATAGCAACATTATTCATAAGACGCAAAAGGTGGAAAAACCCAAGTGTCCATCAACAGATGAATAGAGAGATAAAATGCAGTCTATCCACACACAACAGAATATTATTCAGCCTTTAAGAAGGAAGGAAATCCTGACATGTCACAACATGAATGAACCTTGAAGACACCATGCTAAGTGAAATAAGCCAGTCACCAAAGGACAAGTATTGTATGACTTCACTTACCAGATACGAGAGTATTCAAATTCATAGACAGAAAGCAGAATAGAGGTTCACAGGGCTGTAGGGGGTGGGGAAGGGAGAGCTACGTTTTAACGGGTACCGAGTTTCTGTTTGGGATGGGGAAAAAGGCCCAAAGATGGATGGTGGTGATGACTGCACAACAATGTGAACGTATTTAATGCCACTGAACTGTACACTTAAAAATGGTTAAAATAGTAGATTTTGTGTTATGTATACTTTACCACAACAAAAAAATGTACAAGTGAAAAAATAAACGTGGAAGTTCTTCGAACTGTTTCCAAGATACAGACTTAAAAAAATAATAATAATAATGGAGGGAGGAAGGAAGGAAGAAAGAAAAAGAAAGTGGATAAAATGCAAAGCAAAGCAAGCACAGGAATGCAGAGCCCACTGCGGGCGGGCAGGCGGCACTGGAAGGCAGACCAGGCCCCTGTTCTGGGCGCCGGGGCAGGAGGGCCAGGAGGCCTCAGTCCCAGACTCACCAGGCGGCAGGAAGTGCTGAGGGCCCAGCGTGGGCTTCTTGTCCCCGTCAGAGCTGCTGGCACTGCTCCAGCTGCCCCAGCTGCCCCGGCTGGCACGCACACTGCCCGAGGAGCTGCCACAGTCCGAGCTGGAGTCTGAGCAGGATTTCTCCCCGCGCTTCTTCCCCGGCTTCTGGAAGTAACCCTCTGTGGGAAGTGAGAGAGGAGTCGTGTTTCGCTTACAGAGTTTTCAACCTGATGCCACTTCCAGTAAAAGGAGAGAGGCCAAGTTATGAAGAAGGCAAGGCTCAGCTTCAGGATCTGCTCCCTCTGCCCATCCAGCGAGAAGGAAGATGCTCCCCGAAACTGACGATGGGCGCTGAGGAAGCTGCGGGGGTGAGCCACGGGCCCCACAGGCTCTGCCGTGGGCCGGACAGTGAACGTGGTCTGGCCTGAGAGAGTCAACACCAACGATAATCTCGACCTGAAAGTGGTTCTGGAAATAACAAGTACTTCTCTCAAGAAAATCAAGGCTACTCTCTCGGACTGGAGACATGTAGGCAATTTCTCTCTCTTGTATTAAAATGTCCACCAAGATAGATGTATGACTGATTCACCTTGCTGTACACCTGAAACTAACACAACACTGTAAATCAACTAGACTCTAATAAAAAGTGTTTTTAAATGTCCACCGAGAGTTTCAGAGTATTATTTATGTGTGGGTGGGAAGAACCTCCAGAAAGACCAAGAAACAACGCACACGTGTCTGGGAACATGCATGTCAGTGCCCCACACACCCCGCCTAGTACTTTCCTCTCCTGCCACCCTCCCCCCAACCCTGCACCCAGCCCTGGTGCCCCCAGGTCACTGGCCGGCAGCCCTCGGCGGAGCAGCAGCCTGGCTCTGCAGGAAGCACCTGGCGCAGGGGTGTGAGAACGGCCACTGTTCTCCCCTGGCTTTCCCCTACCCCTCCCTTTCACCAAGGGAGTCCTGTCTTGAGCAAGCACCCACTGTTGCTCAGCCGTCTGCATGACACAGTCAAGAATGGCCAGATTTTAGAGGAGTGGGAGGTAGGAGGGGCAACACTAGGGGCCTGGCCGGGCTCAGAAGAATCGCAGCCTACTGTCTCATCTGGACAGCTTTCCATTCAGGCTTGAGTGAAGTGACAATCTCTCACACTGGGCACTTCCCCGAGGAAACAACAATCAACAACAATCCCGACAGAAGCACTGTTTTGTAGCTCCATGCGGTTCCATACCTGCCTCTCCCTGCGAGGCAGGTAAGCTGCTTCCAATGCCAGCATCTGTTTTACACGCTTCCCCAGGGTTTTCCTGGATACACCAGCTCCTTAAGTCGATGTCACTGCTCAGTTCAGACCTTTCAAATTCACTGCACACCAGCTTTAATTCACTCTGTTCCGAAGGCCTGGAAGAGCCACAAAAAAATCATGTCTGCATTTTATCGTGCATACACACATACCTGCTTTCCTTGAGACTTAGCAGAGGTGAAAATGTGAATCTGGGACAACTTGAGCCCTCTTCTCTCTGGGTCTGCTGGGAGAAGACGATAAGTAAGGGAGAGAGATTAGGAAGAACAAGATTTTGCTGTTTTAGAATGAGAATTAAGTTGGAGCTCATTTAATCTCTTCATATTTTACAGTGAGAGGAGTAAAACTCCACAGGTTAAATGAGTCCCCCAAGGTCAACTGATAAGTGGCAGATGCAGGACCAGAACCCATGACTCTCTGTATGTCTTCCTTGGTTTTCGTGTAAAACATGACTCTCAGTAGATGAATCTGCTCCTTGGCGTCTGGGGGAAGGTCTGAGCGTTAACTGAAATCTATTCTCATTCATTCATTTAGCAAACATTTGTGGAGTGACGACCATGAGCCACGTACTGTTAGGAAAGGTGTGGCGTCTACAAAGAAGAATGAAGCTCCTCCCCCAAGGAGTTCACAGTCCAACACTTATATCTCTCTAACAAGACCATGAACTTGAGGGAAAACCTGTAATACAGCTTTGTAAATGGGGACACGGAAATGTGTCAGAGAACACTACGTGAAGACCTAGGTGATTATTTCACACAGTCCAACTTCCGTACCTCATGTCACATCTGTAGGAGGACAGGTGTGAAATGAAGCCGATGGTCTCAGTGGTTTGTGACCACTCAGGGTAAAGAGTATAGAGACAGAGTATAGAGAGAGATCGGCAACAGACAACCCAACAACCACCACCTACGTAAGCATCATGTTCTCAAAACATTCTGATTACCTACAAGCTACTTGGAAGTTATTCTTTAACAACGTAATTTGTTTCTTTAGCATGTCAGAAATCTGCTTTCAAAAATATATTGTAACATTTAATTGGCGAAATTCCACCCTAATTTTATATCTTTCTATATGTCCACATCAGAAAAACATGCCACTTTAAAGTGACCACATAAGTCCATCAAATTTTTATGAAGATACAAGGTGTGACTTTCCTTTCTATAGGAGACCACATTGCAGCTTTCAAATAATTTAGCCTAAATAAGAATAATTACTCATTAGTAAGTAGTATTTAATAATTTAATAATTACCCATCAATAATCTAATAATGCGTATCTTTCTTTTTTTCCTATTTGCATTTTGCTGATTGCAGGACACAGAACTAGAGCTTGAAGACCCCCTGGGGTCGCCTGGCCCTCCTCCTGCAGAACAGGACATTCGGGGAAGGGGGGTGGGGCGCGTGTTACAGGGCTGAATCCCAGGGTCCGAGCTCCTGATCGCAAAGGGGGCAGACGCTGTAAGCAGTGTGTTACGTGCCCCCATGCGGGGGTCCTGGCTACCACGTGGGCGGTTCTGCCACAGTTCCCTCCCAACCACAAGAGCAACCACTACAGCAGGGTGGAGTCCCTTCCCCATGCAAATCTGGAACTGCTAGAGAACAAAGCTGACAGCAACACATTTAAGTACCTAGCTGAGCTCACAAGAAAGAGAAATCCCCAGATGCCAGCGCTCAAAGGAAGAAAAGCCGGAGCGGTGTGGACGGAGGGGCAAGGTGGGAGGAAACAGGCTCCGAAGCCCACTCGAGACAGGAATCAGGGAGCTCGTCAGCGCGAGAGCCACCTGAGAGGCTCCCCAGGGACCAGGGCGGAGGGCGCAGGGGCACGAGTCTGCCAGAGGCGCTCCGTATGTGGCGTCAGAATGGATGCGCTACTGACCTGGTGGGAAAAAATTCTCGAGCTGCAGAATTTATGTAAAATTAGGCTTGGAGAGCTACTTCTGGGAACCCAGACATATGGGATCCGCACGAACACGTCAGCACCTTCATTTTACAGGTTAGAAAAGAAGCAACGTTTCCCAAGGAGGCTGCCTGACTGCCTGGGGTCATGTCCGGCTCTGCCCCTGACCAGCTCTGGGGCTTCAGGCAAACCTCGCAGTATCTGCAGCTCACTTTCCACAGCGGAAGAACCTACCTTCTGCTGGACGATCGATTGGGGCAAAGATTCTATGTGTGGGGACTATTCTCTTGCGTTATCGGGACCCCAGACGGTCAGGGTCAAGCTGGGACCGCGGGCCTGCCTGTGCCCGGGGGTCCTCTACCACCTGCTCCTCCAACGCCCCTGGTGTGGAGGGATGGCTCTGCTTTTCCCCTAAAACCTGCTATAGCTTTTTGCATTTTATTAAGTAAAATTTTAAAATTTTGCTCATCTTAAGGGGTTTTCAACAAAATAAATAAAAACATAACCAGAAGATATGTTACTTTTAAGACTATATCTTTATCTCAAAACACAAACATCTACACTCTCATATTATCTGTATCCAATGTAACAAAAATAAGACGGAAACATAATAGCTAAATGTAAAATTATAGAGTAAATAATAGATGAAAAATTTAAAGGGACTGTAAAAATCACACACCTCAAGACCTGGGCAGCACCCCTTTTCTTGTTTTTTCTACATGCTCGATTTTTATTCCAATTTAAATTTTGTAAGTTTCCGTCTTTTTTCTCCTGAAGCTTCTTCTTCCTATAAGGATCTTCCTGCTAAAGAGAAAAAAGAAAACTTTTAGTAAGGGTTTCAACTTACTAACACAAATAAAACCTGTGTATGGTTTTTTCTTTTAACTTTTGAAGACCAACTCCATCTGAATTCAGAACATTCCAGCACTAGTGAAAACAGACATACATTTCTCAATCTCTAGTCTGTTTTCATTTCCCTTCTTTCTCTACCTCCCCTCAGCCTCTGCAAAAAGAAAAAAAAAATTGTCGCCTATAAAATTTCTAAGGGGCTAAAAAGGAAAAACATCTGTTAGTAATTTATGGTCAGCTTGCCATTAACCTCAGCAGCAATAAATCCTCCGACCTTCACCTGTTTATTTGGTATGTGCAATTCACATGAATTACTACTGAAGAAAAATCGTGTAAAAACTCAACTGAGGAGTAATTTGTGTATTTATGTTTTTATTTGTTTATAGATGAACTTTAGGAGAACAGGCAAAACTCCAGAGACTGCTCCAAACTAGTTTAAGCTTTTCAAGTAAATAATGCCAAGAATATGCTTGATGTTTTTTTAATGTGGTTCTGAAAAACTTAATTTAGCATGAGACATAAATACATTATATATAATATGTATGCATATACATATATATGTACATATAAATAAAATTTTTTTTAATTTGGGTTTTTTCCTCTTTTAAATGTTAGGCATGGTCTACTAACAGGCCCAAGGGGAGGGGGACTCCCTTTTTAAGTAGCTCATATCTCTAATGTCTACTAATACTTTCTCCTTTTCTTCCTTCCACCATGCTGCCCCTTTAAAGCAGAAGAAAAATAAAAGGTTTTAGATGCCTGCACATTACATGTCTGGGGTACTGAAAGCCTCATGTTTCCATCAAAGCAATATGCTCACTACAATAAACGAACACTAGAAATAAAATGATATTTTAAGTGTACATATGGTGGGATTATGGTATTTTTGCTTTCTTCTTTACACTCCTTTATTCTTTCTCCCAATATGTATTACCTTTTTTCTCATTCTGAAGGCATTTTTAAAACATGGTAAGTTAAACATACAAAGTCCTATCCTACAGGACCGTATGCTAATCGTTTAAGTTTGATGCCAAATAGACACATTAAAGACGTATGATCAGATGCGACCCAATGTTAAACATTAAATACAAACCACATTTATTCAAGTATTGCTCTCTGTGAATTTCCAACTTTTGCTGGGGGGGAGCAGGGGGAGAGTCTGCCCCTCCCCTGCCTCACTCTGTCCACTTAAGGGCCAAGAAAGGCTTTTCAACACAGCCAGTACTTGAACCTTTCTGTCCCTCCAGGGTCACCCACAAATAAAGGACCAGCCCCAAGTGGAGCCAGGAAGGGTGATCTGGGCAGGAGTCACTCTGGACGTGGCTGCCTTCTCAGCACAACCTGGTTAGAATGGCATAACAGGCCACAAGAAGGCAGGCACTGGAGGGCCGCACCCAGCGGGGACTTGGTGGTCAGAAGCATCGCCACCTACTGTGAGTATCGGAGAGTGAGTTTCAGGAGCACGGGGGACATGCTGGACGAGGAGGTGTGGATGGAGTGCTGGAGAAGCAGGGTCCACAGCACACACAGGAGGGCTGGGGAAGAGGGGTGTGCATGTGTGTGTGTGTGTGTGTGTGTGTGTGTGTGAGTGACACAAAGAGAGACCGAGAGAGAAGCACCGGGCAGTGCAGAGGCATGGGGCCGGGGTCAGGTTGGGGAGGACAGGCCCGCAGCGGATGCCGCAGGTGGGGCAGAGGGGAAAGCAACCTGAGAGCCAAAGCAACAGACTTCTCAGGAAATGGGAGGAAGAAGACAGGGGCAATCGGCTCTTTGTTTTCTGGTGGGGAGGTGCCACATGCGAGGAAGCAGGACTAGCCGGGATCGGAAAGGGTCCACGCAGACCTGAAATTAAGACCAGTCTCTGAGGCCAAACCGCCTGGTCTGAACCTCACTCCGTGTGACAAGCTGACTTATCTTGGGCAAGTGACTTAGCCTCTCTTTGCCTCGGTTTCCCAGGTCTTCCAAAAGGCTGTTGTGAGGATTAAAGTACCTGACGGTAGTAAGCAGTTTACATAAGACTTAGCTATTATCATCATCATTGTTGAATTATTTGAACTAAGTTCTCCCATCTCGCTGAATGAGGGACAATTTAACTGGCCGCAGGGTGGGGAAATAAGATTTCCTAAGCTTTAGTAAAAGAAAAGGAAGAAATCAAAGAGAAATCACAGATTGACTGCACAAAGGCATTCTTAAAGCCACTGTACATAAGTCAAAGCGAATAAAAATAAGAGGGAAAGGGCAAACTAAGAAAAAAATCTGTGATAGTATTTAATAGACAAAGAGCTAATACCTTCACCTATGTTCTCATAGAAAACAAGAAAAAAACACTAACACTCAATAGAAAAGTGGGTAAAGGACATGAAATGAAAATTCACAAAAGAAATAGAGAAGGCCAAAAACATGAAGAGTTCCTCCAAAATACTTAATAAAGTATGTTTTTAGGAAAGACCAATTACCTCATCTTTCCATTTTGGCTTTAAAAACACAAGTGTGTTGACACTGCGTGTTTATGCCTGCAAACACGAGGACAGGCTAGGGAAGCCGTGTGTGGTACCACGTGTGTCTCTCAGCAGGGCAAGAGAAACTAGGTTAGACATTCACTTCTTAACTTAGAAAAAATATATATTTTTAAAAATGTCAGTGGTAGGATCTTAGATGAATGACTTCTTGCTTGTGTTTTTCAGAATTTTACAAAAAATGAAGGAAAATGCTTACTTTTCCCTAGTAAGGGAGGCAAACTGAGATGAGAAACAAAACACAATCACTTACCTATCCCACTGACCAAGATTTTGCCAAAAAACGGTGCTGCTGAGACCAGAGTAACACAATGGCTGTCGTGCACCGTGCATGAGGGGAAACAGGGACCCTGCTTCCGGAGAGTGAGCTGGCGGCACACACCAGGGGCCCTGACAGTTGACACTCTAATTCTATTTCTAGAAACCTATAGCAAGGATGCACCAGATATACAGGCCAGACTTAGTTCATCATGCTATTATGAAAATAAAAAGCTGCAAACAACTTTAATGTCCAACTGCAGGGGAATGGTTTGGATTACAGCACAGTTAAATGATGGAATGTTATGTAACCACTGAAAACAAAGTTTCCCATTAATTTCTAACTTGAGAAAATTCAGAATTACGACATTATAACAAAGCTCCATATACACAATAATAATTATCCCAAGTTTTTAAACACTTGCATAGAGAAGGAAGAGAATACAGAAAAATGCAAAAAGTGGTCCATTTTGGACAGATCTTGTCCTCCCTTCTTTATGCTTCTGTAATAATGATGAATTCCTTTTCTAAGGGGGATAAAAAAAGATCTGCTTACAAGAAAATAAACAGCCAGGGCTGGGATTAAAATTTAGTTTGTGGCTCCCAAATCTGGGCTTCAACCTCCTTTGCCAATAAATCTGGAGGAATGTTCCCCATGTGCTATAGACAGATCTGTACAATTTTCTAAGCTGCAAAGTCAGGCTCCAAGAACGTACAAGAAAAACAAACACTGAGCACTGCACTTGGGAATGTGTTTACTGAGAATGATTTTCTCCAAATGAACAATGAAATGGAAAGTACACTCAAGGGGGTTTAAAGAAGAGCCTACAAACCTGAGAGTGGCCCCCAGAGCCAGCAGAGAGGACCGCCCACAGCTCCGCCCCCATCCTGCCCAGGTGACTACAAGGAGCCTCGGAGCCCCAAGCACAGCCCAAGCCCCCAGACCCTCGGCCCCACTGCAGCCTCCCTGCAGCCAAGCCCACTGCCTGCACCCAGAGCAGACGTCTGTCCCGCCAGGATCACAGACCAGGAAGGGAAGGAGGAACCTACGCAAGCCCTGGGACCAAGGCCAAGAAGTGTCTGAGCGCCACGGACAGGGATCAAGACACGGCCCGTGCCCTCCTCAACCTGGTGTGAAGACACGGCCGAGGGCACCGGCACAGGGGGCAAGTCTGGACGGGAGCCAGGGGAGACTTAGGGGCTGGGGGGCATGTGAGGTGGGGGCACGGCACCCCCACACACAGAACACGGTGCAGCATCCCCAGCCTGACCTCAGGGTCCCCTCCAGACAGCCCTGCACCGAGGGCCCTGCAGTGATCAGTTCCCACCTCTCCTCCCAGGACACATCTGGGAGGGGTTGGCATTGCTCAGCTTCGTCTTCCACTTCATTGCAGGGCAGCACGGACGTCCCCGTTCCCAGTGAGTCCAGTCTCTCCTCCCCCATCCAATGACTTGACTTCTGCTCCTGATTGCGTGTCCTGTCTCCATGGCCCGGCCTGCGTGCCTGCCCTCCGTCACTATACCTGCTCCATCAAGCAGACTCAGGCCGCTGGTCTCCATGCACACTTCAGAGAACTCACGTCACCCTTCAATTCTAAACTCCACGGGGACAACTCCCAAGTCCCAGGCATGGGCCGGCCTCGCCATGGCAGCTCTGGCTCGGTATCTCCCATCTACCAGGCTCTGCCACATCCAAGTCCAGCCAACCCCCTCTGTCGGCAATGACCACAGTCACACCTGTCACCTCTTTGATTCTTACTACTGGGCAGTGCTTCACAAGTGCTGCTATTCGAAGCACTTGTTACATTCACTCCTCCAGTCCTCACGAACCTATGAGGCAGAGATACTATTATTACTCTCATTTTTCACATGAGGAAACTGCGATGTTGAGTAACTCGCCCGATGTTACAGAGTAAGTGTCGAGCTGGGTTCACACCAGCTGCAAAGTCCATGCTGCTAACCATGAGGCAACACGGCCCTGACAGACATAAAAATGAAGCTCCAACTCCCCATCTTCTAGTTACCCAGACTTAAAACCTTGGAGCTGTTTTTTGCAAATGGCTCTGCAAGCAAAGCCAGCTCCTCCCCTTTATGCAATCAGGTGCTAAGAAGTCCAGCTGGTCTTTCTTCTACACTGTCTCCTACCTCCTCTTCCCATCCTTCACCCCTGCTCCTGCCCAAACAGAATCTTGATTACATCACACCTCCCAGCAGAGGAGTAGCCTCCTGGTGAGAAGAGAGCTGGTATCCATTTCTGCCCTCCCCAACCCAGCCTCCAAAACACTAGGACTGATCCTTCAGAAATGCATTATTCACACATTCATTCAAGCACTCGGTAAACCACCACACTGGCTCTTTATAACAGGTACCCTGCCCATCTCCATGAAACTGAATTGAAAGATACTCAATTACGACCTTCAAGAAGATCGCAGCCCACAGGTTGTTTTCCATTTCTTGTCCACCATCCTCTACCCCCCACCCCCTGCCCGGTTCAGAACCCTTCGACAGCATTCCATGATTTGCAGCAGGGTCCCCAAACTGGCCACCCTCAGGCCAAATCCTCCAAAAAGACTTTTCTGTTTGGACCAATGTGCTTTTAAAAATTTGATCCTGAAATTCCTGAGCAGGCAACCTTCCCTTCCTAGTGCTTGTCCTCACTTACTTCATTGTGTCTCCAACTGAGATCCACGGACTAAAGTCTAAACTCTGAGTTGGCGTGCGAGGGCCTTGGCAAGCTGGCAGGACTCTGCCTCTGCCCTCCCCTTCCTTCCCCCTCCTGACTGAGCTCCTTCTCGGTCAGACGACTCCCTCACTGCTCCCAACCATGCCACGAGACCCGGTGGTGCCGGCTGCCCCCCTCCCCTCCTCTGCTTCTCTACACTCCCCCTGCACCTCTACACTCCCCCTGCACAAGTTCCTTCCTCCTCGGTGCTTCCCATGGCCCCTGCAAGCTAAGCTGACGTTCCCATCTCTGCAATCCCCTCTACTATGCACTGACTTTAGCACTTGACTACATGGAAATGTCTTTCTTGACAGACCACAAATTCCTGGTTTGGAATGTCTGCGATTTTCTTATTTGGTATCACTCTCATTCCATTTACTTAAATGAAAAATGCATGCTTTTTGTAGAGTTTAAGCAAAAATTGAGTAGCATAAAGAAGGAGAAAAGAAATCATGCAAAATCCCATCACTCAGAAATAAGCAGGTTCTCCCACTGATTATTTGGCAAACCTTATTCTTTAATGTGTCTTTTTAAGAACCTATACATACATAAGGATGGGAGGACAGATGATGGGAGAAATTTAGAACACTAGGACCATGAATTATTTTTAAATACAAATTTAAGGCTCAATTTTATTTGAACTTAGAAGAAAATGAAGTAGAACCAAAGGAACGCCAACTTTCAATAATTACTTCTTCTCCACATGATATATTAATTGCCTACGGATCTCTCTAAGGTTAAGGAAAAGATGGTGAAAGATATTTTCATAGGTTTTCACCCTTTTAAACTACATGTTTCAGTTTTGCACAGGATTGGCTCGCTACCAAGAAAGATAAAGTTAAAACTTACTTTCACTTACCTTTCAGTCCCACCCCATTTTTGCAGATTTTATTACTATTTTTGTTTTGTTAAAGTTTTAATATTTGCAATCTGTTTTGCAACCATAACTTCCCACTGTTTAACCAAAGTTCTGAATATAAAATGGACAGAAACCTCAAAAGACATTTAACACAGCTTCCTCAAACTTCTATCCTGGTTGGTTAAATTTCACTAACTTCATTTTTCAAGGAAGGCTCCCAAGTTCATTTGAGTTTACAGATGAATGTCTGTTGCTTTCATGCCTGAGTGCCAGCTTCGCTGGACGTAATGTTCGTGTTCACATTTTCATTCTCTCGAAGATACTGTTCCACTGTTCTCAGACATTAGATGTTTCTACAAAGTCTGAGGCAAGCCTAGGTGTGTCTTTCTTGATTTTCCTGCCTTTTCCGCACAATTCTTTAAGCTTTAAATTCAACACCTTAACCAGGATGTGCCTATGTCCAATATCACACACACATCAGCTTTTCCTGGTGTACACAGTGTGCCTTTGGATCTTTAAATTCAGTTTTTCACTCACATTGGGAAATTTTTCTTCTATTACGTCTCTGAATACTTTTCTGATCCGCTGTTGGGCCATTTACCGAGACAATCATTATTCTGATGTTGGACTGTTTTTGTCTTTGTTCCCTTATCTATCATCATCTTTTCTCCAAAATCTAAAATCTCTTAAAATTTTTCCTCCACATTCACTCTGATTATCTCAAAGCCTTTCCTTCAGGTCAATAAGTCAATTTTCAGCCACTGAATAGGTAATGTACTGTCTACATTTATTGACTTAGCTTTACAATATCTCTTCCAACCTCATCGTAGTATATTAATTTCCCTTTAAAAGCTAGAATTTTATTGAATTCATAGTCTATAGTGCGAAGTATTTTCAGAGTTCCCTTCAGGTCTCTGGATATGTTTTCATCTAGATTGGGATCTTGGTCTGTCTTCTGTATGTTCTACTCCTTTCCTTCATTTTTTACTATAGTATATTTGAACAGTTGCAATGTTATTTTTTTCACTGTGCTTGTGCTAATACACAGATAGCTCTGTCCTGTTGTGAAGTAGATAAATTCTCCAAAATCCCTTTCCCACCTTTATCTGGGAACTTTAGTTCCTATGAGATACAGGGCTGGGTTCTGCTTTCTAGACACTTTGCAGTGGCCTACACAGTGGGAAGGGAAAGAGCTGGCTGAGACAGTGCACAAGCTTTGCCCTCTCTTCTGGGATTCTGTCACACCAGGGCCCATGCACTGAAGCTAGAAAGGCATCCTTCTCCTGTGGATTCTGGATAATGCTTCTAACTCAGCAAGATTTTGCCCTAAAAATGGATGTTGGGTAACAACTGGAGAGGCAAGATATGTGATCTGGTTCTACTCCACCATCTTTACCCAGGAGTTAACCCATTTGCTTAAGAACAGCTTCTCTTGAGAATAAAAGCTATCTGGTATCACCAAAAATTGTTTTAGTATCTCCTGTATAATTAGAAGATAAATAAATTTTCTGAATACATGAACTTCACCAATTATCAATGTGGATTCAAATACATAACTATCCTCTTTGAAAAGTATGAAATACAGATGTACAGATATTACATAGATATTTGCACTCTAAGTCCTAAACTTGGGTTTTGTTCTAATAGGCAAGAAAGAAAGGAATACAGACCTCGACTGAAGGTACATCCTGCTTCTCAGAACATACGTCTTCTTTAGACGCTTTGTGAATCTTCTTTTCTGAAGAAGACTTTGTGTCAACCTTTTTCAAAGTTTCACAATTGTCTACTTCATTCTTGACAGGCACTTGCTGGTTATTCCCTTGAATAAATAAAAATGATTCAATTTCTAGCTAATAATTTCCATTCACATTCCCCATAGTTAAATCTTCTTCCTACACCAAACAATCTCATTTGATTTAATGAGATTTAGACTTAAGGACTGTTTTGACATCCACAGTGCTCTAGAAATTTATTTTGTTTATAGGTGAAAATGTACTTATATTAAGAGTTTTACAAGCAGTCGTTAAAAGAGGTCATGGGAAGAAAGTGCAGGGGCACACCATTATTCATAGCGGCATTATTCATGAAAGTCAAAAGGCAGAAACAACCCAAATGTGCATGGACGAATGGATGGATAAACAAAATGTGGTAAATACCATGGAACACCATTAGCCTTAAAAAGGAATGATTCACTGCACTACAATGTGAATATAATTAGCATTACTGAACTGTACACACAAAAATGGTTAAGATGAGGAAAAAAAGGAATGAAGTTCCGAAACATGACACAACATGGATGGACCTTGAAGACATTATACTGAGTGAAATAAGCCAGTCACAAGATAAATATCGTGTGATCCTATTTGTTTGAGGGACCTAGAGTCATCAAATTCATTGAGATAAAAAGTAGAATGGTGGCTACCAGGGGGTGGAGGGACAGAGTATGGGTAATTATTGCTTAATGGGTACTGAGTTTCTGTTTGGGATGATGAAAAAAGTTCTGGAAATGGATGGCAGTGACGGCCGTAAAATGATGTGAATGTACTTAATGCCACTGAGCTTTACAATTTAAAATGGTAACTTTTAGGTTATATATACTTTACCACAATTTTTTTTAAGTTAGGGGAGGGAGAGAGGGAGGTAAGATCTTGGGTTCTGGTCATGACTCAGACACTAATTAGTTTTACTGATCAGAAGTAAGTCTCTTAAGCTCCCTGAGCTACAGTTTCCTTATTTATGAAATGACAATACCACTTCCTCTGCCTACCCTGCCTGACTGTTATGAAGATGCAACCAGAACAGACAGAAATATAAAGGGTCACCACCAATAGACACATGAACAGCTGGAGGGCAGGGCCTTCTCCTGCAGGAAACGCCCACCTGCCCTGGGAACAGCACCTGCGGGGTGAGAACCAAGCGCGAGACAATCACGCTGGCAAGGTCTGCACCAGCAGGAACCACATCTGAAATGTGACCTTTCCTTTGTTTTTTCAAGTGACTTCACTAAGTGTATTTCTTCTTCTATCCTTGACTTTGACATATGGTCAAATAGACCTCAACCCCACCATAACTGGGCTCAGTGTTCTAATATGAATCAGAAAGGATTTCAATACCTTCCCCTTCTTTCTTTAACTGAAAATCCCTCACGACACCTTGGCCATCTGAGAAAGTGTAGATGCCCACAGTGCAAATACATCACAGCAGAGCAGGCTGCCCGCTCCCATCCGGCCCTGCTGATGGGCCTGGGGCTGCACGAGGCTCTCAACCCAAACGACAGGAGGGGGTCAAACGCCCTCCAGATTCTGCAATCCTGAAGCTACAAATCAAGCTCACTCAAAGCAAGATGCATACATTTCAACAATAACACTTAAAAGGTAAGCATTCTTTTATTTTGTTAACAGAGAATTATGTAAATATTACGTAGCTATAAAAATGCTGGGGAAGCATAAATTCCTCTGCAACACAGATTGGGTGTGAGACACCCACAGAGGAAACCATCCAGGACCGCGAATGAGCCGGGAAAGAGCCAAGAGCAAGGGAGACAGGGTCCAAACAGAAAAAGACATCATAAACAAAGACATCACTTCGGATTCCGGAAGCCATCGGTATGAACAGAATATAGATATTCTCCTCCAAAAATGTGCTGTGACTTTCCTAGGGTCTTAATTCATGAGAAAATGGTTTTCCTCAAGCTTTCTTCAGGCCAAGAATAGCACTAAAAGTATTAGTCATCAAAGTTTCTTAGGAAGGATCCAAATTTAATATCCAACACTAAACTACCCCCTAAAAAGGGATAAAGCACAGACTCTCCGAAAATTACTAATGCCTATTGTGGGGGCCAAGAATTAGGACCAACAATAAAATGAATTCAAATTCAGTCTTTGAGAAATTCTATCACGACAATATTCAAGAATTCAGAAATACCGTGAGCATATACTTCATTTAAAAAATGGAGCCATCCCATGGCATCCTACTAAGCGTGCTTACTCACAGCATTATACATTTTTCTGCCATTTATCTCACGGAGTAGGAGTATTTGAGCCACAAAGATAACAAAACAAATACAAGAACAGGAACAAGTTAACGGGCCAGAATCCGACTTGGATTTCTACTGAATCAAATCTAATTGTATGATATATTTTGAGTAAACCACTAGATCTTCATTTCCAGTTATCAGTATCTGTAAGCAAATGAGACTATTTTTTGAATTTCTGCAAATATTGGTATTTCAGAAATTTTGGAGGTATCTATCTAATTCAGTGAAAACTTTCATGTGCTATTAATTTCAAGGTTTTAGGGTATTATTAAATTTAAAAGTCCATTATCCTTTACATTATTATAAGCAGAAACAATGACAAATTTCCTAACTATTCCTGAGGCCAGAAGCAATTTGCCTCTAGCCCTAATTCTAAGTCTGTATTATTTTGATCATATAATGAAAAAATAACAGTTATAAACATTTTGAAAAGAGACAAATTTCAAAAGATCACTTACATGACACATAAAGCCCTGCTGTTGTCAGAGCATCAAGAGACTCTGGACCGTGTAACACATGCTTGGAAGGCATCGCTGTTTCACGGTTGTTTGACAGGCTGATGCCAAAAAACAAGTGTGTGAAACAGAGCCCTGAAGAATCTGTCAAGAGACTGCATTTCTAACAGGAATTTTAATTTACGATTTACTACAGGACTCTCAGGAGGAGGCAGGAGAAAGAGCAGGAAGGGGGTGACACATTTTCTGTTATTCAGAAAACACTCTGTTTCTCTACAACAACAACGGTGAGCACGTAGCCAGAGCCATTAATACACAGCCTGGAAGATTTCGTTCTCACACAAGAAGTTACCCTCAGAAAAAAACACTGTCTCAGAATAAGAGAAGGCACAGTGCTTCAGGCACCTCCAGGAGTTCTGGAGGGTTCAGGATGTCATTTCAGGCACTCTCGGGAGAAAGGCCACCTCCCCAGGCCCCGTTCCCAAAGCCAGTCTTGTCACTAGACCTGGTTCTAAGAACGTCTGTGTACTTTGGGAAAAATGGCTAGCATGTGCCACAGACACTGACTGGTTTCAACTGAGTGAGTGGAAGTTCCCGAGAGGCCATCAGTTCAGCTCGCAAGACTGAAGCTGTTTTCTTCAGATTCTGGAAAGGATCTTAAGATGGAAACACAAAGTGAAATCCTTTTCAAAGTAAGAAAAGGACTGATGCTCAAAGTTGGAAGTGAAAACTTGGAAGGTTCTTACATTTTTGGTTTTCTCATTCTTGAGTGTTCTTTACACCCTGTGACCCCCTGCCTGTCACCATCTGCCAGCTTATTACAATGCTTTCCTTCAAAATCTGACAAAGGAACCCCGAACCCTCAATATGACCAAAAGACTCCATATCTTACCTTCAAACTACAATTTGCTTCCCCTAAATTTCTCAGTCCTTTCTTATTTTTAAAATTCTCAATTCTTTAAAATGTTTAAATTGTAAATTGATGGCAGGCCACTTGTTTACTTTTTAACCTCTTTGATATTTTCCTAGAATAGTGATGTAAACAGAAAACAGTCAGAACCAAATACATGTCAGTGAAGGGATTTCCCTGTGAGGAACCTCCTGCTGACAGATTAATTCTGGAGAGAAATACAGGGCTGCAAATTAGCGCCTTTGAATTTGCTGGTATGAACATGGTGGAAAGCCAAAGTTCTTTCATCAACTCTTATGTGATCTGACCAGCAATCACCCTGATACTGCTTAACAGGCTGACAAGTCAGCTAAAGAGCAGTTTTAAAAATATTCTTGAAGTGAGAGATTGGTTTTCATTTAAAGCATCATAAGCATACCAGTCATCTGTACAGGGAGGAAAGGTTCGAGGCAGGTTTGCCATCTACAATGATACCAGCAAACCCTATGTTTGTGGGCTCCCTTATTAAATTTACTCACACTTGCTGAAGTGTTATTAGATATTATATGGTCATCTAGGCTCAACTACAGGCATTAAACAGCATGTACTGCACAAGAGGATCCAGGAGCACCAAGCCGAATCCTCTGACCCACCCTGGCACTACATGGCTGGTCCACGCCCTTCAAAGAGCTCTGATGCAGCAGAAGGCCTTCCCATCCATCCGCCCACAAGGCCACAGCCCTTGCATTCTGCAGGCACATCTACCCAGATGTCTGATGGATGCAATGGACCACAGAAGACGCACTTCTGGAGGAACAAGTCCCTCAAACCAGTCTGATTTTAAGTTTGTGTAAAGCCAGCCTATGTCAAATACTGTCCTCAGGCCTAAGTGACACATGAAACAAGAGAAAAACCCAGCTAGACTCACTCCATAATTTCACCCTTTCATGAGAGTTTTGTAGTCTGGGCCCTAGACAGTGTCCGGACAGAAATGGATGAACAGACACCCCACTGCCCCACCATCAACACCCTCAGACAAGGAATGCTGTGACTTCATGGAGATCTGGTAGAGGCTTCATCCAGGGGGCGCACTCACACGCTGGGGGAGAGGCCGTGGGGATAGCTGGCCCTGTAAACAGGAGTCCTCTTCAAGTGTGCGCACTGCTGCCAGGGAAACGGCACCAACAGGGTGGAACAAGGGGCACCGGGAGTGATGCACAAATTGCCCAAACCATGTTCTACTCAGAGGACCCTGCCTTCCTTTTGAATTAGAAATGTCCTTTGACGGAACATTTAAAATTCAGGTTGGTATTTTCCCTACTAAATGCATCAAGCTCATTAGAATCAGCCAATCTATTAATATAATCTTCTCTACAATATCAAGGAGTGAAAAATATGATGTTATTTATATTTAGATGTTTCAAATAAGATCAAAGGTAAGTGATTCTTCCAGATTAAAAAGTGTCAAAAATTTGACTCTTAATGGGAGTAGAAATATGCTTATCAAAATGGTCAGGATAGACACACAAAAATAAGCACAGGCTCTTATGCCAGAAGCCAGAGGGATCAGTTAAAGATTTAATGACAAATGTATGTGTAGGTAGGCTTCCCAGTCTAGTTTTGCTTGCATTTTTATTAACTGCATTTGCTACGAGAGAACATCTACCTTCTTTTCACCAAGAAACAACACCAGAGAAGAACCAGGGACAAGGAGCATGCAATGGTGGCAGCTGTTACATACAGAGTGTTGGTAAGTTTTGTTTCGTCAGAAACATGTCATAGGCTGATTGATTTTTGCAAATAGTCTGAAAAGCCAAGATAAAAGATACTTCGGAAGAGGTGTCCATAAATTCCAACAATACAATATGACATTCGCATCATTATAATGAATGTACTGAAAAAAGTAAACTTCTTAACCACAATGCTCTAAAAACTTGGTGTCCCGTCCTAAACTTTCCTTCTTAGAAATGGTATTTCAACATCTATACCTTTGCTAATAAAACTTTGTGTGTGAAATAAAAATTCAGCAGCCACAGTTCAAACTAAAGTCATAGATGGGAACAAATTCCACTAAGAACAGACTGGAGACAAACAGGAGAGAAGAATCACCAAGGAGGATGGAAAAATTACCATTATTTTTCCTGGAAATTTCTGGCAAGTCTGACTGGCACTGAGGTGAATTTCTCGGCAAGTGATTTTCAGGTAGTTTCTTAGGGGTCTTCAGAGGACAGACCTCTCGCTCCTTGAGCTCAGCTATGTTTTCTGAAATCTGAAGGTCCGTTTCCTTAGGAAACATACATGTCTGTACTCCCTCCTTCACGTGACATTCGGAAGAAGTATTACTGACAGCAATTGCGTTTTTCAGTGTGTTTTCTTCTTTACTCAGTAAGTTTTTGGGAAGAGTTAGATTCTTCTGCAGGTTGACGTTTAGGCCACCTGTGTACTTGAGGCCCACCCAGGCCTCGCCCATCCCGGCAGGGCATGCGTCCTCTTTAGCAGCTGCCAGGGAGCCACCTGGGGCCGAGGCCTGCTTGTCCTCTGCAGGGGCGCTGGCACTGCCAGCGACGGCTGCGCTGGCTTTGTGTTTCCCATAATAGACCGAGCACTTGTGCTTTTTCTGCGAATGGCTGTAGGTGGCCGGGCTCCTCTTTGTCGCGTTCTGGATCCTGCTCTGCGGGGGGTTTACCGGAAGGCAGCTTTTCCCTCGACCTTTATCGGAGGGGCTGTAGGTATCAAGAAAGTTCTTGCAATTGCTTCTGGATTTAAGAAGAAAAACATTCAACATAAAGGCAAACCAAGTAAACCTCTCCCTCTCTGTTTCTAACTCCATGAGAAAGAGGGAGCAGTCTGGGGTACACCAAGGAGTTCTCACCTTTCCTTCTTCTAAAGCTCTGGGAGTTTAATAAACTAAGTCCTTACGTGAAGTCTATCTTATAATGAAAGAAATGGTGTAGCTGTCACACAGTGACTTAAAGAAAATTGTACTGAAACAAATTTGGAACCAAAATGTATATGACCTTAAAATAAAATCAGAAATGAGTCATACCAAAGGTGAGAACCCTCTCCCCACACTACAAGAATTCTTACTTGTGAGAATGGGAGCTGATTACATCCATCGGACTATTGCTTTGCTGTGAAGAGGAGCTGGCATTTTGCCTCTGTCTCGTTTTCATGAACTCCATCAGAATGTACTGTGCTTGTTGGAAGGCTATTAAAATCACACCCAACAGGGACAAACTGAGGACGAAAGCAACGGGGTTCATTACTGCCCGGTTGTGACTGGCATTAAAAAGACTAGCTCACTAACACAACATTGTAAATCAACTATACGCCAATAAAAATTAAAATAAAAAAAAGACTAGCTCTACAGAAGAGCGGTGAATCAACTGATGGGAAAAGTCTAAAGAAATGCTATTAAGATTCCATATCTTATGGATATGGAATGACTCCATAATTTCTGACAACTCTTAAAGATTCAAAAAAACTGTTCCTGAAAATGTGAATATTTATAATTCTGACATACCAGTTCAATTTTTAAAGACATTTCCAGGATAAAATCACATTTTAAAGGGTCCTTCTAGTCTTCTAATCTCAAACTGCCGTTGCACTGAGCTAATAACACATCCTATGTCACAGATGATGTTTGTATATCTTAAATGTTACATATAACATTCACATCTTCCACCGGGACTGCCAATGAACATATATGGAACACAACTGTCCATTACACTCCTAGGTCCTATGACTCTCCTACAATTAGTTTAGAGAATAATAAATTCTCTTCAAGCATACCAGGAACTACTTTGTCTACTTCACGAATGTCAAAATTCCACTCAATTCATATGCTTTGATCCCACTGGGCAATATACATTTCCATGCAACTCGGCTGGATGGCGTCTCCACTCAGTGAGGGAGGAACAGTGGAGAAGGTGGCAACTTACCTGACAAAGAAGACGGTGAGCCTCCAAAACGACTCCTCCCAGCTGGGTCCCGGAACCACGTCCGCACACAGAGGCAGCAGGTGATGAGGGAGGGTCACGTTGAGAGTGAAGCGAAACTCCAGGTCTGCCGCCGTGACCAGAGTCAGCTCGCGGATGACCCAGGAAGAGGTGAAGTCTGGAGTAAACCTGACAGCAAGAGGCATCTTTATGAACTCTGATGGTTTTAATTTTAGGCACAAAACAAAATAATCATAATGGCAGCAGAATTTCTTACTTCTGCAAGATAAATACTAACATGAAAACAACTCAAGACATCTTAACAATGAAAAAAAGTTTTTCCCCACAATATAGTAAATGCGACCCCAAACTGAAATGAGGTTAAAGTCCAATGCTCACACAATGCTGATGTCCCGGGACGTGTTGGGGTCCAAGGAAAACTGCTGACAGTCTAGAACTTCAAATCCATAACCTTGGCAATTATACCCATTAATTTTCAGAGATGTCACAGTTATAGGAAGTGGTCCGATATTCTCAACCTTAAAGTTCTTTGTAATTGATAAAATTTGCTTGCTGTCTTTCAGTTCTAGTGAGGATGAAAAGTGATATTTAGTACAGATGAACTGCAAAATTTATTTAAAATAATTTACTGAATCAACATTTACTGAATCCACAAACCATGATCTACACGATTAAAATGTAAAAAAATTCAATACAAGCTCAAAGCATGATTCCTAGCTAAATTCTAGAATGGTTCTAGATTCTACTACCAGGATATGATAAAAATACTTAACTAGTCAAGGCTTTTCTTAAGTTAAATGATCTGCCTAGGTACCAAAATCTCTTCTTTGTTCTTTTACTTATTAAAGGTTAAGGTGAAAAGTTTATTCTTCTCAGAAGCCTAACAGTTTGGATTTACCATGAGCCACCATGCACCCTGTGCCCCGGGAGCCTCATTCACACCCAACAGGACCAGTTAGGAGGGTGTGTGTGCTTCTGTGTAAACCCATCACGGACACTAGAAACACAGTTCAAACTCCCATTACATTAAGAGGTAGTAAATAGTTAAATCCTTGCAAATAATGAGAGCACATTTCATGTTGGGAGTTTAAAAAAGGAAGAGGTATCAATTTTTTAAATATTCCTATAAATTTATAACCCACAATTTATTCCATATTAGGACTAATATTTTATCTGGTTCTATGGTTTATACTCCTCCATAATTCTAACTTTCAAGGCAACTCTAAACTATTGAATGAGTGAATGAATGAATGAAAAAAAATGAACACTCTGATGAAGATTTTGAATGCAAAATGGCCAGTCTTTTCAAACTCAGTGCTCATTTAGCATAGTTTTCTAAAACAAAAAAAATTTATAATCAGGCGTTAAAATAGCTCTACAAATTATCCAATGGTTTCACCAATCAGTTTCTCCATAGGAAACATACTGTTACACTAAAATGCTTTCAGTGTGATCCTGAAATTAAAAATGATAACAGGAAAACAAGACAGAATTTACCAAAAACATTTTACATCTATTGGTTTATTTTTGGCTTAGTTCTTAAGGAAGCTCTTGGAACTAATATAAATAGTTTAAACGCATTTAATTTAAATACATGCAAAACTTAGAATTTTCTAATGGAACACTTAAACAAATTTCTAAATCTGCATTGTCTGATACAGTAGCCACTAGACACATATGGCTACTTAAATTTAAATTAAATTTAAATTAAATAAATTTAAAAATTGAGTTTTTCAGTCACACAAGCTATATTTTAAGCACTCATTAGCCACATGTAGCGAGTGGCTGCCGTACTGGACAACACAGATGTAGAACATTTCCATTACTGCAAAAGGGTGGTGAGCTCACCTTCAGCCTTCTCTCTACTTATCATCTTGGTGTGATTTTTTATGATTAGGTAACTGATAACCAAATTAACAGTTTCACACTATTTATCTTAAATATTTGACACTCTACTGGTAACTTAACATTATACTTTTCCCCCCATATCTATTACTTAAGTTGGGTTAAATATCTAAGGCTATTGTTTCTAATCAAGTGGTACCAGCCTACATATTCTCAAATGTTTGCCTGATTTAATTATTAGCATCAATACAATGAATTTACTGTAAATTTTTAAAAGAATCTTCTCATATCTCCTTTTGCTCTTGGCTTTGGCTCCAAGCCTGTCCTGTCCAAGTGCCACACATACAGACCACACACACGGACCACACGCAGGGACTCACGTCTCCGGCAGCCCATCAGTGTGGACTCGGGCACCTTAAAGCGCAGTGAACCTCCAGTGCCAGGAAGTCTCCCGCCCACTTTCAGTAGCTCTCTTGCTCCAAATCCTTCCACGCCAATCATGTCGATAACAGTCAAGTTATTCCTACAGAGAAAGGAGATGCAAATAAAAATGCACTGCAATAGAGTTGTCACAAGATACAATGCACTTGAATTTAAATATTCCTAATTAGCAAAACAAAATTTTTTAAGTTTTGAGAAAAAACTCAGTTTAAATAGTGTGGCATCTCCCGCCATCTCAGAGCACGGAAGCTGCCAAGCCCGGCAGAGTCAAAGCAAGCTGAGTGGGCAAGAACGAGCAAATGATCATGATCGCTCTCCAGTTTCCACCCAAGAATGGAAACCTATATTTTTCTAACCAGGCACCAGGGTGGTGATCATACCTCCAAGAGACAAAACGTGAAGGAATAAACTGGGGGGGCCACAAAGAAACATTAACAAATTTAGACAAAATGATAAAAATTGTTTATAGGGTGAATTAAGGAGTTTTCATAGTAATTGTGACTGTAAGAAATTCTTCCTTAGGGTTAATTCTAGAAATGAAATCCTACCCTATCTTTTGAACCAAAGATTTAAAATAGCATCCTACAAATAGGATGTATCTACTCAAGTTCTTATTAGTCAAATAGTAATTCAGACTAGCTTTTGCCTTTTCATTAACTGAAATCAGGATTCTTAGGATGGAAAGTTCAGTGGAAATGATGTTTAAATGATGCAGACTGCACTGAAAGTCAGTTGCCATTAAGGTAAACCCTAGAAGCAAAATACACTGAGATATCTTTACATCTTCATCTAAAGGATTAAGACCTTTATTGAACCACTTAAAAGCCTTTAAAGTGATGTTAGATGAGTGACATTGTTTACAGAAAAATGTGGTGTCTCTCAATACAGAAACCACCACAAATAAATTAACTACTATAAAAAACTGAGACTTTCTTTTCAAGCCTGGCACAGTTGAAGCTGGGATGAGGTAAAGCTTCTCTCTACACTTCCCATGACCTTAGTTCTTCAACAGAGAATGTGTTTAAAAGGACAGCAGAGCGTTGTCAGCAGAGCACTAAAATGCTTACTAGAACATTAGTTATTAGTTTGCTCTAGTCAGCATTACTTAAAATGCTTAACAAAACAGTCTCTTTTTTAATTTAATTAATTTTTTATTGGAGTATAGATGATTTACAATCTTGTGTTAGTTTCTGCTGTACAACAAAGTGAATCACTTATACATATACATATACATATATCCACTCTTTTTTAGATTCTATTCCCATATAGGTCATTACAGAGTACTGAATAGAGTTGCCTGTGCTTAGTTATCTGTGTGGCAAATCTTTGATACAACACCAATATTCAACAAGTGAAGTCTCTTGAAGGTTCTTTATGATGTGAAATCTGAAACTATATTAATGAATTTTCATAGCTTGTTACATTAAAATCCAGTGGTCTATCTTGCACATTTTACCAGGGATGATTTTTGGATTATCATAATTAGTTATTTGGAAAATACTGTTCACTGTGATATGCAGATCTTCCAAATGTTTACACATTTCATTATACTTATAAAAATCACATTTATTAATATCCTCACTGATGTTAACAGAAAAGTACTTTAAGTACTGAGAAGCTGTGAAGCTCACAGTGGCAGATACAAGTTTTCCAAAACTCTACTTTTCATGCGAATGCTCAAATTTTATCATTGGCAACAGACACTACCCTTGAAGTGACAGGCTCACTTTGTTCATTTTCAAGAAAACATTTGCCAAGTACCTGAATCTGAAACAACCATAGTTTGTCTGCTAATCATCCTTTCAAGTAAAAATGGTGTTCCATGAAAAAAAGTGGCTAATTCAGCTTATAATTCAAACAGTCGCCAACGTACTTTTCTTGGAGACAACCATGGATGCAGTATGAGTGCTTTATGGGTACTTCTTTTTTTTGGCAGGGGGCGTGTATAGTTGTTTTACAATGAGCAAGCAGACTCTTTTAAGAACTTTATCTTAGTGCATTTTCTTTTTAGCAGCATTCACTTGCAGAAGAACAAACTCATATATTAAAGGAAGTCCAGAATAAGAAAGTCTTTGCCAACTGATATGATACTGGAAAAGCTTAAAAAATATATATAACTAAAACGTCATTAATGAAAAAATTAAATTTGTGTTAGAAGTCTCACCAATGCAGGGAGAGCTTCAACATAGATCTGTATTTACTGTAAATTTTTGAAAGAAGACTCTCAATAAAGAGTAAAGAGGAAAAAAAATTCAGAATGAAAAACATTTAACTGCTTAAATCAGCTGGCAATAACTGTTCATTTAAAAGGAAGGAAAAGAAGTAAAACAAGCCAGTGGGCTCAACTAAGGACTTTTTCCATTGTCCTTTGGGGCTACAGAGAATTCCAGAAGCAAGACAGACATGAGAACAGTGTAAATCCAAACACCGCGGAATGAAAACGTATATGGCAGTGTTTCAATTATTCTTCTGAGCTGAGGACAGAAAAGTAAGTGTGGATGTGTGTGTGTGTGTGTGTGTGTGTGTGTGTATGTGTTCATGTGTGTGCTCTACCCTCTGTGACGTCAGATGAGATGCTGCGGGAAGGGTACCGCCACCCTTGGAGAGGTGGGCTCACGCTCCCCACGGTACAAGGCAGGAACCTGACACACAGGAGGCCTAAGTGTGGAGCCTCAGGGAGCCGCTCTCCTCAGCCACTGCCTCTCCTGCCCTTGGACACAGATCATCACTGAGGGCCTGAGTGAGTCAACGTCACCTCTCAGCTAAAGAGATTCTTGAGAGAAAGAGAGTCAGCCAGCCAATGAGAAAGGGACACACCTACCGGATTAGGATGAGGGAGGTGACTTTTCCATAGTCAGCTGGCGTGAAAACTACACCAACCCTTTTCCTTTCCAAAGGCTGCAAATGTAGGTGGAGGATGCCAAACCTGGATTCCTCAGAATGCACACCCTGCAAGTTATTAATAAATGCAATTAACTCCTAGAGAACAAGATTCCATCTTCATTAAAATGCATAAACATGACTGCTGTTTCTTTAACGTCTGGATCTGACCACCCAAATCAACCTGTGGAACTTGTTTACCGGGAGAGTTCACACCCATCAAAAGTTCCCGAGCCCGGCTGAGAAGCAGAGGCAGAGGCTGCAGGACAACCTGACACGGATGCTGGAAAGGGGACTTGCCGCCTGGACCAGATGGGAGCTGGGGCTACAGGCCTTTGATGCAAAGATGCTTTGGATGTAAAACATGACCGAGAAAACAGAGCAAGAGCCTCTGCCTGAATGCTACAGGGATCTGACCAAACCACCTGTCCACTGCTGGACAACCCTAAATTCTCTTTAATATTAAGTTTATAAAGAAACCATCTTTATTTAGTTTCTCCATTTAGGAGAAAGATCTTTATTTATTCATATCCTCCTTTATTCTCCACAAGATTTCTCACTTTCTCTGAATAAATTTTGTGTTCTAAATTTAATATTCAAGATTTAGTTCTTCATCATTGTGGTAGACTTTCCCTCTTTCCAATGTTTTTTCTAGCTGCTTCTCACTAAAAATAATGTATTAATTCTTTAGAACTGTAACCATGTAGTCTGCATAATGTTTCTCTTTTCTATATTTTTAGTTTTTAAATTTGTTTTATCCCTCAGTTATTGCTCGCATTTCCCATACTATCTGAAAGAAGAAATAGTGATGGTATTTGATTCATTTTCATTAAAATTATAAACTTCACGAAGGGAGGACTTCTGCTTTATACACATATGAATATTGAAAAAAAGCTGCCGATTTAGGGTATTAAAAGCATAATAACAGCAGCACCAATTATTAAATAAAATAGTTCTTATATGCCAGGCTCTGGAATATAATTAGGTATATAAAATGCTAAGCATTCTATAAACCTATGGAATCTTCAAACATTATTATGAGTGAAAAAGAGGAGACCTGGAGAGGTTAAATAATTTACCCAGGACTACATGGAGGAGCCTGGATTTGGAACTTTGAATGTCCAATTCCACATGCTCTTAACCAAAGGAACTGCATTTCTAAAAATAAACCAACAAAACAAAAATGTAGGCCTTTCTTATATGACAACGAATTCTAATAAGAATTTTAAGTTCAATTTGTAGTGTCTCAGAGACATTGATACTGACTATTCTTTCTGTCAATGTAATAAATTAACAATGGTTTGATATTTCCTTTGTCACAAAAGGTGTAACATTCTCGGGGAAAATCTTCAATCACAGATTAAAAACTTTTTGCGAGTTGCACTATTTGTTTAAATCTGAATAGAACACTGACATGTAAAAGAAACTGGCATTATTTTTGGAATTTCAAATTATATGTGACTAAATAGTCGTGGGACAAAATACCTGTTAGCATTTTGGACTCATTTACCTCCCAACAGTCCTGGAAGACTGCCTGGTGAAGAGAAGAATGAGAGGGACAGGGCAGGACAGGCTTGCTAACACAAGACCCTGCTGCCTAGACCACTGACAAAGGGAAAGGAACGTTATTGCTTGCGTGTTTCTTCCTATAAATAACTCTGTTAAAAATCCACTTAAGGGCTTCCCTGGTGGCGCAGTGGTTGAGAATCTGCCTGCTAATGCAGGGGACACGGGTTCAAGCCCTGGTCTGGGAAGATCCCACATGCCGCGGAGCAACTGGGCCCGTGAGCCACAACTGCTGAGCCTGCGCGTCTGGAGCCTATGCCCCGCAACAGGAGGGGCCGCGATAGTGAGAGGCCCGCGCACCGCGATGAAGAGTGGCCCCCGCACCACGATGAAGAGTGGCCCCCGCTTGCCGCAACTAGAGAAAAGCCCTCGCACGAAACGAAGACCCAACACAGCCAAAAATAAATAAATAAATAAATAAAGTAGCTATTTAAAAAAAAAAAAAAAAATCCACTTAAAAGCTTGCTTTGATTCGTTCTAACTCACAGTTGGAGGTTATCTGTGGCCCCCTTTTTCAAGTTAATCTAGAGCCAACAGTGTATCTTTGGAGGGTTATGGGTAGAGAAAGAAGAAAATATCCAAGGCATTTGAATACGTGTGTGTATTAGAACCACAGTGACATGCATATGTGTGTCTATGTGTGTGTATTTTTTTAAGAGATGCTTCATTTTTAATTGATCTCAAGCACAGAATACCAGTGACCCACAGAACGACTGCGTGAAAACTAAGAAAGCAGGCTGCCAGTTCCCAGTCAAGCAATGTCCTCGCCACGTGACATGTTTACTCCCTCCCTGGGTATTTATGCAAGACCTCATGACAGCCCAGAGGCTCAAGACTCCCAGAAATCCTTTTTTATAGAGCAGGTGACTATCACAGAAACTGGGTGATCTGCTAAAAACATGAAGCCAGTTTAGTAAGAGAAGATTTCTTTTTAACGTATTTGTTTTTACCTTATCTTGCCCTTAAAAGAATTTGATGGGGCCAAGGAATCTTAAGAGAATTATAAATTCTGGGATCTCGAGTTTTATGGTTTTCTACATAGCTCTGATTCAATTGTTATTTCTTCACTCACATGAATCTAAATAATCAAATTAAAATGATTTACAGGCTCACATGAACCATGGGCTCCTGCTGCATTAGTTAATTGGAAAAAGCTGCTATGTATACTTAACTCCTAGAATATAAAAATAGAGAGCCACATATATTACATAAAGACACTCGAAACACAAATCAGTGAGGCCCATATGCTATGTGTCTAGTTTGTCAGCATTCTTTTTTCTGTTTAAAGATGACATCCTACCCGGTAAGGGCAAGCTTTGGTGAGCTGGAATTCACTAGTTGTGAAATTAATCATCTGCACATCGGTGCCAAACCTATAAAGAAAAAAATGTTTAAAATAGCATTCAGATCACCAAGAAAGAAAGAAAAACATACGTGTGCATATAGATACATATGCATTTATTTGCACACAGACCCAATTCACCCCGACCTGTCACTCCTGTGTCCCAGCCCCCCACACTGTACCAGGCATGTTGTAAGAGCTCAATAAATATTGTTGAATGAATGTTGGCAGCACAGCATGTAAAGAATCATATGGTGACAAAAGCTCCCAATATGAAGCAATTTTTTTTCCCCAAATGGTTCACAGCTATGGAACCTGATAGGAAGTGACTCTCAGTCATGGACAGTTCTATCTCCCAGTGGACATTTGGCCACGTCTAGAGACACTTTTGGTTGCTGCAGCTGGGGAGGTCCCACTGGCATCTACTGGGTGGAAGCCAGGAATGCTGCTAAACATCCTTCAAAGCACAGAATGCCCCTACCCCCACCCCAAACAGAGACTCATGTGGTCCAAAACATCAGGAGTCCTGAAGCTGAGACCCAGGGATGAGGGCAGGTGTCACTGAGCCAGAAGAGGAAACATTCTAAGTGAAACTGTGACTACTGTGCAAAAATAAGATGTAACAGACATGAACTATGATCATATTTTGTATAACAACCCTAGGTTAAAATACACTGAACCACTAAACTCATTTCTTGTGTTGCCCAGAGGTCACTGTGATTTCAATTCTAAATTTTAGAGGAGTACATGTGAAAAATCATGATTGTAAAGGTTCTCTGACAAGAAAAGAATATTCTGCTGGGCCCTGGACTTGACATGGTAACATTCAAGACCCACACAGTACCCAGAACTGGGAATTGCCATCAGGGGTCTGCACTGAGGAGATGGGGGCTGTGGTCATGGGCTGATCCCATGCACATCCACACACAGGTCCCAGGGAAAACGCAAAGGACATTAAATAATTCCGGGTCTTAACAGGACCTCCCAACACCCCATGAGAGATCTTCACCAGCTGGGCATTACCATTTGTGCAGCAGGCGCGCGGCAGCCTCGGGCTTCGGGTACAAGGAAACAGGCAGGAGCTGCAGGGAGACTGGCGATGAGGAAGGGTTCTTCACCACAAAGTACTTCACCTAGATGTGCAGAGAGGAGAGTCAGACCCCAGGAAAGGCAGAACCACTCCTGAAATGCCCCTGCAAAAGTGCATCACCTGCATCTAACCACGAACCATCACCCAGTCAATTCCTCTCCCCTATGAACTTCAAACTCACTCACTCCTACTGAAGCCCGTGTTAGTTAGGATCTTCTCTGTTGTTGCAGTTGAATACTTTCTTAGCTGATAGATTCTGAACTGGATACAGACTTCATAAAACGTGTTTGTTTTAAGCATTTTCAGTCTGTTCACGAGTTTTACTCCTTACTTTGTTCTTCTGACACCTCCCTCCTAAAAGTGCTGAATGGCATATGTGTGTCACTTAATTTCAACTAATTTTGGTTCTGAAACAGTATCACAAGGTGGCGATACTCTGATAACATAAAAACCCAAGAGCTGGGGTGAAATGAAGAGATGAAAAGACGCAGGACCCTCACCACGCTGTTCCTCAGGGCGGTGGCACTGAAGTTTAACACGAGGCCAGTCTCCGGGATCAAACGAGGCAGGAAGAGAGCAAAGGGTTCTGACTCTTTGGATTTCTTCGAGTGGGCAAACCGAGTCATTCCTAAAACGTTCCTCCTGCGTAATTTGGAAACAAAGAAATTATGAAAAATAATTTTGACAGAAAAAAAGGAAATCACTTCCACTAAAAGGAACAAGGGGATCTTGGAAAAAAATGACTTATTTGGGGTCTGGGTGACACAAACTACAAGATGATCCTGGAAGATCCTGTTTTACTAGAAAGCAAGGAAGTGCTCAAAGAATGATGGGCACACAGGGCTCCCATCAGGCAAATCTGGGACAAGTCAGCATCAAAAATAATAATGGTGGTAAGGACCAAAGAATCCACAGTGATGCTCAAAAAGAGTGTACAGTGAACAAAATAATTAGAAACATCACCATTTTTGCAGCCATCTATTCAACAACTGATCCCAGGCAAGGATTATCAATGGATGCCAAAATCATGGGGTGAAACATTCTTAGGGAACAGGAAATGTACATGGTCTCGAATTATCATAGCACATATTACGTATTAATTGCAAAAGGAAAACTATCTACAATGGAGAGAGTCAAATGATTCAACTGAGCAATGTCAATAATGGGACAAATTGACATTTATGTCCCTCCCTCAGGTGATGAGATGATAAGGACACAAGACCGACCAAGTAATTAGTACTCTTCCCCGAAATGCTTAACAGGAATGTAAACTTGAAGAAGCAACCCCCAAAAATCCAAAGTGTTGAATGTTCTATAAGACAACTGACTAGGACGCTTTAAAACATTGACACTATGAAAGGCGAAAAAAGGTGGGGACACTAGTCTGAAAAAAATTAAGGAAACATGACAACCAAATGCAATGCATGGTCCTTGACTGGACCCTGAATTTTAAAAAAGGAAAAAGAGAGGAGGAACCTTCAAGATGGCGGAGGAGGAGGACGTGGAGATTACCTTCCTCCCCACAAATACATCAAAACTACATCTACACGTGGAACAACTCCTACAGAACACCTACTGAACGCTGGCAGAAGACCTCAGACTTCCCAAAAGGCAAAAAGATCCCCACGTACCTGGGTAGGGCAAAAGAAAAAAGAAAAAACAGAGAGAAAAGGATAGGGATGGGACCCACACCTCTGGGAGGTAGCTGTGAAAGAGGAAAAGTTTCCACACCCCTTCACTGGCGGAGATGGGGTGTGGGCAAGGGGCAAGCTTCAGAGCCATGGAGGAGAGTGCAGCAACAGGGGTGCAGAGGGCAAAGTGGAGAGATTCCCACACAGAGGATCGGTACCAACCAGCACTCACCAGCCTGAGAGGCTTGTCTGCTCACCCGCCGGGGCAGATGGGGGCTGGGAGCTGAGGCTCGGGCTTCGGCGGTCAGATCCCAGGGAGAGGACTGGGGTTGGCTGCGTGAACACAGCCTGAAGGGGGCTAGTGCACCACAGGAAGCCAGGAGGGAGTCCAGGAAAAAGTCTGGACCTGCCTCAGAGGCAAGAGACCATTGTTTCAGGGTGCGTGAGGAGAGGAGATTCAGGTAACCGCCTAAACGAGCTCCAGAGAAGGGCGAGAGCCACGGCTATCAGCTCGGACCCCAGAGATGGGCATGAACCGCTAACACTGCTGCTGCTGCCACAAAAAATCCTGTGTGCAAGTGCAGGTGACTATCCACACCCCGCCAAGAGCCTGTGCAGCCCGCCACTGCCAGGGTCCCATAATCCAGGGACAAGTTCCCCAGGAGAACACACAGTACACCTCAGGCTGTTGCAACGTCACGTCAGCCTCTACCGCCGCAGGCTCGTCCCGTGTTCCAATTATAACTACTATACCCCTCCCTCCCCCCCGGCCTGAATGAGCAAGAGCCCCCTAATCAGCCGCTGCTTTATCCCCATCCTGTCTGGGCAAAGAACAGATGCCTGAGGATGACCTACAAGCAGAGGCGGGGCCAAAACCAAAGCTGAACCCCAGGAGCTGTGCGAACAAAGAAGAGAAAGGGAAATTTCTCCCAGCAGCCTCAGGAGCAGCGGATTAAATCCCTCCAATCAACTTGATGTACCTGCATCTGTGGAATACCTGAATAGACAATGAATCATCCCAAAGTTGAGGCAGTGGAGCCTACTGTTGGGAGCAACTGTAGACTTGAGGTTGGCAGTCTGCGACTGATTTGTTTCTGATTTTTATGCTTATCTTACTATAGTTTTTAGCACTTGTTAACACTGGTGGATTTGTTTATTGGTTTCGTTATTCTCTACTTTTCTTTTTATTATTATTATTTTTTTATTTTTTATTGTAATAATTTTTTTAAGTTATTTATTTATTCTTTTTTTTCTCCCTTTTCCTCTGAGCCATGTGGCTGAAAGGGTCTTGGTGCTCCGGCCTGGTGTCAGGCTTGAGCCTCTGAGGTGGGAGAGCCAAGTTCAGGACACTGGACCAACAGAGACCTCCTGAACCCACGTAATATCAATTGGCGAGAGCTCTCCCAGAGATCTCCGTCTCCACGCTAAGACCCAGCTCCACCTAATGGCCAGCAAGCTCCAGTGCTGGATGCCCCATGCCAAACAACTAGTAAGACAGGAACACAACCCCACCCATTAGCAGAGAGGCTGCCTAAAATCATACTAAGTACACAGACACCCCAAAACACACCACCAGACGTGGCCCTGCCCACCAGAAAGACAAGATCTAGCCTCACTCACCAGAACACAGGCACCAGTCACCTCCACCAGGAAGTCTACACAACCCACTGAACCAACCTCACTCACTGGGGGCAGACACCAAAAACAATGGGAACTACAAACCTGCAGCCTGGAAAAAGAAGACCCCAAACACAGTAAGTTAACCAAAATGAGAAGACAGAGAAATATGCAGCAGATGAAGGAGCAAGGTTAAAAACCCACCAGACCAAACAATTGAAGAGGAAATAGGCAGTCTACCTGAAAAAGAATTCAGAGAAATGATAGTGAAGATGATCCAAAATCTTGGAAATAGAATGGAGAAAATACAAGAAACATTTAACAAGGACATAGAAGAACTAAAGAGCAAACAAATAATGATGAACAACACAATAAATGAAATTAAAAATTCTCTAGAAGGAATCGACAGCAGAATAATTGAGGCAGAAGAATGGATAAGTGACCTGGAAGATAAAAGAGTGGAAATAACTAACACAGAGCAGAATAAAGAAAAAAGAATGAAAAGATTTGAGGACAGTCTCAGAGACCTCTGGGACAACATTAAATGCACCAACATTCGAATTACAGGAATCCCAGAAGAAAAAAAGAAAAAGAAAGGGTCTAAGAAAATATTTGAAGAGATTACAGTTGAAAACTTCCCTAACACAGGGAAGGAAATAGTCAATCAAGGCCAGGAAGCGCAGAGAGTCCCATACAGGATAAATCCAAGGAGAAACACGCCAAGACACATATTAATCAAACTATCAAAAATTAAATACAAAGAAAAAATATTAAAAACAGCAAGGGAAAAGCAACAAATAACATACAAGGGAATCCCCATAAGGTTAACAGCTGATCTTTCAGCAGAAATTCTGCAAGCCAGAAGGGAGTGCCAGGACATACCTAAAGTGATGAAAGGAAAAAACCTACAACCAAGATTACTCTACCCAGCAAGGATCTCATTCAGATTGGACGGAGAAATTAAAACCTTTACAGACAAGCAAAAGCTAAGAGAATTCAGCACCACCAAACCAGCTTTACAACAAATGCTAAAGGAACTTCTCTAGGCAGGAAACACAAGAAAAGGAAAGGACCTACAATAACAAACAATTAAGAAAATGGTAATAGGAACATACATATCGATAACTACCTTAAATGTAAATGGATTAAATCCTCCCACCAAAAGACACAGACTGGCTGAATGGATACAAAAACAAGACCCGTATATATGCTGTCTACAAGAGACCCACTTCAGATCTAGGGACACATACAGACTGAAAGTGAGGGGATGGAAAAAGATATTCCATGCAAATGGAAAGCAAAAGAAAGCTGGAGTAGCAATTCTCATATCAGACAAAATAGACTTTAAAATAAAGACTGTTACAAGAGACAAAGAAGGACACTACATAGTAATCAAGGGATCAATCCAAGAAAAAGATATAACAACTGTAAATATTTATGCACCCAACATAGGAGCACCTCAATACATAGGGCAAATGCTAACAGCCATAAAAGGGGAAATCAACAGTAACACAATCATAGTAGGGGACTTGAACACTCCACTTTCACCAATGGACAGATCATCCACAATGAAAATAAATAAGGAAACACAAGCTTTAAATGACACATTAAACAAGATGGACTTAATTGATATTTATAGGACATTCCACCGAAAAAAAAATAGACTACACTTTCTTCTCAAGTGCTCATGGAACATTCTCCAGGATAGATTATATCTTGGGTAACAAATCAAGCGTTGGGAAATTTAAGAAAATTTAAAGTGCATCAAGTATCTTTTCTGACCACAACACTATGAAACTAGATATCAATTACAGGAAAAAAACTGTAAAAAATACAAACACATGGAGGCTAAACAATACACTAATAAATAACCAAGAGATCACTGAAGAAATCAAAGAGAAATAGAAAAATACCTAGAAACAAATGACAATGAAAACACAACGACCCAAAACCTATGGGATGCAGCAAAAGCAGGTCTAAGAGGGAAGTTTATAGCAATACAATCCTACCTCAAGAAATAAGAAAAATCTCAAACAACCTAAACTTACACCTAAAGCAATTAGAGAAAGAACCAAAAAAACCCAAAGTTAGCAGAAGGAAAGAAATCATAACAATCAGATCAGGAACAAAGGAAAAAGAAATGAAGGAAATGATAGCAAAGATCAATAAAACTAAAAGCTGGTTCTTTGAGAAGATAAACAAAATTGATAAACCATTATTAGCCAGACTCATGAAGAAAAAAGGGGAGAAGATTCAATTCAACAGAATTAGAAATGAAAGAGGAGAAGGAACAACTGATTCTGCAGAAATACAAAGGATCATGAGAGATTACTACAAGCAACTATATGCCAATAAAATGGGCAACCTGGAAGAAATGGACAAATTCTTAGAAAAGCACAACCTTCTGAGACTGAACCAGGAAGAAATAGAAAATATAAACAGACGAATCACAGGCACTGAAATTGAAACTGTGATTAAAAATCTTCCAACAAACAAAAGCCCAAGACCAGACGGCTTCACAGGCGAATTCTAGCAAACATTTAGAGAAGAGCTAATAACACCTATCCTCTCAAACTCTTCCAAAACATAGCAGAGGGAGGAACACCCCAAACTCATTCTACGAGGCCATCATCACCCTGATACCAAAACCAGACAAAGATGTCACAAAGAAAGAAAACTACAGGCCAATATCACTGATGAACACAGATGCAAAAATCCTCAACAAAATACTAGCAAACAGAATCCAACACCACATGAAAAGGATCATACACGATGATCAAGTGGGGTTTATGCCAGGAATGCAAGGATTCTTCAATATATGCAAATCAATCAATGAGATACACCACATTAAGAAACTGAAGGATAAAAACTATATGATAATCTCAATAGATGCAGAAAAAGCTTTTGACATAATTCAACACCGATTTATGATAAAAACTCTACAGAAAGTAGGCATAGAGGGAACCTACTTCAACATAATAAAGGCCATAGTTGACAAACCCACAGCCAACATTGTTCTCAGTGGTGAAAAACTGAAACCATTTCCTCTAAGATCAGGAACAAGACAAGTTTGCCTACTCTCACCGCTGTTATTCAAGATAGTCTTGGAAGTTTTAGCCACAGCAATCAGAGGAAAAAAAGAAATAAAAGGAATCCAAATCTGAAAAGAAGAAGTAAAACTGTCACTGTCTACAGATGACATGATACTATACTACAGAATCCTGAAGATGCTACCAGAAAACTACTAGAGCTACTCAATGAATTTGGTAAAGTAGCAGGATACAAAATTAATGCACAGAAATTTCTTGCATTCCTATAGAGTAATGATGAAAAATCTGAAAAAGAAATTAAGGAAACACTCCCATTTACCTCTGCAACAAAAAGAATAAAATACCTAGGAATAAACCTACCTAAGGAGACAAAAGACCTGTATGCAGAAAACTATAAGACACTGATGAAAGAAATTAAAGACGATACAAACAGATGGAGAGATATACCATGTTCCTGGACTGGAAGAATCAACACTGTGAAAATGACTATACTACCCAAAGCAATCTACAGATTCAATGCAATCCTTATCAAACTACCAATGGCATTTTTCACAGAACTAGAACAAAAAATTTCACAGTTCGTATGGAAACACAAAAGACCCCAAAGAGCCAAAGCAATCTTGAGAAAGAAAAACGGAGGTGAAGGAATCAGGCTCCCTGACTTCAGACTATATTACAAAGCTACAGTAATTAAGACAGTATAGAACTGGCACAAAAATAGAATTACAGATCAATGGAACAGGATAGAAAGCCCAGAGATAAACCCACACACATATGGTCATCTTATCTTTGATAAAGGAGGCAAGAATATACAATGGAGGAAAGACAGCCTCTTCAGTAACTGGTGCTGGGAAAACATGTAAAAGAATGAAATTAGAACACTCCCTAAAACCATACACAAAAATAAACTCAAAATGGATTAAAGACCTAAATGTAAGGCCAGACAGTATAAAACCCTTAGAGGAAAACATAGGCAGAACACTCTATGACATAAATCACAGCAAGATCCTTTTTGACCCACCTCCTAGAGAAATGGAAATAAAAACAAAAGTAAACAAATGCGACCTAATGAAACTTAAAAGCTTTTTGCACAGCAAAGGAAACCATAAACAAGACGAAAAGACAACCCTCAGAATGGGAGAAAATATTTGCAAATGAAGCAACTGACAAAGGATTAATTTCCAAAATATACAAGGAGCTCATGCAGCTCTATATCAAAAAAACAAACAACCCAATCCAAAAATGGGCAGAACACCTAAACAGACATTTCTCCAAAGAAGATATACAGATTGCCAACAAACACATGAAAGGATGCTCAACATCACTAATCATTAGAGAAATGCAAATCAAAACTACAATGAGGTATCACCTCACACCAGTCAGAATGGCCATCATCAAAAAAATCTAGAAACAATAAATGCTGGAGAGGGTGTGGAGAAAAGGGAACCCTCTTGCACTGTTGGTGGGAATGTAAATTGATACAGCCACTATGGAGAACAGTATGAAGGTTCCTTCAAAAACTAAAAATAGAACTACCCTATGACCCAGCAATCCCACTACTGGGCATATACCCTGAGAAAACAATAATTCAAAAAGACACATGCACCCCAATGTTCATTGCAGCACTATTTACAATAGCCAGGACATGGAAGCAACCTGAGTATCCATCGACAGATGATGGATGAAGAAGATGTGGCGCATATATACAATGGAATATGACTCAGCCATAAAAAGAAATGAAACTGAGTTATTTGTAGTGAGGTGGATGGACCTAGAGTCTGTCATACAGAGTGAAGTAAGTCAGAAAGAGAAAAACAAATACCGTATGCTAACACATATATATGGAATCTAAGAAAAAAAAAAAGATTCTGAAGAACCTAGGGGTAGGACAGAAATAAAGACACAGACAAAGAGAATGGATTTGAGGACACGGGGAGGGGAAGGGTAAGCTGGGACGAAGTGAGAGAGTGGCATTGACATATGCATACCACCAAAGGTAAAACAGATATCTAGTAGGAAGCAGCCGCATAGCACAGGGAGATCAGCTTGGTGCTTTGTGACCACTTAGAGGGGTGGGAGGGAGATGCAAGAGGGAGGGGATATGGGGATATATGTATACATATAGCTGATTCATTTTGTTATATGGCAGAAACTAACACAACACTGTAAAGCAATTATACTCCAATAAAGATGTTTTAAAAAAAAAAAGGAAAAAGAAAAAGACAGCTATAATGGATATTTTGGGGTCAACTAGGGAAATGTGAATCTGGACTGTATATCAGCTCATATAATTGCATCAGTGTTAAGTTTGTTGGGTATGTAATGGCAGTGTAGTTATATGTAGGAGAATATTCTCCTTCGAAAAGAAAGTCTTTCCTAATATAGTACTGAGGGTTGAAGTATCATGATGTCTACAGCTTACTTTCAAATGACTCAGCAAAAAGAAAATGTGTGTATGTGCACAGATACAGACGTAGAGAGAGAGAAAAAAGCAAAAGTGGTAAAATGTAAACAACTAGTGAGTCTAGATTGGGAATATTTGAATATTTACCATACTATACCTTTCAAATCTTCTGAGGTTTGAAATTTGTCAAAATAAAAGGCTAGATATTAAAAATTCAGTGTTGAAATTTCAATAAAGTATTATGTCACAGTGTCTCCCCAGTGCTGAACAAAGAGAGGTGAAAACATACTTGCAGACGTCACCATTTTTTAATTTCTTCCATCTTTCATAGAGTGTATTTGCAAGTTCGGAATCCACATCCCAGGTAGACCAATCCAGAGAAAGGCTCCCTTCCCAGTTAGGATTTTCTACAAGTTAGATCAGATGTACTATTTAGATGTATGGAAAACACAATTCACTTAGTAAATAATGCCAAGGGCTGAGGGTTAAAACTTCTCAAACTGAGAGGACGGTAAAGTGATCAATGACCCCCTGTCCTCGGATTGCTTTACTAAAAGTCCCTCTAACTCAATGGCAAATGATATATCAAATCAAAGAAACATGTATAAAACAAAACTAAATCGAATTATGTGAAGGTAATAACATAAAAGACACATGGCTCATGAATACAGTCTGAAACAAGTTAAAAATCATACTCGGACCATGTTTAACAGCTTTACACCTAAAAGGCTAAACTGCTTCCACATAAGTGCTAGTCATCATCTAAGCCGGGTTACTAGGCAGAATGCTGATGGGCAAACAGCAAGCCTCAGAAGAGAGCCCAGAGCAGGGCTCAATCTAGAGAAGGTGCATGTTTACATTTGCAAGCTGGTCTTCGGCTCACCTTGCCCTCTCTACTTATCTGTTCTGTCTTGTCTGTGCTAAAGAGCATTATCAGGGTGGAAAAGTGGGAATCTCCCAAAGGAAATCTCTGTGCTATAACACTGTCCTTAGATTACATATTTTAATAAGTCAAAAAGCAGGAAGAAAACCAGGAACAGCTTTCTCTATCAACACCCTGGCCTTCAGCCTCAGGCAACAACTAGCGCTCCCTATACGATGTTTATGCTCCTGTACTAGAGTCTTCAAACACAATTCCAAATTATTTTTTTACTAACTTCTAGTCAGCCGTTTTATAAAAGAACCAGAATCTTCCAATTGTTCCTGGCAACAAGGTTGCTATGATGATCAAATAACGTGTCTGAAGAAAATCCCTTACAAAAGTACAGGCTAAGACTTAAGCGGCTTTAATTACACAAGCACTCGGATGTTTCTGGAGGATTCTTAACAATTTCAAGTCGTTCTGTTAATGATCATGCTCTTAAAGAACAGAATATGATGCAATGACGTTAACAGGACTAATTATTCCATCTACAAATACGAATTTTTCTCACTACTGCCCACCCCACCCCAAACTAGAGTTCTACAGAAAGCCTAAGGGCAAAATACTTACCCGCTTTTGATTTTCCCATGAAATAATGCATGCCACAATGTGCTATCACTTCAAAACCCAGACTCCCTTCCTAGATTGAAAAGTAATATATGAATAACTTACAACACAACACTAAACACAAAAATCCTAATGCACTCAAATGCGTAGCAGACGTTGGCCTCCACCTCAGCGAACTTCCCTTTGACCAGAAGCCAAACTGCTAGAAAGAGGTTTCTTGGCTTCCTTTCTCCTTGAATGAGAGCTCTAACTGTCTATCACAGGCAGGGTCACTACAGTGGATTCTGTGCAATAATCAATGCCCACAGTGACACCCCTTGGGCCTGACAGACACCAAGCTGCCTTCTGAATTCAAGATTAAATTAGTCTCAGGACATTCTTAGTAGGGTTTTTAACAAACTGTACTCTAATCCATAGTAACTCCTAAGCTACTCAGGACATTTAAATGAATGTCGCACTTCCTAGGCTCAGCAAGCACAGACCTGCTGCTTCCACACATTCCTGCAGCCTGCCTGCTCCCTCCCAGTCACGCTTCCGGTATGCATCCCTTGGTGGGAAAAGGAAATTTCTAAGAAACCTCCCCTGCTCAAAATATGGATGAATGAAATTAACCTTACATTTTGTTTAGCGTAAGTTTAGAAGCCCTATCTTTAAGCTTTTAGCTAAACATGAGGCACTTCTATCTATGAAACACCAACGCTAATAAGTGAGAAAAATCATAAAGATGGTTGCACGAATGTCTCATAGTGAAAAATTAGAACCCAGCATTATACAGAAGAGCTTGGATCAAAAAGAAGCAATAACAGTAACTAAATGAAAAGAAAGAAACATTAAGAAAAAATGAGACATGTTTAAGATAAGATCTAAATTAAATACAATATACCCAGATTTTAGAAAGCATTTTCTTAATTGTGAACCCTTTCAGGCTTTAGATTTGGCCCGCTAAGGAAATTCAAGGATTATGAGCAGCTGAGAGTCAGTTACCAGAGGTCTAAATAAAACATTTAACGATTTAGTTTATTTGAAGTCATTGCAAGTATGTACTAAAAGCTCAACTGTGTTTGCTACAGCAAGCACATATTCCTTGCTCCATACATTTTGGAAATAAGTGAAAATGAGATCTATCGACCTGTAATGCCTTATTTCATTTGAAAATTACCTCATATCACTTTATGAGAAATAGAAACTCTTTTCACGTAAAGATTTCTGTACTGAACAATTTATCATCTAAGATTGGCCTGGTAATATCCTTCAATTTCTTAGGCAGCCTTAAAAAACATGAGCTCAACTCAGTCAATAAAGTCCAAGCACCGTAAGATAAGTTAATAAAAAGAAATAATTATTACAAAAATTATAACACATATGTACTGTGCAAACAATACCTTGGTCGGCGCCAAGTAAATCTGTAGAGGTACTGCAAAAACAGCACCTATGTTTGTAGTCAAAAATACACGGGTGAATAGATTTATGGCAAAGTCTTTAACGGCAAGTTTCAAAGAAAATATTTTCCAACAGCCTGGAGGTAGAAATAAAGGGCCAGTGAAATTCAGAATCTAAAAAGAAAAGAAGTAAGAGAAATTACTTTCCTAACTAACGCTAATTATGATTAAAATCATTATAATGTGTGATACTAAAGTTTTTCTATACTTTGAGAAATACAATTTTACTCAGTTATTTCCAGGTCAAATATTGAAATATTTTTATGTAAATGATAGGTTTCACTTAATATTTAGCATACAACTGTTTTTAAATTTCACAAAATAATCTTGAAATGTTCATAGGCAGTATTTTACAAAAACCCAGTATTGTATCATGAACCAGGCTTCTTTTTACTAAATATAATCTTTTTAGAATAAATTATAATTTATAATATTTTTAAATAATGGTAACAGCAAATATCTCTAAAAGATGTACCCTGGTTCCTTTGAGCTCCTTGAACAATAGTTTGAAAAAAATAAAGACAGCCTAAATGTAATTCTGAAAACGTTAAAAGAAACACACTTGCTTTAAAATTCATAAGTGAAAGATTTTGTAAATATCAGTTTCATAGTATTTGACTTTAAACAAAGCGTAAAATAGGATAAACTTGGATAAAAATACCACGTGTACCTTTAAAACACGCTTGGTCTCCTTGGAAACAAACACATCATTCAATACAACACCACGGTCAAAACGGTTGAGGTACCACATTGACCAAAGCCCCGATGTGTTCTCATGAGTCTCTATGTGAAACTGGGTTGCAGAAGAGTCCATTCGAAAATACCTGTGAACACAGGACATGCATGCCATCAGCCCTGTGTGTACAACAGCTGTTAGCATGCGAATGAGCCTCTAACTGCAAAAATGGTAGCTGCATAAAATGTCAGAGAACAAATGTAAGTGCTGGCAAGGACCAGACAAACTGCCTTCTTCAACCTTCCTGCCCACAAGTGGAGCATATGAAGGCCAGAGGGTGCAATGGGGCCAGGACCAGGATGGCTCACAGAGGCCACCAGGCAAAACCAGGACCCGAATGTAACTCAGAAACTGTGCAGGAGTACTTCTCCCTTCTCCCACATGTGGCCGCCTGGCCTGGATCTGATCCACGAACTCCGTCATTCAGCTTCTTCCCTCCTATCCTGCAAACCACCCTTTCACTTCCTACTCGCAGTGCTAATGTAGGGAAGGCAAGTCCAGAGAGAGAATCATGCAAGTCTCAGTTATATTTTTAAATCATCTCTAGATGGAGGGGGTGAAGGGGAACCACTCAATACCAGAGAAAGCGGAATTCACCCACCCTTGAGCCACAGGAGAGGAGAGGCACGCTTTTAGTGTCGGAGTGTTTTTTTTCTTCCTGTCTTCTCTCATCCCACTGTCACAGGATGGAGCTGTTTTGAGGTAGGAGGAAATAAATGTGAAGTATCAGTATCTTTTCTTTCATTATGCTCAAACGAAAACAAGATAAATGTTTTATTTGTAATGTTTTAGTTCCTTCACTCTTCTGCCTCCATTAAAATCCTTTCTTGAACACTATCTTTCCGTCTTCCTGGCTGGGTGCCCAGGAAGTTACCCAGAACGTGTTGTCTACCTACCCACCCCTCTTTCCTAAAGCAACCTCTCATTTCTTCGTTGGTGGGGGGGGGGGAAGAGAGTCAACGCTTTGTGGCTCTCCTTTTACAAAGATCTTAAGTAAGAGGCAAGTCCTTAGGTCTGCAGAGAAGACAAAAGTGAACAGTGAAGAGGCGTGTGTGGACGTGTGAGTGAGAAAGGAGCAGCTCAACCTGAGAGCACGGAGGAGCTCACAGCCAAAGTGGGTCCGCGCTGCAAAACACTGCTGAGGTATCAAATCAGTTTCAAGCATTCCTTGAGCCATGGCAGAACATCAAAACACTGGTACTGAATTCTTGACTCTGATACTAATACTAGAACTCTTTTTTTTCTTTTAGCTATATATATGGTTCCCCCCAAAATTCAAACAGTCACAAAAAGATGTGAAAATAGAAGTCTACCTTTCCCCCTGACTTCCCCATTACCTTAGACAAAGGAAACAACTGCCAGCAGACTCCCAAGCATCCTTCCAGGTGCTCTAACATATACAAATACACAGATGCCCTTAGAAGAAGGACACTGCTGACACTGCACGCCCATGTACGCTCCGTATAACCTGCAGAGGCCAGCCCCCCCCCGCCCCCAGAGATGAACTACAATTCTCTGTCAGTGGAGGCTTATACTGTTCTGCTGCCGCAAACAATGCATATTCCTGTATTACAGTTTTGAACATCTAGAGTGTATCTCTAGATAACCTTCTAGAAGTAGAATTAAGGATCAGAGACCACATAGGCACATCTTCAATTTTCACAGAGATTGCCAATTTTCCCTCCCAAAAAGGCTGCATCAATTTATACCCATGTCAAAAATATGAGTGTTTTTTTTCTTCCTAATCATTACCAACACAGGATATTAACATTCTGTCTGATCTTCATAGATCTAAGTCATAAATTATATCTCACGTATTGCTTTAAGTTAACATTTCTTTCAATGTAAGTGAGGTGGGGCTTGTTTTCATATGTTTAAAATGCATTTCTTTACAGAAATCTTTTGAACTATAAGTAAGACCCTGAAGATAGGATTGGGTTTATACTCGCTAGACATTCTGCATCGATTTCTACACAAAGAAACAAACCTGGGGCAGCTCAACCTCTCTGTGAAAGCAGTATGTCCGTCAGACTCATATACAACCTGGTCTTTCAAATCACCAACTGAATTACGATCTATAAACTCAAAATCCTGCACATGTGGCAGAATAAAAGCAGCATCACCATCACTTCTTCCATCATGCGACCTCTTATAACTGTTAAGTCTGTGGAATTGAAACTGAGCCCATTCACTTCCTAAAGCCTTGCCTACGCTGTAGTTGTGAGTCATTTCACAGAAAGAACTGCAGGCATAACAACTGGATAATGAAAATAAAAAGACAATCTCCAATATTTTTAAAATCTGTACCTTTGCAAGTAAAAGAGGCAATTTTTGTAAAGTTTGTTGTGGAAGTAGGTAGGAGTACTGGTTCAAACTGCAGAGACAGGGCATCTCTCTGTGAGAAATGATGTACATCCTGTAACAAAAAACAATCCACAGTACTGCTCTTAGCTGGAGAAGACTGATCCAATTTGAATCAACCCTGTTAAAATGACTAAGTAGCTCAGACTGGCATACAGAACAACTGCTCAGCACACGTGTCTATAATGGTACGAAGGGGTGCTGACAACCTTCATCCAAATATGGGCTCGAGCAAGGGAGAATGGGTTTAAATGAAAGCAAAAGATAATAGAGACAAGTGTTTTCTCAAAAATCCTCATGTTCTGCAATTAAATACACACTTGTAAGTTTAAACTACACTTTACGAAAGTATTTACAATTACCTGTATCCATATAAGGCTGTTTCCTGAATGCAATATATACATATTCACTGCCGAATCATCTGTCCAAAAGAATCAGAGCAATGAGATTAAAAGAAAGGGCCATCTCATTCTCACACCTTAATATAGTAGTTAAAATATCACGTTACATATTTCTATAAAAAAATGTAACTTACTTTTCAACACTAAAATTGAAGTGAGGAGCTATTTTCTGTTGATTAAGTCACAAGGAAAAGGACCTTGGCAAAAAGACTGACCTGTCAACACAGGCTCTCTAAATGATGAACTACCAGTAGAAAAAGTCTGAGTTTAGGGTCATAGTACTACTCCCCTGGATGAAACTAACCAACTGGACAGCTTCAAATAAAGTTAAGGTCTCCTATTGATTAGACAGCCCCTCATTTCCTTATTTGACAACCACACTGGGGAAAAATAAAACCCTGGATCTCAAAATGCAGGCTTCCCTTTAATCCTCACCAACAGAAGTGCTCCCCATGGGACAGGAGTCTCCTCTACACTGATGTCTACCTGGCCATTCTGGGAATCACCAGAAACTATGAACCCAAGGACAGGAAAGCTCTCCTGCTGACCCATGTCTACTACAGTCAGTTCTGAGGACTGGAAAGTAAACAATGTTTGACCAACAATTAAGACTGCCAATTTAAAACTATATTTTGGTACCATTTCTTTCTCTGAATGTGTATATGTGTGTACATACACACACACTCTCACTTACCAGAACTGTCTTGATAACCAATGGATAAGAGCAAACCCCACATGATAAATCACACAGATCATATGTGTCTCCTATAAAATCTCTTAGAAACTTAAACTGATAAACTAGGTTATTTTTGGTAAGTAGGACACACAATTTCAAAGATAAAGTTCATAGAAATGAACACTGAAACTCACACTACTCTTACTGATCAGGCATCCAGGAATAAGCAGCAGACAACCAACTATTAAAAATATAAACAGCATGATTTGGTCAACTGAGCTTCTGCAAATCAGTAAAACAGAAACAAGAGACACAAGACTTCAAATACTTCGTGAATATTTATATTAGATTGTCGTGCCCATTTAATTAGTTTACTATCTTCAGAACGCCAAGAAAAATTCTTCCCAGGGAAACACAGAATGGTTTGCCGTTGCCACTTAATTTATTTTTTATTTATTTATTTGTTTGTTTATTTATTTTGTTGCTGCAGGCGGGCTTTCTCTTGTTGCGGTAAGTGGGGGCTACTCTTTGTTGTGGTGCACGGGCTTCTCATTGCAGTGGCTTCTTTTGTTGCCGAGCATGGGCTCTAGGTGCGCAGGCTTCAGTAGGTGTGGCACGCACACTCAAGAGTTGTGGCACACAGGCTTAGTTGCTCCGCGGCATGTGGGATCTTCCTGGACCAGGGCTCAAACCCGTGTCCCCTGCACTGGCAGGCAGATCCTTAACCACTGCGCCACCAGGGAAGTCCGTTGCCACTTAATTTACCCCAAAATAATACAGCCTTACTAGCAGATGCAGATTGAGAACCAGTTACTACTGCACTGTGTTAATAATGAAAGCAAAGGCTCTCTGTCTTGGATTGCAATGATATGATCTATAAGTAAATGATATAGAATGATGATGCAGGTTAATCAAAATATGTTGTAACAGAAAAGTTTAAAGATTCCACCTTACCTGAGGTCTCAGATTTATCTGTAGCTACATAAATAATAGAGAGATGATCTAACAAATCTTGTGTGTTTTCTTCAAATTCTTTCGAGGCGTTTTCCATTGTTACAATTATGCTCATTTGTAGCCGTAAAACATCATCTGATTCCACATAGCAACTCTGAGATCGGAGGGATGGAAAAAAAGGAAATACTCAAAAATATCATCTGAATTTTTTTGTTTTGAACTTCACGGGGAAAAAGCACTTAAGGTAAGGGTATGTGCATTTCTAAGAACAGAACATGCTGTTTTATTTTTTATTTCTAAGCAAAGAGGCAGGAAGGAAGGCAGGAAGAAAACACTAAATTTTTTATTTTACCTTTAGTTGCTGACACACTTTATTATGTAAACTGCATTCCAGTTGCACTTGCAAGAGGCTAGTGTTAGTGGTTTCTGCCTAAAAGAAGAAAAAAGGGGAGAAAGAAATTAAAAGGAAGCAAAAGACACAATCTACTGCCAATAATAAACAATCTATCATTTATTCAGAAAGGACATTTCTTCATTCATTCACCATATATTTGAACGTCTGCTAAATGCTAGGTAAAATTCAATTTACTGGAAATACAATAGTGAATAAAACAGAGAAAAATCTTTTCTGTCACTGAGCTTACATCTAATGGAAATCATAAGCTCTCCCTTGGGCAACATGAAAATTCCTATTATGGCAATGAGCAGATAAATATGTTCTAAATATACACAGGAACACTGTAGTTTGGCATTTCTTATACTTTTCAAACATTTTGTTCCAGCGTAGGAGTCTGCTCTTATTTTAAAGTAGGTTCACCCAGTAAGAGCCAATCAACGGTTCTGATGTCTGCTTCCCATCTGTAGAGTGAGCTTAGACGCTATGAGAAAACCACAGGAAATGCCCAAAATTCAACCGGCTATCATTTTTCATGTGTGGAAGAGACGTGGATGGAAGAGACAAAAGTATATGAAAAGACTGCAGAATTTCATAAAGTTCAAAGATCTTAACAGCCACATGGGATGATATCGACATACTGTGAAGACAAAGAAATGCAAAGTCAATCCAGGGATACAGCCATTTGGGTGGGAGGGTGGGGGCAGCAGACGGCGAATACACAGAAAAGTCAGGTAGTGCAGCACGTGAATCTAAAGGATCTCCGCTGTGAGATTTCCTCTTCTGTTCAGTGTGACGTGTCTCGCATAGTGGTTATAAACAAGGCACTTGGCTTGGCAGTCACAGTCGGAACACCCGAAAATCTCAGCAAGGTGAGAAGGCATTCCCCAAATCCTCGGCTGACTTTCGTTTTACGTGGAATCACCACAATTACGTTTAATTTGTTAGATTTATAAGAACTACCTAAGTACATTATATAAAAACACATTTTTAACCACTTCAATTGTCATTCAGCAATTAATGTATAAAACAAGAATAAAATACAGTTGATCCTCTGTTCCGTGGATGCAGACCGGAAGGAACTTGAGCTTCCTTGGTGTGTGGTATCCAAGGGGGGTCCTGGATCCATTCCCCCACAGATGCCGAGGAACCACAGCACGTTACTTTTTTTTTTTTTTCACATTACATTTTAAAGTGTAGTAAAAAATAGTTAGGGGGTTTAACCAAGCTTGTAAATAGGACCAAACATTAACCAAAGGCTCTTTTAAAAAGTAATTGCTAGTATCAGCTAGACTTAGGGTAATACCACCTGTAAACTGAACCTCAAATCTTAAGGAAGAGCTAGATTTTCGAATATGTTTTTCTGTGAGCAAGTCCCACATCAAAGACATACACAAAGAAAGCCCACTACTCCCTGAAGCTGCGTTAATCAAAGTTATAAGTGACCCCCTCGTATCCAAATCTGATAGAAAGCTCTTTGGCCCGACCCTTCTCCGCCACGTCGCCTCCTCTCGGTGTTCCTCTGTCCTCTTAGGCTCCTGCTTTGCTGGCTCTTCCTCCTCGGGCACCAGCTGTTAGTCACTCCAGATTCCACCTCGGCCCCCTTCCCTCTCTCCCGCGGGGGGTCTGCGACACGCTGAAGCCGCCCACGTTCATCTCAGCAGCGCAGGCCTCTCCGCACACCCACGCAGGCAACCAGCGGCTGGGCGCCCCTCTGAATCCTCACCCACGCCCAGAGAGCGAGGCCCTTGCTGTGGGTCTCGTTACTCATAAAGTGGTTTGAGCCAGAAACCTGGAAACCGGCTTCACTTCGCCTCCTCACTCAGCTCCAGCAAACAGACCCAGACCCCAGGTTTGCTGACTGGACCTCCTCAGCAGCCCCTGGATCCGTTCACTTCCCTTTATTCCTAACAAACACCTGAAGGATCAGGGGTCAACTCGCTATGCCGGCAGGCCAAATCCAGCCCGCGGCCTGTGTTTGTATATGAAGTCTTGCTGGAACCACAGACACGCTCCTTCTCTCACAGAGTGCCTATGGCCGCCTTCGTGCTGCGACAGCAGAGCTGAGTATGGCCTGCAAAACCAAAACTATCTACTCCCTGGGCCTTTACAGAAAAAGCTGATGGACCCCTGCCCTCGTGGGAGGGAGGGGGAGGCGGGCAGGCAGGCTGGTACAGCAACTTCCTCCTAGTCTCCCCGTGTCCACCTCTGCCCTCTCCTCTCCACTGTCCACACTGCACCAGGAATGAGTTTACGAATAAGCAAATCAGCTCACGCCACTACCTGCTTAGAACCCTTCACAAACTTCCTGCTCGGCCAAAGCCCCAAGTCCTTTACTGTAGCTACAAAACCCGGGCACCTGCCTTGTCTCTACATCCTTGTTTACGCTGCAGCCTCGCCGGTCTACTTTCTGCTCCATTTGGCCTTCAACCTCTGAATGTGCTGTTCCTTTGCCTTGAACTCGCATCCCCAAGCCACCCTCCCCTCCATCTACCTAAAGCTGATTCATCCTTCATGTCCCAGCTTAAATACCATCCTCAGGGAGGTCGTCCTTGACACCACCAGGGGGTAAGTGTCATCACTCACATCCACACCGCCTTTTACCTGACCTTCCATAATGCCCCTCATTACACTGCAGCAACCTGTTCAAGGTCTGCCTGTCCCAGCAGACAGTAAGCCCCCATCTGTGCTTTTACCACAATGCCTGCCACTTAACTGGCACTCAACAGACAGCTGATGACGGAAGAGAAGTGGCTGCACAGTCACAGATGTTTGCTTGAAAGGTGCAAGCCTGAAAGGGGCAAGAAACTAAAAATAAACAACGGCTCTAAAATAAGAGCACGAAGCAAAACCTGATATCTGGCATGTGCTTCTGATCTGAAACTTTCCCCAAAAAAAGTTTAAAGAAACACCCATATCAACACACTTTCAACATATACGTTTATAATTAAGTTGGGTTTTGTTTCATCTACAACAATTTAACTATAGGTCTTAACCTGACAAGGCAATTTTCTTGCCTAAAATATTTCTTCACATGTTGAAATTATGTTAAAGTTCAAAATTATGACTTTGAACATGATTAAAAATCCTATCTGCACAGTGATTTGATGCGATTTAAAGCCCAATATTTTGTCATTCTTGATGACAAATTTATAATTTACCATGAATGAATTTATAATTTACCAAGAATGAATTTATAATTTACCATGTTAAGTAAGATTCTTCTGTTAGCTGAAAACATAACAAAAATAAACTACAATATTGTTTCATTTGCTGTACAACATATTTCAGACTCCCACCAGGGGGAGTTCCTACACCTCCAAACTGCCCTTGAAGCATGCTGATTTTTCCCAAAGAGAAATTTAAATGTTCATGTCTTTCTCTCCCAAAAGAACAAAAGTATTGCAATCTTGACTTAAAATCAGAAACTATAACCAAAACATGAGCCACCTGGAGCAAGCACAGGCACACTGGGATTACAAATTACCTCTGAAAGGACACCAGCTGTTTTGACATTTGTTTTGACCCCTTATGCAGAAGTGTGCCTGGGCAGATTATAAAAGAAAAACAAACAAAAACATACTTCTCTACTTTTGAAACCTCCCACATTATTTTAATAAATTAGTTCCTAAATTTGACAGCTAAAAGAAGTAACACTTCCTTAGTAGTATTTTTTAAGATTTTTTTTTTTTTAATGTGGACCATTTTTAAAGTCTTTATTGAATTTGTTACAATATTGCTTCTGTTCCCTGAGGCATGTGGGATCCCAGCTCCTTGATCAGGGATCAAACCTGTACCCCCTGCATTGGGAAGCAAAGTCTCAACCACTGGACCGCCAGGGAAGTCCCCTAAGTAGTTTTCACATAAGTGTATGATATTATTTTAGAAGATGGGAAAAGATGTGGTTTGGAGGGGTTAAATGACTTATCAAAGGTTAGTTAGTAAAAAAATAGCAGGTCTTTTAACATAAGTCATAAGTATTTTTTCCAAGTAAATTGGAACAGGCCAAGTCCATTTCTCCTGGGTACTTAAAAGCCTAAAAATTCTTCAGCATGAAAATATGTCTTAGAAAACCATACCAGGAGATAATGTAACAGTCAAGAAAATATCCCTGTTAAGACTTCTTTTGTATGGCATGTATTTTGTGGAGAAGACGTATGAATTTAGGGAATGGGATGAAAGAGAAAAAAAATCACCTTCCTCTACTTGCTAAAAAATTGGTCTTTGTGTACCAGGCCAGGGGCAGAGTGTGATTCTGGGGGGCTGTGTGCAATTAAACAGGAAAGAAAATGATAGACAAAGTTCTAAGTCATCTGAGATGACTTTCACTAGCAAGAGTAAACCATATCCTGACAAGAGTATATGAGAGTCTATAATGCATTAATCCAGACAGAATGAACAACAGATTTGAAATTATGATGTTCCCAGTATTGACCACATATGAAAACCGTTCATTTCAGGAACATAATGTATGAAATATAAAAAAATTACTTAGATATATCCCAACCTGAGATTTCTCCTTCTCAGTTTTCTTCCCTTTCACAATTCTGAATGCTAAATTGTAGAGGCCCTTACAAAGGTAAGTCTCTTATACCCACGTGTGTCTCAGTTAGGAACACAGAGCCCACATAAGCCATGTGACCATTCCAGCCAGCGGCCCACACATATGGTGCTACGTACAGTACATTCTATACAGCAAATCATTTTGTATAAAATGAGCGCTTTCCTGGGTCCCTTCTACACAACACTCACACTCTTTAACTGAACTCCTAATTTAGTGTCTCCTGCATAACAGACAGGCTCAGCTGAGTTCGGTTGCTTCACCCTAATATTAACCAGCAGTTGTGCTTCAGCCCTCACCACTACCACTAACCTTCTGGTTCTCAGATCTGTAACCACTGAAACAATATCTACCTATGTTGTCAGACCCACTCACGAAAATATTTGTAAAACCCTAAGAACCGGACGAAATGAGTTGTTTTTATTTGTTTTAAGGGAAAAAGGGTTGAATATTAGCCATGAAAAGGAACGAAATTGGGTCACTTGTAGACATATGGATGGACCTATAGTCTGTCATACAGAGTGAGGTGAGCCAGAAAGAGAAAAACAAGTATCGTATATTAACGCATGTATGTGGAATCTAGAAAAATGGTACAGATGAACCTATTTCCAGGGCAGGAATAGAGATGTAGACGTAGGGAACGGACATGTGGACACAGTGGAGGAAGAGGAGGGTGGGATGAATTGGGAGATTAGGACAGACATATATACACTACCATGCATAAAATAGATAGCTAGTGGGAACAAGCTATAAAGCACAGGAAGCTCAGCTCAGTGCTCTGTGACGACCTAGATAGGTGGGATGGGGGGTGGGGTGGGAGGGAGGTCCAAGAGGGAGGGGATATATGTACAATGAAGCTGATTCACTTCATTGTACAGCAGAAACTAACAAAACATTGTAAAGCAATTAGACTCCAATTAAAAAAGAAAGTGAATAGTACTTGGTCAGAGCAACAGATTTCTTTCCAATATATAATTTAATATTAGACGTAAATAAAAATCAATTTTATCATTAAAAAAAAGCACATGTATCACATTTTTCCTTATCCACATCTTTTTAGAAAAGGCAGTGTGGCCAAGTGGCTTTGCAGTCAACACGGACTGAAGATGAAACCTTGGGGATAATCCCTACCTTTTCCAAGACTCAGCTTTCTCTTGTATAAAACAGTTAATGGACTCACAGCCATGCTACCAGCATTAAATGCGATACACATGCCAATCACAGTGCATGAAGCAGGCCCTCAAAAGGGAGCATTTGCTTTTTCATTCACAATTCATGCATTCATTTAGTAAAATTCCACAACAAATCATTTAAATGCTTCTAGGAAGCATTTACCCCACATCAAAGTTGTTAGAAGGGAAACTCCTCTTCCCCAATCCTTTGGTTTCCAAGAGAAGGGATTTTTTGTCTTAAATGTTTCAAATTCTTCTTGTCTTATTTCATAAATGGTTCAGAACCCAAGAAAAGAGAGAAGGGTCATTTACTGCACACCATCTCCCACCCCCCTGAAATGTGCCAAAAACCATTAAAGACAAAACACAATGTGAAGAACAAGTTAACAGTGAAATATTAATACTTTTGGTCGGACCAAGTGGCAGTGGCCTGCGTTGTGCAATACCCTGGACTTTTACACTTGGGCAGCTGGCCCTTAACGACCACAACCTGGGCTGGCAGTTCCAGGACAGCCATGTGGGATTTCCACCTTGGTAGGTCATGCAGCGTACAGAAGCGCGATCCAAAGACAAGCAGCTATTTTTATACAGTTGGCTGCCGCCAGGCCTTAAGCAAATGGCAAGTGAGCCCTGAAGGCCTGGCTCAGCCCTTGAGCTTGGACCCAGGCTCGGCACAAGTTCAGGCTCTGTGATGCAGGCTGCTGTGGCTTGCCCTTGAGCAATACAGCATGGCTTTGACCTAAGTAGGCACAGAGAAGGCTGTGAAAGAAAGGGTGTTGCAGTGGAAAACAGTACAGTGGTTCCTCAAAAATTTAAACACAGAATTACAATATCCAGCAGTTCCACTTCTGGGTTTACACCCAAAAGTGACAGGAGGGGTTTGAACAGGTATTTGTACACCTATATTCACAGCAGCATTACACACAGTAGCCAAATGGAAACATTCCGAAGTCCACTGATGGATGAATGAATAAACAAAACACGGGATATATACACAGTGGAATATTATTCAGCCTTAAAAGGGAAGGGAGGACTTCCCTGGTGGCGCAGTGGTTAAGAATCTGCCTGCCAATGCAGGCGACAGGGGTTTGAGCCCTGGTCTGGGAAGATTCCACATGCCGCAGAGCAACTAAGCCCGTGCACCACAACTACTGAGCCTGCGCTCTAGAGCCCACGAGCCACAACTACTGAGCCCGCATGCCACAACTACTGAAGCCCCTGCACCTAGAGCCCGTGCTCCACAACAAGAGAAGCCACCACAATGAGAAGCCTGCACACCACAACAAAGAGTAGCCCACACTCTCCGCAACTAGAGAAAAGCCCACGTACAGCAATGAAAACCCAATGCAGCCAAAAATAAATAAATTAATTAATTAATTTTTTTTAAAAAAGGGAAGGGAATTCTGACACCTGCTACAACATGGAGGAACCTTGAAGACACTGAGCTAAGTGAAATACGTCGGTCACAAAAGGACAAATACTGTATGAGTCCATGTATGAGGGGACCTAGAATATTCAAATTCATAGAGACAGAAAGTAGAATAATGTTTACTAGGGGCTGAGAGGAGGGGGTAATGAGGAATCACTGCTTAATGGGGGACAGAGTTTCAGTTTGGGCAGACGAAAAAGTTCTGGAAGTGGACGGTGGTCATGGCTGCATAGCACTGTGAGTATAATTAATGCCACTGAACTGTACACTTTAAAACGGTTAAAATGGTAAATTCTGTGTTATGCATATTTTACCACAAGAAAAGAAAAGGGAAAGGGCGGGGGAAGGAAAAACAAAACAAAAACAAAATGGTGTCCCAGTCAGGGCTCTCCTCAAAATAGAGAGAGCTTCCAGAATACTATCTGGTGCTTCTATAGCCCGATCTTGAAGAAACTGTGTTGGGTCCAACTCCAGGCAGGCAATATAGACAGGCTGCTCCAAATTCTGTTCCTTTTTATGCCTTACCTTTATGGATACGAGTCGGAACTGTGAGAAGGTTTATTTTAAATTCATGTGGTTGGTCCACAGACTCAAGAGTTCCCCTCCAACTCCCTGGCCCTACAGCTATTAATCACCTAAATGCTAACTGCTGCTTCAGATTTTCAAGATCCAAAGTGGAAGATACATAGATGGGGGCAGATTTTATAAATAAAGAAGCAATAAGGATAACCTTATTAAAGAGATATGCTGTCATCTTGGGTTGAGTCAGAAAAGCAATTTGACAAAATTAATGTATGCACGAAGAAGGCAACCACTAAGGGCTGTCCTTGGAACGATTAGGCTCATTCCGGAAATCAGAAAGGTGCTAGAAGCTTAGAGAAACGCTCTCTATCTTCCTATCAGGACAAGAGGAACAAAAACAAAACAACAAAAAAAAGCAAGGCAGGTTGATGAAACAGGAGGGAGAGAGGGCCACCCTTTGGAGAAAGGTTGACATCTTGGGGAATAACTGGACAGAGCTGCAACAGAAAAGGAGACCTTGACACCCGGTTCAACAGACAGAGACAGGGACAGCCTGGAGTCTAACTCAAGTGAGGGAGCAATATCTTTGTGCTTGTTTGAGCCTTAAAAAAAAAAAACCTCTAATAAAGGAAGACAAGCAAGATCTCAGAGGACTGGAATTGCTCCTCCTAGAGGAACCAGGATTCAGTTCTAGGAACTGTGGAGAAACACACTTCTAAAGCCAGGTACAAAACCCACAGTGAGAGCAACTGAGGACCTACGTTCATCTCCAAAGACTGACACAGCTCTACCAAGGGTTACACAAACTCTGGACAGGCTGTGAGGGGTGGGGGTAGCAGCGGAGATTGGAGATCAGACGAAGATGCTGGAGCACAGCAGGTGGAGGGACTGTCACTGCCTGTGCCCTGAGGGAACACACTTGCAAAGTTTATGGAATTAGGACTCAGTCTAAGAGAAGGCACAGCATCGAGGAAACCTATTAAAGGGGAACCAGGGAGAACAAGGCAGACTGATGCCAGCCCTAAATTAGATGCTGGTCTATTGGGAGAACGTCTCCAATGTAAGAGCACCCAGTGCAGGGAAGAGAAGAAGATTCGGCAGACCCAAAACTTAGCAACTGTATCTCTCTTGCTTTGGGAGAACTCACAAGAAAATATCTAGAGGAACACCTAGAGGAAAAAGTAGATTTAGACCAAAAAGGAAAGAAAAAGGTCTTAAAAAAAAAGGAATGCATCAATTCCAGCAAACAGCAGTAGCTTACAAGCATTAGGGAAAAAGAGACCAGCAAAAGCAGCTGGTTAAACAGCAAGAAACTCATCTAAGCCTCCCTGACAGCAAAAGGGGACAGGAAGAGACCAGCACATCCTGCAGGCAGAACACAGCCTACAGACAAAGAAGGGCACACGCACAAGCTGGAGGAGACAGCGCGGGGCTCGGGGGCCAGGAGCTACCCCCACTGGGCCCCAAGCTCCCCGAGTGTCAACAGCAGTTCCCCGCCAGGAATCTGCTGCGAACAAGCTCCACTTGAAACAAGCAGGACGAAAAGGGAAAAACCTTCCCAAAGAAGCAGGTTCCAGAAGCCTCTGTGAGGTCCTGGTAACAGTTAACGGAAACCACATCACAAACAGGTCTCAAAGTCCCCACCCACAGATGCTCCATCCCTTAACAGAGCGGGGACACCACTCAGCACAGGAGTGCCAGAAACAAGGGCTCCCTGCAAAAAGGAGAGGACAGACACACCTGGTGACTGGACTGCACCACCGCAAGGCTCTGCCTGTGAGCACAGACCCGAGAATCTGAGCATCTCCGTGTCACTTCCGAAGAGAGGAGGTGGCTCCTCCCCAAATTCGCCTCCAGACAGGCAACCTCTGCCCATTGAGTTTAAGGGCGCAGGTCTTGGCCTCAGAACTGGCATGAGCTGAGGCTGAAACCAAGGTGATGGTTTCAGCCCTCCATCCCTCTCTTTGGCAAAGATGAAGTACTGGGAACAATTCTGCTCAAAATTAGCGCCTTGAGGGCTGGGGGGCATGTTCTCCAAACTTGGTGGATGTAAGGTTGATAATCTAATGTTCCTGTGTGTCTTGTTAAGATTCTAGACTCGGGCTTCCCTGGTGGCACAGTGGTTAAGAATCTGCCTGCCAATGCAGGGGACACGGGTTCAAGCCCTGGTCCAGGAAGATTCCACATGCCGCGGAGCAACTAAGCCCGTGAGCCACAACTACTGAGCCTGCGCGTCTGGAGCCTGTGCTCCACAACAAGAGAAGCCACCACAATGAGAAGCCCGCACACCACCACGAAGAGTAGCCCTCGCTCGCCATGACTAGAGAAAACCCACATGCAGCAAAGAAGACCCAGCACAGCCAGAAATAAAATAAATGAAATAAATAAATTTATTAAAAAAAAAAAAAAAGATTCTAGACTCAAGCTCCACTTGAAACAAGCAGAGACAAGAGAGACTTAGTGTTGAACTACTGTAATTTCTGAGAAGCCCTGGGGAAGCCACGCACATCCTGGCGGGGGGCTTTCTGAGAAGCCCTGGGCAGGGGGCAGGGGGAGTTACCCCAGCTGCACACAGGCATGGAGAAGCTCTCTGGCTAAGACCAAAAAAAAGGAATTAGGGAGGACTTCAAATTCTCTGCATGTTAACTCACAGGCCAACATAATTTGATATGGGGCTAGAACCTTGAACTTTCATGTCTTGCCAAGGATTGCTTCTCTGAATTTTAAATTTCTCCCTGAGAGTTTCATAATAGGAGAGGGTTTATATACAAAAACTTTTTTAAGTGATAAATGCATTTTAGCTATGTGCCAGATACTAGGTTCTAAGCTTTTTACATGTATTCATTTATTCAATAACTATAGCACTCCTATGAGGTAGTGCTATTATCTGTTTTATAGATAAACTGAGACATAAAAGGGTTAGGTAACCTGGCTAAGACCTCTCAGGACCAAGACTTTTACCCAGGTGGCCTGGTTTTAGAATTCACTTTCTTATTCATTTCACTATACAGTTCTGTGATGGGGCATCCTTATAAGGCTGGGTTGGTTTTTTTTTTTTTTGGAATATCTTAATTCTGTTATTTGATCCCCTTTCAAAGCTCTGGTAAGCTTTACTGGATACTTGAAAAGAATTTGGGATGGGAAACAGATGAGGATATGAACTTCAGACCTGGGGCATAGTGTGGCTTTGGAGCAGATTATTGATGAATTATTATAATGCATCTCAGATCTTTCCAGGGGAAAACTCAACTGTGCATCCCAGAGGTCCACAGAGGATCGAAAAAGCAGGGCTGGTACCAGTGGGAGAAGGAACAGGCTCAGGAAGGCAGGAGCACGGTCACGGGAAGTCTGCTCACCTCCGTGCAGAGAGGGAGGGCCATGGGCTTAACAACGGGTAAGCCCAAAGGGTCAAAAGTCCAAAACTGAGGAGCGCTATTAGGAAAGTAAACACTAAACACTAAATATTCCTGATACTGCTGTTCCTTTGCCCCAAGCCTTCCTCTCCCCTCAAGGTAGAGGCAGTTGCCTACTAGTGAGCCACAGACAATGACCTTGTACTGCAGGCAGGGTGACAGGGCAGGGGCTATTGGACGAGTTGGTTTCTTTTCTCCTTCTCTCTACATCCTGGGTAAGGGTGTTTGTCCTTGATTCAAACATCCCTTCCATAAGAGGAAATGCAGATGGTCAACAGGCACGTGAAAAGATGAATGCTAATCATCAGGGAAATGGAAGTCAAAACCACAATGAGATTTCACCTCACACCTGACAGAATGGCTATCCTCAAAAAGAGCACAAATAACAAACGCTGGTGACCATGTGGAGAAAAGGGAACCCTGGTACACTGGTGGTGGGAATGTAAATTGGTGCAGCCACTGTGGAAAATAGTATGGAGGTTTCTCAAAAAACTAAAAATAGAACTACCACATGACCCAGCAATTCCACTCCTGGGTATATATCCGAAAAATACAGAAACACTAATTTGAAAAGATACATGCACCCCAATGTTCATAGCAGTTTTATTTACAATTGTCAAAATATGGAAGCAACCTAACTGTCCAACAACAGATGAATGGAAATGGATAAAGAAGATGTGGTATATATATACAATGGAATACTACTCAGTCATGAAGAAGAATGAAATTTTGCTGTTTGCAACAATATGGATGGACTTGGGGGGTATTACGCTAAGTGAAGTAAGTCAGACAGAGAAAGACAAATACTGTATGATTTCACTTATCTGAAACACAAAACAAACTAGTAAATGAAACAAAAAAAGAAGCAGACTCACAGGTATAGAGAACAAACTAGTGGTTACCAGTGGGGAGAGGAAAGAGGGGAGGGGCAAGACAGAGGTAGGGGATTAAGAGGCATAAACTATCATGTGTAAAATAAGCTACAAGGGTACATTGTGCAACACAGGGAATACAGCCAATATTTTATAATAAGTATAAATGGAGTATAACCTTTAAAAATTGTGAATCACTATATTGTACACCTGTAACTTATGTAATGTTGCACATCAACTATACTTCAACTAAAAAAAAAGTCCCTTCCAATGGGCCACACCATGGTCTACCTGGGGGCCGGGAGTTAGCAACTCTGACCCTCTTACATCAGCTGACACAGGAGAATGTGGCTTCTCAGTAATATAAATTTAGTTTTCTAGCTTCTGATTCTTATATATCCACCAGTTCAGACCCTGAGGAAGAGAGGTGCTATTTATTTACTGGGCATCTTCAAGTCTTCTAACAAAAGTTTCTAGAATATCCTAACATAGTGAATGTTGGCAGAATTATAATTCCTTGCTTTTTAAGGTCATTTATTCAATTCTCAATCATTTATTTACTATGTGTTCCGTGGCGAGGCTCTGTGCTAGGTGATAAGAAAACAAATACTGGTTAGGACATGATTCCTGCTCTTTAAGGAGCTTATAATCTTAGTAAAGGAAAACACATACACAGAAACAAAAGCTTTTGCATACTATCCTTGCTAAGACAGGGGTCTCTCAGGGCTTTCAGTAAGGAACTAGTCAATTCTCCAGGAGGCAAAAAAGGGACTAAGCAAGTGCTGAGTTAAAAAGAGGGGCCGAGGGCTTCCCTGGTGGCACAGTGGTTAAGAATCTGCCTGCCAATGCAGGGGACACGGGTTCGAGCCCTGGTGCAGGAAGATCCCACAGGTCGCGGAGCGACTAAGCCCGTGCACCACAACTACTGAGCCTGAGCTCTAGAGCCCATGAGCCACAACTCTTGAGCCCACGCACCTAGAGCCCATGCTCCGCAACAAGAGAAGCCACAGCGATGAGAACCCCATGCACCCCAACAAAGAGTAGCCCCCGCTCGCAACTAGAGAAAGCCCGTGCGCAGTAATGAAGACCCAACGCAGCCAAAAATAAATAAATAAACAAAATTTTTTTTAAAAAAAAGGAGGGGCCAAGAAACTGTTCTCTCCTGGAACACTGTTCTGTCCTGCCAAGAGAGCAGAGATTTCAGAGAAGCAAACGGGGCTGATGGGGGGAGGAGACTTCGCGGGCTGGGGGGTTTGGGGGGCAGGGGGAAGCCGAGGAAAGGGGAACAGCCCCACCCCTGCGTACCTCTTGCGGCTTCACCAAGCTTCCTTCCTGTCTCCCATTCACCAGCCCTCTATCTCTTCCCAAACTCCCACGCCACTGAATCATTCTCACTGGAGGCTCCAATGAAAAAAAAGAAAAAAATTTAAATTTAAGCAATTTCCTTGCTTTAAAAGCTGCATTCAGAGGCAGGTAGGTAACGGCATATATTTTCCTAACATACAGTAATAACTCTCCAGAGTCTGACAGACTAACATTTTTATGTTAAAAAAGGTAACTTTTATCAGGCAAATAAATGTTATTAAATACGTTATGTTCCCACCCAGATTTGTAGGAATTCTTAGCTACCTCACCCAGTAAATCTGTGTATTTCATTTAACTTATCCTGTAAGACATCAGGAAAACAGGGCAGCCAGCCACAGCGGCCTTTAACCTTTCCCTGTTTTTATTTTCCATTTCCAGATCCTCGTTCAGACTTCTGCAACTTATTTGTTACTGAGAAACCTGCCCCTTTCCATTTCTCCTCTGTCGAACTGTGATTGGAAACGTTCCTTGTCCTCCTCCCCACACTGACTTTATAGCTTCCCTTCCAGACCACCGCACTTACTCGACAGGGATCAGCACCTAGGAGGCGAATCCCCGGACAGCAACGTGGGGCGCGTTCCCCGAGCCTGGCCGGCACCAGGCTCCACACAGGCTGGCACCACAGGCCTCACCAACACCTGTCCCGGGCGGGCAGGCACAGGGCCTGACAGCAGCATGCCAAAGCCAGGCTGTGCCAGTCTTAAAAGGGTAGCAACTCCTGGTCTGAAGTGTATCAGACATCACACACAATCCCCAGAAATAAGCTCTCCTTTACACAATCAGGTAACAGGATACTGTAGACACTCTGAAAAGTTCAGAAAGGAGGTGACAAAATATTCTTCCTGGTCACCTATGTTGAGTGTGACTGTGGTCTTGGGGGTTATTTCTAATTTTTTACTTCTCTGGTTTCCTGTGTTTTCTTATAATTACACTGTAATTTTTTATCGTCACAATCTCCTTTTGAGAGAATTCAATACTATGATACTATGTTAGGACACACAGATCCACTGTTACTTCATGGGAACTGTGTGTCATCGGCCTTCCTCTAATTTAAAGCCTCTCTGTGTTTCCCATATTGCCTTATAATTCCACCTTTAACAATAAATATTATTTTACAGTGATTCCAATAATAATAAGTTCTTTTAACTCTCTGAGACAAGGTTATTGCTATAGTGACCCTATACGCCAGATTCTGAAAGAATGACAATTTCAAATATTCTGTTTTGCCCAAATAAACCACTGAAACATTCCTCAAATCTCAATGGCTTGGATCCAAAACAACACTAAAGAAAACGTTAAAAAATAAAACTTCTTACTTTTTCATGAGCCTAACACAACTCTATTTACATATTACATCCCACCATATACTTTACAATTACAATCACAGAGTACAGTCTAGCTTATAATCTACTATTCGCTTGTCAGACATTTCTACATAAGCATCATAATTGTAACTTGCAAGAACTACTTAATATTCTACTATGTTGATATACTTAAATTTATCAAATCCTTTTTCCACTGTTGAGCCTTTAGGCTGTTTCTACTGTTTTTGCCATTATAAAAATGCCGCCAAAAAAATTTTTTTTGCATATATCTTTCCTGGAACATGAATTACAAAGTCAACAATATGAAAATCATTACCTGGGGAAAAATTTAAAGCATACTGAGCCGGGACTGCCAATCCCAGCTCTGTCCTCAACCTCCACCAAGTAACCTAAACTCTAAGACCATTCTACAATTTCTAAAATAAGAATTATACCACCTGCCCTGGTAGTAAATCTGTTGAAGGTCATCTGGTTGATGTGGTGAAAAGGTGAAGTTAGACAAATCTTAGATATTACGACTGGAGATATGCTATTTGGGGCTCTTAACTTGGGTGCCCACTGACTCATCTACCTATGAAAAGCTCTGGGGCTGCCCTCAATGTACCAAACACTAAGGTGATACTGAGATTATGAAAATGAAAAAGAAACAGGCCTGGGCCTCAAGAGCCTCATGGAAGAGCAGCAGAGGGAGACAGCCCGGGGACACAAAATGTTAAAGCAGCTTTGAACCAAGCGTCGTGGGACCAGAGCAGAGACTGGCCTGGGAACCTGGAGAGGAGGTGATATCTGAACTGGGTCTCAGAGGACAGAATTAGAAGTAAAATTGGAGTCAGAACAGGGGAAAAGCCTATGAAGGGGAGACAGTCTGTACAAAGGGATGGCACGGTCTGGCAGTGATGGGAGGTTTGTGAGCCCAGAGATGAGAAGAGCAGGGTGGTACCCCGAGGCTGGAGAAGAAGCTGGACCCAGGAGACGAAGGACCTTGTAGGCCAAGCTAGGGTGTTTGGGCTGGATCCTGCAAACAACAGGGACCCAGCAGTGTAGTGACCAGGGAAATAATGAATAGTTTTGTTTAAGAAGACATCACCAGCATGCGCAGCAGGTGCACTGGAGGGGAGAAAGCCTGACTGGGGGATAATCCAGGTGCCAAATGATGACAGGACTGCAACAAAAGCAGAGGGTCCTCAGATTCTCACTTAAACCCACTGTCATAGTGACGTCTTGTCTGCTAGGAATGCTCACTCCATAAACGTCAAAACAAATGAAAAAGAAGGACTAAGTGAAAAGGCAACTTAATTCCTCATGTCTGCCCCCTTCTTCCCCAGAGCAGACACGCATGTGCAGCAGAGAGGCCGCAATGCACACCCTCCTCTCACTGAACTCAGCCCCTGCTAGAGAACTCCCGGCCAGCACGAATTTAGACAGAAGACGAATCACACAAACACTCTTGGCTTCAGCAGAAGAGAGTGAGCCATTTAATCCAGTTCGACTGAGCAGGAAAAATGCAAAAGTAAGATATGAGTGGACACACACAAAAAGGACTGGAATGAGCTCATACTACAAAAAAACTGAGATAACCTAACAATTTTTTCACGGGCACCCTAGTTTATTTCACAAGAGGGACACATTTTTTTTTTGTTATTCCAAAAAACAGAGATCTTGAACCAATTACAATCTATATGACATTATAAATGTTCACATTGTTTTCCCCCCTATTCATAGAAATAAGAGCAAATAAAATGGACATATTTCATCTGACCATTTTCCCTAAAGGTATGCTCTTTCAGAAAAGGAGGATGAAATATCAAACAATGCCCTTTTCAGGGCGCTTTAGTAAAGTTATACTCTGTGACCTGGGGTTGGGCTCTGTCCTGGGGCTTTACAGGTGTTCATTTAATGATCCAACGAGAGACAAGTGAGCTCAGTGGAAGGAGCACAGGCTTGGAAAAAGACAGACAGAGGGAGGAAACTGGCTTTTGACCCTCATGGAAGTACTTAATTTTTCCTCCAGTTTGTATCCCTAAAGTAAATCCATGGTTTTTTTCTTACTAGCATTATTTAAATTTGATTTTGTCATAGTTAACTGAATCTTTTAGCAGCTCAGGAGACAAAACCAAGTGCTGCCACAGTCCCTCTGTGTGAGGTATCATGTGGTAAGCTGCAAGGGTAAGTGAGCAAAAGTGTTCTGATTACATAAATTTCTAGTTGCTACCTTAGGAAGCAATTTTAAGTATGTGTGAGCAAAGGCCAGTGACAGTCCCTGTATCTGAAAGACTCAGGACATATTCATTTCTGCCTAAACCTTCTCACTCTTTAGCTTTCTACCAGATGCACTTTCCAGCTCTGTCCTGGAGAAGATTCAGTCATGAGCACTCCTTCCCCCACCCTCCTTCCCCGTTGAGAGAAGGGACCTCTTGAACTCAGCACCCACCCCAGATTATGGGTTCTGGACCACAGGCAAAAGGTAGACAAAAACACGGGACAGAAAGAATATCAAAATAAAGATACTCCTTTCTGGAAAAGGACAGCCGGCAACCTTACAGCCACTTAAAACACAACTTGAACGCATTTTATGTGTGCAGTTTAAATGCAAAAATATTATAGTCAGGATTTTTCTGAGGAATGCCATAATTATTTCTTAAGTCTAAATTTTGTAGGTTTTTGTTTTTGTTTCTAGGTGTAGTAAGCCTTGAAAAAAAGACTTTGAAGTTTCCTTTTCTAAATCACTGTAAAAATGAAAGAAATTTAAATAATTGCCTTTTAAGAAATATTTTTTTATATCTAGACCTCTCAATACTGGGTTCCAACAAAAGATCAGTCAAAAAAATTGAGTTTTACCTTCAAACTCTGAAATGTATTCTACATTGTCACGTCATAAGAGCAGGGACACTGTGCTGTGTTCACTGCCCTATCATTTCCTGGAACATTCAAGAAATGATATCTAATAACTAACTGTTGACTGACTGATGGGGGGAGCTATGCTCAACAGGGGCAGCCTTAGACAGTGACTTGACTAAACTCATAGATCCCAGTATAAATGAAAATGGAGAGAATCTACCATTGGGAACAGAGCTGAAGCTGAGACAGTCAAGGAGGACGCCGAGACACTCCAATGGGGGAAGAACTGTCTTTTCAACAAATGGTACTGGGACTACTGGAAATGCATATGAAAAGAATGAACTTGGATCCCGAGCTCACACTATACACTAAAGTGAAGTAAAAATGGGTCACAGACCTCACTACAAGAGATGAACTATAAAGCTCTTAGAAAAAAACACAGGAGTAAATCTTTACAACCTTAGGCCTTGTTAGATTTGACACTAAAAGCATAAGTGACCAAATAAAAAATAGGTGAACTGGACTTCATCAAAATTAAAAATAAAAAGACAACCTAAAGAATGGGAGAAAAATACATACAAATCATGTACCTGATGAAAGTCTACTATCTAGAATATATAAAGAACACTTATATCTCAACAATAAAAAGACAAATAACCCAATTAAAAAATGGGCAAAGGATCTGAATAGACATTTCTCCAAAGAAGATATAAAAATTATCAAAAAGCACATGAAAAGACGCTCAACATCATTAGTGATTAAGGAAATGCAAATAAAAACCACATGAGGTATCACTTCACACCCACTAGGATGGCTATAAAAAACAAAACAACAACAAAAAAACAGAAAATAACAAGCCTTGGCAAAGTTGCAGAGAAACTGGAATCCTCACATATTGCTGGTGAGATTGTAAAATGATACAACCACTTTAGAAAACAGTTTGACAATTCCTCAAAATGTGAGACATAGAATTACCATATGACCCAGCAAAATTCCACCCTTACATATACACCCAAGAGAATAGAAGACATACGTCCACACAAACTTGTCCATGAATGTTCACAGTGACATTATTCATAATAGCCAAAAAAACTAAAACAAATCAAAAAAATGAAACCAATTGATAAATGTTTAAACAAAATGTGGTATATGCCTATACAATATATCATTTGGCAATAAAAAGGAAGGAAAGACTGATAACATGGATGAAACTTGAAAACACTACGCTAAGTGAAAGAAGCCAATCACAAAAGACCACACAATTCATTTACATGAAATGTCCAAAATAGACAAATCTATAGAGACAGAAAATAGAGTAATAGTTGCCAGGGACTAAGGCAAAGAAAATGTTCTAAAATTAGGCTGTGAGAGAGTGGTGAATGCTGCACAGCTCTGTGAGTATACTAACAACCAGTGGGGGGACACTTTAAGTGGGTGAATTTTGTTGTATGTGAATCATATCTCGATAAAGCTGTTAAATATAGATAAAAATGCAAAAAAGGAAAAAAGAAACAAAACAGAGTTTCGTACCAGCTAAAGCAGAAACAAGAAAAGCCAAGTCACCGCCGTGGTAGGGGGAGCTGGCCAAAACTCCCCTCAGCCCAAGTTCATGGGCCCCTCCAACGGCAGGCCCCGGGCTGGGCCGGGAAGATATGGAAAGCCAAGTCAGGTGGCCCCCGCTTTCGTGGGGCTTAAACTCCACGAGTGAAAGAGAGAGTGGCTAAGTAACCACACTATGTGGGCGTGGGATTTTTTCACCGGATACAAGTCCTAAGGGGGAAGGAAGTCAGTTGTACTGCAGGCCAACCGAGGTCTGGAACTGAATGGGAGAGACAGCAAGATCCTTGGAGAACTCAGGATGAGAAAGGAAGGATGAAGTGAGGGTTAACTGTGAGAAAAGCTGGGGGAGGGGCGTCTGGGGAAACGGCAGGCACAGAGGTCCAGGGGCAGGAGGGGAAGAGGCAGTGTGAGCAGCGGAGGGAGGGAGGCGGGGGAGGGACAGCGCCAGACCGCACAAGGCCTTCCAGCCACACGAAGGGTTCCGTTTAAGTCCTAAATCCTACAGGAATGCACGGAAAGCAGGTGACTGACGAGGTCCAACTTGCATTTTGGGGAAGAGGACTTGAAAGGGCCAAAGCAGACGCTGGCAGACCAGTTAAGGGGCTGCTACAGTGGCCCAGATGAGGATGGCCTGGATGTGGGACAGGGCAGAGGGCACCACGGCAAGGACGGGATCTGCCAGGCAGAGTGGATGGCAGGCACGCTCTCATCACACCAAGGCTTCTGAGGCCCTTAATTCCACGTATCCTTAAATTAACAGCATTAACTAAGGTAATCTGAACACCCGCCTCGGTTTCAATGCTTTTATCACCACTAACATGGCACCAGGCACTCAAAGCTCTCAGTCACCAGAGAAACCTGGCCATTCCCAGTTGCCCCCCTCCCCCTGCTGAAGGACAGCCCCAAGATAAGGCTGAAAGTGCTCATAGGAAAAGCCCTCGCTGTCAGCACATGCAAATTAAACTTTCACTAGGCCTTCCAAGCCCTTACAAAATGCAGGTCAGATCACAGCAGTCTCCAGCCTAAAACCTTTCAATACAGTCCCACTGGTTTTAGAACTTAAACCAAATCCAAATTTGCAAATAAAAAGAAATCTTCCTTAAAATCCTGAGGAAGGGCTATTCCATTTTATTAAAAAAATGGAAATAGTATGTTAAATCCCTAAGAATGACCTACTGGGTGGCAAAGCACCCAGACATTACATTACAGGTAAATTAATTTTGCTCCTCTCCCCACTGGAATGAGAGCTCCATGGAGACAGAGGTGCCAGACTCATGCCTGGCCCAGAGCAGAGGCGCAGTGAGACTGATGGTGAAGGAAAGCCTGGGTACCATGACCTACAAGAAGTCCGAGCGGTGGGCTTTAGTTATTCATTAGAAAGAAAGGGTAGGTAAGGTGGTAAGCTTCATATGTTGGGTCAAGTGCTTTTGGAATTTCAACAGTTATCCACAGTTGCAAGGAAATATAAATAATCGAAGGGAAAAAACGGCCAACTCTATAAGCGATTAATGAAATACGCATTAAAAGAATTTTAAGGTTCCATTATATACCTACTAAGACATTGAAAACATTTCTTTCCCCTGAGCCACACCCAGGCAGGACTCATGGCAGGAGGGCGGGGAGAGGGAAAGACTCTTGCAGGAATGTCATTACCAGTGACCAGGGAGGGTCTGGCTCCCTGAAAAGCACCCTGGCAAGATTAACAAGCCCTATAAAATGGTTCGTAGTCTTTAACTACAGAATCCTCTTTACAAAATACACCCCAAGGAAACAGGTAGTCCGAAAGAGAAATAAAGAAACCTGTAAAATATGTACACGGCCTAATGGTAAAAATAATGAAAAACTGGACACACTGCAAATGACCAACAACAGGACTAAGCAAACTATGTAATATCAACACCGTGGACTATACAGCAGTCAAAAAGAAGTATACGGATTCCACTGACACTTTACATACATACGTTTTTTCCATATGTACCAGGATTTTTTCCAAAAGTGGAACATGTTAAAATCCCACTTCTGACTAGGTAAAAAGGTCTGTCTGTACTCTGTGTAAGACACATAAATGTGGAGGCTACAAAGTTTGGTATTTATCAGCATTCAAAATAAACGTCCTACTAAAATCACCTGTGTTTGTGAAAGCTGAACGCTCTGGACCTGTGGAAGCAGAAAGTAAGCATTTGGTAGCTGTTTTACAGACCCTTCTGCAGAGATTCTGCGAGTGCCAATGCCAGATACCTGCAGGAAAAAAAAAAAATCTATTACTTTTGAAACGCATTTGACATAGTGCTGAAATACCTTCCCAAAGGAAATCTGTGTTCGTCAACTTGGCCGTCAAGACTATTAATCCAATTATTATATTTATCTTTGTCCTCCGAAAACAAAAATGCAACAAAAGTTGCTGTACTTAAGCTGAATGTTCCTCAATGCAGCAAATCTCTTCAGAAATAGACAACTTTTCTGATATGGGACCACAAGTTACATGAAATCCTGTAAGAATTAGCCACAAAAGTGATAGATCTTGGCACTTAAATGAAAGATGTCACAGATACCGCTTAAGATAAAGATTCCTGACTATTTCTGTGAACAACAACAAAAAGACTCCTCTCACTGCCTCCCCAGTGCTTTGCTAGAATAGGGAGCTCCCTGGGGATGGGCCCCCAAGCATGCAGTCCGTTTCCCCAGAGCAGAAACAGTCCTGAGCCCGGGAGAGGAGGAAGCAAAACCTCCAGGGGCTGCCCTCACAAGCTTCCTATTCCTGGACTGTTGGAGGTGAGTGTCGTGAGTTTTGAAACCCCATTATATTTTATACTAGAAAACCGTTCGATAGATTCTCTGTTTTGTTCTGATACCCTTTCGAGATCCAAGGTGCATTCCAGCCGCGCACTTTGCACGAAAGATGGCCACCTGGCCCGTGAGGCAGAGGAAGGAGGAGGGCTGGTGAGCTGGACATCAACTAAGCAGCCTTATATTTGAATGACATAAACTAGGTGGTAACATTTCCAAAAGGCTTTTCTTTAACATCCAAACTCCTTCATTACGTCAACAGCCAAATTATATGACCAACAGAAAAAGCTACTTACATGATAAGAAAGAACTCCATGTGAGGAGGTATTAATAAATAAAGAACTTTCAATGCTTCCTTCTTCAGTAGGTAAGAAAATAATTCTGAAGGACGTTTTCCCCATTGCTGGAATTACCTGAAAGAAAGCTACCTCATTAGCCACTTGGAATGGCCCCTCTTTGACAAACTGTCTTTCACAGACTTTCTTCTTGACAATTCCTGTTAACAGATATTTGCGTACTCTTGCACCCTTGATTTATGCATATCATGAATCCCCGAGAATGTCCAAACAGATCAACATCCAACAATCTAAGAGAAAATATCAAAGAACACACCGTGGACTTAGGGCAAGACAGCTTTCACCCCGAGTGGAGCCATGTGCCTCATACCTTTCCTTTACCCTCCTCTTCCTCCCGCATGTGTTCAAGGGCCTGTGTCTAACACACTTCCACTTCCACTTAAGTAAAGAGAACCACTGGTGTACCGACATGTTGCTACTTAGTAAAAGTCAGGGACAGCGTTTATCTGGACAGACTGTCATGATCAAAATACTGGGCTCCCCCTTACTCCACTTCCTGAGTCCCAGTATTTAAAAAAAAAATGGGGAGAGTAAGGAAAATAAACTCTAGTAGTAACCTGGATCTTCATTAAAAGTTAAAGACCTTTTAAAAGTTTAAAAATTAAAGTTAAATTGAATTACTAAACTTAAAACTATTAGGGACTTCCCTGATGGTCCAGTGGTAAAGAATCCGCCTTCCAATGCAGGGGACGCGGGTTCAATCCCTGGTCGGGGAACTAAGATCCCACATGCCGCGGGGCAACTAAACACGCACACCACAACTACTGAGCCCACGCACTACAACCAGAGGGAAGCCCGCGCACCGCAACGAAGAGCTCCCGTACCGCGACGAAGAGCCCGCTTGCCACAATGAAGACCCGACACAGCCAAAAAAATAAATAAATTTTTTAAAAAATTAAATTAAAACTATTAGAAGATCATGCTTTTGAGCTCTGTGTTATGGTGCAAATTAGCTTCACAAGGAACCACTCACCCCCCCTTAGGCCTGTATTTAGAAAAGAGTCCTAACCATCCTAGCACGCTCGCCAGGTGAAGAGGTCACCACTGTAAACTTGTACTAGTTACTAAATGCTTCAGCACTGGTAGTCACTACGAGACAAGTAATATTAAGGTTCTTTAACTATGAAAAAGTCGTATTGAATACACATGCATTACTACCTAGTTTTAATTCATTAAACATTTTTCTTCCACATAGATAATCAAGAGCCACCAAAATTATGAATCTGAACAACTGAAAAAATAAGTGCTAAAGCAAACACATAGAAAGAAAGAGTCTGGGTAGCAGAAAAAGGGGAGACAGGCAGCAGAAAGTGAAAAAACTACAGGCAAAGAAAGCAAGAAAAGCTGGCAGCCCACCACAGCACAGCTTCCAAGACGCATCCACACTCACCCTGCAGTGAACGGGAGGCACATGGAAATGTCCCGCAGCTGTAAACACGGAATTCACCACGACCTCGCTCTCCCTGCTAGGGTTATACGCATAGAGAATCTTTGCCGCAGGGTGTCCCAGGAACCTAGGAGGGGAACAAGGAAATATCGCAAGGGATTGTATGGTTATAAACAAAATCATCCATCCATCCATATATACACTCTAAACCCAGAAAGCTGTTGGTCTTTATTACAAAGTTAAAAGCAACAATCCTATTGTTAATAAAGCATTCTATCCACAACAGTCAAAAAAATTTTTTAATCCTTTCTTTTACAAGACACTCACATCAACCCACAGTAGCACCCCACTGATTTTTGTATTAGAAGAATTCAACCCATCTAGGCCATTGAACGCTTGCAAAAAAACACCTAGGGGGAACTAGGTATCTGTCTGACATGGGTCTCTAATTCAAATGAGAATATGTTTAGATAAGAAACTGTACTCATAGAAAAAGCCAATCTTCTTAGGGTTCATTTTCTGAGTAATAAATTTAAAGATAATTTTGGGCGGAATGGATTTCAACTGGCAAAGAGACTGTATTAAGTCTTATAAAAGAAAACTTAATTGTTAAACACCATTCTTCCGAGAAAAATGAAAGCTCTGCAGCACTTTCTATCTTTGGCTGTTATCCATTTAAATCATGAGTCTTTCCGAAAACTCTAATGAAAGCTTTGGCTCCTCCATCCACAAATATGCACACAAAAGTGTTATACATACTTTCAAAACTTTCCATGACCCTCAGAGTTAAGAATCTCTGTTCTTCAGCAAATACCCTAACTAATGGAAATCTTGATGTTGAATCTTTTCTGCAGGGCTCTCCATCTACAAGGTGGGCTCTGACAAAGGAACTGCAAGAGGAAAGGGGCCAGTTTCTAGCCCAGCTGCCTGGAACTACCTGCAATGTTCCCTCAAATCGTTTACTCTGGTTGCTACTACCCAATATCAAATTCACTCTAGTTAAACCGTGTTGTGATAAATAGAGAGCCAGCAAAAATTTCACTGAAGTCATCTCTCCAGTTTTAACACCCTCAGTGGCAGAGACCCAAATAAACGGTTCTCTTTAGTAGGGCCTAGAAATGAAACTATATTCTCAATACAGGGGAAAAAATCATCTACATTATGTTTGTGTTTCTCTGATTTTGTTCCAATTTCTCTTATATTAAAAACTAGCGGTTCACAGTTGAATATTAAAAAAAAGTGTGCTTTAGGAAAAATTAAGTGCATGCTGTTTCTCTTATATACAATAGGATTTCCAAAATACTGTATTAGTGCCATCAAATCCTTGGAATTTTTCTTTCAGCTCTTCCTTCTACTTTTAATCACAAGTCTTAGTTGAAGGCTTAGTATGTCCAATATGTATTTTAAAAGTCCTTAACAGCCAGTTACAAATAAAATATAATAAGTGTGATTAAAACTTTGATTGTTTTAGAGTGTTCTTAAATAAAACAACTAAAAATTTTTTATACTATCATAGCACCTCAGAGAGCCCTGTGTCAGGAGTACTAGGCTCACATCTGCCTTTTCCCTCAATTAAATTAAATAAATAAGAACTTCCATGATTTTAGGTTTTACGTGAATAATATGAATCAATCAGCAAAGTTATTAATACTTATCCTCAAAGGTTTTGTTTCATTCACATAATTGGAATACAAGATTTTTAGTTTCAAAGGATACAAATGTCTCCCCGAGAAACACCTTAAAAAATAAGACCACAAAACTGCAATGTAACAGAGCCCAGTGGCTCTGTCCACCAGAAACCTCACCAGACCTAACAGAGAATGCTGGTTGAAACCTAGTCGCCACGGTACTATTTTTATCCTATTTTTTTTAAATTCTATTTTTAAAAGTATTATGAGGATAAGAATTTCCTTCACTAGTGACAACTGGAAGATACTCTATTAATTTAATACTACAAAAGAATGATTAAAATTTCTTATGAATGATTAGCACTTTTAATCTCAGGACCAGCAGAATATTAACCCTTAACATAAACCCTAAGAAGTAGGCAGAGGGCAACTGAATAACATGATCCTGATTCTGCATCCTAGAGGGAAACCAGAACTATGAGAAGGAATGAGGTTTGCTCAAGGTCAATGCCAAAATAAACAATAGCAAAACCTGACCTAGGGCAGTGAAGAAATGAGAACTCTCTGGTTAAAATGTGTATCTAATGCCTATGGATTAGACCATTTGTTAGATGCAAGGTAAAACTTGACTAATTTTTAAAAAGTGTTCTGATTTAGGCTATATTTTGTTATTATTGAGATTTTTTTTAACTTCAGCAAAAATAATTTATTCCCATAACCATATCCTGGATCTCAATTATGAGAAAAATAGCATGGTACATGCTGGCTTAGAAATCAAAAGATTTACTCTGTCACTTCCAGTAAAATGACCTTGGGAAAACTGCACTACTTCTCAGCAACAAATATATGAGCATTTGTAGTACATGCTCCAATACAGAGATATTTGGAAATGATTCTCTCTCTTAGACAACACCTACCTCCAATATCCTTCCAGGATTGCTGTAAGACTCAACTCACAAGAGACAAGATTGTACTTTAAGAACTATAAACTACTACATAAACAAAACTGAATTATCCAAAGGTGATTCAAGTCTAAAACTCAGTAACCTTTTCAAATCAAGAACTTTAAACGTTTCTTTTCAACATGCTTCCAGCTATTAGAACCAGAAATTGATGTGCAGAGCTAATTAATATACATAGATAATACATACATACATCCAATCATGTGCACTGACGACTGTAGGATTTTTTTATATCACTGAAGAGTAAATATACTATGGACAGCCAGTGTCCCCTGAACTGGAATTGTTATCCTAATCTAAGTGTATTTACTACTATCCATCTTGTTATATCTACCAATATGTAACATACACTTTAAAGTAGGTCCTACACTGAAATTTCTTCTTACAATACTTTTGACAAAGCAAAGTGATCTCAGAATTTGAAGTCAATGAGGTTTGATTATAAAACCTCATTCTTTACCAAAGAATAAAAATATAAAAATTCAAAAACAAAAAAGTAGACGCCTAGAATCTTGTAAAATCAGCAAGCTCCCTTCACACTTTTATCACTTCTTCCTTTTACAGACTCTCCTTAAAAAGCTCAACAATGTGCTTTTAAATTTAAAATTCATTATTCTTCATGGCAGCTCTGATATTTTGATGATCAGAAGGAAATGGAAGGAAGGAAACCAGATGAATAAAGGAGAGCACACCAGGAGACCACCACTAACTCACCCCAGATGCTCTCCTAGCACCATGGTTATTCCACTCACATAACTTTTCTTGTAACTCAGAAAAGTTCTTCATAAAATTGAAGTGATGGTCCAGGCTGCTAAAACAAGCAGAGTTTTTAATCCTGAAACACTCTTTTACTTCCACCTAGAAACTCTACTAATGTGAAATTACATCTACTCAGTGCAGCAAAATTCTGCATCCAGGGAGTCTAACACTTCATTACAACCAACACGAGTCCTGAAGTTCCCTCCTGAGCACAGCTTCACCCTTCTCGTCCTTAATTTCTCTGAGTTCCCAGATCAGTCCCTCAGCCGACACTCAGATCACATCCCCTTCATCTCATGCTTCTCAGCAAGATGTACTACAAGGAATTACAGCTTCCACGCTGTCTTCCCCACTTAACTTGTTTCCAAAGCCTCAATCATAGTAACTAATGTATGTACAATTTTGAATCCCAAAGCATAAGGAGCAGTAAAAACTGAGTGAATAAGTGAATCTAATTTTAAAAATTCAGAAACCATCAATATGTAGAGTTTTTCATTATAAAATAACCTGCTTTGTTTCAGAAAAACAAGGACTTACTATCGACTTAAATTATAAGGTACATTCATTAAAAACTGAAGAAAGGGCTAAAACAACTCTTACACCCTCCTTTTCACAAAAATGTTCCTTTTAACAAGTTCTAGGATCAATCTCTCTTGATATTATCTATATATTTAAAATATATTTAACATCACACATATACATAGAGATATCCTGAAAGCAAATAGTGTAAATAATAAATTATTAAAAATTATAAAGAGAAGATACTTACTGAACTCCAAAATCTAGAACTGATGGCTGAAAATGTAAAGCTTTTCCACTAAATAGCTTGTCTGAGAAGCTAAAAAAGAAAAGACAAGACAGATTAATTTTTGTTGTACTTTTAAAATTTGAATGCTGAGTTAAGAGGATATACTTAGGCCGATAGCTCTCATGAGATACAATTTTACTCCCTTATAAAGGAGTCTGAACTAGATTTTAAATGTTAAAGTTGAATTATTCGAAGTCTAATATAATTCTACAGCTGCAAAAATTTAAGATACTCTTAGATTATGGTTAGTATAACTTCATATCAAATATATAGATTCTATAAGCATTCAGAGACAAAAATGGAGATAGATTTAATTTTTAATAGGCTTCATTTCTGGGTGAATTCAGCAAACATACCTATTTTCACAAACCCCAAATCAAGAAAAGACACACACGGATGGGGGTTGAGGGTAAGGGGTTGCAGAGGGAGGGAGCTTTGGCCTCTACATTCGTTAGACAAGTGGTAACAGGGAAAGGATCAGGAGCATAGCCAGGGTTGCTCCCAAAGGTTGAAACCATCACCAGGTCTGTATTTTTAAGATTAACAACCAAATAAAATCTCATACGGCAGGTCATATTTTCAGCAGTTGTTAATCATTACTATGATTTCATTTTCCTTCAGAACCAAAAGCCAGAAATTAAAATACTAAAAAACATATAAAGACATTAAAAAATAAGCTATAACATTATATATACCTACTTAAAGACATAAAATACAAAATATATGTAAAAATATATATAAATATAAAATATATACACGTGTGTGTATCAAGAAAGTATTAACTGTCATACGACATTTCTTTTAAGAAATTCTTTTTAAAAAAAAAAAAAACAGTAGGTCCTTGTTGGTTATCTATTTTAAATATACTAGTGTATATTTGTCAATCCCAAACTCCCAGTCTATCCCTCCTCCCCCACCCCTCTCCCCTGGTAACCATAAATTCATTCTCTAAGTCTGTGAGTCTGTTTCCGTTTTGTAAATCAGTTCATTTGTATCATTTTTTTTTTTTTAGATTCCCCATATAAGCGATATAAGATATTTGTCTTTCTCTGTCTTACTTCACTTAGTGTCACAGGACATTTTAAAAGCCATGTACTCCAAAAATACTTAACTGGAGAAGTTCCTAAATGTAGCATGCATAACTGTTTTCAGAGACTCAAGTAAGTTTTCCAAAATACAATCTTTCCATGTTCTCCTCCCGCAAAGTAGCCCTCCACAGAGCACAGTCCAGAGGCTGGTCCAGGAATAGACATTTGAGTTTGAAACTTGCCGGCCCATAGAAGCGCTATGACCTTCAGCAAGCCCCTCTCCCATTTTTCTTGAAGGTGCAAACAATACAGAGAACCCCTTCCAAAATCCTCATCTCATAGGAAGAATCCTGGCTGCAATCTCTTCTTCCTCTCTCCACTTTTCTGCCTCTGTGTAAGCTTCCCTTCCTCCATGCCCTCTCCTAAGAATCCTTTCTCTGTTATCTCTTATCTGTATCTCCTTTATTCTACCTTAGCATCAACTGTATTAATAATAAAGGTGACCTCAGTCTCCATCTGCCAACCTCCTCCCTCGTGTCCAGCTCGGGCAGGTGAGAGGTATGCTATTTACTGGGCTCTCTCAAGCCCCAAAAGGCCAGTACTAACTCCATGACTTGCTTGCAAAAAAGGCCACAAACACACACCCAGTTGCCTCCAGAAATGTTTTAAAGAGGCACAGGATGCGACATAAAGAGTTGCCAACATCAGACGCACCGCAGTCACCCCCACTCGAGACCGAGCTGGTCAGGGCTCAGCATTCCAGAAGGAAAAGAAAAGAGGCAACTTCACATGCCAAGAATGATCTTAGAAAAGTCAGGCCACTGTATTAGTAAAAAGTAAAATAACTAATGATAGTCTTCTTCCTGCCTTGGGTATTGAAAGTGGATTTAACATCAGATTTCACACACAACTTCTGAATGAAGACGAGGTTTTGGAGGATTTAAGTAATTCACCCAAGATCACATAGTTACTAAGAGGCACAGCCAAAATTCCAACGTAGATCTGTCTATCCAGGTCAGAAACCTGAACCCTGCATGGAGTTCAAGTCCATCCAAGTTCACATGACCTACCCAAGGAACCAAGGCAGTCTCACCTGCCAGGAGAGGGGCAGGGCTTCAGAGCTGAGACCCAAAGACGTCACTTAACTTCTCAAAAGTCCCAGCTTTAGTATCTGTAACATGAAAATGACAACGGTATCCACCTTATAGTTATCATGAGGTTAAAATGAAATAATAATGCCTTTGCTTCACGCCTGGCACATAGTTAAGTGCAATAAATATTAGATCATGTTACTAAGAGGATGACTGTCATCTAACAGGAAAAGCAATGAGAACAGATGGAGAGGCCAACTGAGCGTGGAGTCAGAGCTGACCTCAGGATTTAGAAGTCCCAAATGGGGTAGTAGTAATTATCTCTGAATAGAACAAGTGAAATATAAACCTGGGCTGTCTCACACCATAACAGAGTTTTCTAAATCCCACAATCAGGAAGTTTTTCATACCCAGTGAAAATCAGACATTTAAGGTTCAACCTAAAGCAGTATGGTAGAAACTTCAAAGAAACTATTTTTTGACCTCACAATGGAGAAATAAAACCATGTCAGTATTTTTTCCTAGAAGTCACAGAACAGATTTATCTTTCTCATTTGGTCAGTTTCAGCTCACTTGACTTTACAATCTGGAAACTAGATCAAGTTGTACAAGGAGATTTAACATCACTATATGAGCTAAAAAGTTAGTTCCCATAGATAAAACCATTTTAGACACAGGTACTGACCTGGAGAGATCTCACGCACATACATATGACCTCGAGTATTAAAGACTGAAGGGGGAAAAAAGCAGCAAACTGCCAAAATTTAGTCAACTATGGACATCAACAATTGTCCTCAAATATCAGTGCTAGCTAGGAAATTATACTGTGTTTAAAGATGCCAAAGTTTTCATTTCTAAATCGACAACATCAAAGAAATAACTTAAGCCTCAAGAGCTTCAGAAATAAAAGATACACTGTCTTCCCTTTCCTTTTTCTCTCAAAAGTCAGCATTACCCTCTTCACATCTGTACCCTTAACAATACGGATGATTCTTTTATGTGGAAGTCCACCTGGCCTCTTGTACTCTTAGGAGTCCACACATCTGCCATAAAATAAAGGCATGCATCTTGTAAAACTAAATTATAAATTCATGCCACGTATTTCTAACTTTCACCCTTTCCCCATCTGCAAGATGATTACAAGGAAAAGCCCTTTAGTAAAACAGAAAAATAAGAGCGAGCCCCTTCTGCTTCTATAGCAGGAACGAGGCACAGAAATAAGACATAAAAGTGACAGCAAACTGAGGCGAGGAGCTCCTGTTATATGGACCCCGTCCCATGCCCACTTATTCCGAAGATGCCCTCCTCCTGCAAAGAGTCACGCCTTCCCTCAGCTTCAGGACATGTGGACAAGGAATTCCACACATGCTTTTTTGAAAGAATATCTTTGCCTAAGATTACCTGACTTTTTTATCTTCTTTCTCTCTCTTTTTTTTTAACTTTGGCCATCTTTTTTCTCTGTATATAAAACAAAGAAACACAGTTCGAAAAAGTGGCTAGTAAGAGGAAAGAAATTTCACTGGAAATGAGAAGACCTTGGTTCAGGTCTCAGCCAGGAGCTCCCACGTGACACAAGGCTTGGTATCCTCTTCAGCAAATCGAGGGGGCTGGGCTGGATGATGCCAAGATCCTTAGAAAAGCGCTCGGATGCCCAGTCCTCCTTCCTAGGAAAACTAAATCGATCTGCGAATATCAGACACACCCTTTAAAAAAATTCAATCCAATAACTTAGATATAAAAATGAATTAACTATAACCAACTGTTCTGGCCATTCACAAATGTTATCCAACCAAAACACATCATTTCAGACGCAATGCTCCTCCTCTTGGGAACGAGCGTCAGGGCCCAGGGGCTCGGGCCCCTGCCTCACAGCCCTCGGCTGAATTCGGTGTGGCCCAGCTGCACGGGGGGCGGGCGGCCAGCTCAGAAGAGTCTCCCCTGAAGATCGTGATCCAGGAGGCTGGGCCAGGCTTGTGTGCCAACAGGCAAAACTCAAAAGATCAAGAGAGTTCAAAGAGCCGGGGGAGGAGAAACTTACTGAAAGAGTCAGGAAAGGTGTCGAGGGCTGGGGCTCCACGGACAGCAGCCCTCCATGGAAACTGAACCAAGGCACCTCCAGCCAAGCTAACAGCTTGAGGAAGCACAGGTCACTTTGGAGAACACCCTCTGAGCATCTGGTGGCTCCAGCCAGATGCAGAGTCGGGAGCACAAAGCCGGGCGGGGCGGTGTGAGCAGGGACGAAGGAGAGCGCAGACAGGAGGGCAGCCCTGAGACTGAGAAGGCACTGCCGCTGACAAGGCCACTGCATTGTTAATCCCCTTGGACCCTGAGCAGGAAACAGGGACTTCTAGGACTCAGCTGCTATTCCCAGGGACCTTGGAGGAATTCAGTACTTCTCCCTTATGCAGTGGAACTGGAACCCACCCCTGTACAGATATAAGAAGCCCCAGCCTGCAGCAGCCCTTAGGAATCTTGCCCACAGTCAGACTGGCCACCGCAGGGCAAGGCCTGCACAGCCCCACCAATGGCACTGACGCTGCCCTGAGTACCCCTCGGATCCATCGGTACCAGCCCTAGGGCCTTCAGTTGAAGAACAAACGGCCCAGGCTGCATGATTTATGAAATGAGTTCTGTAACTACACGAGTTATAAAATTCTACATCATAATTTTGGTAGTACAAGTTGTGTCCTGCTTTACTTTTAATTTAAAAGATACTTCTCCCCAGAAGTTTACTGAAAGGAAAAAAATATGAAATACACAGGCATGTCTACTTAAGTTAGAAATGTCATTCTTCCTGGTAAATTAACTACTCGCAAAGAACCGCTTAAAAATGGGGGCAGAGGGACTCCCCGGCGGTCCAGTGGTTAGGACTCCGCGCTCTCCCTGATGAGGGCGCAGGTTCAATCCCTGGTTGGGGAGCTAAGACCCCGCAAGCCGCAAGCCAAGAGGCAGGGGGGGGAAAAATGGAGGCAGAAACCCGTATTCTTCCCCATTAAATTCCCAGAGGGGGAAAAAGTCATTTGGTAGTAGACGATTTTCCTAGTTTCTTCTACTATAGAAGCCCTGGGCTTCAAAGTCAAAGTCGAGGAAAGTCCTTGGAGCAATACCAACAGTGGTCTGTTGGAGGTGGCCTCACTGACAAAAGAGCTGGGATTTTAAGCCACCTGGCGTGGTGATGGCCAACCCCTCCAAGGCCAGGACAAAAGTCCTCCACAGCAGTCTGTCCCCTGAGTTGCTGATGCCCTTCTCCATCCACAGAGGAGGTGTTCCTTCTCTCAAAGACGACCCCTACCTCGCCTTTCTGCGTGGGTCCTGGGCTGATTCCAGGGCCTCCCAGCCCCATCCTGCCCTCCCCAGGGTGTTCACCATCTCCTTACCTGCGCCGTCTTTCTTGTCCACTTACACACGTGAAACTCACGCCCCTTCACTTGAGAAGAGGCCCTGATGCTCCTCACCCGCTCCAAGCCCTCTCTGCCCTTCGCAGCAAGCTGCCGGTGAGAGTACCAATGGCCGCAAGCACGTCTACTGAGCACTTACAGTGCACGGATGCTGTGCCAAGTGCTTGATTACCCCGTGTAACCCCATACACCCTGGGGGTGCTGTTAGTATCCCACTTCCACACACAGGGACACAGACGCGCTGAGCGCTTAAATGACTTGCCGAAGCCCATGCAGCCCACTTAGCGGCCGGTGGCTGAAGGGGACCGTGAACCCGGCTCAGAGCCCCTCCCCACGCTGCCTCCGGCCCCCTTCTCTCCCACATCGCGCCCCTCCCTCACCGAGACTGCTCTTGCTGAGGTCTCCAGGGATAACAAGCTGTGACCTCGAGGGCTGCGCTGACTTACTCTCGGGGCTTCTCTCTCCCGAAGTGCCCTCCCTTGGTTTCTAGGCTGTCTCGCCCAGTCTTCCTCCCACCCCTGGGGCTCCTCCTGCTCAGCTCCCCTCCAGGTCCTCTCCCCCTGCTCACCTCTCCCAGGTCAACCTTTCCTCCGCCCTTCCTCAATTCTCACTCTTTCTGGACCATCACACTCACCCCTTAGGCTCACCCATCACCAACAGGGTAATGCTTCCCATACAGACATCTGGATTTTTCTGGCTGTCCAGCATCTAAGACTTCCTAACCACATTCACAGGTTTCCCATTGTCACCCCTGCTGAGCTGTGAAAGGGCCAATTACAGGTGACCTTGAACAACACTGGGGCTCAGGGGCTCCGGCCCCACCCAGTCAAAAGTCTGCATTAATTTTACAGTCAGCCCTCAGGATCCACCCCCTACTCGCGGTTCTGCGCCCACAGGTTCAATCAACTGCGGATCGTGTAGTCCGTATTGATAGAAAGAGAGCACGTTTAAGTTCACCTGCACAGCTCAAACCCGAGTTGTTCGAGGGTCAACCGCCCTAGTTTTAGTGGCCCAGCGTGCTGCTGGGCGCCAGCACACGACCTAGACTTGGCCAGGCTCATCGGCCCGGGGCAGGGCAGCGTCTAATGATGCCACAAGGGAGGAAGGAGGTGGGGTGGTTCTGGGGTAGTAACCACCACAGACGGGGAGCGGCAGGGGCCGGGCGTCCTCAGCAGTCTCCTTCCAGGACACGCTCTGGCTGTGGTTCTCGCTGCAAAGTCCCCTTCTTGCTTGCTTGTTTTCTGAGCCTGGTTCTTAAGTCTTCCTCGAGATGCTGTACGCTGCCCAATATCTTTTCAATGAATTCCTTTTCTGCTTAAATCAGCCAGAGTCGGTTTCTGTGGTCTGACTGATTCATTTCCCAAGCCTGTGTATCTGTGGCCTGGACTCCTCTGCTGAGCTTCTGACTTGTGCTTCCATCTGAAGCGGACGCCATCCCGCAGACGGCCCCCCGGAACCCCCAAACACAATCCAAGATGGAGCTCAGCGTCTTCCTTGCTCTCCCCAGTGGTTCACAGCACTATCTGCCCCTCCTGGTGAGCGACAGCCAACCCGCCCAGCCGGGAGCCCTGCTGACACCCTGACTTCTCTACCTTTCTTAACTCCACACGCGGCCGACACTGAGGGCCGTCCTGGGATCCGACACGCTGATACCACACAAAGCCACCCCCTCCTTCTAGTCTCACTAGCAGGACCTCACATTCAAAAGACGTTACATTTGCACGTTGAAGAATTTTAAAATGTATTACTGCGTTTACACATTTAATCATACCACAGGCCACATGCTATAAAGAACGCCTTTAGTTAAGTGGTTAAATAACCATGCAAAAACCTATAACAGAAAAGGCCAGTAATTAAGCTTATGTTTCCTTCTCCCAGCCCAACTTTCTCTTTATTGTAAAACATGGCTTCTCATCTATGGTTTAAAGACTTAACATCTTTTCCTAGACTCTACTATATGTTAAAATAATTTAAAATGATTTTTAAACCTGCAAAATACAAAATACATTTTGCACTACCTTTCAGCTGTAAGACAAGTTAGCATGAAAAAGTAAATCAGTACTAGATGTCTCCAGCAGTAACAGTCTTGGCCAGATGCTACACATGGTGAAGAGGAAGCCAAACAGAAATTCACACAAACGATAAGTGAATGGGGAGACTGGGAATGAAGGCCTTTTCCTCCTCAATCATAAGTGGACAATGCCAGTTTGTGCAATACTGTAGCTATATTTAGAAAACCAACCAACGTGCCCATATAAATTTAGATATTAGTTCTCGGAACGTGAACAAGTTGTTTTTTTTTTTTTTTAACTGAACAATTGTTGACTTACACTATTGTTAGCGTTAGGTGTACAGCAAAGTGATTCTCATATATACACATTCTTTTTCAGATTCTTTTCTATTATAGGTTATTACAAGATACTGAATATAGTTCCCTATTCCATACAGTAAATCCCTGTTGTTTATCTTATATATAGTAATGTGTATCTGTTAATCCCATACTCCTAATTTATCCCCTGCCCTTTCCTCTTTGGTAACAGAAAGATACTCACTGACATAGAGAACAAGCTATTTTTTAAAGCTCAACTCTGACCCTTTAAGCAACTTGGTATATAAACATCACTTTTTCTTCAACAAAATAATTTTTATTTCCTAACACATGGCAAACATATATATCCAATGTGTACTCATCTTGCACATTTATTCACAGATGACTTCCAAACTACAACCGCCTTGATATTTAAGCAGGAACTAAACGTTACCTTAGTTGATATGAAAAATGCTTTTAGATGGATAACAGTATGAATATACTGGATTGGTCATAGCAGAATTTGATTAATTAGATTAGTTCTATAAATTTAAAGCTTGGGAAAGCCACTACTTTTGCATCTGACGCTTTCAGACAAATAGGATGCAGCAATATCGGCTTGTATTCCAGAGAAGTTCCTCTAGTTTTTCTGGTGATGGAACCACCATCACCAGAAAAAAAGCGGCAATGTCAAATCCCACCAACACTAATTCTTTCACTCTACCTGCATTAGACATTACCACAGCCAAGGCAGTTTGACCTAAGAATCCAAAGAAGAATAAGAGGCTGCCTAACTTCCATGGGCCTACGGTCTCACGTATCACTGAAGGTAGAGCACAGTACATAAGAGGGAAAGATGCTGTGAAGCAGGTTCGGAAAAGCTTTCTGGACGAGACGGCGTTGAGCAGGGCCAGAAGGCTGGATATGCCGTGTTCACGTGAACGTGGAGGAAGGGGTTCCCGACAAGGGAAACACAAGTGAAGGCGCATGGACTTCAGGAAGGTTGGTAACACAAAAACGGAAGAACCTAAGGGGATTTCTTATAGTTTCTTGGGAGGATGAAAGAGTAATCAAGAGTAATCCTATATAACTTCAAGGTCCAGAACAACATTTTAATTCAAACACAATGCACTGATTGACTTTTTTTTTTAATCCCAATGTGAGCAAATATATCAAAACAATTTCAGGCAATTACAAAGAATATTAGCAATATTGTCCGAAAAAATCTAATGAAAAATGCCTAAGCGTTTTAACTGTCCCTTGAAGGGACACGGCATCAGCGTGCTGCAAAGAGCAAGGATTCGCGTGCTCTGAACATGCCCCTATTCAACAAGCTCAAGTCCTCTCCCTTTAAAAGAGAAAAACAAAATCTACCCTCTGAATGCAAATTGTTTTTGAAAACAGGAATGTAGAAGAAGCTCTTTTGACTGGCCTATCAGGCTGTCCACTTAACATACTAACACAGAGCCCACACTTGCCCACAGAGCATAACTCACTACTGCCAAGCTCACAGCTTACATGATAGAATCCCACCGTCAGCATGGCTTAAACCCTGATTTTTCTCATGTGAAGCCCAAGGCTTACTGACACTGGAGAAACCATCCCGAGTGTGCCCGGAAATACAAGGACTCCTTAACACAAGCCAGAGAGACTGGGGTTTTCTCCTAGGGATGGAGGGGCTGGTAACTTAAAAATGTGTTATGTCAAAACCAATTTGCCCTTGAGAAATAATGGTCACGGTGTCATGGTTTCTCCCACAGGGTTCTGTGGCAGAGACTGACCCTCAACATCCCTTCTCTCCTTCTTCCACTTCATTTTTGGCTGGGCACATTTCCCAAGCTCCCTTGCAGCTAGGTACACCCATGGGACCAGGCTCCAGCAAATGGGATGTAGGGTCCCGTGGCGGGTGCCAGGAACCCTCTGGCCCTCCCTCCACCCTTCCTCCCATCCGCTGCCATGAACACAATGCCGCCACCTCGTACCATGAGGACCAGGCTGGTGCCCTAGGAGAAGGAATGCGGGGATCCTGGGGGAGCGGGGATCCCTGAAGACTTCCTGGAGCCAGAGGCAGTGTAAAGCATGTTTTAAACCTCTGGTACTTTTAGCTCTGTTACCGCAAAAGTTAAGTCTAATTGAAACAGCTCTCACCCTCTTCAAACATAAGAACTGCCCGGGGCCACTGCTCAACAGAACTAACACTATCCAAGAGCCCCATCCTCCCAGCCTCTGCATCCTCCCAGCCTCTGCTTGCCCTGGGGAGGTGGGTCCAGCAGTGCCAGCCTTTCATGTGGTCCAGAACCAGAGCTTCCCAATAAATCAGCAGACAAAGTGGCTACAGCAATAAAAGTAACCCAAACCTGACAGCAAAACAAAAATTCTAAGCAAAGAAAGGACGGTTCCTGCTGCCCCACACTGGGAAAAGCCAACGACTATGGTGGTGGCCTACGGTGGCTTTGGTCACACACTGGTGCCAACTGAGAAACGCCTGTATAGGAACTACCCTCAGGACCGGTAATACAGAAACTACCTTCTAGTTTAGAACCTATCATTCTGCCTCATAACTGCACATGTAGGGACAAGTCTCAGGCAGGGACCTATCAGGACCTCTGCCAGACACTTCAGGGAACCCAGACCCATGTGACCACAGCAGAAATAAAAGAGGTGCTGGAAGGAACACACAGGTAATGTCCCCACCTGGCCTTCTAGGAATAAAGTCCGGGAAGGGGCCTCGCCAATCAGAGCCCAACACCAAATACATTGCAGGGAGGGCAAGGAGTAAAAATTATTCTACTCTTGAAAGACTGCTTGGAACTTCCTCAGTCATTGATACACATGACTTTCTTCCCCAGGGTGCCTGCAGGAACCCTACAATGGGGAAAGGCTATCTTCCTGCCCTACCCAAAGTCCTTCAACACCGTGACAAAGTGCAGAGCTCTTGCAAAACCAGAAGAGGAAAATCGGGGCCAGACTGTGTCCTGTTTCGTAGTCAGGCTTGGGAGAAAGGAGTCCAAAAAAGGTTACGGCAGTGAAAGAAGAAATTTGCTGAATTCCCAGGGCCTAGAGTCACTGGGTGCCCAGCAGAGACCAACTCACAAAGGTGGAATCAATGAGCTAGATGAGTACAAGAGATCATTTGTGTGACCAGAATTTCAGTTTCCAGTACTATAAAGTTAAGATATCACCCCTAGATCCACTGTGAAGATTAAATGATATCTGTGTGTAGAGAGCTTTGCAAAGTGCCTGGGGTGTGGTGGAGGGGGTGGTGTCTGTTCTAAGGGCATCAGAAAAGCAAAATGGTAAAGATTCATGTTCCGATTTCCCTGGACTCTCCAGAAGCAAATCAGGACAAGACCAAAAAATGTTTCAGAATTTCACATACTGAGGAGGGCGTAGCTTGAGTTGGGGGGGTGGGCTGAAACGCCTCCAACAGTTCCCGAGAGCTGACAGCAGCAAAGTCGCAGGAGCCACCCTTTCAGTTCAGCCCAGGGAACTTAATTGTTCTTAATTATACAGACGCCACTCATATGCAAATAGTGCATGAAGGGTTTTCCTTTTAAATTGTAATTTTTCTTTCAAACCCTTGAAGCACTGAAGTGTTACTGCTGAAGAAAGAATGGCCCTGAGGTCACGGGGCCCAGGAGAGAGGCCCCTGGGCACAACCTGCCCTCCCTTTGTGCAGCCCTGTCGGCTGGTTACCCTCCCACTGGCCGGGCCTGCCCGGGTCTTGCTCCCAGGTCTCTAAGACCCTCCCCTCTCCTTCCAGCATTCTCCAGCCCAGACGAGCACAGTGTGAATCCCGCACGGGTTCCAGAGCCCAGCAGAGTAGGGAGGAACAAGGATCAGCCAGTGGCAATGTAGCTTCAGCCCTTCAATCCTTCTGTCAATGAACACCAATTGCAAAAGAAGTCCAGCGTTCCAGTAAAAACTGTGTTTCTAAGATAATAATAGCAACTTGGGGGAAAAAAAAAAAAGCTGCCAACAAGTAAATAAACGGAAACAAAACTGTCCTGTGCAACATGATTACAACTAAAAACATACAGAGGCAAATGAAAAGGCAATAACCAAAATATTAACAGGCCACGTTAGGATGGAGGAATACTAGTAACATTTCCCTTTCGCCCGATTTTCCAAATTTGTTACAGGGTTCAATGTCTTTGAGAATATTACCAGTTTTCAGTTATGTGCTTTTAGAAAACTCAAGAGCGATGGGAAGGTACATTCTTCTTAAATACAACCTGTATTTCTTTTTATCATTCAAGTAACACATTTTCACATTTACAAGTTATTTGAAAGCTAACGGAAGTTTCAACTCTCAAACACTTCTTGTTACTTTGCTCCACTCCCCTGACTCTCTGGGCTCTGCCTCCTCCACCTCTTTCAACAGAGACCACCAGGCTCCAGCCCCAGGCCTTTTTCTTCCCCACCTACATCCACTCACTGGCTGATGTGACCCAGTCTCCAGGCTTGTCACCTGAAATTTACATCTCGGGCCCAGCCCTCTCAGCAATCCCAGTACTCTGGCTGCCCACCCACAGGTCTACTGGGATGTCTAAAAGACATTAAAAAACCTCTTCACCCCTGCATCAACAGCCATCTTGGCTCAGCTGTTCCAGCCAATAATCTTGGAATCATCATTGACTGCTCTCTGCCTTGATCCCCACATCCATCTATTGGAAATCCTGTGAGCTCTGCTTGCAAAACAGATCCAGAACCACACCGCTTTCCCCACCTCCATCCAGGCCTGGGCACCACCCTCTCTTGATCTTTTGACCACTGACTGCAATCAACTGGGCTCAAGTGGCCTCCCCACAGTCTACGTCAACACCGGCCAGGACAGCCTTTTTGAACCGAATTCAGCTGGTCTCACCGCTCTGCTCAAAGCCCCCAAAGACTCCCCATCTCACGGGTCTCACAGGAACTAACTCCACAGCACGCTCTCCCCATGACTCATCTTCAATTCCCTCCCTCCTTGGGATACTCTGCTGTAGCCCAAGGTCTTCTGGCTGCTCTGTGAACACTCCAGGCACAAATTCCCACCTTATAGGCCTCTGCACTGACCATTCTGTCTGGAACATTCTTTTCCCACGTAGCCTCATGGCAAGCTCCCTCACCTCCTCCAAATCTTTGTAAAATCTCACCCAAACACCCTGCTTATAATGACAGCCCCACCCCACGATCTTCATCCTCTTTTTTGCTGCCCTATTTTTCAACTTTCTCCACACTACATATCACCTTCGAACATCCATACAATTCAGCTGTTTATTATACTCAGATTTGCTGTCTCTTTCCCACACTCTATTAGACTGCAAGCGCCACCAGGACAGGGATTTTGGTCTGTTTTGTGCAGAATGTGTCCCAAGCATTTAGACAACAGTTGCTCAATAGCATTTGTTGCATAGGAGAAAAACTCTTCAACTGGTGTCACGGATTTTTAAAATCACAATCCAGGCCTCAGACTATCTTTTTAATTATCCAGCATAAAGTCAGCCTCACCAAAATATATCAGAGACCACAGGAAATGTCATGAAAAAAGGTTTCCTAAATTTCAATATAAACCTTGACCAAATCTAACTGTTTAAAAAAGGAGAAACAAACTATGTACAGAAAAATTTTAAAAACCAATGTCAGATGCCACGGAGCAACTAAGGCCGTGCGCCACAACTACTGAAGCCCATGTGCCACAACTACTGAAGCCCGTGCACCTAGAGCCCATGCTCTGCAACAAGAGAAGCCGCAATGAGAAGCCTGCACACCGCAAAGAAGAGTAGCCCCCGCTCGTCACAACTAGAGAAAGCCCGCGCGCAGCAACGAACACCCAACGCAGCCAAAAATAAAAATAAATTAATTTTTTTTAAAAAGTTACCTTTTAAAAAAACAAAACAAAACAAAACAAAAACCAATGTCAGGCAAGTTATATTTTTTATTCACCTTAAAAAGAAAAAAAGTCAGGTCTAGTCATGCCAAGGGTATACAAATTAGAGTGACTTACTAAATTACAAATGCCACAATTTTTAATAAAATGCCGAGACAACTAAGAAATTAAGAAACAGAGATGATATTGAGTCTACTGAGAAAAATAAGGCCTTGAATCAGGCACTGAACCATGCAGAGATTAGGCTAGGACCTAGGACCGTAAGAAGAGACCCTGTCTGTTAACCCCTGGCTTGGGGAGGATCTTCGGGAAGCAGCATCCCAGGCCTGGGCCTATTCAAACCTAACTAACATCGAAGCAGCAATATGCCTGAGATGGCCATTCTGGCTCCATTGCTTGAATGAGTGGATTCATAATCCCAGAAGGAAGAAATAAATCTAAGCCTATATAAATAAACAGCAGGCACACAAAAATAGAGGCAAGCTGAGGTGACACCCGGCACCTGATCCTAAACCTCACTTCTGCTACCGCAGCTGCACCCCGGGTTCAAGCCCCAGTGGGGAGATGTGTCCCCCACACCCACATCCAGTCCCCCAGCTACCATGGTGGCGAATGTGGCCAATGTGGGGATAAAAGATCTAAGGAATGGAGAGAAAGTCCCTGACTCTGCTTATTCCCAAAGCCAACAGCACTCCTTCCAGGTTGTGAGAACTAAATAATAAATTCCTTTTAACTGGACTCTGTCACTTGAGGCTGAAAAGGTCCCAACTAACAGTTAGATGAACCCAGTAACTAAAACCTAATTCGTGAGATTGGGTCCAAAAGTCAGGAACACAGGTAACCTCTGGAACATTAAAATACATTTTATGACTATTTATGGAAAAATAAAATGCTTTCTGAGAAATAGGGTGATTCTGCAAAAGCCCTAATAATCTGCATCCCCATCAAAAAACTGTCCCTTAAAAAGTAGAAACTATATTTTCTTTATAAAAGAACCACAGCTTCTTTTGAGGGATAGAAACATTCTAAAATTAGATTGTGGTGACAGCAATCCAACCCTGCAGATACACTAAAAAAACACTGACCTGCACACTTTAGATGAGTGAATTGTATGGTATGTGTATTATATTTCAATAAAGCTGCTTCCAAAAAAAAAAAAAAAGCAAGTACACATGCCAGCCTCCTAACTCAATCATCCTGTCAGGATTCAACGTAGGAAAGGAATGAGGAGGTCATTTCTACAGATGCATCTTCTCAAACACGTACCCATGGAAGCCCCACAAGCTCATTTCCTTTCTGTGCACACAGATGCCTCTTATGCATAATGAAAATGCCATATGCAGATACGTTTGATTAGCGTGTCCACGTTTCCCATTATTATGCAGCACTTTGTAACAAGCTGCAGTTAATGCCTATTATCCAAGTGCAAAATCATTCTGCCTAATTTCAAGCAGCCTGGCAGCTGCAGGGGAAGAACAGCCTTGCCCCCCAGTGGAGGCCCATTTGACATATAACCCCTGTTGCCACAAGGACCCCAATCATCTAGAGCTAATCAATTGCAATCAAGCAGGCACATCTGTTAGCATGTACCTTCCAAATGCCAGCATGAGAAGATGAAGAGAAGGGCAGAAATCAGGACTCGTGTTTTGGGGTTTGGGTTTTTTTTGTTTTTGGTAGGGTTTTTTTGTTTGTTTTTTGTTGTTTGTTTTTTGGCAGGGGGAGGGGAGGTGGTGAAGAAATCAAATAAGAGCAGAACAGGTGCTTACACCAAGAAATGTTCTCCCCTTGCTGTGTCCATCCCCATACTCATCTTCATGGACATGTGAGCCCTGATCCTTAAACCACCTGGCCTCCAGAGCTCAATGAACTCCAGTGCTACTCAATAACTCTGAATTTGCCAGTTCTCCAAATAATCCTTTGACCTCTCTTCTGAGGAGGCATTTCCGTATTTCAAATAGCCTCCATTGTGGTTTTCCTTTAACTATAAACAGAGATAAGAAAATACACTAACAGTACTTCATACAATGAATCAGGGAATTATACTGTGACATTCCATAGTTAGTACAATAACTATGCTGCATATAAAGTATTCAGTTAAATTTTTAACTCTCATCACAAACAACTCAATTTTTATTCTGCATTCAGTAACACTTTTCAAAATATATTTCTTTCCTCTCTTAATAACAAAAGAAGGAAATCCTGTATACTCCACACTAGAAATACTGCCACATTCTGGCAGTAGTTACAGAATTAATCCCTTTAAATCCAAGAAAAGGTAAATCCCCTGCAGCGGAATTTTAAAATATGTAGCTCCTAAATATTTCCTTCTTTTTAAAAAGAATCATCATAAACACCAGCTTGTAGAGTCAAGAAATTATTTAGTCCGCTGGAATTCAATTTGGCCACCTCTCAGGATAACCAGAAGCAGCGTTTTTAAAATATGGATTCCAGGAATCCACCAGTTCCTCCTGAATCAGAATCTCTGGGGATAGAGCCTGGCAATCTGTTTTGGGAATAACGTCCCCAAGCAATCCCACCGCCCTTGCACCCACTAGAAGAACAGGAGTAGTTGTGTTTGGGAACCACAGATCCATTCATGCATCTATCTGCAGCTCATTCTGAGATCCGTCCAGTGATACTTCTGTTTCCAATGCAGCTCATTCCCATTATAAAACGTTTCAGTCTCCAGAATAGTCAGGTGGCAGGAAACACACTAGCTGTTTTAAGCAGAAAGGGATTTTAATTTAGGGAATTAAGTGCTTGTGAGATCACTGAAAGGTTCTAGGGAGCCGGCTCTAGGCTGGGCCTCCAGGAAGTAGCTCCAGAGCAACAGGGAACTGCCCCACCATGGGCGCTGGCCTCTGTCACATGGGGAAGGTGGAGCCCCTTGGGAGGCTGCCCTGGAACCACTGAGCCAGGAGTGTCCCCGGACCTGAAAACACTGCCTCTGCCACCACCAGATGCCCTACGGCAGATATCCACTGAGTCGGAGGGTGGGAAGAATCACTCACTCTATTGCTCCAGAGGTTGAACTTACATGATCTGCAAGTGCTTTGATGCTACTGCACTGAACGGTGGTCACCAGAACGCAGTCCAGCGGGCCAGCCTACTCTGAGCAGAGGCCCTCACCTCTAACACACACCAGTGCAGCACTTGCCTCCAAGCAGTCTCTGACCCCTCAAGTCTCCCTCCCCTAGGTGATCTCCTCACCTCCTCGGGCCTCTCTCCTCTCCGTTTCGCCTTCCTGTGGGGACAATGCTCATTCAGATCCCACGACTGTACCTAATGACATCTTTTGAATTTCTTCTTCTTTAATTCAGCTCATAATGCAGCCAATCTAGATCTTTTAGGGTCCTGATTTTTATCATCCAATAAGCTGACTCTTTGCCCCCAAATCCTGTCATTCACCAAATTAATGATTCTTGAACTGAACAGATAGGATTAATTTTTAAAATATACTAATACCACCTTCACTGGAAAATTCTAATATCGCATTATCAAGATCTGACCAAATTCAACCAGCATTTTTTACATGGTATTTTCTGGGCTACATGTCCAACACAGCATGAGATGCTACAAATGCCCCTGACCACAAACAAGGAGTTGCTATTCTCAGAGGAATAGCAGAAACTTAAGAAAAAAGAAGAGTAGAAACAGCGAGAACTTTACGTGCTTCGAATAGAACATCTGACACCAATATGAACCATGAACTGCTCAGACTTGACATAGTGATGGTGGTTCTTAAAGCATGGTCTCATGAAATGAACATATGGAAACATCTTGTGTAACAGCCCACAGAGTCCACTTTTGCAATCAGATCTTAGTTAATTCAATGCACTGTGTGACTATAAAACATGGGCATATGTCAAATCTGAAAAGGCTCCCACAGTTACCTGGATGGGGTGGGGAGGGAAGGCAGGTCTTTCGAGCAAATGAAATCATTCCTAACCCAGGCAGCAGGCCAGAGAACACGTGTGCTCTCTTATGAGTAAAATTAATTTGGTATTGTATTTTTACCCACATTAAGATATCCCCCCAAGGATTCAGTCTTCTCTGATCATTGGTTTTTCACCTCTTTCAACCCACTCCCTTCCAAAGCAGCAGCGTCTGTTTCTGAGTAAGGAGTCCACACCGGTCTCTTACTTCACATGCTTACTTCTGGTAAGTGGAAACATATACACCAAGTGAGCTCTCTTCAAGGTATGGTTGAAGAGGTGGAAGATGCACACCCACAAATGTTTGCTGATCTGTTTTAAGTGGAAATTTTACTTTCATTTCTTTTGTAAAAGGATTCCAGCCCATCTACCACACTTTAGAAGCACGCTGTATGCAATTTCCTTAAATAGAAAATTCAAAGTAATCCATCATTTCTTTTACTACTTCAAGTACAACCAATTCTATGTGGGATGGAACATTTCCATTTTGTACAGATGAAAGTCAAAGTTCATGGACACTAAATTCAGTGTAATTTCTCATAAGCACCAAGATAAAATTAATCACAAAATATCCCGGAAATCACCAATGATCTCATAACAAACAACAGTGGTGTCCCGAGCCCTCTGGACAGTGGGGGTAAAAGCAATGGAAGGTTCTTCCTCACCTCCCAGGATCCTTCCTCCTTAATCCAGAGGATGCCAGCCTCCCAAGACCACTAAACACAAAGTTTCCCCACAAAAAGGGAGCAAAACTGCAGGGCCTCATGTGACCCACAACATACATGACAGATGAGAAACCACGCTGCACAGCCACATAGCACAGGGAGATCAGCTCGGTGCTTTGTGACCACCTAGAGGGGTGGGATAGGGAGGGTGGGAGGGAGACGCAAGAGGGAGGAGATACGGGGATATATGTATGCATACAGCTGATTCACTTTGTTATACAGCAGCAACTAACACACCATTGTAAAGCAATTATACTCCAATAATGATGTTAAAAAAAAAAAAAGATACTGGAAAAAAACCCCACATTAATTTAAAAAAAAAAAACAAAGAAAGAAAGAAAGAAAGAAGCCACGCTGCTGCTTTTCCAGAGTCTAGCCTGTCTCAAGCCCACACTCTCCCAGGGAGGGAACGGCTCCGTCACCCTCCCCCAACCCGCCGGCAGCAAGCCCTTTTCTCCCTGTGCTCTTTCTATTAGTCTCAGAAATTCTAAAACTGAGGCATATGTTGTAACTGCCTTGCTGATTGTACAGCAACTTTAATACAAACACTTCACGAGACAGGCCGAGGAAGGGAGCCTCCAAGAGACAACAAGACCAGTATTTTCAAGGAAGTAAGAGGAGAAACATAGGAGAAAATGGACACGAGGAAGGTATTTCCTCACGTTCAAGTCGGTCTTTCCCTCCTCTACCTGCTTTTAAACTGACACTTGTTCTCACTGTTTTTAATTGTTTTATTGTTTTTAAACCTAGAGGTTTCCCCCTACATTTTCCCAGGTGGATGTTTTATCTGCATTACTGCAACCAGTCTGTACACTCTATTTTTGAAACCAATCCTCTTTTTTCAATATTTTAAAACATGCCACATGGTTTTCTCCAGTCACTGGAAAAGGATACACTAAATATAAAACTCGGGTTTTTCAACCCACACAAATCTACCGATGCCAAGTGCTAGAAACTCAAGTATGGCCTTACTCTCTGTTCTGTTTTCATAGCCTAGGTTCTCCCTATCAATAAATTTCCATTTTTACAACTGAATAACCCACTCTTTGAAGAGGCAAGCTGTAACCTGTTTTATATGATCTAGTGCCAAAATCTGAAAGTAAGCAGAGGCTACACTATTTCACCCCCAGTTCTAAAAGTCCAAATGTATCCACACTGCTGTCCACGTCACAGAGACGGAACTCGTGGTGAGGGCCTGTCTGGGCCGCAGCAGGCCAAGGAAACTCAGAACAGACCACAGGACACAGCAGCTGCTCACACAACTGGTACAGCCGACACTCGAAACACACAGGACCAGAAATCAAAGAATCCTCTCAAATTGCAAAAATATGGAACCAAAGAGATGAAGCTAAAGAGAAACAAATGCAAGACGGTTCACTAAGGCAGGAAAGGCTAACACATGGACAGTGGCCCATCAATGCCTAGATCGCGTGCCGGTCACACACGCAGCACTGTGGAGGGCGAGGCACCTTGCAGACAGCTGGTCTTAAAAGGGGCCATCCTCACACAGAGACAGTCCCCACCTCACCGCCACAGCACATCCCTAGAAACCAGAAGGAACGTAAAGCCGATCACATGTTCCCATAGGAACTACAACATTACAACTGTACAATCAACGGGTTACATCCCGGTCAAAGGCACCAAATAAACACCAACGACAATGTTGCACAAAATCTATGACACAGCTACAAACCCTCTAAATAATTAACATAAAGTGATAAAAATCAAGCCCAAACACTGAAATTTTGTGTTAGAAGTGACCTTACAGACCACGGGGTCTGAATCTCTCCTTCGCCAGGTCAGGAAATGGAAATCCAGAGGACCACTTGCCCACCGCCAGGGATCTAGTTAGAAGCCAACTGAGAAACAAACACAGGCCTCCTACCAGCCAATCATGTGCTTCTAGACAAGCTTACTTCTTTACAAAAGTCCCTGGAAACAGGCAAAAAACACACACCGTTATATATATGCTGTCTTCAAAACAAGACATATGTAAAAAACATAACTCCCATATAACACATTTCACCTGCCAACAACATCAGTCATTAAAAATTATATATCTGTGTGCTTGTTATTAGCTACCATTTTTCTTTTTTGTGTTTTTTAAAGTGACAAAGTACTGGGAGAAGGCCTGGACTGCCCATCCTGAGTAGCCCTGGCTTTTGGCCATCCTCTCCTTCCAGTTAGAGGCTTGGCCTCTCTGGCCACCAGGACCTGCATGTGACCCAAGGCAGGTCCATCGGAGCCCTTCCCCAGACCACATGCACCAGAAGGGAATTCTTGGGATGGGAAGCTTTGAGAAGGGCCACCTAGCATAGCCAGTGGCCAAACTCCACACTAGACTTTGAGAGGCCGAAAAGTCAAACAGAAGTGAAACACAGGAGAAAAAGACAGCCTCCCCACACCTAAAGTGAGGTGTGCTGGTCAAACAGTCTTAGTGAGGCGAGTGGGATAAGGACGATTTCTATCCTCGTGGTTCTTTTCTGAATTACCTAATCTTGCTACAACAAACATGACTTTTGTAATGAGAAATGTAATAAGAAAACTCTCTCATGAAGGGTAGGGCTGGACTAGGATGGACTCCCTTTCCTGACTGCCTAAGCCTCTTCTGATTGGCTGAAACCCTGGGTATCCCCCAGAACACATGGTAAAAAAACAAATAAAACTTTCTGCATAATCTATGAGGCTGACTGCAGGGTGAGGGTGATAGCTTCTTTTCTGGGTGTGGCCCCCATTCGGACATAAATTTTATTGTATTATTTTTTTTGATATGATTTCTCATCCCTAATTTATTTATTTATTTATTTTAATTTTTGGCTGCACTGGGTCTTCATTGCTGCGCACGGGCTTTCGCTAGTTGAGGCGAGCGGGGGCTACTCTTGGTTGCGGCGCACGGGTTTCTCATTGCGGTGGCTTCTCTTGTTGCAGAGCATGGGCTCTAGGCGTGCGGGCTTCAGTAGTTGTGGCACATAGGCTCAGCAGTTGTGGCTCGCGGGCTCAGCAGTTGTGGCTCACAGGCTCTAGAGTGTGGGCTCAGTAGTTGTGGTGTAGGGGCTTAGTTGCTCCGTGGCATGTGGGATCTTCCCGGACCAGGGATGGAACCTGTGTCTCCTGCATTGGCAGGCGGATTCTTAACCACTGCGCCACCAGAGGAGTCCCAGACATAAATTTTAATTTTAACACTAGCTAACTGCAGACCTTTTCCCACAATCCTATTGATAATAATATGTTAACTAATGATCACATGAAAATTCAACTCTAAAACTTAAGGGTAATTAGAAGCATGCAACCTCCTTTCTGACTGCTCTCCTCAGAGCATCCTTCAAAATAGCTAGCCAACAAACTGTGCAAAGGCCAGCCTTTGCATTTCTAAACCTTAGTTCCTCTTCCTCAAAGACTTCCCCTTCTTTTTACCCCAAGTCTTACCTTTGGAATTGCATCAGATCTGGTTTCCTCCTACACAATGCAGTGATGTTTTCCTTCAAATTTTTAATTTTTTGCTTACTATTATGTCTCTCTTCCCTCTCCATCTCATTCTTGAGACAACTGTGCCCTTCTCCAGCCTTAGGCAAACTGCCTAAACTCACGTCGTATAGAAGGAATCCCATTCGACAGACAGCAACGGAGACAAACTAGGAAATCCCTAAATTTCACAAATACTTCTACTTAAACAGCAACATAATTCTGGCAGTTTTAATTAACGTGGTTTGCCAATGCCTGACATAATATTTGGGAATTATATTCACAGGAAACTCTATTTCAGGTCTTTTCCTTTTTTTTTTTTAATATTTATTTATTTGACTGTGCCGGGTCTCAGTTGCGGCACACAGTATCTTCATTGCGGCACGCAAATTCTTAGTTGCAGCATGTGGGATCCAGTTCCCTGACCAGGGATCAAACCCGGGCCCCCTGCACTGGGAGAGCAAAGTCTTAGCCACTGGACCACCAGGGAAGCCCCACCAGGTCTTATTTTGACAGGAAATACCAAAGGCACGACAAATGTCCACGGCAAAAAAAATATAGGTAATTGTACAGTCACATGGTCTTCAATTTTTTTTTTTTAGACCAAAGAGAAAACAGTACCATAGAAATATTACACAATAGTTAAGTGAATAGACAAAGCCACAAAAACCTACTCAATCCTTAAGTCCTATAAAGTCTAACCATCAACTATCAAAGTGGGCTAAGGGAAAACCCAGCAGCCCGCAGAGGCCGTGGGGATTTCCTCTGACTTTTCTAAATCACCAAAGGCAACTGAAGGTAGGGCCTCAGGCAAACCCAGAGCGAAAGTGGTCCGTGGGAGGTGGGAGTGGGAGGATGGGGAGGCCCTGGGGTGGGGGGCGATTGAGGAACAGAGTGAGAGTGAAGGATGGAGGGACAGCAGCAGGCGTGGCATTAACAAGGAGACCTGGGAGCGCCCACCTTCTGGGCAGGCTCTCCAGTCATTCGAAGAAACACGCTGGGGACACAGAAATTTAACAACAGCAGAAGGATCTTGCTCTTAAGAACTTCATCTCACTTCATCTAGTGCAGACAAGCCAGAGACTAGAGAGATACAGGTGGAAGGCAGAATGTTCTAGAAGAGGGAGCGGCGGCTGGGGGAGGGGTCAGTCTTCCTGAAAGCGACACCCTGGGGACCCAGATGGGAATGCTCTTGGCACTGAATCCACCTCTGCTTCCTGCATCCCGTCCCTTCCTTGCCCTGGGGTCCAGCACACGGCCTCCCTCCCAGCCCGCCTCAACCCCACCCCGGAAGGAAAGAGACTACCTTTCTGAGGCCTCCTCATACTTGCACATAGTGAAAGCCAGCACACCTATTTGCTACCAACTTATGAACTTAGAAAGTTGAAATTAAAGGGCACAAAACAGGAACTCAAAACCCACAAGCTGAAGCTTCAAAGGTGAGAATGTCCCATTTCATACACGGCGGTTAAGGGCTCCCACTCCTCTGCTCCACGTTCTCCCCCAGCGCCTTCCCCGCCGCCGCCACACAGTCGCACTTGATTCCTCACTGTCTTCACGACTTACATTCCACGTTCCCTCACATCCCTCACATCCGAAGAGGAGGCCAGAGGCCCCGGTACGTGTACGATTCAACTCTAAGCCACTCTGCCCTGAGACGTAGCCTCAGTAAAAGCACAGACACCAAAATAGCAAGAGTCATGCTGGGTAGGAGAGTTACAGAATGTTTTTCTTCTTCTCTGTATTGTTGAAAGACTGTGAAATAAACGTTCATTTCTTCTGTAATAAGAGTAAGAAATGAAGAACAAAAGAAGACCAACAGCAAAACAAAGCGCACAGGCTACAACACAGACATGACGCTCAGTGAAATAAGCCAGTTCCAGAAGGACAAACACTGATGATTCCACCTACATGAGGTGCTTAGCGTGGTCACACTCATAGTGACAGACAGTAGAAGGGTGGTGGTCAGGGGCTGGGGGACGGGGAATGGGGAGCTAGTGTGTAAAAAGCACGGAGTCGCAGTTCTGCAAGAAGAAAAGAGTCCTGCTAGTGTGTCAAAAGCACAGAGTCGCAGTTCTGCAAGAAGAGTCCTGTGGATGGACGGTGGTGGCTGCTCAGCAGTGTGAAAGGACCCCATGCCACTGAACGATTAAACCGGTAAACTTTATATTATATATATTGTATCACAATTAAAATAAATTTGTTTAAAGAGTTGTTTGATGTGTGTACACTATTGCTTCTGTTTTATGTTTTGGTTTTTTGGCCGCAAGGGCATGTGGGATCTTAGTTCCCCGACCAGGAATCGAACCCGCACCCCCTGCACCGGAAGGCGAAGTCTTAACCACTGGACCACCAGGGAAGTCCCAATAAATAAATTTTTAAAAGGAACAATCTTCCAGAATTCATTGTATCTAAACTAGGGTCCATCTGTATTGAACACATACTTTTCTCGAGTAATGCACAATGGTCCCAGCAATTATAACAGAGACTATCTAATTCCTAACCAGAACAGTGAGGGTGGACACGTGTACTGAGAGAATCCTGCCTGGAAGGCCAGGGCTCAGAATTTTCCCTGGGGAAGCAGCCAGCCCCTTCCCTGCCAAGGATACCAGCACCATTACCCACGACACAGCCGCCGCCACCATTAGCTGAATCCCCAACACATATTCACCTGATACACGTTCTCTCCATGCCCACAACCACCCTAGGAGAGTAGGTATGGTCCCCAGTCTACACATAAAGAAACGAGGCCCAAGATGACATAGCTGAAAGCGGCTGAAGCCTGGGCATCACACACCTGGGGCCGGGCTGCTTCCCAGCGTGGACCCACCATAAACCCACTGCCCCTGAGTCACAGACACACACACACACACACACACACACACACACACACACACACACAACTGGCTTCCCAGGGTGGACTGCAAGTCTCTCCACCCACTCACTACATACACGCTGGACCCCTGCTCTACAACTTCACGCCACCATGGAAATACTGGATCCAAAGACTTCAACAGAAAAAGCAGAAGCTACAACCACCCCCTGGAAGGTTCCGCAGGGCTTCCCATTAACTAACTCCAAAGAGAAGGGAAAGGAGAGGTCTGTGTGGGGCTGGCCTTTCCTGAGCTCACATCAAGGCTAGTTGTCTATTGTTAAGATGGATGCAAATTGAGCACTCTATCTTTGGGGTTCATTTTAAGATTTAAAAAAAATCACCCTTCTAAATCTTAAGTAAAACTGGCACCAAGAAAGATGGATCATGGATGTGTTTGAAGCCTCCAGAGACCCCCACCACCACAGTCCGCTCAGAGGAGGAAGCGGGTCCGGCTGTCTGGCACAGGGAGGGCCCCCTTCCCGGCCCCCTTCCCGGCCCCAACAGGAACCCCTGGGCCGGTGCTGCTGCCTTCATCATTCACGTGGCCTTTATGCACCGGGCTTTACCCTGGCGGTTCCGTTTTCACATGCATCAATGTAAACTCCCTGTGGTCAAGGGCTGTCAAACTTCCCTATTCATCCACGGCATCTAATCCTGTTTCCTACGCATAACAGACACTTGGTAGAGCAGGTTCTTCAAAGAAGCCTTGTGTAAAAGGAGAGTGTGATCAGAGCCAACAGGCCACCTTCCTAAAGACTCAGTGAATTTCTGTCTCAAAGCCTGATCAGCCGCTCGGCTCTGATGGGGACCAACGGGGATGGCGTCAACGCATCCGACGGCTGGGGGGCCATTTCCCTTTGTCCCTGCTGCTAAAACTGGCCAAATCATATAGGCACTAAATTCACGTATCTGCTTTAAAATTACATTTGCCTGTTGTTTCCCTCCTATGCAAATCAAAGAAAATTAAAGTTTCAAATTGCTCATTCTCCATATTCTAAATGTATTGGCCAATATACAGGTAAAGATGGCCAAACTCCTTCCAAAGCAATTTAAAGTGTCTCCCTGCTTTCATCCCAGCTTTTCCCCTTCTATAGTGTTAATGTCACCTTAAGTTTAAGTAAAACTTCACAATCTCTGTGGCAAGAGTAAAAAGTGATTGGATTTGGGTACAAAGTCTTCAAGTTCAAAAATAAGTATGCTGGGCCACCACATAATTTTCTATCACAGCTTTTGTCGCTTCAGCAACTTTCACTGAAAGCGTGGTCGCAAGCAAGCAATTCAAAAAAGACAGTATTTACACATGACATCAGAACAAGTGCTGTCAAAATCCCAGAGAATTTTCTCTATTAAATCTCTAAGCAAAGAACAAAAAGTATTGCGTACTACTGCCCCATCTCTCCAGCTGACCAGCACACTCAGGATGCCCCCAGCTACTTCTCACCTCTCTAAGGGTGCTGGGTCACACCATCCATGTAACAAGGTCCTCACACACAGAATTTCTCCCCCCACAGGATGGCAAGGAGAAAAGTATTGTACATACAGACTAAAAACTGATCACAGCATAGGTAAGAAAGGTGGTCAAAAGTTTAAAATACAGCAAATAAACCACAGGCTCAAGTCTCCCATTGTCCATATGGCCCCAACAGCTAGGATGCCCAGGTGCCTGCCCTGACATGGGACAAAGAGAAAAGAGGAGGTGCCATTGGCAAACAGATTGGCACGTGTGTCCCCCGGAGTCACAGATTCCATCAAAAAGCTGAAAAATGGTCCTGATACATCCCGGGGATACTGCAAATAGAGTCCGGGCACCAAGTCAGCCTATTGGGTTTTATAGTAAACATATACTAACATACACCACAGCCTGTCATTACTTTTTGAAACTGTCACACATGATTTTAATCAACAGGAAATTTCTCACCTTACCCAATTCTCCCTTTGCACGCATCATGCTAGAGTCTAACCAGTCTATCCCCTTCCCCTGCAGTGTCACACACACGTACATAGACCTTCTCTCCAGGGTGAGCTAATGCTGAGACAAAAACTAAGTTATTCACTATGTTTTCAAGCTTTTCTATTCCATTAACAGTTTCTCTGCTAATTATACCTGCTTCTTATTTTCAGAGACCTTGACATTGGGCTCAGCCCCTTCTGATTCTATTTTCTCTTTGGATCTGCTCTGGGATGTCCTGCCTCGGCCCTGTCCTGCCTTGGCTATTCTCTTATACCAAAACACTGCCTTTCGAAATACTCAGCAGCATCCAGCAGTGCTCTCCAAAGGTGCTCAGGAGATGAGGAGACATTTTTACGTTAAGTTCTCAATCTGACGATCACAGCACAGAGCACGTCCAGGGGAACTGGGGAGAAGCCAAACACCTGCTGACCAGCCTCAGTTCTAAACCCAGACAGGGCTGGGGTCAAATTACCGCCCTGCATGCACACCCCGTTCTCCAGGCAGGTCTCAGCGCTCACTGAAAGCCAGTCAGAAAAGTTCTGCTCAACAAAAAGCTTAGTGGGTTCTTTTTGCCCCGTTAAGAAACACACACTCATATTAAGTTTGGGAAATATGGAAAATCAGTGATAAATCACCCTGAAACCCCAACACTCAAGTTGGGCAAATTCTCAAGCCATAAAAATAGGGTTCCAAAAGACTCCTACTCCATGCAAAGGCTTTATAAAGTGACTTTTAAAGTGGTGGATCACAGAGTGAGTTAAAAAAGAGGCTATAAGGGCACTGAGTAATTTGACTGGGTTATCAAAGGAAATCAGCAATGTACCAAAATAGATTTTCAACTTCTGGCTAGCAAAGTTTGGGAATACACAATGGCATAAACACACAAACTGCACAAAGAATTATCTTAACTGTTAAAAACCTTCGTAGAGTGTTTCTTTCAATGCTACCATATTTTTCATGAGCTTACTAGGACCCAAGCCTCAGATGAACAAAAGGTGCCTCACCTAAATGCCAGAAAAGCTAGTGAATAGATTCCATTCAATTTAGCTTTGAACTGAATACCTAACATGTGCCAGGCAGGGACAGATCCACTTTTGTGGGGTTTGACACTTACTGCTTACGGGGTGGGGAAGGGTATTCTTTAAGAGAAAAAAATACACAATATACTTTACTTTTGAAAATTTAATAAAAAGCATAACCGTGTGAGCACATTCCTGGGCTCCCTCCCATTGAGAATGAGTGTGTTTGTGCAGGTGGGAGGAGGCGCAGGAAACGCTTCCTAGAGGAGGGATGTCAGACAGGAATCGACCTGGAGGAGGTACAGGAGGAAACCTCCAGGCTCAGGAAACAAGTCCAATGGTGAGAAATGAAAAGTATATAAAACCAACTGGGGCCTCTTAGATTAAAATTACAAAGATTAAGAAAATACTGATTGGACTTCCCTGGTGGTCCAGTGGTTAAAGACTCCATGCTCCCAATGCAGGGTGCACGGGTTCGTTCCCTGGTCGGGGAAGATCCCACATGCCACGTGGTAAGGCTAAAAAACAAACAACAAAATACTGGTACTCAGGGCTGGGAAGTTTGTGGGCAAACCAGCAATCCTAAAACACTGATGTGAGAAGATAAACCAGAACCACCTTTCAGGAGGGCAATCTGGGAAAAAGGCTTCAAAACATGCCCACTTTTTGACCCAGCAATTCCAGTTCTAGTAATGCATCCTAAAGAAATGATTGTTCAAAGATGCAGATGCAGTGCGGTTGGGTTTTTTTTCCTTTTAAATAAATCCCATATATAAAGTATTAGATTTGAAATTACAGAAAATTCATATAATGTACTACAAAGCAGTCATTAGAAGTGATGGTCAGAATATATTAAGTTTAAAAAGCAAGCGAAACTAACTCGAAAAGATATCTGCACCCGCATGTTCACAGCAGCATTACTGTAATAGCCAAGAAATGGAAACAACCTAAGTGTCCACCGATGGATGACTGGATAAAGAAGTTGTGATGTGTGTGTATACACACACACACACACACACACACACACACACACACACTGGAATATTACTCAGCCATAAACAACGAGGAAACCTTGCCATTTGCAACAGCATGGATGGACCTTGAGGGCATCATGCTAAGTGAAATAAGTCAGGCAGAGAAAGACAATACTGCATTATCTCGCTTATATGTGGAATCTTAAAAAAAAAAAAAACACCAAACTCACAGAAAAAAAGATCAGGTATGTGGTTACCAGAGGTGGGGGATGAGGGAAGGGGGAACTGGAGGAAGGTGGTGAAAAGATCCAAGCTTCCAGTTTTGAGATAACGAAGTACTAGGAGTGTCACGTACAACATGATGACTACAGTTAACACAGCCGTATGGTATCTAGGAAAGCTGTTAAGAAAGTAAATCCTGGAAGTTCTCATCACAAGGGAAACAAGTTTTTTCATTTTTTTGCTTTTTCTCTTTACTGTAGCCATATGAAATGATGGATGTTAACTAAATGTGCTGCAGTAATCATTTCACAATACATGTAAGTCAAATCACTATGCTGCACACCTTACACTTACACAGGGATGTATATCAATGATATCTCAATAAAACTAGAAAAAGGGGGAAAAATCAAGTTGCAAAATTATACGTGTCAAATAATCCCATTGAAAAATATATAGTAAAAATAATATACTTTATTAATAGAAAAGAAGTCCTGGCAGGATACATTAAAACCTTACAGTACACAACTCAACAACAGAGATACAATGAATCCAATTAAAAAATGGGCAGAGGATTTGAACTGGCATTTCTCCAAAGAATATAAACAAATGGCCAATAAGCACACGAAAAGATGCTCAGCATGACTAGTCATTAAAGAAATGCAAATCCGGGCTTCCCTGGTGGCGCAGTGGTTGAGAGTCTGCCTGCCAATGCAGGGGACACGGGTTTGAGCCCTGGTCTGGGAAGATCCCACATGTCGCACAGCAGCTAGGCCCGTGAGCCACAATTACTGAGCCTGCGCGTCTGGAGCCTGTGTTCTGCAACAGGGGAGGCCACGGTAGTAAGGGGCCCGCGCACCGCGATGAAGAGTGGCCCCCACTTGCCACAACTGGAGAAAGCCCTCGCACAGAAACGAAGACCCAACACAGCCAAAAATAAATTAATTAATTAATTTTAAAAACCATTATGGTGACCCATCTTTTAAAAAAAAAAAAAAAAAAAGCAGCTCAATCATGAGAATTACCCGTGTAGGATCACCAGCTTTAGCAAGTAAAATACAAGATTCCCAGTTAAATTGAGATTCAGATAAACAATGACCAACTTTAAAAAAAAAAAAAAAGAAAGAAACACAAATCCAAACCACAATGAGATGCCACTTCATACCCACTAGCACAGCTATAATCAACAAGTTACCTTATAAGCGCTGGTGAGGATGTAGAGAAATCAAAACCCTTGTTCACTGCTGGAAGGAATGTAAGATGGTACAGACACTTTGGAAAACAGCTTAGCAGTTCCTCAAAATGTTACACATAGAGTTACCATAGGAACCAGCAAATCCACTCTTAGATAAATACTTAAAAAAATTAAAAACATATGTTCACACAAAAACCTGTTCAGCAAAGCTCACAGCAGCATTATTCATAACAGCCAAAAGCTGGAAATATCCCAAATGTACATCAATTGATGAATGAATAGACAAAAGGTGGTACAGCCACACAACAGCATATTATTTGGTAATACAAAGGAAAGAAGTACTGACATATGCTACAATGTGGTAAAGCTAAATAAAAGAAGCCAGTCACAAAAGGCTGACCACGTATGACATGATTCCATTTATATGAAATACTCAGAATAGACAAGTCTATAGAGACAGAAAGTAGATTAGTGGTTGTCAGGGACTGGAGTGGAGGGATGGGAAGTGACGGCAAATGGGTATGAGGTTTCTTTTTGGGGTGATGAAAATGTTCTAAAATTAGACAGTGGTGATGACTGCACAACTGCTAATATTCTGAAAACCACTGAACTGAACACCTTAACAGGGTGCATTTATGTGGGACTGTGTGAATTACATCTCCATAAGGCTGCTATTTTTTAATGTTTTTTATGTTTTTTTTAATTTATTTTTTTATTGAAGTATAGCTGAATTGTTAATTCCTGCTGTACAGCAAAGTGACTCAGTTATACATACATATACGTTCTTTTTCATATTCTTTTCCATTATGGTTTATCACAGGATATTGAATATAGTTCCCTGTGCTATCCGGTAGGACCTTGTTGTTTATCCATTCTATACCTACCAGTTTGCATCTGCTAATCCCAAACTCCCAATCCAACCCTCTCCCACCCGCTTCCCCCTTATAGTTGATTTACAATGTTGTGCTAGTTTCTGGTGTACAGCAAAATGATTCATATACATACAAACACACACACACACACAATGTTTAAAGCTGCTTTTTAAAATACAGTCGTTATTTCCATATTTTACGGTGGCTTTAATTTTCTTTATATTTTATAGTATTTTCTAAGAAAACATTAACAGGCATTACACTTACCAGGTGGGCAAGCCTGAGTGAGTACTAACTTTAACTTTGGTTTCCTATTATTAAATGGGGATAGTAGTGATACCCATTTTAACAGCATCTAGCTCATGAGATGGAATAAATGAGATTCCAACTGTAAAAGGCTTTAAACAGTATCTAACATAAAGCAAACACTTAAAAATTAGCTATTATGATTATAACCTTTAAAATTAAAAAACGATTTCCATTTTGAAAATGGAAACATGTCCTCCTACTGATGTCACTACACATTCTTGACTCGTTTCTCATCGTTTAAGAAGCAGTTCCCTCGTTAGCTGACACAAATGCCAAGTACAAAGTAACTGAGGTGCAAGAGTAACACAGCACTTACTTAATGACAGGCTCTGGCCCTATCAGGGAGCATCTGCTATTGAGCAGACCCCACACTACGAGCTTTGTATGTGCTCTATATGCATTACACTTTCTCAGCACGCTCTGGGAAAGGTACCATTAGTCCCTTTTTACGGAGGAGGAAATCAAAGCTTGCAGGGATTTATCTGATCAAGGTTGTCCAGGGCAAAGGGCTGAACCAGGATTCAAACCCAGGTTTATGCTTTCAAAGCCTATGCTTTGCCATATCCAAGGGAGAACTGGTACCTGAAAAAAAGCTGTTCAAAGGAATCCACTTAACGTCCACAATAGTGAGAGAAGGAAAAAGAAAAAAAGAGAGAGAGAGAGAGGGAGGGAGGGAGAGAGACTTATCTGGGACTTTACGCCTTAAAAATATAAAACTAAGTTATGAAAATAAGTGTTTTATAGTTAATAAATTTTGTTATAATCCCAACCATGCCCTAAATCTCAGTAGAAACAAAAAATGAGTCAGAAGTTGAGAATTTTTAGCATAATTCTTGACAAATACTAGCATGATATGACAGAAATAATTTCTGCTAAAATATTTAAGGGCTATATTAATTTTCACAAGAGCATGCCTTAATGTTTTGACATTTAAACCACCCTCTTTTGAAGCATCAAATACATCACCTGTGTCAATTTTCTCTTCTTCCATTGCCAACACAAAGACACTGGCTACCAACCAGATGGGAAATGGGTGGAACAGAAGCTAGTATTAAGCAGGAAGGCATGTTTGAATGGAGACCATGTTTACAAGTGTTTCATTTATTGTTAAATATTTTTATATTATGACAGTGTCTGCAATACTATGAAACATCAGTAGTGAAAGAGAATAAGCACGAAAACAAGAATACCTATACTGTTCTCCCAATACTTAATCTGCTCACAAAATGTAACCAAACTGAATGCATTCTGCCCTTTTTCAATTTTCAGTTTACTCATTCTGCCCTTTTTCAATTTTCAGTTGATAAGCATATTTTGGTTATTATATCTTTTCAAAATTATCAAAAATGACAGAGTAGAGGTCCTATCCTACCTACTCGAGACTGAGAACAGAAATAAGCTTTTAACGGTCAAATCTCACAATTTTCTCTAGTGAATACACAGGTAAAGGCATCAGGAAAGGCATATACCAATTCCCCCCTCAGGCTACCATGACACAAAGTATCTGTAAATGCAAACAGCTTGAAGTAGGAGACCACAGAGTATCCTGACTTTCTCCATGGCTCCATCTACTTCTTCAGGCATTCCCAATCTCTCTAGACTCCTTGATAATTAAAACCAGCAGAAAAAATGAAAATTACCTAAAGATAAAGGCATACCTGAGTGTGACAAACTGGTGAGTTAAAACCCCACCAACATCTACTGATAAATGCAAAGGGTCTGCATATCTAAACTGGAAAACATTCTTTGAGCAGGAGGAAGGCAGAAGACAAGGAGATGTCAGGAATGTTATCGACAAAGGCTCAGAGAAGAATGGGCCTAGAAAAGTTAAGTGATCTTAGGAAAAAAAGAGCGTGCATTTTTGGACACCATATTAAAATTTGGCAATTATCCTTTTTTGTTAAAATATTGCTAAGAGGCTTAAAAATATTGAATTATGTCATCTTTCCAGGTATTTTAACTAAGGAAAAATAAAGAAATAAATGACACCTGTCTTCCTCCTCATGCTTGCGTCCATAACAGGCCTTCCTTCACATTTTTGTTTGCAAAATCCCAAAAAGGATTTGGAAAAACTATGTACTCCACACATTTTGAACGTAACATTCAAAATCTCACAAATGGTTGCAAAGAAGATGATTTCTGGCATACTGTAAATATTGAGTTTTAAATAAAACTATTACATCACTTTTAAATGTATCTCTTCTGGTCTAAATTCCATCACCATCTCCCACATACCAACATACATTTAAAAAAATAAATGAACTGACTCTTTAAGAGTTGGAGGGACTTCCCTGGTGGCGCAGGGGATAAGACTCAGCACTCCCAATGCAGGGGGTCCGGGTTCGATCCCTGGTCAGGGAACTAGATCCCACACGCATGCTGCAACTAAGAGTTCACATGCCACAACTAAGGAGCCCACATGCAGCAACTAAGACCGGGTGCAGCCAAATAAATAAATAAAGATGTATTTTTTTAAAAAAGAGTTGGAAATTGTACATCATTTCCCTTTCTCCTTGATCTCATCTGTCCTTTCCACTCTCCCCAGAGTATTCCATTCTAATATACTTTTATGCTTGAAAGTCCATCACACCTCAAATATCTGTAAACAAATTGAGATTTATGTATTTAACCATACAAATCAGTGTTAACAGTTTCTTCTAAATTGAGGTAAATACAATTAGCATTGTAAGGACAAAATTGACCAAAGAAATATTACAAATTATTCTAAGTAAAATTTTACTGGAAATGTACATCTTAATGATATGGATGGTACTCTCCCTCCCATTAGTTTATTCTTTGTAGGAGATTATTACTTATTACTGGAATAAGACAAGGTGCCACATGCAATGTAGGATTGCATTTAGTTCTTATAGATGCAGGCACTGAGCAAATGAGCTCACATAAACAGGTAGATGGAAATGGAAAAAGATTTTTCTAGCAAAGAAAAATAATATGCATCCATGGCTGTGATATTTAATAATCTCTCAGCTGGCCACTCAATTAAGTCTTCTTTCAATTTTATTGGAAGAATGGGAAATTTATTTGCAGAGGATCGTTTACCCAGTGCTTAGAGTCATTCCCTCCCGCAGCAGCCACACCAGTTTCTTTTGTTGGTTTTTTTTTTAATTTATTCATTTATTTATTTATTTACTTTTGGCTGTGTTGGGTCTTCGTTTCTGTGCGAGGGCTTTCTCTAGTTGCGGCGAGCGGGGGCCACTCTTCATCGCGGTGCGCGGGCTTCTCACTGTCGCAACCTCTCTTGTTGCGGAGCACAAGCTCCAGATGCGCAGGCTCAGTAGTTGTGGCTCACGGGCCTAGTTGCTCTGCGGCATGTGGGATCTTCCCAGACCAGGGCTCAAACCCGTGTCCCCTGCATTGGCATGCAGATTCTCAACCACTGCGCCACCAGGGAAGCCCACACACCAGTTTTTTGATCATCCCTTTGCTTGGCACCCTGAGGATGAGGTGAGAGGTGGGTGAGAGGTGTGCCTTCCCTTTAAAGAGTGGTAATTCTGAAAGGAGAAGTGTGAAAGGGGAACCAGCAGGCTACCTGGGCCACAGGCATTTCCTCAGGCAGGTCCATTTTAAGGCTGATTGTACTCAAGATCGAAGAATCTGAAACTGATTCCCTTTAAATGATCGGTGCCAGCATATCCCTCAAAAAGGCTTCAAAGTACCCCCAGGTGTGCATCCTCTTGGCTCTGAAGGCCGTTGCTCTAAGACTCCTGCATGGATAGACCTCAAATTCAAAAGCCAGGGATGACAAGGAAGCACAGGACAGAGATTAAGAAAAAATTATCCAAAATCTGATTCTAATTTGGGCTGTTTCATACACATATTCTTCGACAAAGGAGAGTCAGGTATCAAAATTATAATGTAAGGATGAGTGTTTTCGTACCCTCTCACATCATCAGACATGCCTTCACGTTAAAATGAAAACTTAGCCTTCTAACAAAATAAACACTGTCATCCCTTTCCTGACAGATCATATTCCAGTTAGCAAGATCAAAACAAGGGCACCATGAAAGCAGCCGCCAGTCTATTACAAAAGAAATCCTGATGCAGCAATTTCAACTTTGGCTGCCCATATTCTGATTCAATTACTTTAGGGTGGAGCCAGTAGCATCAGTATTTTTTTTTTGAACTCCCCAGGTGATTCTAAAGTGTGGCCAGGATTGAGAACCGCTGAACTAATTAATAAGTAAATATTAAAATTTGTTGTTAATTGTGGAGGGGTGATGTACATTCCTGATTTGTAAATTAACCCAAGGTTAAACTATTTTAATTTTCATGATGTACTATTAATAATTTAAAAAGCATTATAGTGATAGAGTTCTATACAGATAAAAATGTACCAACTCTTTAAGTCACTTAAAAGAGGACATTTAAAGCAAACATTAAATCAAATCCCTCAATTGAAGGAAACCTATGAGATACATCTTCAATCAATGTGTGCTGGAAACTTATTTAGTGGATGACATTACCTACAATACAGAGGTGAGAAGAAAATATTAAATGAGAAAACGTTTACAGAACCTAGCAAATCTTTTGGTACATAGAGGAAACTCAGTAACTGTGCTTTATGAGTTCTGAACTTAGGATTCAAATGGAACATCTGTATAATTTTCTACAATTCCAGTCTTCATTGCCTTCTTTCATTTGACTTATTGTGACTTCTCAGATTAAAAAAAAATAACATGTTCAAACACAGGTATAATACACATACCAAAATTTGACACTTGGACCCTCCAATTTTTCTAATCCTCCTGGCTCAAACCTCAGAGCTATCTTTGTTAAACTCATGAAAATACTATAAGCATATAGTCAACACAACACACAGCAGGGTAAAAACTGAAAACTATGTCTGCCTCACTGTCATTCACATACACCCAAACATCCCTGTCACACCCAAATCCATTCCCCAGAGGTAGTGCTGAATGCTGTCTGATTTTGCCCATCAACTCCTTATTCTAACCATCATTAAATGTGATTCATTGCTTCTTTCATACTCTGCTTAAATCCACTCAGGTTCTACTAACTCCATCCTAGGTCAGGCCTTTACCAGTGCCCCCCTGGACTGTCTCAGTGTCTTTTAGCTGATATCCCTGCCCCCAAGCTGGTTTCCCCACAATCCATTCTATGCATGTGTCATGTTCTTAGTTGCCAGTCACAGAGCCCTTTCTACATGTTTTACAGGCATTCACTGCGGCAGGGGACTAGGCTGTCTCCTAGGCCTGGGGTCCAGGCTGAATCACATTACAGGACTGGTCTTGTAAAGGAGCAGCTACCAGCACCAGAACCACCCAGCTCCGCCGTGATCAGAAAGCCGCCTCTGAAGCCACACCAGCATCAAAATGGGTATTTCCAGCCTTGCCTCTTCTTTTCACATTTCAGTGGCAAATCCAAGTCTTGCTAGGGGCTCACACTCAAACTGGCAGCACTTAAGTCAAACGTCTGCGCCCTGACAGCAAGAGAGGCAGGTTATACAGTGTGAGGGCTTCTTATGTTTGGGGGTTTTGCTGTGTATTCTCTGTGGAAAGTCAGGATTCACAATACAGAGAGCTACCCAAATATGGAGAGGATGTTCAAAAGGTCCTGGGAAACCACAAAACAACAGAGGTCTATGGCAGTGAGAAGAAATTATCTTTCTAAATTATCACTTTGACCACAGTCTTCTACGAAAGAAAAAGTATTAAGTGGGCATGGAGATGTGCTGTGGGTAGACAGCCTCCAGCCCCTTCGGGGTCTGCCTCAGCCACCCACCCAAAAACAGGCCCTTCAAAGGGCAGCCCACACCCAGTGACTGATGGAGATGGGGTGCAAGAGCCCAAGACTGGGCAGCTCTGCTGGGCGCGAACACTCCGAAGCTCCCTGCGGTGCGGCCAGGCTCTGCAGACCCACGGGCAGCTGACTCTCCTCCCTCCGCCCCATCCTGTTTCTGCCCCTCCCTTCCACAGGCGTTCGTCCTTCACAAACATCCTGTACACCAAACTCCATCTCAGCAGCGGCTTCGAAGGGACCCACACGGAGACAGAAAACCACCTCCCAGAGCTTCCAATTACGGTTACGGGGATGGTTTTTACTCTCCCACCCTTGTCTCTTCCTCCATTTCAGTGTTAGACCTGCAAACAAAATACGAAATGCTCACCCTCAGTCATCTTCCTGAAGCTTCCCCAGTCACTTCTTGGTTAAATAAAGTACATTCTCTCACAAACTCCTCCATAAGGGCTCAAAGGTGCAGAACTCCCTGAGGCTGTGTATGCTTAAAACTGTTTTTCTAGCTTCGATACTTGAAGGACAGCTTGTCTGGATATAAATCCATGGTTGGCACTTAAAGATCTTTTGCAAATGCTGCTCCACTGTGGCCTTGATTTATATGTCATTTTGAGTAACGTGATAGTGAGCAAATCCTTGTTGCCCTTGTACATTATTCAATCTTTTTGCGAGGAGCCCTTGAGAATTTTTTTTCTTTTCTTTGAAGTCGAGTGCTTTTTCTAGAATATATCTCCACGTTGATCTTTTTGGGTTAATTACCCCCAAGTACTTGACAGGCTCTTCCAATTTATAGATTCAAGTCTTCTTTTATTTTTAGAAAGTTTTCCTGGATTTTAAATATTAGTACCACTACACAACTTTGTTTTTCTTCTTCACAGTCTAATTATACATAAGTTGTTTCTTTGCTATCATCTTCTACTCTCTCTGATCCTTCTTGCTTCATGGAAAAGTTTTCATTCCTCATACAAGAATTCAAGCTATCAAAACCTGGTATAACACATCCATGAGATTTATGTTTGTCACACCAAAAAAAACCCCTCTGCTCTGGCCAGCAGTGCCCTGGCAGAACCCTGGGTCTCACTTCCAATTTGATGCCCCTCATTCCTCTCAGGTCCTCTCCTGCTTATTTCAACAGTCTCTATCTTACCATTCAAACTCCAAGTTACCTCCATTTTTCTGAATCCTTATTATTTTATTGCCCACCTCATTTTAGTGGCATAAGACATATTAGCCGGGCAATAAAATTATAGTACTCTCTCATACACATATTGATGTGTCATGGGCTTTACAACTCGTTTTCCAAACAGAATGAGAGCCTGAATCCTGACAACTTAACATTTTCTTTTCCTCTTCAGTACATAATGTGCTTTCAACTTCTAATTCAAGTGATACACAAACACGTGTACACTCACATTATAATTAAAGAATGAGTTTACAGTTTTGGAGTTCATTACAGACAGGTATTACACTGCAACTACTTATGGACAAAAATACATATAAGCTGTCTTCATCCTCCCTCCAAGGTCCCCTGACACTTGCTCTACACCCTACAGTATGTGCCTAGCCAGCCCTAACCTCCCCTCCCACAGGCCCCCTAGAACTGCAGGCACTCTCACTGCTCAGCAAGGCTGCTCACTCTGGAAAACAAGCTGAGATTCAACTGAGCCCATCCATCCTTGACAAAGGCGTACCGTCGGGGTAAAGTGAGGAAGAGGCACAGAGTCAAGGGTTCTGCTTTTCATATACCCTAAATGTCACTAGTTTGTAGAAAAAGCCTTTTGGTAGAAGAAAATCTGGTAACCTCATTAAAAGAATCATAACATTTTGCTAGTTCTATGGAATAAATGAAAAAAAGACATCACTTATAAGAAAATCTATATTACAACTCAGACTAACCAAGCCACAAAATAATTATCATTCTAACAAGCCAATTTTTCTCTTGCTTAAGATAAAACACAAAGAACCAACACATTTAGCTTTCACTATTCATTTAAAAGCAAAGACTTCAATATATTTGAAAACAATATTTATTGAAAAGCGGAGAGTTTTCTGTTTTTTCTTTCCTTATTAAAGATTTGCTTCTAGTCTCAGCTGTGATTCTTCCATACCATAACCTTACACTCATGACCCTCAATCATTTTCAAAGCACTTCCATAACCATCATAGTATTAAATTCTTGCAATGAGGCTGGCAAGGCAGACATTAGCCTTATTTTGTCTGTGGTGAAATAAACTCGGCAGTCAAATGACTTGCCCCAAATCGCATCACTAGCAGGCTGTAGGACCCAGGTTCCCTGAATCCTTGTCCTAGCTCTGGCCACGAAACTGAATTAAGGCATGAATTTAATATACACCTAACATTTTTTTCTTAACTATTTAATATTTTGGTTTATATCCTAGTACTTGCTTTAAATAGAATTTAGTATAAATAATGACTGAATTTGAAAACGACAGTCACTGAGACAGAATCTACTCATTTTGCTATATTTTAAATAGCTGTCCATTTGTGCCACTTAGCCTACTCCATTCTATCCTACCTAATATGGTTAACCCTGTGCCGGTTTATGTTTAAAAGCTATGTTATGCTCCATGGGCAAGAAGGAATAATAACCAAATCCCTAAAATGTGAAAATTCCTTTGCATTCTAAAAAGGGATAAGGGAAAAAATGAACTGAACAAGAAAGTTACAGCAATGGAGAACATCACACGGACATTTGCTAAGTGTTAAGGTTCTTGAGAAATTTCCTAAGTGAGAAAGTACTCTCCGAGTTAAGTGTGAGAAACTGAAATTATGTCTTTGCTTTAATATACAGTTTATACAGTTCATACAGTTTAAGATTAACCTTTAGGCATCTCTGAGTTTTGCCAACTAAAAATAAATCTCAAGTATTTGGGTCAAGAGAAATAAACATAGTCAGGAAGACTTAAAAAAAACATCGTCCTGCAAGATGAGACTTTGCAGTAACTGGCTTTCTAGAAATTTCATCTCTAGGAACAGAGTCATGGACCCCGTGGTTATCCTCCTAACGAACGGATGGGAATAATGTGAAAAATCTAAGATGCAGATTTCCCAGGAGTGACAGTAGAGAGTTAGAGCACTCCCAGGGCAGAGAGATCAAATAACAAGAAGTTATAAACACTGAATGCTGCAAGTGTCCCCTAACAGTCAAAGGAATCTGCGCAAATTGTCTCCATACCAAAAGGGTACTGTATGACTAATACCAGCCTCACAAGACAGTCTCAGTAATTTCCAATTTTCTCCGTATCGGCAGATCTTTTCAAAAGTAAGGTTAAACTGAACTTTTTCAGTGGAGCTCATTTAAATGAATTTCAGCCATATTAAAAGCTTCTGTGGTTTAACGCCTAGTTTAACACATAATTCTTAAGTCGACCAACGTATAAGTTAATATATCAATGGACCTTTGTGTTAAGTCCCAAAGCGCTGAAACAAATCTTATACTCCAGAAGTCTGGGATCTGGTGTACTGATAATTAAAGCCTACTGCGACAAAGAGGATGCTAGCTACCAAGCACAACAGCTGTTTTTTCCTTCCTCCTTAAAAGAAATGCTTAAGTAGGCACAAGGCTGCAGAAAAGACTCCTTTCCCCAGCCTACCTTTTGACTGAGATGCAATCACATGACTAAGTTCTGGAAATAAGATGTATATTGAAGTTTGGGGACTACCTCCAGGAAGTGGCCTTAAGTTGGGGAGGGGGGGTAGCCAAATGCTACTGCCGCTCCTTCTTCCTCCCTGGAGAGGATACGAATGTGACCCTGCAGGGTAAGCAGTCATTTTAGACCAAGAGACAGAGGAGCCACAACCTTGGTGAGCATGGAACCATCACATCAGCCCTGGCCTGCCCACTGCACTCTCAGATAAGCCGTCTATAGGTAAGTATCTATCCTATTTAACCCACTTCTATCTTGTTTATGCCACTGAGTTGTCTGTCTCATGAAGCTGATCCTGGTCCTGATACACTGCTTCCCCGGCACAGTAGGTGCAGTAATAGTAACAATAGCAGTAACACCTGCACACACACCCAGACAGCTCTTACCACGTGCCAGGAAATACAGTGGATGCTTTGCACACATTATCTAATACTGGCGACAACCTTGTGAGGTGGGCATGCTAAGTCCCACATCCTCATTAGGCATCCTGCACGGTCAAACAGAAGACCCCTGTGGTGTCTTCATTAGCGACCTGACCTGTTCTCCACCAATCCCCACCCGCCTCCCAAGAAGAACCTTCAAGAACCATCCCCTTCTCCTTGCTGTTCTGAAAGTCCACAGCAGGCTTGGTGGACCCCCTTCATTGTCATGTTTTAAGCCTTTCTCTGTCTCCTCATCAGTTACCATCTTCATCCATTTTCAATCTTCCAGGATTTTTTGGAAATTTCTTATCAACTGGTAACTCCTCTCCCAAACACTTGTTTACTATGGGCTCTTTCTACCTTTTAAATTTCTATCCTGTCATTTTAAATGAGGTCTTGGGAGAGAGAGGAGATGAAGTCACTCGGGGCCCAATTTTCACAACTAGGAAAAAAAAGTGTGTGTGTTTTTCTTTGGGCTCAACAGGCTAACACAGGTCTAAATCAACAGGATGAAACCTTAACAAGACCAAATGTAAATACTTACACTTTAAGTTGTTTTTTTTTTAAAGAAGGTAATTAACTACCTAAGTATATATTGAGAAAGAGAACTGGTAAAAAGAAGAAAAAGGATAAGAGAAAAAGAAAGGCTTAAGGGTTTTTTGTTTTGTTTTGTTTTGCATTTGCTCCAGTTTTCATTCAGCCATCATGTTCTAAGTGGGAAGAGACAGTGCAGCCGCACTAATGAAATCTTAGGCTTCATTAGATCAGGAGAGTCCAGACAGAAAAAGAAATAAATTCACTCCATATGGCACCACTGGGATCTCAACTGAACCCCTTTAGCCAGTACTGGCCGAAGTTAAACTAAAAAAAAGTTCTGACCAAGTTAACATTAGAGCTGGAAAAAATGAGGAATAAGTTAGCCTGGAGATGTTTTAAAAATAATTAGGTAAAATCAACCAAGAGATGAGATTTGACAACCGTCTCCAAATCTGTGAAGAACTATCTGTCCTCCGGCAGAGAGAACGGCCCTGCTCTGCACTGCTCCACAAGGCTGACTGGAAGCAGCTGGTGGAGGCCAAGACGGCAGACGGGAAACCCCATCGCAGGACAGCTCAGCGACGAGACGCTCAACGATGGGAAGTCAGCGTCAGAGGCGGCGAGCTCCCCATCACCCGACGCGCTCAAGCCGAGGCTGAATAACCAATCAAGTGTAGAGGACGCCATAAAGGCACTGATTTCTTCATCGGCAGAGACTTAGATGACTCCCACCGGGCCTGAGACTCCAGGGGACACGCCGTGGCCTGGCCATAGCAAGCTGCTGGGCGGGTCGGTGCTGGGCAGCTTCCACACCCCCAGGGGCCTATGGGGGCTCCAGCGCCTGAGATCTCAGCATCCCTGACCGTGGGAAAGGGACGGCCCAGGACCAGCGGTCACAAGCATAAGGCACAGTCTCAGAGCCATGAAACAGTGAGTTCAGGCCTGACCCAGCCTTCTATACTAACAGAAGAAAGAAAAAAAATGTCTAGGATAAGCCAGGTAAAGGTTTAGGAAAATCAGAGGCAGCCCAAGTTCTCTACGTAAGACTGCATTCCAAGAGAAAGACAACAAAAACAGTGAGGCTTCCACACTACAAGGCAGAACTGGCCCTGCAGGACTGGGAGGTTTCTCTTAACTCCAGAGGGTTTTGGGGTTTTTTTTCAAGAAGGGCTGGCAAAAGCTCCAAGCTGACACAACTGTAAAGTTTGGAAAAGACTCTCCTGCATATGTTGTACAAACTTCTAAATGGCAACTTCTCAGTTTCCAGCTTCTAACCACTAGTTTCCAAAGGGATTGAAAGGGAAAAAGATGAAGGCAAGCAGGAGGCCCAGCCTTGTCCAGAAGGGCCGAGTGAGAAGATCCTGGGGTCCCAGAGGATCATGGGATCTCAGCTCTTCCTTGTTCGCACTCTGCATAAATACTAAGGCAGGAAACGATTTGCATCCTGTGAAGACAGAGTTTAAAAGACCTGTATTCACCCTCCACCTCCCTACCCACCTCCAAAAATACACACTCTCTCTCTCACATAGTGCAATTATCCATGTATGTTGTACTAAAGAAGGTACAGCCTCTATTCCAGAATCCTGCAAAAAACATTTTCATGAACCAATTCACTAAAACACATGTTCCAGGATTTCAAATTAAGCAGCGAGCCGGAAATGAGTGGGAGAGCCGGGAGAGCTGGCCTCGGCTCCCTTGGCTCTGCGGCTGCAACCCTGCTTCTCTGCCCAGAGTGGACTTTGAGGTACAGTTCCTAGCCAGGGAAGGCCCCTCACTGTCTCCTCGTCCTCCTGGGGGGCAAAAGCACATAAAGGGCTGGAGGGAAAGGGCTCCCTGCACAGGCCTCCTGGGGACCCCCATCTCTGTCCAGGACCAACTGAGCAGTGTGTGTGTGGATAGAGTGAGATGCTCTCTCTCCAGCCTCTGCCCTCTTCTCCCACCCGCCTCCTCAAACTTACACAGACTCGGAGAACGGCAGGCGGACGGAAAAGGAGCTGTGCCTTAAATGTGGAAACATAAAAAGGCAGGGAAGGCAACACAGCCTTTTTCTTAATTTAGCCAGAAACTTCAAAATGCTTAAACACTGGCCTCTGCTACCAAAAGCTTTAAGGATGCCAAAAGAAGCTGAATCTATGAGATTTGGCTCTGGATGTTCATTCTACAGTTCTTTCAAGATTTCTTCATGTTTGAAATGTTTCACGAGAAAAAGAAAAAAATATTTAAGTATTTCTGCATTTTGAGAGGCATCTTTGTGAACACAGATGAAATAGTAAAAAGTGGAAAAGAGCACAGTCTTTGATAAAGAAGAGCCAGGCGCTAGTGTCTTGTCATCACCTTCTAATTTCAAGGCTGTGAGTTCAGCGCCCAAATTAACTTTCTTTTCTACAGCAGCACCAGCAGACGTGACTCAACTGTGGCGTGGAAAATGCTTTATCTGAGATGCAGGCTTCAAAAATAGGTCTTTGAAAATATGAATAACATAAAATATAAGACCTAATTTAAACAAATTAACTCTCTAGGTAGATGATTCTATGGAGCAAAAAGTTTCAAACTGGGTGACGGAGTCACGGGTTTGTGACCAGTTTGTCTTGGAGGCCGGAGGAGAGGCGCCTGAAACACAGGTGTAACAGGATGTTTTCAGCTTCAAGCAGCACGAGGCCTGACTCGGAACAAGCTAAACAGGAGTATTTCTCTCACATGACTCATAGGACCCAACGTCCTGGAGCAGGCGGTCCCGGGCAGGCTGATTCCACGGCTCAATGACGTCATCGAATTCCCGCCTTGCCATCCCTTCAGCATCACAGCCCCACCGCTGTTCTGGAGACGTGAGGAAAACCTTCCCAAAGTCCTCAAACAACAATCCCTTCAAAACTGTCCTCGTAACGTCCAATCCTAGATCGGTCAAGGGCAAAGGCGAGGGAACCACCATGAAACTGTCATGGTCACTCTACACACACGTCTATGCAGAGGGCGCCGACTCAGGCTAACTGCGAGCAGCCCCTGGGGCTGAGGGAGGAGGTAGCCTTCCCCACAGTGGGGGCTTCTTGAAAGGCAAATATCCCTTTGTCTCGGTGGACCTCTCCATCCCCAGTGTAACAGAGCAGCCTGCGTTTATCATTTGTATTCCAAGCTTCTACAGCAAATTCTGCTTAAATACGGCATTCAGTGATTTTAAATGTTTTTTTTTTTTTTGAAACTGTAGTTTAGACCCAGCTTCTAGGCAAGTACTATTTGATACCTTTCTAGAGAATTCCTAACCATTAAATCCACAGCCCGATCTATGTTGACACCCTCACTCCAAACAGGATTCCCTTCAACCAACCACTTTCTGACTTCGGTTACCCCACCCCAGAGCGCAGCTGGCCTGGCATCACGAGCCTTGCTGGCCCTCTAGGAATTGTCTTCAGACTTCTTCTCTGGCCAGGGCTGGCCTCCACGCCCTAAGTTAAGGCACAGCCACATCCTTTGAACAAGCTGAAGCAGTTCACACTTGTTCGGTAAAGAGCTGCTACCCCTCCCCCAGGACCCCCTCACACCTCCGCAGGATGCAGCACGTAAAGGGCAGACACCTGGCAAAGCAGGGCCCCCAACGCCACTGCCCCCGTCAGAGCATCACCTCACCCGCACCAGGGCGTCAACCCTCTCCCAGCCCCTCTAACCCACAGCTCCTGGTAACTAAATAGCTCTGCACGATTTTCCCTTTCCCAAGGCCTCATAATCCTCCTTTGCAAGAAGACAAGTTCCCACTCTCCAGGTGAGACAGCCTCAAGCAAGGTCTACCACAGAATGCGAACCGCCTCAGCGAAGGGGCTCTCCCTGGCTGCCGTGCTCAGATGCCATCAGGGACCCTGGTTGTCTATTCTCAGTCTCTTTCCCCTCCTCATTGTGAGTTCCCTTAAGCCAAGATGTCTTATTTTTTAATGTACCTTATGGCATAATAGGCAAAAATAAAAATAACTCTTCACTACCAAATGAAAACACTGAACAACTTCAAGTGTATTCCTCCAGACTGCAGAAGTGATTCTGTGCAGCATCACACAGGTAGTTCCGTGTTTGGGATAGCATCCCTGGGAGGTGTCACAAGGACAAGACAAAGTAATATAGGGGGAAGCCTATCACAGAACCTGGCACAGACCCACTGAGTCGACATCACTCTTTAAGATAAATGGTTCCATTATTGAAGTACAATTGACATATAACATTATATTAGTTTCAAGTGTACAACATACTGATTTGATATTTGTATACTGCAAAATGAGCACAATAAGTCTAGTTAACATCCATCCGTAATTTTTTTCTATTAAAAATTCAGTATCATGAACCTCTTTCTCTCACAAACATTTCACTACGACATTATCTATATGGATGTACTGCTGGACACGTAGGCTGTTTCTAATTCTTTCCCAAAATAAATTAGGTTGTTTCTAATTTTTTCCCACCATAGAAAGATGAACATCATTTTAAGTATGTCTTGGTAAACTTAGCCTACTGTTTCCTTAAGACACAGATTATTATTTCTTTAAAGCATACACACACTTGGATATGTGCTGCATATTCCACTCTGAAGAGCTTCCTTTACACGTAACCTTTTTAATCCTCACGCAATCCTGTGACTGTGAAGTATGTAGTATTACTGTCCCAATTTTACAGATGAGAAAACTGAGTCTCAAGATCACATAGCTGATAAAGCCAGAGATAGGGTTCAAGCTCTGAGCCTGCGGCCTTAACCACACTAGTACTGGCTTCTCAAATGCAACAATTCCTAAAAAAAGGATTCTCCCTGGAGAAGGGACAGGTGCAGGCCAGAGCAGGGTCCCTTGATGTTTGTTATACGGCAGGTGCAACTAAAACGAGGACAACCTTCTCGATCTCGCAGCAGGTAATATTGGAGTGCTTACATGCGTGGCGCTGTTCTAAACACCTTACGTGTATTTACTTAATTCTTACAACAAACTGCAGTAGGTACTATTCATAATACCCACGTTTGAGGGAAGGGGAAACTGAGGCACAGAGTTTTGGCAACTTGTTAATAAGTAGGAAGTGAGATCCAAACCCAGAGGGTCTGGCACCAAGCACATCTTCCAGCCCCTGGGCTACTAACTACCTTGAGGATGGGAAAAATGCCCTGCCTCCTTCTGGTTATCCTTCCCATCTCCACCTGAGTCTCACATCTTACTTCACAGCTCTCACCGGGACAGCCTCCAAAAGCTATATAAGTTTAGAAAACTCACATACTGTAATAGCGTAAATAATTCTTAGATACTAAAAATCCTTATTTGGGAAACCAAAAGAAACCTTAAAAAAAAAAAGTACTCTACAAAAAAGCAGTACTCTACAAAAGTACAGATGTTCCTCAACTTACCATGGGGTTAACATCCAGACAAATCCATCCTAAGTTGAAAATATCATAAGTCAAAACGCAATACACCTAACTCACCGACCGTCAGCTTAGCCCAGCCTACCTTAAATGTGATCAGAACACTTACAGTAGCCTACAGTTGAGCAAAATCATCTAACACAAAGTCTATTTTATAATAAAATACTCAGTATCTCATGTAATTGATGGAATACTGTGCTGAAAGCGGGGAGCAGAATGGGTGTCTGGGCGCAGAATGGCTGTCTGTATCGGCTGTTTCCCCTCGTGATGGGGGGTTGGTGGGAGCTCCGGCTGCCCTGCCCAGCATCACGAGAGTGAATCGTACCTCTTATCACTAGCCCAAGAAAAGATGCAAATTCAAAACTCCAAGTACGATCCCTACTGAATGCGTATCACTTTTTTTTTTTTTTTTTTTTTTGGCTGCATTGGGTCTTCATTGTTGCACGCAGGCTTTCTCTAGTTGTGACGAGCAGGGGCTACTCTTCGTTGCAGTGCGCGGGCTTCTCACTGAGGTGGCTTCTCTTGTTGCGGAGCACAGGCTCTAGGCGCATGGGCTTCAGTAGTTGTGGCATGTGGGCTCAGGAGTTGTGGCTCGCAGGCTCTAGAGCGTAGGCTCAGTAGTTGTGGCGCACAGGCTTAGTTGCTCCACGGCATGTGGGATCTTCAGGGCTTGAACCCATGTCCCCTGCATTGGCAGGCGGATTCTCAACCACCACGTCACCAGGGAAGTCCTGAATGCATATCACTTTGGCAACATTGTAAAGTTGAAAAATTGTAAACTGAACTACTGTAAGTCAGAGACCATCTGTATTACTAAAAAGTAATACAGAGATTAACTATATTAAATATGCATGGAGGGCTTTTACTATTTTTAAAAAAAAATAAATGCACAGACCATACAAATTGGAATAAAATAACTAATGCAACAAAATATTTAAAGTTGTCCCTAAACAGACTTACAGGAATAAAAGTAATTTTTACCAACCTTCTGAAGGATTTTACTTACAGAGGGACAGAAAACTGACATGGATCACTGAGAAAACAATACAGAAGGCTGGAGATTTAACACCATACTATTAAAACCTATAATCATATCTACCTGGTCAAAATCCCAAAGTTGAGGGGAGGGCATAGACAAAAAAAAAAAATGCATGCAATCCAGGCCCTCTAGCTGTTCTTCTTCTTGTTCCAGTTTCCTATTCCACTTACTTCTCCCCTTCTTTCCTTTTATTAGTCAATATTACAGGTGTGCAGGTCTCCTGAAGCATCTCCCTCCTTCTCCAGTTTCCCCTTTAGCCCCAATTGAAAAGCAGAAATAAAAAGAAAAGAAAATGTAGATAGTGTTGCGCATTTAAATGAGAAATGGTCCTTAAACTCAGCAGGAGACCAGGTTACTTGATATCTGTGCGTCCATGAACCCTCCTCCATATGCCACAGATATACTTCTGAACTCACAAAAACAATGCCCAGGACGCACCTCTGAACTGGGTTTTGTTTTTGTCGTGCTTGTTCCCTTTAGCTGTCAGCTCACTTTTTCAACCTGGAATTTCGGTTTCCAACGGGGAGCAACACCCTTTTAATGGACCCTTACTGTACCCACGGTAACTTTAAGGAGTTTAGGCAATTAGGAATAACCTCCCTTAATTATGGTCTAAATGTGGTGAATTAATGAAACCCCTTCCCAACTACCTAAACACATTTCAAATTAAAACGAAGCCTGAATTTACAACCCAGGTTAAATGGATTAAAAGATTAAGGGCTAGAGCGCAAGGGCTTTCTCCACCTCGCTCTCACATTTCAACCTCAAATTACCCCAGCCCTCTAATGACTGGAGGAGTCACTGTGAAAGCGCCTAATTACCCAAGAATTACGCCAACCATAACCAATTTCAAGATCACAGATCAGATGTTCCCAAAACATGAATCTGCTAATTAAAGTTACATGAAAGTCAAACCAACAGGCAATTTGGATGGGACATCCATCCACCTGAAAGTAGACTGATGGATAAGTATTAAAACCCACAGTAGGGCTTCCCTGGTGGCGCAGTGGTTAAGAATCCACGTGCCAATGCAGGGGACACGGGTTCAAGCCCTGGTCCGCGAAAATCCCACAGGCAATGGAGCAACTAAGCCCGTAGGCCACGACTACTGAGCCTGTGCTCTAGAGCCCGCAAGCCACAACTACTGAGCCTGCACGCCTAGAGCCCGTGCTCCGCAACAAGAGAAGCCACCGCAATGAGAAGCCCGCGCACCACAACGAAGAGTAGCCCCCGCTCGCCGCAACTAGAGAAAGCCCACGCGCAGCAACGAAGACCCAACACAGCCATAAATAAATAAATGAATTTATTAAAAAAAAAAAAAAAACCCACAGTAACAGCAGCTCTGCCTCACTGTTGGCACTATCAGACACCCGGATCACTGCAGTCCACACCTACGGAGGCAGAAAGAGACTCATCTTGATTCAAGCATTTCCAGGGAAGAACGAAAGGATTCTCCCTCCAAACCGATGAATGGCTCACAGGGATGTGCTTCAGCATGTGCATCAACCCACACGGGTTCACTTGATGGGTTTAAACTGGGAATGAAACAAGTTTAAGATATTGATACTTCTGCATGCAGCCCCAACACAGCACACATGGCCTGGCAGCGTTTTCAGTAGTTGTATTTTTCTGAATTCTGATCAAAGGACTGTGGTTTGATTTCAAGGCTTTGCCTGTTTGCTAAACTTCAGTGTATACCGAAATATTCTTCAACCTTCCCACTTATATCCCACAAGTTAAAAAAAAAAATCATAAAAAATACTTGTCCCCGGCGCCCACAATTTTGTGTAAATAAAGAATTCCCATGGATATGCTTACAGATACACAAAGAAATAATTTAGAAATAAAACCCATTCGACCAAAAGGCCAGGTTCAATGAGGCGGTAAGAAAACCCATGGGGTCTATAGCTGCCCCTGGAGCCCTGGCAACCCAAAACTGTGTGACCCGTAAGTGTAGCTCTCAGAATGAAAATGCCCAGCCAGTCCAACACCCAAAGTTACTTCCTAGGAGCCCCAGAGTTCAGGGAGGGCAGGGGAAGCAGGTGAGGGGACCCTCAAAGGGCTCACAAATGAGTCTCTGTATGTAATAGGTTGAATTGTGTCCACCTAAGATGACATGCTGAAGTCCTAACCTCAGACCTTAGAATGTGACCTGACTTGGAAACAGGGTTGCTGCAGACATAATTAGTTAAGATCAGGCCATACTGGGGTAGGGCGGGCCCCTGACACAATACGACTGGCGTCCTTTTAAGAAGACAGCCGTGTGAAGACATGGAGACACACAGGGAGAACGCCATGTGTGGCAAAGGCAGAGGTGGTGGCATGTGGCTGCAAGCCAAGGGACACGAAGGTCACCAGAGAAGCAGCAGAAGCTAAGAGGAGGCAAGGAGGGATTCCCTGCGGGTTTCAGAGGGAGAGCGGCCAACACCTTGCTTTCACACTCCTGGCCTCGAGAACTGAGAGAATAAATTTCTGTTGTTTTACGCCACCCCGTTTGTGGTACTGTGTTACGGCAGCCCTGGGAAACTAACACAGCACACTTGAACTGGGGCTTCTTCCTCCTGCCCTCCTCCGTCCTGCCCCCTCCACTGGCAGACACTCCCATTGCACCATGAAAGAGCCACAGGGAATCCCCGTCTGTGGTCTGGTTGGGGAGGCCTCTCTCCCCTGACGAGTCACACGACAGGCTCTGCCACCCCAGGCCCTGGTCCCAACTGTCTCCCTTCTCTCCAGCTCCCACCCACCCCTGCGCACCACCCCCGCTCCTGCGGCCAGGCCAGCACCCCTGACCCAGGGTGGAGGGGGGAAGGTCAGGCAGGATGTGCAAGTGCCCTTCAGGGTGGGTGGTGCCTGTGCTGCTCCCGCCCAGCCCAGCTCCTCACAGAACTTTTAGAACATTTCTTTCAGTTTTTACTGAAGTAACATCCTTCGTCCTGCCCCAACAAGCCCCCTACAGACTCACACACACACACACACACACACACACACAGCCACGTGCCCAGAGGGAGCTGGGCCAGGAGGCAGATCCAAGTACACACACACCCTATACTGCCAGTGGCCACTCCCATCCCATAACTGAGAGTTTCTGTTCCTGGGCCAAGGTTTCCTGCCAGACTCACTTCCCTTATAATGAATGAATTATCCCTGAGAAAGTTCCTCAGTTCTCCCTGGAAGCCGACTTCGATGGCCTGCTGGGGCACAGTGGACCCTGACGGGGGGAACCCACCCCCGCCCCATAACCAGGACAGAACTCATTTAGGAAAATCGGATCGGCTGGCGGAAGGCTGGTCCCATGAAAGGAATACAGGAGTTCTAGGTTTGCTCAAACCCCGGGGCCAGCGACCAGGAGCCGCACTGAGCACAGCCTGTCTCCCAACTGCCACCCACTGCTTCACCTCCAAGACCATTTCTGCATCTCATTATTCCACCTTCAGCCAAAAGTGGATTTTGAAATGTGCTCCCTTAGATGCCTCAGCCTGGACCAATGGCATCCAAGTCTGGACTTGAGCCGCATCAGAATCCCCTGAAGGGCCTGTGAAAGCAGCTCGCCGGCCCCTCCCCTGGAGCTCCTGATTAAGCTGGGCCTGGGGTGGGGTCTGGAAGCCGGCCTAACAGGTTCCCCGGCGGTGCTGATTCTGCTGGTTCCAGGACTGTGCTTTGAGAAACACCGCCCTAGCCCCCCCACTCCGCACTGGGCACAAGTGACAGCTGGTGGCACTACTGCAGCCGGCCAGCCCCCCCTTCCCCCTCTCCCGGGGCACACCACTCCCCAGGGCTGAGGTAAACCCTGCCCATCCAGTGGCCCCACCAAGCCCTCGGCCGGGGAGGGGCTCAGGGTGAGCGTGGACCCATGTTGACGTGTGAGGCCTAAGCGGAAGTCGCTGAGGGGTGCTCCTGAGAAAGAGGCGCAGGAGGAAGGTTCTTCTAGGCTGCCCGTGGATGTTCAAGCGGGAGGCCGGAGGCCGTGAGGCCCGGGGGGAACTGGGCAGGACCGGCAGCCAGCAGCACAGACAGGTGGGAAGGACCCGGCTGCCCGGTGCTGACGCCCACCTGCTCAGCAAACCAAGCCAGCACCACCCTGCTCCCGGCTTCTTGTTAGGTGACATAATACATTCTTTATTGTTTGAGTTGGTTGGGTCAGGGTTTTCTGTTACTTGAAGCTGAAAATATCTAATCACAAAGCAAAGCAAGCTAACAGGATAGCACGTCCGTCCAGGACAGAGGGCAACCTCTCAGCACACATGACAGTGGCGTATGTTCCACAAATAATCCTAAAATTCCAGATTTGAACTTTGCAGACTATTCCAAAAGCTATGCAGCTGACAGTCAGTGGGTGAGCAACACCCAGAAATAGTGTAAACTGAAGAAGCCGTCTAGCACCCCGTAAAGGGTTACTGAAGACCCAGCTCGGGTCTGTCTTACAAGAGCCATGCTCATTTTTTTCAGGGGTTTCCCAGGAACCCCCCACTACTAAAGCTCACCAGAGAATTCAATTGTTTTCACCTATCAGTCTTCGACTTAGTCTCCTTCTGCAGAAAGCAGGTACCAGTATATCTAGTCGTGAAAATGGTCTTCTAACCTATTCCACTTTAGAGACAAGGTAGACAAGCATATCTAGAAAGAGGACACCTCAACTTACGTGCCTGTCCTGCCACCACACAGCTCTGTGATCTTAAACTGTTCTGCCTTTATGAACTCATTCCTCATCTATAAAATGAGAATACCAGCACATATCCACCTGGTTTTCTAAGGACAATGCACGTGAAAGTACTCTGTAAACCATAAAGTATAAGGGCAATGACTTAAACCCAGTTTTGAATGGATTAATTGGATTAACATGGCCTGATTTTGAGAGATAAAGATTAATCATGTTCCCAGAAGAATTACTTCACCAAAAATTCACAGTACATACACACACCTGCCGTGACTATCAACTGGAACACTGTTGCATGTTATTCAAACTGGACTTCACCTATTATCAATAGTTTAGTGGCAGCTAAAGGAACCAACATCCACAGGGCACCATAACCCTGAAAGTCACCACTGTACAAGGCATGACATCAACGTGGATTAGTTACTGTGCACATTTTCACAGAGGTGAACTCGGGAGGTTGTGCCTCTGCTTCTACAGAAGCTGCTCCCTGAGAACTACTTTCGACAGCGGCCGTGGGCTCCTCCGGACATCCCACAGGTGGCAAATCCTCTTTTCTACTGGAGAAGTTTAGTTTTAGCCCAACAGCCTCATGTCCTTCAGAGCTGTGTTTACTTGGACAAACTGGGTAGAAACCACAGGACTTGGAGTGAGGGAAAAAGCAGGTACGGCCCTAAACCCATGCTTCTCAGACTGGGATAAGTATCTGTGGAGCACAGAGAGAATGCCAGGAGGTAAACACGGCCATCTTCCTGAAACATGAATTTTATTAAAAGATTTCTGGAGGAAAAAAAAAAAAAGGAATAACCAGTGAGTAATTTTTAAATGACCAAAAATTCTCAATAAATTTTTATTTTTTTTTTTTAATTCAAAGAATTTTCATGCTCACAGCAGACCTTTCAAAAGTCCATTCCCACTACTTTGGGGGAAAGCATTGGGAAGGACTACACTTAGCAAATGAAACTTTTTCTTACATCATTTACAAAGTAGATGCAATGGCAAACCCTAAAGTAATGATTCCAAAAACATCTTTATTGAGCACATCTGAGAAATACTGTCCAGGCTACCACAGTAATCATTTGTAAAGTGCCAATGTTCTTTTGTTACATTTACTGGGGGTGGGGGGGGGGGGGAAATCACTGTTACTCTGGAGTCCTATTTCCTCTGTGGAAGACTCTAACAACAAACTCATAATTTGATGACAATTCATTTAAAATGAGAGTAACAAGCTCCCAGGAGACCCCATTATCTCATTATTGGTGTTCCTAGACAGAGAACACTGCCTTGGGAAATCATATTTCTCCTTTGAACCCTGAAATCCCAGGCTCTGCCCCCTTCTTAAGCAATAAGAAGCTTGGTGTCACGACACGTCTCCAACACCTTTACAGAGCTAATCAACACTGCTGCCAATACTCTGGGCTCCACCTAGGGTACCTTTATTTCTCATCAACCCAAAGCACAATGAAGAAGGGCCAGGGCTTCCCTGGTGGCGCAGTGGTTGAGAATCTGCCTGCCAATGCAGGGGAAAACGGGTTCGAGCCCTGGTCTGGGAAGATCCCACATGCCACGGAGCAACTGGGCCTGCGAGCCACAATTACTGAGCCTGCGCGTCTGGAGCCTGTGCTCCGCAACAAGAGAGGCCGCGATAGTGAGAGGCCCGCGCACCGCGATGAAGAGTGGCCCCCGCTTGCCGCAACTGGAGAAAGCCCTCGCACAGAAACGAAGACCCAACACAGCCGTAAATAAATAAGTAAATAAATTTAAAATAAAAGAAGGGCCAAACAGCCAAAACGCCAGCTTGTCTCTTAAGACCTAAGTTGGGTTTCCAGCCACAAAACACCCAAGTCTCTCTCTTGCTCACAGCACTACCTTCTCTCTTGTCTAAAATAAGCTTCTCCGAGTCTTCTATACACTTTTTAACCATGTGGTAATTTCCACGGGCAAGTCTTCCTGAGCTGCTGACTCTGCCTCACTCTTTCTTCAGAGCACCCACCTGACTGCATGACCCCACGGTTACTTCCCTGTGAAATACTGTGACAAGTGTGTAAGTGATCAGCCAGGCCACCGAGTGCCCTGTGGAAGGACGCCAGCCGAGAGTCGGACTTTCGGTCGGTAAGTGATCAGCCAGGCCACCGAGTGCCCTGTGGAAGGACGCCAGCCAAGAGTCGGACTTTCGGTCGGTAAGTGATCAGCCAGGCCACCGAGTGCCCTGTGGAAGGACGCCAGCCGAGAGTCGGACTTTCGGTCGGTAAGTGATCAGCCAGGCCACCGAGTGCCCTGTGGAAGGACGCCAGCTGAGAGTCGGACTTTCGGTGCTGAGTTTAGCCACTTCTCCTCAAGGCATCCCTAAGTCTGACATGATCAACACTGAGGTTCTGGCACTGGATGACCACATTTACAGAACACACCCAAGCTCTCCAGACTTCAATTCCCCATTTTTGCTTCTGGAATATCAACATTAATGAAGTGGTCTGCCTGTTTTTGTTCTAAATTAACCTTCAAAATACACCTGGAACTATGAAACGTTGGTTCAAATATATCTTTCCATATAAAGATACAAATTAGCACAAGCCTAATCACTCCAGAGTATGTAAAAAAATATATCCAGGAAAAGTAAAAATTTCAGTGAAAATCAGAATTAAGATTCTGATCCTATTATGCTATTTTTCTAATTGATTTCAATTGAGGGCTAACTAATTATGTAAGTGTCAAAAGCTTTGCTAGAAATTTCACAACCTAAAAAATATCTGAAAGGGGTTTTGTGGCTTAACCCTTTTAAACAGGGTTCTTGTTTAAAAGCTTGTATTCTAAGGCCAACACCTAAATTATGAGCCCTATTACAGTCAAAGGAAATTCACCTCACACTGTCAGGACCACAAAGACCATGACTGAACGCGTTCACTGCACCCCTCTCGGGGCCACATGACCCTGTAGAAGGTTCCACAGGGCACACAGAGATAGAGCTAATAACCCATTCTCATCAAAAACATGCCAACTGCAGTAACCCAGTTTAAAAACTACAACCCCTAATCCTAGTACCAGTACTGTGGTCTCAATGGCAAATATGGTTTGTGTGCCTGGACATGAAGAGCACGTGAAGCATAACAAGCAATCAATTTAAAAGACTTAAAAACAGGAGGGTGCATCCCTTCATTTAGCAGCTCCTCTCCTAGGTGTTAGGTAGTGGATTAGGTGCCGGGGGGTCAGTTGACTGAGACTCAGACAGGTGGGTGGGCATCCTGAGAAAGGCAATTTTAAACAGAGGAGTGAACGTCCGGGCCGGCAGAACTGCCATGGTGCGTGTGGAGCAGGACGGATGGAGTTAGTCGGGTCAGAGGTGTGCCAGGGAAGAGAAGAGTGTCTCGGCAAAGAGAGAGGGAGAGAGGCCGTGCATAAGGGGAAGCGAGGCTGGAGAGGTGGTCTCTGTGCCATGCTCAGAAGGTAAGGCTGCTTGCAAGAGGAATGACGGGCAAGGATGCACATGCTTTAGATACATCACTTGGTTAGGAACCTGGAGAGCCGACTGGGGTAGCTGTAAAACCAAGGCAGGAGACCATGTGAAGAAGATGCAGCCAGACCTGGTGCCCCGCTGGGGACGAGGCGTATGAGAGGAGGCGAGGGGAGTCCTGATTTCTGACTTATGCAAATGAATGCACGGGGCACCGGCCAGCAGAGGGGGCGGGGCTATGCCAGGGGAGCAGCCGAAGGGGAGGTCGGAGAGGGCCATGGGGGAGGCCGGGAACCTGAGGGGACTGAGCCCAGGAGCTCAGTTCAAGACACACTGACGGGGCGGCACCGGAAAGCAGAGGAGAGCTTGCTGGGCAACTGCACAGATGCGACCCCTGGGCAGAAGGTACCCCCGAGTTCAAGTTCCTTCTCTCTCTTTAAAATCCCAAGAGAGCAGGTGCCATCACCCAGGGAAACAACAGGTGGGAAGAGAGGAGCGCCCAGGACGGAGCCCTGGGGAGGCAAGTTCAGGTTAAAAATGCCTGATCCTATCAACACGTAAGGAACTTCAACGTTGTGCTAAAAACACAGCTTTCGATTTCTGAAGAAAAACAAAGAAAAGTGGAAAGTAGTTCCCTTCCCCATGGGGGCTCTGAGATAACTCACTGCCAGAAGGAAGCTCCCTGAAGATTAAGTCGCTTCTGTCTGCAATTACATCTTTCAGTATGTTGCTGAAAGGTTAACGAGATTTTCTTCATGTTCTGAGGAAAACAGTTTCAGAACACATGTTGCTGCTGCTACCAATCAGATAAAAGTACATTAAAAGAAAAACAAAACAAAAAAAACCTTCCACAGACACCCCCTGGCTGGTCAGTATTTATGATTTTTACCTAATCATTTTAAAGGCAGAATTAATATACTATTCATACTTTGCCAACGCTTAAACTTTTCACATTCTAACAAATATACCCCAAAAAGGCCTTTTGGAGATGCGTCCAGAGAGCCAGACCAGCTTCCCAGAGAGTGTCAGTTCTAGGAAGAGCTGAAGTCAGCTTGCTCTCCGTTGCTCCCGTCACTGAATCCCCAACAGCAATCTTTCTTTCTCAGCAGAGGAACAGATTACTGCTGATATTTGAGAACACCCAGGAGAAAAATGGGGATGGAGAGGAGAGAGGGGAGAACGTTTTTCAAATACTGCTTTTCTGGCTTTCAACCAAGTACAATTACATAGCATTCACAGAAGATGAAGTCAAGATAATATAAACAAAATCTTCAATGAGGCCAATTACCCTAAAAGCTTTCCCAAACTCTGTTTGAGATCACAGGCAAGCTGCTCTAGAACCCTGCGCCCCAGAATCTACAGTGGTCCAGCCAGGACCCCGCCTTGGCCAGTATGGGGGGAAACACAGAGCCCCCTTCACTGCCCAGACTCTCTCCAGTGACAGAGGTCAGTGCCACTGACACTTTTCCTAGGACTACACTTTTCCTAGGACGTACTGAGACTCTGTTTTATGGTCAAATCTATTTCCCAAGTTAGTAGCTGTCCCTCTACAGAGGTTCTCTCAGAGACAGAGCATTCATTTTGTGGAATTCATATGTGCTGCCTGTACTGACTTCAAGTTCACCTTAATATCATTAAGGTTAGTGCAGCAGGGTAGTAATTAAAATGAAAATCACAAAAATGTCTGAAAAATGTGTAAGAAGATACTAATGACTTCATATAAATAAGGTTAAGAATAAATGGCATTTAGGGCAAACCTAGTATTGGCCTATAACCCAAAGTATAAAATAAATATCCATGACGTAAATAAATAACTGAATACACCAATAAATGAGAGAGAAGAGACAAATCTTCCACACAGAGGAATTCTAAATAATTTATGGAGGTAGAGCTTATTCCACTTAATGACTTCCCTCCAAAGAGTACAGTATGGAAAAAGGTAAGAAAAGAAGAACTTTAGTGGAGAGAGCTAACAAACAGTACCTCAGCCAGGTGGTCAAGGTCCGCATCAAAGTGTTAAGTCAGGCTGACAGTCGATACCCTTGATATATGAGGAGAATGGCAACTTATAACTGCGGTCTTCCTCCCCCAAACCCATAACCTCAACCTAACCATGAGGAAAAACCTCAGACAACCCCAAATTGAAGGATGAACTCCTCAAAACTGCCACGGTTCCGAAAACAAGGGAAGTCTGACAAACTGTCACAACCAAGAGGGTCCTGAGACATGACAACTAAATGTGGTCTCCTGGATAGGATCGTGGGACAGAGGACATTAGGGAAAAACCAGGGAAATCCGAATAAAGTGTGGAGTTTAGTTCACCGTAATGTACACATGTTGGTTTCCTAGTTGTGACCAATGTACCATAGTAACATAAGGCATTAACACTGGGATAAACTGTGTGAAGGGTAAATGGGAATTCTCTGTACCATCTTTACAGCTTTTCTGTAAATCTAAATCTATGCTAAAGCAAAAGGCCTAATTTAAAAGTAGCAAGAGATTCTATGAGCTTTGAAGGTAATAAAATCTTCATTTTTTAAAAATCCCAACTGCACAGTAGAAGGTAAACGAACAGTAAGTACTTAGGTGACTGACTGACCCATCACAGGACATTAGACTCAGAGAGAATTCATTCATTAGACTCAGAGAGAACACCAGCAGCTACATTTTCAGAAAACGGACACAAAGAAGGTTTTCTGGTTGCAGCATCCAATCTTCATCATCATCGTGCCTTTACACAAAAGGCAAAAAACCTCAACAACGACAACAAAAAAAAACCCAAGAGGCTTGGAAGTCCAGCTAAAAGGAAAGCGACTAGGGATAAAATAACAGCAAAACACTGGAATATTTGATATTGAGAAGATTAGAACATATAAATCAGAGTGGACCAAACTGTGAGTTTTGAAATCAATTCAGTAGTGGCAACCAGCATTTTTTTAACAAAAGAAAATGAAATAGAAAATTTCCGTGGTTGTGAAGGCTACACAACAATGTGAATGTACTTAATACCACAGAACTGCACACTTACAAATGGCTAAAATGGTAAATGTTATGTATATTTTCCCACAATTTTAAAAAAATGAAACAGAAAATACAGTACACCACAGGCAGCAAAGGTAAGCGCTATTTTATAAATAAATAAATAAACACACATGTACATATTCATACATCCACATACATTGCCTGTGGGTAATAAGAAATCATGATATAAAATGTGACTTTCATCTGAGTCACTGTCCAAAAGTTTGAAAGCCACTGACTCAATTCCCCCTCACCTCTACACCCTCACTCTGGTCGTCTGTGTCAAAAGAGCACGAAGGGGACTTCCCTGCTGGTGCAGTGGATAAGACTCCGTGCTCCCAATGCAGGGGGCCCAGGTTCGATTCCTGGTCAGGGAACTAGATCCCGCATGCATGCCGCAACTAAGGAGCCCACGAGCCACAACTAAGACCCGGTGCAACCAAATAAATAATATTAAAAAAAAAAAAGAGCGTGAAGGATAAAATCTACTTCACACCTTTAAGTGTGACAGGAAATGCGTGAAAAGAAACTAGTTCTAATTAATAAGAAAGAAGAGAAGGACACCTCTGAAAGAGGAAAACCAATGCAAAGGCACACAGGACAATGCCCCTGGAGATGCAGCCCGGCCTTCCTAGCGCCACACTCACCTCAACTGCCTACCTGCATCTTCCCGGGACAGGATGTGTCCCATCAAGTCTGAGATTCCTAGAACAACCAAGGAGAGCTCCTGACCGCCCTCTCGCTAGACCTTCCCATCACCGTCATCATCACCCCAGATGCTCCAGCCAAATCCGAGCAGCCCTCCATGGTTCCTCTTTCTCTCACTCTCCACAACTGAGTCAAACCTAATTCATCTCAGAACTTTCCACGTGCCTCTGTCCGCACCACCTTCAACAGGAACCAGTGTCAGCATTCCTCAGCTCTTCTTGCTCCCAGACACTCAGATAGGATTGTGACAAACTTTGAACTCTGCCCCGTATATTTAAGTAATCCCAACATTTAAAATGCTGTACTACTGAATCACTTTGCTGTACAGCAGAAATTAACACACTGTAAGTCAACTATACTTCAATTAAAAAAATAAATTAAAAAAACATACATATAAGTCAAGGAGAAAAAAAATTTTTTATGTTATACTATGAATTTGAATGTTTGCAAAGAATGCAATTTCTGGCCTATTATAAATATTGGAATTTTTAATAAAACTCACTTTTTAAAATATATTCAAAGGAATCTAAATACCGTATAACGATATCCATCATTATTCATTTTTAAAAATATACAGATAGGCTTTCCTATATTGCTGGATATTCCCTCAAAGAATTTTAACCTAATATAGCTTTATGTTCAAAGCCTTTTTCAACAAAACTATGGGTATAAATTGAGATTTGGGGGTTTTTTAAATATCCTGTGACCACAGGGTCTAAGTGTCAAATATTTTTCTTCTGAATTATCATAATTTTTATTACCACACAACTGATCTAATAAATTTTACAAATTTTGATAGGTAATTAAACATAAGAGTTCAAATTTTATTGAAAATGCATCCTTTAATGAAATTTGTGGAACTTTTTCCCCCCTAATTGGTTTATATGACTATTACTGCTAGAATGAGACAGGGTTAATTAGCATCAATTTAATCTTATTTTCCTTGTCCCTTTTTTTTTTTCATGTAAACACTGAAAAAGCTTGTTCACATAAATAGATGTGAATGGAAGGAGCTTTGTTACAGCACTGACCCTATACGCTGTACACTCCCTCAGCATTTTATCCACAAATCACTTTTTGATGGTCTAACAACTGACAATTTGATTGGATTCTCCAACATTATAGAGTAAAGATTTGAAAACCACCAAAGTTACTAATGAATTCGTCATCCAGAATTAAATCACTTTCTCCTAACCAATACCAATACTTCAAATTGTCCCTTTGCCCAAGATGAAGCACAAAGCAGGATCAGGGCCCGGAAAGAGGTCTGCCTTTCTTTGGCAAAGTGGAGAAGTGAGACTGCGAAAGAAGAGATGGAAAAGGAGAACTTGCAACCTCAGACAGATCAGTTTTAGGAGAATATATGGATGTTGAGGATCTAGAAGCTGATTCTCTGAAAGTTATCGCCACGCCCACGTACCGCTTAGAGTCTTCAGGTACCTCCAAGGGACCAGATATCCCAGTCTGACAACAACTAACCAAGAGTGCCCCGTGACCAAAGCACTCCCTTAAAAAATGTAATTTACATCTTTTGATTTGCTGGCCCCTGCTTAAAATCTTTTAACAACTCATCCCACACTTAAAGAAATTAAAAACGAACCTCCTCACTATGGCCTCTAAGGTCCTACCTCATCTCACTATCCTACGAAACCACACTGGCCTTCTCCACGTCCCTGGATTGCCACCAGTGCTTCCCACCACAGGCCCCTTGCACCTGCCATTACCTCTGCTTGCCACCTGGCTGCTCCCACACAGCCTCCAGACTTGAGCTCAAACGTCACCTCCAACCACCTAAGCATGCTATCCATCTCATTATTCTCTACCACAGCAACTGAATTCTTGATAGTTCCTATTGTAAGCATAACTATTTTGTTTTGTTTACAGTAATGTCTGACTTCCCTACTACACGCAAACAGGTCTTGTTCAGTGTTTTACGTCCAGCACCCAGCACACTGCCTGATGCTCAACAGATGTCTGTAAACAGGATGGTGTATGCACGCCATGGGAAAGTGAAGTTAGTGGGGGCGTGTTTTCACAGCTTTCTGTGCAACCTTATTTTAAAACAAAGCCATATTCATTATTAGAGAGTATAGATACCCCAAATGCCAAAGAGAAAGGTAAATCACAGATAATGTTAAATACATGAACACAGACATATCCCAAGACTTCAGACAGCATCCAAAGTGGGCAGAGAAACTTAGCATGGATTTGCTCCCATTTTTTTCCTTACCTCTGTTCTTGAGACTGCTCCTCCATATCTTCTTCAGAATCACCCTATTGAGAAAGAACACGCTTTAACAGTTGTTTCAAAGAAACACAAAATTTCCCAAAAAACAAAAACAGTTCTTCAAATCCCACAGGGGTGATGAACTTGTCTATAACAGTGTCTGGCACACAGCAGGCACTCAATAAATACTTATTGAAAAAAAGAATGACACTAGAATGGCACCACTGAAAGCCAGAAACTCCCAAGTGATCCCTTAGATGTTCACTGTAAGTAAACATTCTACCTGTTTAAAATCGCCACCAAAACACAGTCTCAAAATTGGTTTGACATCACTCCTCTCTCCAAGAGCCTTTTTTTGGTGTTTAAGTTTAATCGCACAAGGTAAAATTTAACGATAATTAAAATCCCCAAACATAAAGAATCCCCTAAATGAGCACCTGATAGATTTTGACTTATAAGTGGCATAAATATCTCACCCAAATGCGCTTCCAAAATCTTCTCTGAGACCTACCATGCCATACTGTGACCAGAAGTCACATACCAGGTGGGTAAAAAGAGAAGGTGCTTGTAACAGAAGCAAAAGGGCTGATCCAATTAAACGCCGCCTCGGCACTCGCCCGGCACCCGTGCTCGTGGCATGGCTCTGTCCTCTCCCGAAGCTGCACCGCTGGCTGCGGAAACACCCACCCTTCCTGCGCCTCCAGCTCCCCCAGCCCGAGGCTCTCCTGGTCGCCCTGCCCCCCATCCTCCTGGGCCCAGACCCCGCTTCACTAACGCCCTCTGACTGTTAACCCACTCTTGGAGCCACAGGGCCCCAATCCCTATCTGCAGCCCCAGCTTCTCACTCTATCACACATGGAGATAAACACCAACCTTCCCACAGGAGCCAAGGCTCGGGCAGGTTAGGTCAGACCCCGCAGTACGTGCAGGACCACTTAACCCACAGCTGCGGCCCAAACGCCAAACACCTCCAGGCTCTACGCACTGTCTCCCCAGAAACAACGACACCAGACTTCTCAACGCCAGGGGTCCCTGACAAGGGCCTCCTTGTGTCGAAGAGGCCGTCACACTCCCTGCCCCTGGGCAAACCTGAGAGTTGTCCTACACTGCTCTCCTGCCGTCACCTCCAAACATGAAGATCTATCCACTCATCAGAAATACAGCTCAGACCTGTCCTTCTCCATCCCTCCTGCCGGCAAATCGGCCCAAGCCATCAGCACCCCAGGCCTGCACTACCACTGCTGACGGGCTTTTCACTCTGTTTAAGACTGCTGCCTTTCCAGGAGGTGGAGAAAAGGGAGCCTTCATCCACTGCTGGCAGGAATGTAAACTGGTGCAGCCACGGTGGAAAACAGTATAGAGGTTTCTCAAAAAACTAAAAATAGAGCTACCATATGACCTAGCAATTCCACTCCTGGATATATATCGGAAAAAAAAAACCAAGAACACTAAATCGAAAAGATACATGCACCCCAATGGTCACAGCAGCACTATTCCCAATAGCCAAGATATGGACGCAGCCCAAGTGCCCATCAACAGATGAACAGATAAAGAAGATGTGATATGCATACACACACACACACACACACACACACACACACACACACACACACACACACTAGAATACTACTCAGCCATAAAAAGAATGAAATTTTGCCATTTGCAGCAACATGGACAGACCTGGAGGGTATTATACTTAATGAAATAAATCAGAGAAACACAAATACTATATTATATCACTTACATGGGGAATCTAAAAAAATACACCAAGCTAGTGAATGAAACAAAAAAGAAACAGACTTACCGATATAGAGAACAAACTAGTAGTCACCAGGGGGAGAGGCAAGATAGGGGTAGGGGACTAAGAGACACAAACTACTGTGTATAAAATAAATAAACTACAAGGATATATTGCACAGTACATGGAATATAGCCAATATTTTATAATAACTATAAATGGAGGATAACCTTTAAAAATTGTGAATCACTATGTTGTACACCCAAAATTTATCTAATATTGTACATCAATTACACCCCAATTAAAAAAAAAATTTTTTAAAGATTGCTGCCTTCAACCTGGCCTGTGTGCCACTGTGAGACCAATCTTTTTCAACATCAGTCGTTACTTAGGGACCCAGCAGTCAAGGTCACCGTGTTAATCTCTGCTCAAGAGCCAACCTCCAAGCTCCTGAACCTGGAATTGAGCAACCGTCACTTGACCTTGACACACCCATCCCAATCTCTACAGCCACACTTCAGCAGGGCTCTGGCTCCCATTCAAAGCATAAAACACACCTCCCCTGTGAGGCGCTGGGCTAATGCAGGTCTCTAAGCGGCCCCTCCCCCCCCAAAGCCTTAACAGACCCTCCAATACACACTGCTCCTCTCTCCCTCCTCTCCGTTCCTACATTTCAGCACTTGGATCCAGCTTTATCTACCCAACAACACCGAGCTCTCAAAGGGTGGGGACCAAACCCCGTAATTTCTCCCCACTCCCTCTTGGCAGTGCCTCGGGACCTTGCTAGCTATTCTAATTCTCTCACAGCTTTCAGAGGCTGGCTCAAATACCAAATACAGGCCTCCTCAAAGAGACCTACCTTGACCTCTTGAATTAAAACTGCAACTCCCATCACCCAAATCTTCCTCCAATCTGCCACCATATAGCATTGATGCCCTTCTAACAAACTGCATAACTTATAATTTATTCTATTTCTTACTTATTATCTATATGCCTCCATTAACTGCCAGCTCCACAAGGGCAGTGATTTTCTTTTTTTGTTCCCCATGACATCCCCAGTACCTAAAACAGTGCTCAGCCCACAGCACATGCTCCATAAATGTCTGCAGGGCTAAGCACAGTCTAGGTGTTTCTTAAATACTAGTGGGTATCGCCCCACACCTGTAAGATGGCTATCATCAAAAAGACAAAAGATAACAAAGGTTGGTGAGGATGTGGGGAAAAGGCAGCCCTCATGCACTGCTGGTGGGATTGTAACCTGGTGCAGCCACTATAGCAAACAGTACAGAGGTTCCTCAAAAAATTAAAAATAGAACTACCATATGACCCAGCAATTCCACCTCTGGGTATTTATCCAAAGAAACCTGAAACACTAACTTGAAAAGATATATATACACCTATGTTCACTGCAGCATTATTTATAATAGCCAACACACAGAAGCAACCTAAGTGTCCACTGATAGATGAATGGATAAAGAAGATGTGGTATGTATATACACTGGAATATTACTCAGCTATAAAAAAGAATGAAATCTTGCCATCTGTGACAACATGAATAGACTTGGAGGGCATTATGCTAAGTGAAATGAGTCACACAGAGAAAGACAAATACCATATGACCTCACTTACTTGTGGAATCTTAAACAAAAGAAAACAGAACAGAACACCAAGTTCATAGATACAGAGAACAGATTGGTAGTTCCCAGAGGCAGAGGTGGGGAGTGGGCAAAATGGATGAAGAGTGTCAGAATGTACCAACTTCCATTTATAAAATAAATAAGGCATGGGGGATGTAATACACAGCATAGTGACTACAGTTAATAATAGTGTACTGCATTATTTGAAATTTGCTAAGAGTAGATCTTTTTTTTTTTTTTTGAGAGTAAATCTTAAAAGTTCTCATCACAAGAAAAAAAAATTTTTGTAACTATATATGGTAATGGATCTTAACTAGACTTACTGTGGTGATTATTTTGCAAAGCTCCAAATATAGAATTATTATGCTGTGCACCTGAAATTAATATAACACTATATGTGAGTAATAGCTCAATAAAAATTTTTCCAATAAAAAAATTTTAAATACCAGTAGATATAACTATTTTTAAAACTTCATTTGGACTTCTCTGGTGGCGCAGTGGTTAAGAATCCCCCTGCCAATGCAGGGGACACGGGTTCGAGCCCTGGTCCGGGAAGACCCCTCATGACGCGGAGCAACTAAACCCATGTTCCACAACTACTGAAGCCCGTGCATCTAGAGCCCGTGCTCTGCAACAAGAGAAGCCACCGCAATGAGAAGCCCGTGCACTGCAATGAACAGTAGCCCCCTCTTGCCGCAACTAGAGAAAGCCCGCGCACAGCAACAAAGACCCAGTGCAGCCAAAAATAAATAAATTAATTAATTAAAAACAAAAATTTCATTAAGCAAACTTTCCTAATTCAAAACATAACATGAAATTACTTCTCTCAGACACAGGCACTTTATCACCTCCATACTACCTTCCTGGTCAGACTGTGCTAAAACTCATACAGTAGCAAAGTGCCCAAAAGCTTGGGCTCTGGAGCTAAACACCTCCTGGGTTCAAATCCCACCACTGCTGTGCATGTTCTTATCGCCTTGGGCAAGTTACTTACCCTCTGTGTGCCTCAATTTCCTCATCTGAAATCAGCTCACAATACTTCATAGCTTTTAGGATCTTAATATGAATTAAGACTCGCAGAGGGCTAAACAATGCTAGGAGTATTCAACCCATGTTGGTTATTCTTTTTCTATGTTAATAGTGGAATTTGATTCAACCAAAAAGAAACTTCTATGACAAAAAGACTTCCAAATGCTAGTCAATGCTTCCCAGCCTGGGGCGAGAGACTATTACCTCACACGGTACCTGAGATACTCATTGTGCCACTTCCTGTTTCACTTTCTACCAATTTCTGATATCTACACGCTCAGGCTTAAGTAGGCAAAATAAACAAGATGCGGGATTTTTCAAGGCAGAAACGTTCTTATTCATCACTGTACCACAGGGGCCTATCTGGGCCAGGCCCGGGCCAGCTGTTTGCTCGATGGACTAACAAGGCCAGGATCGCACAGCCTCCCATCCCATCCCAGACCAACATGCTTCTGCATCAGGAAACAGCTCCTACTCAGCACCGATGTCCACATCCCAAACCCAAGCACGGCCCTTAGGAGTGAGGCTTCTCACCCCAGTAAAGTCTGAATGGACTAAATGAACAAACTGTAGATTGCCCTTCTTGCTCCTAGAACTGATACAGAAATGTGATTATTAAACAGTAATAGGAACTCAACGCCTAAGGCATTCCACCTGCCATCTTCAGGAGTGGCTAACTTCATGAATAGGGGAACTGGACAAGACACTGAGCACTGCCTCTCCTCCACCAGGAATAACCCCTGAAGGCCTACCGCACGCACAACATCGTGGCCACAACGGGGCACCCGAGCGTAGACACCCAAACCCTCTTAAGGGGAGCCAGTTAGGGCAACAAGGCACACAAGACAAAGGAAAAAACCCAGACACTCGAGAAACTCAAAGGGGAGGAGAAATGGAGACAGTGCCACGGCCAAGCTAGGGGTCAGGAAGGACTGATCTTGGACAAACGGCAGGGCAATAGCATTTGTGCTTTCATTCAACAGATCCATGTTGGGCCTGCATGGTCAAGGGACAGGTGAGTGTCCCAGAGGACTGAGCGGAGCTGCAGACAAGGTCACACTGCAAAAGGCCCCGAGGGCCACAGTGGCTCACAGGGAGTCATGGAAGTTTCTGACCTTGAAGGCGGAGTAAGAAGGTGCACAAAGCAGTACCTTGCACACAGGCAATCACTTCTTGACAATAAAACATTTGACGAAAACATTTGTTTGGCTTCTGTAACATCACCACTCTGGAGTCAGTGTGGTGAAGCATGAATGAAGTAGAGTCAGAGAAGAAAAATCCTGTAAACCTAAGAATAAAATTACATGTTTTTTTCTTCCTTCTCATTATCACCATGGATCAAGTTTTAATGTTCTTAGACCAAAACATTTTACAACATCAAAGAGTGTATAACAAAAAGATATGAATAATGTAACTTATCTATGCAACTGCTGGGCACATGATAGTACTGAGTTATCTGCACTGGTTCAGCCCCTTCAAAGCAGGAAAGCTGTTCCATGCTCTCCAGCGACCAAATCTAGGGGTCAGATGAGATACTGCCAAAAAAACATGTAACCTGTATTAAGCGCTTACTAAATTCAAGGCACTCAATCCTCACAAAATCCTCTGAGATTGGCACCACTATTAACCCCATTTTGCAGATGAAGAAACCAAGGATAGAGCAGTGAAAAGCGATGGGGCCCTGAGTCGAATCCTGGAAGCCCGGCCAGAGGGATTTATAAGGCTGGCAGTTTATAACAATTCAATTATTATATCTGGTTTTACTAATGATGCATTATTCAAGTTCTTGGTCACTTAAGAGACCCATTAAAAAAAGAAAAAGAAAAAAAAAGGCCCAATCTATAGAAAACATGTCCAAAATAGATAACTGTATAAATAATGAGTGTTGGCAAATGTTAGTATTCAATTTTTTAATGGCACATCTTCGGACGCTCCTGTTTCACTGATCATTGACAAATCTTAGCTTCTGAAGCCAGCTTTTAAGTCTTCCTGAAAGGAACCCAACTTACAAAGTAGGCAGAAAACCCTCAAATTTACATAACAGCTATAAATATTCTCTTTTCAACAGACTCCCTGACACACATGAGGGAACTTTTTCTGAAAAAATTCAAAATACTTTGAAAAGAATTCCCTAAAAATAACTCTCTTCAGAACTCTCTGCAGTTTACACACACACACACACACACACACACACACACACACGTGCAGTTTAGATAGATATGCAGCTTAGATAAATATAGACAGACAGACCCGTATCTATCCTCACCCCCACCGAGGTACATGTAGGGTAAAACAGTCTCTAAAACATACACATATAGATGGAGTATTTAGAAAATGATTTTGAGTATCAGTTTCACTTTCATTATAGCTTTGATTAAAAGAGCTTAGGTATAAATGCTTCTACAGTGAGTATTCCAGAGAACAGCTTCTAAAATTCTAACATTTTTTACCAAAACAAACTGTATTATACATATAAACAAAACCAGAAATTAAGATTTACATAAAATTACTCTTGAGCCTATAAATAAAATCATTCATCATATCAGGGGCTTTGACATTTCCATCTCTGAGCACAGAGACTGAGCCTTCGACTAATGCTGTAACAAATGAAAGTCTATCATTTCCTTTCCTTTCAGTCTGGGTAGGCTTCCTACACTAACCAGGAAGAGGTAGAGGGTACGATTGAGTAAAAATGCAAAAATGTATAGATATACACCAGTGCTTCTCAACCGGGGCAATTCTGCTCCCCAGGGACATCTGGCAAGGTCTGGAGACATTTTTAGCTGTCACAACTTGCAGGGAGGGAGGAGTGACTGCCACTGGCATCTAGTGGGTAGAGGCAGAGATGCTCCCAGGACAGCCCCCCACAATAAAGAATTCTCCAGCCCAAAATGTCACTAACGCCTCTGCTGAAAACTCTTGATATACACAAATAAGACTATACTGCATTTGTGAAAAGTCAATATGCCAAATGTTAAGCATGGTTCTCTCAGCAGGAGTTGAGTGATTTCTATTTCGTTCTTTTCATCTTTCTGCATTTTTTTAACACTACATATCTGCCCTTTACAATCAGGGGGAAAAAATCTATTTAGGAATAAACTTTTAAGAGGACAGACTATTTGCTCCCCATCCTGATGGGGCTTTTTCTCCAGGGACTGGTCTCATTCAGCCTGCTGGCCTTCAGGGAAGGTCCAGTACATTTTTCCTCTAAAAAAATCACCTCTCCACCTTGAAGCTGTTATTCATTAGCCCTGGTTAAAATGAATATTCCAAATATCTCAAAACCAGCCCTCTAAATGCTCCACATAGGAGGAAGAACACTGAAATGTAAAACTGCACAGCCTCGCCAGTGAAGTTATAGCTACACATCCTGTTTTCTAAACAGCCACAAGAGACAACATAGAATTAAGTGCTGCCACCAATGTGAGAAGTCATGAACATCTTAAAAATTACTGGCACACAAGCTGACTATTCCCTTACAATTCAAACCACTCCCCCACCCATCCAAAACATGCATTTGGGGTCACTACTGTCGCTGATGAAAACCAGTCAACAATATATTTAAATGTGTACATCTGCAGTCAATGCGAAATTCTCCTAAAAGTTAAATCTTAACCACAAAGGCTTTGTAGTACTCTATCTATTGAAGCCGTAAATCTGATGATGCCAGATTCCCAACAAATCATTAGTAATGATTTTTCCACATGCAATCATTATATCACACGGGGGTGTGGGGGGGGGATCCGAAACCTGAAATTCAAGTTCTTAACAAGAGGGTGTATTCTAACACAAATTAAAGGCACTTGGACAAAACTCAAGATTACAATCCTTTAAAGTCACATCTTCATCCCAAAGCTACTTAACGCCAACGGCAAGGACCACTCACTAACATTTCTGAAATCAATATTCCATCCTCCCGTGGTCCTCAGGCACACAGCACGGCTCACGGAGAGATCGGGGCACGGGTCCCTCGCCCACCCCGGACCACTGGCGGCCAAGGGGCCCGCCCTTCCCCTCTGCACCGCCGCCGCCGGCCGCGGCCCTGCTGAGATGGCCTCGGCTCCCACCTCCTGAACTTGGGGACGGCGTGACTCACGCCCTGTCACATGGCGCGGGAGGAGGCCGGGCAGGCCACCGTGGCCAGGTGTTCCTCGGCCCGACCGTTTATTTGCCTTGCAAAGTGGCCCGAGCGCCGGTGCTGCCGTGGGGGCCGGCGGCCTCCGGGCCTCTCCTCCCTTGCACCCCCGCAGCCGCCCTGTCACCTGGCCGTCCTCACCTGAGTGGGCAGCAGGAGTTCCCCTTCCTCCGCCTGCCACAGCTCCACCACGTTCGGCAAGGGCTCGATCGCTGCACCAACACCAAAAAACACACCGCGTTTTTAATGCACGGAAAAGAAACGCTTCCTGTTTCCCGATTGTCCCCCCGTGCACCCGCCTCACCAAAACAAGCCTCTCTTCCCTTCTAGAAGCCGAGGCCACCCGAGGAGCGAGCCGAAGATCGGAACACAATGGACTGGGTGCGAGTCGGTGGCCCCTCGGACGTGCGGGCTCGGGGGTTCTAGCGCTGGGGGGACGGAGAGGAGAAGCCACCCCGCGGGACCCTGCGCTCCGCATCCCGCAGCAGCTGGGACGGGCATGTGCGGGACGCGGCCCGGGCGGCCAGGCTAGGGGAACAAAGCTGCAGGAAGCCGGGCCGCGGCGGGGCCCCAGCGCGCGCCACACAAAGCGGGGACTGAGCCCGGGGCGCCCGGGGCCCGCGCACAAAGGTTCCGAGGCGCGCGCGGCTAGCGGTCCGCGCCGCGGTCCCCGAGCCCCGCGACTTCCCAGCTTTCGGTTGGCGGGGGGCGGAGGGTGCCGGAGGGGACGCCGCGGTAAGCAAAGGGTACCAGCCCGGAATTGCAACCGCTTTCCTTCCTCCTTTCCCGTTCCTCCCCTCGCCCTCTTATAGCTTTCAGCAGTTCCCCCAAAAGAAAGGGGGGGCGGGGTGGAGAGGGAAGCCAGCGGAGCGGCGCCAGGCTGACCTTGTCCCTGAGCCCCTCCCGGCCGACAGCAGGGCAGGAGGACCTGGAAGACGCCCAGCAGGAGGTTCACGGCCGCGGCGGTGAGGCAGTAGCAGCCCGGCTGCGGGCGTCGGAGCCCCGCCATGCTGCTGCTCGCGCTGCTCTGCGCTGCTCGCCGCGCTCGCCTCTCGCTAGCTGGCGCCCCGGCCTCCTCGCCCCGGGCCCGCCCCCGCGCCGCCTGCCCCGCCCCGCCCCGCGCCGCGTCGCCTCCGCCCCCGCCGCCGCCGCCGCCGCCGCCGCCGCAGCTGCTGCAGGCCAGCCTCGGGCGCGCCGCTCGCTCCGCGCGTGTGCGCCACAGATAGGGAGGGATGGAGCGCGGCGGGGCGCGGGGAACGTGGACAATGCGAAGGCCGCGGCCGCCGCCCCGCCTGGCTCGGAGCACATGGCTGCGGGCCCGCCCCGCGGCGCCCTGCGGCTGCCCCCCCACGAGGCTGCGGGGCCCGGGCACGTTCCGCGGGCGTGACAGGGACGCCGATAGCCGGCGGGAGGGGCTCCCGGGCCACTCTCTCCAAGAACTTTGGGGTGGTTTCCGCTTTGTTTGGGCACGCGGGCCACGATCGGGTTATTACCCACAGGGGCAGGGGTGGCGATGGGAGTGAGGAGTCGCCCAGCGAGAGGCCCCAGACAGGGTATTAGTGGAAATAATGCAGTGGTTGTCAAGAAAGGCGAGTGCAGCCACATGGCTACTGCCAGTTCTGCAGCGAGGATATCCGGTGGCTGCAAAGTCTGTAATTTAGAATTAAAAAGAGCTCTCCCAAGACCCAAGAGGCTGACCTCAGCGCCGCGTGGCGGTGGTGGGCCCGGCACCCTCTGTGGAGACGATCCAGTTTGTGACAGGTGGGGAAGCCTCTTCCTAGGGGGTTTAGAGCTTTAAAGACCCTGCACACACTCCTTTCGGACTCCTATTGCAAAATTTAGTCAGCCTCTTCTGAAACCTAGTTGGGGTCAAGGACGTGGTGAGTTGCTGTCTCTGACATTCACAGGGTAATATAAGTGATACTTGGAAATACATTTTTTGATGCCTATAACTAAAAAGTACGTCTATGATCTGAGATCTCTTTTAAGTTAATATCATGCCTTTGCCAACAGTATCAGGAGCAAGGTTTTTTCGGGGATCTATTTGCGCGACCTGGAAGTACTGGCAATCTTAAGATATTTTTAGTTAATTTGCTGCTTCCAGAGTAGCTTGTATGAAATTCAGAGAATATGAGCCATGTAGAATGAAGAGGGGAAGTGACCGTGGCACACCTGTCTGCTTACATTGATCCTCTATTTAATTGCTTCTGGTGCCTTAGAGTCTAGACAATGGCAAAGCAGTGGTCGAATAGCAGGACAGATGTGCAGAAGGACTAAATCAATTGTGGATCCTCTCTTTCCCAAGGATATAATACAGTACTGTGAACCCAATCTCACACTGTCTGGGCGTAACTCTAAACAAGGTTAAATAGCCTAATTGCTTGGCCAGAACTAAACATTTAAGAAGATTAGCACAAATATAAAACCTCGATGTGAAAAAAAAGAAGGGCACTTTGCATTATCCACTCTCCAGTATTCTCTCTGTCCCTTGCCTTTTTTTCTATGTTGCCTGCCAGCATCTACCTTTCCTTAGCAAGGATCTCCAGTCCCATCCCAACGCGTCCCTTCTTTTTTCTCTTAGTTTCAATTCTCTAGGTTTGCATTTGCCCCTTGGGCTCTGAAGGTCTTTCTTCTACTGTGTTAAGGGGGCCTTCTATGACAAGAATACTTGCCCAGCCCACTTCGGCAGTAACTGCACCTTCAAAGTTTGTTTCTACATGAAAGTTGTCTCATTGGCCTATTTATTTACAATACGTATTTTTAAGTCCACTTATGACCATACTACTTAGAAAGGAAAGCAAGCAAACATCAACAGCCTAACAGGTTTTATTCAACAGGTTTAATAAACAGACACAACCCAAAACTTTACTAATTTTTAAATTATTTTACTTTTTAGGAAAAGTCTTTCTCACACCAACCCGTATCTCAGAATCAATGGAAATGGCTTAAAAGATAGAAGAAAATTGCTATGGACCATATATAAACACAGCTCTATTTTTTCTTCTACTGAAGCTTTTTAAAGGCCAACTTAATTTTTCAAGTTGTAGTCTTGTGGACTTTACAAAGTTGGTAATGCTATTTGACTGTTGTTCAAAAAGCCAGAAGCATGTATCTGCAGTGCCATGAGGTTGGAGAGGGATACAGGATTACACAGCTGTCTTCTTAGATAAATCTGACCTACTTAGCCTTCTCTGGAGGTATTTTTCATGCTGACTCATGAACAACAGGAAAGTTATGGCCCATTAAGTAGCATCCATGTTTTGAAGTAAATTTGTTCTCCAAAGAGTCTGTGTCATTTGTGCTATATTTCCATTATTCCCCTGTGGATAATAGGTATTCTATTAGAGCTGGAAAAACTTTGGCTATTACATAATAGCCTAACTGCCTCATTTTACAGAAGAAACTGAAGCCCAGAAAGGAGGAGAAATATCCAAGTTATGGTGGCAGAGTTATGGAGAAGTATGTATGAAATAATGTTAACTGGAAGAAAATTAATGTAAACATGAATTAACTCAATATGCAAATTATATATGGACGATTAAAGGGTGGAAGAGACACAGGAGATAGTTTACTAGAGTACACCAATTTTAAATTAGATCCGTGTAATTTTGTTTTTTTTAAACCACTCCTAAAATCAACTAAATCTATACTGATTTTAAACATGCAAGATATTGACCATGCTTTTGACTTACTTTACCCTTCTTTTTTTCTTAATGAGTACAGATGAAAACCAAGCAAGTTTATAAATGTGAGTTATATCTCGACACATCCCACGTAAAGTTGACAGGGAAGAGTCAAGCCCAAATCACTTATCTCTAATCCAGAGAAGATTCAACACACCAGGTCACAAGGTGGTTGTAAAGATTAAATGAGATACTGTAGGGTAAGCATCCAGGATAGGGGCTCAATAAATGCTAGTAATGGTATTACCCTGTGTTCATGTTGTGGGGACGTGCCAGACTTTCATGAATATGGTAAATTTGATACTGATGTTCAGTTACTTGAATTACCTATTCATTGCCATTCACTGTCATCTCTTATCACTCAGACATGCTGGAAATGGGAATGATTAATGATAATGTACAGGTAACAGCTGTTTTCTAGCTCATCTATTCATACATTTCAGGCCTCAACCCAGTAGAGACAACAAAACTAAGTCTTTTATCAAATCATCACCAGCATCATTGCCTCATCCTCGCCTGGGAGGAAATGCCCAGAAGGGATGGTTCTTGAGCTTGGCAGAAACCTAGGGATTATGGTCAGGTACTCTTGAGATGCAAACCTCCCCCTTGACTCAAGAGGACCCTTCTTACTCTTTCTTCCGTTTCATCTCATCTCAGGAAGCATCAATTAAGTATTCACACCTTTCTTAAACTACTCTGTTGTGCTTTTTTGTTTGATTGGGTTTTTGTTTTTGTTTTTGGCTGAGCCATGTGGCATGGGAGATCTTAGATCTTAGTTCCCTGACCAGGGATGGAACCCTTCCCCCTTGCAGTGGAAGCACGGAGTCTTAACCACCGGACTGCCAGGGAAGTCCTATTCTGTTGTGTTAATCCACTGTCCTTTTCTGCTGTGGGAACATCAAGCAATTTGGGGGAGCAACAGTATTCACAGTTTAAAATAGTCATCTTTCTCCATGTTTTTTTAAACTCATAAAACTGTACGATAAAAAGGGTAAATTTTTACTGAATAAAAGTTAATTAAATTGATTAAATTTTTTATTAGATAGCTTTTTAAAAAATTAAAGACAAAATTTTTAAAGAGAGGCTAGAATGTGATTTACACAGGATGCCTCGAGTGTGGTCCTGCTACATGTTTAATTATGATTAAATGAATGATACATGAGTGAAAAAAAAAAATAGTCACCTTCCCAGCCTCCTTTGCAACTTGGCATGGCTATTTGGCCGACTTCTGGTCATTGTGATGTAAGCAGACTTCCACTGGCATGGCTTCAAGGAAAGCTACTGTTTTTCTGATGAAGACGAATAGACTCAGCTAGTACAAGAGTTTTGCTCCGTGTTCCTCTTCCTGATGGAATATAGATGTGATGCTCAGAGGTTTGGCAGCCTTCAGACAAGCCTGAGGACACAAACTACCCGCTGAGGATGGTGCATTGGAAAGGCAGAAGTTTTGATCCTAGAGGAATTATAGAATTGCTAGACTTTCTACCTTTTAACATCTTGTTTTGTAAGCAAAAGTAACCCCTTCTTATTGTGGTCAAGTTTTCTGTTACTTCCTGTCAAAAACAATTGCAAGTGAGAGAAAGAAAAAACTTAATCAATACAAAAATGAAAGTGAACCATAATCATTAACAATAACCAGTCTCAAAGATATTAACAGAATGCTCATATAACAAGAGGAAATAGCAAGTAATACTTGGTTTGTTTTACAAGTGCAAATTAAAAGAACAATCATGTATCATTTTATATCAACTAAATTAGCAAAATGAATAAAAGCAACAAAAGTAAATACTGATTAGAGGGCTGCAGAGAAAGTGTTTAGCACTTAGTAAAGTAGTTTATTCTCCAGAGGACAGTCTACTCTCCCCAGGGCCATCACTGTAAGTCTGTGTCAATGGCACTCCCGCCAAGTGCAGCAGACAACTCTTTCTACCATCCTCAACCTGTCCCTACCTCCTCAATCTGCTTTGAAGCTGCTTCCCCCTATGCCCAACCTTTGAAAGTAAGAGGACCCCGGGGCTTGGTCCTGGATATTCTCTTTCTCTCTCTCTCTCTCGCGATGAATTCATCCAGCCCTGTATATTTAAATATTATCTATAAGCTGATGAGTCTCAAGTTTAGAATTTTGGCCCGAACCTAAAGTTCCACACTCATATATCCATCCAACTGCCTGCTTGCCATCCCCACTTGAATGGCTAATAAGCATCTCAGACCTAACATGTCCAAACTCTTTATTGTACCCATCCAAACCTGTTAAATCCCACTCTCCCTAACCTGCAGTCCATGGCAGCACCATCTACCCAGTTGCTCGAGCCAAAAGCCAAGGAGTCATACTTAATTCCTCTTTCCTTTACAGCCTTTAAATCTCTCAGCAAGTCCTGAGGCACTCAGCTCCAGAGTATTTCCCTTACCTCACCTTTCTTTCTCTACCACTACCCCGCTAGTGCCCCATTGCTCACGTAGACTCCTCCAATTGCCCTCTACTGGTCTCTCTGTTTCCACCCTCATCACTTATATGTCGGCTGTGCAATGGCCAAAATGACCTTTTTAACATAGAATTCATATTGTGTATTAATATGAAACCCTCCGGTGGTTCCCCATACAATTAGAATACAATCCAAACTCCTATCCTCGTCCTGCAGGGAACTGCGCGATCTGGCCCTGCTCACCTTTCTGACCTCATCGTCCACAGCTCTCCCCTTGATAACTGCTCTTCAGCCCGGGGGCCTTTGTGTCTACCAAGCTCACCAGGCTTGACTGCCCCCCCCACCCCACCTCAGGACCTTTGCACTTGCTGTTTTCTCTTCCTGGAAATCTCTCTGTCCTGATGAGCACACATCTGGCTCCCTCTCATCACGTACACTGGGCTGCCACGTATGCTCATGCCTGGGGCGCCCGAGAAGTGGGGCCTGAAATCCAGCCCTGATGCACCAAGCCGGCCCTGGCTCCAGGCTGCCTACAGTGAGAGGAGCTGCCTTCTGATTCCACAAGGGCACTGACAGGCCAGACCACATGCCCATGACGCTGTGTCCTCCCAGAGGGGGCAGATTTTTCTAATCAAAATATTCTTTCTTTTTTTTAAGTTGAAGTATAGTTGATTTACAATGTTGTGTTATTTTCTGCTGTACAGCAAAGTGACTCAGTTACACATATATACATATTTTTTCATATTCTTTTCCATTATGGTTTACCACAGGATATTGAATATAGTTCTCTGTGCTGTACAGTAGGACCTTGAAGTTTATCCATTCTATACATAATAGTTTGCATCTTCCAATCCCAAACTCCCACTCCATCCCTCCCCCACCTCCCCTTGGCAACCACAAGTCTGTTCTCTATGTCTTGTGAGTCTATTTCTGTTCCGTCGTTAAGTTCATTTGTGTCATATTTTAGATTTCACATATAAGTGATATCATATGATATTTGTCTTTCTGTCTGACTTACTTCACTTAGTATGTTAATCTCTAGGTTCATCCATGTTGCTGCAAATGGCATTACTTCATTCTTTTTTACTGTTGTGTAGTATTCCATTGTATACATGTACCACATCTTCTTTATCCATTCATCTGTTGATGGACATTTAGGTTGTTTCCATGTCTTGGCTATTGTGAATAGTGCTGCTATGAACATAGGGGTGCATGTATTTTTTTGAATTACAGTTTTGTCTGGATATATACCCAGGAATGGGATTGCTGGATCATATGGTAACTCCATTTTTCATTTTCTGAGGAACCTCCATACTGTTTTCCACAGTGGCTGCACCAACAGTGTAGGAGGGTTCCCTTTTCTCCACACCCTCTCCAGAACAAAGTATTATTTTTTATGTCTAAAGAGAAGGGAGAACTGTCACTGGGCACTCATTTTACATTCGTGTCTTATGTAAACCTAGCAAAAACGCAATGGGATTAGCCTTATTGGCCTTATTTTACATGTTGGAAACTGAAACTGACAGGGTAGATTGTTAATTTGGAGTTAAAATTGGACTCTAATTCTACTGCACCATACTGTCTCCAAAGATAAAAAAGCAAGAACTCACTTGGAAACTTCCATTTTTTTCCCCATGTTTCAATTCTATTTATTTTAGGATGCTTGTAGGAAGGTTAGAAAAGTCTATGAAGGCCCAGCTACAGCGATTAAGAATAAGTTACGATTGCACATATAGCTACAAATCATACCCCATCTGTACAATGTCCAGGTGATAAATTAAGGTCAATATGAAATTCAGTAGAATCTGTCATTTTTCTTTTGAGTCTCCACACTTTCGGACATACAGATCTTGTCCCTTTACTGATTTTTGTACATACTAGCTTACAGTCTATTTGAGAAAGTTATTTGTGTAAACTTCTAAAATAGTGACTGCATTAACTGATTTGTTTATACTTGCTATTAAAATGTTCTACTTGGGAGTTCAAAATGTAGACCAAAGAGGAGAATTTATTTTTCTCTTCCTTCATTTCTTTCTTTCTTTCTTATTTGTTATTAGAAAAGATATAGAAGTACACTTCATTCAGCAGGTTGGCAAGAATTGCAATTCTGTAAATTGAGTCAATTTCTTGGTAGATGATCTTGGAAATACTGCTTTTTTTTAAGGTCCCACTTAACCTATAAAACAAGGCCCAGCCTTAGTCTGGGAAGCAGAAATAGTAAGCACTTTTTCAGCTCCATTGTGATTCCATTGTAATTCAGCTTCCTCTTCTAGAAATAATGATAACCTTCATATATTGCTTATGTCATGTCAAGCCCTATCCTAAGAGCTTTGCTTATATTAAGTCATTTAATCCTTCCAGCAACCATATGGGGTGTAAGTACTATTATTATCCCTAATTTACAGATGGAGAAATTGAGGCACAGATCATAAAGCAATAAGGTGCAGAGCTGAAATTCAAACCCAGGCTGTCTGTCTCTGGAATCCAGATTCTTCACCACCAGAGCAATACCGCCTTTACTCTCATGTGAACGGACAGTGATGTAATGGTGATCATTAGAAATGTATATAAAGCACATGGAAATTAGAAACACTGAATAAAGGCCATTATGGCACCAAGAAAACTAAGAAATTCTCTTTAAGAGGATGTCAATACTGTACAACCAACTTTTGGTCACTGAATGTGTCATGGTTCCAGAAAAAATGGCATGCTTAGTATTGGAAATGGGTCTGTCTAGGTGAGGTAACCCTGAATTAAGCCATATGAACTTCTACATATTGCTGTAGAAGCTCCCCAAACTAATACCATCTATCAAGTTCCATAACTAGATAGGATTCTAATAGTAGCATTTCAACAACACTTATCTGACTTACCCATCTAAACAATCTAACTGCAATTTTGGAAAATGTGTTTCACGACCTTGAACAAGGCACTTCACCTCCCTGGGCCTTTTCTCTTGACTATAAAATGAAGCCATAAAATGATATGACCTCTAAGGTCCTTTCCATGTCCTACGTTGAATGATTTTCTGCCCACACCTGATGGCTTGAGAGCAGGAAGCCTGCACTTTTTTTTATTCATCATTTCTTACTATTCCAAAATCCACTGAGTAAAGCAACTTCACAGCTTCCTGAATCTGCGTGCTTTCAGATTACAATCATGTTAAGTTTGGCACTTAAAGTTCAAATAAAAAGCTGCCAGGTCAGCAGCAGGGAGCCAGATGTTATGGTTCTGACGTGATAAGGGGGATTGTTCTTGCGGTAGCTTCAGACCTGGACTGCCAGGTTCCAGCCACTGGCTAAGAATACAGTCAGCAGAATCTAGGGTCCTGTCTGGGGGGCCTGGGCAAGTTATCTAACCTCTCTGTGCCTTAGTTTCTCACCTGTAAAATGGAGATAATAATCATCTACCTCTTAAGTTGTGGCAGAAAAATGAGCTCATATATATAAGCCTGTAGAAGAGTGCCCGGCACATTTTTTTTTTTTTTTTTTTTTGCACATGTTGTTTTGTTGTTGCCGTTTCCTGTATTAGAAAAACAAAATGAGAACTTGAAGGAGGTCAGCCCGAAGAGTTTGTAGGATCACAGCAGGAGAGAAGCTCAGGTGATGGCCCAGACGATGCTTCTACCGAGTCAACGTTAATGCCAGGCCCACATGAACAGAATGCCCTCATGTTGTGAAAAGGCCCCACTTCAGTTCTTTTATTTAGACACGTGTTTCAATTCCCAGGCGGGCAAGGCAGTATAGGGCTTCCTTATTTTCCCTCCAACTGCAAAATAATACTGCCCAGCCATTGGGAAAGGAACATCTCGATTAAGATCTGATCTGAATGATCAAACAATACACGCTCACAGGGCACAACGATTCCACATCCTGCTAAACTCAGACCTCCCACACACCTCCCTCGGGAAAGAAGCGGCACACAAGCGGTCGGGGGTCTCCACTGCGCGCAAACTCAGTTCGCCGCACCTTGCCACCCTCGCGGTACGCTGGCCGCCTGGCAGCGCAGGGGAGCAGCCCTAGAAACCAAGCAGCAGGCAAACAAAAGGCAGGGCAAGTAACCTGAGCAAGCCGGCCGGTGCATCCCTAACTGGGGCGCAGCTCTGAGGCCAGTGCGAGGCCAAGGGCAGAATCACACACAGCCGGGGGTGAGCCTCGCGTCGCGGCTGCAGCTCCTGCAGCCAGAGGGCTGGAGAGAAAGCCTCCAACATCAGCCGGCGGCTCTTTGGAGGCATCTGGATTCCCAGAAAGTAGTGAGAGGCGCACGACGGAGAAAGCACACCGTCTAGGACTCGGGAGACAGGTTCAGTCTCAGGGGGCTGTGCCCTTGGTCCCTCCGGCGGCCCTGTTTCCTCTGTGAGCGCTTTACACCGGGAGCTGCGGGTAAATGACTCGGAGAGTGGAAGGTTGGCGAATTGGTTAAGAGACTTTGGCAATCACCTGTGTGTGAGGAAAGAAGGGTCTAGACTAGAGCGGTAGTGGCAGTTTTGCTAAACGGCAATAGAGTTTTTCCCGCCAGCGTGCAGGCAAATTCTTCCGAGCCAGCCCAACAGATTTGAAGAAATGACCCCTTTCCGCTCCCCTTGGAAATTATTTTTGCTCTGTGTTAAAGATCATTTCAGTCCTGAAATTTTTTTATTGCTAGATCAGCCTCAATTAAAAGTGCCAATTAAGATAACTCCGCAGTATTATTTCATAATGATTAAATTAATGACAATAAAAACGCAAATTATTATGAAACCCAGTGTTGGGAAAGATTCAAAGAAGCCCACTCTTAACAGTGCCAAGGACAGGACAAGTTGGTACTTTTTCTTGAAGGCAACCGAATACAGAATAAAAGCCATAAAAATGATCGTACCTTTTGACACAATAATATTCTTGGAAATTTATTTTGAGAAAATTATTTTAAATGAAAAATATTTTACAAGATATTTATGGCAATGTTATTTGTAATAGCTCCAAACTGGAAACACCCGAAATAAATCCACTAACATGGAAATGGCAACAATAACTATGATAGATTTGGTGAAAAACTACTCAGTACAATGAGAAATATATAAAAGGTTTTTAAAATACTGTACAGAGAAAAAAGTACACACACGTGAGGCTGGAGCAAAAGGGACTTCTAGGCAATAAAGCCGGGAAAGAGTGGAGGACAGTGTCTCTTTTGGGCAGAACGTGGGGATTGTGAAGTGGGAAGGGAGATGCAGCTCCACCTGGAAAGGTGTGAGTGGCAGGATCAACAAGGACAAGGTGTGTGGATTGAAACACAAACCAAGACCTGAAAACTGGGGAGGCCATAGTCATAAATGACTGGAAGACTGTAGGAGAGGAGGTGGGTGAGGGGTGAAGTTGGTAACCTCAGTGGGCAAGGGGATCAGTGGTCAGACCTCTCTCTGCCCCTCCAGTGAGCAGATAATCAAAGGCACCTCTGAAGGAGGAAGCCAGTATGCAGGTCAGTGGCTTAGAGGGAGAAGGGATCTGAACAGGAAATGGCTAAGACTGTCCTAGTTGTCAAAGGAAGTTGACGTAATGAAGACAGGACTCTGGGAAAATGTTGCTCAATTATTAAGACCTAACACTTCAAATCACCTCTGAAAAAAAAAGCCAGGGTGGTATCTTAAAACAAACAGGTAAGAAGTCAAGAGGATTAGATGGAATAATATGTGTAAAAGCACTGTGCCAACTGAGAAATGCTTTGTAAGTACTTGCTCTGAAGACTAGGGCTTCATTCTAAGGAAGAAGCCTGCAAAGTTAGCCAGTATGTTCTTAACTCTAATCGTAAATCAATAGATGACTTTATAAATTCTTACAGTTTTGGTTTTGAACAAGTAGTGGTAAAATATATGCTTGTATCTTCACCATTTAACCATGTTGACTCTTTTCAAGAGATTCCTGGTGATCTCTAAGCTAACCATAATTAAATTGATTGAGTGAATTAGAGAAATAATCTAAAACGCCAAATCAACTATGGCTCCATGATGTTCATATTCTGCATGTTTTATGTGGACCAATTTTTTTTAAGTCTTTATTGAATTTGTTACAATATTGTTTCTGCTTTATGTTTTGGCTTTTTGGCCACGAGGCACTTGGGATCTTAGCTCCCCAACCAGGGATCGAACCCGCACCCCCTACATTGGAAGGCGAAGTCCTAACCACCGGACCACCAAGGAAGTCCCTATATTCTGAATATTTTAAATCCCACGACTACTCATTCATTCATTCATTCATCCAGGTCAATCTGGAGAGGATTACTGTGTCTGTGTAAGCAGGGTAAACTATAAGGCAATAGGAAGTTACAGAACACTATAGACTTCAGGGAAAGAGAAATACGAAAGCAGGGATACGTTATACAAATTGTCCTTTCTGCTGATTAAAATGAGTAAATAACTTACATCTTTGCAGAGAACAACATTTGATCTTTCTTGCTAAGCTTATCATGTGGCCTCACAAAGCCTGCTGAAGTATGCTCGCTGCGTGCTTGCACTTACACGCACTTACGTGTTTCCTTAATGTTCGGCTCACCAGGGCCAAGACTCAGCTTCTACTTCTGCCTGAGAGATATCAAGTTTCACTCCTGTTGTTTGAATCTTCTATACCTCCCCCCCAACCCACCCACCTTCTGTGCCTTATTAAAATGAACACTTTCTTTTGATTTTCTTCTTGGGACCACTGGGTCTAGGTTTTTTTCCCTACTGTTGTTAAACATCACCTGTGTCATTAAGCCCAGTGTCTGAAGGGATAGAGCAGCACTTCTAGCTGAAAAAGGCAGTCAGTCATCTTGACTTGATACCGGTTTATCCTTGTGATGAAAGTGCTGTTTCATTTTTGACGGCCTTAATTTAACATTTATCCCAGGGGCTGGGTTTTGTGCTGCCTTTACACACACACACACACACACACACACACACACACACACACACACACACAGAGCCTAGTTCTTTTTAGGCACCTCTCCAGCTGTGAGTTTAGCAAGCCTTCCTGCTAATGGGGAGACAGACAGAATTACTGCTCCAAACATTCCCCTGCCGCTGATCCAGAACATGTGTTATCATATCACACACTCTAAATTGATTCCGAATCCCTGCCAACAGGGCACAGTCTGCATTCCAAATACCTAAGGCCCTGGGACAGTGAGTTGTAAAACAGAAATAGGCCATGCTTCCTTCTTTAATTTGATGTAAGCATGAGTAAGTTTGCTAAACATATTTGATTCTTAGAATATGTTTTTTTTCTGAAAACATAGAGCAGCCCACAAAATCTCTATACCTTAGTGACAATAGACTTTATCCTGAAAGTCCCCAGCCCCCCAATTGTTAATGTCAATTCCAATCTCTTGGTGAAGGGTGGTTAACAGGAAATAGGGCAAGACGGAGGGGAGCTCACATTTAAGATAATAAAGTGACTCTCAGTCAACTGGTGAGAGACGTAAACAGTCTGACTATGATGGTCTCCTGGGAGTAGAGGTCTAGGATTTCAAATGGTATATAAACAGTTGCAGAATCTCTGCAATTACTCTGGAAATGAACTCCTAGTCCAGATGGCAATGTAAGGAATAATCACCTATTTTCAGTCCTGTGCTATCCCGTATGTATGACCTGAGCTACTGTCAATTTATTTCTTGTTCAGAATAATTGTGTAGATTATCGAACAAATATCGCTAAAACTTCTCTTTATTTTTGTGACTCTTGAGGACTGAAGAGTGGGAGTTGGGAAAAGAGAGAGTAAGTGTCACTGGGAACCTGGCATTGGGAACATCCTGGGGATAAGCAGGGCAGCTGGTTGATCTCAGAAGTTCTCAGTCCCAAGTTGGTTACCATGGTGATGCCATTCCATCCCATAATTTCACCTGGCAAGGTCTCCATTGTGTCATCACTCCTGAACACTACCCCATCCCACTCTTCTTTGATCCAGCTCTTCCTCATTAGATCCTAAGAGATAGCCACACAAGCAGACATAGGTACAGGGAGTTAATACTTTGTGACAAATGGGTTAATGCCAGAGGGTGAATTGCCAGAAAAGTACTCAAACTTTATAGAAGTGGGTTCTGCATATTTTCGAATTAAATTTCATTGTATATGGAAGAGTGGTAGTATCATGTTGGCATGGCTTGGTTTTCCCCAAATGTATCAGCTAGTGCTAACTAATAAATAAAATCTGACTAGCTGCACAATTACCCCAGCTGATTTTCAGGTTGCTCTGGCATAATGGAGACATTGCTCTGCTAGCCTTCAGGAGGCCTGGCTTCCAGGACCAGCTTACGGTCCACCAGCTGAGTGATTTCCACTCACACCCTTGAGTTCTTTTTTTTTAATTTTTATTTTATATTGGAGTATAGTTGATTTACAATGTTGTGTTAGTTTCAGGTGTACAGCAAAGTGATTCAATTATACATATACATATATCCATTCTTTCAGATTCTTTTCCCATCTAGGTTATTACAGAATATTGAGTAGAGTTCCCTGTACTATACAGTAGGTCCTTGTTGTTTATCTATATAGTAGTGTGTATATGTTAATCTCAAACTCCTAATTTATCCCTCCCCCCACCTTTCCCCTTTGGTAACCATAAGTGTGTTTTCAAAGTCCGTGGGTCTGTTTCTGTTTTGTAAATAAATTCACTTGTATCATTTTTTGTTTAGATTTCACATATAAGTGATATCACGTGATATTTGTGTTCCTCTGTCTGACTTACTTCACTTAGTATGATAATCTCTAGGTCCATCCATGTTGCTAATCTCTAGGTCCATCCATGTTGCTGCAAATAGTATTATTTCATTCTTTTTTATGGCTGAGTAATATTCCATTGTATATATGTACCACATCTTCTTTATCCATTCCTCTGTCGATGGACATTTAGGTTGCTTCCATGTCTTGTTGAGTGCTCTGGTTCTTTAACAGCAAGATGGAGGCGTTGGGCTGGTGTTGCACCCTGAAGCTCTTTCCTAGGTCTGAAGTCCAATGACCCTTTTCCTTACTGGTCCTTTCTTCTCTGAGATTAAAGATTTAACTGTACATTTTTAGGCTGATTTGTTTGATATTGCTAATTTCAAACCTTTAAGAAATGAAAACAATAATGTTTGAAGGAGTGTATATTCTCAAAATAAAGGAATTCAACCCTTGTTATACAATTTTTTTTTATAAAACTGATTTTATTTTTTTTTAATTTATTTTATTTATTTATTTTTGGCTGCATTGGGTCTTCGTTGCTGCACGCGGGCTTTCTCTAGTTACGGTGAGCAGGGGCTACTCTTCTTGCGGTGCACGGGCTTCTCATTGCGGTGGCTTCTCTTGTTGTAGAGCACAGGCCCTAGATGCGTGGGCCTCAGCAGTTGTGGCACACAGGCTCAGTAGTTGTGGTGCACGAGCTCTAGAGTGCAGGCTCAGCAGTTGTGGCACACAGGCTTAGTTGCTCTGTGGCTTTTGGATCTTCCTGGACCGGGGCTCAAACCCGTGTCCCCTGCACTGGTAGGTGGATTCTTAACCACTGCACGACCAGAGAAGCCCTATACAATTTTTTAAAGGTATAATTATGTCTGTTTGGGAGAGGCAATACATAAGATTATAATAGGAAAGAATGATTCACGTCTGTTTAAGTGTAATAGGTGTTTTCATTTCCTGAAAAGTCGAATTATGAACCATGTTTATAAAACTAGATTTAAAGTCTATGGCAACAAAAGTGGATTCTTCTTAAGTATCAAGACATAAGTCTACATATTTAAAGTCCCTCTGGAGGAATGTTCTCCTATGTTTATTTCTTTGTATCCTGTTACAACAGATATCATGATCAGCACTTTGCTATAAAAGCCACTGACTGTATTTGAATTCGTTGACCTGGGTCCCAACCCAGAATGTTGGAACTCTCTGGAAGGAAGGAGATCTGCTTTAGTTGACTGTGAGATGAAAATATTTAAGAACCATTTGAAAAAGGGCTGGAGAACTTTCTCCTGTGTAACCTGGGGGAGGAGCCAGTTGGTGGTGGTGTAGTGGCAGACAGGAACAGACAGTTTTCAGTAGGGAGGTGAAGGTGGGCCTCCATAAAAAGATGACATTTGAGCAGGAGTTAACTTTGCAACTAGCTGGAGGAAGAGCATTCCAGGCAGAGTATACCCTGTGGCAGGAGTGTGCCTGCGGAAAGCCAGGGTGGCCGGAGCAATGTGAGAGGGAACATTTGGAAGATGTGATCAGAGGGCAGAATGTCAGGCAGAGTGAGCAGTGCCTCCTGGGCCATTGTCAAGGCTTTGAAATGTACTTTTACTTTGCAGAAAGATGGGGAGTCAGGAACGGCTTACGGCAGAGTGACCTGATCTGAGGGACATTTCGGGGGGATTCCTCTAGCGGCAGTGTTGAGAGTAGACTGTCCAAGGGCAACGATGCAACAACCAGATTGGGGGCTAAATGGGTCACCTAGTCTAGAGATTATTAGTGACTTGGAGCAGGTGAGAGCAGGGGAGGGACTCGGAGGTAGTGAGATTCCAGATCTGTTTTAAAAGAAGAGTCAAGAAGATTTCCTGACTTAGATTGTTTGTGGGATGTGAATTTTAAAAACGGAGACAAGAATGACTCCAAGCAACCCCAAGAGTGGAGTCGCCATCAGCTGAGATGGTGGTAAAATGAAACTTCCAACTCGTCCACAAATCTGTATTTTTCCTTGCTTTAAAAAACCGTCAGTTTGCTAAAATAACCACTGTGTCATCCCAATTATCACTCCAGTTTATACACAAGCTTGTTCTTTTGCTCACATCATTCTTCCTGCCTGGGATAATCCCCCCTCTGCCTGTCACTAAAGGGCTAGTTCAAGTCCCACATCCTGGAGTAAGCCTACCCTGACCACATCTCCAGCACAATACTTCTGCTGTTGTCTTCAATGTCCTCTCTGTAATGATATATTTTAATCAAATAATATGATTTATGGGATCACTGTTGAGTTTTTTCCCTCAATAGCTACTTTCCCTTAAGTTTTTACAGTCTTCCACTTCTTTTTTTCCGGTTTTATTGAGATACTGACATGAACTGTAGTATTAGTTTCAGACGCACTGCATAATGATTTCATACGTGTGTACATCATGGAACGATCGCCACAATAAGTTTAGCTAACATCCATCACCTCACATAGTTACAAGTTTTCTTTTCTTGTGATGAGAACCTTTAAGATCTGTTCTCGTAGAACTTTCAAATATTCAATGCAGTATTGTTAACGCTAGTCACCATGCTGTACATGACACCCCCAAGACGTATTCATTTTATGCCTGGAAGTTGCTGCCTTCTCACCCTCTTCATCCATTTCTCCCACAGCCCCACCCGCCGCCTCTGGCAGCCACCGATTTTCCTCTGTCCATTCTTCAGCTTCTAATTCTCTTACTATCTTTCTCACTGAGAAGTCACTCAACAATGACTGCCCCAATCTGGATACCATGCACTTTATCACTGGTCGTGTTCCAGGCCTGGGCTGTGCCTTCAAGCCCGACGGTGTTCGTCCGGCCTGGGGGTCCCCCCCTTTGGTCTCACCATCACAGCATCTTCAGATGTTTCAAGACAGTTAACAATGAAAGCCCTGCCGAGCTGGTGCCCTGGCTCCCGGCCCGGGGCTTGGAGCGCATACGTCTCCAGGGCTGTTTGTAAACGCGGGGGAGAGCTGACTCCACAGAGGAGCTTGCCGTCCTGATCCCACGCAGCAGCACTCAACTCCCGGAGAAGCACCCAGACTCTGAAAGGGCCAGCTCACCTGTCACAGGGCCAGAAGTTAAAGAACTTCTGGGAAAAAATGTTGGTGTCATTTCCACTTGTCCTCTTGTGTAGATATTTGTATAACAGGGAGAAAGGCAGTGAACTTTAAAGGGGGCAGGGAATCTCCGTTTCCCAGGCTCACTGTTTCTCTTCTCCCTCCAAGTGAAGCTTCTGGGCTTCTCATCCAGCCTCATGATTCCAACTCCCACACCCTGAACTGTGTCTCTGTCCCCAACTTCTCTTCTGGGCGTCATGTTACTGACCACAAACCCACGGCTCTCCCTGGAAATGTAGAGGCTCCTCAAACTCTTCTTCCCCTGCCTGCTTCTCTTCTTCCATTACCTCTCTTGGTTTCTTGCTCAATGTCAAACTAATGATGTCACCTTCAAGAAACTCGATGTCACCTTCAACTCTTTCTATTCTCTTAATACTAGTAAGTGCTACTCTGAATTTTCTCATAAATGTCTGGCCTTTTACTCCACTCACAAAGGAACCGATGGGTGTTAGCTCGAACATCCCTTTACTGCAGTTCGTCTTGATGTTGCTGCCAGGGACCCCTCTAAAACACAGATTTGATGATCTCCCTGCCTTAAAACTTTGGATTGGTTCCTCTTGCCTACGGGATACAGTCCACATTCTTAGCAGAGCCTGCGAGGCCGTCCTCTCTGACTTCTGGCCCCCCCTCCAGCACTTCTTTACTCCCACCCCTCCCCCAATCATCCCCACTCCAGGAGTGAACTGATTGTATTTCCTAAAAGGCTCACTGACTTTCCCACCTCTGTGCTATTGCTATGCTATGCTCTCTCCACACAGAGTAGCTGACCCCTTTCTTTCCTGTGCATTTCTACTCATCTTTCAAGACAAAAAGATGTTGATGTATTCTTTCAAATATAATTATAGCAGTCAGCACCTTATGCCAAGTAGGGCAGGAAGCTACCTTAACATCGGTAACAGTCACCCCCACCCTCAAGGAGCAGCAGAGTGTCTGAGCCAGATGGATGGACAGTGGATTTTGTAACTACACGAGATGATCAGTGCTGTTGGCCCAGTCCTTGTCGCCTGGGGGTACCTTCTCCACTCTCGCAGGAGGGCTGGCGACCCTCTTACTTATAGAGGCAGAGCTGCTCACCCTTTCTTCTGCGTTTCCCTCAAAGTAAACTTGATCACCTTTTTTTGATCTTACGTGTCTTTGCACCCCAGGAACCTGGTACATCTTCTGCACATGTTTCAGAACCAGGTGGCAGCGTCCTCAGGAATACTGACCAGAGCCACCTGTGTCTTCCACTGGACTCAGTCCAGATGGCAGCAAGCACCAGGGACAGCAACAGTAGACATCACCTCCTAAAGTCCTCATCTAGATCTAGAATAAACGTCATTTCTCTAGCAAACTTTCTAAAACTTTTATTTTTAACCTCTAACACATTTTTATCGTGCCTTTCCCCCCACAGCATCTACAGCGGCTTCCCACGGCTGATAACGGGGCTGTAACTGGGATACCAACCAAGTCACTGATTGCTCTGTTTCCAGCCTGATGGTGGGGAGAACGTTGCCCAGACTTGGCACAGAGGGGTCCTGATTCACCCCATCCGTTGTATTCACTGCAGTTAATGAGCCCCTCTTCTGAGACACACGTGTGTCTAGCTGTCGTTCAGACTTGGAACACAGTATTTCAACCAAGTAATTTCAAACATGTATTGACTGCTAAGTGCTTGGTGACCATGGCTTACATATGCGTGTGACAAGGTGGTCAGATGGTTTTCCAGTTCTGAGGAATTGGAACCTTTACTTGAAGAGCACTTTTAAAAGGGATAGTTTTAAGACAAAGTGTAGTTTGAAGAAGGTAGACTTGTTCTGGGTGTGGCTGTGTTGGTGTGGAGGGCCAGGAGACTCAGAGGACACTGAACAATTAGGATTATGCCCATGAAGGGTGACAGGCAGGGAAAATTCAGGGAAAAGAGAATTAATTAATTAATTCTTCCTTTCGTTTTAATTAATTAATTAATTTTTGTTTAGGATTTTGATGATATACCTTCTTTGCAAACCATTTGTAAGTCGTTTGAGGTGGTCACAGCTTGGATGATATGGCCAAATTCAAACCCATTCAAACCTTCATCTTCCCCACTTGAACCACATCCTCACCTTAGGTCACAAGTTACCCTCACTCTTAACTGGCCGTACCTGCCCCTGCTTCCACTTTTGGATTATTCTGCTTACCAGGGGCTAGAATGTTACCTGAGACCTACCCATCCCTCATTCATTTATTCAGTCAACAAATATTCACCGAGGCTCCACATTTATGGGACGATGCTGGGAGGGGCCACGAGCACCGGTGAGCACCAAGCTGGTCTCCACACCAAACTTTTTCTTATTTGGGTGCTTTTTCCTCCATTAAGGCTTCATTAATAGTTTAGCCAATATTATCTGAACAAAAAAGCAAGTCACACACCTGCCATGAGGTGTGACGACAGCTCAGGATATTTGAAATCCAGTCTGCTCTGGAAAGTGTAATTAACATCCTCCTTTCTGTCCACACTGCCGTACTGTCTGTGCTGTAAGGAACTAAGGAAAGAAACGGTTTTCTTAGTCTGGACTGGAGTTTTGGATGAGACTAGAGCCTGGTGGCAAAGGGACAGTGGGGATGAGAGTGAGAAAGACAGCAGCCCCCCGGAACACTAGCTGCTTCTCACTCTCGTGATGCGAGTCAAGAAAGCTACTCTGGGAAACTCTTGTTAGGTTTTGTTTTGTTCTGTTTTATTTTAAATAGAGCTCATAGACACTACTACCAGATTTCAAAACTCTAGTGCTATAAATAACTTTGGACATGGTTCAGAGAAGACCCCGGGTGAGAACCACCAGGACTAAAGTGTGGGCAAAGGTGTCTATTAATAGACAAAGAAATGGAAATCACTTAGCTTGGGGGACAGCAGGTTTAGGATAAACTTAATCATGATCTTTAGTGGATAAAAGACCACAGAAGAGCAATGGACCTGTAGAAAAAAGACACAGTCTTCCAGCTACTCCATTTTAGAATCTCTGTTTTTAAAAACGGGTGATAGAAGTACACATAATTTTGCTACAGTGAGGTTGAAAAATGAAGGGCCCCTGAACACTATGTGCAGGGTGTGGTTTATACAAAAAGTAGGAAGGAGCCTCTGCATTCAGAGCAGTAAAGGATTTTTAAAATAGCCATAAAATGTACTTAATGCCACTGAACTGTACACCTAAAAATGGTCAAAATGGTAAATTTTACGTTACATATATTTTAAACACACACACAAAAATATCCATGAAATAAGGCTAGAGCTAACATGTTCCCAATTGCTAAATAATGTCACTTTTAGGAAAATTATTTCACAGCACCCAAAATATACCAACTCCCATATTTTTCTAAGACTCTTATAATAGCCTCAGTTTTCCTGCAAAAGCAAAGGACTCTTAAAAGGAGAAATGCAAACTGTTAGCACATAGCCTTCTAACTTGAATCCAGACGCAGAGCGATTGGATGTAGTGGATGATCAAAGCGTTGTCTCCTAGACCACCTCTGTGCAGAATTTCAGTCAAGGCTGGGGAAACAGTATACCCGGGAGGCTGGCTGGGTGGGACAATATTTTTTACATCAGGCCCAAATGTCTAAGAACGGAGTGGAGAAGTATGAATTCTTGGGCCTTCTTCATTCTTGAATTTTCTCCTTCCAGATCTTCCTTCCTCCACTCCTGAAATTAGAACTTCCTTCCATTTTGTTCATGGAACAATCAGTGGTCTAACTTGTAAACTGAAACTACAGGGGCCACACAGTTTCCTCTCCCAACTGTCTTGACAGGAAGAACACTGACTTTCTTGTCCAGCTTGAAAATACAGGCCTTTTCTAGTTTCAATCTTCCAAAAAATAATTTTACATTAAAACAGCCCAGGATGACTTGTAAGAAACAGGAACGTGTTCCCGCAAAAGAAAATCTTTTAAAATCTATCTAAATATATATTAATATATTTTAGATATATCTATATTTAAAAATCTTTAAAAGGTCTAAAAACTCTAGTGTCTCCCATCCCCCTTTTGTAGTGCCTTTGAGTTATTTCCATGGGGACCATGTCTGTGCATCGGCTGTTGTAAACGCTCCTGTTTTCCTAGGCTCCTGCTCTGGGCATGAAGAGATGGGCCAGGGGTTACTGACAGGCCCTGGTACCATGCTTAACAACACAGACTTCAGAGCCTACTGAGTTTGGGAGATTATTTTCAGGGCCAGCTGTCATTTCAAAGCACAAGGTGAGATTCAGTGTGCCTTTCCATCTGCCGTTACCACAGGTGCCCTGCAGTGACTTAAAGAAAAAGGACTTTTTGATTTGGGGGGAATAAGATCAAAAGCCACCCCCAAAGCCATTTTTGAGCTGATAAGGGGAGTCTTATTTCAGTAAAAGGCACAGAGTTTTGAAATTAAGGTTAGAGCTGAGAGGAAGAAAGTTATGAATTTCTTTAATTCACTTGATCTAAAAACCAGAACCCAGCTCAAAACTCAGTGTCCAAAATTTGGATCCAGGAAAGGTATTCCTTTGTCAGGAATTCTACTTGAAAGAGCAGAGGCATGCCTCTTTCTTTTTTTTTTGCTCCCATATATTCTACCCAGAAAACTCTTATGGGGGCTCAGGGGTCAAGGAGAGAAGGAGGGGGGCAGGAATCAAGAGGACTGAGGGTTAGCTCAGTCCTCAGTCTCATCCACTAATGGATGGTCTCTTGTTTGTGAGATTAAGAAGAACCCATCCCAGGAACTAAGAGGCCTTTGAACAAGGCCCTTGAAGTCCAGCCCCAGCCTCTTCTGCAACCAAATAAATGCTAAAAAATGTATTTGCTGCTGTAGCAGTTTTTAAAAAGTGATATGGATATATACACTTTTTTTTTCTTAAGAAAAAGCAGACTCTGCATCATGCCTCCCACTTAAAAAGTATAGGCCCATTCATCTTTAAAACGGAAGGCAATTCTGACACACGCTGCAACCTGGATGTACAGTATGCTGAATTAAATAAGCCAGTCACAAAAGAACACTGATTCCATTTACGTGCAGCACCTAGAATAGTCAATTCCTAGACAGAGGGAGTAGAATCGTGTGGTTGCCAGGGGCTGGGGGAGGGGGAGTGGGAGTTATTGTTTAATAGGTACAGAGTCTCAGTTTGGGAAGATGAAAAAATTTTGGAAATGGTGGTGATGGTTGCACAACAATGTGAATGTACTTAATAGTACAGAACTGTACACTTAAAAATGATTAAAATGGTAAATTTGATGTTATGTATAATTTACCGCAATGTAAAACATTTTTTGTTAAGTGTAAGCCCTCATCTGGTGACAGTTCTCTTTTCTAGATATTTTAACCTGGTGTAATCCATGTCTGGTTCCCAAAATATACTGCAAGACTCGTAAATTTGGTTTGTCTCTTAGTAAATATCTTTTTAAAAAGTTTGTGTATTTGAAAGTTGCCAAGAGAGTACATCTTACAAGTTCTCATCACAAGAAAAACAATCTGTAGCCATGTGAGGTGACCGAAGTTAACTAGTCTTATTGTGGCAATCAATTCACAATATATACAAATATCAAATCATTTTGTTGTACACCTTAAACTTATACAATGTTATATATCAATTATATCTCACTAAAACTGGAAGAAAGGTTTGGTGTTAAATTCTTGTGATGTATTTAAGGAGTCTGTTAATTAAGTTTAAACATAATATATGAATAAAGAAATATTACATTAATATTGTATTAAAAACTCATAAGATCTGAATGATTCATGCTCATAAATTTGGTTTAGCTCTTAGGAAATGTCTTCTGAATCGCAGCTGGGAACATGACAATGACTCAAATCACACCCGCCGTCTGCCAGCTGCCTGCCCCCGATGGAGGTGCATAGCTTATTTTTACAACTAGCCTTGAGCAAGAGTTGATTAAATGTTTGATAAAATAAATTCTTGGAGGACGTTGCTTTCCTCCTACTTTCCCACCCTCTTCCCTCCTTCCTTCCCTCATGAACACCACATAAAAGTTTGTAATTTTTTTTCCTTCTTTTTAAAGTATTAGCATCAAAGTTGGATGAGAACTTCATTCCTTTCTGAATGCAAACGGCCCACTTTCCAGTCCGGAAATATCTCTGATCTCTCTCCAACCTAGGCAGTGACCTTTTAAAGAGCTGGCGTCTCATCCATCACCAAATCAGGGTCTAAGGTGCAAAGGACACTTCCTCTGTGTCTTTCCCCCTAGGTGGTTGCTTCTTAGGGGGAGGTGGGCGGGGTAGCGCGCTGAGAAATAAAGCCCTCTTGTCCCCTAGTTCCTCTTTCTGTTTCTGCAGTTTTCACTTCCCCTCCTATCAGAAACCCCCCTGTGGCGGTAACGCTTTCTCCTCTCCTTTCCCCGTCATTTCCTTTGCGTGTCTTCCCTGACACCTCTTCCGGGCTGGTCCCCATCACCCTGCTACTGCTACTTTCTCTGTCTTCACATCTTGACTTCCATTTCCCCCAAGGTATTGGCAGACGGTTTCAATACTTTCAAGAGTACCCTTCACATTTGCAATCCCACTTGGCCATTCCTGGCGCTTTTTCATACTGCAGACATTGGGTGAAGGAGCAGGGGCTGCCTTCTGACTGCTGTCACTTGCCAGCTACCACCAGCCATCTGGGGTGAAAGGGAGAGAACTTGTGTGCAGTTCCCTGATGCTCCCTGGTGAGTCAGAGAGAGATTTTTGGGAAGCCTTTACCTCCCACTCTTTCTTGGAGCTACAGGTCCCCATTTCACCACAATGGTGTCTTTTGGAAACACAGAAATGAAATAATGTTGTATTGAGTAAGCTGCCTCTGAAGCCTAAAATCTCATCAAGGCCCTTGCTGCCTGTCAAAAATTCCAGTCCTGTAGAAGCATCTAAGTTCCATCTCAGCTGACTCTGTTTAAATGATTCTGACTTGGTCCCGAGAACGCTTTCTGCATCTTTTCATTTTAGTGTGCTGGTGTGGTTAAACCTTGCTCATTCATATCTTACTATATTCTAGGATGTGTACACTTGCCCAGACATGCTAAACTGGTTTATTTCTGCACTTTATACCAAAAAAAGAGTTTGCCGTTCGTAGTGGTTATAAATATCAGTCCACAAAATCATTTTTGCAAGAAATATAATTTTATTTTCTACCTCAATTTCTTTTCCATCTCAAGCCCCATCCTGCAGGATGGGAGATTTAACCTCAGCCCTTTCTGAGGCTCTCCCCTGCCTGTGTCACAGGTCTGGGGTCTCACCTAGTATCAGGGGCTTGTGCAGCTGGTCCTCTGCTCATAGAAGCTCCCTGCCACAAAGATGTCCCCTCAGGCCTGGCAGCTCTTGACTGCTGCAGTGCCAAGTCTGGGACATGGGGTTCCTTGCCCATCGACACCCTTCTTCTCCTTAGCAGTGCCGCTAAGAAGCAGCGCTCAGTTCCCCTCACCTCTCAGGACCCCCAACTTTCCCTTTCTTTCCTCTTCCTCCCATCCGGGAGGAATTTCTAATAGCAGGAAAGTCTCCCTTCATGTTTCTGGCCAAGATGCTTTGACTACGCCCCCTAATCCTCTTCCCATTGGCTTTAAACCAACAGTTTACCTCTAACCAGGAATCTACTACCCTCACTAGGGCTCAGGCCTTTGAAAAAAAAAACAAAGCCAGGATTTCTGCTTTCCAGGGTGGCCCCCAAAACAGGAAGCATGAGGCCACAGCTGAACAGTAAGAGAAAGGGGACCCCAACTCTCACTTCAGGTCACACTTTCAGCAGGAGTTTTTGAACACAAGCACTGAATGTGATAGTTACAAAGGATTTTAATTTTATTTATTTATTTATTTTGGGGTGATTAAAAATATTTATTGAGGGCCTACTAAGAGCACAAACTTATAGGCATACAAAAAAGTATAATCACCTCCATTTTCTAGGAACTTATTCTTTTTTTATATCAATATTTTTTATTGAAGTATAGTTGATTTACAATGTGTTAATTTCTGCTATACAGCAAAGTGATTCAGTTATATATATATATATAGATACATACATTTTTTTTTGTAATATTCTTTTCCATTATGGTTTCTCATAGGATATTGAATATAGTTCTCTGTGCTATACAATAGGACCTTGTTGTTTATCCATTCTATATATATGAAAGCTTACAGGGATTTCCCTGGTGGCACAGTGGTTAAGAATCCTCCTGCCAATGCAGGGGACACGGGTTCAAGCCCAGGTCCGAGAAGATCCCACATGCCGGGGAGCAACTAAGCCCATGCGCCACAACTACTGAGCCTGTGCTCTAGATCCCGCGAGCCACAACTACTGAGCCTGCGAGCCTAGAGCCCGTGCTCCGCAACAAGAGAAGCCACCGCAATGAGAAGCCCGCACACCACAAAGAAGACCCAATGCAGCCAAAAATAAATAAATAAACAAATTTATTAAAAAAAAACAAAAAGCTTACATCTGCTAACCCCAGCCAAGGATTTTTAGGTCTCTGACTGAAGAACACCCTTCTCTCCAAAGTAGTTGTCTAGTCTTTATATAAACATGTGTTTGTATAGTAAAAAGTTGCATTTCTTGAAAACTAGTTCACGAGTTATTCACACTCTCTTACTTGGAGAAAATTAGAAAGGCATTTCTAAGTTTATGTGTAATATTCCTCCTATATTTTACGACCACCGAACAGGCCCACACCTCTGGCTTGCCCACTGATTTTTTTTTTTTTTTAATAAATTTATTTATTTATTTATTTATTTTTGGGTGTGTTGGGTCTTCGTTTCTGTGCGAGGGCTTTCTCTAGTTGCAGCGAGCGGGGGCCACTCTTCATCGCGGTGCGTGGGCCTCTCACTGTCGTGGCCTCTCTTGTTGAAGAGCACAGGCTCCAGACGCGCAGGCTCAGTAGTTGTGGCTCACGGGCCTAGTTGCTCCGTGGCATGTGGGATCTTCCCAGACCAGGGCTCGAACCCGTGTGCCCTGCATTGGCAGGCAGATTCTCAACCACTGCACCACCAGGGAAGCCCCCCCCGCTGATTTTTATAACTAAGAAAGTGAAAAGTAATTACAAACATCCAACAGGGTATAGGAAATCTATTTTCACTCAGTGTGCATCCTGGAGAATCATCCTGCTTCCATCCTAAATATCATTCCAAACTCGGCATCATTCAGCAGACTTAATTATGGCCCAGGGCTGTGGTCATGACAGCGTTTCCCATTTCATGTATTGATTTATTCAGTTTCCATATAAGTAGCTACTTCAGCAGCACTTTGAAATAATTTTGTTTTCAAGATATTAATGGACATTCGTATATGAACCTACAGTTTACAGAATGCTCTATATCCATTACCTTTTGGCTCCTCCTAATCACTATAAGTAGTTGTGGTTTTTTAAAGGACTTTTAAAATAGTATCTGCAGCTGACATTTGCCTACAGATAAGTACTGAGGCAAGGGCTTACTTAATGAGGGGATTCCCAGGCAGTTCTCTGGGGATGTGCAGAAGATGCCATATTAGAATAGCCATAACTCCCCCCATTTTTGTTATTTTTGTGGAAATCTGTGAATAGCATTACCTTGAGTGTACTACACCCTGGAATACTCAAGTGGTTCTGAAAATGTACTAAGAAAAAGGTTATAAAATGGATCAGTGGGAAGAAGGAAGAGGTTTAATTTACATATATATATAATTTTTACATGTAATTTATATATATAATTTAAATATATATCACAATCAAAATTGCAAATAATAAAAGTATTCCTGTAAATTTTACAACCCAGAATGTATTCAGTACCAGAGAGAGAATGAGAGAGAGAGCAAGAGAGCAAAAGGTGGGACCTTAGAAATCTTGGCTCTCTAAGATTTCTAAATCTTGGAACTTCCTTCCCTTAGAGACATAAAAGGTGAGAACAGAAAATGTGAGGGCTAGAGGTAATCCTTCTCACAAAAATATACATTCACACACACACACTGCTAAAAACATCTAGAAAAGTTCTTCATTTCTTTTTTTCCTCCAAAATGTAAACGGCAGACTTTTTTCATTTGACTGTATTTCAAGGGTAAGTTGACACTGGATGCCCCTGGTGGCGCAGGGGTTAAGAATCCGCCTGCCAATGCAGGGGACACAGGTTCCATTCCTGGTTGGGGAAGATCCCACATGCCTTGGAGCAACTAAGCCTGTGAGCCACAACTACTGAGCCCACGAGCCACAACTACTGAAGCCCGCACGCCTAGAGCCCGTGCTCCGCAACAAAAGAAGCCACGGCAATGAGAAGCCCATGCACCGCAACAAAGAGTAGCCCCCGCTCGCTGCAACTAGAGAAAAGCCTGTGCGCAGCAACGAAGACCCAATGCAGCCAAAAATAAATTTAATTTTTTAAAAAAAGGGTAAGTTGACACCATCATCTGAGAAGTTACTCCAGCCAGAAACTGGGAGTCACCTTTAACATCGCCTCCTCCCCACCCCCACCCATCCCAGCCAACCAGCCATTCAGGCTTTTCTGTTCGACTTGTGAAATATGTTTAAGGTCTGTCGACATCTCTCCCTCCTCGTCCTAATCCAAGCCTCCACCACTTCTGACCCGGATTATCATGGAACCCGTCTCCCCGCTGACAGTCCCTCCGTCCACACTGCACACCAGGAGCCCCCAAACAGACCTGCCATTGCAGAGTAAGCGGCAGGAGGAAAAGCTTAGGACTTCAATTTATCTCATCCTTTAAAACGACTATTCTGTATTTTATAATACACATAACGTGATGTGTATACAAACGTGCTTGTATTAGCATGCAGATTTTAAATGTTTTATTGATAGAGGTACACTACTTGAAAAGTTTGGTGGCCACTACTTTATACAGCAGTCAGAGTGATTTTTAAAAATACAGATCTGGTCATGTTAATTCTTTAGCTTAAACCATTCAATGGCTTCCCATCATCCACAGAATCCAAAATCTGTGACAGTTCCTGCAAACCCTGAAGGACGTGTCTACGTCTCTGGTCACCATGCAACCTCCTCCCTTTCCCGGGCATGGGGCTCTGTCCCCCTGACGCTCTGCTCCGCCTCTGAAGCCAGGTTTTTCCCCACAGGAAAACACACATGCCCTTCCCTCGGCCTCCACGAAGCTTTAGGTCTTGGGTTTAATGTTGTTTTCTTCCCTGACACCCCCTGCCCTGCACACCATCTCTCTCCAATCCAAATGTCCCTGGGTTCAGATCTCTTAGCGCCCTGCATTTTCCACCACGGGACTTGGCAGAGCTGCTATTATACATGTATAGTTTTTTGTTCAATGGTTTCCACACTAGGCCATAATCTTCAGGAGAACCTGTTTGCCACTGTAACTCCCAGTACCTAATAAGCGCACAATAAATGTTTGTTGAACAAAGAATGAATTCAAGTACCAATTATCACCCACACAGTTACTTCCAAAAGTTAGGGAGCCTCAGGACTGTCAGAGAATCGCCTCAGGGAATCTCTGGCCTTTCCGGGGTTCACCTGCCCTGCTCCAGAACACCTGAAGACTGGGCCCTGATGAGCCATCTGTTTGTCTACGAGGACTTTTGAGAGGCCCCTGAACAATCCCTCCCCAGCACCGTCTGAAAAGCTTTATCACAGCACTTAGTGATGTGTAACCACCTCTTTCCGCTTCTGCTTCTGCACCAAGACTGATTGTCTTCAGGGCTTGGAGCTTCTCATTCATTTTTGGGAGTATAAAGGAGGCATTTCACAAGTGGCTGGAGATTTCTGGTGTCCCAAGTTCTTTTGTAAAAAAAAAAAAAAAATTTCAGCTTGTTTAATTTCCAGAATGCACAGAAAGTTCAAACTATCCCTTAGAACGAGGCAAATGTACTGGGTGGGTATCTTTATTTTTTAAAAAATGTTATTGAAGTATAGTTGATGTACAATGTCGTATTAATTTCTGCTGTACAACAAAGTGACTCAGTTATACATATATATATTCTTTTTCATATTCTTTTCCATGATGGTTTATCACAGGATATTGAATATAGTTCCCTGTGCTATACAGTAGGACCTTGTTGTTTATTTATCCTGTATATAATAGTTTGCATCTGCTAATCCCACACTCCCAATCCATCCCTTCCCCACCTCCCTCTGTTCTCTATGTCCATGAGGCTCTTTCTGTTTTGCAGATATGTTCATTTGTGTCATATTTTAGATTCCACATGTTAAGTGATATCATATGGTATTTGTCTTTCTCTGATTTACTTTGCTTAGTATGATAATCTCTAGGTCCATCCATGTTGCTGCAAATGGCATTATTTCATTCTTTTTTATGAATGAGTAATATTCCACCGTAAATATACCACATTGTCTTTATCCATTCATCTGTTGATGGACATTTAAGCTGTTTCCATGTCTTGGCTATTGTAAATAGTGCTGTTATGAACACAGGGGTGCATATATCTTTTCTTTTCTTTTTTTTTTTAATTTTAAAATTTATAAATTTATACATATGAACAAGACTTACCAAAACAGTAATCATATTTTTTTCTCTATAGAAGGATTACAGGTGATCTTTATTTCATTTTACGTTTGTCTATGTTTCCCAGCTTCTATGGAGGTGTATATTAATTTTATTTTTTTATCTTTTAAATTTTATTTTATTTTTTTATACAGCATGTTCTTATTAGTTATCCATTTTATACATATTAGTGTATACATGTCAATCCCAATCTCCCAATTCACACCACCACCATCACCCCCTGCCACTTTCCTCCCTTGATGTCCATACATTTGTTCTCTACATCTGTGTCTCTATTTCTGCCCTGCAAACCGCTTCATCTGTACCATTTTTCTAGGTTCCACATATATGCGTTAATATACGATATTTGTTTTTCTCTTTCTGACTTACTTCACTCTGTATGACAGTCTCTAGATCCATCCACATCTCTACAAATGACCCAATTTCGTTCCTTTTTATGGCTGAGTAATATTCCATTATATATGTACCACATCTTCTTCATCCATCATCTGTCGATGGGCATTTAGGTTGCTTCCATGATCTGGCTATTGTAAATAGTGCTGCAATGAAAATTGGGGTACATGTGACTTTTTTTTTTTTTTCACTTTTATTTTATTTATTTATTTTTTTTTTCACACACACACACTGTATTTTATTTTTACAAGAGATAAATAGACTGACACCAAGCATTGTACATGGATGACCACAACAAAAGCAACAATGATTGCAATTACCAAACATGAAACACACTCATACTATGTCATAATATTGACATTCAGTCCAGTAATCCTCCACTGTAACAGCTCCTTTACTTTGCAGTGAAAATTGATTTGTATATTCTTTGCCTCTGAGTCCTTGTGGGATTTTTTTTTTTTTTAATTTCAGACAGAAAGTCACAAAAATTATACTCATCCTCATCAGTTCACTCAGTCCCATGTAATTAATTGTTTTTTTTCATCTTGATCTTTTGTTAGCACTTTTATGAATTCATCAGTTTTTCATCAGAGTTCTGAAAATGCTTATTCATTCAGTTCAGCAGTACAGTCAGTTACCAGAAACCTGTACTTGTCAGAGTCTGTTCCATGAATTTCTTGAAGATGAAACCCTTTTATAGGAACATATTTGCAAAATCATCAGAGTACACCCAGAACTGTCTGTAAATGACAAAAGACTTAAAAATGACCACGGTAAAAGATTTGATGAAAGTTCATAATAATGCAGTTGACAAGAAAATTAGTTATTTCTGAGATATACATTTTAAAGTAATAACTAGGATTATTACTTATAACATTATACCAGAACATATAAGATTTTTAGAAATTTCATGTAATGTCTGAAACATTTATATTAACATATTTCCATACATATTTCCATACAAATACAAATATAAGATTTTTAGAAATTTCATGTAATGTCTGAAACATTAATATTAACATATTTCCATACATATTTCCATACAAATACAAATATAAGATTTTTAGAAATTTCATATAATGTCTGAAACATATATATTAACATATTTCCATACAAATAACCCAATGAAAGTTTAGTATTAGTTGTTTTGTTTGTTTTTTTATACTGCAGGTTCTTATTAGGCATCAATTTTATACATATCAGTGTATACATGTCAATCCCAATCGCCCAATTCAGCACACCACCATCCCCACCTCACCGCAGTTTTCCCCCCTTGGTGTCCATATGTCCATTCTGTACATCTGTGTCTCAACTTCTGCCCTGCAAACTGGCTCATCTGTACCATTTTTCTAGGTTCCACATACATGCATTAATATATGATATTTGTTTTTCTCTTTCTGACTTACTTCACTCTGTATGACAGTCTCTAGATCCATCCACGTCTCAACAAATGACTCAATTTCGTTGTTTTTATGGCTGAGTAATATTCCATTGTATATATGTACCACAACTTCTTTATCCATTCGTCTGTTGATGGGCATTTGGGTTGCTTCCATGACCTGGCTATTGTAAATAGTGCTGCAATGAATATTCGGGTGCATGTGTCTTTTTGAATTACGGTTTTCTCTGGGTATATGCCCAGTAGTGGGATTGCTGGGTCATATGGTAATTCTATTTTTAGTTTTTTAAGGAACCTCCATACTGTTCTCCATAGTGGCTGTATCAATTTACATTTCCACCAACAGTGCAAGAGGGTTCCCTTTTCTCCACACCCTCTCCAGCATTTGCTGTTTGTAGATTTTCTGATGATGCCCATTCTAACTGGTGTGAGGTGATACCTCATTGTAGTTTTGATTTGCATTTCTCTAATAATTAGTGATGTTGAGCAGCTTTTCATGTGCTTCTTGGCCATCTGTATGTCTTCTTTGGAGAAATGCCTATTTAGGTCTTCTGCCCATTTTTGGATTAGGTTGTTTGTTTTTTTAATATTGAGCTGCATGAGCTGTTTATATATTTTGGAGATTAATCCTTTGTCCGTTCATTTGTTTGCAAATATTTTCTCCCATTCTGAAGGTTGTCTTTTCGTCTTCTTTGAAGTTTCCTTTGGTTTGCAAAAGCTTTGAAGTTTCATTAGGTCCCATTTGTTTATTTTTGTTTTTATTTCCATTACTCTAGGAGGTGGATCAAAAAATATCTTGCTGTGATTTATGTCAAAGAGTGTTCTTCCTATGTTTTCCTCTAAGAGTTTTATAGTGTCCAGTCTTATATTTAGGTCTCTAATCCATTTTTAGTTTATTTTTGTGTATGGTGTTAGGGAGTGTTCTAATTTCATTATTTTACATGTGGCTGTCCAGTTTTCCCAGCATCACTTATTGAAGAGACTGTCTTTTCTCCATTGCATATCCTTCCCTCTTCTGTCATACATTAGTTGACCATAGGTAAGTGGGTTTATCTCTGGGCTTTCTATCTTTTTCCATTGATCTATATTTCTGTGCCAGTACCATATTGTCTTGATTATTGTACCTTTGTAGTATAGTCTGAAGTCAGCTCCATTTTTTTCCAACTCTGTTTTTTTTCCTCAAGACTGCTTTGGCTATTCTGGGTCTTTTGTGTCTCCATACAAATTTTAAGATGATTTGTTCTAGTTCTGTGAAAAATGCCATTGGTAATTTGATAGGGATTGCATTGAATCTGTAGATTGCTTTGGGTAGTATAGTCATTTTCACAATATTGATTCTTCCAATCCAAGAACGTGGTATATCTCTCCATCTGTTGGTATCATCTTTAATTTCTTTCATCAGTGTCTTATAGTTTTCTGCATATCGGTCTTTCGTCTCCCAGGCAGGTTTATTCCTAGGTATTTTATTCGTTTTGTTGTAATGGTAAATGGGAGTGTTTCCTTAATTTCTCTTTCAGATTTTTCATCATTAGTGCATAGGAATGTAAGAGATTTCTATGCATTAATTTTGTATCCTGCAACTTTACCAAATGCATTGATTAGCTCTAGTAGTTTTCTGGTGGCATCTTTAGGATTCTCTATGTATAGTATCATGTCATCTGCAAACAGTGACAGTTTTACTTCTTTTCCAATTTGTATTCCTTTTATTTCTTTTTCTTCTCTGATTGCCATGGCTAGGACTTCCAGAACTATGTTGAATAATAGTGGCGAGAGTGGACATCCTTGTCTTGTTCCTGATCTTAGAGGAAATGCTTTCAGTTTTTCACCATTAAGAATGATGTTTGCTGTGGGTGTGTCATATATGGCCTTTACTATATTGAGGTAGGTTCCCCCTATGCCCACTTTCTGGAGAGTTTTTATCATAAATGGGTGTTGAATTTTGTCGAAAGCTTTTTCTGCATCTATTGAGATGATCATATGGTTTTTCTTCTTCAATTTGTTCATATGGTGTATCACATTGATTGATTTGAATATATTGAAGAATCCTTGCATCCCTGGGATAAATTTCATTTGATCATGGTGTATGATCCTTTTAATGTGTTGTTGGATTCTGTTTGCTAGTATTTTGTTGAGGATTTTTGCATCTATATTCATCAGTGATATTGATCTGTAATTTTCTTTTTTTGTAGTATCTTTGTCTGGTTTTGGTATCAGGGTGATGGTGGCCTCATAGAATGAGTTCAGGAGTGTTCCTTCCTCTGCATTTTTGGGAAGAGTTTGAGAAGGTTGGGTGTTAGCTTTTCTTTAAATGTTTGATAGAATTCACCTGTGAAGACATCTGGTCCTGGACTTTTATTTGTTGGAAGATTTTTAATCACAGTTTCAATTTCATTACTTGTGATTGTTCTGTTCATATTTTCTTTTCTTCCTGGTTCAGTCTTGGAAGGTTATACCTTTCTAAGAATTTGTCCATTTCTTCCAGGTTGTCCGTTTTATTGTCATAGAGTTGCTTGTAGTAGTCTCTTAGGATGCTTTGTATTACTGCGGTGTCTGTTGTAACTTCTCCTTTTTCATTTCTACTTTTATTGATTTGAGTCCTCTCCCTCTTTTTCTTGATGAGTCTGTCTAATTGTTTATCAATTTTGTTCATCTTCTTAAAGATCCAGGTTTTAGTTTTGTTGATCTTTGTTATTGTTTTCTTTGTTTCTATTTCATTTATTTCTGCTCTGATCTTTATGATTTCTTTCCTTCTGCTAACTTTGGGTTTTGTTTTTTCTTCTTTCTCTAGTTCCTTTAGGTGCAAGGTTAGATTGTTTGAGATTTTTCTTGTTTTTTGAGGTAGGCTTGTATTGCTATAAACTTCCCTCTTAGAACTGCTTTTGCTGTATTGCATAGGTTTTGGATCCTTGTGTTTTCATTGTAAATTGTCTCTAGGTATTTTTTGATTTCCTCTGATTTCTTCAGTGATCTCTTGGTTATTTAGTAACGTATTGTTTAGCCTCTGTGTGTTTGTGTTTTTTACATTTTTTTCCCTGTAATTGATTTCTAATCTCATAGTGTTGTGGTCAGAAAAGATGCTTGAAATGATTTCAATTTTCTTAAATTTACTGAGGCTTGATTTGTGACCCAAGATGTGATCTATCCTGGAGAATGTTCTGTGTGCATTTGAGAAGAAAGTGTAATCTGCTGTTTTTGGATGGAATGTCCTATAAATATAAATTAAATCTATCTCATCTATTGTGTCATTTAAAGCTTGTGTTTCCTTATTAATTTTCTGTTTGGATCATCTGCCCATTGGTGTAAGTGAGGTGTTAATGTCCCCCACTATTATTGTGTTACCATCAATTTCCTCTTTTATAGCTGTTAGCAGTTGCCTTATGTATTGAGGTGCTCCTATGTTGGGTGCATATATATTTATAATTGTTATATCTTCTTCTTGGATTGATCCCTTGATCATTATGTAGTGTCCTTCTTGCCTCTTGTAACATTCTTTTTTTTTTTTTTAAAGAAATTCATGTTCTTTTATTTATTTATTTATTTATTTATGACTGTGTTGAGTCTTCGTTTCTGTGTGAGGGCTTTCTCTAGTTGCGGCAAGTGGGGACCACTCTTCATCGCGGTGCGCAGACCTCTCACCATCGCGGCCTCTCTTGTTGCGGAGCACAGGCTCCAGACGCGCAGGCTCAGTAATTGTGGCTCACGGGCCCAGTTGCTCCGTGGCATGTGGGATCTTCCCAGACCAGGGCTCGAACCCGTGTCCCCTGCATTAGCAGGCAGATTCTCAACCACTGCGCCACCAGGGAAGCCCAACATTCTTTATTTTAAAGTCTGTTTTATCTGATATGAGTATTGCTACTCCAGTTTTCTTTTGATTTCCAGTTGCATGGAGTATCTTTTTCCATCCCCTCATTTGCAGTCTGTATGTTTTCCTATGTCTGAAGTGGGTCTCTTGTGGACAGCAGATGTATGAATCTTATTTTTGTATCCATTCAGCGAGCCTGTGTCTTTTGGTTGGAGCATTTAATCCATTCACGTTTAAGGTAATTATCGACATGCATGTTCCTATTACCATTTTCTTAATTGTTATGGGTTTGTTTTTGTAGGTCTTTTCTTCTCTTGTGTTTCCCACTTGGAGAAGTTCCTTTAGCATTTGTTGTAGAGCTGGTTTGGTGGTGCTGAATTCTCTTAGCTTCTGCTTGTCTGTAAAGCTTTTGATTTCTCTGTCGAATTTGAATGAGATCCTTGCTGGGTAGAGTAATCTTGGTTATAGGTTCTTCCCTTTCATCACTTTAAATATATCATGCCACTCCCTTCTCGCTTGTAGAGTTTCTGCTGAGAAATCAGCTGTTAACCTTGTGGGTGTTCCCTTTTATGTTATTTGTCACTTTTCCCTTGTTGGTTTCAATAATTTTTCTTTGTCTTTAGTTTTTGTCAATCTGATTACTATGTGTCTCGGCATGTTTCTCCTTGGGTGTGTCCTGTATGGGACTCTCTGTGCTTCCTGGACTTGGGTGGTTATTTCCTTTCCCATGTTAGGGAAGTTTTCGACTATAATCTCTTCAAAGATTTTCTCGGGTCCTTTCTCTCTCTCTCCTCCTTCTGGGACCCCCTATAATGTGAATGTTGCTGCATTTAATGTTGTCCCAGAGGTCTCTTAGGCTGTCTTCATTTCTTTCATTCTTTTTTCTTTATTCTGTTCTGCAGCAGTGAATTCCACCATTCTGTTTTCCAGGTCACTTATCTGTTCTTCTGCCTCAATTATTCTGCTATTGATTCTTTCTAGTGTATTTTTCATTTCAGTTATTGTATTGTTCATCTCTGTTTGTTTGTTCTTTAATTCTTCTAGGTGTTTGTTCTTTAATTCTTCTAGGTCTTTGTTAAACATTTCTTGCATCTTCTCGATCTTTGCCTCCATTCTTTTTCTGAGGTCCTGGATCATCTTTACTATCATTATTCTGAATTCTTTTTCTGGAAGGTTGTCTATCTCCACTTCATTTAGTTGTTTTTCTGCGGTTTTATCTTATTTCTTCATCTGGTACAAAGTCCTCTGCCTTTTCATTTTGTCTGTCTTTCTGTGAATGTGGTTTTCCTTCCACAGGCTGCAGAATTGTAGTTCTTCTTGCTTCTGCTGTCTGCCCTCTGGTGGATGAGGCTCTCTAAGAGGCTTGTGCAAGTTTCCTGATGGGAGCGACTGGTGGTGGGTAGAGCTGGGTGTTGCTCTGGTGGGCAGAGCTCAGTAAAACTTTAATCCATTTGTCTGCTGATGGGTGGGGCTTGTTTTCCTCCCTGTTGGTTGTTTGGCCTGAGGCGACCCAACACTGGCGGCTGCCCGGCTCTTTGGTGGGGCTAATGGCGGACTCTGGGAGGGCTCACGCCAAGGAGTACTTCCCAGAATTTCTGCTGCCAGGGTCCTTGTCCTCACAGTGAGCCACAGTCACCCCCGCCTCTGCAGGAGACCCTCCAACACTAGCAGGTAGGTCTGGTTCAGTCTCCTATGGGGTCACTGCTCGTTTCCCTGGGTCCCGATGTGTACACTACTTTGCGTGTGCCCTCCAAGAGTGGAGTCTGTTTCCCCCAGTCCTGTCAAAGTCCTGCAATCAAATCCCGCTAGCCTTCAAAGTCTGATTCTCTAGGAATTCCTCCTCCCGTTGCTGGACCCCCAGGTTGGGAAGCCTGACGTGAGGCTCAGAACCTTCACTCCAGTGGGTGGACTTCTGTGGTATGTGTTCTCCAGTTTGTGAGTCACCCATCCAGCAGTTATGGGATTTGATTTTATTGTGACTGCGCCCCTCCTACCGTCTCACTGTGGCTTCTCCTTTGTCTTTGGATGTGGGGTATCTTCTTTGGTGCGTTCCAGTGTCTTCCTGTCAATGCTTGTTCAGCAGTTAGTTGTGATTCCGATGCTCTCGCAAGAGGGAGTGAGTGCACATCCTTCTACTCCACCATCTTGAACCAGTCTCTCTTTTCGAATTATAGTTTTATCTGGGTGTATGCTCAGGAGTAGGATTGCTGGATCATACAGCAACTCTATTTTTAATTTTTTGAGGAGCCTTCGTACTGTTTTCAGTAATTGCACCAGTTTCCATTCTGTGTGGGGTAACTTTATAAGGCTTATTTTGGTATATTAAATGCTTATATCCTACCCTTCTTGAGAACTTGCCTTGTCGAGGGGATGGAACAAGAGAATTAACTGTCTGACTGGTTCTGCTTTTTTCTTCTCCCTCTTAGAGAAACTAACTTAAAAGAGAGGGTGACTCAGGGACTGAGCGTAAACCTGGAATAAACAGCAGAGAGTATGTGGATGCTGCTTTTGCCCACATCCACAAGGACGTAAGAAAGAGAAGCAAAAGGAAAGAAAAGACATTCTTGATGCTCCTTGTGGTAATTACACAACATGGAAACATCAGAGAGTTAGAAAAATGCTTTCTTGGGACTTAGGATGAATTTAAAACAGAACAAGTCATTGTTTTTGTGTTAGGACACCAATCTCATACAGATCACCTATTCATATCTAACAGCTTCATCCGAAACACAGTGTAGTTGATTCATGTAGTATCTTCCAGATTCTACACACAGGAGATACTTAATCTTAGCCCCTGAGCTGTTTAACTTTTAAACTTGGATCCTAATAAGGGTTCGACTTGCTTGCTTCAGTACCAAGAACTGCAGTGGAACAGCTGCCATACAAGGGCAGGAAGGCTTCTAGGAGGGGTGGGGGAGGGGCGCCACTTCAGCACAGTGTTATGTAACCACAAGGGGGGCACTGCAAAGGGAAAAGCTCCCTCTGCCTTGCTTCAAAGTATTGAATTCTAAAAATGTCTCAGAGACACCTAACAAGCAAATTTGAGTTGCTGGGGTTTGAAGCTCAAATATAATTAGTCCCAGAAAATCAATTCAATCTGATGGGCTTATACGGCTGCTATTTTCAATAACTTTAGATACTTGGTGTCCCCAAGAAACAGTTGTAAAAATGTATGTACAGTATGTTTCAGCAGGAGAAATGTCAATTCCTTTTTCATTGACAATGAGTTATGCATGTTGATCTACCAACAGTCCCCAAACAAGTTGCATTCCAATAGGTCCTTTCTAAGTCAGTCATTAGGCTGGAACATAGTTTCCCATGGAAACAATTTTAGATGTGGTGGTTCAGATGGCCAGATATGGCCAAAGAAATCCATTAACCTAATTTTACTAAAGACCCCGACCACCATGGATGACAAAACTTTTCTGTAAGAAAATGTTTCCTAACCTCTGAGCTGGCCTTCCTGTAACTCATCTTCCCCTGTCCTGGCAGGAGTGGAGGAGGCCCTGAGTGCAGAGGCTGGCTGGGGGTGAGGGTGATGCAGGGAAGTGTAGGCTACTCCACAGCAAGACCAAGGGCCCCAAGGTGAGAGTGAGGTCTGGGGGCGCCCAGGCCCTGGAAGGCAGTGCACCTGTGCAAGTAACCGCCATCACTGTATTTGCAGTATTCTATTTTCTCCTGACAAGAACTTCCTAAATGTTCAGAATGACATGACTATCTTCTGCTGAGCCTATACTCTGTGCTAGAGCACAGTGTTAATTGCTGTATCTACATCATTTCGTTTAATTCTCCAAACAAACTCCAGATCTTTGAGGCCAGTTGTTTTATCTAGATTCAAGAAACAGGGCAGTGGGGAGGAGGGGCAATATAGGGGTCTGGGAGTGGGAGGTACAAACTATTGGGGGTGAGACAGACTCAAGCCTATTGTACAACACAGGGAATAAAGCCAATACTTTGTAATAAGTGTAAATGGCATGTATAAAAATTGTATAAAAATTTTAAAAAAAAAGAAAAGAAAAAAGAAACAGGGCAGGAAGGCGTAGGGATGTTAAGTAACTTGCCTAAATTCACAGTGAGAGCCAGCACTTGAACTCAAGCTTGTTTGATCCAGATCCATACTGTTCTCCAGGGACTTAGGAAACACTTCCAACAGTCTATTGTTTATTTTCATTCAATGGTTTTCATTAAGACAAAATTATCCCCCTCAGCGAATGGATTGGATTAATTGATTCAAGAAATATTAAGTGCTTTATTTATATGTGGATGATGCAAGGAGGTATAAGCTGGGAATCTAGTGGATACAAAACATCCAAACACAAACATTATTTAGGTAACATTACAAATGACCAGTGCCACATGGGTGGACATACCTTAACTTGTTATATAGAGCGATGGTTTAAGGGAGGTAACTGTGAGCTGGCGTTAATAGAGAAGGCCTCATGAAGGATGCTGGACTTGAGCTGCTCCTTGAAGAAATAGGGTTTAGATAGAGGACATGCCTGATGAAGGGCTCAGATGAGCAAAACTTGCATGCTAATGATTCTTCGATTAAGAGATGAGACTAGCTTAATTTGTATCATGTTGCAGAGAAGTGTAAAATAAGATTGAAAAGTTGAGGTCAGATGGTGCAGAGACCTCTAGGATTTCTTTGTTGTAATTCAAATTTTTGAACAAGCAATATACAGTTAAAAATAAAATTTATAAAAAGGAACAGAGGAAAAATCCCTCCCTTTCACATAGGTAACCATTATTAAGTTTCCTGTGCATCCTTTCAGGTTTGTGTGTGTGTGTGTAGACACAAGCAATTATATGTGTTATTTTCCCCCTTTATTAAAAGGTAGCAATATGGTCTGTAGAAATTTTGGTAGCAATAATTTACTTTTGTATATATTTTTCTTACTATTTAAAATGATTATGTTTAATTATTAAAATATAATAGTGTTTCCCACTGTGGATTTATTAAACAGATATCAATAACTGGGAGCCAGAATAGGAACAGTCATTTCCAGAGGTGGACCCACCCATGGTCAATTTTATATCTATGGAAATACATCCTAGGAAGTGTGGGTGTAGGTTGGTGAGGCAGTGCCCCTCTTCCACATCACCCTAACACCTGTACACACCTCACCTTGGCTTTCTTTAGTTTTATAATTCCCTGCTTGTGTGTCTGCCTCATTCACTTAATTGGAATCCTTTGAGGCAAGGACTATAGAACTCATTTATCTTCGTATCATCAACATCTAATATAATGCCTGGCAAATATGAGATTATTAAATGAATGTTCAAATGATTTCATAAATGGAGAAAAAGTGACTGTGAGTAACCTTCAAAAATGACTTAATTTATCTGAACCCTAGGATATTAGAATATAAGGAGAAGAAATGGTATTTTATCCTATCTGGTAATGTGGTCTGATGCAACACTGTGGAGGCGTGTTAAGAAAGATCAGGCAGTAGAGAGGAAGAGTGAAGATACTGGGGGAGGGAAAGAGGAGAAAAAATGAAGCAAAGCAAGTTCTTGGAGCAACCAGCAGGGAGCTGGCGCTCGGCAACAGTGGAGATGTTAGTCTAAGCAGAAGTATGGGTGTGAAAATAATTGGAGGTAGGGGGTTAGGGAGTTGAGATTATGCTTGAAGAGCTCATATTAAAAAAAAAAATTTTTTTTTTTTAAATAAATAGAGAAAACTGAGGAAAGTAGAGTTGAATAGAGAGGCCTGGGTAGCAAATGTTTGAAATAGTTTTAGGGACTGAGAGGAAAAGCTGATTGAAAGTAACAGCTGCTTTATAGCCTTTCTGGAATAAGGCCAGTCATAGCTTTAAGTAAAAGCGTTGATAAGAAATGCTGAGAGTCTATTTGAGGCAGGAGATTATGAAGTTGCAATTCTTTTGTGCCAAATAATATGTGAGGTGCCCTGGCCCTACAGAGATGAAAAATCAACATGCCCTCAAGTAGCTTTTCTCTAGTAGGGAGAAGAGAATCTTCAAAATATATTTAGTTCCAACACTACCACCTTACTCTTTAAATGGTTTTATTATAACATAGTTAATATTGCCATATAATATGGCTGTCACTGCTTCTAAATATTGTCTATATATGAGAAAATTTAAGCAACCTCTTAGATACTTTCAGTTATGGTTATACAAAATAATTTTCATATCCAGGTACTTTTATCCCTCAAGATGTGCTATGTCAAATGTTGACACCGTGCTAAAAAAGAAGTTATCTTTCTAGATGCATTAAGGAAATTGTTGTCATTAAAAGTATATTTTTATCTGTTAAAAACAAACAAACAGGTCATTTCAGTCCCTGTAAATACAAACTGATTTTATTAGGGTCCTTAAAGGCAAAATATTTGTTCCAGTTGACCTCAGAATCAAACCAAATCTGCTCAGATGGAAACTTGCTAATAAGCAAGTTAAACTCAGTCAGGTGTGGGTCCCTAGAGCTCACATAACACAGGAAACACATGTAAGCAAGAAGTACGTTTACTTAAACATGGTAACAACCACAACTGGACAGAAAAAAATTACACATCTGTTCAATTTAAATGTGTAAAAAGTTCCCATAGTTACTTTTCAAAATGTTATGAGAAACATAATGCCTTCCAAGTTCTGGCTTGCAAAATAACTTGCCCTTTCTGCATCAAATCCAGTCTCCAAACTGGTAAGGTACATTTTAGAGAGGTTTTTAGAAAGCATTTGGGATTTCACTTCTAAAAGCTAACCTGAAGACACCTGAGCATTAATTACAAATTTTCTTTTTCATTAATAAATTTCAGCTAAAAGGCAGTAATTTTTACAAATCTGTTTTTGATAAAAGGTTCCCAGCTAATTTTTTTACAAATCTTTTTATAATTCATTTCTGAAAACTCATGGAATCCATTTCTGAAAACCCATGGAAAAAGCAATTTAAAAAGTCCTCAAAGCTATTACCATTCCACTTCTTTTCTATAAAATCCAGCTCTATCTCATATTTCTTATATTCTTTTTAGAGGATCAGTTCTTCACGAATAGGGTCTCTTTTCTTTTTCCTTTTGTCAAGGAATTCATCTTCGAAACTCCCATAAATGTGCAAACAGATATTTGGAAATGTTCTTTAGACGCCAGGTAGTCCCAGTGTTATCAATACATAAATTGTTTCAGAGCAAATGAAAGAAAACTTGCAAATCTTTTTTTTTTTTTAATTTACTCTTTTATTTTTAAGAAAAGTTTCACATGCACACAGTTTCAAGAATCAAATCATTGTACAAGACTTGTATGAAAAAATAGCAATTGCACACACTGCCCCATTCCAACCCCATTTCTCACCACGCAGAGAAACACATTCAACTTTTAGAAGATTGTTCTAGATGTTTTCCTCCCTATCTCTAAGTAACATGCTGATCCTGCTACTTCTTTTTATTTATTTATTTATTTTAACATCTTTATTGGAGTATAATTGCTTTACAATGGTGTGTTAGTTTCTGCTTTATAACAAAGTACATCAGTTATATATATATACACATATATCCCCATATCTCTTCCCTCTTGCATCTCCCTCCCTCCCACCCTCCCTATCCCACCTCTCTAGGTGGTCACAAAGCCCAGAGCTGATCTCCCTGTGCTAGGTAGCTGCTTCCCACTAGCTAACTATTTTACGTTTGGTAGTGTATATATGTCCATGCCACTCTCTCACTTTGTCACAGCTTACCCTTCCCCCTCCCCATATCCTCAAGTCCATTCTCTAGTAGGTCTGTGTCTTTATACCTGTCTTACCACTAGGTTCTTCATGACCTTTTTTTTTTTTTAAGGAGTTATAAAGCAGAAACTAACATACCATTGTAAAGCAATTATACTCCAATAAAGATGTTTCAAAAAAAAAAAAAAAGCAGTTATAACATTGATACCTAAATCTGAAGAGATAGCACATAAAGAAAAAATTAGAGACCAGTATCATTTATGAATATTGATGCAAAAATTCTAAATAAACTATTAAAAATCTCTAATATCACATTAAGGAAATAATTCACCATGACCAAGTAGGTTTTATGCCAGGAATATATGGATAGTTGAGTGTTAGGAAATATATTAATATCATTCAACTTATTAATAGATTTTAAAAGAAGGATCATATGCTTATCTCCATAGACGGAGAAAACTCTGACAAATTCAACAAGCATTCCTTATACAAATCCTTGAGAAAATAGGACTAGATTAATACTTCCTTAACATTATCAATTATATATTATAAAAGGCCAGCATTTTACTTAATGCAGAAGTACAAAGGCATTCCTACTAAGGTCAGAAACAAGACAGATGTTCTCTATCTCCACTACAGTTTTATGAGTGGTATTAGCCAATGCAATTAGATAAAACAATTAGAAACATAAGAATTAGAAAAGAAGAATTAAAACTATGTCTATTCATAGAGAATGGATTTGAGGGCACGGGGAGGGGGAAGGGTAAGCTGGGACAAAGTGAGAGAGTGGCATGGACATATATACACTACCAAATGTAAAATAGAGAGTAGTGGGAAGCAGCTACCTAGCACAGGGAGATCAGCTCTGGGCTTTGTGACCACCTAGAGGGGTGGGATAGGGAGGGTGGGAGGGAGATGCAAGAGGGAGGAGATATGGGGATATATGTATATGTATAGCTGATTCACTTTGTTATAAAGCAGAAACTAACACACCATTGTAAAGCAATTATACTCAAAGATATAAAAAAAAATTAAATTAAATTAAAAAAATGGAGACAGTTGATAATATCACAAAGCAAAAAAAAAGTTTAAAAAAACCTAGTGACTTCAGTCTCTTAATGGTTTTGAATTTTGTTTCTTATCTCAGAAGTCTCTTTCAAGAATTATCTATTGGTTAGAGAAGATTTGAAGTTCAGTAATCCCCTTATTTTCCCTTCAGCTTTTAGTTCTGTTACATTTACAGTTAAATTGGGTATTTTTATTTTGGAATAGAAAATAAAGTGTTAATTTTCAAAGATTAAAAAAAAAACTATGTCTATTGAAGATGATATGATCTTGGAAAACCTCAAAGAATTAATTATAAAACAAACTCAAACAAAAAAGAATTTAGCAAGATAGCAGGATATAAAGTTAATATGCAAAACCCAGTAGCCTTCAGATACATAAATAATGACCAGTTAGAAAATAAGATGGAAGAGAAAACTCCATTTAAAATGGCAACAAAAAAAGATAAAATACTTAAGAAACACTTAAGAAATATAAAAATTTTATATGAAGAAAAATTTATAGTTTTCTGGAAAACTTAGAGTTTGCTGGAAAAACACAAGAGTATGTTTGAGCAAATGGAAAGACATCCCTTGTTCTTGAATAGAATGTTTCATCATCAAGATATCAGGTCTATATTAATTTAAAATTTTAATACAATCTCAATAAAAAAAGTAGCACCTGGATTTTTTTTCTGGAATTTGAAAACTTGAAACTAAAGTGTGATCTCAAGTCAGTTGTCAACTTGGAGCAAAACTGTGACTTAAGGAAGAAAGCTGTATTTGGCATTCCTCTCAGAAATGAACTCGCAACCACTGAGCCAGTCCTCTTTACCTCTAGCAGATTTGCTGCCATGTGGGTTGCTAAATCAGCCAGTGTCCAAAAGAAGCTGGAAATCTCAATTTGCATGTGACCTTTTACACGTGAATATGTTGACAACTAATTTAAATTAAAAATAAAATACAGGTTAGGCAAAATAAAATATACCTCGCAGGTCATATCTAGACCACAGGAGGTCAGTTTTTGATCTTCTGAAAGTTGGCAAGCTTTGTCTGTAAAGGGTCAGATGGTAAATATTTCAGGCTTTGTAGGCTACATACAGCCTCTGTTGCATACTCCTTTTCTTACATCATTAAAAAAGTGTATAAAAGGCATTCTTAGCTCAAAGGCTGTAAAAAAAACAGGCCTTGGATTTGGCGCTCGGGGTGGTAGTTTGCCATTCTTGGTTAACAGAAATCATTAGCCTTGAGATTCAATGAATACTTTCAAAGATAGCCATATTACCTGAACTCTCTCACAAATAATTTTTAAAAAGTCAAGCTGGGATAAACATAATATAAATTCACTGCAGTGGCCATCTCATAATGCAGTACATTTCCCTCCCGATATTCAGGAAGCACATCCTGAAAGGGAGTTTATGTATAATTTTAAGACACCTTCCCCCCATTTGTCACATCGTAACTGCTCTTACAAATGATGCCATATTAGCTGGAAAATGCTTCCTATTTTACTCCAATCATGTTCTCAAAAAAAAAAAAAAACAAACCCCAGTATTATCAGGTTTACAATTTAGATCTTTCTGCTCAGGAATTATTAGGGTGGTTCTTGCTTCTTGGCTGTCAGCTGTACACATTTCCTTTTCTAATCCCTTAGAATCATGTTTGATAAAGTTTAGGATAATAGCACCTATTTCTGAGACAGGACAAGAACTTTATAATCCTATTAGACTAATGATGCGGCAAACATCAGAGGAAAAGTCCTATCCAATTCATTCTTAAGGATTGCTTTGGTCCTGGCCCAACCTCAGAAGTGACATTTCAGTGATCTGACCTGGCCCTGAACAATTGTGAAACTTACTAGGAAACTGTAAAATCTTTTCTAGAATCCTTTAAAAATAAGACAGGTAGTGAGATTTTAAAAATAACTACATGTGAAGAAGATTGATAAGATGGAAATCGGCTCTCAAATACCTTTTAAACTTCACAATTCATTGAAACGATACTGGGAGTATCAATTATAACAATATTTACTGAATCAAATTTGATCCTGGATCACTAGTAATTTGACTCTAGGTCTACCTAAGTTGTCCTCAGTCTTCAGATCAATTACAAAACCAACCCAGGACTAAGGATTACCTAGAGTTTGGCTGGACCAATGCCCCTGGGCTTCTTAATCAGTATCTCTAATTACAGGGAAGAGCAAGCTCAAAAGCAGCTCTTCAAGATGAAGAACAGTGGATGTGCTGGAACAGGCAAGCCAACTTAGTAGTGAGCCAGCTGTTAACATCACTAAGATTAAATCACATAAACTATGATGAACTATATTACATTAAAAACAATGGTACTAAAACTAAAAGCTCGTCATGCCCTGATTATTTTACACTTTACCATTATCTGTGCTCTTGAGGTTCACATCTATTGTATACGCATGGTAGAAATACTATACAACAGTGTGCCACTGAGCATCCTTCCCCAACCCTGCACTGTCATCATGCTGGTAATCTGAAGTTGGCTATGCTGGGAGCATTTATCCCACACAAATAGGCAAATACTATAAACCAGGCCCCACTCCACTTTCCAAAGAGTCAGTTTAGTTAAACATCCACCAGCACATTTCTGGCTTAGGAGGATACCACAACCTCTGGCTAGCTCATGCACAGACTCCATCTCAATCATTCTCGTGCTAGACCCATAAAACATTCAAAAAATTTTTTTGAAGTTGTCTAAATATTTATGAAATAGAATCTTTTAGGGATCATTAAAAATGGATTTCTTTTTGAACATACATACCTCTCTGAACAAGGTAGCATCTTTTAATTTTTAAAATAAAAAAAATTTTTTTGGCCACACTGAGCAGCTTGTGGCATCTTTTTTTCTTAATTAATTAATTTTATTTATTCATTATTTTTTGGCTGCGTTGGGTTTTCGTTGCTGCGCGCGGGCTTTCTCTAGTTGAGGCGAGCAGGGGCTACTCTTCATTGCGGTGTGCGGGCTTCTCACTGCGGTGGCTTCCCTTGTTGCGGAGCACAAGCTCCAGACGCACAGGCTCAGTAGCTGTGGCTCATGGGCCTAATTGCTCCGCGGCATGTGGGATCTTCCCAGACCAGGGCTCGAACCCGTGTCCCCTGCATTGGCAGGCAGACTCTCAACCACTGCGCCACCAGGGAAGCCCCCAAATCCCTGAACTCTTGCTGGTTATGTGTGCTATACTAACACCACTATATCATCTTATAAAAAAAGGGCATAAATCAGGACAAAGGGCCACGTGCTTGTTCTTTACAGTAGAAAGGCATCAAACATTCAAAAGAAAGTTTTCATGTCTGAGGAATTACTACCTAACTCTAAATTTGAGGAACACCAACTTTCTGTATTTTTTCCTGTGGGAAATTTTCAAACATGATGCTATACACTGAAAATCAATCACTCACATTTTCCACTAAATACTGAGAAATAGTAAAGCAGCCATTAGAGTTTTTAAGGTTATTTCCAAGCATGTATGTATGGGTGTATAGGTATAATACAGCCTTCAAAAGTACCATTAGTTCTTAATATTTAATATTTGAGAGAAACTAAAAAATGTTATCATGTCATGATGGCTTTGACCTATAAAAAATTATTGGTAAAACTAACAGGTGGACGACTTTACTTGCATTCTCCTACTCTAATGAGCACTGAGGGAACATGGCTATTATTCTGCTTTCGCCTGATCAAAAAGAGTGCAAAACATCTATACTTTATACTTTATTTAAAATTAATAAAACGATAAACACAGTTATAGGTAAATGACAATTCAGTACATTTAGGTGGATAATATAAAAATTTACATATTCACAAGCACATAGCTCCTTCACTGACACCGAACATTTTAGTCTATGTAGTCAAAGTCTTCTGGAATTCCAAAATTTTTATCAATTTTATTTTCTTCAAACCCAAATTTTCTTTTGGCCCAAGATTTTATTGCAAATATGTTATCTATAAAGAAAATTGAGAAATATTTTTGAGAATTGAAAACACAATCACAAAACATTTCGAATATAATTACATTGTTTTTTTTTTCTTCTATTACTTTTACAAGTATCAAAATAAGGAGTTTTCTGTATTTTCAAGAGTAGCAGCAATTAACTTCAGAAGAAAGAAAAGATTTAATGATTATTTTGAATAAACAGATTTCATATTAAAAAATTCAGTAAATTAGTTGCCACTAAAGAATACCTGACTTAAAGAATAATCCAAAGCCAGGGAGAGGTTAATGGTGCCTCTTCCACATTTCCACAGCAGAGGCAGGATTCTGTTACCTCAGGAATTAGAGTTGCTCCTGTTCCCAAATGGAATCCCTTTCCCTCCCCCACAGAGAGAATGGCTTCCAGACAATCAGGCCAGGGAGAAGGGATGAGGAGGACATAAGGGATTCTCTTAAGACTAAAAGAGGAACAGATATATCCTTAATGTCTTCTAGGGAATTTAAATGCAGTTTACCACTGAAAAAAGTGTTACATCTATATAAAGGGATTTATCCCAAGGAAATAAATTGTGTACAAAGATTTGTGAGCAAATCTTCATCCCAGTGTAACAAAAGAAAAAAATAAAAGCAATCTAAATGTCTAATCAAGTAGAAGGGTGTCAATGCATAGGCAGTGAAGGATGCAAGGCAGTACCAACGTGCTCACAATGGCTGCACTGAGGGAATGGGAATGACGATGAGTTTTCTTTTTTTAATTTTACACATTCTCTTTAATGTACATATACCATCTTTATAATGAATATGTATTATAAATACAGAAAAATAATGGTATACAGTTTTCTGGTTCAGAGTATTCTATAAAACATCAAGCACTGTGTTAGTTGTGATAATGAAATGAAGGGTTAAAGTAGGTTCTTTTGGAGTGTTATTGGCCGAATTATCACCTCCTCCCAATTCACATGTTGTAGTCCTAAACCCCACTACCTCAGAATATGACTGTATTTGGAAATTGGGTCTTTAAAGAGGTGATTAAGTTAAAATGAGCCCACTGGGGTGGGCCCTAATCCAATCTAACTGGTGTCCTTACAAGAAAAGTAAATGTGGACACACTGAGACACCAGGGCCAGGCATTGGAAAGACTGTCAGGACACAAGGAGAAGGTGGCCATCTACAAGCCAAGGAGAGAGAGGCCTCAGAAAAAACCAAGCCTGCCTACACCTTGAGTTTGGACTTCCATCCTCCAGAACTGTGAGAAAATCAATTTCTTTATTTACGCCACCTGGTCTGAAGTATATTGTTATGGTACCATTAGGAAATTAATATATGAAGTTCGATCACTCTTAAAAATATTGTTTTAGGAAGTTTAATTCCAAGTATCAAATATTGATAACTAAATGTTTGGAACGAAGTTCACTGTTGAGGTGAATACTACTATATCAAATAGAATAATGTTAACAAAATATCCTCATTTCTGTAAATAAAGTGTTATAGAATATGAACAGATATTAAAATAAATCTTTATGTAATGATCTAAACCAAATCTCTACTTTTCATAAGAACCTAAGAGAGAATACTAATAGCATGAGGTACTCTAGAATAATCTGTTTAATTTGATTAGTGTCTGCACAACCTGTGCAATCTTGACAGTCACAACCAAATACTTATAGAGGGCCCATTGCTACATAAGACAGCTATTAAGTGTATTACAGGTATTCCAGAACATAAAGAGCCTATGCCTTCAAACTGACACAAGAGTAGAGAGAGAAAAATCAATTTATCACTAAACAATTCCAAAGTGATATGTATGTTAGAGAGAAAAGATCAAGTGTTATGTGTACAGCTTGCAGAATAGGCTCCAAGAATACAGAAAGATTTCCAGAAAACAAGAGGACAGATGCAATGCTGTAGGAGCCTTGGAGGAATGTACTTCAACCCGGGATCAGGAGAGAAGAAAACGAGACACCATAGTAAGACTAGAGCCTCTGCAGGAAGGAGTTCCTGGTTCATGTGAGGGCAAGAAACCATTTTATTATAAACCTTCAAAGATTAAGAACAAACAAAAGAATAAACAAATAAAAAGCCTCTCTATACAATGCTTAATGGACCAATTCAAAAAGACTCTGATTAAATATGTCCTTGGGCCACTGGATGTCTGCCTTCAAGACAAAGTTACCCACAATCTTGATAGTTCATCCCTGTCAATTAATTTTTCTATTACGTGGAAATGTTTATAAATGGATAAAAAAATACTTTTTTTTTTTTAAGAAACAACCTTAAGACTGGTAGAATTCATATTAATTTATATGGTGGCAAACCCAAGATATATACAGGAGTAGGATGGGCAATATCACATGCATGAGTCTACGTTAGGACCTCACAACATCTTTCCCCCCTCACTCATTAAGATGCCTCTCATACAAAGTCATAAAAACTCCACTATCTTAGTTATTAGGCAAGGTTTTATATAATTTGATAAATCACTTTTAAAGTTACTTAATGTCGCAAAACATTTAGATGCTATATTTCTAGTTATATTTATACCCTGAGGTGACTTCTCATTCTATAAAATTGAAATACTGAATTACTGAACAGTAAATATGCTCAATTTAGAATACATTTTAGGGACCTTTTCAGTGTAAAGAAACCAAATCTTAACTAATAATTATATAACGATCTTTAGTTATAAGTATTATTGATGTTTTCTTTTTGTTTGTTTTGAAAACAGGAAGGTTTTCTGAGGTATAATTCGTTTTAACTCCATGAGTTTTTCATAACAGTTTTATGTTGGAAGGAGCAAGCTGTAAACTCAAATGGAAATATGGTTCTTAACAGCTGTTTCTACTGTTCTGAAAATATCATCCTTCCTATATGATTTTAAAAGTTTCAGGTTCTTTCTCAGCTAATAACACAAGGGAAAAAAAGTTGTTCACATTTTTTTAATTATAATTTTTGAATTTCATGATCAACTGGAAAACATGAAAGGATTTTTTTAAGAGACAGGGAAAAGGGGAGTATTTGTTTATCAATGTGTCTAATGGCGTGCTAAACGCCTTACAAACTTTTATTTAATCCTCCCAAAATGTGAGGTAGAGATTATCCACATTGAACAGATGAAGAAGCAGGCTCAGAAAGGTTCAATAAATCACATAGCAAATAAGGAGAACAACCTGGATTCCTTTCAAAGTCAAGTTCCTCCCCCTATATACACAGGCTGCCTATGCCTACTGTTTGCTGAGCTGCTTTGTTAATTAGGGGAAATCGCTTTGTGACTCTTGTCTTATTTTTAACCTAAAAATCCACTTGCCTTTTTTCTTACTCAAAATTTTATATTTCTCAAACCTATATGATATCACTGTATTTATTATTTATTTATACTTTATTGGACACATATTTCATTATTCTCTTTTATTTAATGTTAGTTTGCTGTTTTTACCCTCCTCTGTTCTTATCACTAAAGCATTACACTATCTAGGAAATAACTTTGTAATAAATAAGACTGAAATTTTATAGGAACCAAAGGCCAGTTATATTGATTTTATCAGTGTACTTAATTCTAAAATAGACAAGGAAAAACAATTCTTAAGTTTTCTGTGAAATACAGAGGCCTGGACGTGGAATCAGGGAAATCTGGCTCTAATCCCTGTTCTTCCAGTGACTAATCACCTTTGACTTAAGGCAGCTACTTCAGGCTTTCTGCATCTCTGTGTCAATGCAATCTTATCCATACTGTCCCACAGAAACAGAATAAGGGTAACACATATAAAGGCATTAAGGACTCTTACCAGGATGGAAAGGTTCAGTTACTATTATTTTATAATTAAATACTGAAAAGACATCAGTGTAACTTCCAGACAGGTTTTAACAATAATAATCATACTTGTATATAATTCACAACAATCATTATTTATTAACGTTCTTCTAAATTTTAAGACACATAGATAATGCCTTATTAGTTCCCATTTCTTAGAATATACCTGGTATAGACCAGAGGGTGTATCCATTGGCAAATGGATTAATAAGGCATTTACATGAAAGCACATACACAGAGAAGACTACCCCGTGTGGTGGGTGAGAGCTTGGACTCTGAAATCTAATTCCTGTTCCACTGCCTAGCACCTGTGTGACTGTGGGTTCCTAGTGGCCTCAGTTTCATCTCTAAAATTAGGGATAATAATCCTATCTACCTCATAAGACTGCTGTAGAGATAAAATGAGAATGCACCACAGACACGCTTTATAACGCCTGGCTCATAATCAGCCCTTGACAAATGTTTGCGATTATTATTATGAGCAAGAAGACAAATCTTTAGGATTGCATGAAACTCTTAAAGTTGTATCTTGCATTAATATATAAGAAGGTTAAGTGATTAGCCCAAGTGATTTATCTGGGGAAAGTTACAGAAAACTTAAAGTAATCATTGGTTTTACAAAAATGCCTTACACTTTACAAAATGACTCATAATAAGATTTAAAAAATTACCTTAAGTAAATGAAATGATTTAAGATATAAAAACTTGATTAATACATACACTTTCAGATATGTCTTTTCTTGAACTTAACCAGGCACAATAGCTCCTGCATTTCACATCATAGTAAGTGTACAAGAGTTTGACTAGTTTATCAGTGCCACTGTAATACATACCAGTCCATCTGTTAGCAGCTTCTTTGGCCACTTCATTTGCTTGACCTGAAAAAAACCCAACCATATATATATAGATTCATCTTTTTTGGAAAAAAAAGCTTAAATAGTGACACTGTATCTCACAAACCTGCTCAACTTCCCAAGGAAATTTTAGATAGTTGCAGTTATATTAGTCATGAATAGAAAGTCAATGTGAACAATTTCCCTTTCCTAAATGTCCACTATTATTGTACTTCCTCTTTAAAAACATGTTTAACCGCGATGTTTCTCAAATAATTTACAACACCAGAAGAAGATAAAATAATTTAAGTTTAATGATAAGCATTTTAGTGTATACATATTAGACAACAATAAACTTGACAATACAATTTTAATGGCCATACAGTAGCCCTGAAGGAGGAAATATTTACTTTATATTTAATTATACTTCTTGCTATTAAATGTTATCTGTATCTATACGATGTCGTTCAAGTTAATCTACACAGCACATAACAATGCCATGATCACCTGGGCATAAATAGTATTCATGATAGCATTTATTTATTTATTGAAATAAAAGTTATATACCAAAGAATTCACCATATTAAAGTGTATTATTCAGCGGTTTTTAGTATATTTACAAGGTTGTACAACCATCACCACTACCTAATTCCAGAACATTCTCATCACCCAAAAGGAAATCCCATACCCATTAGGAGTCAGTCCACTTCCCCCTACCCCCAGCCCCTGGAGACCACTTATCTACTTTCTGTCTCTATGGATTTGCCTATTCTGGACATTTCATATAAATGAAATCATATATGTCTGGCTTCTTTTCACTTGGTACAATGTTTTCAAGCATGTATAAATACTTCATTCCTTTTTACTGCAAATAATATTCCATTGTATGGATATACCACATTTCACTTAGTCACTCATCAGTTGATGGACATTTGGGCTGTTATTACTAATATGAATAATTTAACAATTTTTGTGTGAACATGTTTTCAATTCTTTTGGGTACATACCTAGAGGTGGAATTGCCGGCTCAAATGGTAACTATACATACAACATTTTGGGGAACAGATAACTTGTTTTCCAAAGTGGCTGTATCAACACACCATTGTAAAGCAATTATACTCCAATAAAGATGTTAAAAAACAAAAACAAAAACAAACAAAAAAAACAAAGTGGCTGCATCATTTTCACAATCCCACCAGCAGTCTAAGAGTTCCAACTTCTCCACATCCTCACCAATAATTATTTTGCCTTCTTTTTATTACAGCCATCCTAATGGGTATCTCATTGTGTTGTGATTTGCATTTCCCTAATGACTAATGATGTTGAGCATCTTTCCATATGCTCACTGGCCATTTGTATATTTTCCTTAGAAAAATGTCTATTCAAATCCTTTGTGTTTAAATTTTTTTTTTATTGTTGAGTCCTAAGAGTTTTTTTAATATATATTTTTGATATTGGACACTCGTCAGATACAGGATTTGCAACTATTTTCTCCCATTCTGTGGGTTTTCTTTTCACTTTCTTGACAATGTACTTTGACACACAAAAGTTGTTAATTTTGATGAAGTCAAATTTATCTACTTTTTCTTTGGTTGCTTGAGTTTTGATGTCATATCTAAGAAAACTAGGCTACAGAGACACACATCTATGTTTTTTTCTAAGAGTTTTATAGATTTAGCTCTTATGTTTAGGTCTTTGCTCCACTTGAGTTAATTTTTGTATACAGTGTGAGGTGGGAGGCCAGGTTGATTCATTTGCATGTGGATAACCAGTTGTGCCCAGCATCCTTGGTTGAAAACACTATTTTGTTCTGATTGAATGGTCTTGGTACCCTTGTTCAAAACCTTGTTTACTTCTGGACGCTCAATTCCATTTCATTAACCTATATGTCTATTCTTATACCAGTACCAAATTGCCTTGATTACTCAAGTTTTGTAGTAAGTTTTGAAATTGGGAAATTTGAGTCTTCCAACTTTTTTTTTCCCCAAGGTTCTTTGGCTGTTCTGGGTCCCCTACATTTTCACATGAATTTTAGGACTAATATCAATTTCTGCAGAAAAGAAATTGGAATTTTGGAGGTTTTACAGTTAATCTGTAGACCAATTGGGGGGTACTTCCACCATGACAACATTTAGGTCATTCAGTTCATGAACACAGGATGTCTTTCTATTTATATAGGTCTTTAATTTCATTAAATGTTTTTTAGTTTTCAGTACAAGTCTTGCACTTATTTGATTAATTTTACTGCTAAGTATTTTACTCATTTAGATGCTATTTTAAGTGGAATTCTCTCTTAATTTCATTTTCATGCCGTTTATTGATATTTTATAAAATACAAGTGTTTTTTATATATTGATTTTCTATCTTCCAATCATCTGACCTCACTTGCGAACTCTAATAGTTGTATTTTGCTGTTGTTGTTGTTTTGTGGATTGTTTAGGGGTATCTATCTATCTAAGATCATGTCAACTGCAAATAGAGATAGTTTTCCTTTTTTCTTTTCAATATGGATGCTTTTTATTTCTCTTTCTTACCTAATTGCCCTGGCTTGAATTTCCAGTACAGTGTTGAACAGAAGAGGTGAGAGTGGACATCCTTGGGGAAAGCATACAGCATTTCACCATTCAATACATTAGCTGTTCTATTTACAATAGGCAGGACATAGAAGCAACCTAAGTGTCTATCAACAGATGAATGTTTAAAGAAGATGTGGCACATATATACAATGGAATATTACTCAGCCATAAAAAGAAACGAAATTGAGTTATTTGCAGTGAGGTGGATGGACCTAGAGACTGTCATACAGAGTGAAGTAAGTCAGAAAGAGAAAAATAAATACCGTATGCTAACACATACATATGGAATCTAAAAAAAAAAAAACGGTTCTGAAGAACCTTGGGGCAGGACAGGAATAAAGATGCAGACGTAGAGCATGGATTTGGGGACACGAGGAGAGGGAAGGGTAAGCTGGGACGAAGTGAGAGAGTGGCATGGACTTATATACACTATCAAATGTAAAATAGGTAGCTAGTGGGAAGCAGCCACATAGTGCAGGGAGATCAGCTCTGTACTTTGTGACCACCTAGAGGGGTGGGATAGGGAGGGTGGGAGGGAGACACAAGAAGGAGGAGATATGGGGATATATGTGTATGTATAGCTGATTCACTTTGTTATAAAGCAGAAACTAACACACTATTGTAAAACAATTATACACCAATAAAGATGTTAAAAAAAAAAGTTAGATGTGCATTTTTTTTTTTTTGGCCACACGTGGCATGTGGGATCTTAGTTCCCCAACCAGGGATGGAAGCTGTGCCCCCAGCATTGGCAGCACAGAGTCTTAACCACTGGGCTGCCAGGGAAGTCCCAGCTGTGCATTTTTTACAGATACACTCTTATTAGATTGAGGAAGCTCACTTCTTTTCCCAGTTTGTTGAGTGTTTTTATCACGAAAGGGTGTTGGATTTTATCAAATACTTTGTTTATTGAGACAATTATGTGGGGTTACCTCCACGTTTATTCTATAAATAGGTTGCATTAGATTGATTTTTGTACGTTGAACTAACCTTTCATCCCTGAGATAAATGTCACTTAATCAGGGTGTATAATCCTTTTTATATACTGCTGGATTTGATTTGCTAGAACTTTGTTGACAATACTTACATCTATATTTGTAAGCAATACTTAACTATAGTTTTTTTTTCTTACGAAGTCTTTGGTTTGGGTATCAAGATAATATCAACTTCAGGGACTTCCCTGGCGGTCCAGTGGTTGGGACTTCACCTTCCACTGCAGGGGGTGCAGGTTCGATCCCTGGTTGGGGAGCTAAGATCCCACATGCTTCGTGGCAAAAAAAAAAACAAAAACAAAAACAAACCAAAACATAAAACAGAAGCAATATTGTACAAAATTCAATGAAGACTGTGGAAAAAAATGGTCCACATCAACAACAACAAAAAATCTTAAAAGATAATACCAACTTCAAAGAATGAGTTAGGAAGTGTTCTCTCTTTTCTAATTTTTTTTTAATTGAAAAGTTACTTCTTTAAACTGATAGAATTCACCAGTGTAGACTTGGCTTTTCATTGTAAGAAGTTGTTAATTTCTAACTCAGTCTCTTAACATGTTATACAGCTATTTACAGAGTTCATTTCTGCTTGAGATAGTTTTGGTAATTTGTATCCTTCTAGAAATTTGTTCACTTCATATAACTTATCAAATTTATTGACATACCACTGCTCATAGTATTCCTTTATAGTCTTTTTATATCTGTAAGGTCAACAGTGATCCTTCTCTTTCATTCCTGATTTTAGTAATTTGAATCTTCCTTTTTTCCTGGTCAGTCTAGCCAAAGTTTGTCAATTTTGTTGATCTGCTTAAAGAACCAACCTTTGGTTTTATTGACTTTCTCTTGTTTTTCGATTCTCTAGCTCTTTTATTTCTGTTCTACTCATTTTATTTCCTTTCTTATATCTGCTTTGGGTTTAGTTTGCTCTTCTTTTTCTAGTTTCTTAAGATAGAAGGCTAGGTTTTTGATTTGAGAGTTTTCTCTATTTTTTAACATAGGCATTAAAATATTAATAAATTTCCCACTGAGCAATGCCTTCATTACACCCAGTAAGTTTTGTATGTTTTCATTTTCACTATCTCATAGTATATCCTAATTTCCCTTGTGATTTTGTTTGAGCCATCCCTTTTGGCAGTGTGTTGATTAATTTCAACATATTTGTGAATTTCCCAAATTTCCTTCTGTAATTTATCTGATAACATTTCACTGTCATCAGAAAACATACTTTGTATTATCAATCCATTTAAATTTATTGGGATTTAAGCTTAACATGTGGTCTACCTTGAAAAATATTTCATGTGCACTTGAGAAGAATGTGTCCCCTGCTGTTGTTGAATGTTCTATAGAGATTTAGTTGGTTTGTAGCATTAAGTCTTCTAATTTCTTGCTTATGTTCCATCTTGCTATTCTATTTCATTCTTTATTCAAAATGGAGTATTTAAATTTTAAACTATTATTGTTGAATTGTCTATCCCTTCAATTCTTTTGGTTTTTGCTTATGTATTTTGGTTCTCTATTGTTAAGTGCATATATGTTTGCAATTGTAATATCTTCTTGAAGAGTTGATCCTTTTATCATTACAATTATAAACTGTACTTCTTTGTCTCTAGTAACAATTTTTGTCTTAAAATCTATTTTCTCTGATATTGGTTTAGCCACTCTAGCTTGCTTTTGGTTATTGTTTTCATGGAATATCTTTTTCCAGCTTTTACTTTTACCGTATTTGCGTCCTTGAGTCAAATGTGACTCTTCTGTAGATAGTATATAGTTTATGTGTTTTTAAACTATTCTGCCAATCCCTGCCTTCTAATTGGAGAGTTTAATCCATTTACATTTAATACAATTACTGACAAAGTAGGATTTACATCTGCCATTTGCTATTTATTTTCTATAAGTCATATGAATTTTTGTTCCTCAATTCTTCCACAATTGCATCATTTTATGTTAAATGGATATTTTAATGTATCAGTTTAATTCCTTTTGGGGATGTTTTCTTAGTGATTGTCCTGGGGATTACTATTAACATCTTAATTGAATTAATACCAATAGTACACAAAAGTTTTGCTTCTATGTAGCTCCATTCCCCTCCCCACTTTTATGCTGTTATTGTCACAAGATATATTTTATACATTGTGTGCCCAACAACATGTTTATCAGTATTGCTTTATGCAGCTGTAATTTAAATCAGATAGTACATAAGAGATACAAACAAAAATACACATATACTGTCCTTCAGATTCACCTATGTAAATCTACTTTATCGCTTCATGTTGATCAAGTTACTGTCTAGTGTGCTTTCACTCCAATGAGAAGGACTTCCATTTTTTTTTTTTTTAAGGGCAGGTCTGCTAATGACAAACTCTTTCACTTATTTCCCTCAGACTATCTTACTTTGCCCTTCATTTTTGAAGGAAAATACTTCTGTATATAGAATTCTTGGTTGACAGTTTTTTCTTGCAGCACTTTGAATATGTCAGCTCAATGTCTCTGGCTTCTATGGCTTCTAATAAGAAAAAAGCTGTTAATCTGACTGAAGATCCCTTATATATGATAAGTTGCTTCTTTCTTATTGCTTTCAAGCTTCTGTTTATCTTCTGACAATTTGATTATGGTGAGCCTATGTGTGGATCTCTTTGAGGTTGTCCTAATTGGAGTTTATTAAGCTTTTTGGATGTGTAGATTAATGTTTTTCATCAAATTTGGGGCATTTTCAGCCTTATTCTTTTGGCCCTTTCTCTCTCATCACTTTCTGGGACTACCATTGTGAGTATGTTGGCATTCCTGATGCCATACCACAGGTCTCTAAGACTCTGTTAATGTTTCTTCACTCTTTTTGATTTCTGTTCCTCAGATTGGATTATCTCTATTGAACTATCTTCAAGTTACTGATTCTTTCTTCTGCCTGCTCAAATCTGCTGTTAATACTTCCAGTGAATGTTTTACTTAGTTACTATAGTTTTCAGCTCCAGAATTTCCATTTGGTTCCTTCTTAATAATTTCTACCTCTTTATTGATATTCTCTACAGTAAACCCCCTACATATGAAACTTCAAGTTGTGAACTTTCAAAGATGCGAACGTGTGTTTGCATGTCCAATCAAGTAAGTTAGTTCACATATCTGGCATACACTGTCATGTGCATGCATCCTCTACAAGTGGTTGTGCTTTTGTGTACTTTACTTACAGTACTATATACAGTAAAATAGTACAGTATCTTTATTTCAAGCCAAGGATGCCCAGAAGCAAGCATAAGAGCAATGGTGATGTAGCTGGTACAGCTAAGAACCGCCAAGCAATAACAATGGAAACAATAGTGAAAATAATTGAGAGAGTGGAATGAGGCAAAAAGATGGAATTGGAGGCCCAGAGAAAGGATGAAGAGAGACAAGAGGAAGAAGAAGTAACTGAAGAACCGTAGAGATTCATGATGCAGGATATGGCAAGGGGATTTTCTTTATTTGAGGAGGCACTGTTAGTTTTTGAGGCACAGGACCCGAATGTTGAAGCATCTGTTCAGAATTCAATCTAGTGCTACTGTGTCACCTATGATGAGAAAAAAAGAGCTATGACCCAGACATCACTGGATCGCTTTTTCAAGAGGGTAGACAGAATTGAATCCAGCAAGGAACCAGAAACTGTGCCATCAACTTCAGGCGTGAGTGAAATTGCAGCTTGCCCTCCGTCTCCTATTGCTGACGATCCTTCAGCTCTGCCATCTCCCACCTCCTCTCCCTCCTCCAGTCAGTAACTCTTCTTGCCTGTTCACTCGATGCCAGCCCCTGTATGCCAGCTGTTGTACTGTACTACTGAACTTTTCAAGTACTGTAAGGTTAAAAATGTTTTATTTTTTGTGTTTGTTTTTTATGTATTATTTGTGTGAAAAGTATTATAAACCTATTACAGTACAGTACTTTATAGCCGATAGTGTTAGTTGGGTACCTAGGCTAACTTTGCTGGACTTAGACCAAACTGGACTTATGAACATGCTCTCAAAACAGAACTTGTTCGTATGTAGGGGACTTACTGTATTTGGTGAGATATCATTCTCAGACTTTCCTTTAGTTCCTTAGATGTATTTTTCTTTAGCTCTTTTAACATATTTAAAATAGCTGATTTAAAGTCCAAAATCATGCATGAGCCATATTTTCTTGTTTCTTTTCATGTCTTGCAATTTTTTGTTGAAAACTGGACATTTAAATTAATATAATGTTGCAACTCTGGAAATCAGATTCTTCCCACCTTCCCAGGGTTGCTGTTTCTGCTACCTGTAGTTATTGATAATTTAGTGATTTCTCTGAACTAATTCTGTAAAGTCTATATTCTTTGTTATGTGTGGCTACTGAAGTCTCTAGTCACTTTGCTTACTGATCAGCCAATGATTGAACAGAGATTTCCTTAAACACCAGGACTAAATCTTCAAGTCTTTGCTGAGAGTCTGTGTGTGTGTGTGCTGGGGCAGGTGTCAACAATACTCAGGCAATTTACAACTCTGCTTTAGCCTCCACTTCTGTACAGAGTGTCAAGGTCAGCTAGCAGTGGGAGATTAGGACCATCTCAGGTCTTTTCTGAGAATGTGCACAGCCCAAGGTGTGCATGTGGCATTCTAGATTTCCAGGAATATGCTGATTTCAAGGCACCTATAAACATCTCTTTTGGCCTCTCCTTTTAAACTTTTTGGTTAGTCTACTCTTTTCCTTAACTGTTATTCATCACCCAAGACAGCTATGAAGTTAAAACTCTTGCCTGTAATTGTTTTAGACAAACGCTCCCCAGGAAGATGCTGTTAGTGATGGGCATACTCCAAGTCAGGTAAAAAAAAAAACAGTCCTTTCTATTGGTGGCTTTTAGGGAAGCACCAGAGATGCCAAATAATGACAATTCTTTTGGAGTGAGGGTCTTAAAGAGCTCCAGGTCCATTCTATTCCCTTGATACCAAGAAGGCAGGGCTGTTATTTTTCAAGATTATTGTTGAGCTGGAGAGTAGGAGAGGAGAATAGGGCAAGTTAAACACCACAAAGCTTGCTCTTCATGCAGAGATCTGGCCATTTTTCTTGAACAGGCAATTCTTCATTTAGTTTCTAAAATTCTGGAAAAGTTGTAACAATATTTGCCAGCTTTCATGGAAGTGTACATTTTCAAAGGTCCTTACTCCACCATTTTCATTGTCATCTGGGCATTTATTTCTAAGAAAATCTCTTAAGTACTTCTAAGATTTACTTTCCAAACCCTTTATTGTGATAATTCAGTTTTTACTACAACTTATTTTATCTGTTCTCACTTAAATAATGTTCAGAGTACCTAAAATAAAAATTTATTATTGCTTTTACTTCTCATTTCTTGGATATTTGCAACTAATCTTGTTAATACCTGTTTAGTGATATCAATAATTCAATTGGCATGATGAAATATAAACATTTCCTGCAGGAATTATTGAGAAATAAGAGATAATACATAGTTCTATCTACATGAACATAAGGGTTACAGCTATTACCAGCAGAAAACTTGTTTCAAAATAAGCCATGACGGACTTAGAGATAAGCCTGATTATTATAATTTGGGTGCTATAGCCATGTTATTAAGAACTGAATCCTATTAAATTTGTGAAACTCATAATCCTTTAATCTAGTATAATCTGTTCTGCAATAACACGATGGCCAAATCCTATGAAGCCCATCATTATCAAAAGGCATATTTTAAAAACAATAATCTTGGGGGAAACCTTCAAGATGGCAATGAGTAAGATGTGGAGATCACCTTCCTCCCCACAAATACATCAAAAATACATCTACACGTGGAACAACTCCTACAGAACACCTACTGAATGCTGGCAGAAGACCTCAGACTTCCCAAAAGGCAAGAAACTTCCCACGTACCTGGGAAGGGCAAAAGAAAAAAGAAAAAACAGAGACAAAAAAATAGGGATGGGACCTGCGCCTCTGGGAGGGAGCTGTGAAGGAGGAAACGTTTCCACACACTAGGAAGCGGGGACGGGGATTGGCGGGGGGGAGTTTTGGAGCCACGGAGGAGAGCGCAGCAACAGGGAGGGGTGCAGAGCGCAAAGCGGAGAGAATCCCGCACAGAGGATCAGTGCCAACCAGAACTCCCCAGCCTGAAACGCTTGTCTGCCCACTGGGGTGGTGTAGGGGCTGGATGCAGAGGCTTGGGCTTCAGAGGTCAGACCCCAGGGAGAGGACTGGCATTGGCTGTGTGAAGACAGCCCGAGGGAGCTAGTGTGCCACAGCTGAGGGAGTCTGGGAAGAAGCCTGGGTCTGCCAGAGATGCAAGGGACCATTGTTGTGGGGTGTGCAAGGAGAGGGGCAGGCCTGTCATAGGAGCTTCTTGCTCCGTGTGCTCAGATGGCAGAAAACTGCCTACACAAGCTCCAGGGGAGAGTGAGCTGTGGCTGTTATTTCGGACCCCGGAAGCAGGCACAATGGCTACTGCTGCGGACACGATGGCTACTGCTGCTGCTGCCACCAAGGGTTCTGTGAGCAAGTGCAAGTCACTGCCCACACCTTCCTGGGAGCCTGTGCAGCCCACTACTGCTGAGGGTCCTGTGATCTGAGGCCAACCTCCCCGGGAGAGCGCATGGTGTACCTCAGGCTGTTGCAAACTTCCTGCTGGCCTCTGCTGCCACAGGCACTCCCCGCACATCCCAATGGTGACTGCTGTATCCCTCCCTTCCCCGGGACTGAGTGAGCAAGTGAGCCCTAATCAGCCACTGCTTCGCTTCCTCTTGCCTGGGTGGGGAACAGACGCCTGAAGGTGGCCCACACAAGATGCAGGGCCAAAACCAAAGCTGAACTCCAGCGGCAGTGCGACCAAAGAAGAGAGAGGGAAATATGCCCTTGCAGCCAGAGGAACAGCGGATTAAATCCCTGCAGTCGCCTTGGTAAACCCTGCATCTGTGGAATATATGAATAGACAAGGAGTGTTCCCACAATTGAGGCTGCAGACTTTGGGGGTAACTGTGGACTTTGGGGTCAAGTACACATGGGAGGCAGGCCAGATCAGAGTCTGAGCTGGCCCCACAGTGCCCATAGCAGGTCCAGAGACTGACCTAGAAGTACTGGGGACGTCCTGGGCAGGCTGTGGCTCACTGTGGGGGCAGGACACTGACAGCTGAAGGTCCAGGAAAATACTATTATTATTATTTTTCTTTGTTTTCTTCTGTTGTTCTTCTTTTATTAACTGTTCTTTTTTTTTAAATTTATTTATTTATTTTTGGCTGTGCTGGGTCTTCGTTTCTGTGCGAGGGCTTTCTCCAGTTGCGGCAAGCGGGGGCCACTCTTCATCGTGGTGCGCGGGCCTCTCACTATTGCGGCGTCTCTTGTTACGGAGCACAGGCTCCAGACGCGCAGGCTCAGTAGTTGTGGCTCACGGGCCTAGTTGCTCCGCGACATGTGGGATCTTCCCAGACCAGGGCTCGAACCTGTGTCCCCTGCATTGGCAGGCAGATTCTCAACCACTGCGCCACCAGGGAAGCCCTTAACTGTTCTTTTAATTTTTACTTTTATTTACTTCTTCCTTTCTTTTTTATCCTTTTATTTTTAATATTAAACATTTTCTTCTATTTCTACTTTACTGTCTCATTATATTGTGTTTTTTTCCTTGCCTTTGTTTTTTTCCCTTGATTTGCTTTACTTTTATCTTCTTTTTAACTATATTTTCTATTTTTCTATTTTTACTTTACTTTTTTGCCGTTTTGTGTTTTTTCCTTTTGCTTTCTTCTTTCGTCTTTATCTTTTTTTTGGTTCTGTGTGTTTTATGCTTTCTTTGCCTTTTTTTTAGTTTGCTTTCTGCTTTTTATTTGTTTTCGGTTTTTGTAGTTTAGTTTTAGTGTTTGTTTTCGTTTTTGGGCTCATTTATTTGTTTGCTTGTTCTCTTTTTTTTGTTTTCTCTCTTTTTTTTTCTTGTGTGTGTGTTTCTTTGTGTGTTTTTCTCTGTTTGGTTTTTCTTTTACCATTTGTATTGGGGTTTTGTTTCTCTGTTCATTTTCTTTTCTTTCTTTTTTTTCCTTTTCTTCTGTGCCTTGAGGCTTGTGGGGTTTTGGTGCTCCGGCCAGGGGTTGGGCCTGAGGCTCTGAGGTTGGAGAGCTGAGTCTAGGACATTGGACCACTAGAGAACTCCCGGCCCCTGGGAATATTAATCAGTGAGAGCTCTCCCAGGGGTCTCCATCTCAACACTAAGACCTGGCTCCACCCAACAGCCAGCAAGCTTCAGTGCTGGATGACTCATGCCAAAAAACTAGCAAGACAGGAACACAACCCCACCGATTAGCAGACAGGCTGCCTAAAGTCATACTAAGCTTACAGACACACCAAAACACACAACCAGATGCGTCCCTGCCCATCAGAGGGACAAGACCCAGCTCCACCCATCAGAACGCAGGTACCAGTCTCCAGCACTAGGAAGCCTACACAAGCCACTAGACCAACCTCACCCACTGGGGGCAGACACCAGAAGTAAGAGGAACTATGACACTGCAGCCTGTGGAAAGGAGAACCCAAACACAGTAAGTTAAACAAAATGAGAAGACAAAGAAATATGCTGCAAATGAAGGAGCAAGGTAAAAACCCAAAAGACCAAACAAATGAAGAGGAAATAGGCAGTCTACCTGAAAATTAATTCAGAGTAATGATAGTAAAGATGATCCAAAATCTCGGAAATAAAATGAAGAAAATACAAGAAACATTTAACAAAGAGCTAGAAGAACTAAAGAGCAAACAAACAGTGATGAACAACACAGTAACAGAAATTAAAAATACTCTAGAAAGAATCAATAGCAGAATAACTGAGGTAGAAGAACGGATAAGTGAGCTGGAAGATAGAATGGTGGAAATAACTGCTGTAGAGCAGAATAAAGAAAAAAGAATGAAAAGAATTGAGGACAGTCTCAGAGACCTCTGGGACAACATTAAAGGCACCAACATTTGAATTATAGGGGTCCCAGATGAAGAAGAGAAAAAGAAAGGGTCTGAGAAAATAACTGACAAGATTATAGTTGAACACATCCCCAACATGGGAAAGGAAATAGTCAATCAAGTCCAGGAAGCACAGAGCATCCCATACAGGATAAACGCAAGGAGAAACACGCTGAGACACATATTAATCAAACTATCAAAAATTAAATACACGGCTTCCCTGGTGGCACAGTGGTTAAGAATCTACCTGCCAAAGCAGGGGACACAGGTTTGAGCCCTGGTCGGGGAAGATCCCACATGCCACAGAGCAACTAAGCCCATGTGTCACAACTACTAAGCCTGCACTCTAGAGCCCGCGAGCCACAACTACTGAAGCCCGGGCACCTAGAGACGGTGCTCCACAACAAGAGAAGCCACCACAACGAGAAGCCCCCACACCGCAACGAAGAGTAGGCCCTGCTCGCCGTAACTAGAGAAAAGCCTGAGCACAGTAACGAAGACCCAACGCAGCCAAAAATTAAAAACAACAAAAAAAATTAAATACAAAGAAAAAACATTAAAAGCAGCAAGGGAAAAGCAACAAATAACATACAAGGGAATCCCCATAAGGTTATCAGCTATTTTTTCAGCAGAAACTCTGCAGGCCAGAAGGGAGTTGCAGGATATATTTAAAGTGATGAAAGGGAAAAACCTACAACCAAGATTACTCTACCCAGCAAGGATCTCATTCAAATTCGACAGAGAAATCAAAAGCTTTACAGACAAGCAAAAGCTAAGAGAATTCAGCAGCACCAAATGAGCTGTACAACAAATGCTAAAGGAACCTCTCTAAGCGGGAAACACAAGAGAAGAAAAAGACCTACAAAAACAAATACAAAACAATTAAGAAAATGGTAATAGGTACATACATATCAATAATTACCTTAAATGTGAATGGATTAAATGTTCCAACCAAAAGACACAGACTGGCTGAATGGATACAAAAACAAGACCCATATACACACTGTCTATAAGAGACCCATTTCAGACCTAGGGACACATACATACTGAAAGTGAGGGGATAGAAAAAGATATTCTATGCAAATGGAAATCAAAAGAAAGCTGGAGTAGCAATACTCATATCAGATAAAACAGACTTTAAAACAAAGATTATTACAACAGACAAAGAAGGACACTACATAATAATCAAGGGATCAATCCAAGAAGAAGATATAACAATTGTAAATATTTATGCACCCAACATAGGAGCACCTCAATACATAAGGCAAATACTAACAGCCATAAAAGGGTAAATCGACAGCAACACAATCATAGTAGGGGACTTTAACACCCCACTTTCACCAATGGACAGATCATCTAAAATGAAAATAAATAAGGAAACACAAGCTTTAAATGATACATGAAACAAGATGGACTTAATTGATATTTATAGGACATTCCATCCAAAAACAACAGAATACACTTTCTTCTCAAGTGCTGATGGAACACTCTCCAGGATAGATCACATCTCGGGTCACAAATCAAGCCTCAGTAAATTTCAGAAAACTGAAATCATATCAAGCATCTTTTCTGACCACAACGTTATGAGATTAGAAATCAATTACAGGGACTTCCCTGGTGGCGCAGTGGTTAGGAATCTGCCTGCCAGTGCAGGGGACACAGATTTGAGCCCTGGTCTGGGAAGATCCCACATGCCGCAGAGCAACTAAGCCTGTGCACCACAACTACTGAGTCTGTGCTCTAGAGCTCGCGAGCCACAACTACTGAACCGTGTGCAAGAACTACTGAAGTTCCCATGCCTAGAGCCTGTGCTCCACCACAAGAGAAGCCACCACAATAAGAAGCCCACGCACTGCAATGAAGAGTAGCCCCCGCTCGCTGCAGCTAGAGAAAGGCCATGTGCAGCAACAAAAGACCCAATGCAGCCAAAAAAAAAAAAAAATCAATTACAGAAAAGAAAACTGTAAAAAACACAAACAAATGGCAGCTATACAACACGCTACTAAATAACCAAGAGATCACTGAAGAAATCAAACTGGAAGTCAAAAAATACCTAGAGGCAAATGACAACGAAAACACAATGACCTAAGACCTATGGGATGCAGCAAAAGCAGTTCTAAGAGGGAAGTTTATAGCAATACAAACTTACCTCAAGAAACAAGAAAAATCTCAAATAAACGAAATAGAAGCAAAGAAAACAACAGTAAAGATCAATAAAAGTAAAAGCTGGTTCTCTGAGTAGATAAATGATAGCCAGACTCATCAAGAAAAAAAGGGAGAAGACTCAAATCAGTAAAATTAGAAATGAGAAAGGAGAAGTTACAACAGACACCACAGAAATACAAAGCATCCTAAGAGATTACTACAAGCAACTATATGCCAACAAAATGGACAACCTGGAAGAAATGGACAAATTCTTAGAAAGGTATAACCTTCCAAGACTGAACCAGGATGAAAGAGAAAATATGAACAGACCAATCACAAGTAATGAAATTGAAACTGTGATTAAAAATCTTCCAACAAACAAAAGTCCAGGACCAGATGGCTTCACAGGTGAATTCTATCAAACATTTAGAGAAGAGCTAACACACATCCTTCTCAAACTCTTCCAAAAAATTGCAGAGGAAGGAACACTCTCAAACCCATTCTACGAGGCCACAATTACCCTGATACCAAAACCAGACAGAGATACTACAAAAAAAGAAAATTACAGACCAATATCACTGATGAATATAGATGCAAAACTCCTCGACAAAATACTAGCAAACAGAATCCAACAACACATTAAAAGGATCATACACCATGATCAAGTGGGATTTATCCCAGGGATGCAAGGATTCTTTGATATATGCAAATAATCAATGGGATACACCATATTAACAAACTGAAGAATAAAAGCCATATGATCATCTCAATAGATGCAGAAAAAGCTTTTGACAAAATTCAACACCCATTTATGATAAAAACTCTCCAGAAAGTGGGCATAGGGGGAACATACCTCAACATAATAAAGGCCATGTACAACAAACACACAGCAAACATCATTCTCAATGGTGAAAAACTGAAAGCATTTGCTCTAAGATCAGGAACAAGACAAGGATGTCCACTCTTACCACTATTATTCAACATAGTTTTGGAAGTCTTAGCCACGGCAATCAGAGAAGAAAAAGAAATAAAAGGAATACAAATTGGAAAAGAAGTAAAATGGTCACTGTTTGCAGATGACATGATACTATACATTGAAAATGCTAAAGATGCCACCAGAAAATTAGTAGGGGTAATCAATGAATTTGGTAAAGTTGCAGGATACAAAATTAATGCACAGAAATCTCTTGCATTCTTATACACTAACAACAGAAGATCAGAAAGAGAAATTAGGGAAACAATCTCATTCACCGTTGTAACAAAAAGAATAAAATACCTAGGAATAAACCTACCTACGGAGGTATAAAAGACCTGTATAAGAAAACTATAAGACACTGATGAAAGAAATCAAAGATGACACAAACAGATGGAGAGATATACCATGTTCTTGGATTGGAAGAATCAATATTCTGAAAATGACTATACTACCCAAAGGAATCTACAGATTCAGTGCAATCCCTATCAAATTACCAATGGCATTCTTCACAGAACTAGAACAAAAAATCATAAAATTTGTACGGAGACACAAAAGACCCCAAATAGCCAAAGCAACCTTGAGAAAAAAAGAAAAATGGAGCTGGAGGAATCAGACTCCCTAACTTCAGACTATACTACAAAGCTACAGTAATCAAAACAATATGGTACTGGCACAAAAACAGAAATATAGATCAGTGGAACAGGATAGAAAGCCCAGAGATAAACCCACTCACCTATGGTCAACTGATCTATGACAAAAGAGGCAAGGATATATAATGGAGAAAAGACAGTCTCTTCAATAAGTGGTGCTGGGAAAACTGGACAGCTACATGTAAAAGAATGAAATTAGAACACTCCCTAACGCTATACACAAAAATAAACTCAAAATGGATTCAAGACCTAAATGTAAGACCAGACACTATAAAATTCTTAGAGGAAAACATAGGAAGAACACTCTTTGACATAAATCATAGCAAGATCTTTTTTGACCCATCTCCTAGAGTAATGGAAATAAGAACAAAAATAGACAAATGGGACCTAAGGAAACTTAAAAGCTTTTGCACAGCAAAGGAAACCATAAACAAGATGAGAAGACAACCCTCAGAATGGGAGAAAATATTTGCAAACGAATCAACAAAGGATTAATCTCCAAAATATACAAACAGCTCATGCAGCTCAATATCAAAAAAGAAAGAAACCCAATAAAAAATGGGTGGAAGAGCTAAGTAGACATTTCTCCAAAGAAGACATACTGATGGCCAAGAGGCATGTGAAAAGATGTTCAGCATCACTAATTATTAGAGAAATGCAAATAAAAACTACAATGAGGTATCACCTCAGAATGAGGTGAATAGTCAGAATGGCCATCATCAAAAAATCTACAAACAATAAATGCTGGAGAGGGTGTGGAGAAAAGGGAACCCTCTTGCACTGTTGGTGGGAATGTAACTTGATACAGTCACTATGGAGAACAGTTTGGAGGTTCCTTAAAAAACTAAAAATAGAATTACCATATGACCCAGCAATCCCACTACTGGGCATATACCCAAAGAAAAACATAATTCAAAAAGACACATGCACCCCAATGTTCACTGCAGCACTATTTACAATAGCCAGGTCATGGAAGCAACCCAAATGCCCATTGACAGAAGAGTGGATAAAGAAGATGTGGTATGTATATGCAATGGAATATTACTCAGCCATAAAAAGGAACGAAATTGGGTAATTTGTAGAGATGTGGATAGACCTAGAGACTGTCATACAGAGTGAAGTAAGTCAGAAGGAGAAAAACAAATATAGCATATTAATGCATATACGTGGAATTTAGAAAAATGGTACAGATGAACTGGTTTGCAAGACAGAAACAGAGATACAGACATAGAGAAGAAACATATGGACAGCAAGTGGGGAAAGGGTGGGTGGGATGAATTTGGAGATTGGGATTGACATATATACACTAATATGTATAAAATCGATAACTAATGAGAACCTGCTGTATAGCACAGGAAACTCCACTTTGCTGTACAGTAGAACCTAACAACACTGTAAAACAACTATACTCCAATTAAAAAAATAAAAAGAAAGAAAGAAAGAAAGAAAGAAAAACAATAATCTCATTGGGGAAAGGGGATTTGGGGTGAGTCAAGTTAAAACCTAAAAAGTTCTCTAGATTTAGTGATAAGGAGATTACTGCCATTTACTACTTACATATCTAAAATTCTTGAATCTGTGGGTTTATAGTTTTAATCAAATTTGAAAAAAATTTAGCCTTATTTCTTCAGATACGTATTTCTTCAGGTATTTTTCTGTCCTGAAACACCCCTGCCCTACCCCCACCCCCAACATACACTCCTTTTGGGACTCCAATTACACATATATTGGGGTCACTGAACTTGTCTTATATCTCAGGGATGCTATTTTTCATTAAAAAAATTTTTTTTTCCTGAGTTTCATTTTGGGTAGTTTCTGTTGCCATGTCTTTAAATACACTAATCCTTTCTTCTGTGGAAGTTTAATCTGTTGTTAATCCAATCCAGTGTATTTTTCTTTTCAGACACTGTATTGTTCATCTCCAAAAGTTTGACTTGTGTCTTTTTTATATCTTCAATGTCTCTACTTAACTTTTTGAACATATAGAATACATTTATAATAATTATTAATGTTATGGTCTTCTAATTCTACTATCTGTGTCAATTCTGGGTTAGTTTTGATTGGAGGATTATTTTTCTCACTAACATTTATGTTTTTCCTACTTCTTTGCATGCCTGGTAATCTTTCATTGTATGCCAGACATTATGAATTTTACCTTGCTGGGTGCTAGATATTGTTGTACTCCTATAAATATTATTGAGCTTTGTTCTGGAATGCATTTAAGTTATTTTACAGTAGTTTGTTGCCTTCAAGACTTGCTCTTATGGCTTGTTAGGGGGGTTGACAGCAGAGCTCAGTCTAGGGCTAAGTACTACCTTCTACTGAAGCAAGACCTTCTTGAGTACTCTACTCAATTCCTTGTGAATTATAAATTTTTCTAATCTGGCTGGTGAGAATAGACACATTCCTGGTCCTGTGTGAGTGCCTGGCACTGTTCCTTCTAGTCCTTTGAGATGGTTCTTTCCCCAGTTTTGGGTAGTTTCCTCATATGCGTGCATAGAATACTTGAGAGGAACCCTCTCTAGATACCCAAGGTTCTCTTTCTGTGTTACTCCCTCCTCTCTAGTATGGTATCCTGTGAACTCTATCCACGTTGGTCTCCCTGATTCTCAGTTCCACGTCCTTGACTCAGGGAGTCTGCAGGTCTCTGCCTAGGTTCTCCTTCCTTGTGTTGCAGCCAGGAAACTCTCGCAACAAAATAAGCTGGGACAATTGTAAGGCTTACTTTGTTTCCTTTTTCTAGGAATCGCTTCCCTTTGCTGTCTGATGTCAAGTATCTTGAAAACCATTATTCCATATATTATGTTTGTTTTTGTTTTTATGTGGGAGGATAAATTCAGTACATTACTACTCCATCTTGGCTGAAAGTCAAAGTGCCACATTTGAATAAACTTCTGTTAGCTGTTCTGAATTTTAAAAGCAGAGGACAGGACATCACTCTATAAAAGTATGAACTAAAGTTAGTATAAAAATCCTTTCTATAGGTATACAGGCTCTGACAGTTTTTTTTTCTTCTGATTGTAGTTCCATAGCTTTCCATAGAAAAAGAAATCCTACCGTCACATCTAAAATATATTTATGAAATAATGTAATTATTCTACATATCTACTGTCTATTAAATATGCAATAATTTTCTATAATTATGTATTCTATAAAAATAGATGATTTTTAAATGGAATTAAAAAGTAATAGCACAAAGCTGCTTTGATGTGCTTGTATTCACTGAGGGTCATTTGATATTACTTAAAACTTTAAAACAGATTAAAGTGGTTAACTTTGTAGCACATTCGGTTAGTACTTTCTTCTGCAGGAAGATGATAAATGAAATGAATCCATGGGCAGCACGAAAGAGCTCACATGTCTCCCCAAGTACTTAATTCACAGAAAATGACTGGCTCAGAGGGTTCTTCTGCCTCCACTTTGCTTTGAAAATCACCCTGGGTGATCAGCTGAACCAGGGCTACTACATATTATCTAGGCCGTGCATGGACTACATGTACTTGCATGGCATCTCCTGGAGTTGAGCAAAGCGGAACCTGTCTCTAAAATTAAGTTTAACTTTAGATTATACTAACTGAACTGTTTAAATTTTTTTTTTACTTGTAAGGAATACCATCAAACTTAATTGTAACCAAACTATTCTCAGGTTAATTTTAAAATACCAAATATTTTCAATTTCTCTCAAAGCCTTCAATCACATACTATAATATCAGTTTTTCTAGATGTTTCACTTGATAAAGTTTCCTAAATGAAAAGACAGGCTAAAACAGAAAAATATGAGGAAAGTTATGCATACTTTTCTAAGCAATTAAATGCAGTATCTTTCATTTCCTCAAATATTCAAAATTCTATCTTTACATAAATGTAAAAAATATACTGAAAATGAAGCTTTGGGGACTCTGTTTTAAAAGTAAGGAAAAACATCATTGGAATATTTAAAAGGCAAGTCAACACACAGACTACTTTTCTGCAACTTGTAAACTCGTATTTTTTGGTATTACTTTTCCTAGAAGATAATGGTGGATTTCTTTCCAGAGTCAAGGTACTTGAGGCCAACTTAACTCCTTCTCTGACTTCTCAGTTTCCTAAGCCTATATTTTATGTCTTTATCCTTCTACCCCACCGACTGTCCTTATTCTTGAAATGCTCATAATTTCAAAGCTGTCACTGTTCAGTTCTTTAACATTAAGGCTCCTAATGCAAATATTAATGCAATATTAGTATTATTAAGGGCTTTATTTTCTCATATACGTGGAGAATGGTTACCAGGCAACCAGAAGTATAAAGTATCTTTGTTAGCAAAGTTAAAAACCCTCAACGTGTAATACAAACTTACGTATTTCTTCCACAACTTGCGGGTCACATTCTTTGTATTTTTCTACTTCGGCCTTTAGCTGTTCCCTTTGGTCTCGAAGTGAAGAAAGCTCTTTTACTAGCAAGGTTCGCTCTTCCTGTATTCAAAATAACATTATGTACAATTAAGACAAACAAAATGCCATAAGTTTATACATTTTATAAACATTTTCATTTTATTTTCTCATAACTGATACGCATTAGGTTTTGACGATATTATATATACACATACGTATATATTCACAGTATAAGAACAAACTCAATTCTCATTTTTCTCTGCAATCTCAATTATCTTATATAAATGTTAACTGAATGGAAATTAGTATGTAGAATGGAATGTTCATAAATAGATGAGAGGTTACCAATTATGTCTGAACTCAAAAGAGGACTGTCATCACATTAGGAAAAAAATTGTACCACTTCTTGGGTAGTTTCACAAGACTGTATCTATATATATGTAAGTAATATTTTATGGCAACATCAATCATTATAAAATTTTCCTTGAAAGTGTTCTAGGTAATTTTCCAGACTTAAGGATGATTAACCTTTAAAAATATCAGAAATAACAGAACTGTAGCTTGTGACCTCCCATCACTTTCCTTTAAAGGTAAACCAGAATAAAGCTTTTACACAAAATGATCCAATAAACACTATCTGAAATTTCTAGCCACAGTTTTCACTAACAGGTAGAAGTAATAGTGCTATCGGTATTCAGTTCATATGTGTGAAAAATAAGTCCAAATAAAAACCAAATACTGGAAAAGGTTACGGTACAGAATTATAGGAAAAGTCTGAGGCAAAACCAAATAAGAGTTCAAACTGCCTGATGGGACTTGTTTAAGGTTCCTTGCTAGCTTGTATTTTTGTACTTGTATTTTTCTACTTTTGCCTTAAGCTATTCTCATTGGTTCCAAGTGAAGAAAGCTACTTTTGCTAGCAGTTATATAACAGAATGCATGTACAGAGCTCTGAAGTAGCAGAGTCCAACAGAACTGTGCAATGACAGAAATGTTCTAGACTGGTGTTCTCCAATGCAGGAAACATGAACTACATAGGGATACTGAGTACATGAAATGTGACTGTTACTGAGAAACTGAATTTAATCGTATTTAATTTTAATTCAAATGTAAATCGCTACATATGATTAGTGTATACCATATTAGCATAGCATAGGAGAGATTTAAAAATAACTACAATATAAGATGATCATTATTTGCTATTAACACCCAAATTATACATACTCCACAATGAAAAACAAGAGGAGAAAAAGCTAATGAAGACGGGAGAAGCAGGGTGGTGACTATCTGTGTGAATGTAATGACAGCTCTCCAGATACCCTGAGTTGGGAGCCTGGTTATTAGCACCAAGACCTTTGCCAAATTACTTAACCTTTTTGTGCTTTCAGTTCCTCAAATGTAAAAATGAATATAGTAATAGTAGCCACCTCCTTAGACTGTTGGCAGGATTCAATATAGAAAATGCGTTTGGAACAGTACCTGCCTGGCTCATAGTAAGCAGAATATATATGTTAGCTATTTCTTTCTTCATTACCATCATCATCAGTATCATCATCACCATGAATTGTATCTAGTAGATAGAAAAAGCTTTCAGATATTTCTGAAAACTCGTGACTAGTGAACTCAGGATGAACACAAGAGTTCATCTTTCTCAGGAGTCTTTCTGAACTACTATAATCTTCTGATAGCTGTAGGCACCAAAACTACTATAATCTTCTGATAGCTGTAGGCACCAACTGGGTTTGCCAGTGGGTTTTTTTCCTAGTTTCAGTGGTTACAGTGGACTGGGTAACCTTCAGCAGACTGGCTGACTACTTTGTGGCATGAACATGTCACCATTAGTTGAAGGTGCTTCTACAAGTTATTGCCAAATCAAAGGAAAAAAAACAGGATCAAATAAAGAGGTGGTAATTGCTGTCAACTGAAGAAGAAATAAAACAGTTTCAGGTTATGCCCAGAACTTACCTTCCCTTAAATATTCTTCAGCAATTACCATTCTCCAATTCCTATCCGTGACTGTCCTGACTATTCACATGAAAGAATGTATGTAAAATAACTCTGAAAAGCATAAAGCCATGTAAGCCTGTGATGTATTCCTTTCTATTGGGTTGGCCAAAAAGTTTGTTTGGGTTTTTCTGTAAGATGTTACGGAAGAACCCAAATGAACTTTTTGGCCAACCCAATACAATGTGACAAGTTTTTGAGTCTCTTTCACAAGTGGTACAAATAGAGGTTGAGATGAAACGCTTAGAGGTTCATGGTGATCTTCAACATTTTTTCAAGTCATAAGTCCATACCTGAGATAATGATAAAACTAAAAAGTAAAGTGATTTTTAAAAACCCCTAACACTTTTTAAAATAAAATAGTAGGTCAAGATTCATGTAAATAATTTAGAAATATTACAAGGCCATGAGGACACTGTATTGATAGTTTTCTTTCTTTTTTTAAATTTATCTATCTACCTATCTATCTATCTAACTATCTATCTATCTATGGCTGCATTGGGTCTTTGTTGCTGTGCCTGGGCTTCCTCTAGTTGCCGCGAGTGGGGGCTACTCTTCATTGCGGTGCGCTCATTGCAGTGGCTTCTCTTGTTGCAGAGCACGGGCTCTAAGCACGCGGGTTTCAGTAGTCGTGGTGCACAGGCTCAGTAGTTGTGGCTCTGGGGCTCTAGAACGTAGGCTCAGTAGTTGTGGCGCATGGGCTTAGCTGCTCCGTGGCATGGGGGCTCTTCCCGGGCCAAGGATTGAACCCATGTCCCCTGCATTGGCAGGCAGATTCTTAACCACTGCGTCACCAGGGAAGTCTGATAGTTTTCAATTTATTCAGTGCCAAGACTGTTAAAAAGCTGACTCTTAAAAATTTACATAAACATTTATATAAGGCTTACTTTGTGCCAGGCTCTCTTCTAAGTGCTTTGCAAATATTAGCTAGTTTAATCACACAATAACTCAGTGACATAGATTTTATTATTCCCCATTTTACAACTGAGAAAACCGAGAAGAAAGAGTTTAGGAGACTTTCAAACCCAGGCAGTCTGGCTCCAGGGTTTATGCTTCTATGCTACACTGCTATACACAATATAATACAATAATAATAAATCTAGATGCACAATTAGGGAATCCTACCAGGTCAAATGTTCACAGCCTTTGCTGTGACTCACTTCTCTTCTAGTAGGAACAGCATCCTCCGCACAGGAAGCTCAATGCCTTTATTCTTCTATTTAGAATTGACATTATTAAAGAATCTACAGATACAAACTTACCGTTTCATGTCGGCCAATTTTAGCTTTCTCGATGCTTTTCTGCAGGTTTGCATGCTTTTGGTTTCCCTCAGATAACTAGAGATTTGAAACAAATAAAATGGTTTGCTAAGATAAACTTGCTTAACATAAAGTTTATGAATCAAGAAGACAAAATGAGATTTGTCTTCAGCCCAAGTCAGTATAACAAAAATGTCAAAGACTACGTTGGGAACTAATTTCTCTAACTTGAAGAAAACCAAGTACCATGAATCATTAGGGCAGACTGAAAAAAACAAAGTTTAAAATATTTCTTCTTATGCTATACAAAAAAATGTACAATATGCTTTCAATCTTTTCTACAGTCTTCATTTATTAGGTTCCCCGCCCCCATCACAAATAACTTGAGGTATATTATTTAGTTAAAAATTTAACTTGAAAGTTAAAAAAAAATCTGTTTTATATAAATTCTCTCTTCACATTTCATTTCACTTCTGACAAAAGTCTTGTTTGAAACACTCTATACTGTTTCTTATAGGCTGGTAGTACTGTGACCTGTTTCACTAACATAGAGTCAAAAATGAACACATCACTGTATACTAAGTTCTTAGAGAAGAAAAAATCTATTAGATTGTTGCCAATTTTATGCATGTTTTACATACGTTAAAAGTGAGCAGTTTAAGCATTTTACGAAGCTTAGAAAGTAGTAAGTTATATTGTAAAAGGATTAAATAATACCAGCCTAAAGAGACCTTAAATACAGAATATTCAGTAGCATGTGGTTGGGCCCACACCAAAAAGGACTGGTTAACTTCAGAACATTGCCTCCCCATCTCAATTTTATTAATCTCACCTGGGCCCAAGATTAAATAAATAATCACAGGAAATTCTCAATACTAAATTCTCCATCACATTTTTTGCTACATAAACTAGTTAGAAATTTTAGACTCATTTGATTGGGTAAGGGCTTTTAAAAAATATATTCCACTCCTCACTCACTCTTGAGTTATGAACATTTGGGAAATAATTAACGAATGGATGAGTAATTTCTTTTGGCTGATTCTAAGAAACTGACCTTTCACCATATGACCTTGTTATATGTAGAGGGTGAATTATATTTAGATACCCTTTTTTTCTTAAAAATCACAAACAGTATCTTCAAAAAGTTTGTAGCTTTACCCTGACTTTGGGAAATGTTCCACTTCTCAATATGCACAAAGGGAATATTGTCAGTTTTCCTTTAATGGCTCTCTAGTCCCTGATTCTAATCCATAGCATGAACAAGATCCATCTGTGATGCCAAGACACCACCACCAAACCAGTTATACCTCTTCTTGAGAGTAATTATCTTCCTAAGTTAAAAAAACAAAAATCTGCTGTAGAGTTAAAAGCCAAAATAAGCTTTAAAGCCCTAAATTTAGCAAAGAGATCTTATTCTTTAAAACAAGGGTTCTCACTTATAAAATAACACTCTGTTTAAAAGGTTAATATTCCACCCTGAAGGACCCACCTGAAATAATTAATAAATGCATGTAACATCTGAATTCAGGAGTAGAGAATTTTCCAATGAAAAAATACACACATAATTAGCATAACATTTTTCCATTACAAATGTTTTTAAAATAACCAAGTAGGCAGATGTTACCCAAAAATGAAGAACTATGTAAAAATAAGCCAATAATTAATGGACATATATCTTAATTCTATTAATGAAGTGTCTCCCAGGTATTGTATGTCTGCTTGTAATTATTTACAACTTAAAAGCATTTGAAAGAGAGCTAATTCAGGAATTCCTTAACTCTGAAGATAACCTTATGTATTTTAAATGTGATTTCATGACTCGTCATTTTAAGTATCTTGGTAATGGAGGGAGGCACAATCTAAATGATTATCAAATGAGAAGCTTCTGCTAATTATCCTAAGCACTGAAACAATTTGGTTCAACTCAATAGTGAAGTCTTCTTGGCTCTGTTTAGTTCTTAAAATCTCAACTACTGGAAACAATGAAAGCAACTCTTGTGAGGCTGCACATGCTACCAGTTTTTCATCTACATATCGCTTAGAAGCAATACTGCTATAGTTCCTAACACATACCTTGGAATTAAACCAAATTCAGTCCTCGTGATTAAGAGCTGAGATTTTCAGCCACTCTATAGGTATTATCTAAACCACAAGTTCTAAACTTTAGCACACATCAGAATCACCTGAAGGGCTTGTTAAAACACAGGTCGCTGGGCTCCACATCCCAGGTTTTGAACAGTAGAGGTCTGGGATAGAGCCTAATAATTTGCATTTCTAACCTGCTTCTGGTTAGGGGCACCACACTTTTGAGAACTACTGGACTACACAAAAACCTGTTTTCTTGCAGTAACAAACCCAACTAAAACACACAAGATATTAATACATGGGAGAATATTACCTAGTTCATCAGCAAAAATGAATTATTGCTAAATACTGTAGTCTGAACTAGAAACAAAATATCTCAATATTTCTGTCACTGAAATACAAAAGTCCACATTTACAAAAATAGAAAAAGAAGCGATACTCTATAGTTAAGAAAAGTATTCACCACAGGATTCCTTTAAAGAGCAAACTCTCGTGACACATTTCTATAACATAAAACAAGAACCAACTATAAATTAACACTGTAACAAATCCATTTCCAACTTTCACTAAAACAAATAATTTTTAAAACCAAGTAACTCAGAAAAAACAGCAGCAGCAACAACAACAAAAATGTCTTATAATTAGTAAGAACAGGATTTCATCTTTAGACTTGAGGAAGGATCTGACACAATGCTTCTCTTTAATGCATTCCAGACCACCTATACAGATACTCAGGGTTCAGAAACATAATGCCAATGTTTTCTAAAGAGCTAATTCACTGCCTGGAGGAACTGCCTATTCAGAAGAGGAACAGGAAGATTGATTCAAGCTGGCTGCACTGGAATTCTGATTTGCTCCTTTTCAGAAATAAAAAAAATTTCAAAGCATTATGAAAAAAATATAGAGTTTTCATAGGTGGGAAAGAATGTCAAGGAACAGAGGATGGGGAAAAGAGGTAATAGCAAGAGAAACCAGAACAGTCTACTGCTTTATCAAAACTCATGTATGGTATGTTATGGAAAAAAAAGGTTCTATGTCTTGTTTTTCCTTAAAAAAAAAATAAAAGCAAGGCAGTATAATTTAAGATTTCATATGTTTAAAAACTCTTATTAGTGTATCTACAATTTTAAAATTTATTTTTTAAGGCAATATTCCATTTAGGAATCAATCATAAGGAAACAATGAACACTATAAAGATGTATTTATATATAAAGATGGGAGCTATATAATTCTCTTAACAATAGAGAAATGTTAAATCATTATTTCATAGTATGGATGTATCACAATTATGTAGCCAAAGGAAACGTTTTAAAAGAACTTTTAATGACACAGATACAGAACAGAGTTTTAAAAAAGCTGGAAACAAAAGTGTCAATACATTTGAGAGCCTATCTATCACCAAAAAAACTCAAAACCCCCAAAAAACTGCAAGAAAGTGCACAAAACTTAACAAATGGTTACCTCTGTATTGCAGAACATACTTTTAAATTTTCTATATTATGAGCGTATATAACTACTATTTAAAAAATCCTTTTCCTGGGAAAGGGGGTAGGGGGAGGAAAGGAATAGGTGAGGGAGATTAAGAGGTAAAAATTTCCAGTTTCAGAATAAATGAGTCATGGGTATGAAATGTACAGTGTGGGGAATATAGTCAATAATTATGTAATATCTTTGTACGGTGATGTATCATAACTAGAGTTATCATGGTGATCAGTTTGAAATGTACAGAAAAATAGAATCACTATGTTGTATAATAGGAACTAACAAAGTATAGTAACTTATGGAAAAAGAGATCAAATCTGTGGTTACCAGAGACAGGGGTGGGGGGGATTGGATGAGGGCAGTCACAAGATACAAACTTCCAGATATAAGATAAATAAGTACTAGGGATGTAATGTACTACATGATAAATATAATTAACACTGCTATATGTTATATATGAAAGTTAAGACAGTAAATCCTGAGTTATGACAAGAAAAAAAATTTTTTTTCTATTTCTTTAATTTTTTATCTATATGAGATGATGGATGGTCCCTAAACTTACTGTGGTAATCACAGCATGACATATGTAAATCAAATCATTATGCTGTACACCTTAAATTTATACAGTGCTGTATGTCAATTATATCTCAATAAAACTTGAAGAAAATATTATTTTCCCATTATAAGCAATATATGAATATATTTTCAAGAGATTAAAATGAGTACATTTTTGTTTTAAAAGACTCAAACAATGCAGAAGTATTTAAACAAATTCCCCTTTGCTCTCCATCTCTGCACCATCCCCACTACCCCCCTCCTAGGGAGGGACCCCTATAAAGTCTAGGGGGCATCCTTCTTGTCCCAATTCCTTTGCTTCATACACTGATATGATCAATGTGGAGAACATGTCAAAACACACATGGGATTATCCTTTATGTTTCATGTCAACATATTTTCTAAGGTCTATTTAATTTTCTAAAAAATAGATTTTATTTTTTAGAGCAGTTTTAGCAAAATTGAGTGGAAGTTAGAGAGAGCTCCCATATAACCCTTGCCTCCACATACACACAGGCTCCCCCAATCAAAATTCCCCACAGAGTGGTACATTTGTTACAACTGATGAACCTATACTGACACATCGCTATCACCCAAAGTCCATAGTTTTCATTAGGGTTCACCCTCGGGGTTGTACATTCAATGGGTTGTAACAAATGTATAATGACATGTATTCATCATTATGGTATCATAGAATATTTTCACTGCCTTAAACATCTTCTGTGCTCTGCCTATTCACGCCTGTCTCCCCCCAACCTCTGGCAACCACTATCTATATAGTTTTGCCTTTCTAGAATGTCATGTAGTTGGAATCATACATTATGTAACCTTTTCAGATTGGCTTCTTTCATTTAGTAATATGCATTTAAGGTTCCTCCATGTCTTTTCATGGCTTGATAGCTTATTTCTTTTAATCATTGAATGATATTCCATTGTCTGAAGGTACCACAGTTTTTTTATGCATTTACCTACTGAAGGACATCTTGGTTGCTTCCAAGTTTTGGCAATCATGAATAAAACTGTTATAAACATTCATATGCACATGTTTTCCACCCATCTGGGTAAATCTCAAGGAATGCAATTGGCTTCTCTGTACTGCTACACTTATCTGTCTATTCTTACACAACTAGCAAGTTTTAATTACTGTAGCATTATATTTTGACATCTGATAGGGAAAATCCTACCCCATTGTTCTTCCTTTTTAAATACTCCCTTGGTCTTTCTTGTAGTTTCTCTACTACATGAACTTGAGAATTATCCATAAAAATCTAGTGGGATTTTGGTTACCATAACATATAAATGACATAAATTGATGTTTTTATATTTGAGTTTACTCATTCATGAATATGTTGCTCCATTTACTTAAGAGTTCTTTCACGTCCTTCGGTAGAGTTTTGCAATTTTCTTCATGTTTGCCTTGCCCATTTCTTGTTAGGGTTTAATACTGGTTTTGGTGCTGAGAGATAGGCAACGACCCCAGGCCTAAGCCTATCATTGTATGAATGCTCTTCTTCACAGTGGTTGATTTCAGTGTTGAATCAGGATAAGATCAAAGTCTTTTGTTCAATGGTTGTGGGAAACAACTCTCTCCTGCCCTCTGGATTGTAAACTGTATAGCTACAGGACAGCAAACAAACCAAATTACTGCTGGCAGCCATCTTAGAACCATGAAGAAAGCCAACTTGAGGACAAAGGCATTACACAAAAGGCAAAACCAAGAGAAACAGAGTCAGAATCTTGATTAAATTATGCCTGAAGCATGCTCTACTTTTGAAATATTTTAATTTAAATGAGCCATTAAATCAATCTCACCTTTGTCATTCATACCAAGTAAACTCGGGTTTTCTACCTTTACCACAGTAAACACTGTAACTGTTACAATGGATAAAGCTTTAACAATAGTCTATTTCATACAGTGCTGGCCAGCTATGAAAGCTGTGAAATATTTTGGAAGACATCAAATTTAAAAGATTCTTATTCCTCTATATTGGGTTATAGAACTAAGTCTTCAAGAATAGGAATGAGTAAAGTAATGTATACCAGGAAGGCTCTTCATTCAATAAACATTTATGAAGTGCCCACTATACACACAGTTACAATACTATTGGCCCAAACCTTTTCACTAAATAAATATAGTAACAAATAACTCAAGGTATGTATGAGCACTGAATGTCTGTTGAGTATTTTTGAAATATTTTCCTTATGCTACAAGACAATGCTCATTAAAAGATAACACTCCATGAAGCTAGTAAAAATATAGCATATTAATATTCCATTTAACCATGAGATCAAATTTCCAGCAATCCAGCCCTGTGGAACACACTTAAGAACCTGAGAAAAGTATATCAGGAATCCTAAATAATGGACACAGGAAAAACATGGGAATCCCATCAGGAAAGCAACATAAAGGGAAAGTGAAGCCACTCAGTAAGTGCACACTTGAGGAGAATTCAAACACCCACACATAATAACTGCTGAAGATGAGATCATGGTAATCAAACATTACAATGTAAAGAAACAAACTGTTAGAGCAGTGCACAGCAAACAAGAGATTAGCATTCCTTCAACGAGAAATATCAGGAATATGTTCAATAAGGTTAAAGTGATAAAAGGAGAAACAGAAAGCTAAAGAAATTACAAGAAGAAAAAAGCAAGATTTGAAAATGAACTATCTGAAAATGAACTATTGTAGATGAACTATTTTTAATTTCTAGGAAGCAGTAAAAAATATTAAGAAGTGGGCTTCCCTGGTGGTGCAGTGGTTGAGAGTCCGCCTGCCAATGCAGGGGACACAGGTTCGAGCCCTGGTCTGGGAGGATCCCACATGCCGCGGAGCAGCTGGGCCCGTATGCCACAACTACTGAGCCTGCGCATCTGGAGCCTGTGCTCCGCAACAAGAGAGCCCGTGACAGTGAGAGGCCCGCGCACCGCGATGAGAAGTGGCCCCCGCTCGCCGCAACTAGAGAAAGCCCTCGCGCAGAAATGAAGACCCAACACAGCCAAAATAAATTAATTAATTAAAAAATTAAAATTAAAATCAGATGTAAAAAAAAAATATTAAGAAGTAGTTAAGAGATACAGAAGATATAAAAAGAAGGTCCAACAGAAGCCTTATGGTATTGTGAGAATGAAGTTGGAAGTTGTGACTATAGTCAAAGCCTTATGCAGAATCCAATTAGAAGTCATTCAGATATTTTGAAAGCCAAAGCCATGCAAAATCCAAATGATACTGGGAGGGAAGTTAGATACAAAGTTATGGAGGAACATAGACTCGTCAGACATGAGAACTGGGTTCCAATATGACAAACTCAGAAATGAGGGCTAAGTAGTAGGGGCTACGAATTGTCTGCTAACTTCCATTTTTTCTTAGTAATAGGACCTCAAACAATAGTGAAAATAAATAGGAATTATTATCTTTCAGTGCTGTGGGCAAGAATATGTCCTAGACAGGGAACCTGTTAAGAAATACATCTGAGAAGAAAACCCAAAATCCACTTGGTGGAAGGGCAACCCTGAAATTATTTGGAATGACAGAATTGTTTAACAAGTAAACTTTTTTAAATCAAGGGGAGATTTAAAATTAATTATAAAGATGAGCAGATCTGTATTATTAATATCTTTGTGTTAAGAAATAACCTATACATATTTTGCATTGTACTCATAGGGTAAAACCATAGAAGCAACTTAATTCCTCCCCCACATCTGCCATTTTAGAAACAGCTCAGTGAGGGAAGTACTTCCTCTGCCACTAAATGAAGAGTTGGGAGTCCCATGATGTTTTTCATCACTCTAAATCAAGATCTACAATTATTTTAAGTTGCCAAACAAAGCCTTAATTCAGAAATTAGAATGTCTAACATAATAATCAACACTTCAAATCTTGATTTAAAGGTAAGACTTCTCTCCTTTTCAGCAACTGCTGGCTGCCGATGGGTTTTGCTGGAAAGGGTGCATTGTCCTTTTCTCTTTCCTGGCCTAGAGTTTCTGTCCTCCCTTTAGTCCACTGACTGAAGTTTCTGCCTCCTGTTCCCCACCTCTACCAAGGCTGGAGAAGGGGAGAGAGAACAGAACAAGTAAAGGGGACCCGAAATATCTTACTGTTAAGATGTCTCAGTGCTCTCTGGGCCTGACATGTTTGCTGAATTCTTGCATGGCTGTGCTCCTGGGTTCTTTGTAGTAAGAACCCAGGGTTCCACTATCTGTAATCTCCATGATGCAGAAGACACATTTTATTGCTCTGAGGGCTACACAACATTCCCGCTCACTGTCCCCCTTCCCTAGCTTGCCTCCTACCCACTTCCAGCCTGGTTTTTCAGATTCATTCCACACACACACACACACACACACACACACACACACACACACACACACTCTCTCTCTCTCTCTCTCTCTCTCTCTCTCTCTGTGTGTTAGGTTTCAATGCCCTCTGGAACAGAATATAACGTGCCTCCAGATGGGCTCTTGTTCTCTCACTTTTGAGTGTTGGCTCACATGTAGTCCACAGGGGCACTCATGTATGCAAAAAACTCCAGGATTGCTGGCCCATTCCTTACTTTTATGTATTGTAACAACTGAGAGAATCTACCAATAGATCTACACAGATGCTAAAATCAGCAAATTACTTTTACATAAGGAATTGCTTATTTTCCTATTGTCTCTCAAGAGCAGTGGGAAATGATATGCTCACATTTCACTCTTAACATTTATGAATACTTCTTGTGAGAATTAAGATTGTCCACTATTGAAATTTCTAATAAAAATGTTAACTTAAATACTACTTAAAATGTTTTGATCCAATAAGTTATTCAGTTTAAGTAATTTAGTTTCATTAGAATCTACTCACTGAAAACACAACAAATTACTTGCTAAGAAGCATCAGTTAAAGAGCTTAAGTTAAGCTCAAATATACGTTATAATAAACTTCACCTTAAATTTATAAAGCCAAAGAAAAAGTCATAAAGAGACAACAGTGCTGAGAAATAGTGGCTGAATAAAGTAGCTGTCCATAAAGGCTTTTATCTTTTTAAGAGAATGATGTTCTTCTTTTTTCTTTTTTTTTTTTTCTATTTCTGCCTCTTACAGTGAAAAGATTCAAGAGAACTTGGATTTTAAAGGATTAAGAAAGCAAACGAAGGCCTTCTCTTCCACAGCCTAAGCAGCTTTAGCACAATGAAGAGAGCAACCTAACACATTTGGATGGTATAAACTAACTCAAGAGCTGAGAGCAGCCAACCAAACTAAGATTTGTGGCAAGTTTAAGTGTTAGAAATTACTGAAAAGGTAAAAATGTATTTAACTTTAAAAACTATAGTAATTAACAAAAATTTAAATTGAGGTTTCTTTGCATCCAATCGAAATTTTTAAAAAAGTTATAGACTAGGAAATTTATGGTTATAAATAAATATAAATACTAGGGAACCTGAACAAAGCCCTATATTTGAATCTGATGAAATGCAGGCCTGGAAGTTCGGACCCATGCCCTTTGGTCAAGTAAGAACCATACTTTAAACAAAAAAAGCACCCAACTAATAGGGTTATTTTTGTGAAACTTCTAAATATATAAAACAGCCAGAGACATTATGAACACTGAAATATTAAAATGTACAAAATACTGATATACTATTTGAGGGCAAAACAAGACAAATGAAATTAGGGCTATCCCAGGAAGCTAAGGATATATATGACTTTGACACTGCCACCACCTGGTGGCATGACATCAAAATTGTAGGTCCAGTTTTTTGTAAAATAAGTCTTTCCAGGTTGGCTGATTTGGGGAGAAAACAGTTATGAATGAGAATAGCTGTTATAAACCTGTAATCCATATGAAGCACAGAAGAATGTTTTGGGTATGGTATAGGGAATTCTATATCTCTGGAGTCAGGCTTCTCAAACTCATCCAGCAAGTAAATCCAACAGCAAAGGAGAATTACTGGGGGAAGGTTCAGAAGCCTAGCCCAAAGCTACCTACTACAAAAGCAAAACAAACAAATATAAAAAATAAATCACTGAAATCTTAAGTTCTATGGTAAAAATTCCTGCAAGTTTCAAGTTGTAATATTAACTACTATAATTTTTATTATTTAAAATTATTTACTAATAAAAATCCTGTTTACATACTTCCCTCACCTACCCACAAGTTTTGAGTCACTCAACCTCAACAAACATATTTAATTCTTGATTATCTGAGATGGTGGAGAGAATAAAAACATTCAATTTAAAAGACATGACTTTTAAGTGCTTAAAGATATAATTTTGTGGATCCTGTTAGTTGCCTGTCTAAAGCCTTTTGTTCTTTGTAAACAGAACTCCAACTCTGTTCAGATTGGGATGGCAGTGTGCTCAGAGAGAACGGGTCCCCTCCCATTTAACAGGTCCCAGAGGTTAAACTATGATGGCTTACCCTTCCAGCATGAGCATGTATCTCAGACTTGGCCAATGAGACAATAAAGGGAAGCCTATTAGGGAAAGGGGGCATTCTGGGATTTTCCTCCTGCATAAAAAGAGAGAGATGTATAAGAAGAAAGCCCATCATTATTCCTGCTTTGGACACTGTCATGGGAAGATATAGCTGCTGCAGTAGCTACGTGCATCCAAAAAGGGAAAGCCAAAAACCATCAGAGAAGCCAGTCCAGATCTCTGATATCAATGTGTCCGGGCGGAAGGCTCCTAGACCAAGTATACAATAGTTAGGACTGAGACTAGGCAGTGCTGTATTGATTTACTCATTCATTCAATAACATGTATTTTGTTTCTATGTCTCTCAGTAACTGCATTCCATGCTGGGGATAAAACATGGTTAAGATATCCCTGCTCTCAGAATGTCTGCCGTGGTAATAAGGCACATAAAGACTTCACCCTATAAAAGAAATATATGTAAGAGAGACAAAGCACAAAGTAGTACTGAACTTGCTGAGGAGGGGATAAAAACTTCCCAGAAGAAAAGATTTCTGACATAGGTCTTAAATATCTCTGGTTAATGGACAGGTTGGAGTTTGTTAGGTAGACAAGTAAAAAGAGCCAGCCAGGTGCAGCATGTGAAGACACAAGAAATAAAATGAACAGCATTCAGGAAACAATGTAAACAATTTGGTTAAACTGGTGTGTAGGGTTGTAGAAGGGTAACAGCAGGTTATTAGTCTGGCCAGTGGCAGAAGCTAGATTACAGAGAGCCTTAAAGTCAGGTTGAGGAATCTGGACTTGTTATTCAGGAACAGGAAACCATCCAAATGGCATTAAAAGACACTACTACAGCAGATAGAAGAAAGTGAAGACTGGAGACAGGGAGTTCAGTAAAGACACTAATTCAAAATTCTGAGCCAGAGATAATGAGAGTCTAAGCCAAGACAGTAGCAGTGAAGAGGGAGAGGAAGGGAGAGATTTGAGACATATAAGTATGTTGAATCAGAAGAGTTTGGAACCCCCTGGGTGTGGAGAAAAGGGAGAGAAAAAAAAACTAAGGTAACTACCAGGTTTCTGTTGGGTGACTAAGGGGATAGTAGTTTCAGAGTCTATAAGACACAGAGGAGCAGGTTTGGGTAAAGAACTGAGTTTTGAACAAACTGAGTGTGAGTTGCCTGCCAGCCATTCAAGTAGGGATGTGCAGTAAGTAGCTGAATACACAGGTGTGGAGTTCAGTGCAGACGTATAGGCAGGAGATAAACCAGGGAATCAGAAGTATACAGGTGGCAATGGAAGCCATAGGAGTAGATGAGACCTCCCAGAAGAGTGTGCAGAGCTAGGGAAAGGAACTGAGGATATAAGGCTATGGTCCAGTCTGCGGGTCCTTTGTATGTCAAGAGTGGCTGCCTGGCTTTGAGGGCTTTTCCCCCCCATTTCAAAAATGTTAACAGAAAACATGTATTTACTTAAGATGGGGCTACAAAGGCTAGCTAAAATCTCAGGATTTAAATTCTTCTAAATGGTAATTCTTCAAAAACGAGACTCTAATGGAAAGAATAAACTCAATTAGGGAGACTGGAGTATTATTTTAAAGCCTAGATTTATATCAGCTAAGTATGTTAGCACTAGTTATTTCACATCAATTTTGAAAAGCTTTCATTGGTGTCATATGTATCTCTGGTTTAAAAAAATGGGAAAAAAATAACTTAAAATGCAATGGGGAGCAGAAATAAATAAAACAGAGACTAAGCAAAATAGAAAAGATCAATAAAACTAAGAGCTGGTTCATTGAAAAGATAAACAAAACGGATAAACCTTTAGCCAGACTCATCAAGAGAAACAGAGAGAGGATTCAAATAAATAAATTCAGAAGTGAAAAAGGGGAAGTTACAGACACCACAGAAATACAAAGGATCATAAGAGATTAGTATGAATAATTGTATGCCAATAAAATGGACAACTAAGAAGAAATAGATAAATTCCTAGAAACATACAATCTCCCAAGACTGAAACAGGAAGAAATAGAAAATATAAGTAGACCAATTACTAGAAATAAAATTAAATCAGTAAAAAGAAAGAAGAAAGCTTCCAACAAACAAAAGTCCAGGGCCAGACAGCTTCACTAGGGGATTCAACCAAACATACAAAGAAGAATTAATGCCTATACTTCTCAAATTAATCTAAAAAATTGAAGAGGAAGGAACACTTTTGAACTTATTCTATGAAGCCAGCATCACCCTGATACCAAAACCAGACAAAGACACCACAAAAAAAGAAAATTATAGGCCACTATCACTGATGAACATATGCACAAAAATCCTCAACAAAATATTAGCAAAACGAATTCAACAACACATTAAAAGGATCATAAACCATGATCACGTGGGAGTTATCCCAGGAATGCAAGGATGGCTCAATATACACAAATCAGTCAATGTGATACACCACATTAACAAATTTTTTATTTTATTTTTTAAAAAAATTTATTTTATTTTTTAAATTTTCGGCTGCATTGGGTCTTCGTTGCCATGTGTGGGCTTTCTCTAGTTGCGGCGAGCGGAGGCTACTCTTTGTTGCGGTGCATGGGCTTCTCATTGCGGTGGCTTCTCTTGTTGCAGAGCACAGTCTCTAGGCACGTGGGCTTCAGTAGTCATGGCACGCGGGCTTCAGTAGTTGTGGCATGCGGGCTCTAGAGCGCAGGCTCAGTAGTTGTGGTGCACGAGCTTAGTTGCTCCACGGCATGTGGGATCTTCCCAGACCCGGGCTTGAACCCGTGTCTCCTGCACTGGCAGCTGGATTCTTAACCACTGCACCACCAGGGAAGCCCCACATTAACAAATTGAATAAAAATCATATGATCATCTAAACAGATGCAAAAAAAAAAAGCTTTTGACGAAACTCAACATCCATTTATGATAAAAAACCCTCTCAACAAAGTGGGTATAGAGGGAACATACTTCAACATAATATAGGCCGTATATGACAAACCTACAGACAACATCATACTCAATGATTATAAGTTGAAAGCATTTCCTTCAAGATCAGGAACAAGACAACAATGCTCACTCTCACAGCTTTCATTCCACCAAAAAATTGTTAGAACTAATAAAATAATTCAGTAAAGCTGTAGGATACAAAACTAATATAAAGTATCTGTTGTGTTTCTATACACTAATAATGAACTATCAGAAAGAGAAATTAAGAAAATATTACCATTTACAGTTGCATCAAAAAGTGTAAAACATCAAGGAATAAATCTAACTAAGGAGATAAAGACCTTTACTTGGAAAACTATAAAACACTGACTAAAGAAATTAAAGACAAAATATACTGTGCTCATGGATTAGAAGAATATTGTTAAAATGACCATTCTACCCAAGGCAATCTACAGATTCAAAACAAGACTATCAAAATACCAATGGCAATTTTCACAAAACTATAACAAATAATTCCAAAATTTGTATGGAAACACAGAAGACCCCCAAATAACCAAAACAATCTAAAGAAAGAAGAACGAAGCTAGAGGTATCATGCATCCTGATTTCAAACTATACTACAAAGCTACAGTAATCAAAACAGTATGGTACTGGCACAAAAACAGACACATAGATCAATGGAACAGAATAGAGAGCTCAGAAATGAATCCACACACTTATGGTCAATTAATCTACAACAAAGGAGGCAAGAATATACAATGCAGAAAAGCCAACTCTTCAATAAATGGTGCTGGGAAAATTGGACAGCTACATGTACAAGAATCAAACTAGAACTTTCTCACACCACATACAAAAATAAACTCAAAATGGACTAAAGACTTAGATGTAAGACCTGATATCACACACCTCTCAAAAGAAAACACAGGCAATATGCTCTTTGACATGGATCTTAGCAAGATTTTTTTTTGGGGTATGTCTCAGGCAAGGGAAACAAAAGCAAAAGTAAACAAACGGGACTACATCAAACTAAACAGCTTTTGCACAGTGAAGGAAACTATCAACAAAACAAAAAGGCCACCTACTGAATGGGACAAGATATTTACAAATGATATATTTGATAAGGGGTTACTATCCAAACTATACAAAGAATTCATACAATCTAACATCAAAAAACAAACAACTCAATTAAAAAATGGGCAGAGGATCTGAACAGATATTTTTTCCAAAGAAGATATACAGATGGCCAACAGACACATGAAACGATGTTCAATATCACTAATCATTAGAGAAATGCAAATCAAAGCTGCAATGAGATATCACCTCAGACCTGTCAGAATGGCTATCATCAAAAAGACAAGAAATAACAAGTGTTGGTGAGGATGCAGAGAAAAGAGAACCCTGTATACTGTTGGTGGAAATGTAAATTGGGGCAGCCACTATGGAAAAGGGTATGGAGGTTCCTCAAAAAATTAAAACTAGAACTACCATATGATCTAGCAATTCTGCTTCTGGGTATTTTTCCAAAGAAAACAAGATCACTAATTCAAAAAGATATATGCATTCCTATGCTCTTTGTAGCGATATTCACAATAGCCAAGATACGAAACAACCTAAGTGCCCACCATCAATAGATGAATGAAAACAGAAGATGATACACACACACACACACACACACACACACACACACAGGAATATTACTCACCCACAAAAAAGAATGAAATCTTGCCATTTGCAATGACATGGATGGACCCAGATGGTATACTAAATGAAATAAGTCAGAGAAAGGCAAATACCATATAATTTCACTTATATGTGGAATCTAAAAAAACAAAACAAATGAACAAATATAACAAAACAGAAAAAGAGTCATAGATACAGAGAAGAAACAGGTGATTGCCAGAGGGTAGCGGGTGAGGGACGAGTGAAATAGGTGAGGGAAATGAAGAGGTACAAACTTCCAGTTACAAAATAAATGAGTCATGGGGATGAAATGTACAGCATGGGGAATATAGTCAATAAAAATAAAGATAAAATGGGGCGCTTCCCTGGTGGTGCAGTGGTTAAGAGTCCACCTGCCAATGCAGGGGACACGGGTTCAAGCTCTGGTCCAGGAGGATCCCACATGCTACGGAGCAACTGGGCCCGTGTGCCACACTACTAAGCCTGCGCTCTAGGGCCCACGAGCCCCAACTACTGAGCTCACGTGCCACAACTACTGAAGCCTGTGTGCCTGTAGCCCATGCTCTGCAACAGGGGAGGCCGCTGCAATGAGAAGCCTGCGCACCACAACAAAGAGTAGACCCCGCTCACCACAACTAGAGAAAGCCCACGCAGAGCAACAAAGATCCAACGCAGCCAAAACTAAATAAATTAAAAAAAAATTTTTTTTAAATAAAATGGGAATGAAGCAATAGAGTCACGAATCTAAAACACAGCCTAGATCAGTGGTCCCCAACCTTTTTGGCACTAGACAATTTTTCCACAGACCAGGGGAAGGGGGGATCATTTCGGGATGATTCAAGCACATTACATTTATTGTGCACTTTATTTCTATTATTATTACATTGTAATATATAATGAAATAATTATACAACTCACCATAATGCAGAATCTGTGGGATCCTGAGCTTGTTTTCGCTTGCCACTCACTGATAGGGTTTTTTTTTTTTTTTAATTATTATTTATTTATTTTGGCTGTGTTGGGTCTTCGTTTCTGTGCGAGGGTTTCCTCTAGTTGCGGCAAGTGGGGACCACTCTTCATTGCGATGCGCGGGCCTCTCACTATCGTGGCCTCTCTTGTTGCGGAGCACAGGCTCCAGACGCGCAAGCTCAGTAGTTGTGGCTCACGGGCCCAGTTGCTCCGTGGCACGTGGGATTTTCCCAGACCAGGGCTCGAACCCATGTCCCCTGCACTGGCAGGCAGATTCTCAACCACTGCGCCACCAGGGAAGCCCACTGATAGGGTTTTGATATGTGTGCAAGCAACTGATTTATTATGGACTCTGTGCAGTCAAACCTCTCTGCTAATGATAATCTGTATATGCAGCCACTCCCCAGCGATAGCATCACCCCCTCAGCTCCACCTCAGATCATCCAGCATTAGATTCCCATAAGGAGTGTGCAACCTAGATCCCTCACATGCGCAGTTCACAGTAGGTTCCTATGAGAATCTAATGCTACTGCTGATCTGACAGGAGGTGGAGCTCAGGAGGTAATGCGAGCGATGGGGAGTGGCTGTAAATACATAGGAAGCATCGCTTGCTCGCCCGCTGCTCACCTCCTGCTGTGCTGCCTGGTTCCTAACAGGCCATGGACCGGTACTGGTCTGTGGCCTGGGGGTTGGGGACCCCTGATCTAAGGGAGTAAGTATGGAGAAGAAAACATCCTTTAGAATGATTCTTGAAGAACATGAAGTGGAGAGAAGAAAACAGTAGTAAACGAAAGCAGAATGGTCAGAGAAAGATTAATTATCAAGAGTAAAGAGCTCTAAGAGACAGTCAACCTCATCAAAACTGTTAGAAGGAAGGGGTTATGAAGAGAGTAAGGCAGAAGAATGGCAATGAAAGCATTAAGTGTTGGCACTAAAAGCAGCAAAATTCCAGAGAAGAAACTGAGGCAGCAGGCATCAAAAGCAAAACAGAATTTGCTACCTCTTCTCCATTCTATAATAGTGCCTGCTCGTTTCTCTTTTGCTGAACACGCGTTAATTAATTAGTTCAACTTATTTATGGTCTAGTCTTTGCACTAAAATATGAATTCACTGAGGACAGGGCTATGTCTTAATCTTTTTATTTCTAGCACCTAGCATGGTGCCACAGTACATGCTGAAGTATGGTGTGTACTCCACAAGAACTTGCTGAAGGACCAAATGGCTCTCCATTTTACTCAGGATAAAAACCATGCGATAGCATGGATGGCCTTACACTGCCCGGCCACCTTCCCACTTTATCTCTCTGCTCTGAGTTCTACTACTCCCTTTCACTTATACTTACTCTAGCCAGACTGGCCTCTTTGACGTTTCTTAAACTTACTGGGTATGCTGGTGTCTTGAGGCCTTTGTGTTGGCTGTTTTCTCTGTCCAAACATTGTCTCTCTCTGGATGTTTCTCCCCAAGATATATTCACAGGTTAACTCCCTCTCCTCCTTCAAATCTCACTTCCTCAAGGTCTACTCTGACCACTCTATTTTAAATCTGCACCCCACCCCCCAACTCTAGTACTACTTAAAATTTTTTTTTCACATACCCACCACTTTTTCATACAATACATAGTTTGCTTAGTGATGTTTATTGTTTGATGTCTGTCTCCCTCCACTAGAATGTGAGCTCCACAAAGGTAGGGATCTTTGTCTGTTTTGCTCACTGATGCATGACCCAAGCACCCTGAATGGTGCCTGGCCCAGAGTCTGCTCAATAAATAAACACATGAGTCACAGTGACAGACAGAAAATGAGAGTCTGCCAGAAGGTGTGGTGATACTTTCTCAGCACTGTGAGTATCTGAGGATATTTCAAATTCAGATACTGGAAAAATCCAGGAAAGGAAGAGTAAGCTGGTAAGAAAGAAGCGACGAAAAACACACAGACTTGCCATAGGTGTGATCAAGCACAGGTGGCCTTGGTGAAGAAAGTAGGGATAGGGGAAGTAGAAAAATAAATGAACATCTGTATATGAGAAAGTTTGAAAAGCTAAGACCTGATGCTCTCAGTCTTTTCCATCAAGTAGAATGCAATATCAAAACTCCAAAAAGAACTGGTAATTTTATTTAAGAACTACAAATAGGAAGTAGCTTTGTAATTTAGCTTATTAAAAGGAGAAATAAAAAGTTGCCAACTGTTTACCGTTTTTATATATATGTGAACTTTGTGATATCAAATGCTACAAAAATAAAAGTTCCTTCTTATCTGGAAGAGATACTAAAAATTATAAATCAAGAATGGAATCATTAAAATGTCTAGTGGTGACTTTTAATCCTTATTGAAAATTATTTGAAGAGGTAATATCCAATACAATAAAGATAGAAAGAACTTCCACTGAGAAAAACTGGCTTGATTTTGATGTATATTACTTCTCACAGTTTTATTTCCTAAGAAAAGTCCATTTTGGAACATTAGTTAAGCGTAATTATGGAAGTTTATAATGTGATTATGCCATTAGGTGATGAGCCTCTGGCTTACTACAGGAAAACAATGTAATTCTTGTCTCATTAACAAAGGGATATGGAGCTTTGACATGGGAGAGGTAAATATAAAACTCTTTTTGAGAGAGAAAGTTGCACTATCTTCTACGAAACAAATCAGTTTATTTTAATAAACTGAACATAACCTGATAATCCTAACTAAAGAAGTAATGTCACTTCAAAAAATTGTCACATTCTTCTTCATTTTCTTTTTTCTTTCTTCACGTAAATAAAAACAATGACAAGCAACAAGCTACAAATGCAACAAGCCATACAGTCTCTGTGTACTCTCCACTGTCAAGAGTCACTTACCTGTTATAATAGCTACCAATGACTGCCTTTAGAGAGCCAGGCCTGTAGAGGATGCAGTATATACGTGACCTCATTGGAGGTTTTGATATTGCCACTTTACAGATTAAGGAACTGAGATCCAGAGAGATTAGGTAATTTGACCAGGTAGTAAATGGCAATATTGCTGGTTTAATCCAGGTCATCTGGATACCAAAGCCTATGTTTTTCACTGAGAATCCTGTTCCTCTGGGCATCATACTAATACATTAAATTTGTTAACATTCTAAATACAAATACACAATGTCCAGAACAATTTCAAGTGAGGCATCTCCAAGGAAAAAAAAACTATATTTTGAGCTATAAAGCATATACTTAGCTAATATTAATACTTTGTTTCGTTTTGCTTTTGGCCGTGCTGTGCAGCATGTGGGATCTTAGTTCCTCGACCAGGGATCAAACCCGCGCCCCCTGCATTGGAAGCACAGAGTCTTAACCCCTGAACCGCCAAGGAAGTCCCCTAATACTAATACTTTGAAACAAGGGATGAGAATAAAATGGTATTTTTGATCAAGAAGAACCTTTCAATGCAGAAACTAAAATTTCTAAAATAAATAAGAGCCTCTGATATTTAAAAAATCTCAGCAGACAAAATGTGAACACATATCAATGAAAATATATTTGTACAGCAAAAATAGCAAAAAAGAGATTATCTATACAACAAATAAGATATTGGCCAAGTATTTCCCTATTTCAAGGAAATATAAAAACACATATATTATTTTGTTGATGCCCTGCATCACCCCTACAACCAAACGGGAAAAAATCAACGATAAAGCAGCGCACTTTCTGTATAACCCATGTATTCACAGGGAACAGGTTACATAACCATTAAACACTTCTATCTGATCAATCGTGCTGCAGTTACAGAACTTTATACTCTCACAAAATAACATCCTATTTATAACACTACGCCTGCAGCCAACCCTTTTGGTTGACTGACTCATCTAAGCCATCCCCAACCTCCTTCCTCCCTTTTACCCACTTCCACTCCTAGTCTCCTCTACAGAGAGATGTGACACTGTTTCGCTCTATAGATGTAAGCCAAAGTCTGTTGGAGAGCTCTGAGAAAGCTTTTGTTTTCCTGCAAAGACAGACATTCCAGCAACTTCCCTTTCCCCTCTTCCATACTATCCTTCAGATATGACAAGAGGAGCAGTGGCAGCCATCTCATGACCATGATGGAAAGGCCAAGAGGACCACAAAGATATGGACATACCACTAAACCACCGATCAACATTAACAGATACCTACCTCTAGACTATAAGTGAGAAAAATAAACTTCCATTTATTTAAGCCACTGTTAGTCAGATATTCCATTATTTTTAGACAAAAGCATTCTTGATCAAACATACAACTTTCAGGCTAACAAGAACATGGTTTAGAAGCTGGTCAGTTGTCTGATGTGTTCGTTCATTCATTTGTTTACATGGTTAAATGCCTACTTTACATCAGGATTTAGTACTAGGTTTTGGGGAGAGAAAGTTGAATATGGCTTTTAGTTTGAGACACTCACACTCAATACAAGAGGGAGATGTGTAAATAAGACAAGTGTGATAAATGCTCTAACAGAGCATGAACAAACTTCAATGACAGCACAAAGAGGAACCATGAGATTTTTTTCTTTTTGTTGTTTCAAAAGTCAAAGTCTAGGTTTAAGTCAGAAAAATATAAGACCGGCCAGAACCAGTCCTGTTCTGTCCTCTTCAAATGACAAACTGAAGACAGGAGAGTCTAAGAGGAAAGGAAGAACATTAGACACTGTTGAGGGTTTCTGATAAGGGCCCTCATCTACCCTCTCTGGTATTGTAAAATTAGCTACAAATACAGATAAAGGAGTACAACTACAGAGCCCCTAGAAAACCTGGAGGGTATAGGAACAGAGAAAACCTATCACTTCCTGTCTGGAACCCTGGGAAGAAGCAGCCTCACAGGTACTGTCCACACCATCATGGCACAGGAAGTGCAAAGAAGCACTCTTGCCTCTGTTTTCTGGAGCAGAATGGGCCTGGGACAACGACTAGCTGGGCAATTTCACAGTGCACACGCCTTATGTGGCCTCCATACTGCCAGCGGAAGCATCTTCCTAAAATAAGGTTCTGATGGTCTCACTTCCTACTCAAAATTCTTCAGCTTAGATACACAGAGCCCTTCATTATCAGGATCTGCCTACCAATTTAGCTTTGGCTCATTCATCCCTCACGCACAATTGAGCGGTACAAAACAACTCAAGATTCTTTCATACATTATGTAGTCTATACACATCTATCTGGTCTTGGCATATAATAACAAAAGCTAAAGCACTTACTATGGATTAGTCATTGTTGTAGGCAGTTATATACAACACATTTAATTGTCACAACTACCCTGTGAAGTAGGAAATATTACGACCACTTTATAGATGAGAAAACAGAGGTACAAGAGGTTTCTAGTAAATGGAAGAAGTTGGATTTGAATCTAGAGAGTCTGGGTCTAGAGTCCACTCTCTTAAACCACTGTGCTACACTGTCTTAACATACAGGTCTCTGTACTCAGAATGCCCTTCACCCTCAGCTCCCTTATGGACTCCCATACATCTTTCCAGAATGAACTTAAATGTCTCCTTCCTTAACTGTAAAGCCGTTCCTCAGCAGAACTAACCTTCACCCTCTGCCATCCTCTTCCATGTTGTACATTATCACACCATATTGCAGAGATTTGTTGACATGTGTGTCTCTTCACTAGACTGAAGTCCTGGAGGACAGGAACTACCTAATTTATCATTATATCCCTCTCATTAGTCACAATGCCTGCCATAGCAAGCATTCACTAAACATTTACTGAATTGAATGAATTTCAATAGAGGTAATGCCTATTTTTATTCAAAAACATTTCAACTTGTCCACACAGCCCAAGAGTGGCCTTACTCTTTATCCACTCAGTTTTACCAATAAAGAATTCCATATACTGATGGTTCCCAACTTGTGATGGTTTGACTTACAATTTTACAACTTCATGATGGTGCAAAAGCAATCCACATTCAGTAGAAATTGTATTTGGAATTTGGATCTTGTCCCAGCTAGTGACAGGCAGTACATACTCCCCGTGATGCTGCATGCTGGGCAGCAGTGAGCGGCAGCTCCCAGGCAGCCACGCCATCACCAGGGTAAACAACCAACATGCTTACAACCATTCTGTACCCAGACAACACTTGTTTTTCACTTTCAGTATTTATAAATTACATGAGATATTCAACACTTTACTATAAAACAGGCTTTGTGTCAGATGATTTTGCCCAACTGTAGGCTAATGTAGGTGTTCTGAGCCCTTACAAGGTAGGCTAGGCTAAGCTATGATGTTCGGTGGGTTAGGTGTATTAAATGCATTTTTGACTTGCCATAGTCAACTTCCCATGGGGTTACTGGACATAACCCCACTGTAAGTGGAGGAAGATCTGTACTCATTTCTAAAAACTGGTAAAAAGGTTTTTTTAAATTATCCTGAGAATCTATTAGTGGCTCCCAAAACCCATACACTGTGTCTGAAATCCGACTCAGTGTGGATTTCAAAATGTATCATAACCCGACTCCTAGAAAATCTGTCCCCCAAACTACCTTCCACTAGTAATAAATAGGTTGCAAACCAGAACTTGGTGAAGAACTAAGGAAGATCTCAGCAGAGCAAGAAAACAAAGAGTATGATTTCCGTAATTCTGACCCTTTAAATTAAAAAAATCAGTTAAAAACTGCTACATAGACTTGCTGCAGCACTAATGAAACTCTCTGAATCAGTGGACTGTTATCAAGACTAACTTCACATCTTTTGTTTCCTCTAATTCTCATTCACTTCCAGCCTCCAGAACCATGAGAAATAAATGTCTGTTGTTTATAAGCTACCAAATCTGTGGTATTTTGTTACAGCAGCCTGAATGGACTAAGATAAACTCTTAAAACTGTCCCTGGCTGACTGCTCAGTAAATTCTGGCTACCGTTACCAACAACAGCATCAGTGGCTCCCTCTGTTCCCCTCAGTAATTTCCTCCATCCATCTAAATCTAGGCACCTTTCAGCTCAAAATAATCATTTCTAAGAAGTCTCCCTTAACTATATAGACTTTTTTTCATAAAAGCTAATTAACAGCTTTTCATTAAAAGTTAATTAACTACGTAAGGTATTTATCTTCCCTTACCAAGTAAAGTATAAATTATCTCAACATGAAACACATATTCTATTATTTTTATATTGCTCAAAGAACTTAGCACCAAGCATGTACAGAGGCACACAGTGAATATCTGTAGAAGCAGTTAATACAATCCACACACAGTTGATGGCTTATTTGCTATCTTAGAAAATGTTAAAGAGAAACATAAATTATAACCATGAGGCTTTTTAGACTGTCTTTAATAATGATCAACATATACAACCTAAAGGCAAGAGAGAAAAAAAAAAGTTTCTTGATTTGATTTTCAGACTTGCTACAAGAATGCCCATTCTCAAGAGACAAGTACATTCCTGTACATAATTGGAATCACTGGCAGAAGCAAAGCAGAACAGAATGATACAGAAAAAAAAAAAAAATTAAGACCTCCCTCTCTCTAATCTGGAAGTAATTAACAAGAAACTCAAAAGAAGTTAACATTTTACTTTGGCAATATGCTGAACAAACTGATCTTTCAGTGCACTTGAATTTGGAATCTGCTTCAATTCAAAATTAACTGAGTGACTTCTATCTTTATATAAATCCCACCATCTCTTGCAGCATTTTTAATCTCTATCACTCATTCAGGCAGTCAGCCATATAACACTTTTCACTCTTCATTTTACTATTTCATGTGTATATATCTTATATTCAGCACAGGTTACAGGTTCTTTCTTAATAAAGCATGGATCTTGATTTCTACTTTTTTGAATTACCTCCAGTACCTGGTAAAATGTTTTGCACATAGTGGACCCTCAAATATTTGTTCTAACTGAACAAATAAACTTACAGTATATATTCCTGGGTGAGTAATAATTTAGTCAAATCTCCAGCCACTACATAACTGAGTGCCTACGTACACTGGCACTTTACATATACCACTTAATCCATTCAACCCTTTGAAGTAGCTATAATCTTTTTTTTACAAATTGGGAAACTTTAAAGGTTTCAAAGAGCTTAAGAAATTTTCCAAGATCCTTACAACTAGTAAAAAGTGAAACTGTGATTTCAACCCATGTCTGATTTCTAACTACTTCTCTTCCCATTAAGCCATATTGCGTCTCTAAAATGACGAGCACCCTTCAAAGCCATGGCTGAGGGGCACAGTGTGATACTGACATTCCTCTCAAATTCCAGTGAGAGAATAAAGTAGGTTTACGTTGGTGAAATGGCACTGAGATTTTTCTTGAATTTTTGAAGTTTATTTTATTTTTTATACAGCAGGTCCTTATTAGTCATCCATTTTATACACATCAGTGTATACATGTCAATCCCAATCGCCCAATTCAGCACACCACCATCCCCACCTCACCGCAGTTTTCCCCCCTTGGCGTCCATATGTCCATTCTCTACATCTGTGTCTCAACTTCTGCCCTGCAAACTGGCTCATCTGTACCATTTTTCTAGGTTCCACATACATGCATTAATATATGATATTTGTTTTTCTCTTTCTGACTTACTTCACTCTGTATGACAGTCTCTAGATCCATCCACGTCTCAACAAATGACTCAATTTCGTTGTTTTTATGGCTGAGTAATATTCCATTGTATATATGTACCACAACTTCTTTATCCATTCGTCTGTTGATGGGCATTTGGGTTGCTTCCATGACCTGGCTATTGTAAATAGTGCTGCAATGAATATTCGGGTGCATGTGTCTTTTTGAATTACGGTTTTCTCTGGGTATATGCCCAGTAGTGAGATTGCTGGATCATATGGTAATTCTATTTTTAGTTTTTGAAGGAACCTCCATACTCTTCTTCTTTACAGTGGCTGTATCAGTTTATATTCCCACCAACAGTGCAAGAGGGTTCCCTTTCCTCCACACCCTCTCCAGCATTTGTTGTTTTCAGATTTTCTGATGATGCCCATTCAAACTGGTGTGAAGTGATAATTCATTGTAGTTTTGATTTGCATTTCTCTAATAATTAGTGATGTTGAGCAGCTTTTCATGTGCTTCTTGGCCATCTGTATGTCTTCTTTGGAGAAATGTCTATTTAGGTCTTCTGCCCACTTTTGGATTGGGGTGTTTGTTTCTTTAATATTGAGCTGCGTGAGCTGTTTATATATTTTGGAGATTAATCCTTTGTCTGTTGATTCATTTGCAAATATTTTCTCCCATTCTGAGAGGTGTCTTTTTATGTTTATGGTTTCCTTTGCTGTGCAAAAGCTTTGACGTTTCATTAGGTCCCATTTGTTTATTCTTCTTTTTATTTCCATTACTCTAGGAGGTGGATCAAAAAAGATCTTGCTGTGATTTATGTCAAAGAGTGTTCTTCCTATGTTTTCCTCTAAGAATTTTATAGTGTCCGGTCTTACATTTAGGTTTCGAATCCATTTTGAGTTTATTTTTGTGTATGGTGTTAGAGAGTATTCTCATTTCATTCTTTTACATGTAGCTGTCCAGTTTTCCCAGCACCACTTATTGAAGAGACTGTCTTTTCTCCATTGTATATCCTTGCCTCCTTTGTCATAGATTAGTTGACCATAGGTGTGTGGGTTTATCTCTGGGCTTTCTATCTTGTTCCATTGATCTATGTTTCTGTTTTTGTGCCAGTACCATATTGTCTTGATTACTGTAGCTTTGTAGTATAGTCTGAAGTCAGGGAGTCTGATTCCTCCAGATCCGTTTTGTTCCCTCAAGACTGCTTTGGCTATTCGGGGGTCTTTTGTGTCTCCATACAAATTTTAAGATGATTTGTTCTAGTTCTGTAAAAAATGCCATTGGTAATTTGATAGGGATTGCATTGAATCTGTAGATTGCTTTGGGTAGTATAGTCATTTTCACAATATTGATTCTTCCAATCCAGGAACATGTTATGTCTCTCCATCTGTTGGTATCATCTTTAATTTCTTTCATCAGTGTCTTATAGTTTCCTGCATACAGGTCTTTTGTCTCTCTGGGCAGGTTTATTCCTAGGTATTTTATTCTTTTTGTTGCAATGGTAAATGGGAGTGTTTCCTTAATTTCTCTTTCAGATTTTTCATCATCAGTGTATAGGAATGCAAGAGATTTCTGTGCATTAATTTTGTATCCTGCAACTTTACCAAATTCATTGACCAGCTCTAGTAGTTTTCTGGTGGCATCTTTAGGATTCTCTATGTATAGTACCATGTCATCTGCAAACAGTGACAGTTTTACTTCTTCTTTTCCAATTTGTATTCCTTTTATTTCTTTTTCTTCTCTGATTGCTGTGGCTAGGACTTCCAAAACTATGTTGAATAATAGTGGTGAGAGTGGACATCCTTGTCTTGTTCCTGATCTTAGAGGAAATGCTTTCAGTTTTTTCACCATTGAGAATGATGTCTGCTGTGTGTTTGTCGTATATGGCCTTTACTATGTTGAGGTAGGTTCCCCCATGCCCACTTTCTGGAGAGTTTTTATCAGAAATGGGTGTTGAATTTTGTCAAAAGCTTTTTCTGCATCTATTGAGATGATCATATGGTTTTTATTCTTCAATTTGTTAATATGGTGTATGACATTGATTGATTTGCATATATTGAAGAATCCTTGCATCCCTGGGATAAATTTCACTTGATCATGGTGTATGATCCTTTTAATGTGTTGTTGGATTCTGTTTGCTAGTATTTTGTTGAGGATTTTTGCATCTATATTCATCAGTGATATTGGTCTGTAATTTTCTTTTTTTGTAGTATCTCTGTCTGGTTTTGGTATCAGGGTGATGGTGGCCTCATAGAATGAGTTCGGGAGTGTTCCTTCCTCTGCAATTTTTTAGAAGAGTTTGAGAAGGATGGGTGTTAGCTCTTCTCTAAATGTTTGATAGAATTCACCTGTGAAGCCATCTGGTCCTGGACTTTTGTTTGTTGGAAGATTTTTAATCACAGTTTCAATTTCATTACTTGTGATTGGTCTGTTCATATTTTCTATTTCATTCTGCTTCAGTCTTGGAAGGTTATACCTTTCTAAGAATTTGTCCATTTCTTCCAGGTTGTCCATTTTATTGGCATAGAGTTGCTTGTAGTAGTCTCTTAGGATGATTTGTATTTCTGTGGTGTCTGTTGTAACTTCTCCTTTTTCATTTCTAATTTTATTGATTTGAGTCCTCTCCCTCTTTTTCTTGATGAGTCTGGCTAATGGTTTAGCAATTTTGTTTATCTTCTCAAAGAACCAGCTTTTAGTTTTATTGATCTTTGTTATTGTTTTCTTTGTTTCTATTTCATTTATTTCTGCTCTGATCTTTATGATTTCTTTCCTTCTGCTAACTTTGGGTTTTGTTTTTTCTTCTTTCTCTAGTTCCTTTAGGTGCAAGGTTAGATTGTTTATTTGAGATTTTTCTTGTTTCTTGAGGTAGGCTTGTATAGCTATAAACTTCCCTCTTAGAACTGCTTTGCTGCATCCCATAGGTTTTGGATCATCGTGTTTTCATTGTCATTTGTCTCTAGGTATGTTTTGATTTCCTCTTTGATTTCTTCAGTGATCTCTTGGTTATTTAGTAACGTATTGTTTAGCCTTCATGTGTTTGTGTTTCTCGTGTTTTTTCCCCTGTAATTCATTTCTAATCTCATAGCGTTGTGGTCAGAAAAGGTGCTTGATATGATTCCAATTTTCTTAAATTTACTGAGGCTTGTCACCCAAGATGTGATCTATCCTGGAGAATGTTCCGTGCGCACTTGAGAAGAAAGTGTAATCAGCTGTTTGGGGATAGAATGTCCTATAAATATCAATTAAATCTATCTGGTCTATTGTGTCATTTAAAGCTTCTGTTTCCTTATTTATTTTCATTTTGGATGATCTGTCCATTGGTGTAAGTGAGGTGTCAAAGTCCCCCACTATTATTGTGTTACTGTCGATTTCCTCTTTTATACCTGTTAGCAGTTGCCTTATGTATTGAGGTGCTCCTATGTTGGGTGCATATATATTTATAATTGTTATATCTTCTTCTTGGATTGATCCCTTGATCATTATGTAGTGTCCTTCCTTGTCTCTTGTAACATTCTTTATTTTAAAGTCTGTTTTGTCTGATATGAGTATTGCTACTCCAGCTTTCTTTTGATTTCCATTTGCATGGAATATCTTTTTCCATCCCCTCATTTTCAGTCTGTATGTGTCCCTAGGTCTGAAGTGGGTCTCTTGTAGACAGCATATATATGGGTCTTGTTTTTGTATGCATTCAGCAACCCTGTGTCTTTTGGTTGGAGCATTTAATCCATTCATGTTTAAGGTAATTATCGATATGTATGTTCCTATGACCATTTTCTTAATTGTTTTGGGTTTTTTTTGTAGGTCCTTTTCTTCTCTTGTGTTTCCCACTTAGAGAAGTACCTTTAGCATTTGTTGTAGAGCTGGTTTGGTGGTGCTGAATTCTCTTAGCTTTTGCTTGTCTGTAAAGCTTTTGATTTCTCCATCAAATCTGAATGAGATCCTTTCCAGGTAGAGTAATCTTGGTTGTAGGTTCTTCCCTTTCATCACTTTAAGTATATCATGCCAGTCCCTTCTGGCTTGTAGAATTTCTGCTGAGAAATCAGCTGTTAACCTTATGGGAGTTCCCCTGTATGTTATTTGTTGTTTTTCTCTTGCTGATTTCAATAATTTTTGTTTGTCTTTAATTTTTGCCAATTTGATTCCTATGTGTCTTGGCGTGTTTCTCCTTGGGTTTATCCTGTATGGGACTCTCTGAGCTTCCTGGACTTGGGTGGCTATTTCCTTTCCCATGTTAGGGAAGTTTTCAGCTATAATCTCTTCAAAGATTTTCTCGGGTCCTTTCTCTCTCTCTTCTCCTTCTGGGACCCCTATGATGCGAATGTTGTTGCGTTTAATGTTGTCCCAGAGGTCTCTTAGGCTGTCTTCATTTCTTTTCATTCTTTTTTTTATTCTGTTCCGCAGCAGCGAATTCCACCATTCTGTCTTCCAGGTCACTTATCCGTTCTTCTGCCTCAGTTATTCTGCTATTGATTCCTTCTAGTGTAGTTTTCATTTCAGTTATTGTATTGTTCATCTCTGTTTGTTTGTTCTTTAATTCTTCTAGGTCTTTGTTAAACATTTCTTGCATCTTCTCGATCTCTGCCTCCATTCTTTTTCCGAGGTCCTGGATTGTCTTCACTATCGTTGTTCTGAATTCTTTTTCTGGAAGGTTGCCTATCTCCACTTCATTTAGTTGTTTTTCTGGGGTTTTATCTCGTTCCTTCATGTGGTACATAGCCCTCTGCCTTTTCATCTTGTCTATCTTTCTGTGAATGTGGTTTGTGTTCCACAGGCTGCAGGACTGTAGTTCTTCCTGCTTCTCGGTACTGAGTTTTTGTGTGTGTGTGTGTTTTTTAATATTTATAGCAAATGCCAAATGATATAAATCTTTTATGAACGACATATCAAAATCTCACTCTGCAGTGCTGAGAACAGAAGGTATAGGACCTACTGCCTATGACTTGAACTGTGACTTCTGAGCAAGTGTGTGAGATTAAGCTTTGACCTCCAGCTTATAAATGGGGCTGTGAAGATAGGAGTATGTCACAAAGCACACTGGAAGCCAACTCTTAGACCAGTAGGGAAAGGAGTATATTGACAGTAACTAATTAGAACATCTTATCCCTATTTCAGAATAAATAAACAGTGATATTAAGTTCACTTATTAAAAATAGATTCATTACCCTAGCAAGAATCTCTTGTTTACTTTTTATGCCAAACTCCTTCACTTGCTAAATAGAGATTATGTTAAATCCAGAGGCGAAGAAATGAAATGCGTACATTTGGCCAGATTATCTCTGGTTTAAGTCAAAAAAGAAATGCTTAATCAGCACCTGTTATGGCTAGTTTCAGGCATGAATAACTGTCTGGAAGAAGGTAAGAAACAATACCAGAAACACCAACCATAAAGAAACAAGTTAATAAACCAGACTTCCCTAAAACTTAAAACTTCAACTCTCCTAAACACAGTTAAGAAAATGAAAAAACGAATCACTGACTGGGAGAAAACATTTGGAAAGCATTTATCTGTTAAAGGATTTGTACCCAGAACGTGCAAAGAACTATCTAAACGTAATAATAAAAACAAACATATAGATTTAAAAAAAGGCAAAAGATCTGTATGGAGACACTTCATCAATGAAGATATATGGATGACAAACGAACACATGCAAAATACTCAACATTGTTAGTCACTGGGGAAATGGAAACTAAAACCACAAGATATCACTACATACTTATTAGAATGGGTATCATACCAAGTATTAATGAGGATGTGGAGAGACCAGAACTCTCATACACTGTTGGTAGGAATCTAAAATGGCACAGGCACTTTGGAAAACAGTCTTGGCAATCTCTTAAAAAGTTATATACACACCTACCATATGATCCAGCCATTCCGTCCCTAGGTATTTACACAATATAAATGAAAACATATGTTCATACAAAGACATATACGAATATTCATAGAAGCTTTATTTATAATAACTCCAAACTAAAACAAACAAAACCCCCAAATGTCCATCAACAGGTAAACAACTGTTGTATATCTATACAACGAAATACCACTCAGCAATAAAAATGCATGAGTAACATATACAGCAACATGGATACATCTTAGTTATGCTAAGTATAAGAAGCCAGGAAATAGAGTATATACTGCATGATTCCCTTAATATAAAATTCTAGGAAATATAAACTAATGTATAATGGCAGAAGGCAAATCAGTGGTTGCCTGGGGATGGGGGCACGGGAAGCAGTGTGTGTGTGTGTGTGTGTGTGTGTGTGTGTGTGTGTGTGTGTGTTGGGGGGTGGGGGAGGGCAGTGGGCAGGAGACAAAGATTAAAAAGGGGAATGAAGAAAATTTTAGGGGTGATGGGTATGTTCCTTATCTTGATGGTGGTGATTGTTCCATGGATGTATATATATGTCAAAACTTATCAGTATATAAACTTTAAATATGAGCAATTTTGGTATGTCAATTATTCCTCAATAAAGCTATTTTTCAAAAAATAATCAAAAAGATAAGATTTATACATTTGGGAAGTAAAAAGAATGAAAAATCTGTGATACATATCCTCTAAGATGGTCCCAATGATCCTTGCCTCTTGGTATTTATGCCCATGTATGTATTTCCTTGAATGTGAACTAAATTTAATGATTTGTTGCTAGGGAATGGAATGAGGCAGAGGTGATAGGATGTCATTTCCAAGATTAAGATACAAAAAACCCTGTGGCTTCTGTCTTGGACTCTCCACACACATTTCCTCTGAGGAAAGGCAGCTGCCACATTGTGAGCTGTCCTATGGAGAAGCCCATGATATAAGGAATGAGGGAGGGAGCTGGCTAAAAGCTATCAAGGAATTAAGGCCATCAGTCCAATAACCTTCCAGGAACTGAAGACCTCAGCCCCATAGCCTGTAGGGAACTAAATCCAATAACCATTAAGATTGAGTTCAGAAGTAAATCTTCTCCCAGATGAGCCTTCTGATGAGAATGCAGCCCTGGCCAACAGTTTGACAACAGCCTCATGTAAGACTCTGACCCTAACTAAACTACAGCCTCATGTGAGACTTTGAGCCTAACTAAACCTGATCCACAGAAACTGTGAGATACAAATGTTTGTTTCTTTAAGCCATGAAGTTTTGGGGTATGCAGTTCTGTTCCAGCAATAGATAACTAATATAAGATCTAAGTCACATTTATATAAAAAAAGTCTTCAAAGCAAATTTATCCATTTTGGATATATACTTTTAGAATACAAAGAGAGTATTTGACTAAAACTACATTAAATGGGGGCTTAATTTTCTTATGCAATATGAAGTCCAGAGGTAAGGCAGTCCAAGGCTAGTGCAGTGTGTCAAAATCCCACCAGAGACCCAAACCCTTTTAATCCAGGCCCGGCCATTCTTAGGGAACGTCTTCATCCTAACACTTGTTACCTTAGTGTCACAATATGATCTCATGTCCATATCACAGAAAAGAAGAAGGGGTTTTGCCTTATCAGGAAAGTGAACATTTTCTCAGAAACCTCAAGCTAGTCTTCCACTTACATCTCATTCATCAAAAGTGTTTCCCACTGCCATTCTTAGATGCAAGGGAATCTGGGAAGATAAACATTTTTTAGCAAGACACACTGCTCCCTCAGCATAGTAAATGTTTTGTTAGTAATGAAGAAGGGGGCAATGTTTATTAGACAGGCAACCAGCAGTATTTGCCAAAGTCATACATTTTATTTATGGTAAAACTAAAAATATTGCAGGAGTTTATAGAAGGGCAAGAACACAGTAAGCTATGGGAGCTTGAGAAGGTTTCTGAGGGGAGATGTTTAGAACTGGCTAGGGAGAAAGGAAAGACAAGAGAATTCTCAAAGGGGATAAAAGCAAGAACAAAAACTCATGAAGACAGGAAAATGTAACAAGGCCTAAAAATAAATTACCCTGTATAAAGCTTTTAATTGCATAACTAAGTTTAAAAAAAAATCCTGAGTGATGAATATGCATGTTGTTTCCTAGCAAGGAAAAAAAAATGCATCATCATAGATATGCAACAAGCTCCTACTGTATAGCACAGGGAACTATATTCAATATCTTATAATAAACTGTAATGGAAAAGAATCTGAAAAAGAATACACACACACACACACACACAAACACACATATAACTGAATCACTTTGCTGTACACCTGAAACTAACACAACATTATAAATCAATGATACTCTAATAATAATTTTAAAAATGCAGCATCATGTTTAAGAGATGATACATGGGCAAAGGATCTGAATGGGCATTTCTCTAAGGAAGATATACAAATGGCCAGTAAACATATGAAAAGATGCTCATGATTAGTCATAAGGGAAGTGAAAGTCATAACCATAATGAGATACCACTTCAAACCCACTAGGATGGTTGGAATCAAAAAGTCAGGTAACAACAAGTTTTGGTGAGGATGTGATGAAACTGGAACCCTCATACACTACTGGTAGGAATGCAAAATGGTGCAGCCACTTTAGAAAACAGTCTGGAAGTTCTTCAATCAATGAAATATAATGTTATCATATGACCCAGAAATTCCCAAGAGAAATAAAAACATATGTCCACATAAAAACTTGTACATGAAATTTTATAGCAGCATTATTCATAACAGTCAAAAGGTGGAAATAACATAAATGGCCATCAATTGATGAGGAGACAAACAAAATGTGGTATATCCAAATAATGGAATATTATTTGGCCGTAAAAAGGAATGAAATACGGATACATATTACAGCATGGATGAACCATGAAAACATTATGCTAAATGAAAGAAGCAAGTCAAGAAAGACACATATTATGTGATTCCATTCATATGAAATGTCCAGAACAAGGAAATCTAGAGACAGAAAGTAAATTAGTGGTTGCCTAGGGCTGAGGGGGTGTAGGTGGGCTGCTATGACCTTGGTTCAAACCACCATTACTTCATAGCTGGATGATTCCAAGAACTTAACTACCTGGTTTCCTGCTTCCATTCTTTGTTCGCTAATGGATTCGAAATGCCTAGAACAGTATCTGACACACAGAGGAAAGTAAGTATCCAATAAATCTGCTGTTGTTATTTTGACTTCAAACCCTGTGTTCTTTTTCAGTTTTTTCTCTTGATTTATTTTGTGGGTATGTATCTATCATGGGAGCATCCAAACCCCCTTCCTATTTTGGCGAATTGCAGGCACCAAAAGGAGGCAGCTACCTCCCACCACAGAAACTAGAAACCCCAATTATTTACTTCCCCAGTTCCCCTGATAACTAGAGTGTGGTGGGCACATGGCCAAGGCTTGGCTTGTCTCATGTACCTCCAGAATTGTGAGCTGGTACAGAAGTTTCTTGGTGGTTTTTTGTTTGTTTTATTTTGGTGGCAGCAACATCTGGTTCTTCAGCCAGGAGTGCCAGTGGAGTTATCTTCTGAGGTCAGCAATGTCAACAGAGTTCGGTGCAGTGTTTGAGGCACCAGTATCCTCATCAGAAAGGCTTCATGGTGTGTTCTGGCTGTGTACCTTCCCTCAGTTCCTGCCTACTTTTAGAACTGTGTGTCCACCCTTCCCCATGATTCTGCAAGTCTATCTTATATCTTTCAATAAATTTCTTTTCTGCTAACGTCAGCCAGAGTTAGTGTTGCTTGTAATTAAGAACACTGACTGAAAGAAGACTGCCCATAAAGTTGAACCTTCTTAAACCCAGGAGCATCATTTTAAAAAGTAGTGTTTCAGGAGGATTTTCCTGTGAAGAAACACAATCTCATATAACCTCTAAACAGAGAGAAATTAATTTACTTTACTATTGTTGATTAACTTTTCCTGTTCTTGTTATCTTCCAGAAAAATCGGGATTCTTTCTCCCCTCACCCCAAAACAAGTCCACAGCCCCTTTCCCTAAAGTTTCATTCCTTGCCTATATAGTAGTCCCCTCATCTGTGGTTTCAGATTCCATGGTTTCAGTTAACTGTGGTCAATCACAGTCTGAGAATATTAGATGGAAAATTCCAGAAATAAACAATTCATAAGTTTTAAATTGCATGCCATTCTGAGCAGCATGATGAAACGTTGCACCTTCCTGCTTCATACCACATGGGACGTGAGTCATCCCTTTGTCCAGTGTATCCTGCCCATTAGTCACTTAGTAGCCACCTTGGTTATGGGGTTATTGTCATGGTACCACAATGCATGTTAAAAATTTAACAGAAGCCACTAAATGAAAGAGGATTAAGTAAAACAAATTTCTTTCTTACAAAGCAAATCTATTATTTTAAATTGTGGTGGCGTACCTGAGATTCCAGAACCTCCAGCTTACGTTTCCTGGCGTGAAAAGCTTTACTTGGAAAAGCCCAATAATAATTAGATGTTCCAATTCTCTCACAGTCAACCATACCATCATCAACCAAGCTTTGAAGGACTTCTTTGACTGACATGGCAGCTAGGAGAGATAATTTTTTAAAGACTTCATATTAAGACACATCATAAATCAAATTAAAAGGCCAATAACTGGGGAAACACTTGCAATAAATATTACAGATTGAGTCAGTAAGTTAATAAATAAGGAGCTTTTAAAAATAATAACAAAAGAAGACAAATACTCCAACAGAAAAATAAAATACATCAATGGGCATCTATAAAATATGTATGGTCAGGGACTTCCCTGGTGGTCCAGCGGTAAAGAATCCGCCTTCCAATGCAGGGGGGATGCGGGTTCAATCCCTGGTTGGGGAACTAAGATCCCACATGCCGGGGGCAACTAAGCCCGTGCCACAACTACTGAGTTCGCGCGCCTCAACTAGAGAGACTGCGTGCCGCAAACTAGAGCACACGCGCCCTGAAGCCCACGCACCACAACTAGAGAGAGAAAACCTGCACGCCACACTAGAGAGAAGCCCACGCACCACAACGAAGAGCCCACATGCTGCAACTAAGACCCGACACAGCCAAAAAAATAAATAAAATAAATAAATATTTTTAAAAATGTACGATATTTGTAATAATATCGTCAATAAACAAGAAAAATGTTCAAACCCACTAATAATTGAAGAAATGCAAAATAAAGCATGAGATACAATTTCTTGACTACCAAATTTAAAACACTAAAAATTGTAATAAAGGGTTCAGGGAAATGGGTACTCTCAACATGGGTGGAAAAATGTATCAATATGTACCTAAAACCTTAGGTTTATGCATATCTCTTATACAGAAATTTCACTTTTATAAATTCAGCTAAAGAAAATAATGATGGATATGTATAAGGATGCTTGTCAAAGCACTGTTTTCAATAGCAAAACCCTGGAAATCAGTACAATAATGGGACTCAAAAGTATTTTTTTTGTAATGATATACAATGCATTCATTAAATTTACGTTATAAAATATTTAATGGCCTGGATATATATACATCCAAAATGTAATATATAGAAAAGTAAGTTAAAAGACAGTATGCACTTATGTGACAGTAGTTATCTTGAATTAAGGTTAAGAGGCAATTCTTATTTCCTTCTTTTTGCTTATTTTTCGTATTTTTTTCCAACAATGAACATGTATTACCTTTCTTGCTAAGGAAACTAAAACAAAACTACTAGGTAAAATTAAACAATAAATAAATAAATATATTGGATGTTATGGTTAGGGGTAAGATTAAATATCAGAAAAGAGTTTTTAAAATAGCATGTAAAAATACAAAGTCATATTTCACAAATGTTTGAAATTATAAACCATTCTTACTTCCTATTAAGTAAAACTATACCAAGAAATTATCCGTATTTTAAACCATTTTAATTTTTCCTAGAGCAGATCCCCCAATTTAATAAAATCTATTAGTTAAAGATTTAATAAATAAAAAAATAAAGTCTACACCAAATGCAAAACATTCAACCTCATTTATAAAGAAGTACAAACTGAAATGAAATGTCAAAGAATTCTAAAAATGAAAATAGTTCTGAGAAACAAACTTGGGTATAATAGCCTTTCCTGAAGGCAATTTGAGAACACACATAAAAAGCCTAAAACTAGGCAAGTCTCTTTTTCTATTCTATCCCTGGGGACATTTCCTAATGAAGTAATATGAGACGTGGAAAAAAGTTTACAGCAGGGGGAGAGGAAGGGGTGAATAGGTGGAGGAGCACAGAGGATTTTTAGGGCAGTGAAAATATGCTGTATGATACCATAATGACACCATAATGATGGATCCAGGTCATTATACTTTTTGTCCAAACCCATAGAATGTACAACACTAAGAGTGAATACTAATGTAAATTATGGACTTAGTGTGATTATGATGTGTCCATGCAGGTTTGTCAACTGTAACAAATGTACGATGGTAAATGATGTTGATAATAGGGGAAGTTATGCATGTGTGGGGGCAGGAAGTACAGGAGAAATACTGTGCCTTCCTCTCAATTTTGCTGTGAACCTAAAAATACTCTAAAAAATAAGTCTTAGAAAAAATTTATGGATGGCATGTTAATTACACATTAATTTTAGCAGCAAAATTTGGTAACAACCTAGATGGTCAACAATAGCTAATGGGCTAAACAAATTATGGCACAGTGGGTGGCCACAGAATGAAACATTAGGAGATGCAGATGTTGTAAGTCATTTTTTTTAAAGCAAATGACATAGGAAAGTGTAGATGATATGATGGTATATGGAAAAATACACGAACACAAAACTGTATATGCAGCATGGTTCCCTCTCAGAGAAATGGACAGATACATACAAACACAGATAAACAGAACCTAAGAATAAGATATCAAAATACACCAAAATGTTAACAGTGGTGATCTCAGAATAGAGGGATTATGAACAACTTTTATTTTTATTATATTCTTTGTAATTTCCAAATCTGTTAAAATAACATGTATAGCTTATATAATCAGAAAGTAAGGTTTAAAAAAATACGTATCATATGTAGTGACCCCTCAAAAAATAACCCCCAGAACCTGTGAATGTGACCTTACTTTGGAAAAGGTTCTGTAGAGAGGTAATTAAGGACCTCATGATAAAATCATCCTGGATTTAGGGTGGGTCCCAAATCCAATAACACGTGCCCTTATAAGACACAGAAGAGGAGAAAAAAAAAATGGGGAAGGCCATGTGAAGGCAGAGGCAGAGATTAGAATGATGTGTCTATAAGCCAAGCACTGTGGGCAGCCACCAGAAGCTAGGAGAGAAGCATAAAATGGATTTTCCCTCAGAGCTTCCAGAAGGAACCAACCCTGCCAACACCTTGATTTTAGACTTCTGGCCTCCAGAACTATGAGAAAATAAATTTCTACTGTGTGAAGTAGAAATTAAGTTTATGGTAATTTGTTAGAGCAGCTGTAGAAAACTAATACACTATGTAAATCACATTTAACAAATACCAGAACATACATGAAGTTTTTACTTCTTTTGAAGTAAATTATACCCATAAATAAATACATGTGTATAATTGTGTGTATGTATACGTATGTGTGCATGCACACAGGCATGCATGCATATTCCACTTTAGTTTCACTAGAGCAGATACGTCAAACACAAGAATCATGGTCATGGCCCAGAAACATTATACAGGGACTTTTTTTTTTTTTTAATTTATTTATTTTATTTTTAGCTGTGTTGGGTCTTTGTTGTTGCACGTGGGCTTTCTCTAGTTGTGGTGAGCGGGGGCTACTCTCTGTTGCCATGCACAGGCTTCTCATTGCGGTGGCTTCTCTTGTTGTGGAGCACAGGGTCTAGGTGCATGGGGTTCAGTAGTTGTGGCACACGGGCTCAGCAGTTGTGGCTCACGGGCTCTAGAGTGCAGGCTCAGTAGTTGTGGCACACAGGCTTAGTTGCTCTGTGGCATGTGGGATCTTCCCGGACCAGGGATTGAACCTGTGTCCCCTGCATTGGCAGGCGGATTCTTAACCACTGCGCCACCAGGGAAGTCCTATATAGGGACTTTTATAAACATTCTTCATCTCTAGAAATTTACGTTTCCATGAAGTGAAAGACTGTTGCAGGAAAGATGACGGGTATTTACCAAAACATTCTGGCACATTTTTGATACTTACTAATGCCTTTTTCTTTGGGAGCAATCTTCTCCATGTCTTTTAATTGAAATACATCTTTCTGTTTAAAAGAGTTGAAAGATGAAAAACATGCATTTATTTTCTACTATATATTTATATTTACCATAATTATGTTTATAAAATATTATACTAAAAAACTATGACTGGAAGTGAATAGTGCAATAAAATCGAGAATTTTAGAGCTAGAAGAAACTGTAATTATCTTGTTCAATACCTTAAACAGAACCTAAAATGGACAGATTTTGCATGAACATACAATTCTTTAAAGTAACTGGAGGGCAGAATGCAAAGAACATCTTCCCAATGAAGTATAAAATCTAGTTATGATGAATCATTTGTTAACATGAGATAATCAGCTTCTCTGACACTGATTTGAAGAAAACACAAATAGTGCTTTGCTTAGCATATACCATATATCACAGATTAGCAGTTCTAACTAAAAGCAAAACAGACAGCTGTCAAGATTTATTACATTTAAGGTTTCATGGAAGAGCCACACCTAAGTAAGAAAAACATACAATTCATGGCTGCCTTTCAGTCATTCACCTATACATGCTGCATGTCCACCACATGCAAAGCAAAACATTATGGGAAGATATACACAGAGAATATTTAATCTTATGGTTGGAAAAAAAATCTATGCAGAATACTCCTTTCTTCTTGTAATAAGCTTTGGCTGAACCGGTAAAAAGAACTTGGATAATAAGAGTGAAATATTTGAAAAGACTGAAGTATTCAGCAATTAGAACAAAATTATTGTGATTATTGTTATGGAAAGCTGGGATCTATTTCTTCCAATATAAACTTGAAAAGGTAACTTCAGTAGGATGGAAATTAGACATCATAAAAATTTAAAACTTCTGCTCATCCAAGCACACTGTTAAGAAACTGAAAAGACTGACTGGAAGACAGTATTCACAAAACATACCAGACAAAAGATCAGTAGCCCAGATATACAACCCCCTGCAAAAAAGATGAATTGATAGATGGATAAAGGAATGGATAGATGAATATATATATATATGATAAAGCAAGTAGAGTATAAAATGTTAACGGCATAATCTAAGCTGGGCATATAGGTATTCATAGTGAAATTCTTTCATCTTTAATAATAAAATGTTGAAAAAAGTAACTTCACCTCAGTACACTTAAGATTTAGTAAATTAAGGAAAATACTAAGTCATTGGTTCTAGAGTGTGAAATAAATTTTTGCACATCTGGGAATAAACTGTTAAAAGAGAATTCTGTAGGGTCTCAGAGAACATGCAGTAAATTACTAACTTCAGGCCTCTAATGCGTTAAAAAAAACCCGATTAATCAAACCTATTCGCAAATACCTTGGGAAAAAGAACATGAACTCATTGAGACATCTGCCTAGATGTGGTTATCAAGGAAAAGCCCCAGACATACTGGCTGCCCCAGTGGGGTTGCTATGTAAATAAATGGGCTTGCAAAGAACTAGCCTCAGGACCAAAGTGGTCATTTAAGTGGACAGAGAAAATGGTCTCAAGTAAATATTGGTTCTCCCCTACATTAAAGAGATAATAAAGGAGAGATGAACACAATGGTTCTAGCTCTCAAAAACAAAAAACTATATGTAAAGATACCATGGAAGACACACAGTTATAAAGTTAGATAACTTTTAATTAAGCACTTATGACCTGAGCATTATAATGTTTTACACAGATTATTTCATTCAATCCTCATACCAACTTTGTGAACTAGGTACAATTATTATTAGCCTTTTTAAGAGATGAAGAAACTGAGACTTAGGTCAAGTAACTTGCTTAACGTCACAAAGCTATTAGGTAAAACAGACTTCAGGTACAAGTTCTCTATCTTTGAGCTGTACTGTGGCCATGTTCTTCCTAAGTGTAACAGGCAAAGAATTAGTAACTTCAAATAAATCTATGTATGTATTCATATGAATTAATATGTAGAGGAATATATGAACTGAAATCAATCAATTAATACAATTAATTCCTATTTTTACCTAAAAACTCATTGACTATTGAACTTCTTTAACCTCTAATACTCATTATAGTCATGGTACCTAGTCATTAGTGTCTTAATGTCATTGAGAGCAGAGTTGAAAAAATTTTAATCAAAAACAGCCAACAATATCATAAAGAACAAATTAATTTCCCTCACCACTCTCCCCAGCTTTCCACTGCCTGCTAGGAATTAAATCTACTTTTCTTGCTCTAAGACCATAGGAAAAATATTTCAACTCAGCAGAATAAATAGTCATAATCTTTACCTACAAACTTTATCAATTTATCGTCCTAATCATATCATCATTATTAATACGATACTCTGTTCTGAATTGCCAATGACTTTTAGTAAGTCATTGTATGTAAGTAAGACTAGAAAGATTTCGCTTAAAGGGCAAACAGTTAAAAAAAAAGTGCCCACAATATTTCACTTGTTTCACTGAGAATCTGCATTATCAAAATGAAAATGTCAAGTATTATCATTACTTATTAATTTTACATTCTTTTTTGCCGTTTTCCCCACTTTCTTCATATTGATATTTGTAAATAATGAAAATGGCCAGTAGGTTGGGGCCAAACCAGACTTTGAAGGTCCTGTCAAGAGGTAAGACGTAAGAAATTAATATTTTTGTAGGTCAAAAGTTTGGATTTTAATCTGGAAGCAAGAAAAGCCATTGTACAGCAACGTGTGAAGAAAACAGGCTCTAGAGCCAGGTGACTGGGTTTGAATCCTGGTTCTGCCACTTAGGAGCAGAAACTTCAAACATATTTCCTGTTAGTGGCAGGCACGAATAACTGGAATAAATTAAGGAGGCTATGTACCATCACATACGTGTTATACCATATGCAGGCTTATAAATGTAAAGAGGCTATATTTACCACTATCTCTATAATCAGATGATCCCCCCTGGGTTTTTATCCTAGTACTATCACTTCTTGTTTTGAGATCCAGGGCTGGTATCTTAGGCTGTGTCTCAGATGTCCAGATCTGTAGAATGAGGATCTCAGAGGGTTAAAAAGGATAAAATCAGATAACTACACCAAGTGCTTAGAATAGTGAATGGCACCTAGGAAGCACTCAGTAGATGTGAGCTATTATCATTACTATTTTCAGGTAAAAGGGGACACAATCAAATATATGCTTCAGAAAGTTAATTATGGTGCCAGAGTATAGGGCAGTCTGGATAGAAGAGACTCTACAAATCCTGGGATAGGATTCTTTCATGCTCCACAGCTCACAGGAACCACAAGTGTTTGTAGAATTTTATTCATTCTTTAGGAAATTGTTCACTATTGATTTCTAATAAAAAAGGTACAGTTAACACTGGATGACATAAACTTAAGGAGAAAATTACACAAAATACTAAAAATCTTAAGGAAAACGACTTACCGTCTCAAAAAATATTTCCATCATGCGGGCTCTCTTTTCCTCTGCACTTAGTCCTTTTTTCTTCGACTAAAGCACAAAAGTTAAAAAGTAAACAGTGCAATTAAAAACAAAAACAAAAACAATGCTTTTTAAGACAACTTGGTTCAAAACATTATCAGAAATAATGCATGGTCTCATCTGAGACCAAGAGGTTTAATAACTCTCAGAGCAAGGCCTCAAGACGGATTTTAACAACGCTACTACTTTATGACAAGCCTTGTGGTAGGTGCTGCCAGTATAATGATAAGAACTGTGACTGAGACAGTGCCTGGCATTTTGTAGAAGTTCAGTATTTATCAAATGATCCAATAAGTCACTGTATTTACCTTCAAAAGACTTAATCTCTCAGGGAAAATAAATAGACATAACTACTTATAATTAACGAACAGGTACATGTACAAATTGCTACCCAGGAAAGAATAAATTAATTCCACCCTGGAAAGGGAGGAGGGTTAGTTAGGAAGGCTAGAGATGAACAGGATTTTGGCAAGTTGAGAAATGGTGAGAAGGGTGTCCTGGACAGATCACACACAGGCACAGTGTTACAGAAGTACATGGAATGCTCCAGAAAGACAAACACTCAGGGACGATTATTATACAAGTGGAGTGGCAGATGAGATGAGAAAGGTTGTCTGGGGCCAGATTATGGAAGGCTGACTGGCCAGCCAAAGAGAGCAGACTTTACTTCAGGCCACAAGGAGCTACTGAGCAATTTCTAAAGCAGGGAGTGACACAATAAGAGTTAGGTAGCATTGTGGAGGGCAGGCTGGAGGAAGGAAAACCATGTCCAAGTAGAAAATGAAAGCCTACTTCAGGTTATTATTATCCTGTCACTACCCTTTAGCTAACTTGAAATTAAGATAATTAAGATGGAACTGAGGGACATACCCGGTGGTCCAGTGGTAAAGAATCTGCCTTCCAATGCCAGGGATGCAGGTTCGATCCCTGGTCAGGGAACTAAGATCCCACACGCCGTGGGGCAACTAAGCCCGGGCACCACAACTACTGAGCTCGCGTGCCTCAACGAGAGAGACTGCGTGCCGCAAACTACAGAGCCCACGTGTTCTGGAGCCTGCGTGCCACAACTAGAGAGAGAAAACCCGCAGGCCACAATGAAGAGCCCATGCACCGCAATGAAAAAGATCTCGCGTGCCGCAACTAAGACCCAACGCAGCCAAAAAAATAAAGAAAATAAACAATAAAATTAAATAAATAAATATTTTAAAAAAGATGTAACTGAAATGTATTTTAATAATAAATTTTACCATATATTTTATATAGGGTATATACCTAAAGCTAAAGCCTGAATTTTCAAAACGCCAAACTTCCTCAATGCAAATATTCACAGAAAATAACAAAAGAGAACGAGAACCATAATCTCTAGTACTCTCATGGAGGCTTCCACACTAATGTTTCTGAAGTAATCTGCATCTTTCTTAAAAATTGCATGGGATTATAGAGGAACATAAATTGTTTAGTAAGAACTTTAAAATACTTTATACCACGTAAAAAGCAGACATAAATAAACCAACAATAATAAACCTATCCAACCATAAACTCCATCAGAAACGAGAGCCTACACTAGACAGGGAAAGGAATTTGGAATTGCCGTTCTGAATGCATTCCAGAGTACGTGGTCTAGAAACCCATCAACCCCTTTTCACAGCAAATTATCCAATGTTCCTTGATGAGTTGCACAGGTAAAATAAGTAGCCTCAAAGTTTAACTTTTTCTCTTTTCCCTCTGTCCACAATTTTAAATACTGCAGTTCCCCAGGGTTCTTTCTCTACTGATCCCCTCTCTCCTCACACCTTTTCTTTGATCTCACCTGCTTTCATGGTTTTAACAAACACCTATGCTGAGAACTCAAATCTTTATATCATTGGATTAAGTGGGCGCCTGAGCTCCAATCTCACGTACTTACCTGTCTGCTGAATAGACGTCAAACTCAGGAGGTCTAAACTGACCCCTCCTCTCCCACATCTACTCCCCAAACCTGCTGTTCTGGATCTTGAGTTCAGTTAGATTCTACCTTGTTCCCCGAGCCAGAGGCCTGGCAGTCACCCTAGGTTCTTTCATCTCTCTTACTCCACATCCAACCAATCACAAAGTTCTGCCAATTTCAGAGCTTAACTGTTTCTCAAATCGATCCTGTCTGCTCCATCCCTACTACCTCTACCTTAGTTCAGGCCTTCATTGTCTGTTCCCTACTACATACCTGCAGTATGTTAACCATGCTTTGTCCCACCCTCCAGCCACATTCTATGCTGCCAAAAAGCAAACCTCTCCTTTGCCATGCCTACCCATGCCTCTCCCTTGCTTAAAACTCCCTTGCTTAAAATTCTCAACCATCCAGAAGTATCCAATCACCCTAGAATGACATACAAGGCCTTCTGTCACCTGACCCCAACTTATCTCTCACAGGTACCACTCCCCACCTCAAATTTACCATAACAACATGAAGAATTGAGCAATTTAAGCTGTAATACAAAAACTACTTGTAATTCTCCACTTGCAGCATGTTCTTTCCCATTTCTGTGCCTTTTTAAAAATGTTGTTCTATCTAAAACACCTTCCTTTCATGCAAATCAAAACCGCAATGAGGACTTCTCTGGTGACCCAGTGGTTAAGAATCTGCCTGCCAATGCAGGGGACATGGGTTCAAGCCCTGGTCCGGGAAGATCCCGCATGCTGCAGAGCAACTAAGCCCGTGCGCCACAACTACTGAGCCTGCGCTCTACAGCCCGTGAGCCACAACTACTGAGCCCGCACGCCACAACTACTGAGCCCTTGAGCCGCAACTAATGAAGCCCTCACGCCTAGAGCCCATGCTCTGCAACAAGAGAAGCCACCACAATAAGAAGCCCGCGCACCGCAATGAAGAGTAGCCCCTGCTCGCTGCAACTAGAGAAAGCCCACGTGCAGCAACAGAGACCCAACACAGCCAAAAAAAAAGAAAAAACCCCAAAAACAAACAAAATGAAACAAAACAAACAAACAAAAAAACCACAGTGAGATATCACCTCACACCTGTCAGAATGGCCATCATCAAAAAGACCACAAATAACAAATTGGTGACAATGTGGAGAAAAGGGAACCCTCGTACACTTTGGTGGGAATGTAAATTGGTGCAGCCACTGTGGTAAACAATGCACAGCTTTCTCAAAAAATTAAAAATAGAACCACCATATAACCCAGCAATTCCACTCCTTTGTGTATATATCCCAAAGAAACAAAAACACTAATTCAAAAAGATACATGCACCCCAGTGTTCATAGTAGCATTATTTACATTTGCCAAGATATGGTAGCAACCTAAGTGTCCATCAACAGATGAATGGATAAAGAAAATGTGGTATATGTATAATACACAGATACATATGTACTTATATACATATGTACATACACACACACACACACAATAGATTTTTATGACTCAGTCATAAAAAAGTGGCAACATGCATGGACTTGGAGGGCTAAGTGAAATAAGTCAGAGAAAGACAAACACTGTATTATATCACTTATATGTGGAATCTAAAAAATACAACAAACTACTAATAAAACAAAAAAGAAGCAAACTCACAGATATAGAGAACAAACTAGTGGCTACCAGCGGGGAGAAGGATGTGGGGAGGGGCAAAATAGGGGTGGGGGGAGAACAGGGTTATTATGGGATTATATGAAATCATATGTGTGAAACTTGAAAACTGTAAAGTACTATAGCATTTAAAGACTCTTTCATTCAATAAAACAAAGCAAAACAAAACAAAAAGAGTTCTTCAGAACATGAACTGCCTTTGCCTTCCCAGAGGTTAGTGCCAGGTTAGAAGAGCAGTTGTAAAGACCAGCCCTCAATTTCAGGACCATGTATCTAAAATTTGAGGCCGTTCACACTCCCAAATCCCACAACACCCCTCTGCACTCCCATAAATACATTTCAGGGAGAACTGATAATAAGGAAGTCTGTGATAACCATTTATTGCCTTACTTGGAGAGATAAACCAGAGGAATCTCAGTTCCAAGAAACCATACACTACGAAGACACGTTCACTAAACCCAGGGTAGAGAGCTAGAGTTCAGTACTACGTTATTAGCCTCCCTTCACAATGGCTTCTGCAGTATCTGAATAAAGCAAGATATCCACACTCAGTTAGAAGGCCCATTCAGCTATTTCTCTAGTCCAGTTAGTCTCAAACTGCCATACACAGAGATTAGAATCATCTCAGGAGCTTTTAAAACTGCTGATGCCCAGGCACATCCCATAAGAAATGAATCAGGATCTCTGAAATGGGGCCCCTTGGCCTCATATTTTAAAAATCTTGAGGTGCTTTAATTGTGCCCCAGGATTGAAAACACTGTTTCTCTCAGCCCAGAATCTGAAGGTTAAGTTAGGGGCACTGTGGGGCAATGAGAACCCCTTTAGGAATTTAGTCTGTGGCTGCATCAGTGGAAAATAGAGCCAAAGCTTTAGAAAAGGCTCCTAACATTTTGTTATTATAAACTGCTCCCTGAGAGACCCTGGACTCCGCAAGAATCTGCCAATAAGAGGCAGGCAATGAGGAGAATCTAATGTCCTGAGGGCACACTGTTTTAGGAAAGCTCTTATCACTCAGCTCAACAGCTTATGAAAGTGACTCAAGAGATATGGATGAAAAAAAAAAAAAAAGAAATATGGATGAGCTGTATCATCCGTTAACACTGATTTCAGGCTAATTTATTCATCAGTCTCCTTCACCACTACAAAGAGTTTTCATTGCTAACCACCGTGGGAGAGTATCATGGCCAGAATTAAAGTAACTAATGTAAAAGGATGCCATATTACTTCATATTTAGAAATTTGTCCAAAAAATCAACAAGGGCTCATGTGATACTTAGGATTAAAGAACATCTCCTCGTAGTATGAGTTAGAGATACACTCAAATTAGTAAGTAAGTGGCCTCAAAATTTGACTTGAGGACAATGAAGGAAACTTCTCCAACTAGGAGTTAAAGAAATCCTAAGTGGTCCAGTGGTTAGGACTCTGCGCTTCCACTACAGGGGGCACGGGTGCGATCCCTGGTTGGGGAACTAAGTTCCCGCAAAAAAATTTCCTAAAGTCAGCCCTGTTGATCACTAATACAATTTTGAAAAATTAAAAGTAGATGATAATTGCTGCCCTCAGAAGTGGCATACCACATTTCTCCAATTCCAAAAATATGCTTGGACTTATAACAACTGTTTACCCAGCAAGCGCAACCAAAATCAAAACAAACAGCTATTAATTCACAATCAGGAAAAAGAACAAAAGTTATCTTTGATCAACATAACACTAAACTTAGTTCTTAATAATACATGAAAAATAGGAAGTATGTCTCTTACAAAAAGTTTTATTCTAACTTGTTCCATGTTTCTCCATTACTAGCGGTAAACATCAGAAAAGAGTTAATAGCACATTAAACCATTTAGTATTAGAAGGTATGTAGGTGTAGAGAGATATTAGGTAAAAAGACAAAAACAAAAAAATTAATGCATATGGGCTGCATAGTACTCAGTAGTCAGTTCTATCAGGCCAGTAACTCTATAAAGGAGAAATATGGTATCACGGAACACTGGTACCAGATTTAAGTGTGAGTCTGTTTGGCTTCCTACACCATTTTATGCCCAGGTGGCTGGGTTGTTAGTTTAACCACAAAGAAACCGTTATCAGTTTTGATTACATCTGGACAAGAATCTTCAAATAAACATCGTACAACCTATATATCTCTGTCCACCACCAGCTTGGCAAAATAACGGCCACTTAATTAAGATATTAAAATCTTAGATCCACTTCATTAGACGTTGATTCTCTGCCAACAGAAGGGGGTGGGGGATGAAACTTTGAAGGTTTATGAAAATGATTTGATGAGCAGAAAGACATTAAATTCACAAAGAGAAAGAGACGATTTGGAATCTAACCAGGACTTAACCCATCAAGCAATGCAAGGAAGACGAAGTCGGTACGGTGCTTCCCTAATAAAGCGACTCCGGAAGCACAAAAGGGCAGCCCTGCCCTTCGTAAAAACCAACGCATTTTCACAGAAATCCTCTAACTGGCATAAAATGAAGATTTGTTAGGTCACTTTGGAAATTGTGAGCAATACTGAAATGGGCTCTAAATGCTACAACGCCCCAAACCACTCAATCTTCAAAGATCAAGCAAGCTCCTCGGGCCCCGGGAACCCCCCGGCGCTGACCGCCGACACCCGTTCCCTGTTCTCCACCGGGGGCGGCGCCTTGGTGGCCGGAAGCGGGGAGCCTGGGCACCGCTTCTGAAGTGACTCGTGGCCTTGTTGACAGACTGCTGAGTTCGTGAGACACTCGGGGCACGTTCTCGAACGCCCGTAGTTAACCTGACCCGCCCGGGAGGGAGGCGGCGGGCACAAGGACGGGGATCCCAGCGCGGCGCCTCAGCCTAGGGGCTCAGGCGGCGGGAGCCGGAAAGCGCCGGGCGGCCGGGGCGTCGACCTGGCGGGGTAGCCGGCCTCTGCAGCCCGCCCGGGGGCCAACGCCGGGCCCGCGTGGCACGCAGCCGAGGGGCTCTGCAGCCGGGCCACTGTGGAGGAGGGGGACCGAGGAGCGCTCCCCTTGTTCTTACCATTGCGCGGGCGGCGCGTCTTCCGGCGGCGGGGCCTAAGCGCGGCGAGGGGCGGGGCGGGCCCAGGCGGGTTTGATTTTGGCGCCGACACCGCCCCGGGGGCGGAGCAGCGAAGGGGAGGCAGGGAAGAGAGACCGGCTGTCGCCCAGACGGCGCGCAGCGACCCCTGGCGGCTCCGCGGAGCGGCCGGCCGGCCGGGGTGGGGCGAGGCCTGTCCTGGGGGCGGGGCCTGGTTGCCCGCCGGTCCGTCCTGGTCGATTCAAGATGCTGGCGAGCAGGGTCTCCCAGCTGCTTCCGCCTCTTCGGTCCTGCGTGCTGACTGTGACTCCTTTTTTTTTTTTTTTTTTTTTTTTTCAGAATGTCGAGCCCTCGCCTTGACTTCTTTCTTCGCTCAGCGGAAACGCGGCCTAAGTTTGCCTTAAAAAACAGAGGCAGTTTGGCTGCTGGAGAAGGAAACGCTGCCTCCATCAATGCGGATTTGCCTGGTCTGGGGCGGACTTTCTTCTCTCTTCTAATTTTACGCCTCATCTTCTCTCCCACCGATATCCACTGCTTTTCCAGCTTTTAAAAATCCCTTTGTATGTCTGCCTTTGCTTTAGGTTTTTTGTTTGTTTTGTTTTCTTAATACAAGATAATGAATTTCAAATCAAAACGGTCGAAAGTATGCTGCCTCATTACTTAATGGGGATTAAGATCAAAAGCTCGGGTCCCTTTGCCTCAAGGTGCCAGAAAATTAACTCAGACTTTTCCGTTGCTTTGAAGGTTATTGTACGTTGTTTTGAACCATTTTAAAGTATAGTAATTCTACTAGGAAAAAAAGTGGCATCTAAAACGAATTATCTCCTGTTGCAGGGTAAGGGGTATATTAAATTAAACAAGAGTTCCATTTTGTTTTTCCTACAGTCCGATACAATTCAATTGATGAGATGATTTTAAGAGAGTAAAAGGGTATCCATTTAATAAGTGTTTTAATATTAGTACTAGCAAATGTATAATTAACACACCATACCCTAGATTTCTCATGTATTGCTTAAGATACAGCTGAAGTAGGTATGTCAGTAAAAAATTTTAAAAAATTAAAGTGATATTTAAGAAAAATATTAAGTTATTACTGGTGCTATGTAGAGTTGTCAAAAACCATAAAAGTGGCATTTGTGGGAAGCCTTGCCTTTATCTCCTCTCAGACTGCCATACTCATCTGCTTGTCAAGAACAGTTTTTCTTCACCTGGGTAACTCTTACCCATCCTTTCAATAGCTCAGGGGTAGCCTCCAGGAGTCTTTTTCTCTCTGCTTCCTCATGCCACCCCCCACAAGAGGAAAGGGTCTCTGTCATTTTATCACAGCATCCCAGATTCATTTTGTAATTATTAACTTGGACAACTTCCCTATAATATCAAACTCATTTCTGTAGCAGAGACTAAGCCAACCATTTGATATCACCAAGGCCTAGCGCAGTGCCTGACACGTGATAAACACTCAATAAATGTGTATTAAATAAATGGACCAGGTTTTCAAGAATACCATCTTGTCATTTACTTAGGGATATCTAGATATGGTTTTCAGGCGAAAAAAAGAAAGGATATTTTACTTTGAAAAATCTTTACTTGCATCAAGTAGTGCTTTCGCATTTACTATTTTCACCAATAGAATTCTGAAATTATCTGATATGCCATTCAGATGTCTTGAGACGCTCCAAGTTTTACAACATTATGGGGCAGGCAGATGTATGTATTATATGAGTTAAGTATGAAAGCAAATAAATATTTGTAGCATCATAACATTTGGATCATGAATCCACAATTTAGCATTTGTCATAGTGCCTGAATGGCATTTGTTTATTGAACAAATTCATGTTTTACAAAAACCTTAAGCACACATTAATTTCATTTTTAAAAATTTGACTATCTGCTGTTGGCCGAATATGTGAGGATGAAGCAGACAGGCCACACCCGTCAGCAGTTTATATTCCAGTCAGTGCTGCCCTTCCAACTGGGCAACTGGCCCTTGCCCTAGACCTTGCTCTGGGGCTATGTTGGCCCTGCTCCAGCCTCATCACTCCCCATATCCAAGGAGTCTGCAGGGTGAAAGGGACATGCCCATCTGTAACCCAGTACCTTCCTTCTAGACCAGGAACCTGGGAACCCGGTATCTTCTGCCTTAGTTTGAGTTCGTGGAATAACAAAGCCTGAGGCAAAGATGTGCTGATACAGGCATACTTCGTTTTATCATGCTTCACTTTACCGCACTTAGCAGCTATGGCGTTTTGTACGAATTGAAGGTTTGTGTCGAGCAAGTCTATCAGTGCCATTTTTCCAACAGCATTTGCTCATTTTGTGTCTCTGTGTCACATTCTGGTAATTCTTACAATATTTCAAACTTTTTCATCATTATTATATCTGTTATGGTGATCTGTGTTCAGTAATCTTTGATGTTACTATTGAAATTGTTTTGGGGCACCATGAACCATACCCATATAAGACAGAGAACTGAATTGATACATGTTGTGTGTGTTCTGACTGCCTCACCGACCATCTGGCCATTTCCCTGTCTCTGTACCTCCCCTTGGGGCTCCGTATTCCCTCAGACAAAACAATGTTGAAGCTAGGCCAGTTAATAACCCTACAATGGCTTCTAAGTGTTCAAGTGAAAGGAAGAGAGTCACACATCTCTCACTTTAAATCAAAAGCTAGAAATGATTAAGCTTAGTGAGGAAGGCATGTCGAGAGCAGAGACAGGGTGAAAGCTAAGCTCTTTCACTGAACAGCCAAGTTGTAAATGCAAAGGAAAGTTCTTAAAGGCAATTAAAATTGCTATTCCAGTGAACACATGAATGATAAGAAAGCGAAACAACCTTATTGCTGATATGGAGGAAGTCTGAGTGGTCTGGATAGAAGATCAAAGCACCCACAACATTACCTGAAGCCAAAGCCTAATCCAGAGCAAGGCCCTCACTCTCTTCAATTCCATGAAGGCTGAGAGAGGTGAGGAAGCTGCAGAAGAAAAGTTTGAAGCTAGCAGAGGTTGGTTCATGAGGTTTCAGGAAGAAGTTGTTTCCATAAAAGTGCAAGGCGAAGCAGCATGTGCTGATGTAGAAGTTTCAGCAAGTTATCCAGACGATCTAACTAAAATAATTAATGAAGGTGGCTTCACTAAACAAATAGATATTTAATGTAGACAAAACAGCCTTCTATTGGAAGATGCCATCTAGGACTTTCATTGCTAGAGAGGAGAAGTCAATGCCTGGCTTCAAAACTTCAAAGGACAGGCTGACTCTCTTATTGGGGCTAATGCAGCTGGTGACTTTAAGTCAAAGCCAATGCTCATTTAACATTCTGAAAATCCTAGGGCCCTTTAAAATTATGCTCAATCTACTCTGACTCTGCTGTATAAATGGAACAACAAAGCCTGGATAACAGCACATCTGTTTGCAACATGGTTTACTGAATATTTTAAAGCCACTGTTGAGACCTACTGCTCAGAAAATAGATTCTTTTCAAGATATTACTGCTCATTGACAATGCACCTGGTCACCCAAGAACTCTGATGGAGATGTAAAATGAGATTAATATTTTTATGCCTGCTAACACAACATCCATTCTGCAGCCCATGGAGCACGGAGTAATTTCTACTTTCAAGTTTTATTAAGAAATACATTTTGTAAGGCTCTAGTTGCCATAGGTAGTGATTTCTCTGATGTATCTGGGCAAAGTCAATTGAAAACCTTCTGGAAAGGATTTGCCATTCTAGATGCCACTAAGAGCATTTGTGGTTTATGGGAAGAGGTCAAAATATCAACATTAACAGGAGTTTGAGAGAGGTTGATTCCAACTCTCTTGTATGACTTTGAGGGGTTCAAGACTTCAATGGAGGAAGTAACTACAGATGTGGTGGAAATAGCAAGAGAACTAGAGTTTGATGTGGAACCTGAAGATGTCACCAAATTGCTGCAATCTCATGATAAAATTTGAACAAATGAGGAGTTGCTTCTTCTGGATGAGCAAAGAAGGTAGTTTCTTGAGATGGAATCTTCTCCTGGTGAAGATGCTGTGAAGACTGTTCAAAGGACAACAAAGGATTTGGAATATTACGTAAACTCAGTTGATAAAGCAGCAGCAGGGTGTGAGAGGACTGACTCCAGTTTTTTTTTTTTTTTTTTAAATAAATTTATTTATTTTATTTATTTTTATTTTTGGCTGCATTGGGTCTTCATTGCTGCACGCAGACTCTCTCCAGTTGCGGCGAGCGGGGGCCACTCTTCGTTGTGGTGTGCGGGCTTCTCATTGTGGAGCACGGGCTCTAGGCTCCTGGGCTCAGTAGTTGTGGCTCACGGGCTCTAGAGTGCATGCTCAGTAGTTGTAGCACACGGGCTTAGTTGCTCCGCGGCCATGTGGGATCTTCCCAGACTAGGACTCGAACCCGTGTCCCCTGCATTGCCAGGCGGATTCTTAACCACTGTGCCACCAGGGAAGCCCTGACTCCAGTTTTGAGAGAAGTTCTATGTGGGTAAAATGCTATCAAACAGCACCACATGCTGCAGAGAAATCGTCCATGAAAGAAAGAGTCAATCGATGTGGCAGACTTCGCTGTCTTATTTTAAGAAATGGCCACAGCAGCCCCAGCCTTCAGTGACCACCACCCTGATCAGTCAGCAGCCACCAACACGGAGGCAAGACCCTCTGCCAGCAACAAGATTACAACTTGCTGAAGGCTCAGATGACGGTTAGCATTTTTTAACAATAAAGTACTTTTAAATTAAGGTATGTACATTTTTTTAGACATAATTCTTTTTTTTTTTTTAAAAGCTTGACTTTTTTTTTTTTTTTAATATTTTATTTATTTATTTATTTATTTATTTATTTATTTATGGCTGTGTTGGGTCTTCGTTTCTGTGCGAGGGCTTTCTCTAGCTATGGAAAGCGGGGGCCATTCTTCATCGCGGTGCGCAGGTCTCTCACTATCGCGGCCTCTCTTGTTGCGGAGCACAGGCTCCAGACGCGCAGGCTCAGTAATTGTGGCTCACGGGCCTAGTTGCTCCGCGGCATGTGGGATCTTCCCAGACCAGGGCTCGAACCCGTGTCCCCTGAATTGGCAGGCAGACTCTCAACCACTGCGCCACCAGGGAAGCCCTAAACATAACTTTTATAGGCACTGACAAACCAAAAACTTCGTGTGATTTTATTGCCATATCATACTTTATTGCAATATCTCTGATGAATGCCTATAGTTTATGTGGGAGTGAGGAAGCAGCGAAGATGAGACAGGAGGGAGGAAAAGCCACTAAAGACGTGTGCCCTTCTCAGTTTGGGCATTTAAAACTCTTTACAAACCCATCTTTTTTTGCCCAAGAGAATGGAAGTTTGTGGAAATCTCAAGAGAACACAGGAGAGACAAGACCTGATGACAGAACTTCACTGGAGAGGATGTTCTGAAACTCCAGGTGCCTCCCAGGCCCTTGGCTGCTTTCTGAGTTTCTAAACCCCCAGCATTCTTTCTGCTTAGAGCTGTGGTTCTTGCCACATCCATCCAATGAACTCTCTGCCAGCTGGGCCATGCCTGTCTAGACCAGGGCTAGGTGCTCAAGCCAAAGGTTACATGTGTAGGATGAACATAAGGCAGGCCACTTGCCTCTGAGGTGCCCAAAGTGGCGCTGGTCAGTGATAAATTGACCCAACTGGATCTTCTCTTGGGAATGATGAGTGCTAAGCGCACATAGAGAGCGTTGGTCAGTGCGGTTGCAACTGTATCCCAAATGTCACTGAGCCATTATTACCATTCTCTGAGATTTCTGGTGTGCACCCCAGTCTTGGAATAGCAAACTCAGAATGACCACCACCAAGGAGAAGAGACATGTTCTACTGCCTGTGTTTCCCCTTGAATTCTCAGGAATGCACCCCAAACTGAAGACAATCTTCTCATGGCCCTTCCTTGAAATTCTGAAAAGCAGGACCTATAGGAGAACCTTCTTTATTAAGGAAGTAGGAAAAGAAAGTAACATCATTTGAAAGAGACAGAGAAAAGTCTACAGGGTAGAAAAAGAAGTAGGAGAATGAAAAACCAAGAGGAGACAATTTCAAGGAAGAAATAGTAAACATTATTGACCTCTCAGTCACACCACATCTCCTGAGTTAGAAATGACAATACTACTATGTCATTTGTGCAGAGCATCAGTCTCAATGGGGGCAATATCAAAACTGGTTCCTGGGGGATGAAAAAATCTTGGATGGTTTGTGGTACAATGGTTTATGGGCCTCCAAAGGGCTGTAGCACATAAACAGATATGAAGTATACCTCTGGCATTAAAGCATCATGGGGTGGGGGCAAGGGGCAATTAGGGAAAAGATGTCTAAAAAAAGCTCCTTAGGGGCTTCCCTGGTGGTGCAGTGGTTGAGAATCCGCCTGCCAATGCAGGGGACATGGGTTCGAGCCCTGGTCTGGGAAGATCCCACATGCCGCAGAGCAACTGGGCCCGTGAGCCACAACTACTGAGCCTGAGCGTCTGGAGCCTGTGCTCCGCAACAAGAGAGACCGCGATAGTGAGAGGCCCGCGCACCGCGATGAAGAGCGGCCCCCGCTCACCGCAACTAGAGAAAGCCCTCGAACAGAAACGAAGACCCAACACATCCAAAAATAAATAAAAAAAAAAAAAGCTCCTTAGGGGGATGATAATGGGGGAAAAGGCTGAGAAACACTGGTGTAGCGTGAGAATATAATTTCTCATCCAAACTGGGACGCTCCTGAGAAAGAAAGACTGCTCTTTACAATCATGCTGGGACAATATGCATACAGCAGACTGTCCCCGTCAATTATGTGATAACTTGGATTTTCCATCATGCTTTATTGACACTTCTTTTATGGCTCTTCTCTTAAATTGCTCTGTATTATAGGTACTGATGCTTTTTTAATCTTTCCATCTGGGATGTAAACTCCTTGAGAACAGGCACAGTAACTCTTTTTTGTAACCCTGCCTCATCTCTCATCATTTCTTCTTGAGCATTGTCTGGCCTCGCGATATTGAACTATCTGTTCTTTCCTGGACGACTCATGCTCTCTTGCCCTCTTTTAGCAAGCCTTGGTGATCCCCCCTAACACCACCTCTTTGCCTTCTCCCAGGGTGAGTTAACAGCTGCCAGCATCCCTGGTCCCACTCAGCAACCCCTGCCACTCTCCACTCCTGGCAGGGGGCTGGGCACAGGCATGGGGAGAGTCTGAGTCATGGTGCGGGGCCTCAGGTATATGTGAGGGTCTGCACTCACTGGGCAAACATCCCTACGCCCAAGGGAGTGTGACATTAAGTAGCAAATAAACACCACCACAGGTTGAAAGAGAGACCACAGAAGGAAGGAAAAAGCCTTTTTCATTCTTTTTATCACAAATTACGTAGCCAGCGCTGTATATATTCATTTAAGCCTCATCCCAGTAGAATAAAGCTCCATGAGAACAGGGACTTTTTGTGGGGAAGGCGGGTGTTTACTGCTATTCCCTAGTAGCTAGAGCAGGACGCTAGATTCAGTAAATATTTGCAAATGAAGGTATATAAAAGCAGCTCATGGTGTAATCACCTGGTCCGGTTCATCAACCATACTGTAAGCTCTTAGAGGTTACAGGCTTTATTATTCATCCTAACAGCCTTTACACATAGCCCAAAGCCTGGTATATACCACAGGTGCTCAGACATTTGTTCAAAGACTATGGCAGCAAAAAAAGAGGCAGCAAGGTGGGGCTGAGGATAGAATGTCACCTGCCCTTCCTGCCTCTTAACATAGGCAATAACAAACTGCAGCTTTAATTAAACCCTTTGTCTGCTCTGGAAAGGGGTGCCTTCAGCTTTACATGAACCGAGTTCCTAAAAAGCAATCTGAGATATGCTAAAACCTGGCACAACGGCCTCACTCTCAATCTGACTCTAAAAACCTCCAAAGAGCCCACGATGGCAATGGTGCCTGCTTGCTTAAAAGAAAAAAATAAGTGAGGAATGGAATTAGGTGTCAATAATACTAATGTTTGCATTAACTAGTTAGCAGTGTCATGTTTGGTCTTTTTCTCATTTTTGTTTCAACTCTCCTTCCAAGACTTTCACCTCTTTCAGACTTTCAACCTGTTCTGGAATTTTAATCCTCCCAAAACAAAAACAAAGAAATTTCTGTAGTGTCCCTCCACTTTTAACAAAGGCTATTCTAATTATGATAACTTTTAGTGTTCATTTCATCACACAAAATATAGATCACAGACTTAATGAAAAACCCAAAAGTGTTATAAATACATCAGGAAAAATGTTGTATGCCTATGTGTAAGCCAATGACTTGTTTACAATCAACTAAGAAGAACAAGAGTCCTTTACAAGAAAACAAACAAATAATCATCAAGTCCATACACCATTCAAGACTGAGAGCTTACTTATCCTCAAGACCTGTGGGGTGGGGGGATGGGAGGGAGTTCCCAACGAGGAGTAGAAAGATCCCGAGTTCACCTCTTCTCAAGGGCACACCAAAATCATAACTCTGTAAGTAGTAACCACTATGGATGAAAAGACTGAAACCTACTAGAAGAGCTCTTCTACAACAAAAGATATAAAGAAGGAACTGTGAGACAGGTAGAAGGGCCAGAGTTGTGATACAGTCAAGACCCTTACCCCTGGGTGGGTGACCTACACACGAAAGAATAGGTACAGTTGCAGAGGTTCTCCCAAAGGAGTGAGAGGTTCAAGCTCCAGGTTGGGCTTACCAGCCTAGGGGTCCTGCAAAAACCCCCAGAGTATTTGGCCTTGAAGGCCAGCAGGGTTTACTTCTGAGGGACCCAGAGGACTGAGGGAAATAGAAACTCCACTCTCAAAGGGGGCACACAAAATCTCACACACTCCAGGACCCATGGAAGAAGCAGTAATTTGAAAGGAGCCTGGGTCAGACCCACCTGCTGATCTTGGAGAGCCTCCTGGAGAGGCAGGAGGCAGCTGGAGTTCACCCTGCAGACACAGACACCGGGGGCAGCCATTTTGGGGAGACTGTTCTACCACAAACACAATGGTGCTGGCAAGCGCCATTCTGGAATCCTCCCTCTAGCTTATTAGTCTCAACACCCAGCCCCGCCACCACCCACCAGCCTGGAGGCACCAGTACTGGGATGACGACGAAGGCCAAGCAACTAACTGGCAGGGACACAGCCCCACCCACCAGCAGATAGGCAACCTTAAGAATCCCTGAGCAGGACTTCCCTGGTGGCACAGTGGTTAAGAATCCGCCGGCCAATGCAGGGGACACGGGTTCGAGCCCTGGTCTGGGAAGATCCCACATGCCACGAAGCAACTAAGCCCGTGTGCCACAACTACTGAGCCTGTGCTCTAGAGCCCGTGTGCCACAAATACTGAGCCGTGTGCCACAACTACTGAGCCCACGTGCCACAACTACTGAAGCCCGCATGCCTAGAGCCCATGCTCCACAACAAGAGAAGCCACCGCAATGAGAAGCCTGTGCTCCACAACAAAGAGTAGCCCCCACTAGCCGCAACTAGAGAAAGCCAGTGCACAGCAACAAAGACCCAACACAGCCAAAAATAAATAAATAAATAAATTAAATAGCACTAAAAAAAAAAAGTCAATGTATTTCCCAAAGGCAGTAGTAAATACTGAGTATCTTTAAAAAAAAAAAGAATCTCTGAGCCATCCCTGGACATGGCCTTGCCCACCAGAAGGCCCAGGACCCAGCATCACACACCAGTACACAGGCATTAGACCTGGGATCCCCAGGGCCCTGCAGCTAGAGACCCCTAGGACCAAGCCTGCCCACCAGTAGGCAGACACCAGCCTCAGAATCTACTGGACTCTGGACCCACCCACCAGTAAGCCTCCTCTAGCCTTCAGACCAGCAACACCCACCAGAGGAGGGACACCAGCCCTGGGACAAATACAGCCCTGCAGCCTGCCATGACAGGACCCAGCCCTGCCCACCAGCAGGCCAACACAAGCTTTGGAATACCCCAGACCCCACAGCCAGTTGTGTCAAGAACTGGTCCCACCCACCAGTGGTCCAACACCAGCTCCAGGACCCCTGGGTCCTACAGCCAGACCCCAGGACCTGGCTCACCCACCAGTGGTCAGGCACCAGCCCCAGAGTCTCCTGGGCCACGACTCTGTCCAACAGTGAGCCAGTGCTATCCTCAGGGCCCCCCAGGGTTCCAAAGCCAGCCACCTCATGACACAGCCCCATCAACCAGTGGCTGGCAGCCTCCACACAAGGCAGGGCCTGGCAACCAACTGACCCAGGGCCAGCTACACCTACCAGACCACCCACAATAGTCAGCCCACCACAACAGAAGGACCCACGCAGCCCATGTAGGGGGCACCCCTAGAGCTTATAGCTCTGGTGACCAGAGGGGAGTGCACTGCTGGGATGCATAGGACTTCTAGAAAAGGCCACTTCTCCAAGGTGTGGAAACGTAACCAACCTACCAGATAGATAGAAATAAAAAAGGAAGTGAGGCAAAATGAGGCAACAGAAGACCATGTTCCAAATGAAGGAACAAGATAAAACCCTGGAGATAGGCAATCTACCCTAGAAAGAGTTCAAGCTAATGATAGCTAATGATCAAAGAACTGGAGGGAAGAATGGATGCACAGAATGAGAAGTTAGAAGTTTTTAACAAAGAGTTAGAAAATATACAGAACAACCAAACTGAGATGAAGAATACAATAACTGAAATTTTAAAATGCATTAGAAGGAATTAATAATAGACCAAATGATACAGAAGAATGGATCAGTGAGATGGAAGACAGAGTAGTGGATATCACTAAAGATGAATAGAAAAAAAGAATGGAAAGAAATGAGGATGGTTTAAGAGACTTCTGGGACAACATCAAGGGTACTAACATTCACATTATAGGGGTCCCAGAAGAAGAGAGGAAGGGGCAGAGAACATATTTGAAGACATAATAGCTGAAAAATGCCCTAACTTGGGACAAGAAACAGACATCCAAGTCCAGGAAGCACAGAAAGTCCCAAACAGGATCAACCCAAAGAGGATCACACTAAGACACTTTGTAATTAAAATGAAAAGATAAAGAGAGAATATTAAAAGCAACAAGCTACATACAAGGGAACTCCCATAAGGCTCTCAGCTGACTTTTCAGCAGAAACTCTGCAGGCCACAAGGGAGTGGCACAATATATTTAAAGTGATGAAATGGAAAAACCTACTACCAAGAATAACTGCCAAGGCTCTCAATTCAGATTTGATGGAGAAATCAAAAGTTTTACCCACAAGCAAAACCTAAAAGAGTTCAGCACCACCAAACGAGCTTTATAAGAAATGTTAAAGAGACTTCTCTAAGCAAAAAAGGCCACAACTAGAAATATGAAGATTATGAAAGGAAAAAGCTCATTGGTAAAGACAAACATACAGTAAAGGTAGTAAATCAACCATGTACAAAGCTAGTAGGGTTAAAAGACAAAAGCAGTAAAATCATCTATATCCACATTACGCAGTTAAGGGATACACGAAACAAACAGATGTAAAATATGATGTCAAAAACAGTAATCATGAGGGGAGGAGAGTAAAAGTGTAGAGTTGTTAAAATGTGTTTGAAATTAAGAGAGCAGCAACTTAAAATAATCATCTCTCTATCTATTTATAGATTGCTATATATAAACCTCATGGTAACCACAAACCAAAAATCTATTATACATACACACACAAAAGAGAAAGGAATCCAAACTCTAAGTATAGTCATCAAATCTTAAGGTAAGAGAACAAAAGAAGAAGAAAGGAACAGAAAAGAACTACAAAAACATCCCCAAACCAATTTAAAAAATGGCAATAAGGATTTACATACATGTCAACAATTACTTTAAGTGTAAATGGACTAAATGCTCTAATCAAAAGACCTAGAGTGGGGACTTCCCTGGTGGCACAGTGGTAAGAATCTACCTTCCAATGCAGGGGACGCGGGTTCAATCCCTGGTCAGGGAACTAGATCCCACATGCATGCCGCAACTAAGAGTTCGTATGCCACAACTAAGAAGCCCGTGAGCCGCAACTAAGGAGCACATGTGCCACAACTAAGGAGCCTGCAAGCCACAACTAAGACCCGGTGCAACCAAAATAAATAAATTAAAAAAAAAAAAAAGACATAGAGTGGTTGAATGGATACAAAAACAAGACCTGTATATATGCTGTGCACAAGAGACTCACTTCAGGTCTAAAGACACACACAGATTGAAAGTGAGGGCATGGAAAAAGGTATTCCATGCAAATGTAGATCAAAAGCAAGCCAGAGTTGCATTACTAGTATCAGATAAAATAGACTTTAAAACAAAGACTGTTACAACAGACAAAGAAGGATTACATAATGATCAAGAGATCAATCCAAGAAGAAGATATAACAATTGTAAATATATATGCACCCAACATGGGACCACCTAAATACATAAAGCATACAGACATTAGGGAGAAACTGACAGTAAATAATAGTAGGGGACTTTTAATATCCCACTTACATTAATGGGCAGATCATCCAGACAGAAAATAAATATGGAAATACTGGCCTTAAATAACACATTAGACCAGATGGACTTAATAAACATAGAACATTCTGTCCAAAAGCAACAGAATACATCTCCTTTTCAAATACACATGGAATATTCTCCGGGACCGATGACATGCTAGGCCACAAAACAAGCCTCTGTAAATTGAAGAATATTGAAATCATATCAAGCATCTTTTCTGACCACAATGCTATGAGACTAGAAACTACAAGAAAAAAACTGCAAAAGCACAAACAGGTGGAGGCTAAACAATATGCTACTAAATGAACGGATCACTGAAAAAATCAAAGAAGAAATTAAAAAATACCTAGAGACAAATGAAAATGAAAACACAACAATCCAAAATCTATGGGATGCAACAAAAGCAGTTCTAAGAGGGAAGTTTATAGTATTACAAGACCAGAACCAGATGGGTTCACAGGAGAATTCCACCAGACATTTAGAGAAGAGTTAACACCTATCCTTCTTAAACTATTCCAAAAAATTGCAGAGGGAGGAACACTTCTGAACTCATTTTACAAGGCCAGCAGCACCCTGATACCAAAAGCAGACAAAGATATCACAAAAAAAGAAAATTACCGGCCAATATCACTGATGAACATAGATGCAAAAAACCTCAACAAAATATTCAATTCAAACTGAATTGAACAGTACATTAAATGGATCATATACCATGATCAAGTGGGATTTATCCCAGGGATGCAAGGATGTTTCAATGACAAAATTCAGCATCCATTTATGATAAAAACTCTCAACAAAGTGGGTATAGGGGGATATACCTCAACATATTAAAGACTATATATAGTAAGCCCACAGCTAACAGTATACTCAACATACTCCACGATGAAAAGCTGAAGGCATTTCTTCTAAGCTCAGGAACAAGACAAGGATGCCCACGCTGATCACTTTTATTCAACATAGTATTGGAAGCCCTGGCCACAGTAATCAGAGGAGAAAAAGGAATAAAAGGAATCCAAATTGGAAAGAAGTAATTAAAACTGTCACTGTTTGCAGATGACATGATACTATACATAGAAAATCCTCAAGATGCCACCAAAATCTATTAGAACTAATTAATATTAGAACTAATAAATTAATTCAGTAAATTTGCAGAGTATGAAATTAATATATAGAAATCTGTTGCATTTCTGTATATCAACAACAAATTATCAGAAAGAGAAATTACGAAAACAATCGCATTAACTAAACTTTTTCTCCCTAGTATAAACAGTTTGGTTGAGGTATTGATATCTTCCACATGTTCTAGAACATACCTTCATTTATTCCTTCACTAAGAAAGAGAACAATAAATAGCTTAAATGTTTAAATAAATAAACATTCACCCTGGAAATGGAGGAAACAAACTTTATTATGATGATTTGAGATTTTGTGCATGGTAAAGATATACACATGAATCTTGTTTCTCCTATGTTTCAAGACAGAATTAATTTAAAGATTTATTGTAGACTAAAGCATCCAAAATACTGCGGTACGTAGGTAGCTATGAACATACAAACACTTTGATGCACAGCGTTCATTCTTTTCTTCAAATAGGCAGTCAGCATTTTGATTCATAAAAGAACAAATGATGAGAATATATCAGTATCAATGTCAGAGAGCGCAAGACTTAGTGTTCTATGCACAAAACATATGAAACAGACCTATAAAGGTGGAATGTACAAAATTTAAAAAGAAAAAAAAAGCAAGTGAAAACCCCTCATACTCATACATAGGATTGAAAGGCTATAGAATTAAGAATGATATAAAGAATTCTAAGAATACACTCTGTTCATGACAGAACATTCCCATGTCATAAAGCAAAAACATTGAGTTTAAGGCTGTGTTGCTTTCAAAAGTTACTGGAAGTGCTGTACATTCATTGGAACAACATAGCCAATTTATTCATCTGTTTTAGAATATTAATAGCTTTCATACATTCTCCACAAACAGACCACGCAATCACTGCCACACAATTCATCTTCAGAAAGTTTAAGATTAACATCATGATTTGTAGCTTACGGTCATTTAAAACAAAACAAAAAAATTATTTATTTATACCAAATTTTTGATGGGCACTTTGTTTCCTTTATGGCAATGCTAGATTCCTAGTTATCAAAAATATTAAAATAATTGTAAAGTTTAAAACCCTGCAACATTTACAGAATGCAACAGTATTACGACTTTTGATTTTAAGCAAAATTAGACAATGTTTGCAGCAAATAACTTCAATTTTATCCTACCTGGAAATGTCTTATTTTAAAATTATACTAAAAATATTCCTCCTTTTTCAGAAGCTGGTGAATAGGGAGGATAAGATAGAGTCCAAATGTACATAAAGATTTTTCCCATCTGAAGTAATCTGCAGATTACCTGATGCTTATTTGCTATTTTCTCCAATTAACTCAATAGGTATTACCAAAGCATTTATGTGAACCCTTCAGTGTTAAGGATCCATAGACACTTGCTAGCGTACTGCTTTTCCAGTTAACTCCATTAGGACATACCCTGTATATTTAGTAGTAGAATCAAGTGTGTTCTAGTTGCATGGACCTGTTAGTATTTATTTGTTTCAAATCTAGTCAAAGAGTAAATTAAAAGAAGGAAACTTGGGGACTTTAGTTACTAGAGATTAAAGTTTGATCAAGATACTAAGAACCATTTTTTAAAAAATGGTTAACAGTCATAAAGGCTTTTTATTCATGTGTTTCTAGGTGGTGAAGTGACTCTCCACCCACCTCCCTGTGTCCAGCAGGGGAGGTCTGTGTCAGAGATACAGTTACTAATGTCTATAAGCGGGGAGGGAATGCATGGTCACCTACCTTTACATTCTAACTGGCAACATTTTGCCATAAGTGCCCAGGGGAAATCTGAATGGGTAATTTTTCAGTGCTACTTATCGTGAATGTATGACAGGTTCTGTACACTTGACAAAGAGAAATCAAACAATAATGGTAGCCCAGAAAAAAAGTCACTTATTTTACTATCCTTCTCAGTTTACTAGAAACCATTTTTCAAAGAATGTGACAAAGTTTCATTTAAATCTTGTCTATTCGTATCTTAGCAGCAGCACTTTTCCCCCTAAAATATGCTTACTAATACAGTAAATGCACATATGTATCCAAATTTGAAATGTTATCTATACTTTAACATATATGATTACACATATTTTGGGGAAAATGTAGTGTTTCCTGGAGTGCCCATAGCATGTGTTTTAGTAACAGACAGTGGAACAGGTCTGAATCAAAGTATCTCTTCTTTCATTCCAGTTTCATTCCAATATTGACATGTAAAAAAATTAGCTTTGTATTCAATCTACTATCGAGATATCCAGTCTCATATGGTATGATGGCTGGTTAATTTCTAAACTCACAAGTATAATTTAAATGTGCAAAAAAACCTCTTTAAGTAAACTAGTCTTAAGATCAATGGCCTATGACAGAATCTACATAGGAAGCCATTTTTACTTGTGAAAATAAACTGAAATTCATTTAACCAATTTAAAAAGTTTCCTTTTAAACATTCCAGGAGTTATCAAGGGTCTAGCTTATCTTTTATGCAGAATGTTAATAAACGGTAAAATGAAATTCCCTCACTAGAGTGTAAGCTCCAAGGGGGCAGGGATTTTTGTCTGTTTTATCCATTACTTTATCCCCAGTGCCTAGAATAGCCTCTGGCACCCAGTAAGTGCTCATTAAATATGAATGTTTAAATTCAAAGACTTATTTCACTGACGTTAGGAAACAGTGTCTTAGTTTAACATTCTAAAAATGTTATTGATTTAAATAACTTTATCACGGACAGTCTCAATTATTTTGAAAATTCTACCTAACTAAAAAAATACTAAACCTAAATGTAAATCTTCCTGAAAAAAATTTTTTTCAGAGGTTGATTTGGGCATAATAAATTTGATAGATAATTGGAAGATTTCCCTTCTAAATTTAAAAAAGTCCTGTATAAGAGAATGGCTGAATTATAAATTAATAAGCAAGAAACATCACATTCATATAATTATACATGTGGGAAATGTTATAGTACAGTTCTAAGGTGCTTTCAGTGAAAAAGGTCCCAAAGTCATTATTGAAAATGCCAAACATGACATCCTGTTTGGTAGAACTGAGTAGAAAATTAAACAGTGGAAATAGACCACATCTTATTTTACAGTATTAGATTGACTAAATTATTCTCAACATTTTTCAAAATGCATTTATACTTAAAGTTAAATGTAACTCAAGTTCAAGTTTTTTTTCTTTTGACCTGTTTTTTGTTTTGTTTTTGAAAGCACAGAAGGCCATTTTCTGACTTAAAAGTCAGCCGATAACAAGCATTCCTGGAAAATGGCAAAAATTAAATCTGCTTTAGGGCTTGCTCTACTAGGACGGCTTTAAACTGTGCAGTAAGGAATGTGCTGAAGATGCTTCTGTCTTTCAGAGTGCTGCCTATTTCAATACACCGAAGATTCAGCTATATATATCTATATATGATACAGTCTACCCTACCCTAATCATGTATATATAGTCCTTTAATGCCTCTACTAGTCATTAGACAATGATAAATAACCATAACATGCCCTTACCTGTAATGCTTTTGAGATAACACAACTTTGGTAACACTTGTTTCTAAAAGGAAACCATTGATCAATCACATGCCTTTGGTTGACACCATCAGTCCTCCAAAGGGCTGCTTATGGCTCTCTGTCCTAGGATACTGGTGTCCTACTACATGTGCTGACATTTTGCAGGAGGTAAAGCTTTCGCGTTCGTGAAGTGGAAGAGGAGAGACACATGTGAGAATGTGGCACAGAAAATGTGACTGACTTTTTCTTGATTACATTCCAGTGCATTAATCTGGAGTTAATGGGGCCGGTGTAATATGCTTTTCAAAGTATTAGGAATTTCAGGATTTCCTGAAAATGAACTTTGTTTTTTGATACAAGGTGAGCAGGAGAGAGCTGAAAAGAACACATGAAGAAGATCTTCGCTCTAACTCAGAAAGGATGGGAAATTTGCATTGATTTTTTTAAGTGCTAAACTCAAGATGCTTGCTAATCCCAGCTGGGAGGATTTTGCAAGACAGTTTCCGTTTTTCCCAAAGTAACTTATATGTAGCTACTGATAACCAAAAAAATGTCACAAGGGTAATACCTACTGTAAAAGTGAGGTTAGAAGATCCCCTGGGTCTTGTGACCGAGGTTAAATAAAGTATGTAACTATAACAGATTTTGTTTTTGTTTTGTTTTTGGAAGCTCTGCACAAAAGCTACCACTCACAGGATTAACAAATACCTTTACATATTCTAGTTGCTTTTTAATGCTTATTTGATTTGCAAAATTAGTTTAACTACATAAATCCCTGTCCTATAAGCCATAGTTCACAGGTGTAAAACTCTGAAGTTTTTATAGATTCAGTAGAAGAGATTTCTTTTTTTTTTCAACCCTAAATGTGGATTATGGAAATCAGATATGCAGTTTTTAAGGAAATCGTTACATTCAGAAATAACCTTGGAAAGTTCACCGATGATTCCTTCTAGCATGAACAGTCTAGTATAATCTGGTCTTGCGTCGAGAAATCCATTCCAGTTTATAGTGTAAGATCTTTGTAAGGGGGTGTCCAGTTGCCCACTGTTACTGTAAGTACCGATACACCTTGAAACAGTGGTTTCCAGAGTCTGCAACCACCACGTGGCCGTCTGAAGTTAGGGCCAGGCCTTGGGGGCCGTAGAGTGGGTCAGCAGATGTGTTAATGTAGGACAAAAACGATCCACTTCCATCAAAAACCTGTAAATATAAAGTCAGAGTGTAATAGGAAAAGTTACAGTAGTACGATGAAATAGGGGTTAGACAACCCTTGATGTTAATGTTTTTAATATAGAAACACGTGTGCAACCCCCCAGGTTTGTTCAGGTCACTATCACAGAAAACCCCTCCCTCCACTTACCTTGCTCTCCCTCCCCTCACTCTCTATGCCCCACAGTCACTGACAAGGAATGTGCCATTGGCCATAGGATCTCACTTATACTCTTACAGTGGTCACATGTGAGGGGAATGGCCCTGGGTGCTGCCTGAAGAATAAATGATCCTTATTTCTCACTCTAAGCTTTCACTTTTTCCCTTTCCAGCCTCACATCCCTCTTTTATTCCCAATCATAAGAGAGAAAAATCAGCAACTAGACCACAGAAGAATGTCCTGAGTCACAATGTGCAACGAGAAAATAGAAATTACTTTTTTCCTTTTCAGAAAAGAGTAAGTTATATGAAGTCAATGGTTCAACATGTACATTTAGATAGACAGTGGTCTTTTTTGGTCTGTAAGCTTCTGCTATGAGGAAATAAGAGGAACACTCCTCCTTCCCAGGCCCAGGCTGGTTTCTTTCGACCATTCTGGGTGGCCCGTAGGGTGTTTCAAAAGGCAGGTGTGATGAGGGCCACAATATAAACAGCTTAGCATCTGTGGTCCTATACAGAACTGCTCTGTGAACTTCATTCCCTGTCTGCTTCCGGCTTCCCATCAGATATAGACGCCTCTTTAAAATGTAGGAGGTCCACTGGGATAATTAAGCAAGATAAATATACTAGAGAAATTAAAGCATACAGTATTACATTTAAAGTCTCAACCCTTTTCCTGAGAAGTGGATACCTATATCAGATTCAACTGTTCAGCTGCTGTCCTCACAGTAACATCAGAATGCTCCTAGATTTACCCAGAGCACCCTGTGGTCCCAGATGCACTGCACAGACCCACACAGGCGAGGATGAATTGCCCTGTCTGTAAATGCATGTTTAGATACATGCAGGTGACTACACAAGAGACATGGGAGAAAAGAAAAGTGTTTCTTCAGTGAGGACTGAAAAGCTTTGCTCTTAATTTAGAGGAAAATCAAAATTTTGTGTCACGGTCCCCTCTGGTAGTCTGACAAAGACTATAGAGTCCATCTCAAAATAGTGTTTTAATGGGTTTTTTCCAGAATGTAACCAGTTTTATTATTATTTATATCCAATCAAAATGCCAAATGCCATTCAAGATACCATTATTCCTAAAGCATGGAAACATATTTGAATTAATTATTGTTACTCTCTTTTTTGGTTCACTTTTTATTTTGAAATAGTTATAGATTCATAAGAAAGTTGCAAAGATAGTACAGAGAGATTCTGCGTACCCTTCATCCTGTTCCTCCCAATGGTTACATCTTCTATACCTGTAGTACAATATTAAACCCAGCAAACTGACATTGGAATGTGTGTGTATAGTTGTACATTTTATCACAAGTATAGATTAATGTAGCCACTGCAACCAACATACAGAACTATTCCATCATCACAAAGATCTGCCTCATGCTGCCTCTTTATAGTCACACCCACTCCCCTTCTCCCACCATCTCTAACTCTTGCCAACCACTATCTGTTTTCCTTCTCTATAATTTTGTCATTTTTAGAATGTTACCTAAATGGAATCATACAGCATGTGATCTTTTGAAAGTGGCTTTTTTTCACTCAACATGATGCCCTTGACATGCATCTAAGTTGTTGAGGGTATCATCACTCTGTTCCTTTTTACTGCTGAGTATTATTCCATAGTGTGGATATACCAGTTTGTTTAGCCATTAACCTACTGAAAGACATCTCGGTTATTTTCAGTTTTTGGCTATAACAAACAAAGTTTCTATGAACAACAATGTAGAGGTTTTTCTGTGGACCTAAGTTCTCTTTTCTCTGGGATAAATATGCAGGAGTGCAATTACTGAGTTATATGGTAAGTGTATGCTTAATTTTTTAAGAACCTGGCAAACTATTTTCAAGGCTGACTGTCATTTTACATTCACACTAGCAATGTATGAGAAATCTAGTTTTTCTGCATGCTCACCAGCATTTGGTATTATCAATATTTTTAATTTTAGCTATTCTAATAAGTGTGTAGTAATATATCATCATGGTCTTAATCTGCACTTCCCTAATGTCTAGTGATATAGAACATCTTTTCATGTTTATAACCTCTTCAGTGAAACTTCTCTTCATGTCTTTTGCCCATTTTCTAATTGGACTGTTTGGTTCTTTTATGTCGAATTCTGAAAATCATTATATATTCCAGGAATAAGTCCTCTGTCAGATAGTGTGGTTTATAAATATTTTCTACCAGTTTGTTGCTTATCTTTTTATCCTCTTAACAGAGTCTTTCATTGAACAAAAGTTTTTAATTTTGATAAAGTCCAGTTTATTGATTTTGTTTTTTTATGGATCATACTCTCAGTATTATGTCTAAATATTCTTTAGCAAGCCATATGTCCCAAAGATTTTCTCTTAGAATCTTCCAGAAGTTTTACAGTTTTACACTTTTCATTTAAATCTATAATCTTTTTTGAGTTAACTTTTACATAAGATGAGGTTCATTTTCTTTCCTTTATGGAGATCTTAATTGTTCTAGCACCTTTTGTTGAAAAGGTTACCATTCCTCCATTAAATTGCTTTTGTACCTTTGTCAAAAAGTCAGTTGGCTGCACACATGTGGGTCTATTTCTGGATTCTCTATGCTGTTCCCTTGACCCATGTGCCTATCCCTCCATTAATACCACCCAGTCTTGATTACTGCAGCTATAGAATGGCTATATAACAAGTCATGAACTCAGGTAGAGGGATTCTTCTCTCCTTTTTCAAAATTGTTTTAGCTATTCTAGTCCCTTTACTTTTCCACATACATTTTAAAATAATCTTGTCTATATCTACAAGAATTCCTGCTGGGATTTTGCGTTAAACCTGTATGTCAATTTGGGGAGAACAGACTTTTTTCTTGAGTCTTGCAATCCATGAACACAGTATGTCTCTCCACTTATTGAGATCTTCTTTTCTTTTTTTCATTAGCATGTGAGCTTTCAGATACACACACTAGACATGCTTTGTTATTATATCTAGATATTTCCAGGTTTTCAGCAATTTTAAGTGGTATTTTATTTAAAATTTTGGTTTCCATGTGTTCGTTGCTACTATATAGAAATACAATTGAGTTTTGTATGCTGATCTTGTATCCTATGACCCTGCTGAACTCTCTTATTAGTTCTAAGAACTGTTTTGTAGATTCCTTGATATTTTTTTATGTAAACAGTCATGATGTTCTCTCCAAATAGGGAGAGTTTCTTTCTTTCTTTCTAATTTGTAATCTTATTATTTCCCTTTCTTTCCTTATTGTATTGGTTGGAACTTCCAGCACTAATGTTGATTAAGAATGGTGAGAGCAAACATCCTTGCCTTGCTCCTGATCTTAGAGGAAAAGTTTTCATTCTTTCACCATTAAGTATGGTGTTAGCAGTAGGTTTTCATAGACATTCTTTATCAAATTGAGAAAGTTCCTGTATATTCCTAGTTTTCTGAGATTTTTAAATCACGAATAGGTATTGAATCTTATCAAATGGTTTTTTCTGCATAAATTGATATGATCATATTATTTTTATTCCTTGGCCTTTTAACGGGGTGGATTACATTGATTTTTTAAAAAATTCTTCCTTTATTACATTGATTTTTAAATACTGAATCAGCCTTGTGTTCTTGGAAAAAACCCCACTTGGCCGTGGAAAGATTTTCACATATTGTTGAATGCTATTTCCTAACATTTTAAGGAATATTAAAATATTCCTCATCTATATTCATGAGGAATATGGTCTGTACGTTTCTTTTTTGTACTGTCTTAGTCTGATTTTGATATCATGGTATCAGAAGCTGAGTTGGAAAGTGAATTGTAAAGTGTTCCCCTGTCTTCTATTTTCTAGAAGAAACTGAACTGGTGCTAACTCTTCTTTAAATATTTGGTAGAATTCTCCAGTGAAACTTTCTGAGTCTGGAGATTTCCTTTGGGGGAGTTTTTACTAAATTTCCTTAATAGCTGTAGAGCTATTCAAATTATTTACTTTATATTGGGTGAGTTGAGGAGTTTGTACTTTTTGAGAAATTGGTCCATTTCATCTAAGTTGCCAAATTGATGCGTGTAGAGTTGTTCACAGAATTCCTTACTATTTTTTTGATGTCTGCAGGGTCTGTAGTGATACTAGCATTTTCTGTCTTTTTTTCTTTGTCGGTCTTGCTAGAGGTTTGTTAGCTTTACTGATCTTTTCAAAGAATAACTGTTTCATTGATTTCCTCTTGAATGTAAATGATTTCTGATACTACCTTCACTATTTCCTTCCTTCAGCTTGCTTTCAGTTTTTGCTCTTCTTCTTCTAGTTTCTTGAGGTGGGAGCTTGGGTTCTTGATTAGAGACATACTCTCTTTTCTAATGTAAGCATTTAGTGTTATTAGTTTCCCTTGCAGGTAGAATGGTGGTTACCAGAGGGTAGGGATAGGGGAGAAATTGGTCAAAGTGCACAAACTTCCAGTTAGAAGATGAATACGTCCTGGGGATCTAATGCGCAGGGTGCTGATTACAGTGATAATACTGTGTTACGTACTGGAAAGTTGCTAAGAGAGTACATCTAAGTGTTCTTACCACAAAAAAAGAAATGGTAATTATGTGATGTGATTTTGAAATATATAAGTGTATCAAATCAACATGCTGTATACCTTAAACTTATACAATGTTCTATGTCAATTACATCTCAATAGAGCTGGGGGAAAAGAATTCCCTCTTGGCAATGTTTTAGCTGCATTCCACAAACTCTGATATGCAATATTTGCATTTTCATTCAGTCCAATATATTTTTAAATTTTCCTTGAGACCTCCTCTTTGACTCATGGGTTATTTAGCAAAATAATGTTTTTAAATGCATAAGACAAAATACATGGGATTATAAAGGAAAACAATTATATTAAAATAGAGTTATCAAAGTGCTACAGAACTGTGATATAGTAATATGTGTGCTTTTTAAATTAACACATTAAATAACAAGGAACAACGATAGGTCTAATGATGACTGTAATTTTTAAGTAGTGATCAGTATAAATGATAATTTGAGATGTCTACAATTGTAATACGAAAATTTCTGTAATTTCTCTTGGTGACAAAGTTATAGGTATTACTATAAGTACTGTGATTATTGCCTATATTCATAATTAAAGGAAATTATAATTTTCAGTTAGAAGTTAGTAAAAATAATGATGTAATATTTTTGTTCAATGGATCGCTTAAATTCTAGCTACAGACGCTTTTGGGGTGTGTGGGATACACGCTAAGAATCCCTGATTTAGAGGGTTTCACTCCAGTAATATGTTGACTTTTTTCTACTCCACCTTCTTTAGTTTGATTATTTACAGTCTAATTACCTAACCAATGAACAAATGGAAAACATTCCAGTCTGGGGTACAGATGATTCTCCACTTTCAACAAACACCAATCACTCTAAACAAATAAATCCGTATTTTAATCTACCTGGATCCTGCTGTTTCCCCAGTCTGCTACAATGATGTTTCCATTTGAATCCACTGCTACACCCGTTGGAGCATTAAACTGCCCATTTCCTTCTCCATTTGAGCCAAACTTCAACATGAATTCTCCTTCCTGATTAAACACCTGTATGAAATATTTTAAGATTATTTTATTTTAAATTAAAATAGTTAAGCAAACATTATGGCTTTTAAAAATATCTGAGCAGGTTATTTAAGACATTCTTAAAAAAGAGGGGGACGTCTACAAGCTAGACCTCCATTCACTTGTGGTTCCCCAATTTACTGTCTAAATCTGATTTAGCATTTGTTAACCACTTCTTTTTCTAGCTTATATCTGGTTATATTGCTATGTGAAAAGACTTTTGTTATAAATTATAAAATATATACAAACATAAGCTAATACGAGTAAGTAGAGCTGTAATTTCCAACATTATTCTTTCTGCGTTTAAATTAACAGCTAATTTCAAGAACAGGCATTGTACTTCTAACAGGATGGATGATCACTCAAAGTTGAATCAGAAAGTAAGAGCTTTTTGTTAAGCCAGATACTCAGAATTTACTACCATTCTACTAAGTCAGCATAACAAGAAAGGGTGGTAGGCTGGACCACGCATTTATAATAAGGAAAATTCATCGAGTGAGTGAGTGCATGTGTGCGTGTATGTGTGTGTGATGGCAGCAGGTGAGGAATAAGTAAAGGGCTTTTTAAAATAGATTTTCTCAGAATATATTTTAGTTAGAATAGAGAGTTTATACGACCCAAAGGCTTTGATGAATAGAGCCCATGAGAGAGGGAGGATGACAGAAGTTGGGGCTAAACAGAACTCTTAAGAACTCTCAAATTCTCTAATATCTGATATGGTCAAGCACTGGGCTGTTGTAGTTAATTAAATATTCTTATTAATGGAGTGTTACTGTATATGTATCAACTGCAGATTACTCAGATTACTAATCTTGAGAGAATTAAAATTTTAATATGTGTTTAATGATAAGACTATAGTAAGTATGATTTTATCTCGATGATTCCAGTGATACTTTGAAACGTCAGGAATTATTTTAAGCTTCCATTATCATGCAACACGTGTAGAAGTACTCATTAACGAATCAGAAAGTGTTACATACAAGGCGCCCATGAGGATAAGGTTCCTAAAATATGGACCTGAGAGAGGTCACTATATCTGAGCACAGATCTAATCTGAAGATGATCTCAGGACCTTTTAGAGATTCTCCTATTGCCATCTCTGTGGTTATAAAAGATTAAAATGATGCTATTTCTTTTAGGTTTTTTTTGTCTTTTTGTTTTTGGTTTTTGGGGTTTTTTCCACCGCACCACACAGCATGCGGGATCTTAGTTTCCTGACCAGGGATCGAACCCAAATGCCCTGCAGCAGAAGCGTGGAGTCTTAACCACTGGACCACCAGGGAAGTCCCTCTTTTAGTTTCTTATGATGGGAAAGTGAGACACTTCCATCTCTAAAGCCTAAACTTTCTTTAAGGTAAAAAAAAGTCATGACCACTTCCTGAATTAATTACATACTTGCCAAGTAAGTAAGCTACCTCTTTGATTCTTTGGAAAGGACAGAGACAGGAGCCAGCTTTTCCTAAGATATCATTTAAAATCTTTCCTGACTCTTTTTATCTCCTTCACATAAACATTCTAGTTTTAAAGACCAAAAGGAGTGTTTATATGCCGGCGAGGACACGACTCATTATTCTCTGATCTTTCCCTTATTAAGTTGTACGGGGGAGGGATAAATTAGGAGTTTGGAATTAATATATACACACTACTATAAACAAAATAGACAATCGACAAGGACCTACTCTATAGCACAGGGAACTCTACTAAATATTCTGTAATAACCTAAGTGGGAAAAGAATCTGAAAAAGAATAGATATATATATACATACATGTATAACCAAATCAGTTTGTTGTATACCTGAAAACACAACGTTGTAAATCAACTGTACTCCAATACAAAATAAATATGAAAAAAGAAGTTGTACAAATAATTTTTTTGTTTGTGTTTATCTTTCTGAGTTAGTATGTTTTCCTTGGGGTAATTCAAACAGCTTACGTGCTTCTGCTCCATTTTGAAATAATGGAGAAGGCCAAATTTAGTCTTAACTGTTTTGCAATGAGAAAAAGGTATAAAGTGAAGGTAGCTAAAGAACTAACTAGCCCACTCATTAGCCCTGACCTATAGGTCTGGTTTTTACATTTACCAACAGAGAAGTGACTTGAATACTAGAACTCTTGTTAACTGCCCTGTGTTATATAGGAAACAAAAGCCCAACTATTCCATAAAAGCTATATGGCAACAACTGTCAAAGAAAAGAGAAAAAACAAAATGACTGTTTTTTTTTCCCTCTAAATAAGAGGAAAATTGAGTTTAAATAACTAAATTACCTCTACACTACTGAAAACTTAAAGTGTTTTCATAATCTTAATAATGATGTCACATATTTTCTATTTTTCCCATCTAAAAATGTCATTCCATTATTTATAAATTATTCAGATGAAAACATATTAAGAGGCAGAAGTATGAGCTGAAATCTTTTTTATAGCTTTGCTTTTTGATAACAAATTTTTATAGCAAGTTTTTGTAAGTCAGACGATAATCCTTTTCTGATTTCAAAATTCTGCTCACCTCAATACCACCTCCACTTGGAAGTCTTCCCTGACGATCTTAGCAATGGACATGTATTTTCTTCTGGATATCTACAGAACTTTATATGTACCTATTTTTTAAAAGTCATTCATTGCTCCTGCCTTGCAGTCTGGTCACTCACATATGTTTTATTTCCTCCTCCAGCACCTGTCAGGGCTGGTAAACAGGAGCCCTCCCACTTACCAACACTAGTTGGTTCAGAGAGCTGCCTGGGGCGTGGGGACGGGGAAGGCTCGGAGGCCACAGGTGTGCTTAGTAGAAAAGAGCAACCTGATTAACGTCACTGTCTTCTAGTGGGGGTGGGCAGCACCTATGCCAGGCTTTGCTGGCCTTTGACACTGTTAAGATCTATATGCATTTTCTTCTCGTTGAATGCGCTACAGTTAAATGAAGGATTCCTCTATAAAGAGAGTGAAGGGCAGGAAGCGTAATAATAGTCAAGTTATCCTTTTATAGTTATGCTCATCACACAGGACTGTTACAGCCCCCTGGGAGGACCCTCACAAGCCCAGGCCCTGCTGCGTCTTTGCTCTCTGTTTCTCCCCTCCTCCAAAGATTTTCCCACTGTCCTCTTCCTTTTACCAAGGCTGGGCATTGAGGGAGGTGGGGGAGATGGGGATGGACCCCCACCACTATGGTAGCAACTCTGGAGAGACTACACAGCAGGAAGCAGCCTTACAAGTAAGCAGCAGCGGGCACCATTTCCTCTCATCCTGCCCCGTCACCATGGCCCACTGTGCTCTCCTCTTTGCACAGGGACTTGACACCCATCTCAAAAGCTCAAGGCCTTTCCATTTACTCAGGTTAAAAGTACCTTCTTCCAGGAAGAGCTGGGGAAACGAAGCAGTGAAGAGAGAGTACCTTAGGGCGTTAAAATCCTATCCCCATCTAGCTATTCTAGCTGTCAACAATGGCAAATTGTTTTTAGAGTTTGGTTGCTCAATGGTTGTCTCTAAGTGCAAACTTTAGTCATTGGCCTACCACCTCTGCTGTTTTCTTATCCTCCCTCACATTTGAAATGCCTCACTTTAAAAAATTTAAATGAATTTCCTTACAAGGAAAGCTTTATATCACTTCTATAAGTGCAAACCAATATGACTTGATGTAAACAGAAGGTAACTCTAAAAATATATACACAACTCTTAAAAGAAAAATGTCTTCCAGTGCACTGCCCAGGACCACCTGGCCTCCCCTTCAATGGAACACACATCACACTTTGAGAAGCTTGGTCTAGAATGTTATTAACCATTTTCTCTTTTCAGTAAGTGAGACATTGGTTTTCAATCACTTTAGTATTTCCTGGTTTGCTCATAATAAAGGTCAAATCTCTCTTCTCTCCTCTACCTAGTAAGAAAGATGTACTACTCTATTTGGGAGAGGGGGTGAGAGTTGTTTTCTCAGGAACACCAAGCGTGTGAAAGGATTCTAAGATGTATGAAATACACTACATGAATGCATGCCAGGGCTATTTCCCTCCCCACATCTGTTGCTGTAGCAGAGTCCTGATATCTAATTTTGTTTGAAAGGTCTTATAATGCAGAAAATTGAAAAAAGTGATCCATTTTAATTTACTGAATAGCCATGAAACGTTAAGCTTCAGAAAGTTCTGCCTCTCTAAGTTCAAGCAATTGCTTTTTTGAATTTCATTTTCAAGTTATCTCCATTTACACCAGTTTCAAATTAAGAAACTTATTGCCACCATATTTTGTTCACTTTTCTGACTCGCCAAAGTCTGTATGTCCAAATTAAAACCCGCATCTTTAAGGAGAAACAAAAATCTACTCTTTTCGGCTACCTCCCCTAGGTTCTGTGTGTATATATGAGTGTTATGTTTTCTCCCAGACTGAGTCCTCAATAAAAGCAGTTAAAAGTTAACAACAATTGATGTGTTTATGGTACCTTGACAGAATGATTATGGAAATCTGTAACAATAATCTCATTATTGCTATTTACAGCTGCGAAATGGGGACCTGAAATAAAGATAGGAAAAAATATGTGATGACCATAACAACTAAAATGATTACAACAACACAGTAGTTACGAAACTTCATATATTAACTTAGTTATTTAAGAAAGAACAAAGAATCGTAAACTCAGTCCTTGAAAGGTCATTCAGCCTGACCTCTGGCTCCAGATAACATGAATTCGATAGCATTCTACACTTGTGACTGTCTACTCTGCCTTCTTCCAGATCAAGCTAAGAGTTCCAGCAGCCCTCATGAAGTGGAATGAACAATAAGCAACAGGATTCATTCTCCGCACCACCATCTGAAAGTCACATCTGCCAGCTTCCCTGATAGTCACATAGGACCCTCAGCTCTCACCGAGGAGAGACATGGTAACTCTTAGCACCAATATGTAACATTTTTTTCAAGTAGAGCAGAAACCCACACTTTATAATTTTGGGTGACATTCAGAACCTGGCAGAACTGGAGACAAAGCATAAAAGAAAGGTTATGCAAATTAACGTGAATTGCCAAAAGCATCCTTTCCAAAAGAAAATTAATCAACTGTTTTCAGCCTCTTCTTGCAGATGTAAAAAAGGAAGTGATTGCAAAGTGGCACACCAGAAAAAGAAGGAAAGAGACTGCCCTTCCTGTGCTTAGCAAATATTCTAAACTCCTGCTCTCTTATAATCACCTAGACAGGTGAAAAGTACTCTCATTCAGAAGCTCTTTAAATAAAGCTAGGTGGAACCAGGAGGTTCTCCATGGTTCCTCAAACATTTTTATTTAAAAAATATTTTATTAAAGCTTATATTTTATTTAATGTTAATATTCGAAGGTTAGACTTCTGAGTTGTAAACTGCCACCAATAAAAGCCACACATGGGCTGCAGTTGAACTTACTGTGGGCGGAGTCATTGAGCAGCATCTAACCATGCTTTCGCTTAGTTTCCATCCCCAGTATCTTTCCCAAAGCCAGCAAAAACTCTGGGGATGAGGCGTCTTCAACATGCTCCAACATCATGCAAATGTGAGCAGAAGAGGCATAAAAAAGGGGGTTTACATATTACCATCGAGTGTACCTGCAAACTGCCTGTCCCCATTTCCTCGGCTACCAAACCTGGTGACTATTTTCCCGTTTGGCTGGAAGATAAACACGCAGCACGCCTTGTTATCCACCACGATGATGTGCCCATTGCGGTCCACAGAAACTCCTTTGGGCCCCATCAACTTTCCTGATCCGATTTTTGTCTGTTAGAAACAAGTGCAGAAATGAAGTTGAAAGCACTACAGAACATGAAGACAGACACTGGTGTCAGCAAACATTTACTTGACTGTTCAAACAGAGGTGCACAGTGCCACAATGAGTGTCTGTCTTGGAAAACTGTCTTTGTCACAGCCATTATCTGTTACCTATATTTATAGGAAATCATTTTTTTAAGGAATCACTACCAAAAATGTTCTAGAATCTCCTTAACTAGGGCCATAGTTCCCTTGTAAAGAGGCAGTGTGGTATAGCAAGAAATCACCGGGTGAGGAGTAGGAAGACGTCCCACACCTGTCACTTGCTTCAGACACACCTGATATAGCACAAATGGATTTAATTTCCTTAAGATTCAGATTCCTTATATATTAAAAATGTCAAAAAATGACTTCAGTCACTTCCATCGATATTTCTGGAATATGTATTAAGTAAAATAAAGTAGGTAAAGTGTTTAGTGTAGAGCATAGCACATGTTAAGCAGTCATTAAAGGGAAGGAGTCACTGTCATTATTATATGGCGTAATTAATATCGAAATTGCGAGGCATCTGCCATTGAACTTTACTACAATTAAGTTCCACACGGGTGGGAATCATGTCTGTTTTATCCAGCACTGTGTACTCAGAGCCTAGCACACTTCTTGGTGCCTAACAGGTACTCAACAAATATTTGTAACTTCCAAAGTCTAGCATTGTTACAGGGTAATAATGATGATTGGTTCCAGTTTTCACAGTATTTTCAAATGACAGAAAAGCATTAGATTTCTATTAAACATATACCATATGCATTTAAAATCTTACTCATTTTTCTGACTAGACTATAGTATGTATATAAATGTCTGTTGCAAGATACATGTCTTATACCTTTACTTTTCTACCTCCATTTTCTAGAGTATTTATAAAGTAGTACTTTACTCATTCACCCATTTATTCACTAATTCTACAAACACTGATAGAGCACCCACTACATGGCACCTGGTAGACAAAGATGAGTTAGACACAGCGCCTACCCTCAACAACATCTCAGTTGCACTGTCTACCGTGACGTTTTTAAAGTGACTGGTGTCAAATGTTCAATTTGGTAGATTTGGGAGAATTCAGTAGGCTATCTCAGAAGCCATGTGGAACAACGACCTGATGAGACAGGTCAAGGAAGGAGAAGGAGCAGCCAAGGCGAGGGAGCGGTGGGCAAGAGGGACTGGGAGGTGGCAGGGACGGCAAGAACCGCAGTCCTCCCCGGCACCAGGATGGAAAAGGTCAGGGCGAAGCAGATCTCTCTGTGCTTTTATGAAGGACCTTCAGATATGTTACTGAACAAAGCAAGGTACAGAAGTAGTCTGAGCCCATCTGTATTAAAGATGTGTTTGTATGTATACATATTCCTGGAAGAGAAAGTAAGAAACCAAATAGTGTTTATATCTCCCAAAGTGATATTAGTGATGATAGGAAAAACTCTTATTTTATACTTCTCTGTAGGCCTATTTGAAAAATCTATTTGCATTGTTACTTTTTAACTTAAAAATTTAAACCCTAAAGAAATTACATTCTCAAAGGTTCTGTTTTAGTCCCCTTATTTTCCCTCTCTCTGTTAATGCTGTCTGATAGGAATGTAATATAAGCTACATATGTAACTTAAAGTTTGCTAGTAGCCACATCAAAAAAAGAAAAACAGGGAAAATTCATTTTAGTTATATATTTATTTAACCCAATATAACCAAAAGGTACCATTTCAATATGTAGTCAATATAAAAATTATTAATGAGCTATTTTACATTCTTTTTGGGGGACTAAGTCTTTGAAATCCAGTGTGTATTTTACACTCATGGCACATCTCAATTCAGACCAGCCCCCTTTCAAGAACTCAGTATCCACATGTGGCTTGTGGCTACCATATTGGACAGTGCAACTCTACACACTTCTAAAATCTCATTTATACTATGGCATCAACTTTCACCTCCATGTGTAAGATTCTCAAATCCATATCTTTAGTCATGGCCTATTTTACAGGTTATCACCTCAAACTCAACCAATGTCAAACCAAAAAACCAAAAAAAAGATAAAAAAGAAACTCCAAACTAGCACCTCCTGATTTCCTAATTACTTTTATGACACCACAGTTAGTCCAGTCGACCAGGATCAAAATTTCAGAGCAAGATTCATCCTTTCTTTCACCAGTTTGAACCTCAGTTTCCTCATCTATAAACTGGCAGCTATGCTATTTACCTCCTGGGTCGTGCAGATTCTGAAGGATGAAGGAGACTGTCAAGCACGATCTCCTTCTCTCCCACCCTATCCAGCTGACATTATACTTGACTGGCAGGATTATCTTCTTTCCCCCAAACACATGAAGATACGTGCAGAGAGAGTATGGGGAGAGGGATGGGGACCTTTCCACAGTGGAGGTTCAGACTTTGTAGGATCTTGTAAGTTTATAAATGACTGAGATTCAGATTTGATCTCTTTAGAATAAAGAGGTACATTTACTTAGGAAGGAAACACTGGCATTCTTGCAAGGGAATCTGTTGGTTAATTTAATTCTGATTTTGCGATCTAGCCCAAAGATCAGAGACTATAACATAATAGCTTGCAAAAAATATTATATACTTTCTTTCATGTCAGATGGTAGATATGTCAGTAGAGATCAAAAGGAAGAGAGGAAACTCTTGAGTATTAACAAGAATATTATCACTACCTAATATTATGAACAGTGTTTGTTACTTAGAATGACTCAGCCATGTAATACCAAGTGGATGATAACTATGTAGCATAAAAACAGAAAATAAGGGGCCAGTGCCATTCTATTATATAATGAGAACTAGTGCACGTCTAAAAGAAGAAACTTAAATGTTGAACCAAAACCTCTTTTCCTTCCATTTCCTTTCATCACTCCCCCTTTAGCTGCACTAGATTCTACCAAGTGGAATAAGACAATGTGTCCTGACAATGTGTCCGCCATCTTAAACAGAACAATAAGCAAGGATATTTTAGACCCTGGCTTTGGAAAAGTTAAATGAAAGTATTTAACTCAACAAATAGGTCCTTAAATTGAAGAGGGAAGAGATGAGATATTTTAGAATATGTGGTGGCCAGGGGTCTCTGTATCTGTTCTGGGGTCACAAAAGTTTCCTAGATGGAGGGAAGATGGAAAGGAAAAAATTCGAGGCAGAGAGGAATTAAAATCAGGGCTAAGAAGTTGGTGAGTAAAAGAAAGAAAAGCAGATAAAAAATTATATCCCTAGAACTACTAGGAATAAATACAGAGAATCCACATTTGTGTTAAAAGTTTGTCTTTCTGAGCACCTGTTTAATTTTACTGAATTCCACTGAAGAAGAAAATAAGTCTCTCTCTGTTTATGGTCATAGTCATCAGACTTGGAGGAAATCCCATTAAACTACAAAAGTGTTTTCACTTGCTATCCTTTTACCCTTTGGGTTTTGATCAGTATCTATTAAAAAAAGGGAATATGATGAAACTACACCATATCCATTCCCCCAATCCTCTAGGGGGCATGAGTGTTCTTTCGTGTTTATTCCAATTGTTACCAACAGTATTCCAACTATCAGAATCCAGTTCTTCCAAGAAGAAAGCCTATTACATTTAGAACACTGAACCACTGAATGAAAAATGCTTAATTTAGGAAACCCTTCTCTCTTAAATATAAAACCTTTGTTTCAATTTAATGTATTAGATACAAAATATTTCAATAAAATAGATATAAAACTGTTTCAATAACTATTTTAGTGTTAGTTTCTAAATTTGAAAAGACAGGTCATAGTTTTGCTAGGGTATGAAACCAGAACAAATGAGTTGTCTCCAAACTAAAAGGGTATTTTCAAGAGGTCGCTTAAGAGTGTTCATTCTATTGATGTTAAACCTGTCATATTTGCGTATGTCTTACCACAAATACAATTATGAAAACAGAAAAGAAGGGGAGGAAGTTAGAAATGCAGAAAGGCAAAAGAACTTTCTGTGTATATGGCCATCATACAGAGTCATCAAATCTCTAGTGGGACAAAACAAATCAATGACAATTGAAGATTCTTGTGCAATACGGTAGAATTAGAGATGACAGCTTTTATTCTCCTAGATTGAAAACATGCTGCCCCATGCAAAACAGAGGCTCCAACCTGAGGGTGAATAATTACATAAGTAACTTCTTTTAATAAAAATGATGAGGTGACTGTGGTGATCCAATGACTTTAAAAAGGAAAATATAAATTCCTCCAATAAGAGACTAATGAGTGAACATCATGTATCTTCTGGATTCCAGAATCGATTATGAAGAGCATCATCTCTGTAAGTTTGGACAAAGAAGGAGTGACTACCAGGAGGTGGTATGAGGTCATGAAGCCAAAATCACAGCTGATCAAACAGACGTCATGTTTTGGGCAGGGTCATTAGAGGCACTGGAAAAGAACTCTTCTTCGATGCCTATTTCATACAAGGCACATATACAATCCAGAAATAAAATCTCATGTAACCCTTACCCAAATCCTATAAGACAGATTTTTTAAATCCAAATTTGAAATATGAGGCTATCGAGGCTCAAGGAAGTCATATAATTTGCCAAAGGCCAAACAGTTAATAAACCGTAGAGCTGGGATTCCAACAGTTTGATCTGAGTTAAAGCTGATGTTGTCAACAGAAAGAGAAGCCTGGACGGGGGAATGTGGAAGGCATAGTGAACATGGCCTTCAAAATACCTGTGACAAAGTGTTTCATAATCTTCTTGTGAACAAATGTAGAAAATGGGCTGGATGACAATATTCTTTGATGACACCTTAGAAGAGAGATTTCTGTTGTCATCAAAGGGCTCTCTACTCTTCAGTGACTGACGGGATGAAGAAACAGAGGATGATGCTGGGAGTAACAGCAAGTGCAGCAAATGATGGGATCCCTCCAAGTGTAGCTCACTCACATTTTTTCCATGAAGCTGGCCCCCGTTTTCTTTTCCCTCCAATTCCTATATCATATACTATAACACTATGGTTCTAGATTGTACCAAACAATTTATGATTGCTTAAAGGCTGACATGAATTGTTTTCTGTTATCTCTTGTGTATTTGTATTTTTTCCTCAAAAGGCTTCTACAGTTTTAAAAGGTAGGGACAATGTCTTATTAATTCTGTTTCTCCCATATCATCTATCACAGAAAGTACTGATAGATAGGAACTGAGAAAGTAGAAGGAACTTCATAAATGACAACTTGTAGGCTAATTTGGGAAATATAAATTGCCTCTTAATAACCTTTTCTAAAGGTTGTTGTTTTTCATTGAATTGAGGTAAACCTGACGGTATTAAAAAAAAAAAAAAAAAAGCATTATCCATGACATTTTCCACAGAACTAAAACAAATAGTCCAAAACTTTATATGGAACCATAAAAGACCCAGAATTGCCAAAGCAATCCTGCGGAAAAAAACAAAGCAGGATGCATAACTCTCCCAGACTTCAGACAATACTACAAAGCTACAGTAATCAAGACAGTGTGGTACTGGTACAAAAACAGACATATGGATCAATGGAACAGAATAGAGAGCCCAGATATAAACCCACACACCTACAGTCAATTAATCTTCAACAAAGGAGGCAAGAGTATAAAATGGGAAAAAGTCTCTTCAGCAAGTGGTGCTGGGAAAGTTGGACAGTCACATGTAAGTCAATGAAGTTGGAACACACCCTCACACCATACACAAAAATAAACTCAAAATGGCTTAAAGACTTAAATGTAAGACATGACACCATAAAACTCCTAGAAGAGAGCACAGGCAAAACATTCTCTGACATAAATCGTGCCAATGTTTTCTTAGGTCAGTCTCCCAAGGCAATAGAAATAAAAACAGAAATAAACAAATGGGACCTAATCAAACTTACAAGCTGTTTGCACAGCAAAGGAAACTATAAAAAAAAATAAAAAACCCACAAAAAAACCAAAAAGACAACCTACAGAATGGGAGAAAATATCAATATTTGCAAATGATGTGACTGACAAGGGCTTAATCTCCAAAATATACAAACAACTCATACAACTCAACAACAAAAAAACAAACAACCCAATAAAAAAATGCACAGAAGAACTTAATAGACATTTCTCCAAAGAAGACATACACATGGCCAGTAGGCACATGAAAAGACGCTCAACATCACTAATTATTAGAGAAATGCAAATCAAAACTGCAATGAGGTACCACCTCACACTGGTCAGAACGGCCATCATTAAAAAGTCTACAAATAACAAATGCTGGAGAGGGTGTGGAGAAAAAGGAACCCTCCTACACTTTTGGTGGGAATGTAAATTGGTGCAGCCACTATGGAAAACAGTATGGAGGTTCCTCAGAAAACTAAAAATAGAACTACCATATGATCCTGCAATCCCACTCCTGGGCATATACCCGGACAAAACTATAATTCAAAAAGACACATGCACCCCTATGTTCATACCAGCACTACTCACAATAGCCAAGACATGGAAACAAACTAAATGTCCATCGACAGATGAATGGATAAAGAAGATGTGGTACATATATACAATAAAATACCACTCAGCCATTAAAAAGAACAAAATAATGCCATCTGCAGCAACATGGACGTAACTAGAGATTATCATACTAAGTGAAGTAATTCAGAAAGAGAAAGACAAATACCATGTATCACTTATATATGGAATCTGAAATATGGCACAAATGAACCTATCTATGAAACAGAAACAGACTCACAGACATAGAGAACAGACTTGCGGTTGCCAAGAAGGAGCGGGGGAGGGAGAGGGATGTACTGGGAGCTTGGAGTTAGTAGATGCAAACTGTTACATTTAGAATGGATAAACAACAAGGTCTTACTGTATAGCACAGGGAACTATATCTAATCCCCTGGGATAAATTATAATGGAAAAGAATATTTTAAAAAATGTATAAAAGAAAGCAACTGAGCAAACTAATTGCTTTATAAAATGAAGCCACATTTAGGTTATACATGAGTAGATTTATGACAATGTCATTGTGACTCTCACTTCATTAAACTTAGATGTAATGAAGTCAAGATGTCTTTACATATGAAAAACTGAATATTTTATTGGATCTGAGATCCAAAGAAAAAGACAATTTCATCTTGTATTTCCTGTCCCTTCTCTCAACTGGCCAGTTGTAGTTAATCTTACCTTAAACTTCCCATCTGATGAGAAGATGCTAACCCATTTATTATCATAATCTGCAATGATTATGTCCCCACTGGGATGCAAAGCTACTCCCGTGGGCCGCTGCAGCTGCCCGGGAGAGCGTCCTCGTATGCCAAAACGACTTTTGAACTGTCCATCATTGGAAAATATCTGGAAAACAAATTACATACATTGGAATGTGAACTAGCATAGAAATGAGTGGGAAAGACAGGCAAGAACATCTGTCATAAGTACTACAGGTCAGAACATGCAAACTCTATTTGAAGAAAAGTCTATACACACATCATAAGCTTCCCTTTCTTTCCTTGCATCTTAAGTCTTAAGTAGGAAACTATGCAGGTCTATCTATTTATCAGTGTAAGTGGTTAAAGGTATACAATTAGGGGCCATACCTGCACGCACTGGTTGTTACTGTCTGCAATTAATATCTTCCCATTTGTAGATGCTGCTACCCCTTGAAGATTTGTAAATTCCCCTTTATTTCTTCCTTTGGTTCCTAAAAATAAACGATAAAACCACAGAAAATTAAACAATAGAGAGTTAGATTTCTCAGTTTCGGCAAGAGAACATTCAGTCTTCTATAGGTAACCTGAGAATGTAATGTTTTTTTAAATTACACTTAAAAAAAAAAGAGGAACCCCTCCCCTGACTTAATCCATATTCTACTAAACTTCTCTTCCAGACCAATTCTGTAAAGTCTTTGCAAAATCACCTTTTGGGGGGAAAATACCAATCTTCTCTTATTAAACTATAGTTGCATATTAACATGATTAAAATATATTTAGATTTCACAAAGACACAATTATAAAAACTAATGTTACAATTGAGGACACTTTCTGGGAGCGGGCCTTATTTGAGAGCTGTGCCAAAATCCCACCCTCTCGCTCAGCAGCTCTTAGACACCTGGACACTTGACTTCCAGCACTTTTAACAAATCGTAAGGTCAGAGATGTTATAAAACTAGCGGACTGATTTTCATACACTGGAGTGATTTATTTTCAAAGACTCGGTATCTCATAAGCTGTGTATCTTTCTTGTAAAAGATATCCTGACCATGTTTTCTAGATTAAATAAATAAGAAAGGCAAAAGAAAATTAATTAATCCAAGTCATACTCTCATCCTTCTAGAGTTTCTTATGGAAGAGATGAAGCAGGAGAAAAAATAAAGCTAAGGTGACTACAGTTAACAGATGTTTGTTTTTGTTTCAAATGAAGTGTTTATAACTTATTTTAATAAGACCATGCAAATATTAACAGAAGGAACTTTGCTCAGAAATGACCAGGAAGGAGGTTTACACTTTCATAGTTGGAGACAGCGCTATGCCTCAGTTTTATCATTTCATTCATATTCAAAATAGCAACTTGATATTTGTTTTTAGAGGTCAATGCAGGGCCTCAGGAAAGAGTAGAAAAGATATGCTGCCGATGGCCAATGTCAAGCTCATGCTTAGACTGCTTAGGAACAGGTAGACTCTTCTGAAACTGGTTTTTGCATTTAGGAAGTAAAACTGCGATGTAATTAAACTCAGAACAAAATCAACAACAGAACTGCTGGGTGGACCATCTTATCACCTTGTTCTCACCAGACCTACAGGGTAGTTGCTTTATTGAGATCCTGGACCCTAACAAGATGACTCACCGCCTCTCTATCTCTTCCTAACATGAAACAAAACTCTGAGATCCAGATCCTCAAAAGAATGTCTTCTAGGTTGCAGGACAAACGATTCTACTTTATTTCAGATGTTTCAGCAGAGATGATCTTTATACCTGATCTGCACAGAATCCCTATAGTATTCAAGTCCATGGGATCAGCTAACACTCTAAAAATGGTGTGTTGGCATCTGTTGGTGGGTGGCAGGGAAAGGGGTGGTTGGCCCCTGAAGGAGATATGTGCCCACTTTGTATTAGCTTTTGGTCATTCCTTCTGATGTCTGAGTAACACCTGGTTAACAGGTACAGCAAAACCGAAGGACCAGGAAAAGAAACAATTCTTCTAAAATGCTCAGTTTATAAATACTTTTTAAAAGGTAGTGGGGGCAAGGCCAGGTCTCTCAAGAATAAAAACTTAATTCATCAAAAACGTTGATAAAGGGCTTCCCTGGTGGCGCAGTGGTTAAGAACCCACCTGCCAATGCAGGGGACATGGGTTCGAGTCCTGGTCCGGGAAGATCCCACATGCCGCGGAGTAACTAAGCCCGTGTGCCACAGCTGCTGAGCCTGTGCTCTAGAGCCTGCAAGCCACAACTACTGAAGCCCACACGCCTAGAGCCTGTGCTCAGCAACAAGAGAAACCACCACAGTGAGAAGCCCACGTACCGCAACGAAGAGTAGCCCCCGCTCGCCGCAACTTGAAAAAGCCTGCGCGCAGCAACAAAGACCCAACACAGCCAAAAAAAAAGAAAAAAAAAACCAGGTTGATAAATAGAAGCATGGAAATTATTAGCGGGATGAAGAACTGAGGACCAAATAAAGAAACATAATAAAAAAGAGTCCTACCAGTGAGACTGGAGAAGAATTGACCGTAAAGAAAAACCCAGGCTGTTCTAGATCCTGCTTTTGTAAAATTGGAAGTGCACCCATGGCTCAGAGGACATACAGGCAGGGGAAAGAAATACTGAAAACGGGGAGGGGAGTAAGAAGCATCTGCACAGAGTACATGAGCATTGGTTTGCTGTCCTTAAACCTGCCTGCTGCCCTCTTCTATTTAAACTTTGGTCCATCCTGCTAAGGACAAAGCCTATTCTATTCAGAGAAGGCTCTGCAGGCAGCAGCAGCTGAGTTTTGAAATGAAAGGAAAAATGGAGACACGTGCTTTAGTAGAAGTTCAGGGGTGCCTTAGTCAAAGAGATTTAATTGTCCTTTGGAAAATATAGAGGTGATGCTGAAGGAAGGAAAATATATGAGCAAAAAATACTAGCACTTTTTTTTTCTCTGCAGAAATAAACACACATTTTTGAGTGTCAGTATAAATGGGAAAGAATTGTACTTGGGGGTATAATTTTAAAACTTGGGAAGACATTTAGTTGGACTCTGTATCAGTAACACTTGGACCAAGGAGAAGGAAGATTCTGCCCAGTGTGAAATGAATGTGAGGATGCTCAGTACCCGCCATGAAAGCAACACACCTGCATTGCAGAGGACCACACTGCTGGCGGGAGGTTCTCCAACCCCCTCCAAGCTCCAGGCCGACGTGTTGGCCCCCCTGTTATTCTTGGTCTCAAGTCAACTAGAGCTTGAGTCTGCTGCCCCACAGGTAAATAAAAAATCACAGGGTTGGAGGCACATCTGTTAGTCCCAGATTGCTTACATACTTTTGAAAGAGCTAGATGCAACAGGCATTGCCATTTAAATTTTATACTTGTTTTAAAAAAATCTTTCTCTTTAAGCCACAGGGCTCGGTTTCCAAATAGCTGGGGTTGGCATTTTCGTAACAACACTTGATTCTTATGAGCATCTTTTGTCCTGTCAGAGCTATTGATCATCATTTTTCTTTTTTTTTACAAAAAACTTTATTTGTTTTTTTAAGTACAGCAGGAACATAGTGTTACTCCTAAGGATTAAAGGAAATCTACCAGCATACTCTTGAGGGACAATTAATGCTGACTATTTTTACTAGCAGTTAAACTAGAAAGATCTTAATGTTGAGTAATGATGCAGAACTACAGCATAGTATCATTATGCTGAAACGCCCAAAGTCCAAGTGTTTGTAAAGTGTCTTGGGACCAAAATAAAAGTGTCTTGCGACCAAAATAAAATAAACAGAAATTCCAGAAGTTAGAAATAATTTGGGGTCATGAGTCCCTCTTTAAAATATTGAGTAAATACTATTTAGTCTATAGAAAATTTCCCCACCCTCCACAAAGTATTCTAAATAATGAAAACTAGTTCTTTCATAACAAATATAAATGTAACATAAAACATATACAGTAGTTATAACATCTTTTCCTGTCTACTCTGATGTAAAAGATTTCACTTGATGATTAGATTTTGGCTAGTAAAATGAGTAATGTGAGTTTTAAAAGTAATTATAAACAATTTGACAACAATTCCATAAGACAATTATACTTGTTTTCCCCAGACATCCCAGATTTTAAACTAGCCTATGCAGCACAGAATGAATTTTCAAACCAACAGCTTCTCATCTGTGCTCCTGCCCTTGCCTCCAGGAAGATGACAGAAGTAAGGTCCCTGGATTGAAATAGGGGATCAATAACTGTAAATTTCTCTCACCCCCACTCCAACTTAGTAAGAAAATTAATGCTAAATGAAACTAGATATTTAGAATGGGATAATGCAAGAGGATGAAATTGAGCCAAACATAGGGTCTAACACAGGATCTTTAACCAAGTACGTGTTTAACGTATGTTTGCTGATCTTTAACCAAGTAGGTGTTTAATGTATGTTTGCTGAATGAATGGGTCCCTAAATGAATTATTAATGACTGAGTAAATTACAACCCACATTACATCATGGGAAAAGGAAGTGTTCAGTAATATTTACAGCACTTTCATATACATTCTCTTGTGCACTCACTATAACAACCCCAGGAGTTAGCAGGATAAATATTATCATTCCATTTTATAGATGAGAAATTGAAGCTAGGCATATCACAAAGGTAGGAAAGAGACAGAGCAAAGAATAAAACCTGGTTCTCCCGACCCTTTATATATTTTTTAAATACACACATTGCTTCTAATTGGACATTAGGATATCAGGTTTCTGAGGTGAGGATAATTACCCTTTGGGTTCACATGGATCATGCTTTCTCCATTAAATCGTTCAGAAAACTCCATTTTAACTGGTTCACTGCCTCCCTCACTAAACTATGAGCTCCCTGGGGGATGAGGCAACATCTGTCCTGTTCTCTGTTGCATCCTACAACACAGCGCAGTGCCTGACACTCGGTAAATAACAGTGGCATCTTTTTACATTTGAAATGCAAGAGGCGTTTCCAAGGATGAGATTCTCAAGGGGTGGGGACAGGGTCCCTATAATGACCTCAGATGCCAAATTAGCATGCTCTCCTTTCCTTTTAGGGAGGGAAGGTGATGGTTTGCAGAGATGAGGCAGGGAAGAGGGGCAAAAAATATACCTTCCTGTAAAGCCTCTGAACTCATGCTAAGTGATTTTACACATCCATTTGATATGACAAGAGAGCACACTGATCTAGAGTACAAATGAACGGTTCATTCAACACATCCCAAGGATTCATTAAGGTATGGTGGATGAATTGCATAATTTGAAACAATTCATCTGTAATTCTTTCACTCCTTCCCACCTCTTCAGGCTTCCCCTTTGTTCAATGATTTTTTTTTAGTAGCTGACAAAACCAGCTCATGACTTCTAGTCAGCAAACTCTGACAGTGCAGGGAAAAATAATCCCTGTGTTTCAAGGAATCAACAGATGCCCTAAGCCACTTCCTTACACTCCTTCAGGACTGTTTTGCAATTCAGTATTAGAGTAAGACAATAACTCATTCACAGTGGGCATGCATTATGTTTTCAGGTGTGGGAGATGTCATATATCTCAACTTTGGAAAACCACAGTAGTTAAAGGACATTTTAGATGAAGAGGAATCGTCGTGCAATTGAAAAGGCAGGGGCATCAGAGTCACAGGTGGCTTGGGTTCCTTCCTGAGCTCTCCTGAGCCTCCATTCCTTCAAAGCTAAGGATGATTATATGTTGTCCTGGTAATTTGGCTCTTGAGGGGCAGGGGCTGTAGGGCTGGGGGAGGAGTTCTGATTTGTAGCATTGGCCCGTTTCTATTGTGTAAATGCTACCACCACGGCTGATTTCAATGAATTCAGTAAAGATGCAGATACAAAATTAACATACAAAGTTCAGTAGCGTTTCTATATGCTAACAATGAATTTTCTGAAAAAGAAACAAAGATGTTGATCTCCCTGATAATAGCATCAAAAACAATAAAATACTTAAGAATAAATTTAACCAAGGAGTTTGTGAAAGATCTCTACTCTGAAAACTACAAGTTATTGATGAAAGAAATTGAAAAAGACACAAATAAGTGGAAAAGTATTCTGTGTTCATGGACTGGAAGAATTAATATTGTTAAAATGTTAATACTACCAAAAGCCATCTATAGATTCAATGAAATTCCTATCAAGATTCCAATGGCAATTTTTACAGAAGTAGAAATAACATTCCTAAAATTTATATGGAACCACAAAAGACCTTGAATAGCCAAAGAAATTCTGAGAAAGAACAAAGCAGGGAGGCATCACACTCCCTGATTTCAAGCTATAATATAAGGCTATAGTAATCAAAACAGTATGGTACTGGCATAAAAACAAACAGACCCATGGAACAGAATCAAGAGCCAAGAAAATTACCCAAATATATACAGTCAACTAATATTTTCACAAGGGAGCCAAGAATACTCAAGCGAGAAAAAACTTGGTACTAGGATAATTGAATATTCACATAAAAGAACGAAACTGGACCCCTGTCTTACACTACTGACAAAAATTAACTTGAAATGGATTAAATATAAGACCTGAAACCAGGTTTAATTTCTTCCTAGAATTAAACAGGAATAGAGTTCCTTGACTTGAGCTCTGGTAACGATTTTTTGGATATGACACCTAAACCACAAGCAAGGAAAGCAAAAATAAACAAGTGGGACTACACCAAACTAAAACACTTCTGTCAATGAGCAAAAGAAACCATCAATAATGTGAAAAGGACTTCCCTGGCGGTGCAGTGGTTAAGAATCCGCCTGCCAATGCAGGGGACATGGGTTCAATCCCTGGTCCGGGAAGATCCCACATGCCGTGGAGCAACTAAGCCCGTGCGCCACAACTACTGAGCCCGTGTTCTAGAGCCCATGACCCACAGCTACTGAAGCCCACGTGCTTAGATCCCGTGCTCCAAACAAGAGAAGCCACTGCAATGAGAAGCCTGCACACCACAACAAGAGTAGACCCAGCTCACCGCAACTAGAGAAAGCCCACGTGCAGCAATGAAGACCCAATGCACCCAAGAATAAAATAAAATAAATTTATAAAAATAATGTGAAAAGACAACCTACAGGATGGGAAAAAATATTTGCACACCATATATCTGATAAGGGGTTAATATCTAAAATACATAAAGAATTCATACAATTCAGTAGCAGAAAACTAAATAACCCAATTAAAAAATGGGAAAAGGACCAGAATAAACATTTTTCCAAAGAAGATTCACCAAAGGCCACGTGAAAAGATGCTCAACGTCACTAGTCATTAGGGAAATGCAAATTAAAACCACAACAAGATACCACCTCATGCCTGTGAGAAGGGCCATCAAGAAAAAGACAAGAGATAAAAAATGCTGGCATGGATGTGGACTGTTGGTCCTTGTGCACTGTTGGTGGGATGGTAAATTGGTACAGCCGCTATGGAAAACAGTATAAGGGACCTTTGAAAATTAAAAATAGAGCTACCATATGATCCAGCTATTCCACTTCTGGGTATTTTTGCATAGGAAACAAAAACCCTAACTCGAAAGATACATGCACCCCCATGTTCACAGCAGCACTATTTACAACAGCCAAGACATGGAAACAACCTAAGTGTCCATCGATGGATGAATGGATAAGGAAGTTGTGGGCCGTGTGTGTGTGTGTGTGTGTGTGTGTGTGTGTGTGTGTGTGCATGTATGAACATTATTCAGCCATAAAAGGGAGAAAAATCCTACCATTTGCAACAACATGGGTGGACCTTGAATGTATTATGCTAAGTGAAATAAGTCAGACAGAAAATGACAAATACTGTACGATCTCACTTATATGTGGAGTCTAAAAAAACCCAAAAAACAAAAAACCAAACTGAGAAAAGAGATCAGACTTGGGGTTACCAGAGGTGGAGGGCTGGAGAGGGGCAACTGGAGGTGAAGTAACTTCCCCAACTGTATGGGTAGGAAAGTGGCAGTGTTGGGGTTGGAACCCAAGGCTGTGTAGCCTCCGAGGCCACAGCTTTAACCATTCACTACATCCCCCCTACATCACTCAAGTCAAACAGCTGGAAGTTCAATTTGGTCCTCAAGTCCTGCGCTCTCCCTCCTAAGCGTGTTATAAATCTGCCACGTCCTCTCTACTCCACCGCATCACTCTTAATTCTGGCACTTGTAACAGCTCACACGGACTACTGCAACAGGAAGCAGCTCCCTGCTTCCCGGGGGACATTGTCAGTAGATCCCCTATAATGTCCCCAGCCTCTCTAAAAATCAATGTCTCAGCAAGTCGCTACATTGCATTACACTGTTCAGTGCTTCCCCATCACCCACATGGTTCTCAAACCTCAGTGTGCAGAAGCATCGTGGAGCTGGTAGAATGCAGATTCCTGGTCCCTCCCCCAGAGATTCTGATTCTGTAAATGCAGTATGGAATTCAGGAATTCTCATTTTTACCAAGCACCCCAAGGAATTCAAGTGCTTTATGGGAAACATAGGTGTACAGAACAAAGTCTCAGCTCCTTTTCAAGGAAACAGAACCTCTTCTCTGCTATCTTACTTCGCTTAACACTCCAGGTAATGGAATCATTTACAGTTCCTCGAAACTACTTAGTTTCTCATCTTCTTTCCCTTCATCTGAACCTCCCTTTTCCTCCTTTCATCTGACTGACTCTTTCTCTTTCAAAGCCAGCTTAGGTTTAGATGTCATCTCTAGATCCTTCCTTAACTCCCTGCTGCTTGCCAGCCTCCTCCCCCACCCCACCCCAGCTCTGAAGGCACGCATACTGAAGGTACCACATTTGTCACACACTTGTCCCCTTCCAGACTATGGCCTCCTCTAGGTCAGGGTCAGAATCTCACCCCTCCCATTATACCAGGACCCAGCCACGAATGAGGCACATAGTAGGAGCTCAAACAGCAGGGGCCCATCTAACTACGGGACTGGATAATCGGGGAGGAAGGTGAAAATGTGAGTCAAAATTACCCCTGAAAATCCTTTATATCACCCAGAAAGTGATGGCTCCCTTTCACAAATACACAAAATTAACACACGTTATTTAGGGTGGTTAAATGAATCCTAATACATGTTTTATGAAAACTATGTAGCTTACAACATGAAATCAGTGCCTCAAGAAGCTCAGTATGTGGGACCAGTTGAGGAAACAGCAGAACCCCAGTTGCCAGCTTATGTGTGTAGTTGGATTTGAATGAATTCTGACTTCAATACATGCAGAGGGGGAACTGTTCTAATCATGAATGTTCCAGTATCATGGAACAACCACCTAACAACCTGACTGTACAGTACAGACAAACATAGAGTCCTAAAACAAAGCTATAACTGTAACAGAAAGCTGAACTCTTCTAATTATTTATATAAACTCTCCCCATATGTAGCCAACAGTATAGATTTTGAAAAGACAGGTTCTTAGAAGGCCAGTACTGTTTGTCTAATATTGCCTAGCACAGCTCTGTGCATGGGAATACATGTGATGATTGCCCTTGAGCTTAGTGCTTTGTTGCCTGGTCTGTGTGTCCCTGGGCTTCAAAACTGGAATCTGACAGTGGTGAGCAGCAAGTTAAATCATGCAGTAAGTCATGACTTGATTCGATTCAAATAGGCAAAGTACTTAGGCAAAGTGTTCTTGTGGTTTGAGGATTATAAATGATTAAAGATGTCATCTTTGACTTCAAGTAATGCGTAATATCATCAGGAAATAAGACCTCAGCAGAAATAATAATCCACCACAGTGGATTCGAAAAGAGAAGGTGGGACTTGAGGGAAGGATAAAACTGGGGAAAGAATTCACGGATGGAGGTGCCCAGGTGTGAAAGCATAGAGGGTGTTCAAGGAGCTGTGGACTCCAACACTCACCTGTCCAGCTCCTCTCCCCAGTGCCCCCACCACTTTCCACCCCTCTGACCTTTGTTCCCCCTGCATCTTCTCATGGATGTGTCCCCCCTAAAACATTAATCACGTTCACTCCTCTTCCCCTTGCCTTTGTCCTCCACACTGGTCCCTTGCCCAGGATGCCATTTCAACTTGGATAAGTTGTACTGGTCCTTCACATCTGGTTTAAATTCCTTCTCCTAATCCATGCTATTAGTAGATCACACATCTGTCACCCCAAACCTCTGTTAAGTTCCTAGAGGGAAAAGATCTCATTTCTTTCATCTCTGTATTCCCATCACCCAGCAATGTTTTATGAGCTATATTACTGCATAATGGTGGTATCTTTTGACTAGACTCTGGATTAGATTCATAAAGTTAAAGAGGAATGGATAAGTAAGACCCATCTCCCTTGCTGCTCTTACATACCTGAGGTGTTTAGCATCTGTTATAAGCTGAACTGTATCTCCACAAAATTCATGTTGAAGTCCAGTCCCAACCTCCAGTATCTCAGAATGTAACTGTATTTGGAGTTAAGATCTTTAAAGGTGATTATCTTAAAATAAGGCCATTAGGGTGAGGCCCTAATCCAATATGACTGGTGTCTTTCTAAGAAGAGGAAGAAACACCAGGGGTGTGCGTGCACAGAGGGACAACCATGGGAGGACAAAGCAGCCAGAAGGCAGCCATCTGTAAGCCAAGAAGAGAGGCCTCCCAAGAAACCAACCTTGCCGCCACCTTGAGCTTGGACTTCCAGCCTCCAGAACTGTGAGAAAATAAATTTCCGTTGTTTAAGTCGCCAGTCTGTGCTATTTTGTTATGGCAGCTCCGGCATTAATAAACCTGGACCTAGTGCCATATGCCAGGTACCGTTCTAAGCATTTTACAAATGCTTCAACATTTAAACACCTTCCCACCAGTGCCAGTGAATCACTATGGCTGCATTTCTCAATGCGCAGGAGGGGAGAAGAGTGTATCCCCGTCCCTCTAGGGTGGGAGCTAGGCATTCAGAATAAATATAGTTGGGGGAAAAACACCCTAAGAGATATATCTCTTTTCTCAGGTGAGAATCACAGGTGGAAGGGTGATGATTGATAATAATAACAATAGTAAAATGATTGTCACCATTAACTGAGCAGTTACTGTACATAGGCAAGTACCAGCCGTATTATACGAATTCCTTCTCATTTCTCCCCCACAGCAAACTTAAGAATTAGGTAATATTTCATTCCCTTTATTTTACGGAGGAAGAAACCAGGTTAAGAAGGGGCAAGCCAGTTGTCAGTTGGCAAGGAGAATCAGAATCAGACCCAGATCTTGGCCTTTTTCCACTCTGCACACTGCCTGGGAAGTGGACTGGGGTCACTTGGCTGGGGGAGGGGAGATTCTAAATGCGAGACTGAATTTGTTCTTAGTGCAGATCAATGCGGAGCAGCAAGGTCAATTGTTTTAGAAGAAAAGGCAGCAGGGAACACCTAACAGCCTTAATAGCATGTGCAAAAACAATTGTTCTCTTTATTTAGCTCCTCCTACATGCCAGGCATTAAGCTTGGAACTGAGTCCTGAGAAGCTGATATTTTTATCTTTTCCTTTTATGGACATGGAAACTGAAGGCCAGGGAAGCTGAGAGACCTGGTCAAGGTTGAAATAAGTGGTAGAACCGGAGTGGCAGGCCTGGGAGGCTCCAATCGTGCGCCTGTCGCAGCCCACCCACTCTACCTTGGCAGGTGTCTCAATGGCTTCTGTACCCACACTGCATAAATGGCCAGTGAATGCACGAGGGTCTCCATGCCCTGAACGGAGAGTTTACTTGCCATATCATGGTCTTTACAAAGATTCACCCTAAAGAATAATAAATAGTATAGAATACTAAATAATAAAGAGAAATGAATAATAATGGAGTAGCTTTTGCCCAAGAATGCTCCAAGGAGCCTTATTTTCCCAAGACGTTCCATGGAAAAAATTCTATGGTCAGACAAGTTTGGAAGTGCTGCCTGTTATTCCTCCACTGCCTTTGAGACTGCCAGTGTGGCAGTAAAACAAACAAACAAACAAACAAACAAAAAACTGTGCACATCAACAGATTCTAAAGGCACTACAGTAAAAAAAAAAAAATCTGATTCCTTCACTTAAGCTAAGCTTTCCCCAGTCTCTCTGAACCACAGAATTGTTTTTCTACATGTGTCAGTGAACATACCTCGCAGCACCCTTTTAGAGATACTGCATTGTAGGACTGAAGAAGCAGAAAGAGAAGCAGGCTGGAGCCACTTTTGGATATGGTAGCTAACATGCAGACTTTTTTCTTAAGAATTATCAAATTGTGGGGACTTCCCTGGCAGTCCAGGGGTTAAGACTCCATGCTTGCACTGCAGGGGGCATGGGTTCGATCCCTGTCAGGGAACTAAGATCGCACATGCCGTGTGGAACAGCCAAAAAATAAATAAATTTAAAAAAAGAATTATCAAATTGTTGGTTGTTTACATTTAGTTTGCTTTCTATTGAGAAAATAAACAGCTTCAAAAAATCTGACGCAATAAATCTGACAAGGGAAGGGCTATTTGCATTCCCAAATCTCGCGGCTCATCCTAAGCCTTCTTGCTTCCGCCCCAACCCCATTCCATTCTCCAGGTTTCCACCCACCCCTTCCTCTTCGGGGCTGCTCTCCAGCTACAGGCGACTGGACATAACTTGCAATGCACCATGTCCCTCACCCCCAGCCCTTACAATGAGGAAGCAGTGACAGGGAGGCATCAGACCCTCTGCCCACAGTTATAGCCCACGCTGGAAGATTCCAGAGATATGATGCGTGAACTTATGTGGTAGGAGTATCTCTCTGCCTTGGGGTTAGGCAGGAGTACTCTAGACATTCCCACGGGGGAGCGGAGGGGAAGGTTGCGAACATTTCCTTTAAAATGTCCAGATTATGTACACAGTGCTATATTTAAAATAGCACAGAGAACTCTATTTAGTATTAGGTAACAACCTAAATGGGAAAAGAATCTGAAAAACAATAGATACATGTATATGTATAACTGAATCACTTTGCTGTACACTTGAAACTAACACAACATTGTTAATCACCTATACTCCAATATAAAATAAAAAGTAAAAAAAAAACTGCTACCAAAAAAAAATAAGTCCAGATTATGAGTGCTGTGATTTTTCTAATTCTCTTTTGCTTATTTTCAGTTTCTAATTTTCCATAATGAATATGCAGCACTTGTGTGTTAAGGAGGAGGAGGAAGAGGGGGTAAGAACGGGAGAGAGGCGGGGTGGCGGGGAGGGAGAAGGAAAGAAGGAGGGATGAGGGAGGAGGAGGGGAAAATAAATCATAAAATCTCCTGAGAAGGAGACTGCATGAGCTCACCTAATAAAATACACGCCTATCTCCCAGCACCGTCAGCCTTAGTTGTGACCTGCAAAGCTGCAATTTGCAACACTTTCCCAGTCACCCCTTAACCAAAGCAAAGCTCAGAATTCAGGTGCAGCGCCGCCTCCCCCTTACCCACTCGGAAGATCAGATCGTCTTCGATGGGATTCTCTTTTCGTTTGCCGGTGCTGTACATGCTGGCGGGTCTCTTCACCGCCTTCTGTTTCACATGGCCGCTCCCCGGGGACTTCACGCGCCTCTTCACGCCCTCGGTGGTGGGGGACACGTCCGCCGACCGGATCACCTTCAGCTTAAACGGGCTGCCGCGGATGTGCTGGTCGTAGAGCCGCAGGGACAGGGTGAAGTCGCCCTCCTTCTGTACTGTGTACAGGAACTCGTACGTGCCGTTCTTGTTGTCCAGGATCTCCCCGTCCGCCACGCTGCCGTCGGGAGTGCTCAGCTCCGCCGTGATGTAGGCGTTGCCCGTTTTGCACAGCTCGCCATCTTTGTCCTTGGTTGTTATGGTAACGGACATGGGCTGCCCGATGATGGTCTGCCGCAGCCCCTCGCCCGTGGCCACCGTCTCGGAGGCGACGGCGTTGGTGGTTAAAATCGTCCCGAGGTTGTGGATGGACTTCTTGAGCCCCTCGGTCTCCACGATGAAGTCCAGCTGGTCGTTTTCTCGCGGGTGCAGCGGAAAATCCTGGTCCGCCAGTTCGTTCAGCTTCTCGCTCATCTGCTTCTTCACAAGCAGCACCTCCGTCTCCGTGCCATGGTTGAGGGCCTGCGCCGTGAAGCTGCTGCAGCTCTTGATACTCTCCTGCCCCTCAAGCAGAGTATCCAGCTGCGACTGGAGGACCTGCGGGGAAACCAAGCCGGGTGAGCTCTTCCCAGGGCGCCCCCGCCCGCACCTGCCCGCGCGCTTGGCCCCCGGCAGCGGGTGTTCAGTTTAACCCAGGGAACCCCGGTCTCACGCTGAATCCTAAATCGCCTTACCAGCTCCTACTCTTTCCCTTCCTCCTCGCCGGTCTCTCCCACACACATATTTATGGGGTCATGTGTCTTGGATAGGCGCAAGCAGAAACGTCACCGACAGCTTGGCAGCCAGATTGCTATGCCTGAGATCTGAAATTTTATTCAGTATTCAGTATCTTTGTCTAATGTCCAAAGTTTCCCTGTCACCAGCTAAAGGAACAGAAACCAGACAAATGAAAACGCCACACCTGAATATCGGAAGCTTTCATCCCTGGTTTTGTGATGGGACATGCAGAGTTAAACAAAGGCTGCAGTCAGGGTTCTCTCTGAAGTTGACTAACAGGTTGGTGTGGGTGAGAGAGCACTTAAGAGACTATTAGACATTATAATTAAGGAAGGAAAACAATCCAATTTAACCCTAAATCCTGAAAGCATTACTTGATATTCAACTTTGCCTTGTGTCAAGTTATCAAGTGGTACCTAAGGCCACAGAATCATAGTTTTGCTGAAAACAGAAGGAAGAAATAGCTGGATAAGCCACTAAATGAAAACTACTGTTTACTGAATGACAGTGACACTTAACCCATTTGAGTCCCCTTTACCGCTGGTAGAACACAGTAAGCTAGCGCCAGGGAGGCCCCGGATAGTGCACCTCTCACAGGATGTCTGTAGGAAAGGGTGGAGTCTTACTTTGTGTTTGAGACCATAGTTGACTTCCAGCTCCATAAGCAGCACGCTCTTGCGCACATTTAAAGTCTTCTGGAGTTCATCAAAGGTAGAATGGATGTCATCCACAATGCTGGCCTTTTGGTCGGTTAACTGATGGATGATTTCTGAGATGAACTGAAGAGCAGAATCTATTTCTGGGAGCCTGGTAGACAGTTATCAGAGGTCGTTATTATAATAAGATCCACACGGAAATAGTAAAAAAAAAAAAAATCTATCCAAACACTATATTTTGTCAAGAAATATCTTCTGTGCCTTTCATCATCTTTAAAAAGTAATAACTGAAGAACAGAGTGAGTAAGACATGACATAATTACTGCCTTTGAGAGAAGAGATTTTGAGGGTCCACATCTATTTCAATCTACCTCAATCATTTAATTTTAAAAATTGATGGTACAAAGCCTCGAAGCTCTCAGAACCCCATGGCTTTTTCTCACACTCTAAATCAGCTGTTCTCTACAATGGATAAACAACAAGGTCCTACTGTAGAGCACAGAGAACTATATTCAATATCCTGTGATAAACCACAATGGAAAGGAATTTTTTTAAAAAGAATGTATATATATATATATATATGTATAACTGAATCACTTTGCTGTACAGCAGCAATTAACACAACATTGTAAATCAACTATACGTCAATAAAAAAAATAAGAAGAAAAAGAAAAAATAAATAAATCAGGCGTTCTCTAACTTGACATATTGATATTTTGGGCCAGATAATTCTTTGTTGCAGGTGGCTGTCCTGTGAATTGTAGGATGTTTAACAGCATCCTTTCCTCTACCCCTCCCCCCCACACAGTTGTGACACCAAATTGTCTCCAGGCATTGCCAAATGTCCCTTGGGGGGTATCATCGCCCTTGGTTGAGGACCACTGGTCTAAATATATAGCTGTATCTTTTTACCCAGTCACATGAAAAACTTATCCAAACTCAGAGTTTCCTGGGAATTTCTTGCAAGTTTCCAAGTTCTTTTAATTAGTATAGAATAGCCACACTTTTCTCACTTCAACTTTTGGTAAAGAGATTTATTTTCATTTTGCTGTTTATTTCCTCTCTTTGGTCTTTCTCATGCATCACACAGCTACTCTGTTCCTTCATTTCCATGCCAAATAAAGAGCCTGGAAGCAGGGAAGGAGAAGGAAAATTGAGCACTTGCTGCTCAGGACCATTCTGCTGGGCTCAAACAGAGATGAGCCAGTCACAGTCGGCACAGTGGCTTGTAAGTGTGTCAAGAACAGTAGCTAAGAAAGGCTCTTCAGACAGCCTGGTTTCAGGCACAAATTTCAGAGATCTCCTGAGAGTGTATTTTCCTCGAGTATATTTTGTTCATTTAATCATACTAAGGTACTAAAAGGAAAACCACCACTCATAACAAAAGGGGGTTGGAATTTTACCAACGGGCAGGGGATGACACTCATCACTCACTAGTCTATGACTACAGGCCTATGATCAAAGGACAATTTATTTAAGTGTCATGAATCTTCTATCCCACTGGGACACGAGACCCTGAGGCCACAGGCGGCCAGTCAGGAGCCAGGCAGAGGTATGCACACCTTTTGTTGACAGCGTCCAGCTGGACCTGGAGTGAGGCCTTGTGCTGCTCCACCACGTCCTTGAGGGGGACTGTGGGGTGTTCCGCGTGCTCCCCCTCCGTGCACTCCCGACACATGGCGGTCTCGCAGGACTGGCAGTAAAAGTCCATCACCTGCGGGCGACACAAGAGCAATTCCAGGTTTGGTGCCAGTGACTGAGTGCTGACCATGCACTAGGCCTTCCCTTGCACTCTCTCAGTGAATTCTCACAGCCTCCCCAGGATGTGGGCAGTATTATATCCAGTTTCACAGGAGAAAAGGAGAGACAAACTTTTATGTTCCAGGTCTCGAACAGAGGTGGATCGGACTCCAAAGCTGTTGCTATGGCCACAAAACCAGCTTTTCTTGGCCACTCCCCTAAGGCAGAACAGTATAGGCCTTTGGTGCTCAAACTTTTTGGTCTCAGGACCCCTTTCCACTCTTTATACATGATTGAGGATTCCGAATGCTTTGTGTTTATATGAGTTATATCTATAGCTATTTATTATGTTAAAAATGGAAACTGAGAAACATTCAAAATATTGATTAATTTATCAAAAGCAAAAATAAATGTTAACATTAATAATATAATTTATGAAAAGTATATTTTGCAAAACAAAAAATTTTGTGAGGAGAATGGCATTGCTTTTCATATTTGTAAATCTCTTCAGTGTCTGGCTTCATAGAAGACAGCTGGATTCTCATATCTGCTTCTGTATTCAATCTGTTTTGCTAGCACACATAGTAGAGTCTCTGGAAAATGCCACTGAATACTCATGAGAGGTTGAGAGTGAAAAAGGTAAATAATGTTTTAGTATTATCATAAATATAGTTTTGACCTTGTGGATCCCCTGAAAGGGTCTGGAGACCCATGAGAGTTCCTGGATTGCACCTTGAGAACGGCTACTGTTTGGATAAGAGATGAGCTGGATGCAACAGTTTGCATCCTGGCTCCACCACTTACGTGACCTCACCGTGTCTCAATTTTCACTTTGGCAAATGGAGACAGTCATGTAACGTACTAACCTACTTCATAGGGCTGCTATGAGGATTTGGTAGATTAATAGGCACAAAGAACTCAGACGATGCCTGGCACTGGCACGTAGTAAGTTCTTAATAAGCAGTAGCAGTGATGATGGCGCTGATGATATCATTTGCTTACCTGAAAATAAAACCACCTTACCCTGACTGTGGTGAACTCTCGGTATCAATATAACATAAAGCCTGAAGGTTAGTTTCCTTGTGAAGGCATTCCCCTTATTCTCTCAGCTGGAAATAACTTCTCCAATATTGAATTCCCAAAGCACTTGGGGCGGGGGGGGGGGCGGAATCTTTTTCTTGAAGTATAACACACATACAGAAAATGGCATAAATCCTAACACAGATTGATGGATTTTCATAAAGTGAATGCACCCACTAAAGCAATTTTATTCATACCCCTTTTATGAAATATTTATAAGATTTTAAGTTACTGAGCACTGAAACTCTCTCACCCAGAGCCTAGGTAATTCCCTGCACATAGTACGTCTATAATAACATTGCTGAATGTGTGAACTCTATGCTGTTTATAAGAGACTCACATTAGGTTGAAAGTAAAAAGATGGAAAAAGATATTCCGTGCAAAGAGTAACCAAAAGAGAGCTGGAGTAGCTATTCTAATATTAGACAAAACAGGCTTTAAGACAAAAGTTGTTATAACAGACAGAAAAGGACATTATCAACTATACTTCAATTAAAAAAAGGACATTATATAATAATAAAATGGTAAATCCATCAAGAAGATATAACAATTATTAATAAATATGTAACCAACAACAGAGTCCTAATATATATGAAGCAAAAACTGACAGAATTGAAGGGAGAAATGGAGAGTTCAATAATAATAGTTGGAGATTTCAATATTCCACTTTCAATAATGATACAACTATTAGACAGAAGATCAGTAAAGAAATAGAGAACTTGAACAACATTATAAACCAACTAGGCCTAACACACACATGTGGAACACTCTGTTCAATAACAGAAGACACATTTTTGTCAAGTACACATGGAACATCTTCCAGAAGAAACCATACATTAGGTCACAAAAGTCTCAATAAATTTAAAAAGACTGAAGTCATATAAAGTATCTTCTCTGGCTACAGTAGAATGAAATTAGAAATCAATAACAGAAGGAAATGTGGAAAATTAACAAATATGTGGAAATTAAATAACACAAACAATGAGTCAAAGAAGAAATTACAAGGGAAAGTACAAAATATTTTGAGATGAATAAAAACATATCAAAACTTATGACAGTGCTCAGAGCAAAATTTATAGCTGTAAATGTCTACATTAAAAAGAAGACTCGGGCTTCCCTGGTGGCACAGTGGTTGAGAGTCTGCCTGCTAATGCAGGGAACACGGGTTCGCGCCCTGGTCTGGGAGGATCCCACATGCCGTGGAGCGACTAGGCCCGTGAGCCACAACTACTGAGCCTGCGCGTCTGGAGCCTGTGCTCCGCAACAAGAGAGGCCGCGATGGTGAGAGGCCCGCGCACCGCGATGAAGAGTGGCCCCCACTTGCCACAACTAGAGAAAGCCCTAGCACAGAAGCGAAGACCCAACGTAGCAATCAATCAATCAATCAATCAATAAATCTTTAAAAAAAAAAAAAAAAAAAGAAGATCACAAATCAATAACCTAGGCTTCCACCTTAGAGAACTAGAAAAAGAAGAACAAATTAAACCCAAAGCAAACGGAAGAAAGGAAATAAAGATTAGTGTGGAGATCAATAAAATGGAGAACAGAAAAACAATAGAGAGAATCAATGAAGCCACAAGTTGGCTCTTTGTAAGAATCAACAAAATTGACAAATAGAATACTATGGACTGTTGTATGTCAACAAATCAAATAACCTAGATAAAATGGATAAATTCCTAGAAACACACAAACTACCAAAACTAACTTAGAGAAGAAATAGAACATATGAATAGACCTACAATAAGTAAAGAGATGAATCAATATTCAAAAAACCTCCAACAAAGAAAAGTCCAGGGCGAGATGGCTTCACTGGTGAATTCTACCAAACATTTAAAGAAGAATTAGCACCAATCCCCAAACTCTTCAAAAAATAGAAGAGAAGGGAACATTTCCTAATTCATTAGGCCAGTAATATACTGACACCAAAGTCAAAGACATCACACAAGAAAAGAAAATTAAAGACTAATAATCCCTATGAATGTAGGTGCAAAAATCCTTAACAAAATACTAGTAAACTGAACCCAGCTGCATATTAAAAAGATTAAACACCATGACCAAATGGGATTTATTCCAGGAATGCAAGGGTGGTCCACATACAATAATCAATATATGTAATACACCACGCTAATAAGATGAAGGGGAAGAATCCCACATGATCAGATCAGTAAATACAGAAAAAGGATTTGACAATACCCAACACCCTTTCATGATAAAAAACAAAACAAAACAAAAAAACACATCAAATTAGAAATAGAAGGAAAATTCCTCGACTTGAAAAATGGCATCTGCAAAAACCCCACAGCTTACTTAATAGTGACTCCCTCCTAAGATCAGGAACATGACAAGGATGTCCACTTTTGCCACTTCTATTCAACAATGTACTGGAAGTTTTAGCCAGAGCGTATAAGCAAGAAAAATAAAATGCATCCAAACTGGAAAAGAAGAAGTAAGAATTTCTCTATTCAGAGATGACTTATATATGGAAAATCCCAAAGAATGTACACATGTGCACATGCACACACACACACACTATTAGAACTAACAAATGAATTCAGCAAAGTTTTAGGATACAACATCAACAAACAAAAATCAGTTGTATATCTATACACTAGCAATGAACAATCCAAAAATGAAATTAAGAAAATTCCATTTATAATAGCATCCAAAAGAATATAAAATACTTAAAGAATAAATTTAACAGAGAAGGTACAAGACTTGTACACTGAAAGCTACAAAATATTGTTGAAAGAAATTAAAGAATACCTAAATAATGGAAATAAATGGAAAGATATCCCATGCTCATGAATTGGAAGACTTAATATTGTTAAGGGGGCAATATTCCCAAATTGATCTATAGATTCAATGAAGTATCTATCAAAACCCCAACTTCTTTTTTCACAGAAGTGAACAAGCTGTTCTTAAAATTTATATAAAATTACACTGGTACCCTGAATAGCCAAAACAATCTTCAAAAGAAGAACAAAATTGGAAACCTCACACTTCCCTATTTCAAAACTTACTACCAAGCTAGAGTAATAAAAATTGTGTGTTACCAGCATAAGGATAGGCATATAGATCAATGGAATAGAATTGAGAGTCCAGAAATAAAACCATACATTTATGGTCAACTGATTCTTGAAAAGGGTGCCAGGACCACTCAATGGGGGAAAAGAGGCTTTTCAACAAGGGATGTCAAGACCACTGGATATCTATGTGTAAAAGAATGAAGTTGGAACCTTACCTCACTCCATATACAAAAATTAACTCAAAATAGATTAACAACCTAAATGTAAGAGCTAAAACTATAAAAATCCTAGAAAAAAAAAATAGGGTTAAATTTTCATGACCTTGGACTTGGCAATAGATTCCTAGATATGATACCAAAAACACAAGCAAAAAAAGAAAAAATAGATAAATTGGACTTCATCAAATTAAAAACTTGTGTATCAAAGGGCACACCAGGAAAGTAAAAAGAATGGGAAAAATATTTCCTAGTTATATATCTGATAAGGATGTAGTATCCAGAACATACAAAGAACTCCTGCAACTCAAGAACCCAATTCAAAAATTGTCAAAGGAATTAAATAGACATTTCTTTAAAAAGGGTAAACAAAAATGGCCAATTTTCACAGGAAAATACTCTAACATCATTAGTCACTAGGAAAATGCAAATCAAAACTGCAGTGAGACACCACTTCACACCAGCTAGGAGGGCTAGACTCAAAAAATCAGATAACAAGTATTGGTGAGAATGTGAAAAAATCAGAACTCTCATACTTTGCTGGTGGGAATGTAAAAATGGTGTAATTCTATGAAAACAGTCGGTGGTTCCTCAAAGGTTAAATATTACCATATGACCCAGCAATTCCACTCCTAGGTATCTACCCAAGAGATCTGAAAACATATGTCCACACAAAAACCGTACATGAATGTTCATAGCAGCATTATTCATAATAGCCAAAAAGTGGAAACAACCCAAATATCCATCAACTCATGAATGGATAAACAAATTATGGTATAATATTTAGCCATACAAGAGGAATGAAGTTCTGATATATGCTGCAATATAGATGAACCTTGAAAACATTATGCTAAGTGATAGAAGCCAGACTCAAAAGGCCACATATTGTAGAATTCCATTTATATCAAATGTCCACAATGGACAAATCCTTAGAGACAGAAAGTAGGCTGGTGGGTGCCAGAGGTTGGGGTGTCGGGGAGGGGATGAGGAATGGCTGCTTAATAGGTATGGAGTTTCTTTGGGGGGTAATGAAAAACTTCTGGAATTAGATAGTGGTGATGTTTGGACAACCTTTTAAATATACTAAAAGCCATTGAATTGTACACTTTAAAGTGGTTAAAATGTTGAATTTTATGTTAAGTGATTTTAACCTCCAGTTTAAGAAATTGATTGCATCTTTGAAGAGATAGCAACAGACCTGGGTAGTTGTCCCTGGTTCTGTATCTTGCATGTTTCCTGGGAAGTAAAGGCCCTGAAATCATTTTGAAGCGTCTACAACTAGTCATTCTCTAATGCTTGTGCTCAGGTTCTGACAGCTTTGACTCAAGCTGAGACTTCATTGTGGGAGGTGAGCAACTCAGTTGAACTCATCCATCTTGGGTGAGAGGACACTGGTGCTCCCAAGGGTGGGTGGGCCAGAGCCCAGGATGAGCTTGTTGTTGTTGACAGGTAGTCACCATCTGTGTTCATTAGAAGAGGAGATGGCAGGACTATATGCATAATAACGTGCTGAAAAGGATGGTCAGGGCCTTGCAGCCACCACCGCCCACCCCCCCACCAGGCTTCTGGAAGTGGGGGCTGATTAGTGGCAGGGTATTCTTAATGAGGATCTCTCCTTTGCACCTCTTAACATGCTTGTTAGGAAGGCACCTAAGCCAGCAACAACAGGGCTTAAGGATCATTTGCGTTCTGGGACTTCGAGGCATGAGCTCAAATGTCTGCTTTAAGTGCAAAGCACCTCTTAAATCACTGACGATTATTCCTATTTTTCTTTGTATTTGAACAATGCAGCCATGGCAGTTTAATTAGAAGACAGATAGTGTCACAGCACTTAAAGTAAATGACAGGCTTTCATCCACATGTGCTAATCAGCACCAGGCAGTTTATGAGGGCAACATCCTGCTTCATTGTTAATTACCCGATTTTATCGAATTGTTTGAATTGTTTTTAAAGATTTGCCCATGGCAATTAACCACAGCCATTTATCTGTAATATTGCATGCATTTGACTTGAATATGCAGTGAGGACCCCTGTTTCAGAGCATCAGCAGAGAACTCCTACAATCTATGGTGGAACAATTGAATGATTCAAGACACGCAGTAAATTTTCCAAGGCCTCTTGCTAGTTTATACGTTTTATGATTCCAAAGACTCATAATGACCCAGCATAGAAAAAGTGCTCAAAACACACTTTAAATAGCTTCATTCACCTCCAGGAGGATCCAACTCTTTAGAGTTAATTTTTAATGTGATTTGATGGGATATGTTTGGTAGAGAAACAGGGAACGTTTCAACCTAAAGGCTTCTTTACCTTTGCTGGAATTAGCATCTCTGTGAGTGTTTCTCCTTAGCAGCCTATGGCATCCAAGGGTCTCTATTGCTCAGGCATGCTCAGGAAATACATCTTTAGGAATTCTTTGTGAAGCTTAACATTTATTTTCTCCTATGATTATTAACTGTTTATAGATCTCCCATGAATTTTTCAAGTTCTAGGCTCATTTTCTTTTGTGCTATTCAATATTTTTCTTAATTAGTAAATAAGTGCTCTTACACGGTAAAAGTTTGCTGGGGTATTTTATTTTATTTATTTATTTTTTTAAAAAAATATTTATTTATTTTGGCTGCACCGTGTCTTCCTTGCAGCACGCGGGATCTTCTTTGCGGAATGCGGACTCCTAGCGGACTCTTAGTTTCGGTATTCACGCGGGATCTAGTTCCCCGATCAGGGATCGAACCTGGGTCCCCTACATTGGGAGAGCAAAGTCCCACCCCTGGACCACCAAGGAAGTCCCTGCTCAGGTATTTTAAATAAGAATTTTACAGCTACTTTCATAAACTGACTGATTCATAGTTTTCTTCTTGTTCTGTCTTCACTAGATTTTGGTGTCAGAGTTAATGAGTATATCATAGGTGAATTTGGGAGCTTCCTATCTTTTCTTATGATCCAGAAGTATAGATATTATGAACCATATCTGTTTTATACAGGTTTGAAGGCATTCAGTTTTAAATGAACTTTCACCAGTTTTTTTCAAGATTATAGGTCTATTTGGGTTTTCTTGATCATTTGTAGTTTCCTAGATAATCATCCACTTCATTCAAACTTTCACTATATTAGCCTTTAGCACAGAAAATTGATCTACTAATTTTAAAATTTTCTTTTTATCTATACTGATATCTCTTTATTAGTCCCAATTTGATTTATTTATATTTACCCGTTGGTGCTTTACCAGATGTCAGATTATTTCATTAATTAAAAAAAATTCAGCTCTTGTATTTATTCATCAACACAATTGTTTCATTATTTTCAAACTCTCCAAGGTTATCTTTACTATTTTCTTTTCTTCATATGCCATATATTTATTTTAATGTTCTTTTCCTAACTTCTTGAAATGAACTCTTTTTAAATAAAATACTTAACATATAAAATTTCCTGAGTATAGATAATGACTTTATCTTATACATTTAATAGATAAAGCTTACACTTTCAATATTTTGTAAATAGTCTAATTTTGCTATTTTTTCTTTGATTAAATAATTATAAACTTTTTAAAAAGATTTGGGGTTTCTTCTATAACATATGTTACTAGTGTAATTTTATTGCATTGTGGTGCAGGAACTTGGTCTACACAACGGAAAAATACAGTGATTTTAAAAAAATGACCTATTATATGATCAATTTGAATTGCTCAAATTCTCACAATCTTAATAGCTTAGTTGAACAGATTTTAGTATATGCCTTTTTATTAGTGGGAGGCAGATTCTCAAGTGAAAGAATACTCTTTTCTCTGAAATTCATCCTTCCTTCTCCAAGTCCATTGATGCTTTTCTTGTTCTACCCCTTATCATCCCTCATTTGGACGACTCAATACTAAACTCAGTTGGTGGTGCAGCCTCCAGTCTCTGCTACACTATTCCTCCACAATGCCATTAACATACCCACCGCCTGTTTAAAAGGTTTTAATGCTTCTCCACTGCTTATGGAACTTAGGTCAAACCTTTCCTCGATGACATTCTTAGCTCATCACAATTTCTCCCCTCTATCTTTCCAGACTCATCCTGTATTCTCCAGCCCACCTATGTTCCCACCACCACTGGGGCATCTCCATGCTCTAGCTGTGCTGAGCTGCAAACTCATTCCTGAATTCCACGACACTCCTGCCTTTACTTATTGATGTAATCTTTTCAGTTGCCATTATTTCTCATTCCACATGATTGTCCTTTACACCCCAAATTTGGACCAGTGTCTATAGTAGATCTCCTAAAGTTTCTAAAATTTTACTCCCCTATCAAGTCAGATCTCCAGAGAGCTCCATGCCTGGACTACACTTGAAGGGGACTCAGGTACCTGATGGAAATGCCTTCCCAGACTAGTATTTAGAATGTGAGCCCTAGGACGAGACAGCCTTAGCATTCACTAAGAGCTAGTGTGAGAAGCAGTCATAAGAGGGCACCCTTTCAAATTCCTTTTACAAAACTTACATGGTAACTCTCCCTTGGAGTACAGTGTGCAAAAAATCTACAGTTATCAATAGCCTGGTGTGCTTTCGATTAAATAATTAAGGATATGTAATCCACGATGTCTCTCTTGTTTTGGCTACCAAAACACTCAGGATGCTATTTCCTCCTGGTCTAGTTTTTATGATGTGTCAACTAGCTGTGTGACTTAAACTGTTCAAGTCTCAGTTTCTTTATCTATAAAATGAAGGTAACCATTACCAATTTACACAGAGTGGTGTGTGAGAAGCCTAGCATGGTGTCTGGCCATTTGTTTAAAAATATGTACTACTGACTTCTGAGAGACTGAATATAAAAATGCACACGGACCATACAAAAATAAAACTCTGACCCACAACCTGCCCAAGAAACCAACCTCCTTATCCACAATGAAACAAACCAGGAAGCCAGCCTGCTATAAGTCAGACTGCAATCTCTGGTAACAATCCAAAAAGCTAAACAATAACTTCTGTACCAATTGACCCCAAATGGTTAGGACTTGATAATTAACAGCTTCTATAATTTTTGTCCCTGCTTCCAACTTAGGACCAACCAGAGAAAGCCAAATCTGTACCTCTAAGCAGTCACGTAGGATGTCCCCCTTCTAATTAGTTGGCCCCCAGCTTCCCCATGCCAACCACTCCCAATCAGGGCACAGCTGAAGCCTCCCCTTTTTTCCACTACAGAGCTTTCCCACTCTTCTGCCTGACTTTGTGTCTCTGACAAAACATAAGTGATGGTCTGACTCCTTGTTACAGCAAGTGCTGAGTAAATAGCCTTTGCTTTTCCTCATTTGGTTGGTCTCTGTTTATATGTACACTTCCATGTGTAAGATGCTGTGCTGAGTGCTAGGGGTATAATGATGAACATGGTCCCTCCCTCTTGGAGCTCACTTTCTACAAGGAAAGCCAGCAGATACACAGCTGGAGGCAGGCAGAACACGGCAAATGTCATGAAGGAAATCAAGACGGTGGTATGATGGCGGGAAACCGGGTGTCAGAGGCGGTCTGCCCTAGAGTGTGCGCTAGAGAGGACTGCCTGGTGTAGGAGAAATTTGAGCTGAGACACGTAGGGTGAGAATGAGCTAGACACATAAAGAGGGAACGAAGAGCATTCCAGGCATGAGGAACAGAGAGCAGCCAGGGCCCAAGGTGGGAAACCACTTGGCAAGTTCTAGGAGGCCAGTGAGGCTGCAGCACAGTGGGTCTTTGAGAGGTAGATCAACAGTTATTAGTTACGGCTAATAATTATTGCTTTGCCCTAAGAACCTCATGTTACTTCAGTGGTTTGATTATGGCAGTTTCAGACACTTTTGAAGTGGTCACTACATAAAGAAAAAAATGAAATAAGCCATTAATTAGAAATAATTTTAATAGCTAATATTTATAGAGAGCTTACAGTATGCTTTCTATGACTAAAATATTTAATTCTCCAAATAATCCAGTATGGGAGACTGTTATTACTTTCCTTCTGCAGATGAGGGAGTGAGACAGAGAGTTCAGTAAATTTCCCAAAGCTGACACAGGAAATGAGTTTGAAGAACAGGATTTGAATCAGGCAGTCTGACTCCAAAGCTGGCAGTGAGCTGCTATGCAGTGCTGCCTCTTCAGGCTACACAGCTGCTGTGAATCCATCGTTTGATGGCAAACACCGGTCCTCCCGAGTTTATAATGGTTACTGTGTTTGCTGGCAGCAGGAAGTATGTTTGGAATCTAGAGGCTATAATCTCTGATCAGGGAATCACATAACTTCAGAGTATTTATGATTAAGGAATAGGGTCTAATGGAGCATGAGAAAAATTTCCCTCACAAGAAAAATAAAACACTGTAAATAACATTTTAATAATCATTCTCAACTTGCAGAACTTATCTACTATTAAATCTTTCTCCATAATTTATTACACAGATGTTTGTGGGTCAAAGTATGCCCAGCTTGCAAACAGTTGTGAGTTTGCTCTCCTGGGGAAACCAACAATTTGTGCTAAGTCGGCACAATGAAGATTGATCTTATTATTTAAATAAATTGGGTCAGAGAAAGGAAGCAGGCAAAATAGTCTGAGGACAGGTAAAAAGTGTTTTCAATCACTCATTTTCCAGGTGGAGTTCTGTTTCAGTGTATATACCCTCTGATTGACCAAAGCCTCCCCAAATCAAGCAGCCCCTCGGCCAGGCAGTGCCTGCAATCCGCTCACTTACATTCCCATCGTGGTTTGGGCAAGAGAGAGGCTTCCCCGCAGCCACAGCGGTGACTGTCTCCAGGATGGAGGACTCCTCAGCATTGCTGCCTGGAGTTCGCTGCAGCACGTCCATCAGGTTTGTGATGAAGAAGTTGTTCTGGAGCGCGGCCACCCCCTTCTCGGGCAGGATGGAGGTCTGGCGGCACACGGGGCAGGAGAGGGTTAGGCTGTGGGCAGGAATGTAGTTCTGCAGGCACCTGTCACAGAAACAGAAGCGGGGCGGTCAGCACAGTGGGGCTCCTGCAGGGGGTACCAGACAGGTTCACGGTGACTACAGGGCTACTTTGCATAACTTCCGTTGTGGTCTCCTTCACTAGGAAAAGATTAGTTCTGAAGTCAGTAGGTCACCTCACATTGGACCGGTCAACTGACCAGATAATCTCATTGACTTTGGTACTGTTTCCTCGAGCTTTGCCACACAGGCAAAGTGTGGTCCACAGGTGAGCATCACTGGCCTCAACAGGGAGCGTGGAAGAAACGCAGACTCGCAGGACCCACTCCAGGCCCGATGAATCAGATTCCCAGGCGATGTGTATGCACATTTAAGATTGAGAAGCACTGGCCTAGAATACCTAGTACGGCGTTCACGAATTTGTGGACTTTTACACAAACTGGAAGAAACATGTCACATTTTTTCTGTTAGCGCTGAAACTCTTTTTACATACAAAATCATAAGCAGATTTCAGATGTTAAAAACACATCGAAGTGGAAATGTTTTGTTTGAAACAGGGATGGGACACCCAGAGTCCCACCAACACCATTTCTTCTTAAGAGCCATCAACTTAATTCATTTAATTAGCGAAATGTATGGCTAATACAGTTGACCCTTGAACAACGCGTGAGTTAGGGGCGCCGACCCTTGGTGCAGTGGAAAATCTGAAAATCCACGTATAACTCAGAGCCAGCCCTCCAATTACCCAGTTCCTCCACATCTGGGGTCCTACACCTGCAGATTCAACCAACAGCAGATCTTGTCATCCTGTAATACTGACTACTGAAAAGAATCCGCATATAAGTAAACCCATGCAGTTCAAACCCGTGTTGTTCGGGGGTCAACTTTACTTCCAATAATCCTGTGATCACTTTTAAATGTATGAGGAAAGACAGGCAGAGAGAGGGTAATTTACTTGCCCAAGGGACTTAGGCCGTCAGAGGCAGAGTGGTTGTTCAAACCCAGGCATTTTGGCACCGGAATCTCAGCTCGACATCACTACAGTGTTGCCCAGTTTCTCCAACAAATTTGAAAACCTGATTTCGCCCCATTTCTCTTATTTTGCAGATGGGGAAACTGACATCAAGGAGGTTAACTGACCTTCCCTATGTCACACAGTAGATAGCACTGAATCAATACCAGAGATGAAACAGCTTTTGCTAAGGTCACTAGCGACATCTAAATCTAATACACGTTTTTCAATTCTGTCATTCATCAAGCTTGAGCACTGCCTCCCCACCCCTCCTTTTTATGAAACTTTATCTTTCCTTGGTTTCCGATACCACACTCACCTGGTTCTCCTTCTGCCTGCTCTCTTTTCTACTGAGTCAATATAGTTCAGAGTTAATCAAGGCTTATCGTAAGCCCTCTTCTTTCCCTGGGGTATTATATTAAATTATAATGCACGATAAGCATAACACTCTCATATTTATGTTTCTTCCCACGGATGCCTCCTCTAAGCCCCATAACCGTACACCAACTGCTCTCTTGACATCTCCTCTTAGAGGTCTCACAGGTCCTAAAACTCAACATGTTCAAAACCAAACCCATGATCTTCCCGCACGCTGTGTCCTCCACCCATCAGTGAACTGCACCTCCATCCCTTCATCTAAGCAAACCAGAACCATGAGTCATTCTAAAAACAGTAATTCCCGTACTGGTCTTCACTGTCCACATGCAACCCATCACCAAAGCCTGGAAATTCCTCAATATCGTTCCAGCCTCCCCAGGTCTCTTCATCTGTATGAAGACACCCTTGCTTAGATGTCTGCAGTTGCCCTACCCCTGGTATAATGCCATCTACCTTGTACCCCCCTCACCCTTCCCCATACTGCAACCAGAGTGACCTTTCCCAAATGCAAAGCCGGCCATTTAAATCTCCTCCCCCTCACATCTAAGATGAAACCCTTCCACGGCTTCCACTGTTCTTACAATGAAGACAAGAATCCATGTGTGGTAATATGGATTACCCACCTATATGATCTGGACCTATTTATTTTCTGTCTTTTCCCCTCATTTGCTGCACATTTGGGCCTAAGTTCTTCCAAAGTGTTAGAGTCGCTCTCACGCTACACCTTTGCACATACCTGAAATTCTTTTCTTCTGCTCACTCCCCTTTGCTAAATTAATTTTCCTCATCCTTGGGATTTCTGCCTATTCATCACTTCTGCAGGGTAGCCTTCCCCGATTAGAGCAAATTCCCCTATTACGTGGTTGCCTGTGTACTTCTGGTATATGGCCCTTGTCACCAGTTTAATCTCACATTAATCTGAGTGAGTAGGTGTTTAATAACTGGCTCCTGCACTTGGCTGGAAGCTTCATAAGGCCAGGGACTGTGTCTGTGTCCTCCAAGCCCCACTGATGGCATTTTAGAACAAACGAGAGCAAGAGAGCGGCTGTCCACTGAGCAGCCGGTGTTTGTGCCCAGCAGGAGATGGAGATAAGGGGTCCTGGGTCTCTCTCCATGACAAGCCGTGAAGTTTTGTCTCTACATAAACAAAATTTTCCATCTTAGGGAAAGTTGCCAGAACCTTCAAAAGGAAATCAGCTCAATGCACACGATGCTAAAACAATTTCAACACATAGCATTCTCTAGGGACTTGCCATGGTGGGACCCTGAAAATCTCCAGCAGTAGCTGCTGGATGGGGAGTGGAAGTGGCGTGGGCTAGACCTAATTGAGAGGGCAGGAGGCCAACCCCGGGAAGCCCAGAAGTGCTGCTTCTCACCTGCAAGAGCAAGGAAACGGGAGCCAACACAGCCTGACGAGACACTGAACACTGGGGAATGGGGCCACCCTGCCAAGCTCAAGCTGAGTGGCTCTCAGCGTCATGTATAAAGAGTGCCCAGCTATGTCGACTGCTCCCTCTCAAGTAACGCCCTTACCATGTGAGCCCAGGAACCCATGGACAGTTAGAGTTCGTGGTCATGCTTTAGCTACATTCATTGAGTGAGGGGGAAAAAAAATCACTCTCCATTTCGCCATTTTGGAATACGAATTTTAAAGTACTTAAGCCAAGGTATAAAATTATGAATAAAGTACAAAGTATCAGTACCCTATATACCACCACTTAAAACAAACAAAAAACTGTACACACACGCACACACACACACAACCCCACAACAACCCAAAACAAAGAAAGCAAAACAAACAAAACACCACAACCACCAGTAACAAATCCACCTTCTCCATCCATCCATCACCACCAGAGATGTAGTTATTCTGTTGCAGTTGAGACCTTCCAAGGTAAATCAACTCAAAGCACGTTCAATGAGATAACAAATGTACCTTAAACTGGATGGTAAATGTAATTACCATTGATTTGAAGTCATTGGAAATACCAATTTCCTGTTCTATGATAGGAGGTAAAAAGTTTTAACTATGTGTATTAATTAATAAAAGAAAATGTACTTAATAAACTGCTATAAAACATAATTAACATATTTGTCTTTAAGAAAAATATGTGAACTTACTAGGGAAATACTAAAATTGGACCACAGATAAACTAATTACCAACAACATTTTTTTATGCTTAATTGCTGATGGGGTAAGTTGAATGAGAGGGTAAAAATATGTTTTGAAAACTGATTAATTCAATGTAAAAAACTATACAAGAAATTTTTTAAAAAGAAGTGTGTTTTCAAAAATAAATAAATAAAAAATAATAATAATAATAAATAATTTTAGTTTACAAAAAAAAAAGAAGTGTGTTTTCATATGTAGCAAATTGTATATTCAGGTGATTTATAATTATTTAATATATATAGCTTTTTTTCTTTATCTGAAACATCATAATGTTCAAATATGCCATTAGTATGTGTCTTCTGAAATACCTGTGGAAGAAAGCTCCCTCCTTTCAACTAACTCCTCATATATGTAGGTATTTTACCTGATTTGTTATATGGGAGAAAATGATAGATTTTTTTTTTTAAAGATTTTTTTGATGTGGACCATTTTTTAAAGTCTTTACTGAATTTTTTACAATACTGCTTCTGTATTATGTTTGGTTTTTTGGCCACGAGGCATGTGGGATCTTAGCTCCCCAACCAGGGATTGAACCGGCACCCCCTGCATTGGAAGATGAAGTCTTAACCAATGGACAGCCAGGGAAGTCCTGAAAATGATAGCTTTTTAACTGGCCCTCACCAAAGATCCACCATGAGGGATCTATGGTTGGCAAAAACTGTTTCACAAAAAACAATGGGAAAATTTTTAAAAATTTTGAATCTTAAAATATTTAATGCTCCATCTCCTGTGGAAATAAATCAGTAGCTATTGGATTGCTTTCTCCCGCTTATAATAGTTCTTCTTTGAAATAAAGTACATTCTTGGCAACTCATGATTGCGTTTCTAGATGTCTATCAGAAGCACAAAAGATTTATTGTCTCCCATAGGTAACTGCAGAATTCTGGAAAGAACCCTTTGGCAGGTTGTAGGAGGTCAGTCTGTGAAACCCCCTTCTCTGAGCACAGAGGAGGCTTACCTCTCGCAGAAAGTGTGCAGACAGGGGAGAACCTTGGGATTCTTGTACCTTTCCAGGCATATACTGCAAATCAGAAACTGCTTGTCAATCTGGCGCACCACAGGACTTGGGATGTTGGTGGCTTCACTTGCCATCCTAGACCACTGACATGGGGGGCCGGCTGTCTTTGACCCTGCACGCTGCTGCTGTCAGACAGAAAAACCAAAACGGAAAAACATATAATAATCTGCAAATGCAAATCAATCATTGGTTTATTCGCTAGAGGCATTGTGTTATGAATACGGGTAGAATTCCGTGTTGTGACCTTGACATGACCATAACCAACCCTCATCGCTATAGAGGGTGTACAGTGAGGGGCCTATTTGTAGATCGATAAAGTAATCACAGGTTCAGCATGCAAAGAAAACAAATTAGAAGAAGGTATGTTGTACAAAGAGGTAGCTTGCTGGGAGACTCACAGATATAGAGAACAAACTAGTGGTTACCAGTGGGGGCAGAAGGGTGATATAGAGGTGGAGGAGGGGGAGGTACAAACTATTGGGGGTGAGACAGGCTCAAGGATGTGTTGTACAACACGGGGAATAGAGCCAAAATTTTGAAATAACTAAATGGAAAGTAACCTTTAAAAATTGTATTAAAAATTAAATTACTGCAAGAAACAAAGAAGAGGTAGCTTGCTGGGTTTCAAAGTGGGGGCAGCTGAAGGGATAAATACTTACATAGCCCTGCCTGTTCATGCCTTCAGCCATGACTATAACTGAATATATATATATAGTCTTATAATAGTCTATATTAAATAGAATAGTCTTATTAGGATAGAATGTGTTTTCCCAACTATTATACTTGAAGGAGGTCAAAATATGCCACCCCCAAATAAGCCACTTTGATATAAGGATTATTTTGAGCTGAAGGCGATTGAGAAGCAGCAGATGAGGAAGAGCCCTCTCCCTCTGCCATCTGCCTAAAAGCAGGGCACATATTTCCCATTTGTAAAGGTGCCCACTCTCTCATACCAGGAAGAGAAGAAGACTCTTAATCACCGGAGAGGAGTCTGCATAACAAACCTTACTAAACGACGCTTATCTACCATACATATCCTGGTCCCCTTCCCACAATTTACTGCCCCTTGGAGTCCAAACTCCCTTTTCCTTTGTCTAGTCGATTCTCCATAAACTGTGGTCTTGGGTCTAATGGCCTCTTCTTTTCTATGAAGTCCCTATGCATGTAAAATTTAAAATAGTAAATCAATGAAGTTTAATAAAATATATATTTTATTTTGGAAAAATGAAATATCAATAAAATGTGTATACCTTTTTCTCCTGATATCTGTCTTTGCCAGTTTAATTCACAGGCTTCAGTTACAGAACTTAAGTGTATAGAAGAAAAGTGTTTCCTTCCCTACATACTATTAATATCCAGGAATGAAATAATTACAATTTTTCATTAAAAACTTTGTATGGGGTTCAGAGTATTTTCTTCAGAACTAAAATGTGTTTGCCATGGAATGGGGACAAAAGCTAGAGGTAGTCTCTATTATTTTAAGAAATGTCTGTTGGTATTCGCATGTGGGCAACTGAGGCCCTGGTGAGTGAATTAATTCAGAGGAGGTTTCAAAATGTGAAAGGTCAGGCCAGAAAATGAGAATCGGAAGAGGGTAACAGAGAAAGCAGAGGGCTTGTGAAAGAATAAGGGAGGGAAAAATTACAACATAAAACATAGCTCCATTTATCACCTTAAAGAATTTCTGGCTTGTATCCCAGAGGGGTGTTCCAAAGCTGAGCTAAAACTCACTACCTAATTTTCTAAATATTTGGTAAGGTGTCCACAGCCTGTTAATTTCCAATGGAAATGCTCTTTCCAAAAAAAAAGTAGTTAAGGTTCAATATGACCCTAGGCAGGAAATAGTATTATTCCCATTCTATAGATTTTTAAAAACCGAGGCTCAGTTAGGAAGTTTGCCAGAATGCAAAACCCATGACCTTTTCACCCTTTAAACAACCACAACCCTTGACCTTGGGTTTTCAGAAAGCTGTGCAATGGAAGCTTGGTTTACATATAACATTTTAACTTGGCCTGGGACCTGTGTTTACAGAATCAACAATTCCACATTTTCTAAAGGAAACACTCTTTTCCAAATAAAAATGATGGTCTTCTTTCTCCCCTACCAAATCACCAACTTCTAAAAAAGCATGTCAACTTTTCTCCAGAAAATTCTGCTATTTACACATATTGGAATATAGTTACAAACATGACACACCCATTTTCCAACTCTGTGCCTTCTAGGTAAGTTCTCTAAAGAACATGATTAATAAACAGATCAAGCTTGTAAAAGCACCTGCTGTACAAGAGTGTCATGTTCAATCGGAACTCAATGCATTAGTTAAACAGCGTAGGTGTGACATACCTTATTAGCCAGCATTATCTGCTAGACTTTCATAGACTGTCTTCCTAAAGAACCAGAGTAGAGAATGATACCCATTGATTGGATTAAATGCAGCTCTTCTCTCAGGAGCTCAAAATGTTGGCACATTGTCTGCTTTTCTTTAACTGCATCCCTAAGACATCAGCATAGGGAAGGAATGGATTTGTCTGGTTTTAAGATAAGGAAACCAAAGCGGAGGGTTTAAATGACTTGCCCAAGGTCATCCAGTAAAATCAGTGAATCAGAAAGCTCGGATTTCAAGATTTCTGCCTTATCTGATAAGTTGAGGTTACCTAATCTTAAGCAAGTTTAACACTTTCCTGGCATGTGTGTGTGTGTGTGTGTGTGTGTGTGTGTGTGTGACATAAAAATTGTAGAGTGCTCACTTCCACAGCACTAATATTGGAATGATACAGAAGATTGGTTTGGTCCCTGAGCAAGGATGACACATCAATTTGTGAAGTGTTCCATATTTAAAAAAAAAAATCATATTAAACTTTTCAGTTAAAATCAGTTAAAAAGAATTTTATTTTGAATAGCTTTTGAAAATGTTCATTTTACCCTTCAAAATAATCAGTCACGTGGAGTACTAAAACAAGCAGGGAGAAAACATCACATTGGATTTTACTCTTTTTTTTTAACCTTAAATTTTGGATTTTTGGCAAGCAAAAAACATTTGTTTTAATCAAATGATATATGTTGACTAAATGAAATTTCCTGAGCTGACATTTTTATTCTCCAAAGTGGAAATAAAAGACATTTCATTCTAATTTTCACTCTAATTTCATGATAATTATTGTAGTGGGTGAGAGTTAAGTCTTTGTCAGTATTGTTAATTTATATGGTAAATTAAGTTTACTCATTAGCAGTAATTTAAAATTATGACAATATTACAACCTGTCACAAGTGACCTGTTGAAGACATCTGGATTTTAGGACTCCCAGAATCAACACAAAAGGTTTCCACCCCTCAAAGAGCCCCAAACCAAGACTTTGCCAGGATAAGGATGGTTCCCTGAATATAACTGGACACCCACAGTAGAAAGGAATTTGACTACTCCTGAAGGGAAAATGGAGGCACGGGGCATGCTCAGAAGCACTGTGGGAAGCCTTCTATCCAACGGAATATGCCGCAAGGAATGTACACGAAATATCCGACAGCCTTTCATCAAAGTGTTTGGGCACACCACAGTTTCTGGTCTCCTTTGATTAGCAAAGCTGTAAATACTTATCTAGACTCTCGGCTGTTCTCCTTTCCCCATCTTGGTTTCTGAACTGTCAAAGATCCTTCTTACTCACATAACCAGCAGAAATAAATGTATGATAATAGAGATCAGAATATAGAACTGCTCTTCTGCTGGAGATCCGCAAAACTAATTTCTAGAGAGAAACACATGAAAACACACCTGGCTGGACTTTGTCTCTGAAGGAGCCAAAATGCTTTTGGATGCAGGAACTAGTACCAGACACATTGACAAAAGGCCAATAGAAAGGAAATGATACAGAAGCGAAGGCAGGAAGAGCCATTTTAAAACTACACAAATAGCCAACATTAATGTAATATTGACATGAACCAGCTATGAGAGCTCTTGTGTGGGGAGACCAGCTGAGGTTCCTTGTCGGCAGAAAACCAACAATACTGCTTACAGAGGGGTTCACTCCCCTCTCCAGTTCTTTGCTTAACATCACCTTCTCACTCTGACCATTCTGTTTTAAACTGAAACTTGCCCCTATCTCCTAGCACTTGCTACCACCCCCATCACTGCTCTGTTTTTCTCCATAGCACTGATCTCTCTCCAATGCAGTATGCAACGTATTTATTTTGCATATTGTCTCCCCCACCCCGCCCACTAGGATGTAAAATTCATGAGGGCAGGGATTTTTATCTGACTGCTCTGCAGAAGTCCCAGCACCTAGAACTATGCCTGGTAGTAGTAGACATAGTAGACATTTTTTTTTCGAATGGACTGAACAAATGAGGTATAACATGGGAACAGACCCAGTCCCAGTAGCAGAAAAGAGTAGCACTTGCTGATCTCATGTGAACATTTTCACTTGACGTCAGACATTACCTGCCTTCCTAAGTGATAGTCTAATGCTTAGCAACATAAGCCATGATCCAGAGGGTAAATATTTAGTGACGTATTTCAACACACTCACAAATGCAGGAAAAGAAATTGAGAACTATTGAAGGCACATATGCATGGAAATAAAAAAATCTAAGGAGGTTGACACATAAGTTCTTCATTAGTGGGGATTTGCCAACTAAACACAGCTTGTGTGGGTAAAAACAATGCAACCATCACAAAACAAAATCCTTGGGCATAGAAAAACCCTGTCCCAGCATTTCTTTCCTCACGTCATCTCTGGTATTTTGCCCGGCTCACTTTCTCAAACCTACAACTTGGTGGAAATTACAACCAAATGGAAAAGAAGAATTTGATAGGAGGAGATGAAATGAAAGAAAAATGCCCGCGTCCACAATTCCAAAGTTGAAACTGTATTTCCCATTCCAAATTATACCACTGAGATCAGAAAACTTTCCAAACCCTTTATTTCTGACACTAGAGTGAGGAAGAGGAGGAAAAGAGGATGGAAGAGAAAAGACAGACTGAAAGCATCTTCTGGAGAAGGGGAGGGAGTTGGTGAAAGCTCGTCTGGCTGGGCTAGGAAACATGGTTGGGAAACAGGTCAAGAATCCTTAGGAAAATCAAATTTTAACATGTGATTTGCGGGCAAGAAGCAGCATATTTGATTACAAATCACCTTAAAGGCACTAGATTCCATCTCTATTGTTTAATTTTATGGCATTCCTGGATTATGGCTTCTCTTCGTTGCCACTTAGCTGAATTTATTTATTAATATATTTACCTTTTTTATTGTGGTTGGGTCAACGACAGTGGTGCGGCCATGCTAAAATCAGCTTCCCAAGAAGTTAAAAATCTTCTTTTACATTTATAGAAAGTAGATCTTCAACCACTAGGATTATCTATAACTCCCAGTATGCTACCTTTTCCCTGCCAGAGCAGGTCATACCTAGAGCTCAAGGCACAGATTAAAACACAATTTTAAAAACAAAGTATTTTGAATTTTTCAACTTTATGAGCATACTATTATTCATCTTCAATGGAATTTGCATTGTTACTGAGGACTCAACCAGAGGAAAGAAAAGAGGACAATCGTCAGTGAAATTAAAACAGGGTGACCTATTTCCAGTTAAATCAAGCCTCTATCCCAAATGGGCCATTTTGTAAAATAGAAAAGCCAGATACAATATCTTTCTTGACAGTAGGCGTGTGAGTGTGTGTGGGGGTGAGGAGGGGGACCTGAGGAGGCCGTCCACTTTAACTCCTGTCTCCAGGAAAGGATGTGCCCAAGCTCTCCAAGGGCTCTCCTTCTCTCCAGGGTCAGATGTATGACAGCTTCCCTAGATTGCTGGGATTTATCATATGGAAGTTGATTTTTAAGCCATGCCCCCAACTTGTCTTTATAATATTTATGCCTGTTTCCCCTACCTCTTTCCTTAGTAGAGATAACTGTTTGTCATTACCTTCTTCATAAAAGTCCTCACCTTTTGTAGTCAGTTCTTAAGATTTGCTTTGGGTTTTCAGGGCTTCCCTGGTGGCACAGTGGTTAAGAATCCGCCTGCCAATGCAGGGGACACGGGTTCGAGTCCTGGTCCGGGAAGATCCCACATGCCGCGGAGCAACTAAGCCCGTGCACCACAACTACTGAGCCTGCGCTCTAGAGCCCGTGAGCCACAACTACTGAAGCCCGTGCGCCTACAGCCCGTGCTCCACAACAAGAGAAGCCACCACAAGGAGAAGCCCGCGCACTGCAACGAAGAGTGGCCCCCCGCTCTCTGCAACTAGAGAAAGCCACGCCCAGCAATGAAGACCCAGCGTAGCCCAAGATGAAAATAAAATTAAAAAAAAAAAGATTTACTTTGGGTTTTCTAAGTTCCAGAAGGCTGGCCCTGTGTGATGAAGTGTTAAGTGGTCAGGCTAACTGACCTTCACTTTACAGTGCCCTGGGACAGTCAGGGTGAGTGGGGTCTCCTCTCCCCACATTCATCACCTTGCCAAGTCTCTTCCCTTGCTTTCCTTGGGGACGACACAAAGAGGCTGAATATTCTGGGAAAGGCAGAGGGCAGCCAGGGCCCTAAGCTCTGGGAGTTGGGTGAGGCTGGTAAGAAGGGGGAAGAGAAATGCATTCTACATCAGAACTTCAAAAGACACAGTCCTACAAAACAGCAACCCCCTCTTTGCCTGGGTGGATGGAAGCATATTATTTAAATCTGTTGTTTATTAAAATAAATGTTTACTTAAACTATTAAGTTTTCAAGAATAATAATAAAAAGCACTTAACAGAGTGCTGTTAAGTGGAAGTTCTTGAGAATATGAAGGCAGAAGAGGGCAAAGTAGGAAAAGGTAGACAGACTAGCATGCAAAAAGCAGGAATTAATGTCTCCTCCAATGATGCTATTTGAATAATTATACTGGGCTTCTTTTTCTTCAGTATTTGGTCTAATCTAAATCTTCAAATTCTAGAAGGAAACCTGATCAGTTAAATTCAAACAATCTGCATAATAATAATATTCAAAGAACCCTAATAGCCAAGCTCATTATAGAGCATATTCTATAAAATCTACACTAAAATTCTTACATAAGTAATAAAGGGGTACAGATGGCATCAGAGATTTTTTTTTAAAAAAGCAATTACAGGTGTGTGCAAATGAGAATTTTGCCACAATTAGAAGTAATTCAGTCACTTTTTTTAAAAGAAAAAAAACTGATTGTAAATAATGTGGTAGCAATTTTTTTAAAGTTTGAAAGTACTTCTCTTCTATACATCTCAATAATACACACAAATGTTTGGTTAAAGTCTTAGTTTTATCTGAGAGATAATGAAAAAAGGCACACGGGAGTCAAAAATTAAGCTTAGTTAAATTCTTAAAAATTGCCACATATTTAGGATTTTTTTCCTACTTAATAAGGATAGATAAAAGAAAGTCATGAGTTTGGAGAAATTAATGTCTAATGGTATCCAAGTGAAGGACATTTTTATTTCTGAGTAAGACAAAGAATGAGTAATTTTTACTTTATTTCACAAGCAACAAAATCCACTCAGCTTTTGTTATCATATAAATAAAAAAATTAAGTCATCTCAGGATTATAATATTAACTATGGTGAAAATATGTATATATTTTATTCTCCATTTTAAAAATGTGTGGGTTATATATGCGCTACATTCCTATTTCTTAAAACAGCACATTCTATCAGAGAACATTTTTACTTCAGCCGTGTTTTAACCTTTCCGATGCCAATCCCTTGTGTCTTTCTAGGAGAAAATTGGAAAGAAATGCTTAGAGGTTTAGGAAAGGCCACTATTCTCAGCTCTGCAACAGAAAGCTTCTTTCTTGTACCACAGCACACAGGAAACTTCTCATTGTGTGCTTGCTTGGGAGGGGCGTGCATTATTTAACACTACAGTGGCTTGGGAAAGATGCTGCTAAAGCATCTGCCGGAAAATACTGAAAGACACCAGAAAATAGGTTCACAGTAGGCAGGAGTGAATCCTAATACTTAAGAGATTGATTCAAGCAACTGGGCAAACAAATGGCTCTCCTTACATATTCTAATTAAAATAAAAACCAAGAACAAAAAACCTCTAACAATTTATTCACAAGGAATAAAACTACTGTAAAATGATCTAAGCCAAAGAACCGAACTAATAATTTTTAAAATGCCTCATTCTGAATTGAGATCTGTTCCTTAAAGCTGTGACACTGAAACCATCGTTTAAGACAGAAATATCATTTTACCTTGATGTTCAGAAATCTACTAATTAACATTTAATTTTTAGTTTAAAATAAATAGTCTTCCTACTTGCTCTCCTATCCTGCCCCCCTCCCCCACCAAATAAGGAATAATGACAGGGTGGGGCATCATTGTTTCTGCAAAGATGATACAAAATGAGACCCACTGTTTCAGGAAGCAAACCTAAGGTCCAACCCAGCTTTTTTTTTTCTTTTTTTTCTCCCTTCTGTGTAATGCTACCATTGAACTCCACCCAGATTTGAGCCTATTTCAAAGGCAGGGAAAAAAATGTCAGAAAAGACCCCAAATGATCTCCTGCATATTTTCTAATTATCAACGGCATTCAGAATTCAGAGGGTCGAGGCATGCATTATGAATGAATGGGTTTCCAATGGTAACTGGGAACTGTGGCACTCAACCCCAGGGTTCTCTAACAGAGGACACAGTGGGGGAAGGGTCGAATCGCACAGTCTCCTCCACCCTGGGGTACCAAGGAAGGAATCCTGCAAATTAAACACTTCATCCCCATCTTTGTACCCAGCAGAGAGATGCACGGGGAAAACAAATCTTATATTTAAAATAGGCCGACATACACATTAAAATAAAGACTAGTAAAAATAAAGATCTAGTCAGATCACATTAGAAACGTGCTAAGAAAAATCCTGCATGACTTTCTCCCTATTCTTGTTAATTTGACGCTTTTGTTTAAGCAGAGTGGGTCTCCCTCTATCTTATAGTTACAGAGCATACAGCATCACCATGAGAGAGAAGGGGTGGGGGTCTCGGGGAGCCAGAACAGAGACAGCAGAAGAAATTAGTTATTCACCTGGCATAAGACTAAGCAATCCGAACATTTAGGACCTACCCATTTCTGCAGACAGACTAATTAATGAGGCAAAGAATTCAATCCTCCCCGGCCTGGCGCCGCAGCCCCGCGACAATCCACAAGATCAGTGCACATTTCTGCTAACATCTCAAGTTTGGAAACACCATGCAAAGAGACTGGTTAAAATTCCCTACCATGCAGTGCAGCCATCATCAGAAGCCCAGCATATCTTCTGCTCTATGGAGTGATGTGCCAGCTCATGAACAGAAGAGAGGAAGAGAAAAATGGAGGAAATAAGAGAAGGCTCAGGAAAGTCGGCAGCAATGTTTCTGGGTCATTAACAAGTGGGAGACCCCTTTCGGTATTCAAACCAATCAATCTTTATCTTACAGGACATCTTTTTCTCACTCAGCGTCTGTTGAAAAGACTGCAGCAGACCAAGCAAGGGATTATGGGATAGGGATGCAGCAGCTAGCTGCAATGAGATTCGTGGGTGGCTTGCTTTCCCCTCTGAGTCAGCAGTCAGCTGTTTCCACGTTCTGGTGCTGGGCCGCTGGGGTCCATCACCAGAATGTGGTTGCACGGTTACCAGGGGGAGGGCTGCCCGTGCACATCTCTCGCGCCACGCAGCCGGGACAGGCGCCGGGTTACAAATCGTAAAGAGGGTGTGCTGTTAAGTAAGCAAAAGGGGATGCAGTGGGATCCCAGATCCCAGAAAGAAAACTAGGCACATGGGACCTCAGTTCGAAAATTTCAAATTTAGAGGAGTGTTTTGGGTGAGTGTGAGAGCACACACTCACTTTCCTTAGTAAGAAAAAAAAAAAAAAAAAAAGAGCTATTTCCTTAGACTTTTTAAGTAGCTTGAAACACCAATGCAAATTTTTAAAAATGCAAAACAGCCCAGTTCAACAAGCCTCTACTACCTTTTCCCTTCTTGATATTTACCCAGAAAAGGGTCTATAAAATACAGTTCCTCAAAGTCAGATAATGCAAATGACATTTCCCTGCTTTTTGTGGTTCTAGTCATTTACAGAAAAATCATATAAATCAACATTTACTTCATTCAGGGGGTGAACAGAACCTTTTGTTTTTCTGATGACGCAAAAGTTTTCAGTTTAAAGGTTGAGAACCTTGTCAAACTTGACATATTGACATAACCCCTATAAAGTCATTCAACTGATTTTGAAAAGCTTTGAATAACATAAAAATGACCAGAAAGAATATTACAAATAATACTTTAGAATTAAAAAATCTTACATATCAGAATGGAAGTCATAATCATTCCCTCTTCTACAGCAATGGAGGTAGGGAAACCTATTGCATTCTATTCCTTGGTTAGTTACTAGCTTAAAAGTAGACACTAATCATTTTCTTTAAATAATTAAGACTGAATTTGCATATTTGATGACATTAATATTCATCACATTCTTTCCATGTAGTCAGGCATTGCAGTGAGCCCTGTGAAGGGGCACTCAGCTCTGCAGAGGGGAGGAGGGTCACAGAGAATTCAGTCAACTTGACAGACTCAGGAAAATGCAGACGTGCCAATTCTGGCATGCTATTCCGGGTGGTACATAGTTCTCAAAAGCCCAGGTTAACACCCTGCTTTAGAAGTTTTGTTTTGTTTTTAACAGCTTTATTAAGATATAAGTCACATGCTGTACAATTCATCCACTTAAAGTGTACAATTTTCATCATTAAAAAGTCACAAATGATAAATGCTGGAGAGGCAGCAGAGAAAAAGGAACACTGCTGGTGGGAATGTAAATTGGTGTAAGCCACTATGGAGAACAGTATGGAGGTGCCTTAAAAAACTAAAAATAGAGCTACCATATGATCCAGCAATCCCTCTCCTGGGCATATATCTGGAGAAAACTCTAATTCGAAAAGATACATGCACCCCAATGTTCATTTCAGCACTATTCACAATAGCCAAGACATGGAAGCAACCTAAATGTCCATCGACAGAGGAATGGATAAAGAAGATGTGGTACATATATATATAATGGAATATTACTCAGCCATAAAAAAAGAATGAAATAATGCCATTTGCAGCAACATGGATGGACCTAGAGATTATCATATTAAGTGAAGTGAGAAAGACAAATATTATATGGTATCACTTATATGTGGAATCTAAAAAAATGATACAAATGAACTTATTTACAAAACAGAAAGAGACTCACAAACATAGAAAACAAACTTATGGTTATCAAAGGGAAAAGGCAGGGGGAGGGATAAATTAGGAGTTTGAGATTAGCAGATACAAACTACCATATATAAAATAGGTAAACAACAAGGTCCTACTGTATAGTATAGGAACTATATTCATTATCTTGTAATAAATATAATGGAAAAAAACTGAAAAAGAATATAATTGAATCACTTTGCTGTACACCAGAAATTAACACAACATTGTTAATCAACTATACTTCAAAAAAAAAAAAAAGCTGTACCCTTTAGCTATCACTCCCTACCTTCCCATACCCCACAGTCCTAAACAACCACTAATCTACTTTCTCTCTCTATAGATTTCCCTATTCTGGCCTGTAACGTGAATGGGATCATATAATATGTGGTCCTAGGCATCTGGCTTATTCCACTTAGTATAACATTTTCAAGCTTCATCCACATTGTAGCATGTGTCAGTACTTCATTCCTTTATACGAATGAGAAATATTCCATTGTACGGATATAGCACATTTAGTTTATCCATCTGTCAGTTGATGGACATTTGGGTTGTTTCCACTTTTTGGATATTATTAATAATGCCACTATTGTGTTTGTGTGGACATGTGTTCTGTTCTAGAAATTTACAATTTAATTAGAACCAACTTTGGAAACTACAGGCAGGCAAACCCCACTGCATGTTACAATGTCCTCTTCCTAAGACAGGCCATCACAACGGTACCTGACTTGCTAAGACGGGAGTCCCCTCTTCTTCTCATGTGCGTTTCTGATGAAATTTACTGACCACGATGAATCCAGTAGCCAAATTCTTCAAAAGCAGGTCCTCCCCTATGACGTTCCTCTCCCCTGACCTCTCTTCTTCTCTTCTTCCACTCAACCCAAACTCTGGGGCGTGCAACTGGACTGAGTCTCTGTTCTCACAAGATGGTAGACAAGTGGGAGAGATCCTTGGTCTTGTTGCTGGGCTTGTCAGAGAAGGTTAACTTACTCTCTCAGTCATTCATTCCAATGAACACTTACTGAACGTCCAGCATGTACCAGGCACTGAGTAGGCACTGAGGATACAAAGAAGAATAGACTGGTTTCTCAGCCCTCAGGAAGGTCAGAGTCTAGTGTGGGAGATGGATTAGTAATCAGGCAATTGCAAATGCGAATGGTAGGTACCTTGACTGGTGGCCGTGGCTGTTGGTATAGAACGGCTCAGTTGCTTTCTGAGTTATAGTCTGCTTGTATTGAGACCTTATGCAGCCAGAGTGCGGGGCCATAAGAGCAGAGAAGAGCCCAAGATCCTTGGGATTGAGTCTGCTGCACACCTTACTGACTTCTTGGAGCTGTCTTTCCCCTCCCCAGTGTTTCCCTTCAGTTGAATGGACGGTAGAGAGCTAAACTTCATCAGCCGGTTTGACTGCGATGTACACTCGGGAAGTGTACAGACAGTGCATATGCATAAGAACAGGACAGGTGCTAACTGAAGTGGGTTTGGCAGGATCCTGAGAGATATAGAGATCTGAAATTTATTGACCATGTATTATGTGCCAGGTTCAATCCAAAGCCCTTTAATATACTATCTATCTATCCCTAATCAAGGACATTTCCCCTAGAAAGTAAACTCCTTAGGATGGCATATAAGGCCACTTATGATCTGGCCTCTGCTTTCCTCATTTTTTTCTTCCCCAATCATACTCTTGCTCCTAAGTCATGTGACTGTTCATTTTTTAGCAGTGGTTCTCAACCAGGGAACGGCACCAGTCTCCCTGATGGAGTGGTGAGGTATGCATTTGTAAATGGGAAGAAGCATTTTTGACTGTCATACTGATTGTGTGTTTGGGGGTGGGGGGGTGGGGAGGTACCGTGACGTTTCGTGTCTGAGGGCAGGGATGCCTGCCATCCTCCAATGCATGGGAGGGTCTCATACGAGTACCTCTGTCCCCTCAAATTGCTGATAGCACCCCCTTTGAGAAACACTATTCTCTAGGTTCACACGCCACTTGGTCTGAGAGGAATGCTCATCCTCTCCTGACTCCTTCACCTGGTTAACTCCTTCAAATCCTCCAGAACTCAGCAAAGACACCCGCACTCTAGGGAGGATTCTCTGCGACTCCTCCAATCCCAGACCCTCCCACCCCCGTCTGGATTGGGTATCAACCCCATGTGCTCCATAGCATTCTTTGCTGAAAATTACTGACAGCTCCATCTTTTACCTCTAATTCCCCAGCCCCTATGCCTGTCACATAATAGGTGCCCAATAAGTAGATGCAGAATGATGGAAGTCCTTCTATTGATACAAATGGATGAGTGACATAACATGATGTAAAGGTAAACGCTCATCTCAGAATTAGAAAATAGTTGGATCAGAGACCATTAGGGAATGGCAATTCTTCATATCTGATTGCTGGTTTAGAATTTAGAAAGCACCTTCATAATATAAAGCAAAGCAAACCCAGAGACCGAGTGTAACAGGGAAGAACAAATCTGACTCCACATTAGCTCTTTCTTCTTTTACTTTAACCTTTGTATTCTATTGCTTTTGCTACAAGTTAAGAATGTTGCCTATTGTCTGAAGTATGCCGGATAGCCCATTCTCGAGGCTCTGACCTCTAAAGGTATAACACTTTTCCATTCATATAGAGATAAAAAGTTGCAGAACAGAGCATAATATCTTGTTGGAGGTTTCTAGGAACATTGTGACTGGACCTCCGTGGACAGCTGCAAGAACAAAGGATTCCGGCATCAAGAGGTTTGCTGCAACCAAGCACACCCCGTCCCCTTTTAGTATAAAAGAAGCCTGAATTCTAACTCGGGGAAGATGGTTCTTTGGCACACTAGTCCACCATCTTCTTGGTCTGCTGTCTTTCCAAACAAAGTCACTATTCCTTGCCTCAACAACTCGTCTCGATTTACTGGCCTGTCATGCGTCCAGCAGAACAAGCTTGGACTTGGTAACAAGAGCAGACTTATTATTATTTTAGTGGAAACTGAAGTTCAGAAAGTTTACGGGACCAGCCCAGAGTGGAGTAGCCATTAAGCAGTAGAGGTGAATTAGAGTTCAGGCTTTGTGACTGGCATAGTTCCGCTTTCAGTGTGCACAATGCCCCTCAAGGATGGGCAAAAGCTGAGACAGTTATCAGGCAATTCCGCAGTGGAACAAAGCCAGCTGATTAGAGAAGTGATGTGTTTCAGTGAGAGAGAAACACAGTCAACTAGGAGGAGGCAGCCTGAAATCAGGAGCCTGTAAAGTCTGCCCAATGCAATCATCACTTAGTTTAGTTTTTTTCTTTTTTTTTTAATCTTTGCTTGCAAAAGCTTTTATGAAAATTGTTGCCAAATGGTCTTCTGAAAGAAGATAGTAAGGAAAAATTATTTCCTGCCTTCAGTTCAGGCTTGAGTGAGTGGAGAATAGATATTGTTAGGATGGATTTCACAGGTCAGCACCCCACGTGGGACCCCTCAGAACCAGGCTCTTCCAGCCAGTCCAGACTCTTTGCAACCAGTTTGAGTGAGTGGTTTGGCTTGGACCCCAAGAGGCTCCTTCCTCTCTATTGGTAGAGGTTGCAGAGACCCTCCCCCAACATTGGGGGTTAGGGGCCATTCTTTAGTGGCCATGGGGAGATCCTAGACCAAACAGGACTGTTTGAAAATAATGGTGATGAAGCAGAACGGATCTTCCCTTTAAAAATGTCCTTAAGAAGAGAGATGGTCCAAGTTGGCCTTAACCTAGTGGGGTTCTGCGGATAAAAATAGAACCAGCTCACCCAGTTACAGCCCAGGAACTGGTCTTGGGATTACCATGCAATCTGGCGGTAGGGGTGGGGATTACCATTTAATGCTATATATTTCACAAATAATTATGTGCCAGGTGGTATACTAGGCACTGATGACACAAAAATAAATAAGACATGAGCAGAACCTCTCACAATCACTCCTGGGGACAGAGTTTTCTGCCTCCAAGTCACAGGCAAGTTGACTGGGTCTCAGGTGTCAGGACAGGCCTTCCCGGACAGGCCTTCCCAGACAGGCGGAGTGTTTGCAGTAAAGGTGACCCAGATCAAGCACCCTGATTCCCTGCCCAGTATCTTAGCATCCCCTCAAGATGCTTGTGCATTTCTAGGGGGTGCTGCTTAATACTGATGACATAATCCAGCCAGGGTCTGCCCAGCACAGAAGAGAGGGAGATCCTCGTTTTCCTTGATCTAGGCCGTATCCTTTTATTATGACCTCTGAGTTCATTTTACCTTTCTTGGCACTTTTGTCATGTTGAATCATATTGAACAGATAATTAAAATTCTAATAACTCTATAAAAAAGGAATTCCAAATTGGTCTGGTATAATTTATTCATATGGAACCTAGGATGCTTTCTTTTTCTACGTGCTTGTAAACCATCCCATTAACGCTCCCCTATAAAATTACACTTGATAGAGTTCCTTAGCTTACAATTTGTGGGTTTGATCTTTGTAAATAAAAAGTATATTTGCCCACCTCCAGTCTTTAAGAAATTCACCTTTTCCCTAAGATCTCATAAAAATCAGGATCTGTGATTTGGCAATCTTGGCTATGTATTATTTTAAAAAACCTAGAATGTCATTTACTGAAGCCAGGGGATTTAAAATTTATTTAGGGCAATTGAATTTTCTATTTTTACCTACTGTATTTGTTTCCTAGGGCTGCTGTAACAAAATACCACAGACTGGCATGACTTATAACAACAGATATTTATTTTCTCACACTTCTGGAGGCTAGAAGTATAAAAATCAAGGTATCAGCAGGGTTAACTTCCCTCCAAAGACTCTAGGTGAGGATCCTTCCTGTCTCTTTCAGTATCTGATGCCCCCAGGCACTCCTTGGCTTGCAGGCACATCACTCCAATCTACTTTTGCTGTTACACGGCTATCTTCTCCCTGTACATATCTATGTCTTCACATGGAGCTCCCGTCCCTGTATCTCTGTTTTTTCTTCTTATAAGGACGCCTGTCATATTGGATTACGGCCCACCCTTATAGAGTGCGACCTCATCTTGATTATATCTGCAAAGACCCTATTTCCAAAAAAGGTCACATTCATAGGTACTGGGGTTTGGGACTTTAACATATCTTTTTGAGGGACATAATTCAACCCATAATGCCTACTGTGGGTAAAAGGCTAACATGAGGCCTGGGCTGACACAGGCCCACCTGAGAATGACCTGGCTTTCCCACAGCACTGTTCTCTCAAAAATAGAGTTGAGATAAACGGAGAATGTTATATCTGCCTTGTTTCTGGTGTGCATTAGAGGAGCTGTGAGGTGGCTGCATAACTAGGATGGCATAAAAGGTTGGTGGGAAAAAGGGACTACGACGTGTGTGTGTCAAGGTGAGTGCTACACACCTTGACTCTCATCCCTGGTACACACCCCAAGTGGGTGAGGGGCAGAGAAGCTTCTGGGCCTCCCGATGAGATGAAGGTGCTGTATCTCCTGCTTTGCCTCCTTTACCAGTGCTTACTAACCATATTATTAAATTAAAGCCTCTTTGTGTCTTGTGAGTCTGATTGGCAGCTTGAACCCACAGCTGTGCTGCTGGCCTCTCCTGGTCTGAGTTCCTTCTTATTAGCCCCCCGAAGGCCCTTCTCAGCTTCAAGATGTCCTATGCACAGAAGACTCAAGCAAAACACAAGGCTCTGCCATTCGACATACATCAGACACCCCAGCAGCATGCTTCCTCTTCCTTATTCTTTGTCTTGGTCTGACTATGACAAAAATAACAAGTAAAAGCAAGCACACTAAGTGCTCTTCCGTTTTGCCTTCTTTTGGCCTGGCTAATTTTAAGCTGACTGTCCTGAGTATACCTGGAAGATAACCTCCCAGTCCTAACTCTGGATCCCTAGTTACACCGATGTCCACACTGATGAGCACATCAGGAACCAGTGTTGTTTTTCTCTTCATCAGTTTCGTGATTACACTTTTCATTTGGACAATTAAATTCAAGTCAGTGCCGAGTTCCTTCTTGCCTCACCGGTTTACTTTGTTTAACTAATCACTGCAGGGGCTCTGACTACCAGGTTGAGATTTAGAGTCAGGGATCCCAGGTAGCAAATTTCCCTCGGTGACTGCCCTGCCAAGGCCGAGGCCGCAGAGGCCGAGCCCAGACCTGAGCTGGGCGGGGCCGGCAGAGCCCCGACCCGCAGGCGCCGGGAGCCGGGAGCCGGGAGCCGGGAGCCGGGGGCCGGGAGCCGGGGATGGCTGATGTGGGTGCGCCGCTGATGATGCCTTACTGGACGCTGACTTCCTCTTCCCCATGTTCCTTCCTCTCTGTTCCATAAAGGGGATTATTTTTTAACCAACATGTAGTTCAGACAGAACCTTACAAAAGTTCATGTCTGTTGACCACGTAATTCCGCTTCTAGAACTCTATTCTAAAGGAATAATCACAGATACGGGCCCGTCTCCCACAGCCCGGGCTTCCCAGGCCAGGCGGAGCCCGGAGAACATTCACCGGTCGCCACACCACCCCGTGGTGGTTTCTATGGCAACAGGCTCCTCCCCATGAGGCCCTCTGCATAAAGGCGTCCGCGACTCAGCTTGTATTTTAAATCTCCTATCCTCCCCCACCGTGTCCCCGCCCCGGAGGTTTCCTTTCCTAACCTTATTTCTCACCGGGAGACAGGACGACTCTATAAAATAACTGATTCAAGTGGTGGCGATGGCAGCGGTGCCGGTGGGGTGGGGTGGGTGTGCGGTGGGGAGTCAGGCCCTTTACTGCGGCGACAGAGTTCCAGGGATCGCCCAGGCCTGCCCCCTCGCGAAATGTGGTTGCGCCAACTGCGGCCCTTTCCGATCCCCAGGGCTGCGGCTCTCCTGCCTTTCTCCCGGCAGGGTTCCGCATCTGAGCTAACGTGACCAAGGTGCCACGCAGTCAAGGGGAGACTTTCTCCCGTTAACAGGCCTGAGTTTCCTGAGGACTTCTAGAGCTCTGTGCTCAAACGCGAAGGGTGGTACTACAGGAGGAAGCTGGGCACCTTGGCAGGGGGAATAATCTGAGGATGGTGGAACTTGGCATCACCCGCAGGAGGCTGCCTCCCCCATACCTGTAATCAGGAGAGATTATTTTCCTAAGCAGCGAATGCGGCACACGCCACACTGGTCACGTATATTAGAATCATACTGCGAATGTCAGCATGAAGCTGTAATTAAGGCACAGGCTCTGGAGACACATCTGTATTGGCTCTGCAATCAGGCTGCTCCTTGCCTCTGTAAGCTCATTTGTGAACTATCACCTCATAAGGCTGTCGTGATGATTAAATGGTATAGCGTGTAAGTGTCTTAGCACCTTGCTCAAGGCACAGAGAGTCTCAAGTAACTATGACCAGGGCAGTGTGGTGGAGAGTATGGGCCTAGGGCCAGGGTGGGTTTGAGTCCTGGCTCTGCCAAATATGACTTTGAGCAAGTAAGTTAACCTCTCTGTGCCTCAATTTCCTCCTCCGTAAAATGGGGATAATAACCTAGTTCACTGGGTTATTGTGAGAATTAAATGGTTTAGTCTATGAAGAGAACCTACCCCAGCGCCTGACACGCAGCAGTCAGTTCATGTATTAGTAGAGCAGTGGTACTAGCAGTATCACCTCTATTAGATTTGAGTTCCTTTAGGAATGACTAATGAGCCCCTTTTGTATTCCTAGAGGCTGGCTCATGTAGGGATTCAAAAAACATTTATTTGAATGAATGAATAGACTAATAATATACTACTCCCCATTAAATTCTTTTCTTATTCCAACTAAAATAAATCAAGAAATGAGAGTGGGCAGAATCATGCAAAATCAGAAACAATGTATCTATCCACTTTTCTCATCTTGGAAGGACAGGCCTCCCTTGGCCTCGGCCACTTAGCACTGCTGTCTCCCAACTGGCTTTGACACAGTTGAGGAAGAGGCTGCGGGGCTACTTTGTTGCTCTGGGTGAGTTCTCACACTAACTCCCCATCGCAGGTCAGCCCCAGGAAGGAAGAGGTCTCTGCTCCAGCTCCCCTGCCCCTCGTTCTGGTGACAAACAGCCCTGGTACTTTCTGCTGGTCAGCAGCCAGTGGAAATGAGTCCTCTATCAGCCAGTTTCTCGCTTTTAGAGTCAGCAGGCTTCTTGGAAAGATAAGAAGAGAAAGGATTCCTTTTGGCACCTTTCCAAAGTTTTTCCCTTTGATGAAAGTCATCCTCTCTAAATGTAAGAATGGGAGGCCTCGCTTTCATGTCCTCCTCTGAATGGACTTGCTCTAAATACCGACGGGCCCAGCCCTCTTCTCTCCCTCAGCAGTTGGCAACGTGTCTGGGCTGGATGCCAGGAAGCCACGGTGCCACCAGAGGCGAGGGGATCAGGGGCAGGAGAATGGGAGTAGTTAGGCTGCAGCAGACGGGTGTGCACACCAGTCACGTCAGGCCTGCCCAGCCCAGGGCGTCCTGTGAGATCTGGTACCAGGTGAGCCACCTTGGTCTGGTACAGACCATCCATGGCCTGAGGGCCAGTGCCGGAGGCATCCCGACTCTTCCTTGATAATGTCTTTCCTCTTCCTGTCTCTCTTCTTCCCCTCTTCTCCTGCCCTCTCCCTCCTCCCCACTCACTTCCTTCATTCAACCAGCTTTTAATTTCCCTCTACTATGTGCTGGGCACTGCGCGGGGGTCCACATTCAGTCACCATCCTTAAGGGACTTGTGCACTCTCATGAGAGACAAACAAAGTCTCAATTAAACATAAATTAAACTAATAAAAATAAATTTGATCTCAAACAATTTTTATCTGTGGCCTCCACCTCAGACCCAGTGAGGACACTCACAGGTGTCGCTCCAGCTGACTGGGACGGCGTTCTCTGGTGGATGATATTCCGGACTCTGGAATCAGAAAGATGTGCATGCAAATCCAGCCCTGACGCTGACCAGAAGTGTGATTTGGGGGAAATTACACAACCTCTCTGACCCTCCTTTTCCTCCTCTGTAAAATGGCAATAAAAGAGTTGTTATGATGATAAAATAAGCTAATGCCTGAAAGACACTGAGCACAGTGCCTGGCACACAGTAAGACTCAAAAGACATCAACTATGGTGGTGGTTTTAATTACTCAAGCCTGGGGGTCAGCAAGCTTTATTGGTAAACATTTTAGACTTTGTGGGCCTGTTAACACACTACCTGTCAGAACTACTCAACCCTATTGTCATAGAGTGAAAGCAGCCATAGACAATATGTTAAGAAGTGTAGCTGTGCACCAATTAAAGTCCATTTATAAACACTGATTGTGAAATTTTATATAAATTTCATATGCACAGAAAATTATTTTTCTTTTGACTTTTTCCCCACGCACTTAAAAATGTAAAAACCAATCTTAACTCACAGGCTACACAAAAACAGGCAGTGGGCTGCATTTGGCCCACAGGCTATAGTTTGCCTACCCCTGATCAAGCCTAATGAAAGGGCTGGCACTTCCTTTCATGGATTTTGCCTCAAAGGGAAATCCAGTTGGTGGGTCCATAATACCCTAATTCAGTGTCTACTTCAAGCCTGACTAACTTTAACAAGGGTACAGACCAACCCAAGGACAGCAAAAATCTCATAAAAGAAAAACAATACCTACAATTTACATGTGTCCAAGATAAGAAATAGAAAAGAAAATCCGTTCCTTAGATGTACAATCGCCCTGTGTTTTCTAGACAAAGGCAAGCTGTTTCCACAAGTGCAAGAATTAGCAATGTGTGTACTTCACTTCTCAGGGCTGTGTACAGAGACACCCAGCTGTAGGAAACGTCACAGAGGGTCCCAACACCCCTAAGTTTTATACAAAGGGGGTGAGAGAAAACAGAATGCATGGTGAGTGAAGAAGGCTGGGGAAAATGAGGGTGGGCAGGAGAGATCTGCAAGAAAACAGGCCAAGTCCCACCCCCCCGTGGAAATCAAATTGCAGATGATTGTTTATACAACAGTTAGGGACCCCAAGTAATGCCACATAATTTCTAATTCCTGCCTTTCCTTGCCTCCTCCCAAACTTCCTCAGTATCTGCAGATGGAAATAGGACTTTGTGCTTTACTTTCCACTGCAATCTAGGAAGGTTTTCATTCTCTAGTTCATATCAAATTCCTCTCAGGCCAGACATTCTTTCTCTAATGCTATAAAAAGGCCATATTCTAGATACACTGCAATTAATAATTAAACTTGTTTCCCTTGACCCAGAGGAAATGCAAAGACTTCCTCATAAAGCCATTCCAAGAAACAAATCTGTTCTTGTACATCTTTTAAAAACTATACACACTACTATGTATATAAAATAGAACCAACAAGGACCTACTGTATAGCACAGGGAACTATACTCGATATTTTGTAATAACCTGTAAGGGAAAAGAATCTGAAAAATAAATAGATATATATGTATGTATAACTGAATCACTTTGCTGTACACCTGAAACTAACACAACATTGTAAATCAACTATACTTCAATACAAAATAAATTTAAACAAAACAAAACTGTGTTATCCATGTCCTGCTCTCATTATTGGATGAAGAACCTGCTAATCCTGCCTGACTGAACTGTTGAGTGGCCCTCAAGGTCGGACGTCACAATAATGTCCTCTAGCTTGGCGGGGACTCTCCCCAGGAGAAGCACAGCTCAGTCACAGACGTATATATAGTTCAAGTCATCAATAACCTGCTGGCTCCCTGCTGAACTGCCTCTCTGTTTTAACTGCTACCTAATGTGGAAAGAAAGCAAGGCTTCTTTAGAAAGGAAAAAGTGAGGAGCTGGGATCTAGGAAGGAACCTTGGCCAGGATTTACCTCGGCAGGGAGGGAGCACCCAATCCTCCCTCCCTGCCCATCCAGAAGCACAAGTCCGAGGTCAAAGAACCTGGCATTTTCTTTTATCTTTCCCCTACCACGTGGCGTGGCACTGGCACTCTCTAAAGGGATACAAGCCACCCCTCTGTCATACGGATCTTCAGTCTCAGACCTTGTCATATGGATCAAGGGCATAAACTCCATCACTTTCTAGTCCCACTGGGGGCCCAGTTCACCAGCCCAGCTCCTGGCCTGAATCCTGATCCACATCCCACCTTGCCCCAGCAGAGCCTCCCCACCGGTGACTGGAAGCAGGAAGGCACAAGACTCTCATCCTTTCAAAGACTCAGTAGTGTTTAAAGTTGGAAAGGACAGAGAGATGATACAGTCCCATGGTTTTAGAGCCGCAAAATACTTTCTCTATAAAGACCTGGTTCTGATCCTGGGGGCCCTGCCAACCTGCTTGCCTCTCACTTTGCTGGGCCTGACGCATCTCTTCAGAATACCTAGAGGTCTTGTGGCCTCTGTGGCCATATCTAGTCCAGATCACCAGTGTATAGACAATGAAACAGGCCTGGTGAGGTGACGTAACTCCCCTGGTGCCGTACAACTAGCTAGTGGCAAAGCCTGACCCTGAGTGCACTCCTCTCTCCATTTGGCCCCTGCCCTCTGTACACAGGCAGACCTGGGGAGCTGTCTTTGCAGGCTGCCTGGGTTTCATTATGATTCCATTAGTTCTCTGGAGACTGTTCCCCAACAGAAACAACTGGAAATACAAGCACAGGTGTACGTCTTGCCAAGTGAAAACAGAAAACTGTATTGAGGAATAACAAACAGCTCTCATACTACAGCTGGTCTGCTTAAAGAGTTAAAGGTTCAGAGTTTATGAATATGCAAACCTTGCAGTCAAACAGCAGGAGTTCCCAAGATAGCAGAGAAACAGGAACCTGCCACAAACGATGAGAGTACTAAAAGGTTAAAATGCCGGCCATCCACTCAGCAAAGGGCAGGGAAAAAATAAACCATGACATCCTGTTAGAGCGGGATTCATAGAGAAGGCAGGCTCCCGGGAATAGAAAGGAAAAAAAAGAAAAGATACAAGACATAATAGAGGATATTTACCAACTTTGCACAGTTAAAAAGCTGCATATCTTCAGAATGACCTTGACAATAAAAATCTGACACTAAAATAAACACAGAAGAGTGGAAGTTAAATCATTAGCTGTTGTATAGACTGCACATGAAGCCTTTTCAGCTAGTCAAATTTGAGAGTAGGGTAAAGTGATAAAAGCACACAGGTTTACTCAAAAGAGCGTGCTGTTGACATCAGATGGCCAGTGTGTTCTGGCCCTTCTCTTTTCTGTTCCCTGATGGGCCCTGGTAGAATTTCCATTCTATTTTTAAAAAGCTATTAACACATGTTTGTTTGTCCCCAGAAATGGAAATAGAAGAACCCAGTCTTAATTTAGACTTGCCCATAAAGCTGATTCATGATAAAAACAGGTTTTATTTCTATTTTTCTTTTTATTCTAACAGTCAGGGCTCTCCTAGCAACATTCCGGGACCTTTCTCCAGCCTTCCTGTGCCCTCAGGCTCCTGCTCTTCCCTCCACTATTTCTGGCTTTTCAAGAACCAGTCAACCGGGAATTCCCTGGCCATCCAGTCATTAGGGCTCCGTGCTTCCGCTGCCCAGGTTCGATCCCTGGTTGGGGAACTAAGATTCTGCAAGCCGCGTGGTGTAGCCAAAAAAAAAAAAAAAAAAAAAGACCAGTCAACCCATTACCTCAAGTCCACTGAGATCTCAAGTCCAGAGAAAGAGGCTGCCTCTCGTTAGGAAGTGGCAAAATGACTGTGTCTTCACGAGGGAGGACTCTCTGTGCCTACCGTCCCACTGCTCCCAGCCCCCCACCCCAGGTGCAAGGCTGACTCTCTGCCCAAATGATGCCTCCTCCCTGAGGCCTCCCCTGACCCTCTCACTGTAAGTGGGTGTCCGCCCCTTTGCTTTTTAGCACTTTACCCTGTTGGAATCCTGTATGACAACTGTGACCGCTTGTAATGACATATCTTTTGGCACGCTTGGTTAGAGCTGTCTTCCCCACCAACCTGTAAACCCCATGGGGACAGGGTCCTACCCCAAGGATGCCGCAAGTGCACGTGCAGTCCTGGCACGTGGCTTCCAATAGCGCACGAGGCAGACCCACCAAGAGTCGGCCTGCCTGCATGTTCCTGGGGCTGGACCAGAGCGCCTAGGAGAACACAGTCTCACTGGCCAGGTGCTCCTGTAAAACACCTCCAGAAATACTTGTTATGATTGAACCTCCACTAAAGATAACTTTGAGCTTTATTTGTAGAAGGAATCTGCTAGGAAAATGGTGTAAGCAAGACGATCAGGACAGTGTAACCTGCTTAAGAGTTACATTCCAGGAAAAGGTGTTCATACCACTTACTGAAAATGTTTTCATCCGGTAAACGTATGCTTTATAACACACTTACATGGGTGCTGGATAAGTGTAAATCTTGGAAGTCAGAAAAATAAACAGGTTTTTCGATATTCTGTAACTCACCCTTGCTTTTTCATGTATTCTGAATTAGTGAGCCCTCACAATATGTAGAGTCCTAGAAGCAACAGAGAAAAGGATACCTTTTACTCCCAGACTAAGTCCTTTCACAGTGGGTGAAGGTAGCCTATTAAAAGTTATTTGATATTCTTTTTTTTTTAAGTAAGAGAAAATTACTGCTTATGCAAATACATCGTTTTGAAAGAGTAGTTCAAACTACAATGTAAAACCTCTTCCTTCAAATAGGGAGCCTAAAACCATATTGGAAAGAAAACACTACCAAATAAGATGTGTCTCGTTATTTTTATTGCTTGGCCTTAAGTATCTGCCATCTTATTAAAGGGAAACTTTTCCAAAAATAGCCTCTCAATCCTTATGCACAGTTTGGCAGTAATAATCTTTTACATTTAAGTCAAATAAGGAATTATGGATGTGATAGTCAGCTTTTTTTAGTGATCCTATCTGTCACTGCAGGAAGTTCAGATGCTCTCATGCACGGGCATCTTATGCTTCTCTAAAATTCTGCTTCTGATTAAGCCAAAGATGAACAAGGGAGATATTACCTGATTAACAGTCATGTTATTTGTTGAAGAGAAAAGAGGAAAGTGGAGAGAAGGGAAAAGGAGAGAGGACCAGGAGCAGGCCACTGATTCGTGACATGCATTTATCCCTTCCTGCCCTCCACTTTCACTCAACAATGATGTTACTGCTTTACCAGGCAGCACTTCTGCACAGAAGGGGAAGTCAAAGCAGTATGATGGTGATTCTTTGACGATTACAAATAAGGAGATAACTTCTTCTCTAGATCACAAGGGACTAGAAAGAGAATAAGAAAACAGAAAGGCAAAAGAAAAAGAGAGCTGCCTATACGATAAAAATCTCCAGAACAATTCAATCAAAGCCAGAGTTACTTTCTGAGACTTCCCTGGTGGTCCACTGGGTAAGACTCCGCACTCCCAATGCAGGGGGCTTGGGTTCGATCCCTGGTCGGGGAACTCGATCCCACATGCATATTGCAAGTAAGGAGTCTGCACACCACAACTAAAAGATCCCACAACTAAGACCTGGTGCAGCCAAAATAAATATTAAAAAAAAAAAAAAAAGCCACAGTTATTTTCTAACTGGGAGATTGAGCACTAATCCCACTATGAGGACCCCACCTTCATGACCTCATCTACCCTAATTACCTCCCAAAGGCCCCATCTACAAATGAATACCATCATATTGGAAGGTCACAGCTTCAACATCTGAACTTTGGGGCAATCAAACATTCAGTCCATTACAGGAGCCTTTAGGTTTTTGTACAAGAGGGTCTGGACCTCTTTGGCCTCTGTGACCTCATATCCTGGTCCCCCCCTGAGGTGACTAGAGCACTGAAACCACTCCAGGTCACTGGACACACTAAGATCCCACGACCAACCGTGGGACACTTAAGCCCAGCCGCTGCAATGCACGTAATTGGGGCTGGAATTGCTGCACTTATTGGCTCCAGGCTTGCCCTCCAACAAGTTTTCTATGAAGGATTTTAACTGCACTCATTCTAGGCCTCCAGAGAGTCCTGAGTTATACCTCTCCCCGTGTCTTTTAAACCTTTGTGCTTTTATACATGCTTTCCCTCTGCCTGGAATCCAATCCTTTTCTTCTCTTGCTAGAGATTCAGTTGATACATCACCTCTATTCTGAAAACTGTCCCAGTAGCCCTTTCACTCAGGCAAGGTATTCATCCCTCCTTGTATATACTACTATTGCAGTACTTATCACTCTCTGCAGCAATTATTGGTTTAAACGTCTGCCTCTCCTACTAGAGAGTGAGCTCTGGGCCTGGGCCTTACCTGTCTTCTTATCCCTGGATATAGCAGGGTCTAGATGTAAGTAAGTGCTCAGTAAATAACAGTCACTTATTCTATGAATATTACTTTTCCCTTACACACATTTTGGTTCATGGTATGTGAATGGCAAGGAAACTCACATTTATTTAGCACCTACTATGTACCAGGTTCTATGTTAAATACCCCATTTTATTCTCAAGACAAATTTGTAAGATAGGAATCATTGGTTTGAATAAAATGGAGACCAAAGAACCATCTTATTAGAAATAGGAGAAGAGTATTTATTCAAAATGTCTAGGGACCTACCTAATCTATTTTGGATTAATAATATTTCTGGAGCTTAGTTATCTTAACTCTAAAAGAGCAGTGATTGAAAATGGGGCTTTACAATCCCACTCCTAGGCATGTATCTAGACAAAACTATAATTCGAAAATATACATGCACCCCTACGTTCATTGCAGCACTATTTACAATAGCCAAGACACGGAAACAACCTAAATGTCCATTGACAGATAAATGGATAAAGAAGATATGGTATATATACATAATGTAATATTACTCAGCCATTAAAAAGAATGAAATAATGCCGTCTGCAGCAACATGGATGAACCTAGAGATTATCATACTAAGTGAAGTACGTCAGAAAGAGAAAGACATACTATATGATATCACTTATATGTGAAATCTAAAATACAACACAAATAGCATATCTATGAAACAGAAACAGAGTCATAGATATAGAGAACAGACTTGTGGTTGTGAAGGGGTGGGGTGGGAGAGGGAAAGATTGGGAATTCGGGATTAGCAGATACAAACTATTATATACAGGATGGATAAATGACAAGGTCCTAGTACATAGCACAGGGAACTAACTATATTCAATATCCTGTGATAAACCATAATGGAAAAGAATATGAACAAGAATGTATATATATGTATAACTGAATCACTTTGCTGTACAGCAGAAGTTAACACAATATTGTAAGTCAACTATACTTCAATAAAATTTTTTAAATGGTGCTTTAACAAATACCATGTGTTATATGAATGACTGAAAGTTAACATTTAGCATAGTCTGGACCTACCAAAACATGTAAATGACCAAGAACCACCCAACTTGGCATTGACAGTAAGACCGCCTTGATGTTAGTGGAGCGGTCCAGTTTACCCTGCATTCAGTGGATTGTGTTGTTGCAACACCACCCACTAGTCCTCTGAAGCTGGTGGATCACAGCATCCCCACTCACATTGTTCCTCAGCGCAGATGTTCTTCAATTATCACACTGCATGATTTTAAAAACTGGATGAAAAAATTCTTTAAAAATAATGCCACTGTTTGGATACTTCTGGTGTTCAGGTGCCCAGATAAATGACCGTTTATTGTCCTGATTTTGTGGTTTCCTAGGACTAACATCAAAAGCGCACAGAAGTCATGTTTTGGTTATCACCAATATACTCCACATGTCTCTCCTGTCAGTAAGGGCAGATGTGATATTTCACAACAGCGAACTCATTACCTTTACCTCCAGGAAATCTGCTTGGGTGTAAATTGTGAAACGTGTTATGCCACATAGCATGCCTTAATAATTTTGGAAGTTAGGAGCCGTCAAAACACATACACAACTGAGAACTGGCAAACTTTCCCTAAAAACTGTTGTGTTAATTTGGTTTGTCAACTTGTTCCTGAGTACTATTCGGACTCAGACACGCAAAAGCTACAGCCACCACCACCTTAAGGCTCACAGTTACTCAGGGGTTAGATGGAAAGAGGGGCAGAAGCACAAATAAAGGTCAGAAGGTCCAACTGCCTGGCCCTTTTGCTTAGAGGAAGGAAGTTCAGTTTCATGTGTAAAGAAACTGAGCTTTACACTGTCTGGACCCAGGACCAGCTCTGAAGGTCATTCCACGGCCCCCCGCACCACCATGGCAGATGGCCCATCACACACCTCAAGCTTTGCATGACCAGGGAAGCTGCAGACCACAGAGGGATTGAGTTGGAGAACAAACTACCAATGGACCTTCTCGTCTTTGAAAAAAGAAATAAAATTAGGTTTCAATGTTTGTAAGCCCATTCATAGACTGTTCTGATCCTCCAGTTTTTTGCTTGATAATGTAGAGTATATACATATATATATGCATATACAACTACCACCCACCAATGTGTATGTGTATTTACATCTTTACATTTCATTTGACTCTTTGTTTTATTAGTATGTACACTCCTAAGTCACTAAGAACCATAAACACTGGACTTGAAGGTATATTAATTCTAAAAGAAACCAAACCACTAATTAGTCATTAATTCATCAAACATGCTTATTGATACCTGGTACAATGTGGTTATAACATGGTGCCAATGTACAGTTAAATGAATTATATTTAAGAATCAAAGGGCAAGGGTTAAACTCTAATCTCTCCTACCCCAACCCCCCAAAGTTAAAGCAGCAAGCAGAAAGGAGAGCCAGATCTGGCTGATTTTCAGTTCTGTTTGTTTCCTTACTTACGAGAAACGACAAGTAACATGATGTTCCAGACGCTGGAAAGTTCACATAGAAGTTTAAGACACAATTCTAGGACTCAAAACACTTGCCGTCAAAACCAAATATGGGGCTTCCCTGGTGGCGCAGTGGTTGAGAATCTGCCTGCCAATGCAGGGGACACGGGTTCGAGCCCCGGTCTGGGAAGAGCCCACATGCCGCGGAGCAACTAGGCCCGTGAGCCACAACTACTGAGTCTGCGCGTCTGGAGCCTGTGCTCCGCAATGAGAGGCCGCGATGGTGAGAGGCCCGCGCACCACGATGAAGAGTGGCCCCCGCTTGCCGCAACTAGAGAAAGCCCTCGCACAGAAACGAAGACCCAACACAGCCAAAAAATAATAAATAAATAAATAAATAAATAAATAAAATTAAAAAAAAAAAAAAAAACCAAATATGTACATAAGTTGCTGGATAGAGAACAATCTTCTCCAGGAGAGAAGACCGTAGCAGATTGCAGAGGGTGCAGAGGAGGATGGAGGAAAGTTACTTTTGTTTATTAAAAAATGGATCAGAAAGGTTCTGGAATTGTCATATAGTAGCATTGAAGAGGGCTTCACAGGGTTTGTGGGGCCCACTCCACAGGGAGGGAAAACAGCCTGGTTTTCCATGGTTAAGGTAGAGAAAAATAGAAAAGTCTGGAACACTAAATAGAAGCCATCTTGTGGGTAGTCCTAACTGCCAGTGTTAACTGCCAGAGTGCAGTGACCAGAGCAGTTTGAGAAGCACAAGGGAATGACAGAACTCTAAGAGAACTAATCTGGTTGCAATTAACAGAATGAATTTCCTGAAAGAGAGAAGGCAGGAACACCAGTCAGGAAGTAATTACAGCAGTTTGCTCATCCATCCATTCATTCATCGAGGATACATTTATTGATCATGTAATATATTTTCGGGCATCTGCACGCACTGAGGGAGACTGGGATACGGCAGTGAACAAGGCACAGAGCCCTCAGGACTTAGAATCCAGGGAGAAAAAAGGCATCACAGTTCAGGAGGCAAGAACTCTGATGGAGCTGAGCACAGGGTGCCCTGGAAGGTGACCCTTGGGTTGAATCTTAAGGGTTAGGTAGGGGTTGGTCAAGGGAAGAAGAGTGGGAAGGGTAACTGGTCAGAAGGAACAGCTGGTACAAAAACACTGATCTTGGACAACCTGACACATTCCAGTCTGCAAGAGGCTCTGGTCCAGAAGGATGTGAACTGAATCTTTTATTATTTATTAAAAATAATTATATTAAATAAACTACAATCACAGCCATTTATTCATTAAGTACTTAGTATGTGCCAGGCACTGTTCTTTACACTGTTGATTTAATCCTCACAACTCTATGAGGTAGACATTGCTATTCCCATTTTACAGATGCACAAACTGACTTCAAATGCCTCAGAAATTTGCTTCTCAGAATCACACAGCTATTGGGATTAACATATACACACTACTATATGTAAAACAGATAATCAACAAGGACCTACTGTATAGCACAGGGAACTCTACTCAACGCTCTGTAATGGCCTATACGGGAAAAGAATCTGAAAAGGAATAGATATATGTGTATGTATAACTGAATCACTTTGCTGTACACCTGAAACTAACACAACATTGTAACTCAATTATACTCCAATATAAAATAGAAATTAAAAAAAAACCATAAAGCAACCAGGACTAAAATAAAAATAAAAATTCTTTTTAGTACTTAAAAAAAAGAAAAGAATCACACAGCTATTAACTATTGATTAGGGGATTCAAACCTAAGTCTTTCTCACTCGAAAATCAACCTTGAGCCCTGAAAAGACAAGTAAGAGCTATACAACAGAAAGATGGAGCAAGCATTCCAGGCAGAGGAAACCTCAAGGCATGCATGTGTGGGCCACCAAGCAAGTTGGAATGATCAGAGAGCGAGGCACAAGGCTGGGGTGGGAGAGATGCGGGTGGAGAGACAGTCAGAGGCCAGGCCATGGTGGACCTCGCTTTGTAGGCTGAAGGGTGTGAACTTTAACTTGGAACCCGTGAGAGCCATTGAAGACTTTCATACATGAAAGGCTGGAGGGGACAGACACATGCGCGCTGAGGTGTGGTGAGTGGGGAAAGACTGCTGGCAGAATCTCACTAATCCAGCGAGTCTTGATGGTGACCACGCTCAGAATGCTCTTCCTAGAAGAATTAGTAAGATGATGCTCAGACAGCCTAAGTGAGAGGGGAGTGATGGCAGCTCTCATAGAAAAGTGGACTCCAGAGCAGAGGGGTCTGTGTGCTTGGGAGGGGGGATGGGTCGGTGGGAGGGGGTGGATCGGAGAGAGAAGGTGCTGATGAGTTGAGTTCAAGTTTAGACTGTTGGGTTCACAGTTCTAGTCTCAGAAGAAAGGTCTGGGTAGGAAACAAAGGTTTGGTCTATAGATCTGGGCAGGGAAAGAAATCATCATAATAAGCATGGACTATTAACCAGGTACTATTAACCACGGACTATTAACCATAATGCTTTCCATGTATTTTCTCTGTAATCCTTTCAAGAACCATATGAAATAGATATTGTTATTACCCTCATTTTACAGACTATGGCTCCAACTAAGCCACGAGGACATTAAATGACCTGCCAAGGGCCACACTATTAGTAAAGGACCCATACACCACACCTCAATTTCTCACACATTTGTGAATGCGATCCACGATAGAAACACGTTTTACATTGCCGTCCAGTCCAGAAATGTGTATTTCACTAAAACCAAAGTTGCCTGAGACCACACTTAGCCCCCTGCTGCCTTCTATTCTATTTCATTTTTTAAATAGGCTGCTGGCAACCCACAACTTGATTCACAACCTGCTCTTGAAACCCACAGTTTGAGAACGGCTGTTCAACTCCTCCTACCTCCCTCGCCTGAACTGGGTGACAGCGGTGGGACCTCAAAGGTGAGGAGAGATGTCAGCGACATCATAGACCCCAGGAGGGAACTTCACTGCAGGGTGATTTAAGCCAAAAGTATAACATGATGAGAAGTGAATCTCTTTTGCCAAATTTCACTGTGAGGACCTGTCTGTGGAAGCTAGCCCTTCGGCAGTGAGTCGTTCACTGGCTGTCACACACATTTATGGGGATGGAAGCCTTTTTTGCTGCCAAGTGTTTACACTGTATGGTTCAGGAAAAGATGCAGATGCACTTCGGAGAATATTGAAGTTGTTAGTTCTAACATTGCTACAGTATTCCGTGGCAGCAGAATGTGGGCACACAGCCCAAAGCAAACCAAATTCCTACAGACAGTAATTGCAATAGGAAACAATACCTCCAAGGAGGAAGTTATGGAATATGGCAGTCAACATCTTGCTCAGCAGGAAATGATTTTGCTGGCAGGACTTTAGGAATCCACCGCCAAAATATATCATAGACCCTGAATGTATGCACTCTCCCTGCTGCCTCATAGGAAGAGGGGAGATGTTCCTTTTCACTGGAATTAACCTGTTCTGAGTGGCCTCCAGGGTCTCACTCCCTCAGTTAACCCTTCCTTCCTCTTTAGCGCCACCATTTTCTCCTGTAACATAACTTCCCTCCCTTCTGACTTCAAATACATGCTAGTTTCCTCTCCAAAAGCCCCTCAGCACGCAGGAATATTGGGGGAGCTGCAACTGCTCTCCATGTTGGTAGTGGTGGTGGTTACACAACTGTGTGCACTGTCAAAACTCACAGAACTGAACACCAGAAAGGGTGAATTTTACAATTTGTAAACTGTATCTTTAAAAAAACATGACTTCAGAATAACCGCCCCCTTTCTGAATCCTGCCACCCTGTGGTTACGTCCTCTTTCCCCCCACTTGCTCTCCCCGTGGTCTTCATTTGAGCTAAAACCCAAGTCTTCCCCCAGGTCACCACCCCCACTGCTTCCGCCCCCCAGTTCTCCTATTCCCTTCCCACCCTCTATAGCTCCTGAAACTGCTACTAGAAACTCTCTTTTAATTCAGAACTTCGCTATCCCTCCTCTACCTCTTTAAACGCTGCTGCTTTGACTTCCTAGCAATCCTCTGACTCTGGAAATTTGCCAAAATTCCAAGCCCACTGCCTTCTCCTTCTGTATCCTCTCCCTCAGAGATCTCGCCCACTCTTGTGGATTAGAGGACAGCTTGAGTGCATCTGACTCCCAAATCTATGTCTACAGAGAGGACAGCTGGCTCGGGTTCCCAGTGACCCAGTGGCCATCTCCACTCTGTCACCGCCTCAAATTCAGCACGTGCAGCTGCCTTTGCCAGCTGCCCTCACTGGTGTGGATGACTTCACCGTCGGTCTTTCTCCCAGGCCAGAAACCCTGGGATTCCAGACAGTCATCAAGATCAAAGCAGGTAGCACAGCGGAAATGCTCTTGTGAACTGCCATGTTCTAGACTGATTATCATTTCTACTCGTGAAATCTTTTCAACTACTCCTTTGAAATGTCTGTAGGTTTCACCTATTTTTTTCTCCATCCTCTGCTCCCAGCCTACAGCTCCCTCCCTTTCCTCCAGTGTACTCTGTATTCTGTTGTTTGTCTATCTTTACTGAAACAACCTTTCCCCCCTTACTCTGCAGCTCAGGACTCTTTAAAACCTCCTGTCATGCATGGGCTGAATTGTGTCCCCCCCACCCCGGAAAAAAAAAGATGTGTTGAAGTCCCCCAGTGCCTCAGAAAGATCTTAGTTGGAAATAGGTCTTCACAGAGGTGATCAAGTGAAAATGAGGTCATTAGGGTGAACCCTAATGCAATATGACTGGTGTCCTTATAAAAAAAAAGGAAATTTGGACACAGAGAAGGAAGACGACATGAAGAAACAGGGAAAAGACCATCTACAAGCCAAGGAATGCCTGAGGCCACAGGAAGCTAGGAGAGAGGCATAGAACAACTTCCTCCCAGCCCTCAAAAGGAGCCAACTCTGCCCGCACATGTTATGGACCAAAACACCAGTCCATGTTTCTCCATTTGGCCCTAAAGGTCTTTGATCTGGCCCCATCTTCCCCATTCAACCTTAATCCCACGACTTCCCTACTTAGACCTTCTGGTCAGTCCCTCCTCCAATCAGATGTGTCTCCCTCTAATCTACATCTGGAAATGGCTCTCCGCCTTTGCTTGGGATGTCCCCAACAGCCTATTATACCCTACCCACTTCTTTCTCCCATCTAAACCTCGCACATTCTTTAAGCTCTAACTTCAGTCCCTCTTCCTCCATTACACTGTCACTATTGTTTTCTCTCCCTTCTCTGAACTGTCAATGTACTAATCGTCTGTATCCTATAAACTGACACCTGATTGTGTCTCGTTCACATAGTTCCTTAATGGTTTCTTGTGTAATAGTCTCGGGTCTTGAGTTAAGTTTTAAGTCCCCATTGGAAACCACTTTTCCAGACACCTTTGGAAAAGTGGTTTCCAATTTGTTTTCTCAGTAAAACATCCTTTCATCCAGATCTTCCCACAATTCTTGTATTATTTTATCACATAACATCCGATCAAATATTACTGAGCATCATTTGGGTTAGCGAGAAGGACATCCTAGCTGTGACTTCTAACTCTTCCTTTCCTGGAAAAGTCACTGGACTTCCCAGAGCCTTACTTTCCTCACCTCTAAAATGTTACTTCTCAGAGTCATTGTAAAGATAAGATGGAACGATTTATGTGAAAGTGATTTTTAAAAGGTAAAGATTTGCTCAAATGTGAGACTCAGTCATTATTATCATCTCAGTGGCAAGTTAGCTGACCTAGTTAGCTGCCTTGCTGAAGAAATTATGGGTTTGAGTCAAGTGAGCTGGTTCTTCTAGATTCGTGCCACCTGGGCCAATAAATTTCATGACTAATAGAGTGGGAAGAAGGATGGAGAAAACCGCAAAGCACATCCAGTGGGTCCGCAGGGTTATCTTCATAAATAAAAGATAGATAGCGTGCAGTCACCTCAATCTACCTGAAGGCATGCAGCACCCCAGGCTCTCGGAAGACATAACTGACAGTCCCTGACACCATCAGCTCTGGTGCAATAAATCTGCAGGTAATATATTATGCCGAAGTCAACAGGTTTAATGTTTTGTTCTGTTTTTATTTGGTGATTTAATTCTACTGGTTTTATGACTGAAAGCTAAACAAGAACTGCTAAATATGCCTGAAATACAAAAAGCAAGTCAACCTCTGTCAATTTAGAATCTCAGTATGGTTCATCCCATGAGCATATTGAATCAAAGAAGAGCCAAACTCTCTCCAATTTCCAAAGAAGACAAGCTTTAGTGGTATATGGAGTTGATGTGTTTGGTAAGTATTCACATCCCCAAACCACCAAACTTTCCCCAGCCATATGAATTTAGACTTGTTGTTTTTCTCAATTTAAATGTTGCTTTTTTTAAAGGGGTTAAATTAACTTTTTTTCTTTTACTTCACTTTGGTACTTGTTCCAAAAACTTTAAAGCCTGGCCAATGATTTTGAGTTGTGGATGCCAAACACAGCCTGCATGTTAAGAATGTAAGTGTTGCAGCAGTTTTTACGTGTAGAATTCAGAAAGCTGAGCCTTGGGTCTCTACGGCCTGGAAGATACATCTGGGAGACAAGCAGGAGGTCTGAGTGTCTCCACTAGGAGTGACTCCCTCCCTCTGGTCTGCTGGTGACCTCCTGTCCCCACGGACCACCCATCGACAGATTCCAGCTCAACAGCTGAATAATGCAGATTGAAGACTAAAGTACTCGTAGAGAGACCTGGCAGCACTTCGGTGAATGCCTTTACCCAAGGGACTTGATGAAGAGGAAATGGTTTGGGAAAAATATCTAAGAAAAGAAATCTATTCAGTTCTATTTAGATTTAGTTCTAGCATGGAGCATCCTGTGTGGAATAAGCCCCGAACATGCTAAGAATATCTTGCCCTGCATTACAAACTGAAAACCAGCTCCCATGCAGATGGAATTCAGAATTTTATAACTCAACAAATCTGCTCCCTCCCATTACAGAAACTGCTTTTAACTATTCAAAGCAAATTCTTAATTATTCTTGACATGTAAAGGCTTTTTTAGAAAGTAGTATGAATTTGATCTGTGATAGATGCTTATTAAAAATTGAGAAGCTTTGTTTAAGAATTTCCTCAAGTAAAAGCCGTATAGAGGAAATCCCAGAGAGATCCTATTGTTTTTTTTTTCTTTTAACGACATTGTGTTAAAAATGAATAAAACATACCTTCTTCTGTGGGGTCTGTAGCTGAAGCAGAGACATTAGAATAAATGTCACAGGAAAAAGGAACACTTTGCACAGACACCCCCTCACACTCCCGCCTCTTCCCGTTTCAGGCTCCTAGATCTTTCCATGTTGTTTTGGTGGGTGGCTTGCAGCTTCGAGTGGGTTTTTGAGCCTTCAGGCATCAATTACTCTGTACTTCAGGTTTCTGGATTGAGATGTTTGGGGAGGGAGGGGATGAAAGACAGTCGAAAGGTAATTGCTACTTGATGGCTGAAAGCAGACAAAAGCAGCAGGAAGACCCCAGTTAGCCTCTGCTCATCCTTCCTCTAAGCAAATGGCACCCCGTCACATTACTTCCTTGTACAACATGACTGTGTGACTTCCAGGTGACCTGGGGCAAAAGACAGCATTTGTCATCTAAGGCTCTTTTGTTGTAGAGTAGGTGGCACAACAGATTTACGGGTGTGTTGCTTCCCTAAAATGGAAATAGCTTTGTAAAACAAGACTTCTTTTTCATGGTACCAGGTATCTGGAGACCACGTTCTGTAGCTCTTTGTTAAGTTTGGCTCTGATCAATGTCCTCATTATTGGCTAAGATTTAGAAGAGAAAGGCACCTCATTTTTGCCATTTCTGTTCTGCAGCTATCAAGATGCAAACATTCAGCCCTTTCGAGTACCTTTTTATCGTCTTCCCTTGGGTGACTTCTGATTGGTCACACTAAAAGAAGAAGGGTATCCAGGATATGTGCTCACCTTTCATAAGAGGTTCACTTTTACAATCTCCTTCCTTGACTAATCTGGCAATTATTTTGCCTTTCATAAGCAGAATCCAATGCAGGAAGATCTAAATAGACATTTCTCCAAAGAAGACATACAGATGGCCAAAAAGCACATGAAAAGCTGCTCAACATCACTAATTATTAGTGAAACACAAGTCAAAACTACAATGAGGTATCACCTCACACCAGTCAGAATGGCCGTCATCAAAAAGTCTACAAACAATAAATGCTGGAGAGGGTGTGGAGAAAAGGGAACCCTCCTACAATGCTGGTGGGAATGTAAATTAGTACAACTACTATGGAGAATAGTATGGAGGTTCCTTAAAAAACTAAAAATAGAGCTACCATATGATCCAGCAATCCCACTCCTGGGCATATATCCAGATAAAACTATAATATGAAAAGATACATGCACTCCAATGTTCATTTCAGCACTATTCACAACAGCCAAGACATGGAAGCAACCTAAATGTCCATCGACATAGGAATGGATAAAGAAGATGTGGTGCATATATAAAATGGAATATTACTCAGCCATAAAAAAGAATGAAATAATGCCATTTGAGGCAACATGGATGGACCTAGAGATTAGCATACTAAGTGAAGTAAGTCAGACAGAGAAAGACAAGTATCATATGATATCACTTATTTGTGGAATCTGAAAAAAAAATGATACAAATGAATTTATTTACAAAGCAGAAACAGACTCACAGACTTAGAAAACACACTTATGATTACCAAAGGGAAAAAGTGGGGGCTGGGATAAATTAGGAGTTTGGGATTAACATACACACACTGCTATATATAAAATAGACAAACAACAAGGACTTACTGTATAGCACAGGGAACTCTACTCAGTATTCTGTAATAACCTATAAGGAAAAAGAATCTGAAAAAGAATGGATATATATGTATGTATAACTGAATCACTTTGCTGTACACCTGAAACTGACAAAATATTATAAATGAACTATACTCCAATAAAAAAAAAAAAAAAAAAACCAGTGCAGGAGGTAAGCAGAGGGAGCCCTGGACACATGCTGAACAATACCGGAGAGCCAGCTGCCCCAAATCTGCAAGGAGATGATTCACTCACCAATACCGAGGAGATGACTGTACACTGAGATACAGCCTGCGCTGCCGCTAAAGCAAGCTGTGCCACATGAAAAGATGATCAACATCATTAATTATTAGAAAAATGCAAATCAAAACTACAATGAGGTACCACCTCACACTGGTCAGAAAGGCCATCATTAAAAAGTCTACAGGGAATTCCCTGGCAGTCCAGTGGTTAAGACTCCACGCTTTCACTGCCAAGGGGCCAGGTTTGATCCCTGGTCGGGGAACTAAGATCCCATAAGCCGCACGGCATGGCCAAAAAAATTTTTTAAATTAAAAGAAGTCTACAAACAACAAATGCTGGAGAGGGTGTGGAGAAAACGGAACCCTCTTGCACTGTCGGTGGGAATGTAAATTGATACAGCCACTATGGAGAACAGTATGGAGGTTCCTTAAAAATCTAAAAATAGAATTACCATATGACCCAGCAATCCCACTACTGGGCATATACCCTGAGAAAACCATAATTCAAAAAGAGTCATGTACCAAAATGTTCATTGCAGCTCTATTTACAATAGCCAGGACATGGAAGCAACCTAAGTGTCCATCATCGGATGAATGGATAAAGAAGATGTGGCACATATATACAATGGAATATTACTCAGCCGTAAAAAGAAATGAAATGGAGGTATTTGTAATGAGGTGGATGGAGTTAGAGTCTGTCATACAGAGTGAAGTAAGTCAGAATGAGAAAAACAAATATCATATACTAACGCATATATGTGGAATCTAGAAAAATGGCACAGATGAACCGGTTTGCAAGGCAGAAATAGAGACACAGATGTAGAGAATAAACGTATGGACACCAAGGGGGGAAAGCAGCGGGGGGTGGTGGTGGGATGAACTGGGAGACTGGGATTGACATGTATTCACTGATGTGTATAAAATGGATGACTAACAAGCACCTGCTGTACAAAAAAAATAAATTAAATTTTTTAAAAAGTCTACAAGGAATTCCCTGGTGGTCCAGTTGTTAAGACTCCATGCTTTCACTGCCAAGGGCCCAGGCTGGATCCCTGGTCAGGGAACTAAGATCCCATAAGCCGCGTAGCATGGCCAAAAAGTTTTTTTTAATTAAAAAATAAATTTAAAAAAGTCTACAAATAACAAATGCTGGAGAAGGTGTGGAGAAAAGGAACCCTCCCACACTGTTGGTGGGAATGTAAGTTGGTGCAGCCACTATGGAAAACAGTGTGGAGGTTCCTCAGAAAACGAAAAATAGAATTACCATATGATCCAGCAATCCCACTCCTGGGCATATATCCAGACAAAACTATAATTCAAAAAGATACACGTAGGGCTTCCCTGGTGGCACAGTGGTTAAGAATCCACCTGCCAGTGCAGGGGCCATGGGTTCGAACCCTGGTCTGGGAAGATCCCACATGCCGCGGAGCAACTAAGCCCACGTGCCACAACTACTGAAGCCCACGCACCTAGAGCCCATGCTCTGCAACAATAGAAGCCACCGCAACGAGAAGCCCGTGCACTGCAACAAAGAGTAGCCCCCGCTCGCCACACTAGAGGAGCCCCATGTGCAGTAACGAAGACCCAACCCAGCCAAAAATAAAATAAATAAAATAAATTTATTTTAAAAAAAAAGACACATGCACCCCCATGTTCATGGTCGCACTATTCACAATAGCCAAGACATGGAAACAACCTAAATGCCCATCAATAGATAAATGGATAAAGAAGATGTGGTACATATATACAATGGAATACTGCACAGCCATAAAAAAGAACGAAATAATGCCATGTGCAGCAACATAGATGCAACTAGAGATTACCGTACTAAGTGAAGTAAGTCAGAAAGACAAATTTCATATGATACCACTTATATGTGGAATCTAAAATATGACACAAATGAACCTATCTATGAAACAGAAACGGAATCTGGACATAGAGAACAGACTGGTAGTTGCCAAAGGGGAGGGGGTTGGAGGAGGGATGGAGTGGGAGTTTGGGGTTAGCAGATGTAAGCTTTTATATATAGAATGGATAAACAACAAGGCCGTACTGTATAGCACAGAGAACTATATTTAATATTCTATGATAAACCATAATGGAAAAGAATATTAAAAAAAGAAGGTATATATATGTATAACTGAATCACTTTGCTATACAGCAGAAATTAACACAACATTGTAAATCAACTATACTTCAATTAAAACTAAAGCAAAGCGTGCTGTTAACCTTGAACTACACAAAAAGGGGAGGGGTCAGAACTGACCCCAAGCTTCCCTTCTTTTGAGTCCTGCAGGTTCCTGCCCTTTCCCTTCCCCATCCTGCGCCTCCAGTTCACTATCTTCACTCCCAGCAGAATTATAACTAAGGCAGCCTGCCCAGCTACAAAGACAGCTGTGCACCCTCCCATTGTGTCCAACAGTGAGGATATCCAGACAAGCTAACAAGATGCAAATCCCCTGCAATGTGGCTAATGCCTTTTTTATCCCTAAGCAAAGGCCCAGAAAATTCATTCTTTTAGGTGGTTTTATAATATAGTTTTGACACCATTGTCGAATGTGCAACACTAATTTAAATAAATTGCATGTGGTCAGCAAAAGAGACAGTTCTGTCTGTTTAATCTGAGAGGTTATTTTCATGATTAAAGAGACCTGATCTCGTCCTCCTAATTAAGGCAAATCTCAAGGATAGCTATGCCCCCATTATGGGTCATTTTGATGCTAGCCTGGTCACTGTCGAACTGCTTGGTGGCTGGGGAAGGAATATTATAGGAATAGAGTCTTGCACCGAATAGGAGTCTTCGGGATAGGTAGAAAGTGTCACTTTGTCTGGGTCGTGTTTAAGAGCCAAGAACACACCTTCTGCTGCCAAAGGAATCAACTCTCAGGTCAAGGGGCCATCATGATTCCCTCAGGAATCTGAGCTGAACTACAGAGGGGGCTCCTACCACAGCCCTAGACCTGGTTTCCTAGGTGAGGAAATCAGAGAACAGGTGGGAGAAAGATGCTCGCTAATGTCTAAAGGTACCACCAAGGCTTGAAAATCCCTTCAAGGCTTACGCTCTGCCTTTTACACTATTGTACTTTTCAGATCATAAAGCAGGGGGTTTGAAACATAATATTTGTTCAATAAATCATCTTGATGGCAGACTGGGCTGGAAACACAGCTTTCCTTTCTTCTACCTGATTGGACAGAACACTCTAAAACAAAACTGGGTCTAATCTTTCACATTTTTGGTCTTCCGTCAGATCTCTCTTTTCAGGAGTCTTAATCTGAGAACCTTTCCATGTTGTTTGCTTCCTGATCCTCACAATCGGCATCCCTGAAGGTCAGCAATGAGAGTCCTAAAATGCTAGTTCTGATCCTAATAGGAAAGAAGCAGGTCAGCCAGACTTTATGCCTCTCCCCATACTTTGGTTTAAATCAATTACTATATTTAAACTAAAAAAGACATCCCTCAAACAGCAGACATTCTGAAACCTGAAAAACATTTCTAATGAGACCGTGATTTAGAAAGCTAATCAACTCCCAGAACTCCAATTGCCTCCAGCATATTTGTACAAACTGCTCTGGTTCCAGAAGTCTGCATGTTGATTCATTTTACTGCAGTCAGGTTGGAAGAGAACCAGTTTCACAACTTCTATTTGGGACCTTCTAAACTGTCATAAATTAATAAAGATGCTGACCGATACAGTGTTTTTGTCTGACTCAAGGACACATCCTAAGCTTCCTGGCCAGCCCTTCTGCCTAAATAAATTTAATCTAGACATCCAGTATGTCATGAAAAAGAAGAAGGTATTGTAAATTCTAGGGAGAGGATATTTCTGTTCAAGGATTAAGATGAGATTCAAAGGCAGGATATGCAAAAATAATAGTTTTACATAGGAAGGAATCAGTATTCATTAAGGCAAAATATTTGCCAACAAGAGCTCAAATTCTGAGGTTGAATTTCCACTAAACTCTTTCTTTTTTATCAGTTTATTTCTTTTATTTATTTTTGGCTGCACTGTGTCTTCGTTGCTGTGCGCGGGCTTTCTCTAGTTTCGGCGAGCAGGAGCTACTCTTCGTTGCGGTGCGCATGCTTCTCATTGCGGTGGCTTCTCTTGTTGCAGAGCATGGGCTCTAGGCACGCAGGCTTCAGTAGTTGTAGCACTGGGCTCAGTAGTTGTGGTTCTCGGGCTCTAGAGCGCAGGCTCAGTAGTTGTGGCCCACAGGCTTAGTTGCTCCACGACACAGGGGATCTTCCCAGACCAAGGCTCGAACCCATGTCCCCTGCATTGGCAGGTGGATTCTCTTTTTTTTTTTTTAATTTAAATCCTGGCACTGTTTTTTTTTTTTTTAATTTATTTATTTTTGGCTGTGCTGGGTCTTCATTTCTGTGTGAGGGCTTTCTCTAGTTGCGGCAAGCGGGGGCCACTCTTCATCGCAGGGCGCGGGCCTCTCACTATCGTGGCCTCTCTTGTTGTGGAGCACAGGCTCCAGACGCGCAGGCTCAGTAATTGTGGCTCACGGGCCTAGTCGCTCCGCGGCATGTGGGATCTTCCCAGACCAGGGCTCGAACCTGTGTCCCCTGCATTAGCAGGCAGACTCTCAACCACTGCGCCACCAGGGAAGCCCCCGGCAGGTGGATTCTTAACCGCTGCACCACCAGGGAAGCCCTCCACTAAACTCTTAAAAGCTGAGTGGCTGGTAAACAGTTGGCTTTTCTCACTAGGTTTATTCCTCTTCATTTCCCCTCTAGCTACTTATCTCAAAGGTTGCATTTACCAATTCTTCTAAGAACAAATCCTAGCCATATCAAAGACCTACCATTCTCTTCCAGAGAAAATAAACTAAACTCTCAGATAACTTGCAGTGACTTTTTCGGACCTGCCGACTGGCAGGTCAGTCTTGAGGTCTGATATCTAAGAGCATAAGAAATAATGCTGGAGACGGAGCATGCCAGTGCCTCAGCCTTGACTCAAGGTTTTTAAGATAACAGTCTCAGAGAAGCCTCTCAAACAGATATTCGGGAAAGTATTATATTTTTCTTACGAAACCCCAAAGGAAAACCATCCCCGTTCCTATCTGCATCATTAGCAGCAGCAGCAGAAGCGTACTGCCAGCACCTGCCAGCATAAACCTTTAGAGCCTGTATAAATCAAGCTCTAAGATTGTCTTTTGGGAATTTATAATCCAAGATGGATTTTGGTGTAAACCAAGCAGTGTCATTTTTAGTGGAGTAATGAGAGAAGAAGAACATGTTATCTTCCCAGATTTTAGAATTTCAGTATGGCACTTTGAAAGGTTTTTTCAGCATTGCTGTATTACCAGATTGGGTTATCTCTGTTGAGCAGGCCAAATTCTCACCAAGCAGTGGCTGGAGAGGTGGTGAGTTACTGCTGCTCAGAAAAGGCCAAATAAACAGATCACGCCTGAGCCCCAAGGTAAATATCCAGCCTCTTTCTAGAGTAAGCAGTGGACAGAAACTCCAATGACAGAATTCAACCTTAGCACAGACCAAAGAAAAGGTCAGAGTGTGTGCTCTTAATTCTCAAGGAGACTCCTTAACCCACTTATATTCAGTGTCTTATATGCGAAGTTCTTTCTTTCTTTCTTTTTCTTTTTTTAAATTAATTAATTAATTAATTAATTTTGGCTGCACTGTGTCTTTGTTGCTGTGCGCGGGCTTTCTCTAGTTGTGGCGAGCGTGGGCTACTCTTCTTTGCGGTGCACAGGCTTCTTATTGTGGTGGCTTCTCTTGTTGCAGAGCATGGGCTCTAGGCACGTGGGCTTCAGTAGTTGTGGCTCACTGGCTCTAGAGCACAGGCTCAGTAGTTGTGGTGAACGGGCTTAGCTGCTCCACGGCATGTGGGATCTTCCCGGCCCAGGGCTGGAAGCCGTGTTCCCTGCATTGGCAGGTGGATTATTAACCACTGTGCCACCAGGGAAGCCTGCAAAGTTCTTTCCATTTGTGTTTCAATATGAAGCAGAAATAAGCCGACCAGACAATCAGGAAACCATGCAAGTCAACATTAAAATGATGATGCACGAAAAAGAATTCAAGATGTAGGTGTCATATTTGCTTTTGAAAGATACAACGGAATTTCCAATGGAGGATTTAATAGACAAAGAGTTTTCCAGGGAAATAAAGGCAGGATTTGGAAAAATGTTCTGAGAATACTGATAAGGGGACACTGTCATCTAAACAAGTTGACTCTAAAAGGTAATTATATCCTAGATTCCATGATCCAAAAGAGTGGCATGGTATGTACCTAAATAAGACAGTATAGAAAACGGTAGGGAAAAAAGGGAGGGTCCAGGAAAAAGAATGTGCAAATATGGCGGTGATCTGGTGCTATCCTCTTGTACCCAGTCAGAATATGAATTATCTCACCATGAAGACATTTCATTAGTGTAGGTGGCCATGCCCGACTCAACCAAATCTGTGTTTATCCTGAAGGTGGAGAGAGGTCGAGTTTTTGCTTGTTTTTTTATAATTGATCCTGAATTGCTAGATATACTTAGGTTTGAAGAGGAAGGAACAAAGTAATGTGCGTCATAAAGAATTCAATCAAATCCCTTGCATCTTTGGTTAAGGTTGTGGTATCCCAAGGATTCTGAGTCATTCCTGCTCTATTGTTTCTTTCCACCGAAAGGCAGGTACTAGGTCTGCAGGGTTGTAATCACGTGGCAAACTGAGACTGGAGGTCAAGAGAGCAGGGTGGTAGTGAAGCAAGCACATTACCTCTTCCACCCCCCCCCCCCCTCGCCCCGGTAAGGACTCGGAAATACAAGGAGCCGCGCAACAAGCCCATAACTGTATTCTAAAATGACTGATGGAAAAGTTACTCTCCATTTTTAGAAGAAAATAGGCTAAAAACTGTCTCGTGGGGGAAAAAAGGCATTGGTGAGCATACCCTACCACCCTAGCGGCTCAGCCACTCTTTGGATGTCTGGAACTCTAGGTGCTTTAAAATCAACCATTTCAAAAGCGATTGAATCTAAAGCTGTCTCTATTCATAAATTAAGGTTGCTGAATTCTGGGGGGAGGGGAGGGGTGAAGACCCAGTTGCCTGTGGGGTTGGATTACAGGTGGGAACGAATTTAGAGTTCATAGAAAGCTTGGGATCTGACAGGCACTTCACTCGAGAAACGTTCCTCTCCACTCCCAGCCTCTTACCTAATTTGTCCGCAGCATGCGGTTTGCAACATGGGGCATGTCTTTTCATAATGTATCAATCCAAAAAAAGCCCTGAAAACCCTCAAGAAATCAACATCGCTCTTCTCTAACTAGCCAAAACTGTAGCATGAACTTGGGCAGAGGATCTGAGTAGAGGCTAATAAGGAAGGAAATCGGTTTCAGTAGTTGGTTGTAGGGAAACGACCGAAATGTAAAGAGAGAAGGAAACCCATCTTTTCAACAATTATTACATCTACTGCTTTAAGGTTGCAGAATATCTTTTCTTTTCTTTTCTTTTCTTTTCCCCTCAGTTGCAAAATGACGAGAAAAGCGTTTCTTCCGAAGCTCGGCGCACACCTTTCGGGACTGGCGGAGAGTCCCCGCCCCAGAAGAGCGAGGCAGGCGCGGGGCTGGCGGCCGGTCCCTGGCTCCCCCCCATGCACACCCCCGCCCCACCGCCTAGGACCCGGAAGCGGAGCCTCCGCCGGCTCCGCACACCTCGGTCCACGCAGACCTTGCCCAGAAGGGAGGCTCCATGGGGCCGGGTCGGGCCCACCGGCGCAGACGCGCACGCACAGCCCGGGCCGCGGCCCAGCAACAACCGACTTACTGAGCGACGGCGACCCGCTCGGCGACAGAAGAAGCGCGCACGGCCCGCGGCGGGTGAAGCCGCGGCACCGCCCGGCGCTCTCGGGCTCTATGCTGAAGCCGCGAAAACCCACGAGCCGAGGGAGAGCCGCCTCCCGGCTGGATCCCGAAGAGCCTCAACTCGGTGTCCTCGCTTCCAAGAGGCGCTCGGATCGGTCACTTCCATCCTGGGCTCAGGCCCGGGGCTGAGACATCTGTTTTCCATCAACCGCGCGACCGCGGCAAATCCTGGATTACGCACTGCCCGGCGCCCGCGGCGTTTCCGGCCCCCGGCGCGGCCGCTAATCCCCGCACACGCAGCAGGCAGAGCACACGCAACGCGGCGCCCGGTTCCCGACTGCTTTCCGCGCGCGCTGACTGCGGGCTCCCGCGGCCCGCCGCGGGGGAGGACCAATCGCAGTCCCCGGGCAGAAGAAGGGTGGGCGCGGTTCTCAGGGCTACTCCCGAACACGCGTCCTCCCCCCAGCCCTGTAAACACGCTGCAAAGTCTGTCCCTTCGGGGGAATGACTTGTTTGCCCTGGCTGCAAAGGGTCAGTCTCTAGGACAGAATGGCTCATTACTCAGAGCAATCACAACTCCTGAAGGTGAGAGAGGAAAAAAATCTCTGCGTTTACTTTCAGTAAATTCTGACAATGTCAACGAGGACACAATCGGCACCGAAAATGAGGAGAAATTACTGCGTCTCAAGGTCTTATATTTTACTCTGTAAAGCAGGTTAGGGTAGGGAGTCTCCCCCCTCCCTCCCCTCCCCTTCCTTCCGCCTGGAAACATTTGCGTGTACCAGGCACTAGGCTGAGAAAAGAAAGTTGGAAAAAGCCTGAAGTCTCTACTCTCAAGTGCCTTACTAGTAGCGGGGCGGGGGGCGGGGGGAGAGAAAGGGGGTGGAAACCAACAGTTGCAGTGCGTTGTGAAATTGCTGTAATAGTCTACGCTCAGAGGGTTACTGGCACCCAGAAGCAGGTTTTGAATCATGCTGGAAATCAAGGAAGGCTTCCCAGAAGAGGCTGCGTTTGAGTTTTGAAGACTGAGCGGGCATTAGGTAGAATGAAGACAGGTAGGAGGAGATCTGAACGTCTGTATGTCAGCAGAAAGCAGGCGAGAGGTGCAAAGGTGAGAGATGGGGTTATCCAGGGTGGCAAGCAGTCAAACCATAAAGATCTTATCAGCTAAACTCCAGGATTTGACCTTTGTTTGGAAGCTATGAGGCCCCTCTGAAGAATTTTAAAGCAGATAAGTGAGTTGATTAGATTTGTGTTTCAGAAAGATCGCTGTGGAAGGCATCTGGAAGGGAGTGGAGGTGGGTCTGGGGTGCACAGAAAAGACTCCAAAGATGTGTGAGAGGTGTAACCTTTAGTATTTGATGGCCCGTCACAAGGGGGGGAGCAGAGTTGTAGGCTGTCACTCAGGTTTCTGACAGTGGGCAATGGGGTAGATTCAGCAAGAGACAAATGAAGAAGGGAGAACAAGTGGCATCTGAGAAATGACGAGTGTGGTTTAAGAGTTTCCAGTTTCTATGGGGCTTCCCTGGTGGTGCAGTGGTTGAGAATCTGCCTGCCAATGCAGGGCACACGGGTTCGAGCCCTGGTCTGGGAAGATCCCACATGCCGCAGAGCAACTAGGCCCGTGAGCCACAACTACTGAGCCTGCGCGTCTGGAGCCTGTGCTCCGCAACGAGAGGCGGCGATAGTGAGAGGCCCGCGCACCGCGATGAAGAGTAGCCCCCACTTGCCGCAACTAGAGAAAGCCCTCGCACAGAAACGAAGACCCAACACTGCCATAAATAAATAAATAAATAAATTTTTTTTAAAAAATGAAACTTTAAAAAAAAAAAAAGAGTTTCTAGTTTCTGTGAGCTATCCAAATGCAAATGTCCTAGCAAACAACACTGCCACATAGATCTATAAGGTATTTGGGGGTGTTACGGGCTAAAAACATACATTAAGCAGTTGCCCACCTATAATAGAAGATACGGGGGTAAAAGAAATTCACATTTGCTAGGACTGCCATAACGAAGTACCACAAACTGGGTGACTCCAACAGAAATTTATTGTCTCACAGTTCTAGAGGCTAGATGTCCAAGATCAGTGTGTCAGTGGGGCCATGCTCCCCCGAGGGCACCAGTGAAGGATCTGTGCCAGGACTCTCTCCTAGTTTCTAGTAGTTTTTTGGCTCGTGGCAGCAGTACTTCAATCACATGGCTTTCTCCCTGTGTGAGCGTCTGGGTCCAAATGTCCCCTTTCTATAAGAACACCAGTGATAACTGGATTAGAGGCCACCCCACTCCAGTATGACCTCATTTTAACTAATTACATCTACCCTTATCTCTATTTCCTGTTTGGAAATTACCCTATTTGCATATAAAGTCACATTCTGAGGTACTGGCTGTTAGGATTTCAACATGCAGATTTTAGGGGGACACAATTTAACCCCTAATATTCACAGTGCGAATTCACAGCAGGATTGAAGGGACTTCCCCAGGGGTCCAGTGGTTAAGACTTCACCTTCCGATGCAGGAGGTGCAGGTTTGATCCCTGATGGGGGAACTAAGATTCCACATGCCTCCTGGCCAAAAAACCAAAACATAGAACAGAGCAATATTGTAACAAATTCAATAAAGACTAAAAAAAGAGCAGGATTGAGTTTGGAGATGTGGAGAAACACCAGTTTTAAGTGGACAAAGAGAGCAGCTCTGGGTGGAAAGTGAGAGAAAAATGATTAGAAAGGTACAAGAGGGGTGACCCGCAAACCATGAAGAGAAATGTTTAAGAGAGGAATGATTAACATTGCCAGATGCTTACAAAGTCAGGCAAGACAGAGCTAGAAATTGCCATTGCCTTTGGCAGTGTGATAGTCATTGGAGAACTGTCAGAACACATGAACTTCAAAGGGCTTGTTTAGCTCCAATATTTTGTGACTTTAAAATCGCTGTCCAGGGACTTCCCTGGCGGTCCAGTGGTTAACACTCTGCGCTTCCAACGCAGGGGGCGTGGGTTCAATCCCTGGTCGGGGAACTAAGATCCTGCATGCCTCTCGGCATGGCCAAAAAAAATAAAAATTAAAATAAAACAATAAAATAAAGTCATTGTCCAGCAAACTCCCTGAGGGAAGTGGGAGGTGGTGGACATTTGTTTGACTCGTCTCCTACAACCAACCTCCTTTCTCAGCCTCCTTGGCAGTTAGGGCTCGAAACTGCGGCCTAGGCTCTGGCAGTCAGGCAGATAGATGCTAGGCTTCGGTCCAGATGAAAGCAATATGGGAAATCAGACTCTAAGGAAGCTGCTTTCTGTGAGGTGATGGAGTCTGGTGGAAGGGTATGGAGGCCCAGAGGCAGCAGGGGCGAAGGTCCTAGATGCCTGTGCCCGGAGGAGCGGTACTGGGGCTCATCCTGGAACCATCCTGTGATACCATTCAGGCATTGTTCTCAGTGGGGTAGCCTCCAAGCCTTCAAGAAATGCAAGTCTCTGTATTTCTTGAAGATTCTCTGAGTCATGTAATATTCTTTTAAAAAAACCGAAAAACAAAACAAAAAAAAAACCCAAGCCCACAACTGCTTTTATTGAGATATAATTCACATAGTATAAAATTCATCCATTTAAAGTGGACAACCCATATATATAAAATAGATAACCAACAAGGACGCACTGTATAGCAAAGGCAACTATACGCAATATCTTGTAATAACCTATAAGAGAAACGAATCTTTAAAAAAAAGATATGTATATGTATAACTGAATCTCTTTGTTGTACACCTGAAATTAACACATTATAAATCATACTTCAATTAAAAAAAAAAGAATCTTCAAAAAAAACCAAAGTGTACAATGCAGTGGCTTTTAGTATGTTCACAAGGTAGTGCAACCATCACCACTATCTAATTCCAGAACATTCTCATCAACCTGAAGAGAAACTTCACGCACACTAGCTGGTCACTCCCCATTTCCCCCTCCTCCCAGCCCCCAGCAACCACTAATCTACTTTGTGTCTCTGTGGATTTGCCTGTTCTGGACATTTCATATAAGTGGAATCATACACCACGTGGCCTTTTGTGCCTGGCTTCTTTCACTGAGCAAAATTTTTTTAAGATTTATCCATGTTGTAGCATATATCAGTACAGCATTCCTTGTATTGCCAAATAATATTTCATTGTCTGGATATACTACATTTTGTTTACCTGTTCATCAGTGGATTGTTTTCACTTTTTGGCTAGTATGAATAATGCTGCTATGAACATTTGTGTACAAGTTTTTGTCTGAAATATATTTTCATTTCTCTCGGGTATATATCTAGGAGGAGAATTACTGGGTCATGTGGTAGTTCTATGTTTAAAAATGTGAGGAACTGCCAGACTGTTTTCCAAAGCAGTTACATCATTTTACATTACCACTAGCAATATTATATTAGGGTTCCAATTTCCCAATGGGTATAAAGTGGTATCTCATTGTGGTTTTTATTGGCATTTCCCAAAGGCTAATAATGTTGAATATCTTTTCATGTGCTTTTTGACCATTTGTGTATCTTCTTTGAAAAAATGTCTATTAAAATCCTTTACCCGTTAAAAAAATTTTTTTAATTGTGGTTAAAAATACATAAAATTTACAACTTTAGCCATTTCGAAGTGTACAGTTCAGTGATATTAAGTACATTCATTCACATTGTTGTGCAATCATCCTTCTTTGCCCATTTTTGTATTGTTATTTATTTTTGGCTGCATTGGGTCTTCGTTGCTGCACGCGGGCTTTCTCTAGTTGCGGCGAGTGGGGGGCTACTCTCTGTTGTGATGCACGGGCTTCTCATTGCGGTGGCTTCTCTTGTTGCAGAGCACAGGCTCTAGGCGTGCGGGCGTCGGTAGTTGTGGCACGTGGGCTCAGTAGCTGTGGCTCACGGGCTTAGTTGCTCCACGGCATGTGGGATCTTCCCGGACCAGGGCTCGAACCCATGTCCCCTGCATTGGCAGGCAGATTCTTAACCACTGCGCCACCAGGGAAGTCCCTTTAATTGTCTTTTTAAATTTATTTTTTATTTTTTAATTTTTATATTCTGGAAACAAGTCCCTTATTGGAATATGACTTGAGAATATTTTCTTAAATTCTGTAAGTTGTTCTTTCACTTTCTTGATGGTGTTTTAATATTCTTTAACGAATTCCATTTATGCTCAAAGTAACTAGTGTTAACACTAGCTAAGAGCATTGACAGATGCGCTGGGTTCTGTTAAATACCATCTTTTTCTACCTTTTTTTTTTTTCTATAACAACCTGTCTCATATCACACATTCTATCCAATATTGCCTTAGAACTTTGTTTTTGTTTTTTTTCCTAAAGCCTTTCCTATTCTATCTGAATCCCACCCCATGATATTGTGATTTATAATAAGAAATACCTATTTGGTCTTCGTTCCATTTCTGGCACAGAGCTCCTAAAATTCTTGGAATTTCCTAAGTGATGAGACCCATAAGAATGTCTTTTTTTACGTTAATGAGGTGACTTTTGGACCACACCTAAGGATGGGGGCTGGTTGCCAGGAGAACCAACATTGTCATTTGAGGGTTGCAATGTTCAGTCCACACCCTGACCTCTGGGGAGGGGGAGGGACTGGAGGTTGAATCAATCGCCAATGGCTAATGATTTAATCAGTCATGCCTATGTAATAAAGCCTCCATAAGAACTCAAAAGGACACAGTTCTGAGAGCCAGGTTGGGGAACACATGGAGATCTGGGGAGAGTGGTATGCCTGGAGAGAGCATGGAAACTCCTCACACTTTCCCCACACCTTGCCCTGTGCATCTCTTCCATCTGTCTGTTCCTGAGTTATAGCCTTTCATAATAAACTGGTGATCTAGAAAGAAAAATGTTTCTCTGAGTTCTGTGAGCTGCTCTAGCCAATTAATCGAGCCCAAGGAGGGGGTCATTGAAACCTCTTGCCTGTGGCCGGTGGATCAGAAGCATAGGTGACAACCTGGACTTGTGACTGGCCTCAGAGGGGGTGGAAGTGGGTGGGAGTGTGTGTGCGGGTGTAGTCTTGTGAGACCAAACCTTTAACCTGTGGAGTCTGATGCTCTCTCGAGGTAGCAGTGTCAGAATTGAGCTGAATTGTAGGACACCCTGCTGGTGTTGCAGAGAATTGCTTGGTGGTGTCGGGGGACCCAGCCCCCATACAAACATTGCAAATTGTGCTCAGAACTCTTTTACACCCACATCTTACATTTCCTGGGCACAGACCCAAAGTATCAATGGCCACAATTATGAGCATAACTTCCAGCAGCACTTCCATTTATTTGCCACCTCTATCCAGTCCCAGTGCAGACCCCTGCAGCCCTGTGCAGCGACCCCCCCCCACCCCTCCCCTCCACTCCCCCCTTTCCTGTTACAGTGCCGTATATTCACACAGGATCTAATGAATGAGATCAATGTCCTATTTAATCTTTGGATCATTTTCAGTGCCCAGGACAAGGCTTTGCAAAAATTTGGAGCACAATAAATGCATGTTCCATGGAACCGAAACTTGTGCCTTATTTCCTTGTGTTTTTTTATTCTAAAATTATATTTATGCAGTCCTTGATTTTAAACTTTTCTCTTAATGACCACCTTTGGGGGATTAGGGCCTGAAATGGGCAGCAGGGCAAATCTATGATGTTCAATTTATGACTGGAGGAGCGGAATTCTTTGGGGAATTCATCTCTATGAGTTTGTGAAATGGGGAAAGAAGGTAAAGCTTTACAGATAAAGTTCTCAGGACCCAGAGAGGAGCTAAAGAGTAGTATTGGGGGCATCGCAGGTCTAAGGTGAAGTTATTTCCTGGCAGATTCTTCTGGGGGGTTGGGCTTCATGACTACCATTGCTCAGTGCTTTGGGGCTACTTAGTCTTTGTAGGCATCTCTGATCTCACCTTCTGCTCCTGGGCCTGTACAGCAGTCTTCAACTCTTCTGAGCAGGTGCTAACTGCAGGGCACCTGTTGGAAATAGCTGGAAAGAGCTCATGTTCATTCAGTCATAGGTCCATACACAGAAATCTGTCGCATTTCTATACACCAACAATGAAAGATCAGAAAGGGAAATTAAGGAAACCATCCCATTTACCATTGCATCAAAAAGAATAAAATAGCTAGGAATAAACCTACCTAAAGAGGCAAAAGATCTATACTCTGAAAATTTAAGATGCTGATGAAAGAAACTGAAGGTGACAAAAAGAGATGGAAAGATACATCACGTTCTTGGGTTGGAAGAATCAATATTGTCAGATGACTATACTACCCAAGGCAATCTACAGATTCAATGCAATCCTTTTCAAATTACCAATGGCATTTTTCACAGAACTAAAACAAAAAATTTCAAAATTTGTATGGAGACACAAAAGACCCCGAATAGCAAAAGCAATCTTGTGAAAGAAAATCAGAGCTGGAGGAATCAGGCCTCCTGACTTCAGACTATACTATAAAGCTACAGTGATCAAAACAGTATGGTACTGACACAAAAACAGACTTATAGATCAATGGAGTGGATAGAAAGCCCAGAAATAAATCTACGCACCTGTGGTCAATTAATGTATGACAAAGAGGGCAAGAGTATACAATGGAGAAAAGACAGTCTCTTCATTAAGTGGGTACTGGGAAAACTGGACAGCTACATGTAAAAGAATGAAATTAGAACACTCTCTAACATGATACACATTCAGTCATAGGTCCAACTGTCTATTAAGCACACACCTTATACAAGGCACCGCTCTGGGCACAGAGAGGAACAAGATTCATTTCCTATAATCAGGAGTTGAGTGACGAATAGAGGGTCAAGACAAGCACAATTAACTATCATCCAAAGCAGAATGGACCTCCAATAAAAGAGGCATAAAAGCTGTTTTGAGGATTCAAGGGAAGAAGAAATCACCCACTTTTTCAAGTAGCAGGAAAGGCTTTATGGAAGGTGGGGAAGGAGAGCTAGGCTTTTGCTTAGATACTCAGGGCCTCTAAATCATAATCCCTGTTCTCCAGTAGCTCCCAAACCAGTTGGGATGAACATCATACATACAGTGGCTCCAATTCAAGACCATACATGTTAAGATCAGTATGAAAGAGTCATAGAAAAGCTAGAGATTATTTCCTATTAGTGTAACCACGAAATACTTTATGGAAGGGTGGACTTGGGCCCCAAAAGGTAGAAAGGTTTTATTAAAATGCATATTTTGGACAAAAAGCAATTAAATGCTCTAGAAAATTTGGAAAACCCAGCAAAGTATAAAGAATAAAATAGAAATCATCTATAGACCCACTACCTACAGAAGAATACATTGCCAGACATACAATATGCTTAATAAATATTTGCAATATGAATAAATATCATTACAATTTATTATCTCTATTTTTTCCTCATGCATATTTTTATTACATACATAATTTTGGAAAATGCTTTTTTAAAACATATTTATAATATGCAAATTTATATCAGTAAAATTATTTAAAAACACATTTTTAAACAGCTGAAGAATATTCCATTAATTGATACATCATTTATGCAGCCAATTTTCCAAGAGTTCACATTTAGATTGTTTCTAAATTTCCAATTATTATAAATTAAACTTCAGTGAAATTGTTAAACACACACCTTTGAACACACCTCTGTATTCTCAGCATAGATTCCTGTAAGTGGCATTATCCCATCAAGGTGTATTAATATTTCTGGGGCTCTCAAGAGACTAAAACATTGCACAATTACTTTCTAGAAAGGTTGTAACAGTTTACATTCCCATTAGCAATGTGTGCCATAAGACACACACCCTCACCAGCAGTATCATTTTAAAATATTTGCTAATCTGATAAGGAGAAAATAGTAACTCATTGTTTTTAAATTTTGTATTTATTTGATCACTAGTGATGTGGAACATTTTAAATATGCTCCCTTCCATGAATATTTCCTTTATGTTGCCAGTTCATATTTTTACATCAAGTGTTGTAAGTGAAATAGTTTGGTTGGGGGGAACTTGGAAAGACTCTTCTGTTCTCTCAGCCAGTCTTGGTGCTCTCATGGCTTTCTTTGTGTGAGCATCCTGCCGTGGTAAGTGTGATCTTATTTTTTAAAGATACAGTCTCATTCCTTCATTTTCCTCTCTCTCCCCCTCCCTCTCCCACACACAGCACAGCCAGCTACATACTTCATCTGGTGCGCAAAAAAACTGGTCTGTTGCAACGCTGGAGAAAAAATTGATGGCATCAGAATTACTGAGACAAAGTATCCAGATTGTCAAGGGCCATTTAGTCACAGTGACTCTTTTTTAAGTGCTGATTTCAGAGCGTGACCAACCTGCTCTTATGCCCTAAGATTAGCCTCCACAGTGCTCCCTCCTGACTCCCTCAGTTCCAACTGCACTGCACTTTCCTGCTTCCTGGTGCCCACTCCTGCTGAGCCTGGCGTGGCCTTGTCTACATCTTCCCCAGTCCACAGCCTGCCTGTCCCTGATTATGATGCTCAAATGGTGGCCCTTGGAGGAGGATAATCTTTTCCTCTGAATCCCATAGCATAGCACGGTGTCTTTTAAAGAATCTTTAGCCTTCCAGGTATTCTGGTTCTTTGTGCATGCAATCATCTCCTTCATTACTTTATATAAACTCCTGGAGGCATCTACTTGAGTAGGGTCTATGTCTTCTTTATGTCTGGAATCCCATAGTACAGTTAGCAGAAATCCAAAAATGTTTTACATATTAAAAAATTAAATGCCATTTAACAGAAACACTAGGGGGGAAAAACAGACCTACTTTGAAAGGGAAAACAAAGCTTAATTTTTCTTTTTAGGCTGCGCAGCACGTGGGGTTTAGTTCCCCAACCAGGGATCCAACCCACACCCCTGTATTGGAAGCACAAAGTCTTAACCACTGGACTGCCAGGGAAGTCCCAACAAAGCTTAATTTTAATTGTAGTGACTCTGGTAATGTTATGGACTGAGTTGTGCCCTCCCTCAAATTCATATGTTGAAGCACTTACCCCATTTATTTCAGGGATATTTGGAGACAGGGCCTTTAGGGAAATAATTAAGGTTAAATGAGGTCGTAAGGTGTGGCCCTAATCCAATAGGATTAGTGTCCTTATAAGAAGAGGAAGGGACACCAGAGATTTCTCTGTCTCCACATGCAGAGTGAAAAGACCATGTGAGGACACAGTGAGAAGGCTGCTAGCTGCTAACCAGGAAGAGGGCTCACATCAGAACCCACCCATGTGGGCACCTTGATCTTGAACTTCCAGCCACCAGAACTGTGAGAAAATACATTTCTGTTGTTTAAGCTACCCAGTCTACAGTGTTTTGTGATGTCACCCTGAGCAGACTAACACAGTGGTGAGATATTTGGTAGAAATGGAAGAAAGTCAGTCTAAATAAAGGAATATTAATAACTTAATCAAAGAACTTGCAGAATCTCACGTTGAGACTTTGGCAGGGGGTGGGGGTAGAAACTAAAGGAAGAATTGGGAAACATGGCTCCTTTTGTCTTGTCATGAAAGGTCCTCATCCTGCAGCCACTTCAGTCCTCTGTGGCAGAGGAATAAAAACTGATAAAAATTACAACTGGAGTCCAGGAACTAAGAAATTGAATGGGGCTAAATAATTAATTTTAGATCAAATATAAAGTCAGCAGAGGGAAATAAGCACTAAAATAATATTTTAAAACAATTGGGAAATTGATAAGGAAGTTGCAACTGGCTTCCATTAGAGTAAGAGCATACTTTCTTATAATGTTTTCTTGAAATGATGATATATTGATCTTCTTGGGCTGATCCATTAGCCATGGAAAGATGTACCTGAGTCTTTAGGGACATTACTGAATAGAGGCATCAGGCCATATCACAGAACCCAGTACCTCAAAACCAAATATTAAGGAAGAACACATTAGAAAGCAAAGACAGAAAGAGAACAACTCTCTCTGGGGTCATAATCATTGCTCTCAAGTCCTTGCCAAAAACTCACTCATCATAACTCTGACTATTTTAAATTTGTGTCATACTTTTGAAGTTTCAAAGAAAAAAACCTTTCTTGGACAAAACCAAAACTATAGAAACAGGCAAAGGACTTTTTTAGAACTGTATTTCTTAGGAATATTGTGGTTTAATGTCTATTCAATTTTCATATTAGAGATGAGAAAAAAGGGAATCAAGAAACTGTTTCTTGTAAAATCTCCTTTTATCCAACATGTGGAGAAAACATGGTGATGACTGAGTCATTTTCTTATTCTTTACAATGGATTCCAATGTATTCTATCCCTAACTTCCAAAAGGTTATATTTAATAGTTTTTTTTAAAATTAATTAATTTATTTGGCTGCGACGGGTCTTAATTGTGGCATGCAGAATCTTTCGTTGCGGTGCTCGGGCTTCTCTCTAGTTGTGGTGCACGGGCTCTAGAGTGCACGGGCTCCGTAGTTGTGGTGCATAGGCTTCAGTAGTTGTGGCTCACGGGCTCTAGAGCACAGGCTTAGTTGCCCCGTGGCATGTGTGATCTTAGTTCCCTGACCAGGGATCAAACCTGTGTCCCCTGCATTGGCAGACGGATTCTTAACCATTGGACCACCAGGGAAGTCCCTGATAGATTTTTTTTTTAATAAATTTTAATTTCTAAATTTTTAGAATTGCAGCACAGTTGATTTACAAAGTTGTCTTAGTTTCAGGTGTACAGCAAAGTGATACAGTTATACATATATATATTCTTTTTCAGATTCTCTTCCATTATAGGTTATTAAAAGAGATTGAATATAGTTCCCTGTGCTATACAATAGGTCCTTGTTGTTTACCTATTTTACACATAGTAGTGTGTAAATAAACTTTTATTAAGTATAAATTACAAACAGAAAAGTGCATAAGTTCTAAGGCAATAGCTTGATGAATTATCACAAGGATAATTCATCCTTGTGATAACAGGGTAAACACCATCCAGGTCAAGAAACAGAACATTACCAGCACCTCAGATGCTCCCACTGAAATGTAGTTTTGAGGCAGACATATATTTTATTTTCATAAAAATAATATCATTAATGATAGTAAATGCCCGGATTAACTGACAAAATCCAAAAGGTTTATGGACATGTTGCCCAGGGGCTCACCCAACTTTTTAGATTCCTTAATCAAGTGCATAGCACTCACGGGAATACAAATTAGCATAAGTATCCAGTGTTCCTGGAAAATAATTTTGTGATATATGTCCAGATCCTTAAAAATATTTCTATCCTCTGCCCTATTAATTCCAGCTGCAGAATCTTTCCTGAAGCAGTATCAGAGGTGTGGTCACAGACCGATGTCTAGACAGCATCATAAGACCAACAGCTTTGAGATAACCTCTGCCACCTCCTAATTGTGCAACCTGGGACAAAATATTTAACCAACTGCTCTGGCCTCATTTTTCTCATTGGTTAAACAGTACTAATAGTAGTCACAAAGATTAAGTTAGTTACGATGCATAAAGAACTTGAAACAGTGCCTGTCACCGTTAGCAGTTCAATAAATGTTAAGAATTATTAGCTAATATTACAGAAACATTCATCATTATATTATCAATAATAGGAAAAAATTTTGAAAGAAGTTAAATAACCAGAAATAGGGGCCTGAATACATACACTCTTCTGTATACATACGAAAGAATATAATGCATCCCTGGGGGTATCGCATATTGGTTAAAAATGCAGCTTCCGGAGCCAGAATGCCAGCCTGCCCCTGACCAGCTGTGCAAACTTGGACAATTTTCTTAACTCTCCGGGGCTCAGTTTCCTCACCTGAAAATAGAGAATGATAATAACTACCTTGGAGGGGTAACTGGTTCATATACACAAAGCACTTAGAACAGTCCCTGGCATACAGTTGGTGCTTAATCAGTGTTAGTCCCTCCATTTTAAGTGCTGGAGCCTGATGGCTCTGTGATCTACCACACGCAGAAAGCTCCCCAGTCCAGGGCTGGGCAAGTACGTGCCTGGGAATTGGAGGAGATCAGAACAAAACCTAAGTTCCCTTGGCGTTAATAGAAGGAATTAGAGACACAAGCCTCGGCCTGGGGGCTACGAGCTGGAAAGAGTAGTTCCACGGGCTGCACCAGTACGGATTGCTCTGATTCAAAGGAAAAACGAAAGGCCCCCAAACAAAAACTCCCACCGCAGTAACAAACAAGCCTTGGCGAGAGGAAGGAGCTGGAAGCTTTTCCTCCTCTCCAGCCCCGCCCCACTCCGCCTCTTTTCTTCTCCCTGCCTGCTGCCCCCAACCCCTTCTCAGGCTTTTCAAAGACTAAAGAACAAAAATGGAGGAGAAGGGAGATTTACAACCACTTGGGGGAGGAGATCTGCAGTATCAGCTTCCACAGAAAGAACTGGGAGCTGCTCCGATGGGACTCCCTTCCCCACCCGGATCCTAAAGCCCTCACAGGGGTGTGGATACAAGGACGTGTTTCCACCCTAAAGGAGCAGGTTTACAACCAGCCTTGGAAACCCGGAAGGTATTGAGACGTTTCTCTGACCCAGTGACTCCAATTCCCGGAAAGGACAAGGAGCAGCGGTCGCCAAGCCCTCCTTCCACCCGACCCGATTCCGCCCTGAGCCCAGGTCCCCTCCCTAGCAGCAGCTCCCCTCCCCCGAGGACCCTGCCCCTCGTAATGCGCCCCAGGTCTGTGTGCAGACGGCAGCTGGGGAGCCCCGGTCGGCAAGGAGGCCCGTGTTCCCTGAATACCCCGGACAGCGATGGGGGATGCTGGGCGGCTGCCAGGGACCCCTCCCACCCGCCAGCGACAGCGCAGACAATGCCACCCCTGCTTCAGTGCCTGAGCTGAGTGTGGGAAGAAAGCTGCTTTTCTCAGGCCGTGTCACTGCCTTTCCTTGTCACAGTTCCAGCAAGGCCTCTGGGGCTTGTAGGGTCACTGCTATAGGGGTCTTTCCATTTTCTTTTCCTAATAGACTGGCATTAATTAATATTTATGCTGCGCCCCCAGTGTGCCCAGATCACAGAGAGTATCCAGAAGACACAATAGCTAGCCTCCCTGAGGGTATACTGAAATGGGCCACATTTCTGAGAAATCACCGATGGCTGCTGTTTTCTTGTTTAAAATGCTCTTAAGATAATAGAATCATCCAGTGAGGAGCACAGGTCAGGAATCCTGTATCCTAAGAGTCCTGGTTTTTGTCGCTTGGTTCCCAGTGCAAGAACCTGTGTGTCAGTGACATAGCAAAGAGACTCGGCTCTCCTGGGCAGTCCTGGAAATGCAGTGATGGTCCAGGTGCCCGCCGAGTGCTTGAGGACCATGGAAGGAGTTGGCCTTGCAGATTTCACAGGGCTTTTGCACTAAGAGGTTCCTCAGAAAGATTCTGCTTAAAGCTCCTGCAGTTAAAGTGAAATCACCCAGTGTTGCAACTAGGAAACTATATGGACTTGAAACTACCTTGGAAAACACGTGAGTGCTCTTTATGGTACATAGTTCTGAGGCCAGGTTACAGCTTCAAAGTTCAGCGTGAACTCTGTTTTACCCTTGTGGGCAGAGTGGGAGAAGTCGGAGAGGGGAAAATGCACCCAATGAGAACTCTGTCTTTGGAGGGTCCCTGATGGGATCTCAGTGAAGATAGGCTTAGCTCCCTAACACACTGAAGAACACACATTGGACACGGTCTGCCCTGACCAGGTCTGTACCGAGGCTTTGAGGATGCTATAGACTTAAATACCTTCCTCCTACACAACCATTAAGGATGGACAGCATTTGCCAAGTTAGTTCCAGAGACCGGTGTCAAGAAGCATATCTGGTGTTTGTAAAGTCAGAGGTTGGCCCTTTGGCTCCTTGCGGTTTCTATATAGTCAACCGGTTGAGGAATTTCACTGAAGTTCTATTTTGCACAACAGCTGCAAAACATTAAGTGTGCCGTTCCCTCAGTGTTGACTCATCAGGTATGGTACTAGAAAGCAAGGGCCAAGAGTGGGCAAACACACCTGGTAGTTAAAGACCTACATACCAGGAAATGCTCTCCTTGAAAGGCTGAACAGGACTGCAGGTGTGATAAGGGATCGTGTTCCCAGCAGGTTTGGCTTGAGGTGAGATGATGCTTATCTAAATGGCTCCCAGGGGCCCCCTAGGGGATGAAATCCCTGTCTATGGTTCTGATCTGCTTTCCATCTTTCTTGATGGGTCCTTTTAACATCCAGGATGACCAAATTGCATGCTTATTATCATTAATTGCATGTGAGTGGCGGTGTGAGTGTGTCTCACTTGACAATTTAAGTAGACAGAGAATACGTGAAATGCAAGGGATTATAAATGTAAATCAAATTGGGGTTCCATTGCTCTAGGTAGGGAGGCCTTGGGAGAGCCAAGGTCACCGGGCTCTCTGTCTCTTAGCCATCTGCAGGGCTAACCTTTGTAAACTCACACGTGTCAGTCTGTGGTATGGATGTTTTTCAGGCCACTTGTCTAGCCCCAGATTTGCTTACAACTCAATCAATTCCTTGCTTTGCAGGTTCTTGCTTGTGTAGCTTACAGAACATTTCAAGGTTCCCCGCTTGGAACCCTCTACAGCATCATCTAGAAACCTCAATCAGAATGGATGAGACGGTTCATCTGAGAGGGAAAAGGAATGATTCCATGCCAAACGCTATGGAGGGATGTCTACATGTTCTGTCATCTCAATCCTCATAACAGCCCAGTGAGTTGGACATTATTACTCCCATTTTCAGGTGAGGCAAATGAGAACTGGAGGGGTTCAGTAACTCGACAAAGTCTCCAGTAGTCACTGGAAACCAGAAGACCTGGGATTCAAGTTCAGCTCTGTTTGAGCTATGTTCTGGTCTTGGTGCATCCTACTTTTTACAAAATTTATTATGAAAAATTTAAACAAAAACAAAAGTAGATGATGGAGGACTTCCCTGGTGGCACAGTGGTTAAGAATCCACCTGCCAATGAAGGAGACACGGGTTCAAGCCCTGGTCCGGGAAGATCCCACATGCCGCGGAACAACAAAGCCTGTGCACCACAACTACTGAGCCTGCGCTCTGGAGCCCGTATGCCACAACTACCGAAGCCCACGCACCTAGAGCCTGTGCTCTGCAACAAGAGAAGCCACCGCAGTGAGAAGCCCGTGCACTGCAACGAAGAGTAGTCCCCGCTCGCCGTAACTAGAGAAAGCCTGCGTGCAGCAACAAAGACCCAGTGCAGCCAAAGATAAATAAATTAATAAATAAACAAATAAATAAATAAATTTATATTGAAAAAAAAGTAGATGACGGATCCCTAAACATCTACTACCCTGATAAAACAGGTGTCAAGATCTTGCCACTTTGCTTCATCATTATGGAACAATTTTCTTTGGCTTCATTTTCTGTCAGTTTCATCTCAGCCAGAATCACTCGTTCACTCACATGCTAGGTTTCAACCACACTAAACGAGCAGTTTAGTTGTTCCCTGAATACTGCCTCCTGCCTCTGGACCCTTTGGCTCAGTGGTTTCCAGCCCTGGTACACAGATGTTCACAAGACCCACCACTGACCGACCACATCAGAGACGTCTAGCACTAGTCACCCTTCCCTCCATGTCCATTTGACCCACTCCTCCTCCGTCTTCAAGACTCCCTTCTGGAATCCTCTCTCTCTCCACGAAGCCTTCACTGATATCCCCAATCTGGCTAAGGGTACTCCCTCCCACCCTCCCACTGCGCCTCGTATGTATTTCTATCAAAACTCTGCCCTGGTGGTTCTCCAACAGACTGTGAATTCTTCCAGGGCCGACACCATGCTTCTGAGCTCTATGTCCCCAGGGACTTGCACATAATAACTAGGGATCCGTAAATGTCTGAGCGAGGAAGGGAGGAAGAGGAAGAGAGCAGCAGGAGAGAAAAGGAAAGAATGTGAAGCCATCCTGGTTCCTAACCCTGCCGGCCTTGGGATGTGAGGAGCCCCTAGCATCTCTTCGATAAGCGTTTGGCACAAGAGTTGCCTCCATTGCAGGACGCAGTGTGGGTCTTAAAACAGTCAGCTGGTGGGCAGAGAGAATAAGAAGAAAAATGACGGTCCATCCGCTCGCCCCTGCTGATCGCCCAGCAACAGCACACCTCCTCCCTCGCTTCGTGTGGCCCTCTGCCCTGGGAGAGGTGTCTACTCCGCCACAGGGGGCATCCAGGGTCATGAAATCAGGCACCGATGAACAGCCCTCTGCCCTCGCTCACTGACATGCCCAGGAGCGCTGGCAAAACCCATTTCAGGGCTCAGCCCCACCTCTCACGTGATGTCCTCTGGCTCCACGGGCTTCTCTCTTGGCTAGTCAAGGACAAATGCTCTAATCGCCCGGGGCTTTCCGTCATTCCTGAGCCCCACTGCAGCCGGCCTTAGTACCCTCTGAGCACTTTTATGGGGCAATAAAACTTCACAGCCTGCAGCTCTAAACCGTTCCCAAATTTCTGAATAGAACTATTTATGGCAAACAAGACTACTACGGTTTGCCCTTTGAAAACACCAGCAGATCTTAGACCCTTTCAAAGCGGGTTGGCTGAGTTACACGGGCTAACAGCTGGCTTACAGAAACCCCACAGTGGCAAAGCTAAACTCCCGTCTGTGAACAGCTAAGTTAGAAAATAAAACAGGCTTTGAGTCTCACAGCATCACCGAAGTAGCCCTACGCTTTGCCTCTTCCGTGTTGCTTTGGGGTCAAACCCGCTTGCTTGCATCTCTCCCCAATTTTTTCCTTCCCTGATCCTTTCTTGGCAGTGTTGACAGAGATCCCTATGAGCTTCGCCTGCAAATCCAGAGAACCAATCTCTTCCTTCCGTCTTTAGCAGGCAGAAAATTAAAACCAGGAAAAAGCTAGCAATTCAATCACAACTTGTTTCTCCAAAACAGTGCTCAGGATCAACCAGCCAGCCCAGAAAAAGCATCACCACACACTTAGAAGCGCCCTTACCGGTGTTCCATATCAGCCACTCCAGTGCATCAGAGACGGGCCCCAGCCTCCTCAGATGTGGGGACTCAGCTCTCTGCAGCCCACAGACAATCGGGTCCATTATAGTCATCAGGCTGCCCAGTTAAAGGGTGGCCCTTACAAAAATATAAACAGCTTGTCAGCACAAGCCAAGGGGGCGGGGCTGCAGCCTCAGGGGACAATGGGAACCAATGATCAGCCTCTTTGGGATCTGTTAGCTTAAGATATTGTGTTTCATTTTGAAGAAGGGGAGACAGAGAGCGAACACTGGAAGGCCCAGCGCAGCAGCATGACAGGGGTCCAAGTTGAAAAGTTTAATCACCGCTTGCAGAGCATTTTCAAGGAGGAGTTTGTGTGCCTCTCACATAATAATATATATTTTTAGAACTCACAGACATTTGTGTTGCACTAGCCATCTCTGGCCTCCTGGGGATAAAAAATGTAGTATTCGTTGGGGTAGAATGGAATTTTTCAATCAAAGAACAAAGGAAAGGAACAAAGTCCAAGGACAATGCTTTCATGACCCACTTATTTTGTTGAATATAATATCCGATGAGACGTACTCACTATACCTACAGAGAAAATGCTTGATTTGATACGTTTGTCTTCAGAACCCAGAGAAGTGGGCTTATTTTATTCCCCAAATATAAATACCTCACATTTTTTAAAAAAATGCTCACTTAATCTGATCATACTTACGCACATGAAACAGAAGTTAGTTCCATGTATTTGGGAGAAGGCAGATACACTGGCTGTTGTCTCTCTTCTGAGCTTAACTAAATTCTGCTTGTAAAGCTACTAGATCAGCTTAACCTTTCAATACCCTATGACAATAACCAAGAACCAGAAAATAAACTGTGGCTTTTCTTTCCCTGTATATATTTCTAAATAATACACTGAGGTAAAAATAAAGTTAAGATCCATTTGGCTGATTTGTGGTATCAGGTAAATTATAGGCAAACAAACTTTGAGAAAAATACAGTCATTGCAATTTGGAAGAGTCTCCTTATTTATAAAGGGAAGCACAGTAGCTATCAAAATTAACTAGCATAGAAACAGAAAAATGTTGAAATACTGGGTTGGCCAAAAAGTTCATTTTGGTTTTTCCATAAGATATTATGGAAAAACCTGAATGAACGTTTTAGCCAACCCAGTATAATCATTTCCACAAATTTTGTATCAAGCCTTCTGACTTTGATTTTAAAAATAATAATTCAAAGACACTGTCCTTTCTGATCTATGGTAATTTTAAAATATTTATGATTCTGCCACTGATGTTTAATTTGTATTGAAGCGAGATTCCTCTAGTAGCTTCTCTAAACAGTGCTTGAGGTGGCTTCTGGCCCTTCTATTCTTCCATTGATTCCAAAGGAGCTGTTACATCTGTACTTGCAAGGCTCTGGATTTTAAAGTAAAGGTTACCTTCTGGAAAAGGTCTAGTTTTCCTTGAAAGCATTAAGTCCCTGTCATACAAAAAGCTTCAGGACACCAAAAGCATGAACAAGAGAAAAAAACAGATAAATTGGACTTCATCAAAATTAAAAGCTTTTGTGTATCAAAGTCCATTGTCAAGAAAGTGAAAAGACAACCTACAGAACAGGAGAAGTATGTGCAAATCATATATCTCATATGGGTCTAGTATGCAGAATATACAATGAACACTTACAATTCAACAACAAAAAGACAAATAACCCAATTTAAAAATGGGCAAAGTTCTTGTAGAGAAATTTCTCCAAAAATGATATACAAATGGCCAACAAGCACACGAAAAGATGCTCAACATCATTAGTCATTAGGGAAATTCAAATCAAAACAATGAAGTAGCACTTCACAACTATTAGGATGGCTATTAAAAAAAATAAGTGTTGAGGAGGATAAGGAGAAACTGGAATCTTTGTACAGTACATTGCTAGTGGGAATGTAAAATGGCACAGCTACTGTGGAAAACAGTCCTTCAAAAAGTCAAACATAGAACTACCATGTGACCCAGCAATTCCACTCCTGGGTGTGTAGCCAAAAGAACTGAAAACAGGTACTCAAACAAATACATGTATACTTGTGTTCATAGCAACATTATTCACAGAGAGCCAAAAGGTAGAAATATTCTAAAAGCCCATCAAAAGATTAATGGACAAATTGTGGTATATACATACAATGGAATAGTGTTCAGCCATAAAAAGGAATGAAGTACTGATAAATGAAGTACTGATAAATGAAGTACTGATACTTCAAAGAAATGAAGTACTGATACTACAATATGGATGACCCTCAAAAACATTATAGTAAATGAAGGAAGCCAGACACAAAAGGTCACATATTGTACGATTCCATTTATGTGAAATATCCAGAACAGGTAAGTCCATAGAGACAGAACGCACATTGGTGGTTGCCAGGGACTAGAGGGAGCAGGGAAGGGGGAGAAACTGCTTAATGGATGCAGAGTTTATTTTAGAACTAGATAGAGGTGGTGGTAGCATAACTGCGGATGTACTATATGCCATCGAATTGTTCACTTTAAAATGGTTAATTTTATGTTTTATCTTACTTTTTATAGCTTCACTATCTTCTGGATTCAACAGGAGCCTTCCTTGAAAGGTCATCCCATGAGTATACAGAAAATTTTTTTTTTAATTTTAGAATTTCATTTATTTTTTTATACAGCAGGTTCTTATTAGTTATTCATTTTATACATATTAGTGTATACATGTAAATCCCAATCTCCCAATTCATCACACCATCACCCACCCTTGCCACTTTCCCCCCTTGGTGTCCATACGCTTGTTCTCTACATCTGTGTCTCTATTTCTGCCCTGCAAACTGGTTCACCTGTACCATTTTTCTAGGTTCCACATATATGCGTTAATATACAATATTTGTTTTTCTCTTTCTGACTTACTTCACTCTGTATGACAGTCTCTAGATCCATCCACGTCTCTACAAATGACCCAATTTCATTCCTTTTTATGACTGAGTAATATTGCATTGTACATATGTGCCACATCTTCTTTATCCATTCATCTGTCAATGGCCATTTAGGTTGCTTCCATGACCTGGCTATTGTAAACAGTGCTGCAATGAACATTGGGGTGCATGTGTCTTTTTGAATTATGGTTTTCTCTGGGTATATGCCCAGTAGTGGGATTGCTGGGTCATATGGTAATTCTATTTTTAGTTTTTTAAGAAACCTCCGTACTGTTCTCCATAGTGGCTGTATCAATTTACATTCCCACCGACAGTGCAAGAGGGTTCCCTTTTCTCCACACCCTCTCCAACATTTGTTGTTTGTAGATATTCTGATGATGCCCATACTAACTGGTGTGAGATGATACCTCATTGTAGTTTGATTTGCATTTCTCTAATAATTAGTGATGTTGAGCAGCTTTTCATGTGCTTCGTGGCCATCTGTATGTCTTCTTTGGAGAAATGTCTATTTAGGTCTTCTGCCCATTTTTGGATTGGGTTGTTTGTTTCTTTAATATTGAGCTGCATGAGCTGTTTATATATTTTGGAGATTAATCCTTTGTCCACTGATTCGTTTGCAAATATTTTCTCCCGTTCTGAGGGTTGTCTTTTCATCTTGTTTGTAGTTTCCTTTGCTTTGCAAAGGCTTTTAAGTTTCATTAGGTCCCATTTGTTTATTTTTTTTTTAATTTCCATTACTCTAGGAGGTAGAACAAAAAAGATCTTGCTGTAATTTATGTCAAAAAGTGTTCTTCCTATGTTTTCCTCTAAGAGTTTTATAGTGTCCGGTCTTACATTTAGGTCGCTAATCCATTTCGAGTTTATTTTTGTGTATGATGTTAGGGAGTGTTCTAATTTCAATCTTTTACATGTAGCTGTCCAGTTTTCCCAGCACCACTTATTGAAGAGGCTGTCTTTTCTCCATTGTATATCCTTGCCTCCTTTGTTATAGATTAGTTGACCATAGGTGTGTGGGTTTATCTCTGGGCTTTCTATCGTGTTCCATTGATCTATATTTCTGTTTTTGTGCCAGTACCATACTGTCTTGATTACTGTAGCTTTGTAATATAGTCTGAAGTCAGGGAGTCTGATTCCTCCAGCTCTGTTTTTTTCCCTCAAGACTGCTTTGGCTATTCAGGGTCTTTTGTGTCTCCATACAAATTTTAAGATTTTTTGTTCTAGTTCTGTAAAAAATGTCATTAGTAATTTGATAGGGATTGCATTGAATCTGTAGATTGCTTTGGGTAGTATAGTCGTTTTCACAATATTGATTCTTCCAATCCAAGAACATGGTATATCTCTCCATCTGTTTGTATCATCTTTAATTTCTTTCATCAGTGTCTTACGGTTTTCTGCATACAGGTCTTTTGTCTCCCTGGGTAGGTTTATTCCTAGGTATTTTATTCTTTTTGTTGTAATGGTAAATGGGAGTGTTTCCTTAATTTTTTTTTCAGATTTTTAGTCATTAGTGTATAAGAATGCAAGAGATTTCTGTGCATTAATTTTGTATCCTACAACTTTACCAAATTCATTGATTAGCTCTAGTAGTTTTCTGGTGGCATCTTTAGGATTTTCTATGTATAGTATCATGTCATCTGCAAACAGTGACAGTTTTACTTCTTCTTTTCCAATTTGTATTCCTTTTATTTCTTTTTCTTCTCTGATTGCCATGGCTAGGACTTCCAAAACTATGTTGAATAATAGTGGCGAGAGTGGACATCCTTGTCTTGTTCCTGATCTTAGAGGAAATGCTTTCAGTTTTTCACCACTGAGAATGATGTTTGCTGTGGGTTTGTCGTATATGGCCTTTATTATGTTGAGGTAGGTTCCCTCTATGCCCACTTTCTGGAGAGTTTTTATCATAAATGGGTGTTGAATTTTGTCAAAAGCTTTTTCAGCATCTATTGAGGTGATCATATGGTTTTTCTCCTTCCATTTGTTAATATGGTGTATCACACTGATTGATTTGTGTATATTGAAGAATCCTTGCGTCCCTGGGATAAATCCCACTTGATCATGGTGTATGATCCTTTTAATGTGTTGTTGGATTTTGTTTGCTAGTATTTTGTTGAGGATTTTTGCATCTATATTCATCAGTGATATTGGTCTGTAATTTTCTTTTTTTGTAGTATCTTTGTCTGGTTTTGGTATCAGGGTGATGGTGGCCTCTAAGAATGGTTTGGGAGAGTTCCTTCCTCTGCAATTTTTTGGAAGCATTTGAGAAGGATGGGTGTTAGCTCTTCTCTAAATGTTTGATAGAATTCATCTGTGAAGCCATCTGGTCCTGGACTTTTGTTTGTTGGAAGATTTTTAATCACAGTTTCAATTTCATTACTTGTGATTGGTGTGTTTGTATTTTCTGTTTCTTCCTGGTTCAGTCTTGGAAAGTTATACCTTTCTAAGAATTTGTCCATTTCTTCCAGGTTGTCCATTTTATTGGCATAGAGTTGCTTGTAGTAGTCTCTTAGGATGCTTTGTATTTCTGTGGTGTCTGTTGTAACTTCTCCTTTTTCATTTCTAATTTTATTGATTTGAGTTCTCTCCCTCTTTTTCTTGATGAGTCTGGTTTATCAATTTTGTTTATCTTCTCAAAGAACCAGCTTTTAGTTTTATTGATCTTTGCCATTGTTTTCTTTGTTTCTATTTCATTTATTTCTGCTCTGATCCTTATGATTTCTTTCCTTCTACTAACTTTAGGTTTTGTTTGTTCTTCTTTCTCTAGTTCCTTTAGGTGTAAAGTTACACTGTTTATTTGAGATTTTTCTTGTTTCTTCAGGTAAGCTTGTATTGCTATAAACTTCCCTCTTAGAACTGCTTTTGCTGCATCCCATAGGTTTTGGATCATTGTGTTTTCATTGTCATTTGTCTCTAGGTATTTTTTGATTTCCTCTTTGATTTCTTCAGTGATCTCTTAGTTATTTAGTAACGTATTGTTTAGCCTCCATGTGTTTGTGTTTTTTTATGTTTTTTTCCCTGTAATTGATTTCTAATCTCATAGCATTGTGGTCAGAAAAGATGCTTGATATGATTTCAATTTTCTTAAATTTACTGAGGCTTGATTTGTGACCCAAGATGTGATCTATCCTGGAGAATATTCCATGTGCACTTGAGAAGAAAGTGTAATCTGTTGTTTTTGGATGGAATGTCCTCTAAATATCAATTAAATCTATCTGGTCTATTGTGTCATTTAAAGCTTCTGTTTCCTTATTAATTTTCTGTTGGGATGATCTGTCCATTGGTGTAAGTGAGGTGTTAAAGTCCCCCACTATTATTGTGTTACTGTCGATTTCCTCTTTTATAGCTGTTAGCAGTTGCCTTATGTATTGAGGTGCTCCTATGTTGGGTGCATATATATTTATAATTGTTATATCTTCTTCTTGGATTGATCCCTTGATCATTATGTAGTGTCCTTCCCTGTCTCTTGTAACATTCTTTATTTTAAAATCTATTTTATCTGATATAAGTACTGCTACTCCAGCTTTCTTTTGATTTCATTTGCATGGAATATCTTTTTCCATCCTCTCACTTTCAGTCTGTATGTGTCCCTAGGTCTGAAGTGGGTCTCTTGTAGACAGCATATATATGGGTCTTGTTTTTGTATCCATTCAGCGAGCCTGTGTCTTTTGGTTGGAGTATTTAATCCATTCACATTTAAGGTAATTAATGATATGTATGAAAATTTTTTAAAAGAAGATTTATTCAATTCAATTTATTCATTCATTCATTATTTGTGTATTGTTCCACATCTGTTCCGCATCAAATACTGTGGGGCAGTGGGTGCCAGGAGACCCACTTGCACCCTCTCTATCAAAGGTGAGAAAGAACAGGACCATCCAACAGGGAAAGGAACATGGCAGGCAGGGTGAGAGAATTAATGTTTGATAAATGGCTGCTACTTGCTAGGTCATCTCATGTTTGATCTCATTTACTACTCGAAACCACTGGGAGCGGAGGTGGTTAGAATTACTGCTCCCATTTTTATCGAGGCAGAAACTGAGAATCAGAGAGTTTAATTACCTTCCCAAAGTCACTCAGCCCATAGTCAATGGGGCAGGTTCTTTCTCTTCCACCAGCTTCTCCTTGAGCAGAGATGTGTGAGAAATGGAATCCATTCCCAATACAGAAAGAAAAATACATAGACTTAAATTTACTAAGAAGCATTTTAAGTGTCAAAAAAAGCAGTGTGGCTCTCTTTCTAATGGGATAAAGACACAAAACCAGGGGAAAAAATAACATTGTCAAAGGCTTACTCAGAAAGTTTCATTTTCAGAAAACAACCACAGAACTTTGACGCAGAGGAATTTTCTAAGTAATCTGACCAGATACCCTAGTTTTTCTGATGGGAAATCCAATTCCCTGCAAAATTAAGTGACATGCCCAGAGTTATACAGCAAAATAGCAGCAAAACCAGGGCTCAGATTCAAGTCTGTTAACTTCTATGCCACAGACACAAAATTAAGAAACCAATCCCAGATTAATCTTTTACTGAGTAGATCTCAAATTCTCTACCTGTCCATAGAATTAGCAGACATAATTTGACTCTCTATTATAAACTCCGAGTGTAATGACCTACAGCATATATTTGATGTTCTCCGAGAGTTTACGATTTCTTTCTTCATGTAGTTTGTTAAACACCAATAAAGAAGAGAGAGATTCACAAGTTATAATTTGGGAAGGATTATCTTTGGACTCAATTGTTTTTAACACAGGTAAGCCTCTTGGAAAGCTGGAACAGAAAATGAACTGAGAACAAGGAGAAGGAGGAGGCTCTGAAAACATAGAAAGGAGACTTTGCCAGGACTTTCATCAAGAAAACACAACCACGTAGGACTGAAACTCTCTGAGCATGCTGTCCCACACACCCCTGAGGCCTGTTCTTTCCTGACCCCTGTATCCTTTGGCATTGGCCTATTGCTGTTATTAAACATAATACACAAAATAATTACAGAGGGACATATATGTTCTTTTAAAAGATGGGGAGGTGACATCACTACTTTCTAAATTTCAAACCATTAGATTATGCAATTCAGAAAATTGCCATACCCCTTTGAGAACACTCATCATCCAATTAAAATTTTACCCTTGATCCGAAACAGCTACCTCTTAGTCACCCAGTTCTTGGCAACCTGAAGCTTCAATTACCCATAAGCAGAGCTTCACCCAACCCTCCTAAGAGCTGAAGCCTCAATTAGCTGACTTAGTTCAACATCCCACAGTGCTCTTGTTATCAAGCCCCTGAGTTGCCAACATACAATGCACTATACTGAAGGAAAACTATTAAATGGTCTACTGATATATTTTTGAAAGTGATGCACACATAATACTAGATTCTCATGTTAGCAGAGCATACAGTTAATGGAATTGAGTAGTCAAAATAGAGGTCCTTTGGGTAAAATATGGATGAATGGTCAGACGCCTTAAGTCTTCTCAGAAGATTCTGGAAATTATAAACTTCTAAGGCTAAATCCTTTACTTTCTTTTTAGGGAAATATAAGTGATCAATAGGCAACATGGCTTAATAAAGAGGAGAAGCTGAAATTTAACCATCAGTGACATTGAAGGACTTTGTAGATAGAAGGAATGAGAGTTAGAATATTTTCTTAACTTGACAAAGCTTTTGATTTTGTTCTGCTTAGCTGCTCCTTAATGCATTGTCAATTATGGGTAAAAATCATTCATTCTTGGTCTGTCCACAACCTGTTAAAGAGATGAAAAGTTCTAAACACATTCCACTAAATTTTCATCATCCTCAAACACACTTGTTCTTTGCAGACGAAGCATTTATAACTAATTATGTGGATGTTCCAATGTTATTATTATATTTGACATCTTTGTACTTCTCTGAGGAAGTCAGCAATGGTAATGCTTAAAGTCAGGTTCATATGAAGATGGGCCATGAAGAGGACTCTGCTAACCACACATCAACACGAACGCACTTTTATTTTTCCAACGATGCTGGTGGATTTTCACAAGCCTCCTATAGTCTTTTGTTCTGTCCCTAAATGAGCAATGGCCCACATTTGCAAAATAATGCTTAAAGTTAGGCTGTAACCATAGAAAAGAGAGGTAAATTGACTTATATGGTGGACCAAGCAATGACCTTGGGCCCATCTGCTCACCCAGCCCATTGAGCTAAAGCATGCCAAGCTTTGACACCACAAAGGCTTTCAATTAGTTTGTAAAGATCATGAGGGGGGTTGCTGAAAACCTAGCTCAGAATTAAGCCCAGGACCCATAAGAAAAGGTCCTTCCAAGAATAATGCAGTGTTTTCACCAATAACCCATATGATGGAAGAAAATGTACCACCAATTTTGAGGAAGCTACAAGTTGAGCCACCCCTTCAGAGGTGGGAGGAGGACTTAATAATAGAGGTAAAAATATGTATACAGCATCTGCTATATGCCAGGTGCTGTTATAAGAGCATATACATGTATTAACTCGTTTAATACTCCCAACCAACCCTAGGCAGCAGGTACTCGCACTCATTTTACAGACAAGGAAACTGAAGGTTAGAGAAGTTAATGAATAGCCATCTAGGTAGAGGTAGCCAAATACCAGGAAAATAAATTCTAACAGGACTAGTTCCAGGAAGGAAAAACAAACAGCAGGAATAAGATATAAGGGGAGTTCCCTGGCGATCCAGTGGTTAGGACTCCATGCCATGGCCCTGGGTTCAATTCCTGGTTGGGGAATTAAGATCCCGCAAGCCATGTGGCACGAGCCAAAAAAAAAAAGAAAGAAGATATAGAGGTATAACCAGCTAAGGATAGTAAGGAATAAAAATACCTAGGGGCCCTGCATTAGTTTGCTAGGGCTGCCGTAACATATTACTGTAAGTGTAAAACAACAAAAATTTATTGTTTTACAGTTCTGGAGGCCAGAAGTCCAAAATCAAGGTGTTGGCAGGGTTGGTTCCTTCTGGAGCTCTGGTGAGACTCTGTTCCATGCCTCTCTTGTACCTTGTGGTGGGTGCCAGCAGCTCTTGGCTTACAGCTGCATCACTCCAATCTCTGCCTCTGTCTTCACATGGCCTTCCCCTCAGCGTGTCTGTGTCTTCTCCTGTGATGTTGCTTTAAGACCACTCGTCATTGGACTTAGGGTAGGCCCTAATCCAGGGTGATCTCATTTTGAGATCCTTACCTTAATTACAGCTACAAAGACCCTTATTCCAAATAAGGTCACTTTTGAGGTTCCAAGTGGAATATCTTTTGTGGGCCACAATTCAATCCACTATGAGCCCTGAGAAACCTCCAGGGCCAGGGAGGGTTCCTCATATCAGAAAGGAAGAGAGGGGCAAGTGTACTTAACCCTATACAGGGAAAATCTGCTGAGCAAAGGTGTTTCTACCACCACCCCTCATCCCCAACTTAAAAAAAAAAAAAAAACTAAGAAGAAAAGAAATTATTTATCAAATCTTAGGAAAAGGTGAAAGTTTTCAACTTAAAAGCCTTGGGAAAACAACCCCAAAGAACAGATTTATGGATCTGATCATCCCCAATTTTTTGTGACTATTTTTGATAAGTTTTGACATAAATGTGCACCTACGAAATCATTACCGCAATCAAGATAGGAATATATCCATCCCCTCCAAAAGCTTCCTTGTAGCCCTTTATAATCCCTCTCTCCTGTCCCTTCCTGTACCCCAGCCCCAGCCCCAGGCAACCATGGATCTGCTGTCTGCTACTATCGATTAATTTGCTTATCTAGTATTTTATTTTAAAATGGAATCATACAGAATATAGTCCATTCAGGATGCTAGAACAAAATACCACGGACTGAGTAGCTTGTAAACAACAGACATTTATATCTCACAGTTCTGGAGGCTAGAAGTCCACGATCAGGGTGCCAGCATGGTGAGGGCCCTCTTCCTGGATGCAAATGTCAGTTTGTATCCTTTTGTGGTGGAAGGGAGTAGGAAGGTCTGTGGGGCTTCTTTTATACAAGCACAATCCCACTCATGAGGGCTCCACCCTCATGCCCTAATCACCTCCCAAAGGCCTCAACCCCTAATACTATCATCACACTGGGCATTAAGATTTCAACATATGAATTTGGGGGGGACGTGAACATGCAGACCACAGAAACTTCTTTTATTCCACCTTTTTTTGAGATTCATCCAGGTTGTTGGGTGTATCAGTAGTTCATACTTTTTTATTGCTGAATGGTGTTCTACTATATGAACATAGCACAATTTGTTTATCGTCTCACTTCTTAAAGGAGTGCTTTAATCAGTGAATTAATTTGATATTCCAAGATTGGGGGAGAGATGAGAGAACATGAAGGGTAATTTCTCAGAATCTGGGTTTTCCTCTTTCTCTCCTCCTTCTCTCTCCCTGCCTCACCTCCAAATTATTTTCACATGCTCAGACCCATGTCCACACTTCTTTTCCCGGCCCTCATTGCATCAACCATTGGCCCAATGCTGCCATTGGCTCCTGAATTCCACGCTGGAGAGAAGGGTCCTAGTAAGGCAGCCGCTGAAGCCTAATTTAGCTGCTTCTCGTCAGCCTCTCCCGAGGCCCGCTCCTCTCCCCATGTCTACCTGGGTCGCCCCACCCCTGCTCTCACTTGCATAGGCCTCCTTATTTCTTTTACCTCTTCCGAGTTGCCAACTTCAACTCTTCTACACTTGGGTGTGATCCACTGCCTCATCTCCAACATCCGTGCTCAATCACCTTACCCAGAGAGCATCCTATGGTTGGCCCCAGCCCAAATCTGTGCAGTTTTGGGTTTCTGCCAAATATATTTCAGTTAATTAGGGGAGGCAGCATGGTAGTGTTTGAGAGCACAGACTCTGGAACAGGCTGCAGGTGCCTCTGTTTCCTCATCCACAAACTGGGGACAGTAATAGTCCTACTTCATACGATTGTCATGAGGATTAGATGAGATATATTTGTGAATAATTTAGAACAGTGTTTAGCACATAGTAAACATTATATACGTTTTCCATAAAATAAAGAGATAAAAATAAATGTTCAAGTGCTCTTTCTCATCACAAAGAATTCTACTTGCATTCATAGATTTATTCATCCAAAAATTATTTATTGAGGAGCTCTTTGTGCCAGGAACTCTTCTAAGAGCTGGGGAATAAAGCAGTGAACATAACATACACAAATTACTTTCTACTAGGGGAGACAGACAACACACGAATTGACAACTAAAAATATAGATCATGTCTGTTAAATGCCATGAGGAAATATAAAATAGCCTAAAAGGACGATTGGGAATTTCCAAGGGTGGGTTGGAGTGGGCTGGGCTGAACGAGAGAGCTGTGGTGAGGATGACCAGGAAAGGCCTTGCTGGGAAGATGCTCTCTGAGGGTAGACCTGAATGGGCCCAGGGAGACTGCCATGGGGCTGCCTGGGGAAAGACCATCCTTGGCAGTGTAAATAACAGGTACAAAGGCCTAGAGGCCCTGGCACCTAGTTGTTCAGGGGCTATTGTGGATTGGCTGACTGTGGATGGGCAAAATTTGTTGAACTTTCATTAAGTTCATGCGTTTTACTTGCAGACCTTGACGTTTAAATTTTTAAAATATCTTGACATTTTTTTTCCCCTAAAATGTTTAGAGATTGAGACTTTGATTGTGAATTTAGAGCCTCAGCACTTTTTAGCATATGGATACAATGCTGGTTATGGTGGAATAGAGATGAAATGAGTTGGCCGCGTGGCACTGTGGTTACACAGTCACCACGATGCTCGGAGCAGTGGGCGCTAGGAACGACCCCATTGTCCTCAGGGCTTCACTAGATGACTGACCACTTAAATCTGGGCTTAGCATCTAGCAGGGAATTCGGAGATAGTTGAGGGGCTTGTAGCAGAGAGTAACTAACATAATAAAAGAATTGGAAAATAAATCCAGAAGGGACATTTTAGGATCTGAGCATGCAATTACTTAGTATGAAGAAGAGATGCTTATGTGTTCTTACCCATTTCCTCTGAGAACAAACTGGAAGAAAACTGACTTGACTTGCAGCATGATGACTTTAAGGACATTTGTAAACAAACAAATGAACAAACAAAAAACACTGCAGATTGTTTGACCCCCAGTCTCTGAAATTATTGAAAGGAAGGGGAATATATATATATATATATTCCTACAAAAAACAGGAAGCTTAGCTAGCATCTCCCTAGAATTCTGCCTGAGTACATTTCCCCAAGCACAGCTTACTTGAGTTCCACTGAACCCTGTGGTACACTGAATCAGTTGTACAACTATGCTTTCTGATTTAAACATTTTTTTTTCAAAAAATATGGAACGCTTCACGAATTTGCGTGTCATCCTTGCGCAGGGGCCATGCTAATCTTCTCTGTATCGTTCCAATTTTAGTATATGTGCTGCCGAAGCGAGCACTGATTTAAACATTTTTAAGCTTAAAGGTACCCATGTTCCTCATTATTGTGTTCTACACATCCACTTGATGGTAGCTGTCCAATTTATAGTGATTTCTCCTTCTCTGGGATGGCGCATGACACGGAGGTGGCCCCCAAGGGAGCTGGTCTTTCTCGGCCTTTGGATGGAATTGCTGGCAGGTCCCCGATAGCTTTTTCAGTCACATGCAGGTAATTGAAAGCTCTGACAAGAGTCTGTATTTATAGAGACCCTATCATGCGGCACACAGTTCTAAGACCACTAAGCATCGTTTCCTTCAGCCTCGCAACTTCATGAAGTGTTGTTAGAAATGTAATGTTGTATATGTGAAACTCTAAAATATATATAGATATGGATTTTGCCAAAAAATTTAAATTACAAATATAAAAAAATAAATAAGTAAAGGTCTGCTGAGCACTTTCAATACCAGGAAAATCTCATTTCAGTAATATGAATGCCTTATAAAGCAAAAAGCACAAACAATAACCAGGAAAATTTGATAAATAGAACTTTATCAAAATTTAAAAACATCTGGTCTCCTGGGGAATTCCCTGGTGGTCCAGTGGTTAGGACTAGGCGCTTTCACTGTAGTGGTACAGGTGCAATCCCTGGTTGGGGAACTAAAATCCCAGAAGCCACGCAGCAGGGCCAAAAAAAAAAAAAAAAAAATTCTGGTCTCCAAAAGACACCATTAAGAAGATGAAAAGGCAAATCACAGACTGAAAAACAATATTAGCAACTATATCTGACAAAGACTTGTGTCCAGACCATATGAAGACTCATACAACCCAATAATCAGAAAACAAATAACAATAAAAAATAGGACAAAACATTTGAACAGGCATTGACAACCGAAAGTCTATGAATGGCCAATAAGCACATAATAAGATGCTCAACATCATTAGTCATCCAGAAGATGAAAATTAAAACTACAATGAGATAGCACTACAAAACCACTAGAATAGCTAAAATTTAAAAATCTGGGCTTCCCTCGTGGTGCAGTGGTTAAGAATCCGCCTGCCAATGCAGGGGACACAGGTTAGAGCCCTGGTCTGGGAAGATCCCACATGCCACGGAACAACTAAGCCCGTGCGCCACAACTACTGAACCAGCGCTCTAGAGCCCGTGAGCCACAACTACTGAGCCCGTGTGCCACAACTACTGAAACCCGTGTGCCTAGAGCCCGTGCTCCGCAACAAGAGAAGCCACCACAATGAGAGGCCCATGCACCGCAATGAAGAATAGCCCCCGCTCGATGCAACTAAAGAAAGCCTACATGCAGTAACGAAGACCCAATGCAGCCAAAAATAAATAAATAAATTAATTAATTAATTAATTTAAAAAAAAAGTCTGACATGACCAAAAGTTGTCAAAGATGTGGAGCAACTGGAATTCTCATACGTTGTTTGGAGGAGTAGAAAATGGAAGAACCAGTAAGGGAAAACATTTTGACAATTGGTTCTACAGGTAAACACGCATCTATCAAACAACCCAACAATTTCCACTCCTAGGTAATTACCCAGAAACAATGAAATCATGTACAATGAAGACTTGTAAAAGAATGTTCATAGTTTTATTAATATTAGCCCATATCTGGAAAAAACCCAAATGTCCATCCATAAGTGAATGGAAAATAAACTATAGTCTATCCATTCAATAGAGCACCACTTAGCAATAAAGAGGAACAAACCGCTGATACACACAACATGGATAAATCTCAAATATATTACACTGAGTGAATGAAGCCAGACAAGAAAGAGTACATACTGGTATGACTCCATTTGTACGAAATTCTGTAAAATGCAAATTAATCTGCAGTGGCAGAAGGGAGAAGATCAGCGGTTAGCTGGGGCTGGAGGAGGATAGGGAATGGCTGTCAAGGGGCACAGGGAACTTTTGGGGATGGTGGAAATACTGTGTGTCTTGACGGTGTGGTGGGTATGCAGGTATAGACAGGTGGACAAAGAACGTCACCAGTAAACAAAGGATGCTGTGGCCATCAAGCCATCAGCCACTGCAGCCTGAGGGGATTCAGGATGGAGAAAAACATGATACTGGCCCTAGATAACTAAGGCACCTATCAAAGGAACGACTTCAATTAAGTCCAGACTCTTGAATCTTCCCATACACAGAAAAGCACTAAGTTCATTAACTCGAGACGTCTGTTTTTCTTTAATTAACGGTAATCTTTTGATGTTCCGACTACCTGGTCTTTGTTGCAAAAACTCCTGTGGATCCCGGCTCCTCCTTATCTATTTGGAACAGTCCCTCAGACCTCCCTGAGAGGCTGTTTCTGAGGCTTAAGTCCTCAGCTAGTCTGCCAAATAAAACATAATTCTCAGCTTTTAGGTTGTGCTTTTTTTTTTTTCCTCCAGTTGACACACAGTTGTCAAAACTCACTGAATTGTGAACCCAAAATGGGTGCAGTTTATTGTATGTAAGTTAGACCTCTTAACAAAGGGAATTTTACCCCTTCCAGTGTAGCAATGACAACTTCGACCCCTTGGTTTATTTAGGGCTTCTCCTTCCCTGGTTCCTTTATGCTTTCATCCTGGAAACCTGAGTGGAGATATGAGGAAAAATTGGATTTTTTTCTTTCTGCTAGATTTTACTTACTTCTCCCAATGCTGTGAGGTTTCTGACCTTCTAGAGTTACCCTAAGGAGGGAGAATTGGGGAAAGATGGTCACAGTCTTTGGGTACAGATATAATAGGACACTGGTACCCTTGGGACTTGGCAGATGTCTAAAGCTGGCACTTGTCTCCTGGAAGGCTTTTGGGGGCCTTGGAGCTTGCTGGGTTGTGAACCCCAGTCGGAATTCCCATGATATGGCTGCCACTGAGGGTCAGTGCCTCATCATTCAGGGTCGACCTCACACAGACTCTCCCTTTGTCAAGGCCCAGGCATTCCTCCACGCAGCCCTCTTGGGCAAGGGCCTCTTGAAATGGCTCCCACTGGACCCTCAGGAGAGGGGGACTTGTCCCCACCACTTGGGGGCAGCAGTGACTCTCAATGTCACCTTCTTCCTCTCCCTCTGTCTCATACTAGTCCTTACACTCTTACAGCCTTTGGGATGAGTGTCAAACTCTGAACAATCCTCTTGAATTTCCTGTTGTCACGTTGTCACGTGGTTTAAGGTGAGCAGGAAGCACGCCCTCCTTCGGCCATGGGCGGGGGTGGGACAGGGAAACGCACACAATGACAATCTTTCCAAGGATCCAAAGAAAGCCTCAAAGTGGGTGATGGGCTCAGGGCCACAAAACAGGTACTGGTCCCCGCCTTGGTAAGTCCTTCACGGAGAACTTATCTTGCTTTTGCTCCTGACCGTAGGTGGCATCTACTAATTTTTTCTTGACCTTTTGAGCCTTTGATTTCACCGATACAGAAAGCATTCTGTGTTAGCATTCTAATTACATGTATATGATTGGTGACTGTAAATACCTACAAATAAATTCTGATATTTCCATGAAAATATTGCTCAAACTTTCTGAAATTAGAATTTATCATATTTGTGATATGGTAATAGATGCTTAATTAGAGTTATATCATATAGAATTTTCTCTTTGTAAACAGTGTGTTTTACAAGCATGATTTGAATTTTTAATACTGGGAAAAAAATTTTGCAGTACAAAAACAGCCTTTACTATTTTGTGGCAAGGGAATTTATTAGAATTGATTTCTTTTTCTGGAAAGTACCAATAAATGTAATATCATCAATCTACTGGGGCAACTCCAACAGTTTGTGTTTTCCATAGACCAGCTTCCCCATGCAGGCAAAGCTTATTTTCTCATTCTTTCCCTTCTGGTCGTTTCTTAAGGTCTAGAAGAGCAGGCTCCTTTTGATAACAAGAGAGACGGGTGGCAGACAGGGAGCGGCTCTAATTCATTCAGAGCACAGGGAAGAAAGGCCCAGGCTTGAGAGAGCTGTGCCTCCCTTTCAGGGACTTGGCAGCTGGCACAATACTTGAAAAGCTGCCCTCAGGTGCAGCCAGCTAGCATCTTAGATTCTGTGTAACTCTAGAAGATTCTGTTCCAGGCTGTCCCTTGAGTCCCAACAAGAATTCCTTCCTTAGTGACAAAGCATGAGAATGAGGCTCTTGCAGTTCCTTTTACGGATTTTATGAGGATGAAATGGTTCAAATTTTTAAAGATTCGCCTGACGTTTAAGCACTATATCCTAGTAAGTCTCTTAAAAACCCTCCACATTTCTTCTGCTTCTTTAAAAGCATGAAATTCTGAAGGTATTCACATCCCATCTTTAATCTCCAGGTTGAGTCAGCTTCACTGCATCACAGAATGTTAAAGCCAAATGTAACCTAAGAGGCCTTTACGTCATAGATAAGGAGACGGTGACCCAGGGAGGCGAAGTGGCCCAGTTCCCACCACTCTGACCGGACTCCAGCCTCTCCGCCAGCCTATCACGGGGGCTCTCAGCCTCGGCCCTCTTGCTATCTGGGCTGGAGAATTCTGTGTGTGGACCTGTCCTGTGCACTGCAGGATGTTTAGCAGTATCCTTGGCCTCTACCCACCAGAAGCCAGAGCACCTCTTCTCCCTCCTCCGTGGTGACAGCCCAAAATGTCTCCAGACATCGCCAAATGTCCGGTGGCAGGGGGGCGGGCGGGGTGGGGCAGTGGCGAATCAGCCCTGGTTGAGAACCACTGGTCTAGCAATTTCCTCGGCCCCTTTCCCACGGTGGGCTAAGGGATACCCAGTTTTAATAACAAGGTTGTCTGCACAAGCCCCCCTTCCTTAGTTCCCTTCCCCTAACCAGCTGCTAATCGAACTCAACCTTTCTCATCAAACTCCTCCTCAGTGAGAGATGAGCCCCAGTTGGGTTAACAGGCCCTCAGAAATCAGTTCTCCTCATGTGATTTCCTGTCTATGTACAGCCTCCCCGACTCCTTTCTGAGCTCCTGAGAGTGGAGGTGCATCCTCCTTGATGGGCGTAACTCAACCCATGGCCGCCCCTACTGCCTGCAGTGCTAGGGACAAAGTAGAAGCACCACCAATGCCACTGGCTAACCAACTCTTCAGGAAGGCTCTGTTCAAACACAAAGGCACAGCTGCTCAGATCACACGTGTAAACATCAGAGCAAAGGTGAAAGGAACGTCCCTTGGAAACTGACTCAAGGGCAGTCGCTCTAGGGCTCAAGACCCACAGAGTCATCCGGAGAACGCACAGGCTGTGAGCACACGGAGGTAAAGTCTTGAAGATCGACACTCTTTTTCACTTTATGTAAGTGAGGCTGGAACTCACTTGAGGTAAAAAGGCCAACACGGTAAAAATGAAAATATTCCTGAGATTTCCAAATGTATATACTGTATGATGAGTCTGTCACTTAAGAAACTAACCATATTAGGTGCTCTTTCAGCCAGAAAGCTTTTGTGGAACTCTGCTATCAGGAAACTACAGTCAAAATGAAAGAGACTCATTCATTCATCCATTCACCCATTCAAAAAATACATGGGAAGAATGTATGTGTAAAAAAGGATGAATCATTATGGAACAATGCTGCTGAGGGAATATCAGAACTCCCTGCTAGGGAATTTGTCCTAGAAAGTGGACTATATTTGACTCCCCAAACTAGGCATGGCATCCTCACCACAGAGAAGATGATGGGGCAGATGGGTACTCTGGGTGGCGTCGCCAGGTGTGAAGGGTGGGCCTGTACTTCTGGTGAGGGTTCTCGTATCTGAGAGACCCCATGCCACTTCCTGAGGACAAGAAAAAAGCAGCAGTACTGATGGTAACATCCTGAATTCCAGAGGGCCGATCTTTGCCATGCACACGGGAATATCACTGTGAGGCCAATCACAGGTGAGCAATGCTGAACCCATCCCTCCTTGCACCTGGGATCCAAAGCCCCCCCAGGCTACAGCTGGGGAGAACAGGCCCTCTTCAAAGTGCCCAGAGGACTTCCTGTCCCTCAAGCTACTCCTTATCCTCCCGTTTATGGACTGAATATTTGTGCCCCTGCCCAAATTCATATGCTGAAGCCCTAATCCCCATATGGCTGTATTTAGAAATGGACCCTCAAGGAAGTAATTAAGGTTAAAAGAGGTCATAAGGGTGGGGCCCTGATCTGACAGGATTAGTGTTCTCACAAGAAGAGACAACAAAAAGCTCTGCTCTCTCTCTCCACGTACACACACTGAGGAAAGGTCGTGTGAGCACACAGTGAGCAGGTGGCCATCTGCAAGCCAGAAAGAGAGCCCTCTCCAGAACCCAGCCATGCTGGCACCCTGATCTCAGATGTCTAGCTTCTAGAAGTATGAGAAAATAAATTTCTGTTGCTTAAGCAACCCAGGCTGTGGTATTTTGTTATGGCAGCCCAAGCAAATGCCCTGCCCAAGGTAAAAGGCCCTTGGTTCACCCAGTCCGTTCTGGAAGCTCATCACCATGCAGCCTGGCTTTTACACTATTGAGTGTACATGCTTTACCCTGATGCTCCCACTGAATCTCTGTGAGGTTGGCAATTGTCATCCTCACTTTACAGATGAGGAATGTGAAGTTTAGAACAGTTAAGAAACTTGCCCAAGATAAGACTGATCTGTGTTGTGGAGCTGGAATTATATAGAACACAGCTCTGAAAGCTCCTTGTCGTTCGACCCACACCTGCAAGGGCTGCTAACTTCTGTTTGGGCGTTTCTCTCATTGTGAATCTCTGACCTTGCTTATTCCTTCATGGGGCACCCTAGGCTCTTTCTCACCCACAGGCCAGGCCCCTGCATTCCACATCCTCTCTCCTGGATGAGCTTCCTACATATTCGGATGTACTGATCTGGCCCTGATCTCACATCATCCTCTCCCTTCCTCTATAGCACTCTGGACCATCCTGTCTTACCCCTTGGGTGTAGCTCAGGTTCTCAGCACCTGTGTGCAGAGCTGAGGCTGGAGGCATGGTCCATATCCCTGTTCCAAGCTTTGTCACCTTCTCAATACAGCCCTCCGCTACCTAGCAGATGTCTTTTTCTTTTCCTTCACACAATGCAGGAACATTCGTCATCCCACTAAGGCCACAGGGCTTCATCATGGGAATGGGAAACACTGCAATTGTGAAATCATAAAGACGAGTCTGAGGGGTGAGAAGCAGCCCATGCATCGTCTCCCAGGGACGGCACAGACACGAAGGCGGCGTCTGCATAGACAGAGGTGGCTGTGCACCAGCACAGGCAGGAAAGGCCCCGGAGCAAGTGGCATCTGAGGCAGCATCGTGTGGTGGGCTCAGGCTTTGGGGCCAGACGCCCATTCATTCATTCATTCATTCATCAAATCTTTATGGTGTTCCAGATCCTATGCTGGGTGTTGGAGATACAGCAGTGAACATGCTCTCTGGGGAAATCAGACAATAATGGATCACAGGCTGGGACAACAGCTCTAAAGGACTATCCAGGGTGATGTGATAGAGGGTCCAAGGGACAGGAAGTACGTCTTGAGGAAGTGGGGAGAGCATCCTAGGCAGAGGAGGGAGCAGCCCTCAGGTAGGGAAGCACTTTTTGAGAATGAGGAACACAAAGAGGCCAATGGGGCTGGAAGACAGTAACAGTTTTACTAACTTAACTCAAGAATTAAATTATTCTGAAACACCTGATGGTTTTGGGAAGAAATCCACAAAATCGTAAAATGAACAATTCTATATTGTATGCACTCCAAATACTGAAAATGAACTCTTTTTAAAATTTTACTGAAGTATAGTTGATTTACAATGTTGTGTTAGTTTCTGGTGTGCAGCAAAGTGATTCAGTTATATATATATAACTGAACTCCCACTCTATCCCTCTCCCACTTCTCCTCCCCTTTGGCAACCACAAGTCTGTTCTCTATGTCTGTGAGTCTGTTTCTGTTTCGTGGATAAGTTCATTTGAGTCATATTTTAGATTCCACATATAAGTGATATCATATATTTGTCTTTGTCTGACTTAATTCACTTAGTATGATCATCTCTAGGTCCATCCATGTTGCCGCAAATGGCATTATTCTGAAAATGAACTCTTGTTCCATAACGCCAACACTGGGTGGGCGTCTACTACATGGCAGGCGCTGTGCTCACTGCTTTTATTTTCATTTAGTAGCTCACTCAATCCTAATAACAGCCCTATGGAGCATGCCCTACTTACAGATAAGAAAACTGAGTCACAGGCACACGTTACCCAAAGTCACATGGCTGAGAAGTAGCAGATGGGGGCTCAAACCCACACACTTGGGCGCCAGGCCTGGGCTCAGTCATATCACCACCTCTGACATCTTTTCTCTAAGGCCCTTGGAGAAGGGCAGCTACATCAAGAAGCCTGACTTGGACTCCAGTCTCTTTACTATTCCCAAGTTCTATGATCTCAAAAAATACTCAGTGTCTGCAAGTACAGTGGTTCAGGCTGCGGCCTCAGAAGCCTCACCACCCCAGAGCCCCCACCGCTCTGGCTTCACTTCTGATTCTGAACCAAAGGATTTCTTCCTCACCTCCTATCACGTATTATCTGTCCAAGGGCCTCAATTTTGTCACCTGTAGAATGGGCTGCTGTGAGTCCTCAATGGACTAAAGTGGGTAGGGAGCCTTCTCAGCCCTTCCCTAGCTTTCCCCTCAAATACCAGAAGGAGTCAGAGGCCCGGATGAAGCAAACCTGTTCATTAGGACTCAGCCTCACCATTTTCTAGAGCACGCCCATTTCTAAAAGCAAAGTACTCCACTGCCAGACAACTGTCTGGAGGGTGGAAACGCACGTCTTCTGACTCCTGTCCAGCACCCTCCCCCGCACAGGGCGCCAAGTGTCATCTGGGGACAGGAAGGGAGTCACGAGCTGGGCCACGAAAGGGGCAGGGCAGCCAACAAGCGTCTGATGGCGCCAAGTAAGCAGGATGCCCTGTGCGTGCTACCCGCAGCCCTGGTCTACAGGAATGCTGGGATTGAGTCCAAACAAGAGGGGAAGGGTGCCAGGACTCATTACTGCCACATCTCTGTCTTCTGCATTCTGGCCCCGTACCCTTATCCTTGATGGAGGAGGGAAGGCTGAAAGCCAGAGCTGCCTTCAGACCGGGAGGTGGTGGGGTGCAGGACCACAGTCTGCACAGCCTCTCACAGTCCGGAAGGTGTTTGTTTGGTGTAAGTCTTTCTGGTGTGTCTGCTGGGGGCTGGGAAGGCAGTGAATCTTCATTCTGCTCAACGGCTATCCCAACCTGACTCAGCCCTTGGCCATCACATGGTCCTTGCCTTGTGTGCTAGAACCACTCCCCTGGCCTGACACTTGTGATCAGAGCTCATGGGGCCTTCAGAACTGCTTCCTTTCCCTAGCCTGCCTCCTAAGGGCTTTCTAGAGAGGCAGTACTGCTGAGTGGTTAATGCGAACTGCCTGGATGGGATTCCACCTCTTCTGTGAGATCTGGGCAGGTCACTGCACCACTGTGGGCCTCTATTTCCTCATCTGTAAAATGGATTTAATCATGGTAACCACTTCAAAGAGTTGTGATTGAAACCGAGCAGGACCCTGTGGGGTCACCCGTTTCTTGTTTGTAGGCAACAGACTCCAGCCTCCATGACCTTCCCTGAGTTCCAAAGAGCAGGTTCAAATAGTTGCTAATCGGGGAAGGGAAGGGATGCAGAGACAAGGGAGGAGCAGTCAAGAAACAATAGTGCAGCCTTGGGGCAGGGTCCTGGTTCCCCCTCAAGGGATACACATAACACTATCTTTGAGCTCTTTACAGAACTAAAACCCCCAACAAATGGAAGACGTTAACTAGCTGATGAAGCATTCTTCATTCCAGAGAAGGTCACAAATGGAAGACGTTAACTTCCTGATGAAGCATTCTTCATTCCAGAGAAGGTCACAGTTTGATAACCACAGAAGCTCATCAGGAGATCACCTGAGACCAGATTAAAGGATTGCAGGCCCTGCACACACCCTGATCCTTATCAGCAACCCCACCCTTGAACCATTGCTATGGAACTCCTCATCAGATCTTCCCGGGTTGGGACACACAGTTTTTGAGGGCATTAGCCTGCTGTGACCCCCTTTGCCTGGCAAAGCAATAAAGCTGTTCTTTTCTACTTAACCCAAAACTCTGTCTCCGAGACTCAATTTGGCATCTGGTGCACAGAGGCCGAGTTTTGGCATCATGATAAGAATACATAAGTAAGTACTTAGAATGGTGCAAGGCTCTTTATGTGAGAGTTAGCTCTTGTTCTCATTACTATTACAATTATAAATGTTCACTCTCCTGTGGTCCTCTTCCTCAGCCCTTGTCACTTTCTACACCCCCAGAGGGCTCTATGTGACACTTGGGACAAATGACAGGCACATCTCTGAGGGCAGGGCACCCCTGGTGCTCAGGACAATGCCTGGCACAGTGGGTACTTCATACATATGTACTGAATGAATGAATGAATGCAGTGCTCTGTAGGATGCCTAGGAGCTAGCAAGAGTGGTTAGTTAGTATTTTTCCCAAGGAATTTTTTTTTTTTTAATTTCTGGGCAAGATTGCAACCCCCCCCCCCAACTTGCCTTTCAAAGGCTTTGTGCTCACACAGCTAAGACTTGGGACCAGGAGCCCTGTATCTGCTTCCAGCCATGTCCCAATTAGCTGCAACACCTGAGGCTGTCTAAAGCCTCTTTTTTCTGATAAGAATAACAACACCCAATCCTAGGGGTGTGGTCAAAATTAATGAGATGGCATGGGAAATGTGCCATGAAATTTGCAAAAGAAAACCTTACTATTTATTCCTGTAAAGCAACATTATTTAAAATGTACCCAAAACACATTGAGTTAATGGGGCTGTTCATTTATTGAAGACAAATTCCTCTTGTTTAGTTCCCTTCCCAGAGGCAAGGGTACAGTGTTATCAGCTCTCTGAAGATAAAGCAAATCCATTTATTCACTGCAGCTTTCAAATTCGAAGTGAAACTATCCGTCCTCATCTCCTCACTAGCTTAAATAAAACTTCATTTAGTATGTATTCTGAACACTGGACACAGTTTGGAAGAGAACTCCAGGTCTTCATTCCTTGTCCGGTTAACCATTATAGATCGGGTGATGAAAGTCTCACAGATAAGGCTGTCTTCCCCCTGAGGAGGCACCCTAAGCACACGCAGAGCCACGGCCATCTCCATTCTGGGCCCCGGCAGGCATGCTGCCACAAACAAGGTGTTGATCTTCTATACATTCCTTACAAACCACTTAGGCGCCAATCCACCTTTCCCCGGGACTGCAGCTACAATTTGTTTCCAAATTCAGCCATCTGAAAAAAAACCTGTCATTATGTTTAATAGTGACTTATGCCCCATTTTTTGCACAATATCTACCATCAGAATCCAGAGTTGCTATATCAATATAAAGCTGAAGGCAGTTTAATAAGAGCTTCATGATGCAAAAGCATCCTTGATATACCATTTTCCAAGGTGGGCTCCATGGGAGAGAAGCAAGTAAGAGACAGAAGGAAAAATTAAAAGTTGGCAACAAGAAGGCTGGGGACTGTGAATTAAACAGCCTTCCTTACTGCAGAACTTCTCAGAGCTTTTAGTGTATTATTATGTATTGTGAACATTATAGTATACATGATCCTCAAACAGAAGATTATAGTATACATGATCCTCAAATTGGTTTGACCAGAAATCATTTTTCATTCCCCTTGCCTCAAAGCCAATATCTCAAGTAACTATAAAAACTGCTTATTAGCATAGCAAACTTTTCCACAAAATAGGCCTTTTAACCCTCTATCAACTGCAAAATAAATATTACTCTTGTGTCTCTGTAAGCAGCCAGAAGAATATTACTCTTTTATTTATTTATTTATTTATTTGGTTGCTCTGGGTCTTAGTTGCCGCAGGCGGGCTCCTTAGATGCAGCTCACCCGCTCCTTAGTTGTGGCATGCAAACTCCTAGTTGCGGCATGCATGCGGGATCTAGTTCCCTGACCAGGGATTGAACCTGGGCCCCCCGCGTTGGGAGCATGGAGTCTTACCCACTGCACCACCAGGAAAGCCCCAGAAGGATATTACTCATCTGCCCAGAAGTACGGGAGGCAGCCAGAAGGCACTAGAGTCTTTATTCCGACTCAAGATATCCTCTTCAGTTTGTTTTTTTTTGTTTGTTTAATAGTCTGTCCTCTTAGACCAAAACCTTCTGAGGGAATAATCTTCAACAAGTAGAGTAATTGGTCACTGGCAAGTGAGTCTCCTACAAATCCAGTTTGGCTGAGTGGGGTTGGGGTGGTGGTGGAGCACTGTTTGAAATGGCAGAGTATTATGGCACCAACAGCCTGCAAGCGTCACCCACTGCATTACGTGAACTGTATTCAAGGGGGCCGGCCTGACGGCCCAGCTGGGCCCTTGGGCCACAAGTTCATGGGGGCTGCTGGGCAGAAGCTGTCTGTGTCCGGTGGCCTCATGTGGTGGAGGCTGCTAATTGTTTGCTCACTGTCCATCCTCCTTTGTTCCATATACCAGAAGCCCTGATGTAAAAAAAAATTGTTTTTCATGGAAAGGCATTTTATGTTAAATACAGCAGTGTGTACATGTCAATCCCAAATTCCCAATCTATCTCTCCCCCCCGACCCTTCCCCTCTGGTAAACATAAGTTCATTTTCTGAGTCTTTTTATGTTTTGTAAATAAGTTCATTTGTATCATTTTTTAAAAAAGATTCCACATATGTGTTATTGTATGAAATTTGACTTTCTCTGTCTGACTTATTTCACTTAGTATAATAATCTCCAGGTCCATCCATGTTGCTGCAAATGGCATTATTTCATTCTTTTTTATGGCTGAGTAATACCCCATTGTATATATATACACCACATTTTCTTTATCCATTCATCTGTCGATGGACACTTAGGTTGCTTCCATGTCTTGGCTATTGTAAATAGTGCTGCTATGAACATTGGGGTACATGTATCCTTTCAAACCATGTTTTTCTCTGGATATATACCCAAGAATGGGGTTGCTAGAAGCCCTGATTTTTAAATGGACCCAGGAATACCTACAAAGAATTCATTTCAGAGGTTCTCTTCCAACGAGCTATGGCCAGAGACTACGTTCGGACCAGTGAGATGTACGTGGAAACACTGAGTGACAACTTCCAGGAGACCTTGTTTTAGGACAGCTGACCTGGGCCCTTTTGTTCTCCCTCACCTTTTTCTTCAAACCCTTCCTTCCTGCTGACTAGATTGAGGGAAATGGCTGGTACTTAAGCAGCCCTCTTAGTCCATGAGGTGGAAGCCAGTTACAGAGGGTACCCAAAAAAACATGAGCACTGGAGTCCTAGACCCTAACAACTTTATGAACTGGGCTACTCACCTCTGGATCCCTTTTACCTGAGAGAGAAATACATTTTCCTCTTGATTAAGCTATTGTGGGTTTTCTGTCACAGCTGAGTTGTCTTAACTAATGCAATAGATAGCGCCTAAACATTTTGTTATTGGGAAATAATTTTAAACTTACAGAAAAGTTGCATGCATATTACAGAGAATTCTGGTATACTCTTTATCCAGATTTGCCAATTTGTTAATATTTTGCCACGTGTGCTTTATCATTCTTAACCTCTCTGTTTCACTTTCCCTTCATGCACACACAATTTTTAAACACTTGAGAAGGAACTGCATACATCATGCTCCTTTACTCTTAAGTACTTCACTGTGAACAAGGATAAGAGCTCCCACATAACCACAGTCACCAAATTCAGGAACTTTAGCATTGATACAGTACTATTACAGAATCTATAGTTCATATTCCAATTTTGCCAGTTGCCCCAATAATGTCTTTTCCTGGACAGCTACATGTAAAAGAATGAAATTTGAACATTCTCTAACACCATATACAAAAATAAACTCAAAACAGATTAAAGACCTAAATTTAAGAACAGATACTATAAAACGCCTAGAGGAAGATATAGGCAGAACACTCTTTGACGTAAATCATAGCAATATATTTTTGGATCCACCTCCTAGAGTAATGGAAATAAAAAAAATAATAAACAAATGGGACCTAATTAAACTTAAAAGCTCTTGCACAGCAAAGGAAACCATAAACAAAACGAAAAGACAACCTACGGAATGGGAGAAAATATTTGCAAACAATGCAACCGACAAGGGAATAATTTCCAAAATATACAAGCAGTTCACACAGCTCAATATCAAAAACAAACAAACCAATCAAAAATTGGGCAGAAGATCTAAATAGACATTTCTCCAAAGAAGACATATGGATGGCCAAAAGTCACATGAAAAAATGCTCAACATCACTAATTAGTAGAGAAATGCAAATCAAAACTATAATGAGGTATCACCTCACACTGATCAGAATGGCCATCATCAAAAAGTCTATGAATAATAAATGCTGGAGAGGGTGTGGAGAAAAAGTAACCCTTCTACACTATTGGTGGGAATGTAAATTGGTGCAGCCACTATGAAGAACAGTATGGAGGTTCCCTGAAAAACTAAAATTAGAGTTACCATATGATCCAGCAATCCCATTCCTGGGCATATATCCAGAGAAAGCTATAATTTGAAAAGGTATGTGCGCCCCAATGTTCATAGCAACACCATTTACAATAGCCAAGACATGGAAACAATCTAAGTGTCCACTGACAGATGAATGGATAAAGAAGATGTGGTATATATATATATATAATGGAATATTACTCAGCCATAAAAAACAATGAAACAGTGCCATTTGCAGCAACATGGATGGACCTAGAGATTACCATTCTAAGTGACGTCAGACAGATAAACACAAATATCTTATGACATTGCTTATATATGGAATCTAAAAAAATGATACAACTGAATTTATATACAAAACAGAAATAGAACAGAGACATAGAAAACAAACATGGTTACCAAAAGGGGGGGAGGGATAAATTCAGAGTTTGGGATTAGAATATACACACTACTATATATGAAACAGATAACCAACAAGGACCTACTGTATAGCACAGGGAACTCTACTCAATATCTTGTAAAAGAATATTTATGTGTGTGTGTGTGTGTGTGTGTGTGTGTGTATATACACACACACACATATTTATATATAACTGAATCACTTTGCTGTACACTTGAAACTAACACAACATTGTAAATCAACTATATTTCAATACAAACTTTTAAAAAAAAGGACAGTCTCATTAAAAGTTATTAACCATAAGAAAAAGTTCAGGATCCAATTAGAATCATATATTTATTTGTTGTATCTCAGATAACCATTTTTAATGGAGTATTTCTTAAAAACAAAAAAAGAAAAAGAAAGAAGAATCCAAATTAAAAAGAAATCAGATTATTTGCATACCCAGCTCACGGCCACTTCCACCCCTTTACTGATTCACAAATCCGCCATTCTCCTGCTGTGAAGCTCAATTCTAGGCCCCTGAATGCAGCAGCACCCCGGCCCCAATGTGTCTTTCTAGATCTGCCCACACCCCCTTCTCCCATTGTTCCCCATGCTACTTCCAGGAGTTCTGAGCGTCCCAGTCACAGCGAGGCCGTGGTAACTTCAGTGTTAGCAATTCTCACCTACGGGGTAGTCAGGAGTGCAGATCACCCCATCGTGCACACCATTTCCAATAACTGCCTAATGGACTCAATACACTGGAAAAAATTGCACGGGCACTTGACAAAGAGGCGGGAACAGTGATCGTTTAAGCCTCCTGGATGTAACCAGCCATTAAACAGTTGTCTAAGTTTTGTTCAGATGTAGCGGCAATCAATATCTTGAATGCATTGGATAAGGTGACTTAGGAGGTAATGATTTATTCATCCTTGAGGGTTTATTTCCACCACATCTGTCTCTACGGCAAGAACCAGGCTTGCTGACAACCCGTCGCTGATGTACAGCACAGCTCTCCGCATCTTCACTGAGCTTATTCTTTAGGCACCAGTCATTTCCTTCCTTTTTATAAGGAAAGAGATAGGATTTTTTTAATTAATGAAATTTATTAATAGGCCTAGATGCGTGTATTACTAAAATAGTCTCTCTGCTCCCAAGAGTTACCGAGGAATCATCGGGGGCGGGTTGGCTGCCACTCTGTGGGGAGGGCAGGAGGCCTGATAAGTGGGTTGACAAGGAGCCCTCCTTTGGACGCCCTTGGGGACCCTGCTGATGAGCCAGGGAAGCCCCACACCTAACGATAACCCCACGGGCCTAGGAGACACTTATGTGCTGTTTCTCTCCATTGAACTTGGGTCTCAGGCTGAAGCCTGGAGACTCCCGCCAGCTGGAAAGAATAAGGATGGGGTTGGGGGGGTCATTGACTGCACTTTCAGGGAAGACCACTGTCTGCATAATTGCTGCCACATCTTCAAACTGCAGTTGCATTGATTCAGAATCACCGGATGGGTGAGAAGAAAACCATGGTCAGTGCAAGCGTTTCCCCTGAGAAGGAAGCCGTCGTTAAAGTACTTCCTGCTGTGGCTGTCAGGTGGGCGCCCTTGCCCTTGCACATGCTGTGATGGCCGAGGGTGGGCTGGCTTAGAGGGGAGCGGGGCTCCAGGCCAGAAGGCAGAGAGAAGAGGTGTGGCGGGCCGCTCCCACCTGTGACCTGGCACTTCTGGGGTTGTCCCTCCGGAGGCCACTATGAGAATGTGTCACCTGCATTTCTTTTTTAGGACTTTGAACCTAAAGATGGAGACATCAGTGCTCTAACTTCTGTCCCCATCCAGCTGTAGCCCCACTGGGATGTTGCTATATCTCCCACAGTGGATACAGGGCAGGCACACAGCAGGCCTTCAATACACATTTGTGCGCTGAAGGAAGGATTATGATCTAACCCAGAATCCCATCAACATAGACACAGAGGATACTGGGAGTGAAGAACTCCTGAAAACTGGGCACCATCAACGCCCTCTAGGAAGTGTTTCCTGAGTCAGCTAAAAATCACTGTAATGGACAAATGCCCTGGTTTCTAGAAAGAAAAGAAAAGAAAGGGAAAGGGAGGGAGGGAAGGAGGGAAGGAGGGAGGAAGGCAGGAAAGGAGGGAGGAAGGGAAAAAGAAGAAGTCAGTCACTAAAAACAGAGGCATGGGAGGGACTATAAGAGAAAAAATGCAAGAGACAACCAAATGCAATGTGCAGATAATTTCCATTCTGATTCCACAAAGTATAAAAAAATGTTTTTGTGACAACCAATATGAATATGAATGAGGTATTACATGATATTAAAATGTTACTGTTAATGTTATTAGGTATGTATGACAATTGCATGGTAGTTATGTTGTTGGTTTTTTTTTTTAAGTCTTAGTCTGTTATTCATATTGAGTATTTATAGTTGAAATGACCTGCCTGGGATTCGCTTTAAATATAACAGCAAAAAACAAAACAACAAAAAGTTGGCAGGGAAGGGACACGCCTGGCAAAATGTTGGTAACTGTTGACACTGGGTTTGGATTCATGGAGGTTCATTATCCCATTTTTTCTACTTTCTGTGTAATTTTGAAACCTTTCAAAACAAAAATATTTTACAAGTGGAATCCACAATCTCCAACCCCTGAACCAGGTTGTATCATCTTTTTTCCATTAGTTAATTTAACGCATATTTACTGAAACCCTGCTATGCAAAAAGCATTGAGGTAGGAACTGTGAGGGGTACAGAGCTACATAAGACATGATCAAATATCAAATATGTACGGGATAAATATCTCCGGTGGTTTATATTTGGTTGCCTGGGCATGGAAAACCCTGACTCTTCCTGGAAGCTGGGTACGCTCATCAGTAGTCAGCAGCCTCCATTCTAAAGCTGGCCACACCCCTTACTAACCAGGCTGTCTTGGACAAGCCACTTATCTTTCCTAAGCCTCTGTTTCCTCACTTATAAAAAGCAGCTAATGGTAGGACCCACTTCGTGAGCTGGTTATGAGTATTAAGATAATAACAGGCTCAGCCTAGTACCTGCTTAGGCTATTGATACAGAGCCAATGACAATAACCAACATCATGATCTGGTTAGAGCAGCCTAGCAGAAGCCCTTTGTGCCATTAGAAAAAAGTGCCCTTTTCTCAGGGCTGGCACGGCCAGGAACAAGGGTGAAGGGCTTGGCTGGTTTTACCCCTGGCTGGGCTCCCCTGTGTAGGGCTCAATCTGTATATCATATGTGGGGCCTCGGAATACTTTTCCCAGGCCCACCCTGATCCCCCTCAAATTTCCCAAAAGGAAGGAAAGCTCCAGAACTTGCCTACAATTGAGCATGTGGATGAATGTGCTTAGCATTCAAAAAGCACATTGGTGCTTGGTGCTGACCAACTTGTGTTTGGGGGTTATTGTGGCAGGGTTGCCAGGTTAAGAAAAAACAACCACCTATACAGCAGATGCTTTACAACTAACTCCCCCCATGCCCACTCTGCCCTTCTACCACCAGGCTTAACCTCACAGGGCTTGGGTCGTGTTAAACATGCCATTCCTAGTGCTCAATCCTATTGATGGATTTTAAAATTGTATTTTCATTTCTCCTAAATGATGGTAATAGGAATGGTGACTAATGTATTAATGTAGATTAATTGCTTGTTTTACTGGGAATGAAAGTTACTTTATCACTAGTCTTGATTATCCCTTATTTTGTTTTGTCTCCTCTTTCTCCTCCTCCTCCTTTCTGTCCCCCTCCTCCCCCTGCTCCTCCTCCCCACCCCCCTTCTTTAATTAAAAGGCAAACACTGTTATGGCCAACAATCAGGCCATTCACTTCAGCAAGTACTTTGCTATGTGGTGGATTGAAATGTACCATCCACATCCCAGCTGCAGGTGCCATTAATGCTTCCATGGACAGTCACACAAGCGCATATCTGTTTTGTAGATGCAGATGAAGCTAGAATGTGCCTGACTGCATGGATGCCATTGTGAAGGGACACGTGCCTCACTCATGCAAAGCACTGGACTGTAGGGGGAAATGTACATGGTTCACGTGTACCACATTCAGGACTTTCAGGCATGGACAGATGCCACATGTAGACATTCAGAAATCAAAAATGCAAATATATTCAAATCCATTCCAGACTATCTGGACGGCTGGAGAAATATTTCACAAGGTTGGCGCTTTTGTCATTGTTATGGCCAAGGATCACAGGGAGCCTTCATTAATATTAACATCTCTACAGATACTATGGCTTAGGACTATCTTTTCTAGTAAAATGCCCTATAATTACATATACATTTGTATATATTTATAAATTTTGAATTACACCAGAAAAATGACAGATAAAAAATGCTGCCTCAAATAGTCAAGGGAAATTAAATCCAAATTCATATACCAAGGTAGATCACAATAGCACAGCACATTACACAGTTTTTCTTTGACTAGTCCGGTAACCAAGACAACTGCCTTCCAGATAACAAGTGTAGGGATAATTTTAAAAAGCAAACAAGAAACATTAAATCTATATTAAAGCATGGTGTGTGAGTCTACATTTTCTGAGGCATGCCAGTCACAATGATACACTTCTTCCAAGAATCTGCTTGAAATATTGGCTCTAACTATGTCATGAGTAACAACCTCTCCACCCTTCAATGTGGAGTGACTTCTTGAAGAGAACAAGGTGCCTCCAGTACCACAGAATTTATATCAAATGAAAATCTTTTAAAGAAATTTGAGTAAGTGCTAGATTAGAGCTGGAAAAGTCAACACTTTGGGAATGTATTTTAAAGATCTTTTAACAATGCAATTAAATCAACCGCTGTATATCACTATGCTTTCTAATTTAAGACACAGTATTTTTATATCTTTAAGCCTGTTAAACTGGTTTCATTTGAGAAAATGGAAAATTAACATTTTGAGTTATTTCAAAGAAGGTCTCTATAGTTTTAATCTCAATCAATCCTGATTATCCACTATGTGTATATTAAGGTCTTTTTCTAACTCCATGCTTCCCATTGTCTGCCTTTGGTCACTTTATAGCCATATACATTTTTTTTCTAGTTTCAAAAGCAATAAATGCTCTTTGCAAAAGTTCAACTAGCATCTATTATCCTACCACACAGAAATGATTACTTAACAATTCAGCATCATGTCAGATGGTTTTCTAGGCAAACATATTAGTAAAACAGTGCTTATTAAAACAAAATAATTCACAGTAATTTATCATTTCTTTTACCTTCCTACCAATAACATATCATGGATAACTTCCCTTATGGAAATGTTTGGGTCTATAAGCCTATTTTTTGGTGTGTAGCTGCATAGTATGCTGTTTTATGGATGTAACATAATTTATTTAACCAATCCCCTATGCAGATAAATCAATATTATAGACAAATGCAAAAAAAAATTCTTGTATATATACCTTTGCAAATTTCTCCTATTTAAAATGTTTTCTTGGGACTTCCCTGGCAGCCCAGTGGTTAAGACTCTGCGCTTCCAATGTAGGGGGAGCGGGTTTGATTCCTGGTCAGGGAACTTAGATCCCACTTACCCCATGGTGTGGCCAAAAAAGAAAAAAATGTTCTCTTTACATATAAGTAGCTGGTTATATTTCCCCTGTTTTATTATTTTCTTTAAATCACCATAGATAAATCAAGAATTAAGTAAGTGACAAGGAAATTGGCAAATGAGCCTTGGAAAGTACATGTTTTTATATTTTATATTATTCAAACCCTTCGTATTTTGTCATTTTCTATGGTTTTGAACCAGAGAATCTGAAGAAGAGAAATTCTAGGTGGAGGGATTTAGGGACACTTTCAACAACAAGCATAGGCCCTTGGGGGACAGAACCTCAGGACTGTCTCCTTCTTCCTGAATTGTGTTCTTAGTGAGGGTTTGACCAAAGACTGTCTGCATCTCTCCTCTCCTGCACTTTTCTTGGGGCAGTTGCTCTACTCCCATTCTTACTGTGGGAGGTGTCAGGTTCTCTGCATCCCATAGTCATACTTTTCCCAGAGGCAAAGGGAATTCAGGAGCTGAGGACTAGCCCATGCTAACTCTAGGTATGGCGTGTGGTGGTGAACTGGAAACAAATAACTTGTTAAAGATTCCAAACATGAAAACCGAATAAGATTTCAAAATAAATTTTGTTTCCTTGCCATTTTGTTGGACTGCTTTTGATCCTTTCATAACACAAAATTTTCATTCAGGACTTCTTTCTATGTTGCAATTTGCCATTGCATCATCCTCCTGTCATGGTATATTTCTCAATGGGCTATTTGTTTAGAGACCTTTTTCTTTTCTTTTTGCCAAGTTCTGTGAACAATGAATTACTTCAGTGGGAAACTCCATACCATCTTTGCAGAAAGATCATGTGTGCAGTTGTATTCCTTTGTGCTTTCATTGGTTTGGTTGTACAAGAGAAATCTTAAAAATTTTAAAAATACAAAATCAATAGTTCATATTAAAGAAAAATAAAGTCTCTTTAACCTGAAAAAGAAATGTGCTCTTTTCTTCCCTGGGCATTGCGATGTTCACCTTTAGCATGGAGTCATGAACTACAGGGCTTAGGGAACTTGACCAAGGTCACAACCAAGATATGAACCCAAACAATCTGGCTGCAGAGTCCAAATTCTTGATATTATATACTATATGGCTGATTTCACCACACACACCCAGTTTTGTGTTTAGGTAAAAAGTTCAAAAATTATTCAAGAGGAGAATTTAATCTGAGTTCACCAGACGGACTCCTGGGAGGTCAAAGCACATCAAACTGAAAGCTAAAGATTAAAATGAAGTCTGTATAACGAATGATAGGCATTCCAGATTCTGTTCTCTTTCATGCTCCCAGAATGGTGGAAATCAATTTTATCCATCCAAAGCAGAAGAATTCTTAGGAGACTTCTTAGTCTTAGAAGAAACTAAATGTTCCCATTAAAGAAAAATCCTTCCAACACTGCCTTCTGGGGTCTCCCGAAGAAAAACTTGGCTCACTGCCAGATCATTCTTCAAAGGAGGTCCACCAATTACCAAACCAACCAATTACACAAAGACTGCAATCACACATTTTAGAGCCTCACTCTTAACTGTGTGTGGACAAAGATCTCCAGACACATGAGTCTGAAACAAACAAATAAAAGAATGGAACTCAGAGGCCATAGAAACAATACAGGGAGTAGAAAAAAGGTTTTTAAAAATCCACTGTGTTTAATATCTTTGGAGCCAAAAAAGAAGATACTGCATCCATGAAATGACAAGATATTTTCTAAAAATTAAAAAACAAGAATGACACCTTAGAAATTAAAAATTTGAAAACAAAAGATCTCAATGGCATGAAAGATAAGAAAATTAGATCAGTTCAAGTGGTGTGTTGTTCAGCTAACCAGAGTTCCAGAAGAGAAAACACGAGGAAATAAAAGGGAAGGAATCAGTAAAGTGAAAATAAAGTACATTTTCCCAGAAATGAAAAGCATGAGTTTCTGTATTAAAAAGGGCCAAGTGATCAGAATAATTAATGAAAAAACACTCAAATCATGGCAAATAGCTGTGAAATAGCAGAATATATAGGGAGAAAAAACACTGAAGGAGATGGAGAAAGGGAATGAATGGCAAAGGACTTCCCAGTAGCAATAATGGAGACCAGAGGCGAGTACATGAGCCTTTAAAATTCTAGGAAAAACTATTTTCATCTAGAGATTCTATACCCAGCCAAACTATGAAGTGTGTGGGTAGAATAAAGACATTTTCAGATATACAAGGACTCAGAATTTACCTTGTATGTACCCTTTCTTTAAAAAGCTACTGGAGGATGTATTTCAGAAAAACAGAATTAAATCAAGAAAGAAAAAGACACTGGGGTCCAAGAAAAGAGAATCCAACACAGAAGAATAGACAAAAGCAAGTCTCCAAACAACAGCTCACTGGGAGTAGAGAAAAAAACAAAACAAAAAAACAGTCCAAACTGGAGAACGAGGCCATGTGACACATCTGCTAGGACAGTTGAAAAAAATATTAACAATTGGCCCATAGAAAATCTAATGAAAAAATGAAGTGTTTATTAGCTCTGGGTAAAATAAAATGCAGTATACAAACTACATTGCTCAGCAGTGACAACATTTATATAGTCATAATGTAAATAATGATTTAATCAAGACTTGTACTATAACTGAGTTGTGGGGAAGGAAGTGAGGAAACAGAGTATAAGAGAGAAAGCTAAATTCTCATCTCCTGTGACTGAGAGTCAACAGATAATACCCCAAATTGATCAGTAAACGGTAGTGTATGTATATGTAAGGAAATCTCAGGAAAAATATATGAGGGGTGGGTGATATTGGTTGCCTCCAGAGAGGGAATGAGAGAGTCTGGGGACCAGGGTTAAAAGGAGACTTTTCATTATTTTTACCCTTTTTTCTTTTGAATTTTGAACTATGTTGATATACTACCTTTTTGAATAAAGAAAAGAAATAATTAAAAAGAAATAGCAGAAAGAGGATAATTTTTAGAAACATGAAACAGCTAATGAAAAATGGTTAAGACTGTTCAAAGGGGTTGTTTTTAGGAAGGAGAACTGGGGGATGGGGTAACAGATAAGAGCCTGCTGTATTTAGGTATAAGCTTTTAACAATACCATTTTATTTTTAAAATGAAGTGCATGTATTTATATAAATAAAAAGTCAAAACAACATTAGACTATGAGAACAATTGTAGAGGTAAACTAGGTGAGGTGAAAGAAAACTGGCTACAGCAGGAATTTATGCAGGTGTCAACCCTGAGTGAGCAAAATGTTAATGTCTTTAATAAAACATTTTTCCCCCAAAAACACTTTTTGTCTAAAAAGGTACAGTAGAAAATAAATTTGTATGAGAATAACAAAAATAAATACTACTTAAATCTCAAAGAAGGGACATGTTTCCTAAGTTTCTTTACATCGCAGCACATTTTTAACATGTAAATCTAGGAAACTGATCCCAGAGTACATGACATGAGTTATGATTTTAGAGAATCAATAATCTACATATTTCAGAAATCTTCAGTAACCACCTAACTGCATTAAAAAGCAACTAAAGAAAGTAGTCTTGAATATGGCTATGTATACTTGGGTAACATAAAGGTTAATTTTTCCATTATGTCTTGGAAAAGCTAGGTTCTTACATGTTTTTAGGATTCTGATGCCAAAAAAATTCTTACCCCTCAGTTCCAGAGAGCATGATACATGTGTCAACCCCTTTAATTCACTGGATCCAGTGTTTACTGATCACTTGGGCACAAGTGGCCAAAGGAAGATTCTCCCAGAATCTTGGGCATCATGGTTTCAAACTCTGTAGTCTGTTGGTGCTGCCCCACAAGGAAGAAGAGTCCTTTTTATTAGCAAGATGTCATTTTAACTGAAGCCTGCAATAAGAGACCAACCCCTGACATCCCACTTGCTCTGCTGCAGTCCAGAAACTGCTGCTTCTCATTTACTCACTCACTCATTGTGATGGTTAATTTTATGTGTCAACTTGGTTGGGCCACAGGGTGCCCAGATATCTAGTCAAACATTATTCTGGGTGTTTCTGCAACTGTGTTTTTGGATGAGATTAACATTTTAATTGGTAGCGTAAAGCAGATTGCCCTCCATAATGTGGGTGGGCCTCATCTAATCAGTTGAAGGACTAAATAGAACAAAAAGACGGACCTTCTCCCGAGTAAGAGCAAAATAACCAGCAGACTGCCTTTGGACTTCATCTGCAATATTGACTCTTCCTGCCTGATGGCTTTTACCTGGAACATTGGCTCTCCCTGCATCTCCAGCCTGCTGTCCTCCCTACAGATTGGACTTACCAACCTCCAAAATCACATTAGCCAATTCTAATCAGTCAATCAATCAATATCCTATTGGTTGTGTTTCTCTGGAGAACCCTGGCTAATACACTCATTCAAACAAATGTTTATTTAACATATACTGTGTGCCAAGCAACAAGCTAAGTGCCAGAATAAAGAGTTAAAACGAAGGTCCTTACCTTTGGAAACTTAGAAGTTTGACAATAATGATGACAACAAATAGTTTCTCCTAAGAGTGAGTTGGCAGGAGAGAATTTACACATGAATTTCATTTAGGAGCTTGAGGCTTCATCAGGCTTACTCATGATTAGAGCCTGATCAAATTTGCTTAAGTACTTGGCTTCTCCAGTCTTGCCTTATCTGTTTTTTTCCAGTGGATGGAAGGTTCTAGTGAAAAGCTACAACTTTCCACACCCTAATAGGCTAGCTGCTGAGGACACAGTGCATTCACCTGCTGGTGGTCCATGCAGCTACCCTTACTACACTTCTGAGTGGGTCTTAGACACAGTTTTCCACCTTGAAATACTGGCCAATAGTCAATCATCCAGGAAATTTGCTGGACCTGCCTTGTACTGGTTGGTTTATGAGAACTAGATGATTCAAAGAAAACTAGTACTGGTCTTGTCTGTGAGAATTCTTTGAGCGTGAACCATTCACTCATTAGAGAACTCTAATGAAACCCAAACTGGGGAACAGACTATTCCAAAGGATTCTGCTATGTCTCATACTGTATGAGAGTAGAGTAGAGTGTACTGGAAAAAGCTATGGCTTTAAAGTTAGACAGGTTTGAGGCAGACTCCTGGGCCTGCTTCTTAGTAGCTGGTGACCTTGGACAACTGATCCAGCCTCTCGGACCTTGTAAAATGAGGACAACAGTACCTTCTCACAGGATTCCTGTTAGGACTCAATGGGATCCCAGCTGCACAGTGACAAGGACAGTGTCTGCTATATAGCACACATGCGAATCCACGGAGCGTTGGTGGATCTTTGATCCATCTCTGTGCTTGTAAAAGCAGTAGGGTTGGTTATAAACATTAGCTTGCAAAGCATTTCTTTATAAAGGAAGGATTACAGTTCTCATTTCAAAATTTTGTGTTGAGCTTTTTTAACAAAGGACCTACGTTAGTTCCAAGTAAAACAAGATCTTTGTTACTCAGAAAACTAGAGGATGGGTGGTAAGTGGATGTCCAAAGAATCTGGCCAATGAAGAGTTAATTCACATTGGCAAGAAGACTGTGCCTGGTCTCCCTCTCCCTCCTAGGGAAACATAAATGTGAATGAAAGAACAGAAAATGGAAGGCTTTACTGTTTGTGAGGCACAGAGCTGGCCCCCAGCCCTCCTCGCCCCCCTTTAAAAATGAAGCCTGGAAAATAATCATCTTCTAAAAATCCTGATACTACCTCACAAGACTGATTTGTTTTCCTTTGGGGAAACTAATGAGATCAGTGATTTTTGCTGGATTATCTCAGAAATGCTTATGCTTAGGAACTTGGTGAGGGGGGAGAGTCAGATAACCAAGTTTACTCTGCTTCAAGATTATGTTTAATAAAGACAAACTCAAAGGAATTAAGGAAAGGAGGGAGGGGAGGAGTAGGGAGAAAAATTTCAGAGAAACATTTCGCTCAGAAGGGTTATAAAAACACTCTCAAAACCACAGTGTGAAGACTGCAACTGACTCATATTCTAAAAATTACACCAAACAATTCTGGAAAGTTGTAAAATAGAGATATAACAATGGAAACATATTGCTCATTGCCAAACCAAAAGCATAGTAAAGTTGTAACTTTTACTTAAAAGAGCTAAAAATAAAGGGTTGTGGGGAAAAGTCCAAGAAGAATGATATGCTAGTGGAAATGAGGCAATCCTATATATTTAATAAAAATTTTTGAGTAGTGAATTTTCACAAGGTTCATCTGTCAAAGAAGTAACTGGCAGTTAGAGTTTATCACATCATTAAACTCAGAGCTACTGTTAGTTCTCCAGGAAGGCTGGAGGCCAGTACAATACTGATCACAGATCACACAGTTTCCTGACGAACCATCTTGAGTGGCAGTCTTCTCACAGATTCAGAGGAGTGTATTTAAATTCTGGTTAATCTGTCCAAGTATCAAAGTTTGAATTACAAACACAAAAAAGAAGAGAAAAAAAAATCCAAGCAGAGATTCAAATGGTCGTAAAGGAATTTGTAAAAATTTAGTGAGCTTTTTTATAAGTGGTACAAGACATTTTCCTTTTCCTAAAGATTCTACGATGGTGCCATATTGTCTTAAGAACAAGTTCAAATTCCTCATTCTTTGAGGATATTGAAGTTGGGTAGAGTCTTACCATATGTCTTTCTTGTTAACAATACTCATGACAGGTTAATCATCTGGGTGCCATGAACCATGCTGAACCCTTTACATCAATTCCTTTTATTCCTTAAAATAATGAAATGGTCGTCCCCACTCATTGATGAGGAAACTCATCTATGTGTGTTATGCAAATTGGTCAAGGTCACACACCTTTGGGATACAAATACCGATCATCTGCCTCCAGAGAGGCCTGTTTTCTTTCTCTCCGTTAACCATCAAAAGTGAGCTGCCAACATGAAAAGATGCTCAACATCGCTAATCATCAGGGAAATGCAAATGAAAACCACAATGAGATATCACCTCACACCTGTCAGAATGACCTTCATCAAAAGAAAGAAAGAAAGAACTCTCCTCCTTCCAAAGATTATAAACTATTTTCCTAAAAAAAAAAAAAAAAAAAAAGGAACCCACACAACAAATGTTGGTGAGGATGTGGAGAAAAGGGAACCTTCATACACTGTTGGTGGGAATGTAGATTGGTGCAGCCACTGTGGAAAACAGTATGGAGGTTTCTCAAAAAACTAAAAACAGAATTATATATAACCCAGGAATTCCACTCCTGGGTATATATCCAGAAAAAACAAAAACACTAACTCGAAAAGATACACTCACCCCAATGTTCATAGCAGCACTATTTACAATAGTCAAGACATGAAAGCAATCTAAGTGTCCATCAACAGAGGAACGGATAAAGAAGACGTGGTATTTATATACAATGGAATACTACTCCACCATAAAAAAGAATGACATTTTGCCACTTGCAGCAACATGGATGGACTTGGAGGACATCATGCTGAGTGAAATAAGTCAGACAGAGAAAGAGAAATAGTGTATGATGTCACTTATATGTGGAATCTAAAAAATACAACAAACTAGTGAATATAACAAAAAAGAAACACACAGAAATAGAGAACAAACTAGCGGTTACCAGTGGGGAGAGGGAAGAAGGGAGGGGCAAGACAGAGGTAGGGGATTAAGAGGCATAAACTATCATGTATAAAATAAGCTACAAGGATATATTGTACAATATGGGGAATATAGCCAATATTTTTTAATAATTATAAGTGGAGTATAACCCTTAAAAATTGTGAATCACTATATTGTATACCTGTAACTTATATAGTATTGTACAGCAACTATACTTCAATTTTAAAAAAAAAAGGTAAGTTCCCAAATCCATGACTTTTGAGCCACTGCTTAAGCTGTCTGCCTTTAGGTGAAAAATACCTCCACCTTCTCTGCTTACCTTTCCAGTTCTAGCCCATTCCTCAAAGCCCTGGAGCCACCACAGAGCACCTGATTATACCCGCAAGCATCAATGTCCCCCTTTCTGGCTTTGGCATAGAACAGACTGTCTGTGTCACTTGCTCCCACATTTGATTAGTCAGTCTAGCACTCCACCTAACACTTTCTTTGTTATACTCTTTATCTGTTTCTGTGTGTGTAAATCTTTCTTCTAAACATGATGGCAAGAGCTAGTTTTTAAAATGGTCATATGCTTCCTTCTTTTTTCCTACTTAGTGGGAGAAACAGGGTAACTATTTCATAGATTTAATTTAAAATTTTCTGCATTTTGGCAACATGGAGGGACCTAGAGATTATCATCCTAAGTAAGTCAGAAAGAGAAAGACAAATACCACATGATATCACTTACATGTGGAATCTAAAATAGGACACAAATGAACTTATCTATGAAACAGAAACAGACTCACAGACACAGAGAACAGACTTGCAGTTGCCAAGGTGGGGGGCGGGGGAGGGAAGGATTGGGAGTTTGGGGTGAGCAGATGCAAACTAGTATATGTAGGATGGATAAACAACAAGATCCTATTGTATAGCACAGGGAACTATATTCAATATCCTGTGATAAACCATAATGGAAAAGAGTATGAAAAAGAATATATATGGGTAACTGAATCACTTTGCTGTACAGCAGAAATTAACACAACATTGTAAATCAACTATACTTCAATAAAACTTAAAAAATAAAATTTTCTGCATTTTGGTTACCCACTATATATAACTACACATTAGGATAATTTACTTTTTGGCTTACCACTATATGGTGATGAGAATAATCTACTTTAAAATCAACTTTCCAATGGAATTGTTTTTTTAAACCCTTTATAGTTCATATCACTGCATAATTGAACTTTTCTAATATGCTTATTAATCTCATATAACAAGAATATTTGATCATGCAGGACAGAGATGAACTGAATAGTCATGAATATATAGTTGCATTTTAGCCAACAGTATCAAATTTCCCCTTAATCAATTTTTCTACCACCATCATGAAGAAATTCAAAAAAGTGGAATGGAGTTTTACCTTTTCTCTCTGTCCCCGGACACACATAAAGAGATCTTCTGTTAAGAGTAATTTACTAAAAAGAGCCAACAGGAAGTTTATAGAATGGAAAGGCAACCGGGTAAACTACCTCAAGAGAAACTAGAAGCTGCATGCGTAACCCTGGTAGACAGCTCACGGGCCAGCATGCTCCACAGGCAACCTGTCATTATCAAGCCAGAAATGGACGGAACTTGCTGTTCCAGGCATTGGAGGGCAGGCAATTGGTATATTTAACAGTCAGCCTGGGCTATGGCCGGAAGAAGGACAGACATAAAGGGAAGCTGATTCCAAAGAACACTCTGAAGGTTGGTCCCAGGACTAAAAGGAGCACGAGTGGGAGCAGTCTTGTATACGGCCCACTCCTGAGCCACAGTCCTGAGGCTGCACGGTGGTGTGAAGTGAGTCAGAGCCTCAAAGGGACCTCACAGCGCCCCACCTTACATCCTGGTCCTCCGAAGCTGGTACCCGGTCAGTGGCAAAGGCTGATGGGGTAGAATGTGTTCATCTAGGATTCCCATGGGAGAATCAACCACTTTTTTTCATGCAGTCATTAGGAGAGAGGAAGATTATACCAGAGTAGAGCATCCTGCCGCAGCCTAAGGCCTTGGCAGCTCAACATTAGGGCTGATGTGGCTTCTGCCCCCTCCAAGAAACTAATTTCTGGGGTTTGGCATCCAGAATCCAACCAAACACCTGGATCCTATTTCCTTCCCCCTTCTCAGGGCTGTTTCCACATTCTAACTTCAAAACTCTCCTTCCTTTCTCCTTGATAGTGAAATCCTTGATCACGGGTACTGCTTTTTTGACTGGAGAACCGAGGGGCTGGCAAAAGGACTGAAGACAGCATGGCCATGGCTTTGGGAGGTTTTTCACAGCCTGTAGAGGGGAGCCAGGCATCTTGTTCAATTACTCTGGTTTTGCCTGCCTACCCAGAGCCTATGGGAAGCAAAAATGGCAGCTGTTAAAGAGTGCTTTTTTCATTTACGTACCGTGCTGCCTTACTTGACAAAGCTGTTTTGAACAAAGCTGGCATCTGCTCGTTGCCCTGGGGTAAGTGGTCAGCTCCTCTGTGCTGAATCGCTGCCACTGTGCACACCCAGGTCTGTGTGTCAGCCCGCAAGGCTGCCTCGTGTCTGGGGAGGGAGGTACCACCCTGGTCTCAGCGTTACAGTGGGAGGAACAGCCAGAGAGAGGCAGGTGTTCTGCCTTCCTGTTACTTCACCTGACCCCACATCTGAACAAAATAACAGCAGCCCTAAACCAGAGGGAAAAGGCAGGGAGAATCCAGCCAAGTCGCATTTTAAGGTCCTCTGGGTTTTTCTACTTCTGGCTAAGTTCTTATCTGTGGAAAGTGGTGTTGAATGCCCCCTCTTTGCTTGTGGAGACACACCTTCTTCCGTTGCTTGTGCAGCTTAGGGAAGGCTTGAGGGAAATTTAAAAGATGTGTGAACTGGGAACTTTTGAAATCACATTTCAACATCAGTGCTGCTTATATGCATGGACAATTTATGGTACCCATGCCCTCCCCGCAACCCAAGTGATAGCAGAAGGCAGCTTCAGGACAGTTCCCAGGCCTCCCATAGAACGGATCAAGCCTCCAATCCTCACTTGCCTTATCTCCGCGATCATCAGCAGAGGGAGCCAGAAACTTTGAGTGGTAGATGTTGGGCAGGGGGCATGCTGGTTACTTCTTACCTCGGGGGCCTGTGGGCACTATCCCAATCCCCAGGGCCAGCACCTTTAACTTACAGTCAGGGGAAGCTTAGGGAACAGAGAATGTTTCTTCATTCAAATAATCGAGAGAGATCTATCAAAGTCTACAAATAATAAATGCTGGAGAGGGTGTGGAGAAAAAGAAAACCCTCCTATACTGTCGGTGGGAAAGTAAATTGGTGCAGCCATTATGGAGAACAGTGTGGAAGTTCCTTAAAAAACTAAAAATAGAGCTACCATATGATCCAGCAATCCCACTCCTGGGCATATACCTGGGGAAAACTATAATTTAAAAAGATACATGCACCCCAATGTTCATAGCAGCACTATTTACAATAGCCAAGATGTGGAAGCAACCTAAGTGTCCACCAACAGATGAATGGATAAGGAAGATGTGGTACATATATACAATGGAATATTACTCAGCCATAAAAAAGAATGAAATATTGTCATTTGCAGCAACATGGATAGACATAGAGATTATCATACTAAGTGAAGTAAGTCAGACAAAGACAAATATCACATGATATCACTTATATGTGGAACCTTAAAAAAATGATACAAATGAACTTATGTACAAAACAGAAATAGATCTACAGACAGAAAACAAACTTATGGTTACCAAAGGGGGAAGGGGAGGAGGGATAAATTAGGAGTTGGGGATTAACATATACACACTACTATATATAAAATAGATAACCAACAAGGCCCTACTGTATAGCACAGGGAACTATACTCAATACCTTATAATAACCTATAAGGGAAAAGAATCTGAAATAGATATATATATACACATATATGTATAACTGAATCACTTCGCTATACACCTGAAACTAACACATCATTGTAAATCAACTATATTTCAACTTAAAAAAGAATAAATAGTTAAAATAAATTTACTAAAACAAATAACAAAACAAAGCAAAACAACAGAACTCAAACTAGAAGAGGCCCTGGGATAGGCTTTATTCCAGCCCCTGCTTCTCCCCTAAAGAGAAGGCACAAGTCTGTGGCTGAGGTTGCCTAATCTGGCCGTGGGATGTGTTTTGTTTGCCAAGCACAGTTTACTTTTAAATGTTTTACTCTTAATTAGTTGCAACCCTTAAAGATCTGAAGATTTCATATCAATAAATAGATAACTGGATTTCCAGAAATCCTTGATAAAGCGGAAGATCTGGCAAAGCTGGCTGACATCCCCGTGTGGAACATAGCTGCCTTCCCTCCTTAAGCCCCAGCAGCCCCTGGCCCTCCTCCGGCATTTATGCTCCCTGTTGGCCCCTGCAGCCATGGACTTTGCCCTCTTGGGCATGACCAATGTTTCCCTACCTAATGTTTCACCTAGGAAGCTCTGACAAAATTCCACACCCATGTTGAGACCAGTGAAGGCAGAATCTGGGCCTAGGGAGGGACCTGGGCCTTAGAAGAGTTCTAAAGTCCCTACATGATGTGAACAGGCAGCCAGGTTTATGGAGGGCTGGGGCTAGACCATGAAGGGCAGATGGTAAATTATTCTCTTTTGGAAGCTCCTCAGTGCCTCATTTTATTATTTCACCATTTTAGAAGTTCATTCTAGTCTATCGAAACCTGGTTATCTCTTATTCCATTCTTTTCAGAACCTCACCCAGCCTCAGGATTTAAAAAAAAAAAATTTTTTTGAAAGCTTCTCCTCTTTCTGCTACATTGTTATTTTGGTTGCTCCATTCTGAACCCCTCCTCCAGTGTCTCCACATTCTTTTTAAAGTTCAATGGACAAAATTAGAAATAATACCTTAACCATTATTTTACTAGAGTAGAATTCAGTAGGGGCATTTATTCCTGGTTCTATCATATCATACTTAACACCTCAGAACCACATTAATTTCTTTTCACAATGCCTTTTTTTTTTTTTTTAACTTAATTATCATCTGGTTTTTGTTAACAAGGAACTCATTTGCAAAAACCTGAGACACCACACTCCAGGATGGAAAACCAAGTTTGAGGGCAAATAAAGCACCGAATATCAACCCTCGTTTCCCTGTTAGAGGGACATCAAACTTCCTCAAGGGCCACAACCTGATAATGTAAAATTAAAGAGGTCATATGGGGAGCTTCCTGGTGGCCTACTGGTTAGGATTCCGGGCTTTCACTGCTATGGCTGGGGTTCAGTCCCTGGTCAGGGAACTGAGATCCCTCAAGGCATGGCGTGGCCAAAAATAAATAAATAAATAAATAAATAGACCGTATTCATGTCCATGACAGTTTTACTTCTTTACTTATACATTAATTTCCTCCCAACAGGCTAGTCTGTTTTTAGGGAATTTCCAAGCTAATTTGATAACTGCTTTTCTTAGGGTTATTTAATTTTTTTTTTTTCCATTTTGTAGGCTTCTCCTTTCTTTTCTTTTTGTTTTCGCTAACATAATCCTCAACTATCAGGTTATAACAGAAAAGCTGCTTAGCGGGAGACGGGATTGGAAGACCAGCATCTCTCTATTATTTTGTTGTGCTCATTTTATAGATCAGGAAACTGAGGCCTGGAAAGGCTCCCCCACCCCACAGCTGACTGCCCACACACACAACATCGGAGGAGTCCTGGCTCTGGCCGGCCCCCTGGGCAAGGTGAACCTTACCTGACGCTGGATATCAGACAGCACAGCAAGAAATCCAGCCTCAGAGATGGCAGAAGTGAGGCTTTCGATACTATGTCTCGGTATCACACATTCGGGCCTGAACCAGCTCGACATGGAAACGCACACGAAATATTGAACATGATATTCCGGAGCCAACTGACGCTGTTAAACGCTCCTTGGAACCCCTAGGGGAAAGCCAAGGTTCTTTAAGAAATATACAAACCACCGAGCCACCTTGGCATGATGCCAGCTCTGGAATGTTGTAAATCTTGTCCAGAAATACATATAAAACCGAAGCTGAACTTCAAGATTCCCTCTAGCAACCAATAGTAAGAAAAAGCACACCCCTTCATACTCATACTTCGGGGAGAAACGGGAATTATTTACGCATGGTGTTCATAAAATATCTGCCCTGTTAGAACACAGTGTGAGAGGAGGCGAAGGGAAGGAGCGAGCTCGGGGTTTGGGACCTGAGGCCCAAGAGTCTCTTAAATCGCAAAAGAATCCGGACGGGCCGCCGTCGGGAGGCGCGACCCTGTGGCGCGCGATGCTCTCGGAGGTGCCTCCACTCCTGGGTCCCCGCAGGCCTGGCCGCGGTGGTCACTGCCATTGCACAAGGGTCCTCCCGGGCGGGAGGCCTAATCTCATTGTTTCGAGCCAACCGTAAAATGCAGCTTCTCCCCTTTCTCAAAAAGGACCCGAGGTACTGGGGACTGAACAGGACTGTCTACCCCGGCTGCCTAGGCCCGAGGTCTTTTCTTTGTGCATCCGTCCGCAAAGCACAGGACCAGATCCCAAGGCGTGCGCTAGAAACCGGGCGCTCCAGCCTCCTCTCGCAGCCACCCCGGTTGTCGCCTCCTTGTCGCGCCAGCGCGCACCACCTACAGACAAGGCGTGGCGAGGCGCGTCGCGAGGCCCTCCCGCAGCCCGATCCCCCGCGGGCCGGCCTCTGCTCCCGCTGCCTTTGCGTCCCCGCCACTAGGCTGGAAGCCCTAGGAGCCGAGCCGCCTGCAAGCAGTGCGGAGCCACAGATACTCACGTTTCCAAGTGTTTTCGTGAAGTGCGCGCACTCTCCGCGGCCACTAACAGAAGCCAGAGAAAGCGCTCTGAGAGCCGCCTTTCAGGCAGCGAGAAGTGACAAGCTGGCGCCCCGCTGAAAGCCCCTCATTTTCTGCAAGCTCACTCAAAATGCGCCTCGGTGCCGCCAGCGCAGCTGCCAGGTTTAATAACTGTGTCAGACAGCCCCTCCCCCCAAAAAGAGACACAAAGATGACAGGCTGGGGACCAAGGAGCTCATGTTCGACCGCAGTCACCCTGCCTCATCCCTAGCGATGCCGCAGCTGGAATGACTGCGCAGGCACGGACCGGGAAAAGGTTCAAACTCTAGCCTTGACCTAGGAATTCTCCAGAAACCTCAGTTCTTTCCTAGTCGCTCTGAGCATAAAACTGATACTCTTCCCAACGATACTTGTGAAACAAAGCAAGAGGCGAGTGCCTTCCCAGTTAACCCAACCTGCGTCTCAAATGTAAAGGGGACTTAGAGGAACGCAGCAAACCTCAAACCTCTTAATACTTGATTTTCTGGGCACTGGTGGAATATCCTGGCACTATGCAAAGCGCAAGAAGCTCATCAAACTGGGTTTCGCTCACGTTTTGTCGCGCACACGAATGCTGCAGCCTCTCCAGAGGACACTGGCCAGCAGAACCTTACTGTTTGGGGGGCGGGGGGGCGCTCCTTCGCAGCTCCTCCTCGACCTGGACCATCTCCAAAGCGCGGGCAGCGCCTCGAGAGCCACTGGGTTTTTATCAAGCCGGAAGGAATTAGTGGTTCTGTTTTTCATGTGAAATATCCCACCAAAGGTAGTGCTTGATAAAATATAGTACATATATAACCCGTACAGGGCGCTAGGGGCCCAGCCCCGCCCCGAGGGTTCCTCCCAGCGCCACCCGCTGCGCCCGTCGCACCTGCTTCTGCGGGGAGTGGTTTCCGTGGAAACTCCGGAGAGCCAGTCCTCCCTTCGGACACGCTGTTGCCCCGACAACTGCGACCTAGCATTAGGCGGTCCAGGAAGGATGGCAATGGATGCCTGCTTTAAATCACAGATTCAGAGAGATTCTCGAGGGTGGGAGGGCAGAAACAGGAGGGCAGTGAGTGATATTTGGGAATGGAGGCGGAGCCGCGGGAGCCTGCTTGTGGGTGGGGATAGTGGACATCGCAGGCCCGGGGGACCGCATATCTCCCCCCCCTTCCCCCTCCACTAAACGAATTTACACTTGGTTTTAGAACAAATTCCGTCATTCTCTTCAGCATATTTACTTTTCTCTATTCTGCTTAAGATACTATATAAAAGTTATTTTGCACAGACGGAGCACTAGCTAGTTCCCGGTAGAAGTGAGGCGAGGCCCACAGAGATGTGTGAAGCCGAGGGGAGACCTCGTGTGAATAATATTTGACTGTGCACTATCAGGCCACGGAAAACACACGGCTACAAAATTACACTCATGTGATGGTTTGGGTGGGGAAAAGGAGAAGGGTGGATGAGACTATCCATATATGTTAAAAGGCTCAATGTTTGTATGCCATCTTGTTACTTCTGGGTATGGGCATTTTATACTCGCCAAACAAGTCGGTATTCAAAAGTAAAATGAAACAAGTTAATGTGCTTTGTGCAAGGCACAATAGGATTGCAGACAAGTACACACATACCCCATATTGGTTTGTCCTTACTCTAAATTTTATGTTTCGTATCTGAGTTATTGAAAGTTTAAAATCAATGGCATATTTGAATTGAGGAGATTTTACTATACACATTATAATAATATGATGATTTTAATTAACCTCTGGGTTGAGACTGAAATACATGTATTTGTATGTATGTGTGTGTGTGTGTGTATACACAAACTCATCTCTTTAAAAGTCATAAATGCATTTCTGTTAAGTTCCACATGCACCTAATTTTCATAAAGGAAGTGATATTTCTGTATTTTAAGAAAACAGTTTCTGTGAAAGAAAACATACAGGAAATTTTTGTCATAAAGCAAAGACTTTCATCAAGAAGAGCCATCTAATTTACATGTTTTGAAAATCCACATGCTGTATCCTGAATCTGCTTTGAAGCACATAATTTTGGAATCATGTGATGTGATGTTTATTTGCAAATGAAGATCTCTAAAACAAAAAAGTATAGCCAGCAATAGAATAGTCATCCACTTCTCTCTCTTATTAGATTTCAAGTTTGAGGAAATAAAAGTATCAAGCAGATTATCATCACATCTAGCAAAATTTAACAGTGAATACTGTAGAAGACAGAAGAATAGGGGTAAAGAAGTTAAAAAATACTAAGCAATGAACCATTTAAAAATATCGCTCCAAAAAATAATTAAGAGGAAGACGATTATATTTAAAATATTGTATTCATAGGTAATATTAACTGAGATTCAAAACAGTAGAGAGTTATGATCCCAATTTTTTCAAAGTTATGTGTGTGTGTACCTGTACATATGACAATGATGATGCAGGGGAATTCTTGGCTTTACACTTGCTTATATCACTTGCCTATATTTCTCTACACTTGCCTATGATTTCCACAACAAATATTACCAGTGAGAGCAGTGCAGTAGGCTGCTTGAAAGAGGAGGCTCAGAATCAAATAGGCTTGGCTTAAGTCCCAGCTGACACTTCCTGGCTATGTGTGCTTTCTCATTTGAAAAACTTGGCTAAGAATAACACCTTCCTCATAAGGTGGTTGGGAGGATTAAGTAATATAAGGCCTCAGCACAGGGCCTGGCACTGTGTTCATTATAGCAAATACATGAATCCCAATTTTTAGGCTATTTTTCCCAGGATTTTAATTCTACACTGAATATTTTTGAAACTTCAATTAGAAATTATTGTTTCATATATGCAATGTTGTTTACAGTTGTCCACAGTTTTTACCTATATTTCCCATCATTCCTTTTTGCATCTCAGAACTTCCTCTGGGATTACTCTCCTTTTCCTTAAAGTACATCCCTAAGAACATTCATAGTGAGGTTTTTTGTTACTGAAATCTCCCAGTTTTGGTTTGATAATGTCTTTCTTTTGATTTTGTTCTTGAAATATGGTTTCACTTGACATATCATTTTAGGTTCATGGTTATTTTCAATCAGCACTTTGAAGATAGTCCACTGTCTCCTGGCTTCACTGTTGCTAATGATGAATAGCTGTCATGTAATTTTCACTTTTTTCTAGGATATCTGTCAACTTTGAATGTTTTGTTCTTTGTTATGCTCTTATTCCATTATCTTATCTCTTTAAAAATATTAAACACACTTATTTAATATTCTATGCCCAATCATCCAGTATTCATAGCCTTTACAGTTTATTGGCGCACAAGACTCTCAATTCCTTATTTATTTAGTGATTTTTATTTATTGTGAATTCACATACCTTTGAACTCTATCAGTTGGACCTCTTTGAGTCCTGTGTTAAAGTGAAATGCCCAGGTAGATGGGCTGGGGAGGTGGGAACACTACCAACATGGGACCACTTTAAAATAAATTTTATGTTTAAAGTTTTCAGGTCCATGTAGGAGATGTAAATTTCAGGCTCAAACACTTGTGAGTGGAAGCCTAGAATTGGAAATACTTTGGGCAGAGTTTTCTTCCCAGTGCCAGGACTGAGGTAGGTAACATTTCCTTATGCAGGCAGGTTGTGCTCTGGTATAACCATTGTGCTGTCTTTCAGGGATTCTGGCCTCCCACCCTGCTCAAGCCCACTGCTTTTTATCTCCTGCCTCCTGGATGTGGCTCATTCAAACTGAGACTCTGGGGTTGGCCGGTGCCCCTTCTCCTTCATCCCTCTCAGCAAAGGCCTGCTTTCCCCTCTACAATCAAGCTTTTTCATAGTTTTGCCTTCCCTTTACTTTACCACCAGCTCCGCAGTGCTTTGAAAGAGTAAGACAAACGATTCAATTTTTTTAAATAGGCAAAAGATTTGGACAGACATTTCACTGATGAAAATATATAGATAACAAATAAGAACATCAGGGAAATGCAAATTATGAAATACCACAATGAAATACCACTACACAAGAATGGCTAAAAGATGAGAAAGACTGACGATATCAAGTATTGCCAAGAACATGGAGCTACTGCAAACCTCAGACGTTGCTGATGGGCATTTAAAATGGTATAACCACTTTGGGAATCAATTTAGCAGTTTCTTATGAAGTTAAACATACATATATGTATTCGTTTTCTATTGCTATAACAAAACCACAAATTTAGTGGCTTAAAACTACATTTGGTTTTTGTCTCATAGCTGTGAAGGTCAGAAGTCTGGGACAGTGTGGCTGGGTTGTCTGCTCATGGTGTCACAAGACTGAAGTCAGGGTGTTAGCCAGACTGAGTCCTCTTCTGGAAGCTCTAGGATGAAATCCACTTCCAAGCTCAGTGAGGGTGTTGGCAGAATGCAGTTCCTTGTGGTTGCAGGACTGAGGTCCCCATTTCCTTGCTGGCTGTCAGGTGAGGTCTTCTCTCTTAAGACTGTCCATATTCCTTCTTAGGGGTCCCCTCTGTCTTCAAGTCAGTGAGGATACATTGAATCTCTCCTGTGCTTCACATCTCTCTGACTTTCTTTTTTGTCTAAAAGTTTTTAAAAGGCTCACATGATTAGATTATGCCCACCCAGCTAATCTCCCTTTGCCATGTAAGGTAACATAATCATGGGGGCCATAGCTCATCATATTCACGTGTCCCACTGACACTCAAAGTGTAGGGAATTAGGCAAGGGTGAGGGTCATTGGGAGTCTTTCTCAGAATTCTGCTTACCATACCATATGAGCCAGCCATTCCATTCCTAGGTATTTACCCAAGAGAAGTGAAAATATATGTGTACCCAAAGACTTATAGGTAAATATTTATATCCACTTATTCATTATAGCAAAAAACCAGAAAGAACTCAAATATCCATCAACTGGTGAATTAATAAAACAGATTGTGGTATATCCATTCAGTGGAACACCACTCATCAACAGGAAAGGAGCAGACTCCTGCCATGCACAACAGCATGGAGAAATCGCCAAAGCATGGCGCTCAGTGGAAGAATTCGAATACTGTTGGTCTACTTTATTCTGAAACCTGAAACTGGCTCCCATACACAGAGGGCAGGAAGAGACAGAAGAAAGAGGCAGACCACTTCATATTGGTAGGTGGCAGGTTTAATAACCAAGGGAACTTATTTACAAGGCTTGTCTGGGGCAGCTGCAAGATGAGTCAATCTTCACACCTGCCTGCCAGAATCTTAAAAATTTATGTTAGAGGCCTTAACTTAGTTTAGTCCTGTATACTGTCCCAATGGCCTCAGCACCACATCACCATCTCCAGGCTGCGTCCTTGGGCGGCTTCTAGCACAAGGAAGGCAGGCAATGCTCACATTCCAAGGACAGGGGAGGAGGTAAGGAGCCTCCAGTTGCCCAGCTCTTGGGTCAACTATTGGTCATGTCCTCTTGATGACCTCCTCCAACAAACACAGAAACTACATGCCGTATGACTTAATTTATATGAAGTTCTAGAATAGGCAAAACTATAGTAATTGGAAATAGATCAGTGGTTGCCAGGGGTGAGGGGGAGGGGAAAGGACTGACAATAAGGGGGCACAGGGGACTTTGTGGGATGATGGAAATGTACTGTATCGTGGTTGTGGTGCTGGTTACGTGACTCTATACATTTGTCGATATTCACTGAATGGTACAATTAAAATCAGTGAATTTCATTATATGTAAATAATAACTGAACAGAATGGACAAAAAAGACTAAGGTTTTTATATTTTATCCAGCATTTTAAGGTGTTCTATACTGGGAGTTTCTCTACCCATTTAATCCACAAAATTTGTCTAAGACTTTCTTAACTGTGTATAAATGTGCCTGTATGTTTCATGCCTAGCCCTTACCCTCAGTGGAATTGCACAGTCACTTGGTTATTGTTTATCTCCTCTGGGCTAGACCATAAACCCCATGTGGACAGGGTCATGTTCACCACTGTAACCCAGGACCTGCCCAGAGTGGGCCTTGGATAAATATTTGCTGGATAACAAAAATATCTGTTGACTAAATGAATAGCCCCTCCCCCAGAGCTATTTGGAACACTGGAAAATGTGATTCCACATCTTTCTTCCAGCTGATCTCTTGTTACCTTCAATTCTATTATTAAAACATTTTCTAAACTGTAATTGAAAGTTGGAGTTAGAAACCATTCATTTAGCCCCATTACCTTATAGAAACCACTTATCCTGGCTTCTGTTTTCTGGGCTGGAAGCCCAGGGTGCACTCAGAGTGTCACCACATGGGCTGAGAGGGGAGAAGTACAGCAGCTGAGGCTGAGTCTTTGGGCTGCTCTGGCTGGGCCTCCCCTCACCCCCGGCCCCTTCCCGATTTCCTGTCATTTCCAGTCCTCTTTGGTCACAGCAGACTAAGCACCCTATTTCACTCCAAGGCTTAAATTCCGTTTTCTCTTTAAGGTACACATGATTCATCTAAACTTTCAAAATATATGTATATTAGCATTAGTCAGAGGGCAGTGTCATTTAAGATCAGGTGATCTCAGTAACATGAACAGAAACCAAAGAATGCAGAGCCCGCTGGGCTGGAGCCAACAGCACCCTCAGAGGAGAACAGGGCCAGGAAGGCACCAGACATATTTCTTTGTTTAGGAAACTAATTAGGCCCTCCATTCACTTGACCTTGGTCTTTGGTTACTTATTTGTAAATGTCACACCCGCCACTGCCCCCCACCTCCCCCTTCCAGGACAGAACCAAGGTACAAAACTGCCAAGTGCTAAAATCCTTCCTGGTTATTGTGATCTATCAACAGGGAAAGTCAGGTGAGAAATAGGTATTTCCCTTGCCTTTGCTTTTAGTATACAAATCTGTAAGCACAAATCTGGTGCTCCCTCTTAAAAATGCAATATAGTGCACATTGGCTATTTGCTACCCAGCATTTAACATCCCAGCCTGGCAACAGATGCTCGAATTTCCAGAGAAAGTTTGGCTTGGGTCAGATTGAAACTAAGTTCCAGGAGTGGGCCCCATAATCTTAAACCAGTGGCACACCCGCTTGTGCCCGCAGCTCACCTGGATTGGCACTAACCCAATCAGAGCCAGTGAGCCACAGGAAGATATTTGCTGAGACTTTGGGGAAAAATAAACCTTCTTTTTCTTTTAGCAATTCTGGGAGAACAGACTATCCTTTTTACTCTGGATAGTATGGTATGAGAATGTGACTTTTGGAGCTGCTGTAACCATTTTTCCATTAAGGGAGACCTTGGAGCTGCCTTTGTGGCCACCTCATGGAGGCTGAGGATAAAACCAACACCATAGAAGGCAGAGTGGGGAGGAGAGAAACCTGGCCCTAGGTGGCATCTGTTGAGCTGCTGGATCAAACCTCACCTGAAGTCAGCACCTCTAGATTTCCAGTTACCACTGTATCAATAAACTCCCTTTGTCTTATAAGGCAAACTGATTTCAGTTTTCTGTCATTTACAATTTTAAAATGTGACATTTAGTTTAAGGATGCTCGTATTAAAACTACAGTGTCATTTAGACATTGCCTAAAAGTTCTATTTTGCCTAGATTTTTCATAAATCTTTCACAAAAGTTTGGCAACTGTTTTTCAAACTTTCAGAATTCTAACATGCAGACACCAGGTTGACTGCTGCCCAATGTCCTGACACTCAGTAATTCCCTGATCTTTGTAAGGTTTTTCTACTGTGATGCAACATAGAATGTATGTGCCAGTTCTGGAAGCAAAGGCCTAGAAAAGGCCAAGGAGAAAAACTAGAGGCACAGAGGAACAGAGGCATTGTTGCTACTTTGTCTGATCCACTTGAGAAGATTGGATCCTCAAAATGAGAACAGTAATTCTGAAGAACATCAGTAGCATGAAAAATGTATGGTACTTGTGATCAAAGACAGATCCTCAGGGTCTGATTTACCATCTTTATTTTAAAACTTTCATTAGTGATTTGATACGAAGAAAACTTCTTTTACTGAGCAAACATAAGTTTATTTTTTCCATCTTATGGCTCTCAAATGAAAGTGGTTGACATTTATCACTGCTGACTGTATGTCAGACACTGTGATATGCTTCACCTCATGTGATCCTCAGATAATCTTATAAAGTTGCAACTTCATTTTATAGATGAGGAGACTGAGGTTCAGAGTGGCTAAGTAAGAGACCACACAGCACGTGTGTGACGGAGCTGGGGCCCACCTCCAGGTCTGAAGCCGAAGTCCCTGTTTTAACCAGTTCTCCATATTTGTCTCCAGCTCAGCCTGTCCACCTCAGTTCAGATTGTTCCAGCGTTTCATCCAAATAACAGCCAGTCATTATCACCTTTCGCTGCTGCACTCTATCATGAAAGCATTCTCTTGTCTATAAGTGAACCATCCTCCTCCACTAGTCCTCTCTCAGGGCTGGACACACAGGAAGGGAGGAGCAAACAAACACCTTGCAGAGGTGGGAAAGCTGTGGGTTCTGAAGATCACACTTAGCTCTCCCAACCCATCCATCAAAATCCTATGCACCCTTCGCCAGAGACCACCCTTCTCAGACCGAAGGAAACAGCTCCCTCTGGGGAGGCTCAGAGCCCTTCACCTCCCTTCCATTTGTCCTCCAGAACTGAGAATACACACCTACTGTGTGACTGCACACCTACTGTGTGCACCGCTCTTTGTGTACTTGTCCCATTCTTTCCATGAAAACATTGCCTTTTCTCACTGTTGTAACTCAGAGTGCATAGCATTGGCCCAATGTATTGAGTCAGTAATTTTTTAATAGAAAAAAAGAAAGAGAAAGAAAAAATGTGAACGGCAGCATGCTGCACCACAGCTGATGGGTCAACAAGGGGAGTGGGCATATTTGGAGCACCTACTCCAGGTGCTGGATGCAGGTCCTGTATTGCAGCCAGCCGCACTCTGGGAGGCAGGACCTGTTCCCACTTTATGGAGAGGGAAACAGATGGGGCTTGGCCTGTAACAACCAGGGTAGAGCCAGGGCTGCAGCCAGGGGGTGACCAGGAGTGCGCTATGAGAAGATGCGGGACCGTGGGTACCAAAAGCTGCTGGGATTCACTGTGGAGCAGGAGTCAAGCCCCCACATGACACCTAATGAAAGGCCGAGGGGACCACGTCCTAGAGTGAGAAACAAGAGGGAAGGGGGTGGGAGACCAGGGATGTGGCAAAGGGCCAGAAGCAAAGGCAAACTCATTTTCCCTGCATTCTGCCCAAAGTAACCACAGCCTTAACTGGGAATAAAGTCCGCAGGAACTAACTGGTAAGGGGTGCCTGCTACAGAGGACGAAAATCAGTCTCACGGGTTCTTGGAACTTGACTGAGCGGCTTGCTTCCTACTAAGCAGGACCTTCCTCCAAATTCCTGTTAAACCTCAGTTTCTTCTGATTGTATGGACACTCATTACATGGGTTTATGACATTTTGTTTAATAAAACTTCATCCTCAATTCCGTGTCTTCAACAGCCTCAACAAAAATGTGCCTTTCTGGAGATGGGGGATGGTGATGGTTGCGCAACAACGTGAATGCACTTAGTGCCGTGGATCTGCACTTAAAAATGCCTAAAATGGTAAATTTTATGTTATGTGTATTTTATCACAATTTTTAAAATGTGATTACCAAGCGCTTACCAAAACTCTTCACCAACTTCTATTTAGGTCCTGTGACTTTATGGTCACACCCAAATCGTCCGGAGCCTGGGCTTTTAATTGTGCCCTCCTCCAAGTGTTCCCTGCCTGCCCTCCACCCAACATCAGTCCCCCCCAGCCCCTCCTACCCTGCAAGCCCGGTCAGTCCCGAGGGGGCAGGCACAGGAGGAGATAGTTAGCTGTGGGGTTCTCACTCATGCCTCCTGGTGAAGCCTTGTTGCCTGTGTCTGTGATTTTAGAAACAACATACATCAAGGCTCAGCAGTCCCTGGCCTACGAATGCACAGTGCATAGACTGAGCTCCTGGCAGAAGGGGCATCTCTGGGGAAGATACTGGGCACGAAATCACTTTCCCTGCAGGTGCTGGAAGCAAAGAATTTCCTATGTTCTACCAGCACGTGGTAGGAAACAACCCTCAGGGTGAAGACAGAGGCCACCTTTCAGATTGTGTTTTATAGCATCTAGTTTCTTCTTTTAATTCATCGGGCATGAGAAAGATTCCCATTCATATTGTCTAAATTTGCATTCACTGGTTTGTAAAATTCAGAAATTGACTCAAAAGAGGCCAGAGTACTCAAGTGTTATAGATGTGTCTCTGTGTTACAGATATACTCCCAAAGAGTGGGGGGAAATCAATTGTTGAGCGTGACAATGACAGCTAACTTTTCCTGAGTGCTTCCCTGCACCTGGCACAGGGCTAACTTTCCCCCCATGCTTTGTCTCATGGAATCATCCAGGCAACCCTATGCTCAGGGCACAAATGAGGAAGTTTGGCACAAAGCAATTCCTTAGCTCACCCCGGATCCCAGTGGGTATACATGGCAAAGCCAGACTTGAGCTCAGGTGGCCTAAGATCAGAGCCCTACCTAATGTTAGAGCTCTTTCTTATCACCAAAGTACAAAGGAACATTGTAAAAACCTATAAAAGGGCTTTTGATAAATCCTTTCAGGGAGAAGAGAAAGATTCAGCACTAAAGATGATTGGACCATAGTTCTTTCCATTCTGTACATTCAGACTTTCATTTATCAGATTTTAAGTGTAACATACTTTCACACAGTTCACCTAAGATGTTTTGTGGCACATTTAACATTTCATTGTCAAGGCAACAATCCAAATATGGTAATCCTTAGAAGTTGGAAGAGGAGCATATATATCACAGTCTGTAGAAAATCAGAGAGAAATGAACATTTCTGCTACCAAAACCTTTTGTTGAAAAGAAGAAAAGAGGCACTTAGCTCTCTGAGTCATAGAAGCCTTCTGTCATTTTAGATAAGCTGCCAGCCACCGACCAACCAGAACCCACGGGCCTGGGGCAGGCATCCTTGTTCAGATAAAGGCTGCACATGACCAGAGCAGGAAATAAAATAAAACCCGAAAAGCAGTTCTGAGGGTGATGAGAAAGATTCTGATGCTGATGAGATTGTTTGGCACTTTCTCCCTTGCAACCCACACCAGCTTTTGTAGTTTCCTGGGAACACTTGATCCCATGATGTTTGCAGTCAGTGATTCTCGGCTGGAACTGGGTCGTGGGCTGTTCTAGAGGTGATGCTGCTGGTCTGTGGAGTCCAGGGCTGGAGCCGGTACCTGGGGAGCAGCGTCCGCCCTCAGGAGGCTCTGGCCGTCCCTAACGCTGTGGGTTCAGGGCTCGCTCTCATCCTCAACCCCACCCCTTACCCCAGCATTCTTCCACCCTCACCCCTGAGATGCTCCTTCCCAACAACTCAGACTGAAGGATCTTTGATGTTAAGCACCTGCCATGCGTCTGCTGCTGAATCCATGGGGGGAAGGGGAATACCTTTTAAAAATTTCAATAAAGTAATGGGAGGAAACCATCCCCTTTGAAACCTTCCCTTCCTGCTTTCTCCTGTTGAAACCATTTTTACAAAAAATAGAGAACTCCCCCAAGACATATTAAATAGAATCTGACTGAGGAAAATTCAGTTTTTCAGACACACAGAAATGTTGTGTCTGTCATCTGGCAGGTTTGAAGCAGAGTAGACACCACGCTCTGTCTGGCAGTCGCTGGAGAATCCTGTGAGTCATCTGTGATTCCTCATCCTCGGAGTTTAGGGAGGGGCCGGGGACATAAGCCAGGAGAGCAGGGTTTGGAGAGTCTCAGACTCAGGAAGCTTCCAGACTTTCATTTATGGTTTTTGGATACAGTCCAGCTGAGTAGGGAGGGAATTACCTGCAGCTCCTGGAACCGCTCAGACTGTGTGTCCCAACACGGGCTGGATAGGGGAGCAGGTGCTGGAAGTTAGGAGCCGGGCTCTAGGGCACTTTTGGTGATGCTACAACGACCAGAAGCAGATGTATCTGCTGGCACCCTGGCTGACAGTCGTCCAAGATTAAGTCCAAGATTAAGTGAATGTCTCTCCCTTTCTTACATAGCTCACACTCTCTTATTCTGTCTGCATGAAGAGTGCAAATGGCCCATTTTCTTTTTCTTTTTTAAATACATTTATTTATCTTATTTATTTATTTTTGGCTGTGTTGGGTCTTTGTTGCTGTGCACGGGCTTTCTCTAGTTGTGGCGAGCGGGGGCTACTCTTCGTTGCGGTGCGCAGGCTTCTCATTGCAGTGGCTTCTCTTGTTTGTGGAGCACAGGCTCTGGGCGCGCGGGCTTCAGTAGTTGCAGCATGTGGGCTCAGTAGTTGTGGCTCGTGGGCTCTAGAGCGCAGGCTCAGTAGCTGTGGCGCACGGGCTTAGTTGCTCCGTGGCATGTGGGATCTTCCCAGACCAGGGCTCGAACCCGTGTCCTCTGCATTGGCAGGCGGATTCTTAGCCACTGCGCTACCAGGAAGCTCCCCATTGTCTTGAAATCACAACTTTACTTCCACCCGTGTTAAAATCCCATGCTCTACCACGTGTGGCACACCTTGTCCTCGGTGAACTTCTGGGGCAGTTACATCTGTCATTCTCGCCGCACCCCCCCCAAGAAGGGCCTGTGAATACCCCGCTGCTGCCCCGCCCCCACCATGGGCCGTTCCCTGGGCGTCTCTCAATCCGCAAAGATGCTCCTGCCATGCTTGCTGGAAGTCTCATTATGATTCTGGAAACACCTGCTTGGCGTTTCCCTGCTTTAGTTTCTGCTTCAAAACGATTCTCTCAGGGTTTTATGTCACAATCACTTTCCTAGTCAGTTTTTCCTACTTTTCTCTTTTGAAAATCATAATGCTGGTGACACTTTGAAATCCCACTAGTACACACGAGGAGGGAAAGCGAATAAAAACCCTCATGGTGTCTACCCTCTGTGCCAAGAACTTTGCTTATGACTCATGTGAAAGTGCATCAAGAAAATAGCAAGGGATCATATTGTGCATGTGTGTGTGTGTGTGTGTGTGTGTGTGTGTACATATATCATTATTGAACAGTAACAATAAAAGCATTTTAACAAAACCCCACCCATTATTCTTCTACTAACGCAAAAAATACTTTTGTAGTTGTGCATTCCATTCCCACCTTTGCCAAATACATACATTTTATATGTTAGATCACAGAAAACATACAGTTTTATTTGCTGATAAAGGAATTCCTATTGACAGTGGTTTCTTTCTTTGCACCTCCCCCAGAGCATATCAGGTAATCCACATTTCTAGTCTAGCAATTATTTCCCTACACCACAATTAATATTTGTGTATCATTCTTTCCTGTCGCTAGAGGGGAGAGAGCAGGACCCATTTATCTTTACATTCATAGAATCCAGCATGGCGTGCCTGGTACATAGCTGGCACCTGATAAGTACCGGTTAAGGGAGTGATAACAAGTACAATGCAATCTGAGTAGATTAGTCTAGACTGAGGTTATTCTTGCTCCAGGGACTGTGAGTTTGTACAGAGTCCAGAGTCCATGGAATCCTAGACATTTAGTACATGGGATTAGAGGGGGCACTCTGAAATTTTCAAAAAGCATGCCATAGTAAGTTCTCAGTAAGATGTAATCTGCAAGATGCACAGTAGACATGCAAAGGCACCAGGAAAGATGAGCCACAACTTGAGCTGTTGCAGCTCAGCTCTTGGTCAGAAGCCTAAGGTAGACTTGCTGTATCACTGGCCTTGAGGGCTGCTGATTGCTGAATGTGATTTGAAAAACTCAGAACTCACATAGCATTCAGCTCTAATTAACCATAGTGATGAAGAACATACACCATTTGAAGTAACTATCAATCCCCATTATGATGATCAACCTTGACCTGAATCTGCACCATACAGATGAATCAAGTTCAAAGCAAATAGCAAATTGAAAGGCAAATTAAATTTCATTGGCAATGAAATGGTCTGAGAGAGATTCTAGAAAGATGGCAGTGGTGAAAGAATAGTTTTTTTGATCACATCAAATTTCCTCATAAAAAGCAACAAAGTAGCAAAACCAAAACCCCATGAACAATCTTTACAATGAAGCTGGAATTTAAACCATCCCCACGAACCCCAAACTACAAGTAGATGAGACACTGACAGACCATTGAACAGGAGAATCCCAAAGTATCATCAAGTGTTCACTGGAAAGCATGATGCAGTTTGATAGGGGCAGATGAAACCAGAAGGGGTCCATCCAGTCCAAGAGTGGGTGAATCCAAGAGGTCCATGGTAAGCTCAGTCTAATTCCTATGAACCCCCAAAACAATCCAGCCAGAGCCCCCTTCAGGTACAGAACTCCACGTGGAGGAGAAACTATGCAATCCAAATAGAGCAGGACATGGACAAGAAAGACAAGAGAGAGAAAGTCCAGATAAAGGTAATGAAGGGAAACAGAGCCAGGAAATCTCAGAACACAAGTCACACACACACACACACACACACACACACACACACAATCAAAAACCAAGAGGGAGTTCTGTGAAGATAGAAAAGTTACCCTACCTCCTTCTAAAAGTTGAGAAAAATTAATTTTTCCTATAAACAAATAATATAAAAAGTCAAATTCCATATAAAGTTCTTAAGGGGGAAAAAAAGAGCCAAATAACAATATACAGACATTGAAAGTATACCAGAAAAAAACGTTCACAGGAAAGATCACAGTTATAACTTTCTCTTTCAAAATGAGCTAAAAAACATTAAGAAAATGATACAACTGAATAGACATTCCTTCAAAGAAAACATAGAAATGGCCAATAAGTGTATCAAAATATGCTCCACATCATTAGCCATCAGTGAAATGTAAATCAAAACCACAATAAAAAATCACTTCACACCCACTGGGATGGCTATAATCAAAAAGACAGACGGGCTTCTCTGGTGGCGCAGTGGTTGAGAATCTGCCTGCCAATTCAGGGGACACGGGTTCGAGCCCTGGTCTGGGAAGATCCCACATGCCATGGAGCAACTAGGCCCATGAGCCACAACTACTGAGCCTGTGCTTCTGAGCCTGTGCTCCACAACAAGAGAGGCTGCGATAGTGAGAGGCCCGCGCACCGCGATGAAGAGTGGCCCCTGCTTGCCGCAACTAGAGAAGACCCTTGCACAGAAACGAAGACCCAACACAGCCAAAAATAAATATATAAATAAATAATTAAAAAAAAAAAAGACAGACAATAGCAAGTGTTGTCAAGGATGTGGAGAACTTGGAAACTTCATACACTGCTGGTGGTGGTGCAGCCACTTTGGAACATAGTTGGCAGCTCCTCAAAAAGTTACACAGAGTTACCATACGACCCAGCATTTCTATTTCTAGGTATTTAACCAAGAGAATTGAAAAAATATGCCCACACAAAAACTTGTGCATGAATATTCACAGCAGCATTGTTGATAATAGCCCCAAAGTGGAAACAACCTAAATGACAATCAATTGATGAATGGATGGACAAATTGTGGTATAGCCATACAATGGAATATTATTTGGCCATAAAGAGGAATGAAGTGTTGATCCATGCTACAACATGGATGAACATATGCTAAGTGAAAAAGCCTGGCACAAAAGACCATATATTGAATTTCATTTCTATGAAATGCCCAAAATATGCAGATCAATAAAAACAGAAAGTAGTGTAGTGGTTGCCTCAGGAGTTGGGGGGAAATGGGGAGTGATAATGGGTATAGAGTTTCTTTTTGGAGCAATGAAATGTTCTAAAACTGTGATGGTTGCACTTTTCTGTGAATGAAACAGAGTTTCCCTAAAACTGAGTTCCTCTGCCGAGTCTATAATTAACCTCTCTATGCAAAACGTTATTCCCTCTTTGTCCAAAACATGTTCCGCTGAAGATTGAGGAGTAACAAAGAAAAGGGTGATTGAAACTGAGCAGGACACTGTGGGGCCCTCCTGAGCACAAAATCCTTTATGTGTCCCTCATATCTTGTTTGTAGGAAAAAGTCTTCGACCTCTTAGACCTTCCCTGAGTTCCAAAGGGCAGATTCGAAGAGTTACTGCTTAGGGAAGGGAGGGAATGCAGAAATAAAGGAAAAGCAGTCAAACAATAGGGCAGCAGTAAAGCAGAGCCCTAATTCCTCCTCAAGGAATATACATAACAATATCTTTGCGTTCTTCTTTAGGAATTAAGGCCCCCACTCAGGTGGAGGATGGTAACTTCAGGCTGAGCACAAGATTCCTGGAGCACCGCCCTGTTACCTCACCACCAATTTACTTCTGACCAATTAGAAGAAAATCACACACTCTGCAGCCCTCACCCCAAAATTTGCCTTAAAAACTCTTCCCCAGAAACCATCAGGGAGTTTGGGTATTTTGAGCACAAAGCACCCGTTTTCTTTGCATGGCCCTGCAGTAAACCTTTCTCTGCTCCAAACTCCGATGTTTCAGTTTGTTTGGCCTCACTGTGCATCAGGCACACGAACTTGGGTTCGATGACACGAATACAACTAAAACCCAATGAACTGTACACTTTAAATAAGTGAATTGTATAGTATGAGAATTTTATTTCATAAAGCACTTATTTAAGGGAAGAAAATTGTAAAAGACATAAAAGAACAATATAAACTAGAATTCAAAACTCAGAAATGAGGTGATAGAATTCAGAAAGAATTAGAATTAAAAGAAAAAAATCATTTCAGAAATGAGGACTAAACTACAAGAAACAACAGGTTAAATAAAAACAATAGATAATGTTTTAAGAGACACAGAAGGTGAAAAGGAAGACATTTTTAAAAATCAAAAAGAAATGAAAGATATTAAAAGGATTCAAGAGAAAGTGACAAATAGTGGAAACAAAGATCAAACACACAGATAGTAGGAGTTTCTAAAGAAAAATATCAAAGCAAGAGAAAAGAACAAACACTGAAAACTATAATTCAAGAAAACTTTCCTGAAATGAAAAAGATTTGAAACTATGTATTGAGAGATAACACACATCTTGAGTATTGACAGAACAATCGACGCCAAGATCTATTTTAGTAAAATTACTGGAGTTAAAAAGAAAAAAAGGAAGAAAGAAAAGAAAATATCCTTTTGTTGTCCATGCAAAACTAATGAGAGACTTATAAGAGAAAGAAAATCAGATTTTCATCAGAAGAAAACAGAATAATATATTTAAGATACTCAGGAAAAGAAAATGTGAGCAAAGATTTTATATCCTGCAAAACTGGCTTTCGGGTAAAAGGTACAAAGTGTTATCAACATCAGAGAATATTGTTTCCATGAGTTTTTCCTGAGGAATCGATTAGAGAAAGACTCTTGAAAAGCCAGAATGGTTAGAGATACATTGATATATGGACTGAGGGGGGAACATTAGACATATAGAACTAAAACTAAGTGAGGGTTAAAAAGGAGAGTATATAGTGTGTCATGGCTGAAAGTGCAGACAATGTGAATATAGAACAAGTATAAAAAATAATAGAGGAGAATAGAAAGAGCACATGCAAAAATTTTAGACTATTCTCAATAATTTTATTGGTGATGGTAGTAATGTTATTCTGAGACTGTTGTATATGTAATGTGGACTAAAGCAAATGAGTATTATGGATATACTAATTCTATCATCCCTTGAGAACCAGGATTGTTGTTTTCAAGGAGATACAACTATAACAGAAAAGAGATTATAAAAAAACTGAAGTCCTGAATTGAACTGGAAATATCAGTAGAAATTCATGAGATATTTTATCTCTATCTATCAACCTATGTATTGATATCTATGTATCTACCTATCTATTGAAGGAGGCCTAGAAACAATCACCCAATCCAGTTGCAGTGAACATTTCCAATACTCAGACAGTCGCTTGAAATACCATTTTCCACTAAAAGAAACCAAGGCTTCCTGGAGAAATGTTTGAATCCCGGTACAGTATTAGCCTGGACTATCTTGTCACACAAAATAGAAGTCAACTAGCAAAGACCACTAAAGTCATGTCAGAAGGACTCAGAAAGCAACTTGAAGGGGCACCATTGACCAAATAAGGGACAATTTGAGAATCAAAAAGTCTAATAAAGGCTACCAACTGAAATCATGAAATATTTTTCAATTCAGGGTTCGTAAGTCATTTCTACATACTCTATTGTTTGAGGCAGTCACATGCCCTCCCAGATTCAATGGGAGGGGGCACAGATCCCACCTCTTAAGCTCAGAAGTGCCAGAGAATTCGCAGCCATGTTTTAAAACCATCACAGGAACGAATTCATTTTCTCAGAAACTGGTAATTAAAGCAAAGAAAATTAAGCTATTTCTATGTGAATGGTGCCACTGAGAAAGCAAGCACAATATGAAGGGAAGCCACCCTTTACAAAAATGTCCAACTAATGAATAAAAAAAATGATTAAATAAGAATATCACAATTTTGCAGACCTCAGTGAATTAATGGAGATAGATGTTGAGTAGCAACAGCGGGTAACCTCACAAAAATAGAGACTACCAGTGCTAACCTGTCTCGTGATGAAAGAAGACACCACCACCTGCAGAAAGGACTGAACGTGAGTGTGATCCAGCCTCCGGATCCAGCTATGAATGTGCAGGATATACAGAGGACGGGGGAGATGCTGGATTGTACCCACAAATCCGCAGTCGGGGAAATACAGACTCTGAGGTGCTCTGTAGGTCAAATACCCTAGGTTGAACAGATCAATTGAAAAGGAAATAAAGTGAGACAAGCTGGGACCTGGGACCTGGGACCTGGGACCCTTTGCTGCAGTGCTTGCACCTGGACAAACATCTCCTTGAGCAACAAAATACAAAGAAACTATAAGGGACTAAAAATAAGTGCATACATGGACAGTTGGGGCGAATTATGGACAACAAGATACAAAAAAGACCAAAAAACCCAGCTGCCACTTCTGAAGCTGAAGGAGCAATAGCAGGGTGTTGCATATATCCGCTACACACACCACCACCAAAGGGGTGGGCAAACTACCTAAGCCACCCCTCTGGCCTGACCCCTGGACACACCCCTACCCTCACCCCATAAAGGAACCAGCTCACCCCTCCTTGGGGAGCAAGTGAACAAGGAAACCTGTTGTTTGTTCTCGCTCCCCACTACTGCAGCAGGGGCCCCAGTAGAGTCTTCCCTGAATTTCTTGTCTGGCATCTGATTGATTTCTATTGATTAAGGAGGCCAAGAACCCTGGTCAGTAACAGAAGGAACAGAGCAGAACCTGTAGGTTAAAGTAAACTCAAAAGTTTATATCAAAAGATATAAAATGTAAAAATAAGGGGGGAGGCGCACAGACTAAACTATAGTGTGTCTAGGTAGGCATGCACATTTGGTTGATAAAACCATGAAGACACAAGGAAGTGATTACAACAAAAGTCAGCATCGTGGTTACTTTCCAGGGAAGGGAAAGAATTGAGGTTGGAACTGTGCCATGGAGAAGGTGCCTGGGAGGCCAGCACTTTTGGTCACATGAGTATTCACCTTACGATGACTCACTAAAGCTCTGTGTTTGTTTTGGGGGGATGGTTTCTAAATGCTTGATTTTACAATAAAAAAGTGCAAAGAGAGGGGAGCAGAGGAAGACAGAGAGTGATTTTGATGGTGGTGGTAGTGGTGTTGGTCGTGGCAGCTAACATGTCTTGCACACTTACTAATTAGATAATGGATTATCTAATTTAATTCTATTATCACCACTATTATCTCCATTTTTCCTATGGTGAAACTAAGGGTTTACAAGAGTTAAGTAACCTGAACAAGGTCTTAAGTTAGTGAGTGGTACACCTAAAATTTGCTGACAACTCACAAACTGAATATTCTCACAACTTAAGGGAAGAGCAAGGCCATTCCCATGCTCTGTTCTCCCCTGCTCTGCTGAGTGAAAAAAAGTGAAATACAGAGTATTTACTCTTTGATATCCATTATGGAGAAATTGTAAAAGGTACTCTTCATTTTTGGCAAATAGCACTTTAGGGGAGTAAAGCTGTCCTAAGCACTTTGTGATAAGTTACTGATACACAAGGTAATAATTCGATTTGAGATTTACAAAAAGTAATTTATCCTCTTATCATGGTTTTAAATATCCAGCTAACAGAAGCAAGAAAAACTACAATCCTGCAGCCTGTGGAACAAAAACCACATTCACAGAAAGATAGACAAGATGAAAAGGCAGAAGGCTATATACCAGATGAAGGAACAAGATAAAACCACAGAAAAACAACTAAATGAAGTGGAAATAGGCAACCTTCCAGAAAAAGAATTCAGAATAATGATAGTGAAGATGATCCAGGACCTTGGAAAAAGAATGGAGGCAAAGATCGAGAAGATGCAAGAAATGTTTAAAAAATACCTAGAAGAATTAAAGAACAAACAAACAGAGATGAACAATGCAATAACTGAAATGAAAACTACACTAGAAGGAATCAATAGCAGAATAACTGAGGCAGAAGAACAGATAAGTGACCTGGAAGACAGAACGGTGGAATTCACTGCCATGGAACAGACTAAAGAAAAAAGAATGAAAAGAAATGAAGACAGCCTAAGAGACCTCTGGGACAACATTAAATGCAACAACATTCGCATTATAGGGGTCCCAGAAGGAGAAAAGAGAGAGAAAGGACCAGAGAAAATATTTGAAGAGATTATAGTTGAAAACCTCCCTAACATGGGAAAGGAAATAGCCACCCAAGTCCAGGAAGCGTAGAGAGTCCCATACAGGATAAACCCAAGGAGAAACACGCCGAGACACATAGTAATCAAACTGACAAAAATTAAAGACAAAGAAAAATTACTGAAAGCAGCAAGGGAAAAATGACGAATAACATACACGGGAACTCCCATAAGATTAACAGCTGATTTCTCAGCAGAAACTCTACAAGCCAGAAGGGAGTGGCATGATATACTTAAAGTGATGAAAGGGAAGAACCTACAACCAAGATTACTCTACTGGGCAAGGATCTCATTTAGATTTGATGGAGAAATCAAAAGCTTTCCAGACAAGCAAAAGCTAAGAGAATTCAGCACCACCAAACCAGCTCTACAACAAATGCTAAAGGAACTTCTCTAAGTGGGAAACACAAGAGAAGTAAAGGACCTACAAAAACAAACCCAAAACAATTAAGAAAATGGTCATAGGAACATACATGTCAATAATTACCTTAAACGTGAATGGATTAAATGCTCCAACCAAAAAGACACAGGCTTGCTGAATGGATACAAAAACAAGACCCATATATATGCTGTCTACAAGAGACCCACTTCAGACCTAGGGACACATACAGACTGAAAGTGAGAGGATGGAAAAAGATATTCCATGCAAATGGAAATCAAAAGAAAGCTGGAGTAGCCATACTCATATCAGATAAAATAGACTTTAAAATAAAGAATGTTACAAGAGACAAGGAAGGACACTACATAATGATCAAGGGATCAATCCAAGAAGAAGATATAACAATTATAAATATATATGCACCCAACATAGGAGCACCTCAATACATAAGGCAACTGCTAACAGGTATAAAAGAGGAAATCGACAGTAACACAATAATAGTGGGGGACTTTAACACCTCACTTACACCAATGGACAGATCATCCAAAATGAAAATAAATAAGGAAACAGAAGCTTTAAATGATGCAATAGACCAGATAGATTTAATTGATATTTAGAGGACATTCCATCCAAAAACAGCAGATTACACGTTCTTCTCAAGTGCGCACGGAACATTCTCCAGGATAGATCACATCTTGGGTGACAAATCAAGCCTCAGTAAATTTAAGAAAATTGAAATCACATCAAGCATCTTTTCTGACCACAACGCTATGAGATTAGAAATGAATTACAGGGGCTTCCCTGGTGGCACAGTGGTTGAGAATCTGCCTGCCAATGCAGGGGACAGGGGTTCGAGCCCTGGTCTGGGAAGATCCCACATGCCACGGAGCAACTAGGCCCATGAGCCAGAACTACTGAGCCTGCACGTCTGGAGCCTGTGCTCCGCAACAAGAGAGGTCGCGATAGTGAGAGGCCCGCGCACCGCGATGAAGAGTGGCTCCCGCTCGCCGCAACTAGAGAAAGCCCTCGCACAGAAACGAAGACCCAACACAGCCAATAAATAAATTAATTAATTAATTAAAAGAAAAAGAAATTAAAAAAAAAAAGAAATGAATTACAGGGAAAAAAAAGCACAAACACGTGGAGGCTAAACAATATGTTACTAAATAACCAAGCGATCACTGAAGAAATCAAAGAGGAAGTCAAAAAATACCTAGAGACAAATGACAATGAAAACATGACGATCCAAAACTTATGGGATGCAGCAAAAGCAGTTCTAAGAGGGAAGTTTATAGCTGTACAAGCCTACCTAAAGAAACAAGAAAAATCTCAAGTAAACAATCTAACCTTACACCTGAAGGAACTAGAGAAAGAAGAAAAAACAAAACCCAAAGTTAGCAGAAGGAAAGAAATCATAAAGATCAGAGTGGAAATAAATGAAATAGAAACAAAGAAAACAATAGCAAAGATCAATAAAACTAAAAGCTGGTTCTTTGAGAAGATAAACAAAATTGATAAGCCATTAGCCAGACTCATCAAGAAAAAGAGGGAGAGGACTCAAATCAGTAAAATTAGAAATGAAAAAGGAGAAGTTACAACAGACACCACAGAAATACAAAGCATCCTAAGAGACTACTACAAGCCACTCTATGCCAATAAAATGGACAACCTGGAAGAAATGGACAAATTCTTAGAAAGGTATAACCTTCCAAGACTGAACCAGGAAGAAACAGAAAATATGAACAGATCAATCACAAGTAATGAAATTGAAACTGTGATTAAAAATCTTCCAACAAACAAAAATCCAGGACCAGATGGCTTCACAAGTGAATTCTATCAAACATTTAGAGAAGAGCTAACACCCATCCTTCTCAAACTCTTCCAAAAAATTGCAGAGGAAGGAACACTCCCAAACTCATTCTATCACCCTGATACCAAAACCAGACAAACACACTACAAAAAAAGAAAATTACAGACCAATAACACTGATGAATATAGATGCAGAAATCCTCAACAAAATACTAGCAAACAGAATCCAACAACACATTAAAAGGATCATAGACCACGATCAAGTGGGATTTATCCCAGGAACGCAAGGATTCTTCCATATACGCAAATCAATGTGATACACCATATTAACAAATGGAAGGAGAAAAACCATATGATCACCTCAATAGATGCAGAAAAAGCTTTTGATAAAATTCAACACCCATTTATGATAAAAACTCTCCAGAATGTGGGCATAGAGGGAACCTACCTCAACATAATAAAGGCCATATACGACAAACCCACAGCAAACATCATTCTCAGTGGTGAAAAACTGAAAGCATTTCCTCTAAGATCAGGAACGAGACAAGGATGTCCACTCTCACCACTATTATTCAACATAGTTTTCGAAGTCTTAGCCATGGCAATCAGAGAAGAAAAAGAAATAAAAGGAATACAAATTGGAAAAGAAGAAGTAAAACTGTCACTGTTTGCAGATGACATGATACTATACATAAAGAATCCTAAAAATGCCACCAGAAAACTACTAAAGCTAATCACTGAATTTGGTAAAGTTGCAGGATACAACATTAATGCACAGAAATCTCTTGCATTCCTATACACTAATGATGAAAAATCTGAAAGAGAAATGATGGAAACACTCCCATTTACCATTGCAACAAAAAGAATAAAATACCTAGGAATAAACCTACCTAGGGAGACAAAAAACCTGTATGCAGAAAACTATAAGACATTGATGAAAGAAATTAAAGATGATACCAACAGATGGAGAGATATACCATGTTCTTGGATTGGAAAAATCAATATTGTGAAAATGACTATACTACCCAAAGCAATCTACAGATTCAATGCAATCTCTATCAAATTACCAATGGCAATTTTTACAGAACTAGAACAAATCATCTTAAAATTTGTATGGAGACACAAAAGACCCCGAATAGCCAAAGCAGTCTTGAGGGAAAAAAACAGAGCTGGAGTAATCAGACTCCCTGACTTCAGACTATACTACAAAGCTACAGTAATCAAGACAATATGGTACTGGCACAAAAACAGAAACATAGATCAATGGAACAAGATAGAAAACCCAGAGATAAACCCACGCACCTATGGTCAACTAATCTATGTCAAAGGAGGCAAAGATATACAATGGAGAAAAGACAGTCTCTTCAATAAGTGGTGCTGGGAAAAGTGGACAGCTACATGTAAAAGAATGAAATTAGAACACTCCCTAACACCATACACAAAAATAAACTCAAAATGGATTCGAGACCTAAATGTAAGACCAGACACTATAAAACTCTTAGAGGAAAACATAGGAAGAACACTCTTTGACATAAATCACAGCAAGATCTTTTTTGATCCACCTCCTAGAGTAATGGAAATAAAACCAAAAATAAATAAATGGGACCTAATGAAACTTCAAAGCTTTTGCACAGCAAAGGAAACCATAAACAAGACGAAAAGACAACCCTCAGAATGGGAGAAAATATTTGCAAACGAATCAACGGACAAAGGATTAATCTCCAAAATATATAAACAGCTCATTCAGCTCAGTATTAAAGAAACAAACAACCCAATCCAAAAATGGGCAGAAGACCTAAATAAACATTTCTCCAAGGAAGACATACAGACAGCCAAGAAGCACATGAAAAGATGCTCAACCTCATTAATTATTAGAGAAATGCAAATCAAAACTACAATGCGGTATCACCTCACACCAGTCAGAATGGGCATCATCAGAAAATCTACAAACAACAAATGCTGGAGAGGGTGTGGAGAAAAGGGAACCCTCTTGCACTGTTGGTGGGAATGTAAATTGATACAGCCACTATGGAGAACAATATGGAGGTTCCTTAAAAAACTAAAAATAAAATTACCATATGACCCAGCAATCCCACTACTGGGCATATACCCAGAGAAAACCGTAATTCAAAAAGACACATGCACCCGAATGTTCATTGCAGCACTATTTACAATAGCCAGGTCATGGAAGCAACCTAAATGCCCATCAACAGACGAATGGATAAAGAAGTTGTGGTACATATATACAATGGAATATTACTCAGCCATAAAAAGGAACGAAATTGAGTCATTTGTTGAGACGTGGATGGATCTAGAGACTGTCATACAGAGTGAAGTAAGTCAGAAAGAGAAAAACAAATATCGTATATTAATGCATGTATGTGGAACCTAGAAAAATGGTACAGATGAACCGGTTTGCAGGGCAGAAGTTAAGACACAGATGTAGAGAACAAACATATGGACACCAAGGGGGGAAAACCACAGTGGTGTGTGGATGGTTGTGTGCTGAATTGGGCGATTGGGATTGACATGTATACACTGATGTGTATAAAATTGATGACTGATTAAAAAAAAAATCCAACTATCTTTACTGAAAACCAACATCCTACACACCCTTATTATTCATTCTGTTTCTAATCTTTAAAAGGGAAGGAGTTTTAAATCATATGCTTAAAAAATTTATATAGAGGAAGAAAATAATTGATTTGGTTTTTAAAATAAAATTTTGGCTATAAAGTGAAGCCATACCATTTATTTATTTATTTATTTATTTTCCAAGTTTGTTAATCTTTTATTATGCATAGGAGATTATAGAAATTTTGGCATTTTAAAAAAAGGGACATTGGGGGCTTCCCTGGTGGCACAGTAGTTAAGAATCCGCCTGCCAATACAGGGTACATGGGTTTGAGTCCTGGTCCAGGAAGATCCCACATGCCGCGGAGCAACTAAGCCTGTGCGCCACAACTACTGAGCCTGCGCTCTAGAGTCCGTGAGCCACAACTACTGAGCCCACGTGCCACAACTATTGAAGCTCGCGCACCTAGAGCCCATGCTCTGCAACAAGAGAAGCCACAGAAATGAGAAGCCCACACGCCACAACGAAGAGTAGCCCCCACTTGCCACAACTAGAGAAAGCCCACACGCAGCAATGAAGACAAAATGCAGCCAAAAATAAATAAATTAAATAAATAAATTTTTTAAAAAAAGGGACATTGGGTCCTGACTTAGTCTAAATCCCAGAAACCTAATGCCATAGGTTTGTTATATTTTGTGAGAATGAAATTCATTTAAGTGAAATACCTCAACTTTTAAGACAGTATCTGAATCAAAACAGTGAAAGCCAGCTTTGAAAATTATACAGTATCCATTTTCCCAAGCAACTTAATTTTAAATCAGTGATCCATATTGATGTATAATAATAGACTTTTTAAAAAAATAAAATGAATATTTATTAAGTGAATGAATAAAAGTTGGCTGCACATTGCAATCACTGGGGACTCCAAGTGATTACAAATGCCTGGGTACCTCCCCGGACGTGCTGATGTAATTATTCTAGGGTGTGGCTTGGACATCAGGTTTTTTAAAATTTTGTTTTATTTTTTAAATTTAAATGTAAATTTTTATTTATTGAAGTATAATCGATTTACAATGTTGTATTAGTTTCTAGTGTATAGCAAAGCGATTCAGTAATACATATATATACTTTTTCAGATTCTTTTCCATTATAGGTTATTACAAATACAGTTCCCTGTGCTATAGAGTAGGTCCTTGTTGTTTATCTATTTTATATATAGTGGTGTGTATCAGTTAATCCCAAATTCCTACTTTATCCTCCTTTCCCCTTTGGTAACCATAAGTTTGTTTTCTATGTCTGTGAGTCTGTTTCTGTTTTGTAAATAAGTTCATTTGTATCATTTTTTTTTTAGATTCCATATATAAGTGATATATGATGTCTTTCTCTCTTACTTCACTTAGCATGATATTCTCTAGGTCCATACATGTTGTTGCAAATGGCATTATTTCATTCTTTTTTATGGCTGAGTAATATTTCATTGTATATATGTACCACATCTTTATCCATTCACCTGTTGATGGACACTTAAGTTGCTTCCACGTCTTGGCTATTGTAAATAGTGCTGCTATGAATATTGGGGTGCATGTATCTTTTCCAATTGGAGTTGTTGTCTTTTCCGGATATATACCCTGGAGTGGGATTGCAGGATCCTATGGTAACTCTATTTTTAGTTTTTTTAGGAACCTCCATACTGTTCTCCATAGTTGTTGCACCAATTTACATTCTCACCAACAGTGTAGGAGGGTTCTCTCTTCTCCACACCCTCTCCAGCATTTATTATTTGTAGACTTTTAATGATGGCCATTCTGACCGGTGTGAGGTGATACCTCATTGCAGTTTTGATTTGCATTTCTCTAATAATTAGTGATGTTGAGCATCTTTTCACGTGCCTGTTGAGGCCAAACCTTTTAAAGAAAAACTATTAAAATAAGGTGTCTTCTTGTCTCTCCAAATCACTTTGAAAATTACAAAGCAAAATATTTTATCTTCTAAGATAAAAGCAGACCCTTTAAATGCACAGGACTTATTAAATTTCTTTTGTGTTCTCTACCAAGAAAATTCAGATGCAGGGCCTGTTTGATAACCAGGCCACTGCTTCCTGAATTTGCAATTAGTGGATTGTCCAGAAGGGGGCACTCGTTCCCCAGGCTACTCAAAGGACGCTTGACGGGGTGAAGCAGAGCAGCTAAGAACGAAACAGACACAACCCACCCAGAGGACCAAGAACAAAAGGGAAAATTTTTAAAAAGCAAAAGAAACTCAATATTTAATGCTGCCTCCTGTAATCTCCACAAACAGCCTAGAACTAGGCCACAGCTTGTCACAGACAGGCTGAATTCTGAGTTATAAAAATAAACTAGAAAAGACCTGTTCTTTTTTTAATGATATTGTTTGCTTAGTGTAATAAATTCCATCCTAGTAATACCTATTTATTCAACAGCCAGTTTTGCCTGACTTGTGTTTTCCCAGAATGAGATGCACTCAGACATTGCTGAATCCAAAACCAATAGATTTAAACATGAATCATGCATTTGGTGGGACAAAATATAAGTGCTCTGTTTGGTAAGATAGTGGTCAGACACTCAGCCTCCCCCGAATCAGGCCCCGTGTTGTCCCTGGCTTTGTTCTGGTTTACTACTGAAAACACATCCCATCCACATGAAGAGCTTTCCTCAAATAATTATGCTTTTAAAAACTTAGAGCAAATTTCATGGTCCGTTTTTAAGAAAACAGTAACCATTCCTCAGCAAACACAAAGAGAGGAATATTTCAGAGTAAGCAACTCAAAGCAAACAAATGGAAACCCAGCCCCTTGTTTACTTACAGGTCTTTAAGCTCCTAATATTGACATTAGCTCCTGAGGTCTCCTGTGCATGTTCTTTTCTATAGCAAACAAGAGTGCTTGAATCTATAAAGAGGCAGGTTTTGCTGCTCCAGAAAGATGCGTTATTTGTCCCCCCAAGGACAAAAGACAAGTAAACGGTTCGGAAGAGCTGACAGGCTGAGTTATTGGGAGCAACGGGCAAGAAGCCTCGGTTAGCAAAATAAGCTCCTTTGCATAAGCTATAGCGATGCATTACAGAATCCAGGATAATGACCCAGAACAAGAGACGGACAATCGGAAGATTACAGTGTCTGGGAAGGATTCAGCTACAGCTTTTTCTTAGGGTCTGTGTTAAAGTATTACCTTGAACTTCAGCATGCCTCTCCAAAAGGTATTTTTAGAAGCAATTATGTTAAAAGCTTTGAGCTCCTTGGAGTTTTATCTATACGGCTATCTCTTGGCCTAAGGGACCTTAAGGTATTGAATTAAGTGAGTTTCCTCTTAAAAAGCAAGAGCTTCTCTGTAGAAAGACAGCAGCTACACTTGCAGCACACAAGCTGGAACACATCTGAAGAAGGCCAGGTGCTCCGGGGAGGAGGTGAGAGTGCTTGCTGTCAGCAGTCATTTTCCCTCAAGGGATAAATGGATGTATATGTATAGAATCCATTCTTTTTCAGATTCTTTTCCCATATAGGTTATTACAGAGTATTGAGTAGAGTTCCATGTGCTATCCAGTAGGTCCTTGTTGATTATGTGCAGACTTGATAAAGGGCTCATCCCCTTCCAGGATGGTCTCTAGGAAAAGGACTAGATGGCACATAGGAGAGCCCTCTGCAGCCTTCCTTTCCCTGTCCTTCTTGATTTCCTCTCTGGATGAGCCCAGTCACCCCTGCTACGACCACCTGCAGACCCGAAGCCCGTTCAGCCAGAGCTCGCCCTTCCCTCAGGTCACATCGTCCATCAGTGATGTTTTCAACTTCTGTGACTTCCCGCTCGTTTTCTAGTGCAGGAGGTTTTATCCTGGGGCCTTAAGGATGGACGATTTCATGGTCTGGAATGCCTTGAAGTCATATGTGAGAGGTGTGGTTATAAAAATGTGCATTGTCTATTCATAATAGCCAAGACATGGACATGTCCATTGACAGATTAATGGGTAAAGAAGGTGTGGTATACATATAAACAATGGAAATACCACTCAGCCATAAAAAGAACGAGATAATGCCATTCACAGCAACATGGATAGACCTAGAGATTATCATACTAAATGAAGTCAGACAGAGAAAGACAAATACCATATGATATCACTTACACGTAGAATCTAAACTATGACACAAATGAACCTGTCTATGAAGCAGAAACAGACTCACAGACATAGAGAACAGACTTGTGGTTGCCAAGGGGGAGGGGGTTGGGAGGGATGGATTGGGAGTTTGGGGTTAGCAGATGCAGACTATTGTATATAGGATGGATAAACAACAAGGACCTACTGTATAGCACAGGGAACTCTATTCAATATCCTGTGATAAACCATAATGGAAAAGAATATGATAAAGAGTATACATATGTATAACTGAATCACTTTGCTGTACAGCAGAAATTAACACAACATTGTAAATCACCTATACTTAAATAAAATAAATAAAAAAATAAAAATGTGCATTGTTTTCCTTAGAGGATGAGCTTAAACTTTCATTGGCTTCTCAAAGGGATTTATAGCTCCTGAAGGGCTGTGGAAATCGCCCCAGAGGGACTGTGGGGGAACTGAGGTTGGAGAAGCCGCATTGACTCAGGGACTTGACAGGTAGAAGAGCCCCAAAGAGCTGACAGAGCCTCCCATCCCACGATGTCTAGGAGACCAAGGGACCTCAGAGGTCATCCCATCCCAGTCGTTGATTTTATAAATAAGGAAACTGAGTCTCAAAGTCACCCAGGGTGGGCATAGGCCAACACCTGGGTCCCTAACTCTCACCTGGGAGCTCCTTCCATAATACCACTCAGGATGATCAAGTTCTTCTAGTTCTGATCCTGGAAGTTGTGGGGAGATGTGGCAGGAGAAAGATGACCTCCAACATCATCAAGGTCCGTTCAGACTTTACAGGGTTTACATAAGCAGCATATTGTTTGGGAGCATGGCCTCTGGAGTATGGGTGTGAGTCTTAACTCTGCCTCTTCTATGTGACTTTAGGAAAATTATCTCACTTGATGTGCCTGTGAAGTGGGAATAATAGTAGCACGCACCATATAAGATTTTGTTGTGAGGATTAAATGAGCATATATCCCATGTATATAGAAAAGGATCTGACACGTATTAAGCACTTGGTCTCATCCTCATCTATTATTGATATTTTACAAGCGTTTATTGAGCACCTATTATATTTGAAGCATCATAAGAGATACTAAGGATACTAATCAAGACAAAGACACAATTTATTCCCTTTAGTCGGATGGATTGTGGGGGAACCGCGGTTAATTAAAATGTACTGTGACAAGAGCCTCCTCGATAGTGGTTGGCCCAATGCCCTTGGTAACTGGGAGAGGCACCAACACCTAATGTCTTACATTTTTCATGAGACTCAAAATGCAAACCTACACAGGTAAACCACAGTCTGCTCTGTGGATCTACCTACCAAGGGACCCTGGAGTGATGAGGGAACACCATATGCCAATGCAAACATTAGGGGAAGGGCTGACAGGAGCTCCGCGTGGCAGTTTGGGATTGGATGAAGGAGCAAATTTGGGGGTGAGGGCCATGGGCTGGGGAGAGCCCTGGCGTGAGGACCAGATGCTGTACCAGCTGCCAGAACATCCTGGGATCTGCTTACACCCCAGAGCTGATGGCCAACAGGTGCAAAGACAAAGAGAAGCAGAGCTGGGCTGACTTCCTCTGTTGTGGCTGTGTATTCTGTGATCCTTTTTGAAGGCATGTGGCCAGGACCCCAAGCCTACCAACCCTCTGGGTTAAGTATAAAGCCCTTTGTATTAGTTGGGGTTCTCCTGAGAAATAGAACCAACAGGACGTATATATACAGAAAGAGATTTATTTTAAGAAATTGGCCATCCCACTGTGGACGCTGGCAAGTCTGAAATTTGCAGAGCAGGCCAGCAGGCTGGACACTCAGATGGGAGTTGAGGATGCAGTCGTGAGTCCGAGGGCTGGAAACTCAGGCAGAGTTTCTTTGCTGCCACCTGGTCTCTCTTCAGGAGACCTCAGTTTTTGTTTTTGTTTTTTTTTCTTAAGGCCTTCGACTGATTAGACGAGGCCCACCCACGTTGTGGAAGATAATCTGCTTTTCCCCAGGTCGACTGATTTCAATGTTTATCACATCTAGAAAATATCTTCACAGCAACATCCGAAGTGGAGTTTGACCACACAACTGGGCGCCGTTGGTCCCACAGCCTCGCCGAGTTGACACAAAGTGAACCATCACACCCTCTGACGCCAACACTCACCAAAGGCTGTAAGCCCACGTGAAGGCAGAGGGAAGGAGAGTCTTTTAAGTTTAAAATCCTAGCAAATCTGAAACTTTTCTCCCAACTCTCGGTGACCTTGTCGCCTCCTCTGCAAAGGTGCTCCTGGTTCTGTGCCAAGAGTATGTCCCCGTCCCCTGTGGAGCCAATGTCCCCTGTGGAGCTAGTGCCCTCTGTGGAGCCAGTGTCCCCTGTGGAGCCAGTGTTCCCTGTGGAGCAAGTGTCCTCTGCCTGCCCCATGACCCTGTCAGTTCTGGGTTGTAACCATGTTTATTCTCCCAACCCTGTATTTCATCCTTGGATCCCCAAGGGCTTAGCTTTCACTGCACCTACCGCGCACAGCAAGCGCTCAACAAATGTTTGTTCAGTGATCAAGTTTCTGCTTCTGGAATTCTGCCTGAGCCTACAAGACTGGGGAAGAGAGGAATTCAAGTTCCCTGTCAGACCTTGACGCCCAGAGAGCCCAGCACCTGCGGAGGCAGGAGCCTGTGTATTCATGTTAGACCTTGAACTTACCCAAGTCCACGTCATGGCATGATGATGAACACGACTCTTCTATGTAACGTGCTAACAGAAATGCATATTTGTCTTATTCACCATCAGATAGCAGCTATGAGTCCCTTCCTCAGGAGTGGGAGTTCAAACTAAGGATCCTGATGTGGAAGTTTCCAGACCCAGTTCTCTGGGCTTGTCTCTTGTTCATTCCTTCCTGTACCCTAAAAGCATTTCTTGGATGCTGACTGGCCCAGGAACATAATCCCAGTGCTCAAGGAATGCATGGCCTAGGGCTCAAGACTTCCCTTATATCTTCATAAAGAAATGCCAGATTCACTTGATATTTTGCCATAAGGAAATATAGTGAATCTTGGGTCAAAATGTATGCTTTTTCAATGACTTCACCGTTAAACTTGACGCGAAATCAGTGCTTTCTATTTCATGGCATGGTGAGGCACTGGGCCACTTCAAATTTGTGCTATTTCTTCTCTAGCAAAATGTGAGATATGAGTGTCCCATATCAGGCTATAATTTCTGATACTTTAACCACTGCAAACTTGGAAAAACCCAAAGTCAGGGAGGAAAACTCCCTGCTCTCCCCCTTTCTCTGGCCAGTGCTTCCAAATTGAACTTGGAAAACCAGGGGGAAAGAGAGAAAAGTTTCCTTTGTAATTATCATAAGATGAGCATATTGTGGAATTTTAGATTACAAATTAGAAAAGGAAATTTGTCCAGAGGGATGCTTTATAAAACCCAATATGGGAACTTTCCTGGTGGCACAGTGGTTAAGAATCCACCTGAAAATGCAGGGAACACGGTTTCGATACCTTGTCCGGGAAGATCCCACGTGCCGTGGAGCAACAAAGCCCGTGCACCACAACTACTGAGCCTGCGCTCTAGAGCCTGCAAACCACAACTACTGGAGCCTGCGCGCCCTAGAGCCCATACTCCACAACAAGAGAAGCCAGCGCAATGAGAAGCCCACGCACTGCAACGAAGAGCAGCCCCTGCTCGAGGCAACTAGAGAAAGCCCGAGCGCAGCAATGAAGACCCAATGCAGCCAAAAATAAATAAATAGATAAATTTATTAAAAAAAAACAAAAACCAATATGTCTCAAAGTACAAAATATCCTTCAGTTGCATCTTGTATTACTAAGTCCACCTGTACAATGTCACCCCTGAGAACTCTGTCTTTTGCCGTCCGCGTGCTGATGAAGCATGGGAGGTGAGCGTTTCATTCCCACGTCTGGCTCAGGAGAGCACAGCTCATGAAGTCCTTACAGTGTGCATCACAAAGGAAAGAAACTAGATTTGAGATATTTTCCAAATAAAGTACAATATTTAAAACATCCAGCTATTTCACGTCTAAAGACTTGCATTTTAGCTGTAGGAGTTAGACTGATGTGGAATTTTAAGTCAATAGAATCTGGAGAGCAGTTTTGACAACACGGCAGCCTGGGCTGAGATGACCTCTCCCCAGTGACGTGCTGGTAAGTGTTTCACAACCAGCTCTTCCGAAATGCTGTATGTGTATATAAGCTTATCACACATTTTCTTGATTTAAAGGATGTGTATAACATACAGTTTACAAATAATAATTAAATATACTCTTTACAGTAGATTTCATATCACCACTTGACTCTCACAGAATGTGTTTGTTGAGTTTTGCAGACCTCTTATATCTGTAGTGAATCTCTGTTTGCAGTCCAATCATGATTTGACAAATGGAGTTGCATTTTAATCTGCTAACTCATTTCCTAATAGATTTATTGTTATAAAATCTGGTACGTGACTCACAGTTAAACTATTTCTCATGCTTAAACAGATTATATTCATTAAGTTGAAACCTTTTTCAGCCTCAGCACTAGATATGACATACTTTTAAGTTTAATCTGCATTATTAATATTTTCTCATCACCTTCTTAATTCTAGACCAGGGATTAACAGACTATGGCCAATGGGCCAAATCTGGCTCGAAGCCCATTTTGTAAATAAAGTTTTATTGAAAAATAGCCACACCCATTTGTCTCCATAGTATCTGTAGCTGCTTTTGCACTGCAGGGGCAGAGTTGAGTAGTTACAACAGAAACCGTGTGAACCACAAAGCTGAAAATACTTACTCTCTGGCCCTTTAGAGAACAAGTCTGTCAACCCGTGATCTAGATGATCAACAAGTGATAAATCAAGCCCTGATCTGTGGTATTAGCAGGCTTCCATGATGTAGGTACTCCCACCGCAGTCAGTTTCAAGTTACCAATGTGACGTCACTGAATGCAGAGTTGGGAAGAATTGCTGAGTAGAAACCATCACACAGAAATCTGACCACACAGATACAGTAGATTTAAATGACCTCAAGAGCATAGAGAACAGTAAAATGTCCAATAACTTGCAAATGACAAGTGTTGAGTTTTATTACCTGTGTTTTTATTATAATGTATTTAATTGTGAGTTTCCATAATTTAATTTTTAATAATGGCTGTGTTTAGCAACTGGCTCATAAAATTCCTAAACATTTAATAATCGGTTCTTATGAACTGATACAGACCAACTCCAGTACACCACTGCCACCACCCTAAACTAAAACTCATGGGAATGCTGGTTAAACTATAACATATCAACTATAACAGGCGCTAGAAACAAAAAGGGAACTTGGAGCCGGAGCTGGAGTGGTGAGTGAGCTAGAAATAGGAGAGTGGGCCAAAGGGCCAGGGGATGTCAAACCCTCAGGGTTGCAGGGCCTAATGCCCAAACGGGGACAGCAGCCATGTCTGGGCGTGTGCAAGATAACTGAGACCCAGTGTTAAACAGAGACCATGGAGGGCAGCCCCTATCTGTAAAGAGATTAGAAAACGACCCAGCAGCCCAAGTAATGGCAAGGAAGCATGTCTCCGGCCTGGGCAGATTTTTTTTTAATCTTAATTTTATTAGAGTAGAGTTGATTTACAATGTTGTGTTAGTTTCCAGTGAACAGCAATGTGATTCAATTATACATATACATGTATTCATTCTTTTTCAGATTCTTTTCTCATATAGGTTATCAGAGAATACTGAGTAGAGTTCCCTGTGCTATATACAGTAGATCCTTGTTGGTTATCTATCTTATATATAGTAGTGTGTGTATGTTCATCCCAAGCTCCTAATTTATTGCTCCCTCCCACCCCGACACGTTTCCCCTTTGGTAACCATAAGTTTGTTTTCTATGTCTGTAAGTCTGTTTCTGTTTTGTAAATAAGTTCATTTGTATCATTTTTTAAAATTAGATTCCACATGTGAGTGATAGCATATGATATTTGTCTTTCTCTGTCTGACTTTACTTAGTATGGTATTCTCTAGGTCCACCCATGTTGCTGCACATAGCATCATTTCATTCCTTTTTATGGCTGAGTAACATTCCATGGTATATATACACCACATCTTCTTTATCCGTTCCTCTGTTGATGGACATTTAGGTTGCTTGCATCTCCTGGGTATTGTATAATAAATAGTGTTGCAATGAACATTGGCGTGCATGTATCTTTTTGGATTATGGTTTTCTCCAGAGATATGGGCAGAATTTTTTTTGTCTCTTATGAGAAATCAAAATCCCAAGTTTGTGTCCAGTGTGGATGTGAGGTCCAAATTCATACTATCTGCAGGTTGAGGGGATTACAAGTCAAAAATTACTATAAAAATTGTTCCTGGACCAGTAAAGTCCTAGGGCCAGGGCAGAGGCTAACATTTTTTCTCTGACAAACAGGTTCCAAGTTCCAAGTCACAGATTGGGAGAATGCCCAGAAAAATAAAGAATCCTACAACTCAATAAGAAAAAGACAAACAATCCAATGGAAAAATGAGCAAAGAGTATGGAATTAACAATTTGTGGAAGAGGAAGTATGTATGGCCATTAAATAATGGGGGAAAAAGCTCTACCTCATTGGTAATCAAAGAAATACAAATTTACATAACAAGGGCCTAGCATTTCATACCTATCAAATTGACCAAATGTTAAAGATGCTAAAACCAAATATTGGCAGGGTTGTGGGAAGGTCAGAAGCCTCAGCCAGCACCGGTGGGGATGTAAAAGTCACCACCACAGGGGATAGCAATTTGTTATCCAAACAGTGGGAATGGAAAACAGAAAACGTCAATCCTTGGGGGTGGCTAAGTAAATTGTGGCAATATTCATACACTGGAATACCACGTATCAGATAAGATGATCCAAATAGATGTATTAATATAGATATATTTGGAAATACTTAATGTGAAACAAACAAAAGAAGGTGCAAGAGGCTTTTTGTACCTAAAAAGGAACCGAAATACCATATAGTATGGTATATAAATAAACACACTAAGCAACAATATATATATTGAAGTTATTAAACCGTGGGTGAGGGACACATACCAGTTTCAGGGTCATTACTTCTGGGGAGGAAGGAAGGGAAGGAGATAAATGGGATGGCAGTGAGGACTCCAGTTGTATTTATAAAAATTTCTTTCTCTCCAAAAATGTATGAAGGAAATATTGCAAAATGTTAAAATGTGTTCAGTACTAATGTTTGGCATGTGGGTATCTGTTAAATTATTTTTTGTGTCTTTTTTGTGTGAGTTTGAAAACTTTTTTGAACAGTGTCTAGGAAGCAGTCATGGCTGAATCCATCCACTTGATAAATTGTAGGAAATTGGAATAGAAGACCCTCCATCTCCATCTATTTGACTCCCTTATTTTAGAAGACAGAAAAAACAGTGTTGAAACTGAGAACTATCTGAATATTTTCTGGCATGGAATTTGCCCATTAAGGATGACTACCAGATACTGTGAAATAAATGGGAAATGCCCTCAATGAAGGTTCCTTTGCTGCCCATTGTTTTATCATCAGTTACCCCGAAGGTGTATGGACTGAGGCCTGAGACTTCCAATCCTGTCCCTGCCTTGTTTCCCACTGCTAGTCCGGGCGTGGTTTTCAAATTAGAGTGTGCAACTGTCATCGGCAAATTATTAAAAATGCAGTGTCCTTGGCTTTGCTGCCAAAGACACTGATGGGGTGGGTGGTGGAGGGGCAGGGCTGGTGGGGGCTGGTGATGGGTTATTTTTAACGTGCACCACGTTGATGGGGTGGCAGCCTGCAGAACAACAGCTTCAGCCTTTTGGCCACATTTGCCAAGTACCTGCCTTGGTTTCCTCTTCTTTGAAAAACAAAAAAAAAGAGGATAAAAGGAGGCCTGGCTTACTGCTGGTGAACATGAGACCTCAGAAACCAGGGCAAGGCTCATCACCCAACCTCATGGAAAAAAAAAAATACAGACTAGTCGCCAAAATGAAAGTAGATTATATATCTAGTTAGAAATGGAAGCGGCAAGTTTCCATTGTAGGTGCCAGGGTGGCGGTAGGGTGGTAAGTTAATGCTTGAAAGAAAGGGGAGTCTGGTCTTCCCCCCACCTTCTCGATGGGCGGAGGGAGAACATGAGGAAGAACCCAGCTGAGAAAGTTCCTGCTGATTTATTCACAGCTGGGTACTGCTGTCTTATCACTAATTCATGTTTGCAAACTGCTCTCAGACTCTCTGATAAAAAAAGGGACAAAATATCGGCAGCATGTTCATTATTATTACATTGTAGGAGAGGCCCAGCATGAAGATGAAGAGGGCCACTGACACCCCAAAGGCAGAACTCGCTAGCAGGATAGACAGACAGAAGGACACACTGGTGGCCAGAACTCCAGAATGATATAAACTAAGCCTTATGTGACACACCCTCCACCCTCCAAGCCACGTTCCTTTTCCAAAGTCTTAGACAGGGTCTGTAACTAGCTGCCATGGCCGGTGGCATCCGTCACCTTGGAGATTGATGAACTTTGGGGGAGGCCGTTGAAATGACCCACATGGGAAACCCAGCAACTGGGAAGCCAGGGCACAGGCACCAACCCAGGCTCAGCCAGGCAGATCCATCTGCCTGGGGCCTTGAAACTTGAGTTAGTGAAGCAAAGAGTCAGGGATGAGGAGACCATTTTTCAGGCAGTGACCATGATGGCGGCAGAGCTGTGACCATGTCCAGAGTGTGGTGTGGGCAGAATCTTCACAGCCAGTTTCTAGGGCATGATTCTGGCTGAGTTCTGCTTTGGGCTGTCCATGTTCCCATGGGTTTCATTCCTCCACGTGGCTCTCCGTGAGCTACCCACAGTCCTTTCAGTACATTTTTTTTTCTACTTGAATCAGCCAGTGTTGGTGTCCATTGCTCACATCTAAGAACCCTGGTGAATTCAACCAATGCTTCAGAGATGGGAAGAGTTCCAAGTAAAGGAAACTACCTACTTAAAAAACAATCGCCATAACTCACCCCAGAGATGATAAAGTCAGGAGCTTCAAAGCCTCGTTTGTTGGAATACATGTCAAAGATCTCTACACATTTAGGAAGTGGCATAAAGCCTTTGACTCCTGTTCTAAGGCTTTATCTCCAGAAACATTCCCACAAAGATGGTGTTAGCTTTTGGGCTTGACCTACACAAGCATGATGGTGGTACCATTTTCTGGAGCCTGATGGAGGAAATAGGGTGGGTGGAGGGGGTGGCAATCGAGGGTACCATTTAGGAAATGTCAAGTTTGAGTTGCCCCTGAAGTATCTGAAGGAGATACCAAGCTGGTACCTGGATGAGTGTAAGAGTCTGGACGTTAGAGGTATTCAAATGAAGGAATAAATTTGGAAGTCATCAGTAAACAGATGAGGTTCCAAGCCATGGATGAAAACACCTAGGAAAAAGAAATTGATAGAGAAGAATGAGAGGGCATATGCAGAGATCAGGGAGAGGGTGACCCGATTAAGGAGACCGATAAGAAGTGTCTGGTGGGATAGGAGCAAATGCTGAAGGCTATTGGATCAGGGAAAACAAGAGAGGAGAGTGATTCAAGGAAAGGAAGTGGGCAGCTGTGTATATTGCACCTTCCAGGATGGTTATATTACATGGAAGTTGGAACTGACAACACGGAAGTCATTGATGACCTTAATGAGAGAAGTTTCAGGGGAGTGATGGAGCCAGAATCCATACTGGAGTGGATTGTAGAGTTAATTGCAGGTGACAAAGTAGAGATAACAGTGTGTTGTAGACAACTTGGTGGAGAAGTTTGCTCTGAAGCAGAACAGAGAAAGGCAAGGAAAGCTGAGGGCCTGTGGAGTCAGGGAAAGACCACTTTTCTTGAATAATGGGTGATTCCAGCCCATATTTGTATGTTAGTGGGAATGATCTAGTAGATCATTGGAGATTGATGGTACAAGAGAAAGAAAGAGAACAGAGGAAGGAAGTCCCCTTCATTCAACAATCATTCAGTGTTCACACGCATCAGGTGCTGTTCTGCGTGCAGGTTATAGAGCACTGAATGACCCACACAGGGCTTCCACTCCCATGAGCTTCCATTCTGGGGTGAGTTCAGGTGAAGGGATGGCTTTTGACAGGTGTGAGACAGGTGTAGATGTGGGTACATTTGCAAGGTAGGGATGGGAAGAGAATTGAGCTCCCGTCTGACAGCAAGGCTGAGGCAGGTCATGAACTGACATTAAAGGTGGGGGAGGAGGTCATATGGGAGCTGTGAGGAGCGAGGAAAAGTGTGTCACCACCACCTGGGGAAAGTAAACTCAATGAAAACCAGTGGGGCAGCCAAGTAGTGCCCATGGGAGGTGTGTGGTCCTGAATTTACAGTGAAACCAGTCAGCCTGGTTGATTGTGTGATTTTTTTTCTGTCAAGGTCAGCTGCTCAAGGGCAGGCAGGTAGAAGGTCAATGCTTGAACCACTCAGCGTTGGGCTTTTGCCACAGGAGTATGGCTGAGGCAACAGAGGAGCGTGGGAGTGGAAGAGGTCTCCCAGGGAGAGGCTGGAATGATGGATCTTGTCATCTGAGCAGGTAAGGAGGACACTGATGAGGGAGGGAGACGGATAAGACACAGGTAGGGAAGGTGGGGTCCTCACTGAAAAAGTGTCCTAGGGCCTAGAGGAGAGCCAGGAAGATGGGAGACAGCGGCTGGGGAGGAGGATGTTTGAGACTGATGTCTTGGAGGTGTGGGGACGCTCTTTACACCAGGTCTACGGTGTGCCCGTGACGCAGGAGGGGTTGAATGGTAACCCCCAAAAGACGTGTTCATGCCTTGGAAACTGTGGCCGTGACCGAATTTTGAAAGTCTTTGCAGATGTAATTAAGTTAAGGATCCTGGATTATCCGAGTGGGCCCTAAATCCAAGATGTGTCCTGACACCAGAAAGAAGAGGAGACAGACCCACAGGAGGAGGCCATATGAAGGGATGGGTGCACAGCCACAGTCAAGGAACAGCAGAAGCCACTGGAGGTGGGAAGGGGCAAGGAAGGGTCCCTCCTAGGGCCCTCAGGGGGACTCTGACCCTGTCCACACCTTGATTTGGGACTTCTGGCCTCTGGAACTGTGAGAGAATCAGTTTGTGTCCTTTTAAGCTGTCCTGTCTGTGGTTCCAACAGCCCCAGGAAACTGATATAGGACTTAGCAGCTATGGCGCTGCTTGGCTCCTCCAGGTGGGTATAAAAGCCACTGAGGCTGATGATGGGGTAGAAGTTGAGGGGCAATTAGCGAGTCGGAGCTAGAGTTATTCATGAAGAGGAGGAAGGTGAAGGGATGGGTGCACAGCCACAGGTCGCAAAGACAGCGGTGAGGAGAGGCAGGCCGTGATGCAGCTGCATGACACAGCTTCAAGTAAGCTGGTGTTCTTAACGGAAAAAAAAAAAGAGAGAGAGAAATAACTTGGAAATGGCAATGGGGGAGGGCTCCAAGGGAAGCAGGGTCTGGGGGGACACAGTCTGGTTTCAGTCAACACAGATGGCGGGAACACTGAGAGGAGGGGCTGGAAGTGTGGGATCTGCCAATCACAGCAGAGCAGGGGTGAGGTGAGGGGGGCGATGGGTCCATTGAGGGGAGATGGAGGGGCAACAGGGGCAAGTCAGGGACCACTGCCCAGAGGCCAGCAGCATGGAGTCCTGGGCCTTGAGAGGGTGCCGGGCTGTGGGCCGGGGGCCGTGCTTCTGAGCACTTGACTCTGGGCCTTGGGGGCCCTCCAGCACGTAAGCCGGCTCCTTAGCTTCTCACCGTCATTTCCCAAGTGCAGAACTGAAGCATTCGGGCTCGTTTGTCTAGATGAGTGCCCAGATTATATCTCGAGATTTATATTAATGTATGCCTAACAATGAGAGGTCTGTTAAATAATTATGGTGCATTCACACGATGGAAACTTCTGCGACCATTACAATGTGGTTAAGAATATGGGAAAATACAATAAATAGTTAAGTGCAAAAACTGGGTTACAAAACATACAATATGATCCCAGTTTGGCAAAACAAACAAACAAAAGTTTACCTACAAGCATACGTAGGCCTGGAAGTAGACTATACACAGAAACAGTAACAATAGTTCTCAGTGGAGAGGAGTATGAGAATCTTAATTTTCTTCCTACTTTACTGTATTTTCCAAAACTGACAATGAATGTTTATCACTTTTGTGATCTGAGGGAAAAAGAAAGAAAATTTGTCCTAATAGCATGCTCAAATGTTTTTTCCTCTCTCTCTCTCTGAGAGAAATATTTAAAGAAATTTTCCAAAAAAATAAAAGAAATTTTCAAGGTTCCTTTGGTTCACAATGAATGTGAGACTTCTTCCTATCACAGCTACCCCCTCATACCTCACGCCAATATCAGGTGCTCCTTGAACTTGATCCTGAGCTATCCCTCCAACACGGGATCAAAGGACCTGGAGTTGGAATGGCCACAGTGTTCTGGATCTGTGGGCCGTTTCTACAATGTCCCAGGTGAGTGGCCTCCTGGACAGGACCTGTTCCCATTTGGATATGACACCTGCCACATGTGCAGCCAATTTTTTTTTCTTCTGAGACCTGCCCGCCCTCATCTGGTACCTTTAAGGAGTTCAGGACCCTCAACTCCCTTAAAGTTAATACTCTAGGCGCGCGGGCTCAGTAGTTGTGGCTTGCAGGCTCTAGAGCACAGGCTCAGTAGTTGTGGCGCAGTGGCTTAGCTGCTCCGCTGCATGTGGGATCTTCCTGGACCAGGGCTCGAACCCGTGTCCCCTGCATTGGTAGGCAGCTTCTTAACCACTGCGCCACCAGGGAAGTCCCTGTCTCTGCCCTCTTAAAAGAGATTGACGCGTTTGTTGAATGGGCTCAGGACAGAGCCCAGGGGCAGGTCTCTAGAAAATTCCCATAGGACACAGTAATTGAACTCATCTAACATCGATGATTTGGCCCTCATTTCTCTACATTTTGACAAGTCCAAGGTCAAAGGCCTTGCTGAAATCCCTGCAGAAAAATCTCAGCACTTCCCTGCTCTGCCATAGTTCTTCCTCAGTCCCTATGCTGCTGATGGACTTAGAGCCTCACCCTTCCAGTCTGTACAGTGAGGAGAGGGGTAATACTGGTCTCAGGCCATAGTGAGAGCACATATGTGAAAGCACTTAGTGGCTCCCAATTTATGAGTGTCACCCAAATGGTGGTAGTTGACAGTTGAAACCCTACCGAGACAAGGCTGAGAGGCCGGTGTGACTTGTTTTTGGTGATCTGTGCCCCTCCCAGTGATCCTGACTGCTAAATGCTCACAAATCATCCATTGAACAATCTATTGTGGACTATTGCTAGCGATTTTTTAAAAATCAAACTCAATGATCTATAGCTCATAAAAGGAATCCTCTTACCCCTTTTGAAAGTTGAAGTAAACTTGCATACCCTGATGTGTCACTGACATGGTAGTAGTTTCCAGACTATGTAGAGAACTCCAATGAACCAGTAAGAAAAAGTTAAACAGCCCAATAGAAAAACTGACAAGGTCACGGATAAGCAATTGACAGGAGAGGAAACCCGAATACCAAAGATGCTCTACCTCATTTGCAAGCAGGGAAATGCACATTCAAATCATGTTGAAAAACCATTTCTCACCCTTTAGATCAGGAAATATGAAAGTCTGACAATTCCAAGTGCTGTGAGAACACGGAGGATGGGAACTTCTCACACTGCAGTGGGTGGGGATTGGGTAGCTCTGGAGAGCAACTGGCGACATGTAGTTAAGCTGGAGGCATGCAGGCTCCCCATCCCCCCACCCTCACCTCCTGCCCAGCAAGACAGAGCCTCAGTGTAGACTCGAGGCTACTACACGCGCCCAAGGAGACATGGACCAAAATGTTCACAGCAGCATTGTTTATTGGGAGAAAAAGTGCAAACAACTTAAATGTTCATCAAAGAGAAAATAGATTTAAAAATTGTGGTATATCGATACAGTGGAATTCTATACTGCAATGAAAATGAATGAACAGGAAAGGGCATATAAGGAAGGCATCTAAACCCTAGTAATGTTCTGCGTATCATTTTCAAGCTAAGTGATGGTTATACAAATGCAATCACTTTATAAAAAATTCCTTGAGCTGTACCTTTAAGATTTGTGAATCTTATTGAATGGCTGTTACGCTTCAATAAAAAAGTGTACCCAGTATGAATGAACGTGAACTACACGTATCTGTATAGATTGATCTAAAAAACACAGGGTTAAAGAAACAGATATCACTGAAGGTGACATAAAGTATAAGGTCTAAAAACTTGCCAAACAACTGGGTAAGTTGTTTACAGATACACACAGAGGTGGCAAAAGCAAACAAATATGCGTCAGGGTGCAGAGGCTCAGGGAACAGGTTTAGAAGGGCATATGAAACAACACATCTGTAAACTTTTATTTCTTATGCTAGGTGATGAGTACACAGGTATATTATTATATCATTATTTATATTTTTGTATAAGTAAAATGTTTTATTTAAAACTTTTTATAAAAAATCAGGATACATTCTGTCTGTCTCCAGTTTTCTGGTTCCCTCCCTTTCTCCAGGATTCTCACAGGTGACCCCAGAAGCCAAGAGTTCTGTCTGCGTGTTTTTCTCCTGCCAAAGGGAGGTAGTGCTGAGAATTCTGGAGCCAGACTGCCTGGGCTCAAATACCAGCTCTTCCATTTGCTGGCTGTGTGACCTTGGGCAAGTGATTGAACCTCTCTGTGCCTCAGTTTACTCATCTAAAAAATGGAGATTATAACAACACCCATCTAACAGGGTTATTGGTAGATTAACTGAGCTAAGACGTCAAGAACTGTGCCTGACAATTGGCCTGCGTCACATGCACTAGTTCTGATGGACTCGCTGGGCCAGAGGTCTGCTAACCTTCACTTCACTCTCATTGTGCTGGTCCACTCTTTCCAGCCCTCCTCTTAGCAGAAGGCAAAACAAAAATAGAACAATATAAAAGCAGAGCATTCCCACATTCTGACTGTTTTCTTCGTGGTCCTTCCCAAGTGAAAGACCTGTTCCTCCCCCTTTTACCTTCTTGCTCTGAAATCCCACTGTTGTCCCCTTTAGCTGTCTTCTCAAGCGTGAGGACCATCTGGGCCTGCCTCCCTGACCTTCTGCTTCAGAGGCCATTAATTACCAATATTTTGTTGGGTCCACGTGGTGTTTTAAAATATTTGAAACAGTTGCCTACATTTATAAATTAGGAGAGTTCCCATTAGAGTCTGGATCTTTAGCTGCTGTTGAAAAACTGTACCATCTGGCAACACTGGGCCCACATCGCCATGTGGCAACCAGGATTTGGGCAGAGGGCCAGCCCCAGCGAGCTCCACAGCTCTCCCGACTGCCTTACCAGGGTGCCACCCACAGAGGACAGGTGTGCCCCGTGCCAGCGGGCCTGACCAGGGCGCGAGGGCCACTGGAATGTACCCAGGCTCTGCCCAGCAGGCTGTGGTCCTGAAGTGAGGGCGCATCCCCCAGAAGACAGGTCCCCGTTTCCTGAATGACAAAGGTGCCATATGGGCTTGAGGCGGCCCTGCTCTGTCCCCTGGCTTGCTCTGGGCAGTTGAGTTGGCGAGTGCCCCTTAGACTGGAGATCCCATGCGCTCCTCGTGGGACCATCCTGTCTGAGTCCTTCTGCTCATCTTTAAAATGTGAGCCCCCTGTGAAGTGCATCTACCCTTTGAGGCCCTGTGAGAAAGTAACCGAAGGTGAAAATATTTCATTGACGTTAAAGCATTCATCTGAAATTCCCTGGGAACGTGAAATCCGTGATGGGTAGAGGCTGGCACTTCTATGGTACCTGTGTCATCACTTCTGCCTCCAGAGCCTGGAGAACCACTACTAAAGAATCCCAGATCACCCGCCTGGGTGCCCGGAGGAGGGGGAGGCTGTGAGGGGGATGGAGGACAGAGGGGGCTATGCCAGGAGGGCAGTGGCTCAGCGCACCTTGTGAAGATGGCAGCGCCAAAGGCCCCTGAGATGTTTGCAGCCTCTGGAGTTTCTCCATAATTGCATATGTCTGACCCTCATCTGTTTTTCTCGGTGATTTGCCAATAATAAGCCTTAACCCAATGGGAATAAATGCAGATCTGTGGAAGCAACAAGACAAAAGCTGAGCCTTAAGACTGTCTACTCAGAGGTGATTTGGGGAGAGGGCTGGTGGCTGCAGCTCTGACAGCTGACAAGGAAGGGAAACCGACCAAATCCCAGGCTCTCTGACAGCAAGGGGAAGCGGGCCTGGGTCCGAGAGGAGGCCAGCAGGTTCCAGAGACACAGCCTCTTTCTCTAACAATAGGTTCCTTCATACTTCTCTGCTTGGAATTTTACTTCTGAGAAGCTCCCTTTTTTCTTGACTATTTTCTTTTTCAGAATCTCAGATCTTAAAATCTGCCATTCTAAAGTCAGTAATCTCTAACCAAAATGTCAGACCTCCTGCAGACCCCCGCATGAGGGCTACTCTGTTATTTATTCCAGGACTATGTCTGGGGTCCATGCGGAATCAAGGCACCACTCCCCCACCCTGCCAGAGTCACCAAAACTTTTCTCCTTTGGCCCAAATTAGATGCAGAGCAGAGCTCTCTCCACTACCTCTGGGAGTCACTTTACCAAGCCCTCAATGCTCACATGAGAGTTGCTTTAACTGGGACTTTGTATAAATTGGAGGGAAAGGAGGATATTGGGACATGATTTGCAAGCAGCTTGAGGTGGCAGACATACTCAAGTCTCTTTTACTTTCAAGTTTCAGGTTTAGTGTTTTTTTGTACCTTTCTTTCAAAGAAAGAACTGCAAACCCAGTTATCAGATTTCTGCTCAGGACTGAATACGCACTAATAGGCTGCCAGGGGGCGGGGACGGGGTGGGCCAGCGGGCTGAGGGGAGCTGTTTAACTTTCACGTTTTGTTTGCCCTGATGTGGATAAAGCCTGCAGTGCCGATAACTGCTTGCTGTTCCATGAAGAAATTAAAGAGAAAAAGTTCTTTTTTTAAAAAAAACTATCAGAATATAGGTGGAAGAAAAGTAGTTAAGGGAGAAACGTAAAAGGCAATGCAAGTCTAATGATATTTATTATACTTAGTGAATGGACACAAAAATCGAACTGAAAGCCAGTTCAGTCAAGTTGCTGCCATTCTGAATTCCTACAGCCCAGACCTTATTTCCCATGTGAAGCCATTTGAGAATAGAAAAGGAGCACATTTAAATTCTTTGTATGCTCTGGACTGAATGTTCGTGCCCTCCCACTACCCGGCCCCCCACCGCCCAGTGTTCATATGTTGAAACACTACCCCTCATGTGATGGTGTCAGGAGGTGGAGTCCTTGGGAGGTGATTAGGAGTAGATGAGGTCGTGAGGGTGGAGCCCTCATGAATGGGATCAGTGCCCTTGTGGGAGTCAGGAGAGAGCCTGCTTCCTTCTCTGCTCTCCACCATGGGAGGATACAATGAGAAGTAGGCATAACTTAGCCCACTCTGATTAATGCAGAAAGTTATACAGTCGACCCTCAGTATCCATGAATGATTGATCCCAGGACCCCCACGGATAACAAAATCTGAGGATGCTCAAATCCCCTATATAAAATGGCATAGTATTTGCATGCAACCTACACGCATTCTCCTGTATACTTTAATTACTCTCTAGATTACTTATAATACCTACTACAAGGTAAATGCTATATAAATAGTTACAGGTGCAAATTCAAGTTTTGTTTCTTGGAACTTTCTGGAATTTTTTTTCCAAATACTTTCGATCTGAGGTTTGTTGAATCTGTGGATGCAGAACCCACAGATATAGAGGGGCGACCATACCTACCAATAAACATATAAGATTGTATGCACCATGGACTACACTTCCCAAGTTAAAAAAAAAAAGTAGGTGCTTCCCTGGTGGCGCAGTGGTTGAGAATCTGCCTGCTAGTGCAGGGGACGCGGGTTCGAGCCCTGGTCTGGGAAGATCCCACATGCCACGGAGCAACTAGGCCCGTGAGCCACAACTACTGAGCCTGCGCGTCTGGAGCCTGTGCTCCGCAAAAAGAGAAGCCACGATAGTGAAAGCCCCACGCACCGCGATGAAGAGTGGCCCCCGCTTGCCGCAACTAGAGAAAGCCCTCGCACAGAAATGAAGACCCAACATAGCAATCAATCAATCAATCAAAAAAAAAAAAAAAAAAGCTCATTTCCTCCTCTTCCCCTTTAAAAAAAAAAAGTACATCTTGGGTCCTGTCATCACTTTCTCATGATATTGTCTTTTTTGCAATGAATAGATCTAGCTCTCTTTGTGAGGAAAAAAGAAATAACACAGACTGAGGTAAAGATGTGGAGATAGTAGACTGGAGGTGAAAAGAAAGCACAGCAGAAGAGCAGGCATTTTGATTTGGAAATATTTACAGTCCTGATTTTGAGGTCTTCATTGAAACCCAGAACTCAAAAACAGGCTTTACAGAGGGGCTGGGTTTAGTGGAGAATCTCTGAACCAGGTTCAGACCCAAGTTCCCCGGCTCCATTCTTTCTTTACCATCATACCTGTCGCTTTACCTGTGTAAAAGGATAGTAAAATCCCACACCTTCACAGCAATTTCAATGTGCCTGTCCCTGTTCTAAGTGCCTTATGCATGTTGAACCATTTGATGCTACAACAGCCCTTCCCAGTTAGTACTATTATTACTCCTTGCCTAGACTGAATAACAGCCCCAAAGCTATCAGGTCCTAATCCCTGGAATCAGTAAATATCACCTTATATGGAAAAAGAGTCTTTGCAGATGTGATTGGGTTAAGGGTCTTGAAGTGGGAAGACTATCCTGAGTAATCTGGTGAGCCCTAAATGCCATCATGTGTCCTTATAAAAGAAAGGCAGCGGGAGATTATAGACACACAGAGGACGAGAATGCAACATGATCCACGGAGCCCGGATTGGGGTGATGGAGCCGTAAACCAAGGAATGCTGGCAGCCACCAGAAGCTGGAAGAGGTAAGGAAAAGATTCTTATCTAGAGCTTCTGGAGGGATACTGATTTCAGACTTTTTGTTTCCAGAATTGTGGAAGAGTAAATTTCTGTTGTTTTAAGCCATCCTGTATGTGGTAATTTGTTATGCAAACTGGAAATCTGTTGCAGCGGCCACAGGAAACTAGTATATCCGCATTCTACAAATAAGGAAACAGAGGCACAAAGAGATTAGGTAACCTGCTTGGATCTCCCAGCTGGTGAGTAGCATAGCCCGATCTGGACCCAGATCAGGTGTCTCTGGGCTCTGAACGCCTCTGCCTGCTGCTGAGAGGACATGGTACCCAATGGATGCCAGGACCCTGCTTTTGTGCCTAATGTGAGCAGCTTTGCCCCAGAGGCAGTAGGGAGTCCTTCAGTGCCATCTTGGCCACATGTTCCCCACAGTTTAGCCACCATCCCCTGGCACTGGTGTCTCCATGGTCCGTTCAGAGCTGGTTTGCTGCAGAATGTCACCCTGCCCACTGGCAGTCATCCCTCGAGGTCCACATCCTCTAGAGACCAGCACTTTGGTAGAAGCAACAGCACCCCCAGGAGAGTGGGTGCAGCTCCCTAGTTGCAGCACCTGGAGGTTTCTGGTGGGTTCTGGTCTGGGCTGAAATGTCATGAGAATTAGATTTAGATGTGATCCTGGGAAGAAGAAATGAGAACAGATGTCAGAATTTGGCTCTTCCTTAATAAAGGTATGAATACAAACCTATTGGGACCAGGTAGGAGGCTAAAGGGGGAGCTAGTGTTCTACACTGGTGTGGGCTCTGCAAACACAAGCTCAACTCTCTTCCCTAGACAAGCAGGGGAAAGTGTGCCACTCGAAGAAAAGTGCTGCCCAGGCTCCTTCATGCATTTGTCCCTTTGGCTAATTCCTTACAGCAGAGACTCCCAGTATCTGTTCCCCTCTTCTTGCCTCCCAGTAGAGGCCCTGGTTGTAGCTGGGCGAAAGGCTGCCCAGAAGAAAGACCATGTTTCTTCACCTCTCTTCCAACTAGGTGGGGCCATGCAACTAAGTTCTGGCCAATGAGATGTAGGTGGAAATGTGTGAGACTTTTTTTTCTTTTTTTTTTTAATAGTTTACTATTTATTATGTTATGATCTGCCTCAATTCACAAATATCTACCTATACCTGTGTCTAGAGCAATAAGATTCTTTAAAAGGCTACATATTTACTATGTTTTTATGCTTGGTCCAGAGCAAATCTGGTTTGAACCTGCAGATAAATTATCCCCAGCTCTAGAATGCTATAGGGTTGACTTTAAATAGGCACATGCTAGATTTCCAACATGATAGATGAAAGTGTCCTGCATCATTAGTCAATTATATCTCCTCTTTTACACTTCAGTCCATACATTAATGCACCCTTGACACTGTTTTTCAGTTCACTCTTCCATCTTCCTTACTCATTTCGGCACGCAACTCACTTGCTTCTTCTGCCACGTCTGCCAACATCCTTGGCATCCCAGTCAAGTTCATGACCATTTTGGCACCCTACACCTAACACTTTTTATTGAAGTTTTTACACATATATTTTTATGCCTCTGAACACTGTAACTTTTTTTTTTTTTCCACACACACACACTGTATTTTATTTTTACAAGAGATAAATAGACTGTCACCAAGCATTGTACATGGATGACCACAACAAAAGCAACAATGATTGCAATTACCAAACATGAAACACACTCATACTATGTCATAATATTGACATTCAGTCCAGTAATCCTCCACTGTAACAGCTCCTTTACTTTGCAGTGAAAATTGATTTGTATATTCTTTGCCTCTGAGTCCTTGTGGGATTTTTTTTTTTTTAATTCAGACAGAAAGTCACAAAAATTATACTCGTCCTCATCAGTTCACTCAGTCCCATGTAATTAATTGTTGTTTTTCATCTTGATCTTTTGTTAGCACTTTTATGAGTTCATCAGTTTTTCATCAGAGTTCTGAAAATGCTTATTCATTCAGTTCAGCAGTATAGTCAGTTACCAGAAACCTGTACTTGTCAGAGTCTTTTCCATGAATTTCTTGTAGATGAAACCCTTTTATAGGAACATATTTGCAAAATCATCAGAGTACACCCAGAACTGTCTGTAAATGACAAAAGACTTAAAAATGACCACGGTAAAAGATTTGATGAAAGTTCATAATAATGCAGTTGACAAGAAAATTAGTTATTTCTGAGATATACATTTTAAAGTAATAACTAGGATTGTTACTTATAACATTATACCAGAACATGTAAGATTTTTAGAAATTTCATGTAATGTCTGAAACATTTATATTAACATATTTCCATACATATTTCCATACAAATACAAGATTTTTAGAAATTTCATGTAACGTCTGAAACATTTATATTAACATATTTCCATACAAATAACCCAATGAAAGTTTAGTATTAGTTGTTTTGTTTGCTTTTTTATACTGCAGGTTCTTATTAGGCATCGATTTTATACACATCAGTGTATACATGCCAATCCCAATCGCCCAATTCAGCTCACCACCATCCCCACCTCACCGCAGTTTTCCCCCCTTGGTGTCCATATGTCCATTCTCTACATCTGTGTCTCAACTTCTGCCCTGCAAACTGGCTCATCTGTACCATTTTTCTAGGTTCCACATACATGCATTAATATACGATATTTGTTTTTCTCTTTCTGACTTACTTCACTCTGTATGACAGTCTCTAGATCCACCCACGTCTCAACAAATGACTCAATTTCGTTCCTTTTTATGGCTGAATGTGTGAGACTTTTAAGACACAGACTTAAAGTGTGGGATGTGCCCTTCTCTCTCTCTTCTTTCCAGCTGGTGAAAATCCCAACATAATGGCTGGAGCCCATGCAGCCATCTTGAAGCAATGAGGTGGAAGCCTCATGTAGAGGGTGGTGGAGGAGCAAGAGAGACTGGATCCCTGAAGCCTTCTCCTCGGCATAGATTGCTTACTTTTGGTCTTCCTTACCTGAGACCACTGCTATTCAGGATTTTAGCCTAAACTGACAGACCCTTCTTTCCACAATCGTAAGCACTCTTGTTTGTATCTGAATCATCACAGAGATTCTTTGCCTCCAAATGCACCTAAGGCAGCCAACTTTGTTTCCCCCACTTAGAGAAAGCAAAGAGAAGACATATGTCAGGGGCAGGGTGGGGGGGAGTTCTGGTTCTGCTTAAATTAAAATGAAGGTGAAATACAAAAGCTATTTTTAGATAATGTTAAAGCCATGCCTGTGACGTCTCTGTTGCCCATTTGCTGAGTTAGTTGAACTGTCTTATTGCGCTGTTTCAGTTCCAAAAGAGGAAAAGGATGTATTCAGAACACGTGCAATGGCTGCTCTGGGGTGGTAATTATGTGTCTGCCCTTGTGTGTATGCCTGTCTTGTGTCGCAGTGTCTTAGATCCCCAGCTACATGGTAACTGAGCGGACACCGCATCTAATGCGTGTTTTGTCTCCATCGTAGCGCCCAGCACATGGACTGCCTCCTATAAACGTGCTCACTGGGATGACTCGTGTATGCCTTTATCAGAACTGCTCTAGATATGTCTGCACATTTACATACGTCTCACTGTGTTTCCCTTCTGCTGGTTTACTCAAAGAAATGTCTAATAATCTTTAAAATTTCTCCTCTAAACAATCTTTCATGGCTTTCTTCTAGGGTCTGAGAATTAGATGCAAGTAAGTTTTTGACTTGCAAATTCTAGCTCAGCAGCTGACCCCTTCAAGCAGAGGCTCCTATGTTCCCTTGCCTTTCTCTCTGAAGACTCCTAAAGGAGAATAACTCCATTCTTTAAGAAGGTAAAATTTCTCATTTTGAAAGCCCCTGTATTGTAATTGCCTTTTATGATGATTATATTATACAAAATTTGTTGGAATTGCATTAAAATAGCCATCTGCCAGCATAAACACACTTTAACAAATGCATACTGTATTTATATGCTATCTTGCAGTTTTTCTTTAATGATTTTACATTTCTTATACTTCCTGCAAAGAAATTTACTATTGCATTATGCTATTTCATTGTCAGTTAGGTTTTCGAAAGATGTCTTGTTCGAATCCTCAGCTATATGCTTTAGTCTTACTATTTATAACCAGAACAGAAATGAAATCGGTGTTTCCAAAACAAACCTTCCAGCTTCAAAGGTCAGCTCATCTGAACTGAGTCTCGCAGTTTACAGATGTGGGAAGCCCTCCTGAATGGGGCCCGCCCACCGGAGAAGTCTCATGATGCTTGGAGGAAGCTCCCAAGACAGTGGTGATCAGGAACACCGATTCCAAACTACTTCTTTCCACAAATGGAGGCCACGCCCACTCTCCAGGGCACAGGGATAAACTTAGGGGATTGATGCATAGCCAGTCACTGACAAACCAGGTAAGCTTGCTGAGTCAGTCTGTGGAACATGTTTTAATTTTAGCTGCTCCACATCAACCAACAGGAGGGTTTTTTTTTTTTTAATTATTTATTTATTTATTTTTGGCTGTGTTGGGTCTTCGTTTCTGTGCGAGGGCTTTCTCTAGTTGCGGCAAGCGGGGGCCACTCTTCATCGCGGTGCGCGGGCCTCTCACTGTCGCGGACTCTCTTTTTGCGGAGCACAGGCTCCAGACGCGCAGGCTCAGCAATTGTGGCTCACAGGCCTAGTTGCTCCGCGGCATGTGGGATCTTCCCAGACCAGGGCTCGAACCCGTGTCCCCTGCATTGGCAGGCAGATTCTCAACCACTGCGCCACCAGGGAAGCCCCAGGAGGATTTTTTTAAAAAGTCATCTAATTAAAGATGGAAGGGGGTTAAGACAAAGCAGCCAGGATCCCCTTCGCCTGCTTAATAAGGTCTGCATTGGTGCCCACGTTACAAAGCGCCTGGGCAGAGTGATCCACAGCCCCCAGAGCTGAGGTCGGGGGACGGGGGCACAGGCCCCTCAGGGCTGCTTCTACATCTCGTTCCAGCAAAAGTTTTCCCAGGACTTAGTGTTGCCAAGAACAAGGCCTCAGAGGCCCGTGTCATCTTTCTGATATCAAGCAGAAATTTGTGTACAAGGCAGACAGTACAGGTCCCATGCCCCAAGGAAGAGATATTCGTCTAGAAAGGGTTTTCGTTCCTTTCCATGTTGAATTTAACTGAAATAGGTAGTAAAATTCACAGAGCAATTTTGTGTAAACAGAAGACCCAGATTACTTGAGGCAGACGCAGAAGCGGAAGTTCCTGGAAGCCATCCCCCTTTGCCTGGCTTTATAGTCCAGGATACCCCTTCTCCCCGCTCCTTACTGCCACTGGCGACGGTCAGGTGTTGCCATCAGTTGCTCAGTTTACCTTAGGAACCTTCTGCTACTGTTTCTCAGCCTCCACACCACGGCCACCACGGTTGTTTGTAAATGGTGCTCTCCGGGTGGCTCTCTCACAGGAACGCTTTGATGCCTTTCAGAATAAAATTTCCATCTTTTTTCAGAGCACCCCTGCCCTGGGACCTGCCTCTCCTCTGATCCTCCTCTCCAGGGCTTCCTACACACTCCTGGGTCCAGTCTTCCAGAGTCTGCCCCAAACCCATCTTGCTGTTTTTTATGCCTTTGCACAAACTCTCCTCCTGCCAGGTGTGGCCTCCCTCCCTCCTCTCCCTGCATCTGTTAATCTCTTGGCCTCACACTCAGTTCCTAGAAGTCAGCAAGAAGCCTTCCCTCACTTCTCAGCACCCTCCCCTGGGTTCCCTCTGTGTCCCTGGCACGTCTCTTTCAGGGAGTTTATCTCGTTGTGTGATTAAAGGGGGGCTCCTGTATCTCATAAGCAACAGTAGGATACAGACAGTGAGATCCCTGTAGGCAGGGCTGTCCACCATTCAACAGTATTCAGCACAGTGTCTGGCACAAATTATATATTCAATATATATTAGTTGATTAAGTGAATGGATTCATGATCATATAGAAACAGAGTGCAGGAACAGTAGCTGTGCTGTCTACTGCAAACCAAGACACGGTGGAGCCCTCCCCTTTTCCTTTTAGGAGAGTCTCCCACTTCGCCCTCTCTTTCCGCCTCTTCCTCCCTGACTCTCCATAGGCACCAGCCTCGTGGGCAGGCCCCTGAGAACATACTGAAGGTGGCGCAAGGGAAGGAACGTTCTAGAAAGGTGCACTGGTCGGTTTCACTATCCATTTCCATCTAAGCGCCTAACATCCCCCATCACATTAGGTATGGGTGTGAGCCACAACAAGAGCTAGAGCAGAGAGGGGAATGGATTGGGAAAGGAGAGGGGGGAAAAGAACCTCTAGTTTTGGGTAGTACCAGTGGAAATACAGTCCCATAAGATGAGTTATAAAGAACCACTTCAAATTGAGAGAGGTACTGCTGAATATATAAATATCAGAAAAATGTAAACTTCCTATGCACGTAGAAGCCGTTGGCTGTGTGTTCTTTGCTCCCTCAGATCCATTTTCTGCCCTGCTGCTTGTCCTGGGAGGCTGATGTGTCCAGGCTGCATCCACCGGGCTTCCTGACTTGGGACAGACCCATGGGAGGCATCATTAGTAGATCAGAGAGAAGGAGGAGAAGAGGTATTCATTTCCTTCCTCCCTTCTACTTCCTGGCTTCTGGCAAAGTTCACTTGTCCTATTTTCAACAGAACTGCCAGACCAGTCCCGGAAAGGACGAAGGCTTCTGCACTTATTTCAAGAACATGGTATCTGCAGCATGAAGTGAATGGGCTTTGTAAATGTCACTGCTACAGGAACAGAGGAAGCCAGAGAAATGGCGGCTGCAGTGGTCCCAGCTGGACTTCGGGCCACGGTGGATAGCGTAAACTGAGACTTTCTCTGAATTCCTACCTCTCTCTTCTGAGACAAGGGCCACCCCTGCTCACAAGCTCTGTGCTCAGGCCCCTTTCCCTTCACTCATCTAACAAATATTTCTAGAGCACCCAGGACCTTTAATCCTTGGTAATGAATTTGAGCCATGGTACCGCTCTCCTTTTGCTCAGCGACCAGAGTCAGATGTTCTGTCTGAAAGCCAAATATCTGAGGCTGCTTCCTTCAGTGGTCTTTGAGAGTCTTCATTTTCCTACTTTCAGGTCAAATGAGTGTTATCGATCATAGGGAAAATTATAACCACAGATAAATCGCTGTAAGGGAGAATGCTCTGGAGACATCTCCCTTGCTGAGGTCAGGGGAAGGGCTAAGCACTTCCACATGCACTGGCTAATGTCATCTTAAAACCTGTGAGCTGGTGAACATTACTTCCCTCATTTCACAGATAAGAAAACTGACTACCGAGAAGTCACAAAACTTGCCCAAGTTTACGCTAGCTCCCAACTGCCAAGGCCAGATTCAGACACAGAGACGCCAGAACGCTTGTTCTTAACCGCCACATTCTACTACTGTGAGAACTCCGACAAGCCCGTCATCCTCTCTAAGCCTGCATTTCCTCCACTGAGAGTAAAGAGGCAAGATTAAATCATTTAAAAAGTGCCTCTCGCTCCAAAACACAGGGCTCTTCTGCGGAGGCTGCTTTACCCCTCTCAGCCACCAGGTGGTGCAGAGCCAACCGTACGACCTAGTTGCCAGGGCTCCAGGGCCAAGAGCGGCTTGCCCCCTGAACGGTCTCTGACCCTGGCGTGGGAATAAAGCACAAACTTGTTTCCAGTAGTGATCGCTGCAAAGCCACACAGCAGAGCCAAGAGTTTAACCAGCTGGTCTGACTCCTCTGGGCACATGTCCATCAGCTGCACTGCTGCTACTCTTAAGGGGACAGGTAAGACGGAAGACCTCTTAGCTCTTTTGAAGCACCTTTGACTTTCCTGCAAATGGCATGGTAGAGTCAACTTTCAAAATGAAAAAAGGTTAAGAAGTAGATGCATGCCAAACCCAAGTGGATGTTCTCAGTCAATGAAAGAGAGGATTGCTGCTAGTAGCACACCCAAACCCACCTCAGAAATCTCTATGAGGCCTCTGGCCAGTACCCCCATATGTATGCATGAACATAAAATAGGCTGAACGTGGCTGGCAAAAATGGAGACGTGGTTTGTGGCACAAGCACATCCCGGAAATTACTACCCATGGAAATGGATTTCAAGTCCGCAAATGGCATCTTCTAAGTCACAGAAGACCACGTTCTTCTCTAACAACCTCAGGCACTGAGAAGTTACAGGAATTGTCCTCCATATGTCAACTCTTCCTTGCTGGTGGCCCTGGCTGGCCCAACCTTGGCCTGCTTTGTCTCCACGCTCTGAGATAAACCCTGGAGAATAGAAATGGGGCGTGAATGCCTATGGACTTGGGAAATGAAAGGAAAAAGATGGAGACAAGGATTCTTCCTTCTTAATGCTCCGCCTGAGGTTCATGGGTGTGCCTCTGTGCTAAGTTATAAAACTGGCAGTGACAGACAGACAGCAAACATTTCCAAGGAGAGAGCATGGAGGTGTTTCCAAGGAGGTGGAGAGGGTTATTTCATGAGAGTACAGGATCCCAAGTCCCAACGTCATAGTTACTGCACATCCCCTCTCCAGATTCTGGAAGCATCTGTGGCAGATCTAGTAACTCAGAAAAGTTAGACCAGTTATCCTGACAAACTGTGAAATCTTTTTGAGAAAAGCATAAAAATGTCTGCTAAAGAGAAGAAAATTATAAAGATCATTATGCTCATTTAGAACTGAGTTTACCCACTTCGATTCCTGTTTTCTCTTCCTGGTAGAAAAGAAAAAAAGTCATTTCAGTCTCCAAAGAGATAATTTTAAAAAATTAAACCGATTTGATTTATTTAGAATGTCAGTGTGGTCTGTAAAGATGGTTCTACAAGAACAGAGTTTCCCTCCCCCTCAAGCTGCGTCCCCCAAACACCCCAGGAGCGAGAAATCAGCTATGCATCCAGCATCAACACTTTGGGGGGAGCAATTAGCACCGAGTCAGGGCCAAGTACATGTTGGGAGCTGATACACCTTTAATCATTGCACACGCTGTGTGAAGAAACATGCACTCATCTTCGCTCTCGGTCACTGACCGTGGCTCCCCATATTATGAGCTGGGAGGTTTGTCAGGCTGAATCAATAGAATCATACTTGTGACTCCCTCGGTCCCACTTTTTTCCCTGGCATGGACTGTTCTTCCCATGAAATGTCAGCTCTCATGAGCGAAGAGAACAAAGGAAGCCAGAGTATGAGCTGGAGGAGAACTGAGACACCATCTGGTGGCCGTTCACTATAAATCTTTGCCTCTGATGCAAATTCCTCACACAAAGGAGCCCGGTCTTGTTATTTGTAGGCTGCAGGAAGTCTCTATTACCTGGGAACACCCAAACTTCCACAGTGGGCAGCCCTCTTTTCAGTTTTTTTCCCAATTCAAAGTACTCAACTGTATAGCACAGGGAACTATCCTCAATATCTTGTAATAACCCATAATGGAAAAGAATCTGAAAAAGAGTATAGATAGATAGATAGATACATAGATAGATAGATAGATATAGCTCAGATATATATATATATGAATCACTTTGCTGTACACTTGAAACTAACACATTGTAAATTAACTCTACTTCAATAAAAAAATTAAGTACTTGGCCCCAAGTTTTATAATAACATCTTAACCACGCAGCACAAGAGGCAAACTCCCCTTTGAAGACTTTCACACAGTGAGAAAAAGAAAGTGTCACTTGGGTTGCGATGTTTTACCCTGTCGGTTGTGAGAGTTCTTGAAAGGAAAAAAAAATGCCTGTGAAATGCTGATTTTTTTCCCATGAATGTTCTGCAGTAAAATAGAAAAAAAAAGAGCCTATCAGGTTCCCCGTCTCACTGAAAACTTCCTTCACTGACTGAAGCCCATTTTTTCAAGACAAGTGAATTACAGACTGAAACTTCCCCAAGTCCACCTCCTTCCGTGGGCCCCCTGACCACAAGCTGTCCTTTGTCCTCTTTTGTAGACGGCAGTGACTAAAGTGCCCTGAATTTGACATTTATTGATGGGTAACCACAGGCTCTCCCTGAGCAGAATCCCTCCCCAGCTCTCCTCACACCCACTCAGCGGGCGGCTCATCCTGTCCTAGGACCACTTCTCTCCCTAACTACCCACGATAGCCCATCCTGACCAATGTGGGAGCTTTGTGTCCCAATCTTGAGGAGTCTTGCTTGCTAAGGTAAAAAACTCTCAGAGAGTATTTTTATTTTTAAAGAGGTTTCACAAAACCTGCATGAGTCAAAGGAAAGAATTTCTAACAGTGTAATTTTACTACTTACCAGTGTTAAGGCAGCGCTGGGAAACAAACAACAGGGTCACCCCTTGGGTACTCTCTGGATGGGCCATGTCCTTGGGCAGGTCCTTCCCCTGCTCTGAGTCATTTCCAATGTCGTGAGTGTGACTGTGGGCAGTGGCCCCTCCACCCCTAGCGAGCCCCTGCCTTGCGTGTGGTAAGTGGGTCTCTAAGACCCTGAACTTGGTGTTCTAAGAATGAACCCCCCTCTCCCTGCTGCCGGAACCCAGCACCCATGGCTCCCGTCCAGAGGAGCCCAGGGCCTTTACCACCTCTCCCATGCTGTGGTTGGGAAGCCCATGTTCAGACTTGCCTGTTCTGAAATAAATAGTTGGGCACTGCTCAGAAACGGGAACGTCACGTTAATTAACAGGAAGAAGATGAAACAGAACCCAGCTCAGAAGGAGCTGCTCACCTCAGGGAGCAGGAGTAGGGATTGGGGGAGGGGGCGAGGGCCCAGCGTGGGCACGGGGGAATGGCCTGCACCTGACCTGGTCAGTGTTCTCAAGCTCAGGTCGGTTTGCCTGTCCTGGTCTGGGACTAGCAAAGGGGCAAAGGAGGGCAACTCTCTCAGCACTCACTGGCTTGGACGTTAGTTAGAGCTAAGGGCAGTCACCAGTGCATCCCCATCTGCAAAGGCCAAAAGCCGGGACAACCTGCCCGGAGCACCTGGATGTCAGGTAACTGGGGGTGAGGAGGGGAGTAGCGGACAGGGTCCCACAAGATGACTTTGTGCCTTTTAATCAGATATCCCTAAGCCCCCAAGCACAGACACGTTCACAGCCACCTGCTGGTCTAGAGCTCCCCCCGGGACGCCGAGGCCGTGGCCACGGAGCAGCTTGGAGTCAGGCTGAGGGGAACCCGAGGAGGAAGACGCCGCAGCCTGGGGTCCCCAGTACAGGGGCGGTTCCAGACCCCTGCCAGCCTTGGGTGGCCAATGACCCTGAGATCTTGAGGGAAAGAAAGCCCAGGTTTCTGATCTCACAACTTGTCAGATTTTAAGAACTCCCCATTAGCCATGGACGTGAGAATTTGCCAGAAGTACTTGGCCACTGAAAGGTTTGACAGGAAAATTACAAGATGTCAGTGCCAAGGCACCACCCTGAGAGCAGAGGCAGAACTGGATGAGAGGCCAAGGGAGCCAGGGTGTTATGGGTTGAATGTTCCCCCTGCCAAAATATAGGCTTCCTACGCACTATGTACCTCAGAATGTGATCCTATTTGGAGACAGGTGTTTATAGAGGTAATCAAATTAAAACGAGGTCAGTAGGGTGGTCCTAATCCAATAATGACTGATGTCCTTGTACAAAGGGGAAGTTTGGACACAGCCCACAAGAGAAGAATGCCGCGGGAAGATGAAGATGTCCGTATACCAGCCAAGGAGAGAGGCCAGGAGCAATGCCTCCCTCACGGCCCTCAGAAGGAACCAAGCCTGCGGACACCTTAATTTTGGACTTCCAGCCTCCAGAACCAGGAGACAATACATTTCTGTTGTGTAAGCCACCAGCCTGCGGTACTTTGTTACTGCAGCCCTGGGAAGTGAATACACGGGATCAACCCCTGGGTGTCCTTGGGTGGGTCCCTCCATTCCTCTGGGTAACTAGAAGGTGGCCGGACACAGTCCAGAATCCCCTCACTTGCCCATTACTCTGACGCTCTGGCCTCCGGGCCCCTGAGAACAAGGGGGCATCTGGTCCACTTGGAACCTAAAAAAATTACTGGACCAAGACCCTGTTTTTGTGCAACAGGTCATGATTGCCACGTTCCTAAGATGCTGCAAGCTGCTGCAGCTCTGTCCAGAGGTGGGAGTGGGGTGGGGCAGTGTGGCTCGGCTCTAAAGCATTGTTGAAAGTAGCGTCTACGGAGCTAGGCATTTGAAACATTTGAAGTGTAAATCTTCATCTTCCCCTCGCCATGCTTGCCTTGAGGTTCAGGGCCTGTGATTCTTAGGTGTCATTATTGGATGACGGTGATGAAGACGCCCACGCCTTTGAACCCACCTCATTCGTTAACCACACTAGCTGTTCCTGCCTCTTTCCCACAGCTCCTTCATGGATCTGCTTGGGTTTTGCACGGGTATCTGTGTGTGCCGGGCGGGCTTTGTGTGTGTTTGAGTTGCAGGCGCAGGCTTGTTGGGTGAAGAGATGCAGGAGGGGTGGGTGTGGCATGGGTGGGGACCCAGGCTGGTGCACGTGAGCAAGCTGGGGAACATTTTGGTGGGTCTACGAGTTCTTGTAGATGCCTCCCCCTCTCAATGCTTGTGTCTTTTTTTCTTTACAAGACAGGTACTAAACAGGCAGCAGCTGTGGCAACCAGACCTGAAATGTTAACAGATCAATGAAATCGCTTGTTTTCACATTTTGATACCAAAGTCGGTGGTGGGACCATTCTAGGAATGGGTTTAATTGCAAAGCATCCCAAGCCCTCCCCCTGCAGAGGCCTCCGGGTGTGTAACTCTGCTCAGAAAACAGATGCCAGGCGGCAAGAAAGACCAAGCCTGAGGGGGACCTGATGTAATTTCTCCCTCCTGGTTAGTGGGTGGGGGAAGGGAGAAGCCTCTGAGGTACCCGGAAGAAGAGGGGAGGAGGGAGGGGGAGGGGGAGGGGGAAGGGCAGGCTTCTTTGAGGTTCAACCTGTGCTGAGTGACTAAAATGAGGGTGACGCAATGAAGCCTCTGCAGACTTCCCACTGCTGTAATCCTGCGTGAATAATTCTGATAATGACCCTTTACTCAGCAAGGGTGGCATCCAGATAAGCAGATTGCTAGAGCCGTCCTGTCAGCTTATGTGCACTGCGCACTCGTTTGCCATCTGATGTGACGTAACCCACCACCGTGACTGACACTGCCCCTTGGGGCCCCTGGAGCCCAGGGAGAAATGATGAGACAAGGCCTGTCCAGGTGGGGAGAGGACGCCATGGGGTGCTGGGGCCTGTCCCCTCCTTTGTGCTCCTGGGGCAGAGGCCCTGCTCTCATCCCTGTTGGTGAGCAATGGCCACCAGGAGCAAGTCGAGTGTGCAGAGGCCTCAGTCTTGAGGGGAAGAGTTCAAGGTTGTCTTTCTTGTCAGGGGCCTTGTGTGCGGGGAGAGAGGTTGTCACAGCAAAGAGCCTGGGCTGCGGTTTTTCTGTGCACCTCAAAGGCAGAATTCGGGACCAAGAGCGTCCTGTCCCACACACAGCGAATCTTCGTGTCACTCTTCCCAACACCCCTTTCCTCCCTTTGGGTAAAAGTCCAACCACGGTCTCTTTGAGGAACCGCCCCTCCCTGCATTCTCAGCCCACGTGTTTGGGGGACTTCACCCACCCTTCTGGCCCCAGAGGGGAGCATGTAGCCCAAGGCTGGCCAATGAGAGCACTGCCCCTCCCAGCACAGGCGCCCGCCAGTCAGGGACACTCCCGGTGACACTGTTGTTACCGTCATCGGGAGACAGGTGCTTTCTTTCTGCTGGAGTTGCTAAGCAAGTAGGGTTCATCGAGCATGGCCAGGGGCAGCTCTGCCATCCTGTGAAGAGAGGCTGACCAAGAATAAAGGCAACACAGGCTGAAGCTAAGCAGAACAGAGAGATAGAGGGAGATGGGAGACGGAGAGAGAGACTGATCCCTGGCACCCATTCAAGCATCCAGACCCGGCTTTGTTTGAAACTGAATGGGGTTGTGTTGAAACCCCATTATTTTCAGGCATATAAGCCAGTAAATTCTCAATCTTTGTCTCTCCTCCTGTTTTGGGTTGGGTTTCCGTCATTTGCACCTGACAGAGTCATGAGCAATACGCAAAGCCTGTTGCCTCCACAGGCCCAGCATACAGAGTCCACCTGGTCTCCCAGAGGCCCAGCTCTGTTCTCTGGGAAGAGCCAGGGGTCGGGCCACCCCTCACAGAGGGGCCAGTGGGTCTGAGTCTCTGCTACAACGCTCCTACTCATCTCTCTCTTCCCCTGGTATTCTGCATTCTTTCTCTTCTTTCCTTTTCTCCTCTTCTCTCTTGATTTTACCCAGGATTTTAAAAGATGCCAAATATTTTGTGTTGCCAGAAAGTAAACAAGAGCTCCAAAAATGATGGGGCACAAAGATGGAGGAGCAGCTGGCAGGGGCTCTCACTGGCCAATTCTGGAACAATTAGAGCACTAAAATAATGGAGGGCAGTAGTGAATTATAGACCATTAGAAAAGAGTAAACTATGAGTCCACACCAATAATAAATAGATCAATGAATGAATGAGTGAATGAATGAGAAGGAAGAGCTTTTGCCACAGCAGAATGTCAAGTGCTGGTCAATAAACATGAAGGAAATCATGGGTGAAAATGTTTGAAGATTTTTCATGTTGAAAAAGCGTCGCTTTTGAGCCATCATAATAAAGACTTACGTAGTCAAGAATGGATCAGTGGATGCTAATTTCAGGGGAAATTTTGATAAGAAGCAGGATGTTTTCATAGTCTCACAGTATCTCCCCACAAATTGCCCATCAGTTGCCAAGGGCGTCAGAGTAACTATCAGGGGAGGAATACGACCACATCTTCATTAAAACTAACAACGGCAGGGAGGGCCAGGTGGACACCACATTCCTCCAGGTGGGACACCCTGAGGAGAACATGACTTAGAGAGTTCCCCCTCCCACCCAACCCCATAAACAGAATCTAATAACGAGCAGTCATCTGACAAACCCCAAACAGAGACCGTTTTAATAGTTTAGTTCTTTTATTGTGGTAAAAAACACATAACGTAAAATTTACCCTCTTAACCGTTTTCGAGTGCACAGTACAGTAGTGTTAACTACATGCACATTGTGGTGCAACAGATTTCTAGAACTTTCCATCTGTGCTCATCATTGAACAACTCCCCTGCTCCCCATCCCCAAAGCCTCTGGCAACCACCATTCTACTGGCTGTTTCTAAGAGTTTCGCTCCTTTACATACTTTGTATGAATGGAATTGTGCAATGTTTGTCTTTTTATGACTGGCTTATTTCACTTAGCATAACGTCCTGAAAGTTCACCTATGTTGTAGCATGTGTCAGAATTTCCTGCTTTTTAATGGCTGAATAATATTCCATTGTACATATATACTTCATTTTCTTTATGCATTCATGGTTATTGATGACATTTAAGTTGGTTCAACCTCTTGGCTATTGTGAGTAATGCTGCTATGGACATGGGTGTGCAAATATTGCTTCAGAATCCTGCTTGCAGTTTTTTTGGCTATATTCCCAGAAGAGGGATTGCTGGATCATATGGTAGTTCTCTTTTTAATTTTTTGAGGAAACTCCATGTGTTTTTCAGAGTGGCTGCACCATTTTACATTCCCAGCAACATTGCACAAGAATTTCCTTTTCTCCACATCCTCTCCAACATTTGCTATTTTCTGGGCTGTGTCGGGGGGGTTTTCATTTGTTTTTTTGGTTTTTGTTTTGTTTTGTTTTTGTTTTTTTGATAGTGGCCATCTTCATGGTATGAGGTGATAGCTCATTGTGGTTTTGATTTGCATTTCCCTTATGATTAGTATTGTTGGGCACCTTTTCATATGCTTGTTGACCATTTCTATATCTTCTTTGTAGAAATGTCTATTCAAGTCTTTTGTTCATATTTTAATTGGATTTTTTTATTGTTGAGTTTTACGAGTTCTTTATATATTCTGGATATTAACCACTTACCAGGTATATGGTTTGCAAATATTTTCTCCCTTTCAGTAGGTTGTCTCTTCACGCTGTTGATTGTTTGGTTTCCTTTGCAATGCAAAAGTTTTTAAGTTTGATGTAGTCCCATTTGTCTCTCTTTGTTGCCTCTACTTTTGGTGTCATATCCAAGAAATCATTGCCAAATCCAATGTCATGAAGCTTTCCTCTATGTCTTCTTCTAAGAGTTTCACGGTTTCAGGTATTACATATAGGTTTTTAATCCATTTTGAGTTAATTTTTTAAAATAAATTTATTTATTTATTTTTGGCTGCGTTGGGTCTTCGTTGCTGCATGCAGGCTTTCTCTAGTTGTGGAGAGCGGGTGCTACCCTTCATTGCAGTGTGTGGGCTTCTCATTGTGGTGGCTTCTCTTACTGCAGAGCATGGGCTCTAGGCACGAGCTTCAGTAGTTGCAGCACACGGGCTTCAGTAGTTGTGGCACATGGGCTTAGTGGTTGCGGCTTGTGGGCTCTAGAGCGCAGGCTCAGTAGTTGTGGCCACAGGCTTAGTTGCTCTGCGGCATATGGGATCTTCCTGGACCAGGGCTCGAACCTGTGTCCCCTGCATTGGCAGGCAGACTCTCAACCACTGCACCACCAGGGCGTAGTTAGTTTTTGTACATGGTGTAAGGTAAGGGTCCAGCTTCATACTTTTGCATGTGAATATCCAGTTTTCCTAACACCATTTGTTGAAGAGACTATCCTTTCTCCATTGTGTAGCTGTAGTACACTTGTGGAAGATCAGTTGACCATATATATATGTCATCTCTGGGTTTTCTATTCTATTTCATTGGTCTTTATGTCTGGCTTTATGCCAGCACTATACTGTTTTGATTACTGTATTTTGTAATATGTTTTTAGAAATTAGGATGTGTGAGGCCTCCAGCTGTGTTTTTCTTTCTCAAGATTCTTTTGCTATTTGGGGTCCTTTGAGATTCCATATAAATTTTAATTTTTTTTTCTATTTCTGCAAAAAAATACCATTGAGATTTTGATAGGGATTTCACTGAATCTGTAGATTGCTTTGGCTAGTATAGACACTTTAACAATATTAAGTCTTCCTATCCATGAATTTTGAGTGTTTTTTCCATTTATTTGTGTCTTTAATTTCTCTAAACAATGTTTTATAGTTTTCAGTGTCTTTCATCTCCTTGGTGAAACCTCCTTGGTTAAGTTTACTTCTAAGTATTTTATTCTTTTTGATGCTATTGTAAATGGAATTGTTTTCTTAATCTCCTTTTCATATTATTCATTGTTAGTGTACAGAATCATAACTGATTTTTGTGTGTTGACTTTGTATCCTGAAACTTTACTGAATTCATTCATTAGTTCTAAGTTTTTTGTGGACTATTTAGGGTTTTCATCCTGCAAACATTTTATTTTTAAAAAAAGAACTGAATTCCTTATAAATGTTGATTTTATAAAAGAGAAAGAAAAATTGTGGACGTAGTTCAGAATAAAGGAGACTAAAGCAACATGAGAACTAAAAGCAATCCCTATATTGCATCCTATAATGGAGGGAAAATGCTATAAACAACATTATTGGGCCAGTTAACAAAACTGGAGAGCAGATGGTTGATTAGGTAAAAGAATCATATCAATGTTTAATTTAGTGAAGTTGATAACTCTACTGTTGAGTTTTATGCACAAAAACAGCATTATTCTTAGGAAATACATGTTGAAGTATTGAGTAAGGGACTTAATATATGTCACTTACTCTCCAAATAGTTCAGGGGGAAAAAAAATAGAGAATGAGCACAGATAATAGAATGGGCAAAAAAGGTAAATCTAATTAAAGGGTATATGGGGGTGTACCATGTACTATTCCTATTCTCATAACTTCTCTGTAGGTTTGGAGTTATTTCCAGATTTTTGTTGGTTTCAGGATGCTGGCATCTGGTGCAGGGCTAGGGACACCCTCACTCGCCTGGGGACAAGGCTCCCACCAGCCATGCACTTTGCTGGATCACTTTGCTGGATGACCCCTCCTGTCCCACCAGACCCTGCTGTGACTATAAGAGCAGCACGTGAGACATCTTTCCACATGGATTGGTAGTTTTGTCAAGTGGAACTTAATCCTTCCAAATCAGGAGGATTATTTTGGATAAGCCATTAAAATTATTAATTAAAATGTTAGTGTCTGATTGCCTTTGTACTTGTTTATAAGAATTTTCTCAGAGCCTGGGTGCGTTGACCTCCCTCTCCTGGCTCACCTGTTGAATCCATGTTAAATCACTCTATTTCTGTCTATACCAGAGGAACCTTCTAAAAGTGGGCACAAGGTTTAAGAGAAGAGACATTTTAAGACATGCTCAAAGTTACAAGGACACCAAATATTTTGGACTGAATATTTTTGGAACCTCTAGTGTGTGCAAGGCAACTTGGTAGGGTATGGCTATTGTCCTCAAACAACTTACAATCTAAAATAATAAAGCAAGGGACTGCCCTGGTGGCACAGTGGTTAAGAATCCACCTGCCAATACAGGGGACACAGGTTCGAGCCCTGGTCCGGGAAGATCCCACATGCCGCGGAGCAACTAAGCCCATGTGCCACAACTACTGAATCTGCGTGCCACAACTACTGAAGCCTGTGTGCCTAGAGCCCGTGCTCCACAACAAAGAAAAGCCACCGCAAGGAGAAACCCACGCACCGCAACAGAGTAGCTCTCAGCTCGCCGCAACTAGAGAAAGCCCGCGCACAACAATGAAGACCCAACGCAGCCAAAAATAAATAAATAAAGTTATTAAAAAAAAAAAAAAAGAAAGAACGAAAAGAAAACAAGAGAACACACAAAAAGCTAGGTAATCATAGAAGTTGATTGTAATAGTTCCCCACATGAGAAACCACCAGGCAATTGGAAATTAATTGATTCATTAAGGGAAGACAGTAAGGACTCCGAATATTCAGAAAAGGATCCCTGTTGGTGGAGAGGGTTAAGGAGACTTTATGGAACAAAGAGGTAAGGCTGAGATGGAAGGATGGGTAGGATTTGTATAAAGGACAAGAGCATTTTCCAAGAGGGAGAGCCCCACAAACCAGCATGTGGAGGTGAGAATGCTCAGGCCTTTTTGAAGCACAGTGAACGAACCGGTTTGTCAGAGGTTGAGGGTTTGTGAAGGAGAATTAGAGGGAAGTTTTTTTGAGTAAATTGGTAATGAATCTCCAGAGCTCTGAATTCCAGCAGTGTAGGCTTTTGTGGGTGATGGAGAATCAAAGAAAAGGCTTTGGAGCAGAGCCTGGGGGTCAGAAGCTGCCTTCAGAAGCTATTGACTATCAGAGTTCACTTATTGAATACCCATTGTGGTTCAGGTACTTCCTATACTTATCTTTGAGCCTCACAGAAACTCTGCAAGGCAGATAGAATCACCTCCACACTGGCAGGAAGAGCCTATTTCTGGGAAGGGCAAGTACTCTGCCTGGGGTCATGCAGGTAGGAAGGGGCAGAGCCAGGGGTCAACTCAAGGCTTGTGAGACTTCAGGGTGGAGCCTAAGAAGCCCTCTCTTTTTTTTTTTGGCCATGCCATGCAGCATGTAGGATCTTAGTTCCCCAGCCAGGGATCAACCCATGCCCCCTGCAGTGGAAGCTCGGAGTCTTAACCACTGGACCTCCAGGGAAGTCCCTGGAGCCCTCTCCGTGACACCCTTTCCCCTCCCTGTCTTTGAAGTAAGGGCATGGAGCCATAAAGCCTGAACCAGGGCAGTGGCAATGGACATGGAAGGAAAAAGAAAGATGTGGGGAAAATGTGAAGGAAATACTGACAAGACTGGGTGAACAATTAAGTTTAGAAGGTGACTGAAATGGAAGTTAAATCAAGCTTCATTTTGTTTTTCAAGTGAGAACTTACGGTTACTACTGTGCTAGCTATTTGAAGAAAGGAAAAAAATGATTATAATATTGTCCCTACACTAAAAAACATTAAGGTCTAATATAAGATGTTATAATGTTATAAATGTGCATAAATATGTATAACATGGGAAAGAGTTAGATAAATACTACAAGAGGAAAACAGACAAAATAGACAAAATAGATAGACAGGAGAAAAATCTAGGAAGTAAAATCAAATATTCATTGAAGAGAATATATTTGATCTGGATTTTAAGAAATGGATACAGCTTTTCCTGGCCAAGGGAAGTGAGGGGAGGCTATTCCAGATCAGGGTGTCTCAACCTTGGCACCATTCACATTTGAGCCTGGGTGATTCTTTGCTGTGGGGGGCTGTCATGTCACTGCAGGATGTTTAGCAGCATCCCTGGCTTCTACCCACTGGATACCCCTCCCAATTGTTCTCTAGACATTGCTGGAGAGCAAAATCAACCCTGGTGAGAACCACTGTTCTAATCTAAGAGAATGATGTTAGAAAGGGGGTATGTTTGGGGAATAAAGGAGCATCTGTATCAGTCTGTTTCAGAATGTGTTCCTGGGAACATTAGTGTCTAGTGAGATAGTTGACGGTCCCTTAAGTAGGGTTCATGGTCAAATAGAATTGAGAAATACCACATACTTTTCCCCTCAATTGGAAATTCACAGTGTATATTAGAATACAAGGCTTTGAGAGATTGTGCAGGAAAACTATCTGACATTGGTTAAATTTAATTATCAAAGAACTTAAAAAAAAAAAAAAAAGCAACAAACAAGTATTAACTTCCTGAAGGGTATTATTGTATTGCAGGACACAGCTTGAAAAATGATGGTATATTTGACTGAAACACAGAGTATATGAAAGATTTAAAGCTGGAAAAACAGAGATAGATTCTAGAACCAAATTCAGAGAGCTTGGAATTCAGTTTAAGATGTCTGAATTTCATTTAGTCAACAATAACCATCAGGAAGCATAATTAAAACTGTGCTTCAGTTATTCATTTATTCATTCAGCATATATTAAGCAACATTAGTCTAGTGGCAGCAAGCCAGCTAGACTAGAAGATGTAGAAACAAGAACCAAAGTACATTAAGTTATTGCAAAAGTAATAACCTAGAGTGGTGATGAAGGAAGAAAGGGATCCATGCAAAAGCATTTTGAAGAGTAAGAGAACATAGTGTCTGATTTGTTGGAGGTTGGAACAAGTAGATGAAGGAGCCAATGATGACTATAGAATTTTAGGCTTGAGTTACTAGGAGCTTCTTGGTACCTTTAACAGATAGTCAGGAAAAAGATTTGGGGAGAAATGATCTCATTTTGGACATGTTGAATTTGAGAGGTTGGTAGGACATCCAGTGACAAACGTTGAGTAGGTAGCTGCAATTAAAAATCAAGAGTAAAAATGGAACTGGAAATAATTTGGGGAAAGTCATCTGCCTTAAAGAAGTTGTGAATGTGAATGGGGCAGTGAAAGGGGGAAAGAGCAGGGAGAGAAGGAAAGAAGGAGACAGTTTTGAACAGAGACGAGGAGAACATCTACAGAGAATGGAAGAAGAAAGATGACATAGAAAGGGAGCTGGATGGATCTGTTAGAGAAGTAGGAGACCCAAGAAAAAACGTCAGAGAGGCCCAGGGGAGGGAGAGTCAAGAAGCATTTGACCACGTTACAAAGAAGTCAAAGAAGATGAACACTGGGGAGAGGCCATTGGATTTAGGATTTACGTCAAAGGAGGCTATTGAAAAGAGTTTCTTTGACTTCCCTGGTGATCTAGTGGTTAAGATTCTGCACTTCCACTGCACGGGGCGTGGGTTTGTTCTTTGGTGGGGGAAAAAGAAAAAGAAAAGAGTTTATGTAGAGTAATGGGGATAGAAATTAAATTGCAAGGACTGAATTGGTGCTGAGAAAGTTGAGACAGATTGCTTTTTGGACAGTTTGCCATTCTGACTGCTTAGAAGTAATATCCATTGAAGGCAACAGGATTGAAGCAAGAATTGTTTGTTTTAGGATGGGGAGATTTGAGCAAATTCAGTGACAAAAAATAAGGAACCAGAGGAGATTAAGAGATTCAAGAAAGAGGAGTAATTATTGATAGGGCAAGGCTTAGGAGGAGTCAACTGAGTTGAGATCAAGGTCAGAGATTCTTTGACAGAAGAGGAGAGATGTGTCTTCTTCTGTGTCAGGAGGAAAGGAGGAAAAGATAGATAAAAAAGAGACAAGTCTTGAGGTGGAGACCTCAACAAATTCAAATGTTAATACATTCAGAGATCTAGGTCATCAGCTATAATGAGGGAGACAGGAATGGGATTGAACATTTGAGATTACAGGAAATAGCAGTTATGAAGAACATGAAAGAGTTCAAAAGAGATGGCTAAAATGTTATCCAAGCTAGAATGAGGTCTAAAATTTGCTACATGGACTTATAGCTGACCCAGTTAGTATAACTTAGTGACCTTCCTCAGGAGTGCTCAGAAACAAAATGAATTGAGCAAGAAATCAATAACAAAAAATAAGTAGACAATTCCCCAGTATTACCATACCAGGTAATGTACTACTAAATAACCCATGATTCAAAGAAGCAATCTCAATGGAATTGGAAAATATTTGAACTGAATGATGATGAAAATATTACATAATAAAACATGTGGGATGCAGTTAAAGTCATTCTTAGAGGAAAATGTGTAGTCTTAAAAATGAATAGCTTAGAAGATGATATTTGAAGAGTAAAGAAGATGGAAAATTAATGAACTATCCAGCTCAATCTGCAGATAAACTTTTAGAATTAATAAGCAAATTAAGCAAATCTGTTGGAAACAAGGTTAATACACAAAAATCAATTGTCTTTCTAAATATCCACTACAAGTAATTAGAAAATTAAATTCAAAATGATGTCATTTACAACAGGATAAAAAATCAAATATTTAGGAATAATTCTAACAAAAGGTGTGTAATATATCTATACAGAAACTATAAACATTATTTAGAGGCAGTAAATAAAATCTAAATAAATGGAGGGATATACCATGTTTGTGGATTGGAAAATGTAATATTGTAAAGACATCAATTTCCCCCAAATCCATAGATTCAACGTAAACCTCAAAAATATCCTGGCAGGTTTTTTTTTAAACGTGGAACTTGACAAGAATTTAAATTATATGTGGAACTACAAAGGGCCAAGAGCCAAGAATAGCCAGGACAATCTTGAAGAAGAACAAAGCTGAAAAACTCACACTGGATATCACAAGTTATAATGCTAGGTAATTAAGACAATGTGGTATTGGCATGAGAAAAAAATAGATCAGTGGACAGAATAGAGAAACTAGAAACAAACCAACACTTGATTTATAACAAAGATGAAACTGTAGTACAGTGTGGAGGGAAGGATAGTATTCTTAATAAGTGATGCTGGGTCAACGGATATCCATATGGAGAAAACCTCAGCTTAATCTCTACCTCACATGTTAAAAAAAAAACCCACAAAACAAAACAAAACAAAAGCCCAGCTGGACTGTAGATCTAAATGTGAAAAGTAAAACAATTATACTCTTAGAAGATAACACAGGAAAATATTTTTGTGCTATTAAGATATGCTAAAATTTCTTAAACAGGACATGAAAGACACTAGCCATAGATAAATGAGACTACATGAAAATAAAGAGCTTCTGTTCATCAAAAGACACCATTTGAAGGAGTGAAAAGGCAAGCCACAGACTGAAAAAAGAGAAATGCAATATATATTTCTAACAAAGGGCTCATTCAGAATGAATGAAGAAGTCCTTTAAGTTACTAAGAAAAAAAAAACAGGAAAAAAATGCTACAGAAAAATGGGCAAAGAATTTTAGCATGTACATCACAAGAGAATATCCAAATGGCTAATACACATCTGAAAAGGTGGTCAACCTCACTATTCATTAGGGAAATGCTAATTTAAACCATAATTAGATACCACTTTTTACACACCAGAATGGCTAATAGTAAAACAACTAGAGAACTCCTATATTGTTAGCAGATGTGCAAATTGGCACAACAACTTTGGAAAACTGTTTGGCGGTATGTACTAAAGCTGAATACATGAATACATTATGACCCAGCAATTCCACTCCTGGGTATATAGTCAACAGACGTGCATATATTTGTACACAGAAAGATATTAAAAATGTTCATGGTAGTAGTAGTAGAGTAATAAAAAACTGATAACAACCCAAAGTCCCTCAACATTAGAGTGGATAAATAAATTATTAAAAGGCTACTTATGGAATGTTATAAAGCATTGGAAATTAATTAAATATTGTTCTATGCAACAACATGGATGATACAAAAATAATATTACATATATAATATATAACAAGAAGTCAGACACAAATGATACATATTGAATGGTTCAATTTCTATAAAGTTCAAAACTAAGGCAACCACCTCACACCCATTAACGTGACTACTGTATTTAAAAAAAGAAAACAGAAAAATACAAGTGTTGGAGAAGATGTGAAGAAATTTAGACCTCTTGTTCACTGTTGGTGGGAATGAAAGATAATGCAGCCACTATGGAAAATGGTGTGGCGGTTCCTCAAAAAATTAAAAATAGTATTACTATATGACATAGCAATCCAACTTCTGGGTATACACCCACAAGAATTTAAAGCAAGGTGTCAAAGAAATATTTGTACACCCATGTTCCTAGCAGCATTATTTACCATAATCAAAAAGTGGAGGCAATCCAAGTGTCCATTAACAGAAGAATGGTAAGCAAAGTGTTGTATGTACATAGAATGGAATATTATTCAGCAGTATAAAAGAAGGAAATTCTGACACATGCTACAACATGGATAAATCTTGAGGACATTATGCTAAGTGAAATAAGCCAGTCACAAAAACACAAATATGGTATGATTCCACTTATGTGAGGCACCTAGGGTAGTCAAATTCATAGAGACAGGAAGTAGAATGGTTGGTTGCCAATGGCTGTGGAGGCCAGGAAATGGAGAGTTACTGTTTAATGGGTATAGAGTTTTAATTTTGCAAGATGAAAAGAGTTCTGGAGATTGGTTGCACAATAATATAATTGTACTTAATGTTAGTTAACTGTACACTTAAAAATGGCTAACATGGTAAATTTTATACTATGTGTATTTTACCACAATTAAAATTTTTTTAAATAAATAAAGGTAAAATGAATGCAGTGACTGAAATCAGAACAGTGGTTACCTTTAGTGAGGTACTAGTGACTGGAAGTCACAAGGAAAGTTTGGGGGTTATGAGGATGATCTGTTTTCTGATCTGGGTAGTAAGAACATGAGTGTTTTCACTCTTGAGAATCAATCAAATTATATACTTTGACTTGTGTACCTTTCTACATGCTTCAAGCAAACCAACAACAAAATTTATTTTAAAATTAAGTCAAAGTAGAACATATAAGAATAGTCAAGGATTTGGTGGGGGAGGAAGATGGATAATGAGTGGTTACTTACCTAATATCAAAATATATTATAAAACTATTAGAAGAGTGTGATTACTGGCACAGAAGTAGAAAATCAAATCAGTGGAAGAAAATAAAGTCTAAAAACAGCCCCATATAATAAATTAAAATTTAATACGTGATCAAGGAGGCATTTCGAATCAAAAGGGGAGAAGATGAATTATCTATAAATGATATGGAAGCAACTGGCAACTTATTTGTGTGTCAAGGAGCTAGAGCCCTACTATATGCCTTACACAAAAGAAGAAATTCTGGTAGAACAAAGATTTGCATTTTTATTAGGAACCATAATATACTATAATAATAATCATATCATGGTTACAACATTTTAAATTAGTTCCCCAAAATACTAGTAAATTTTACCTCATTAAACAGCTTCTATAACTACCAAAACAGAAAGAAAAATTATATATTCTAAAAATATGTGACAGCAAAGGACTTATATTTCTAAGACATAAAAAGCTTTTACAACTGAAAATGAACAAATGACATGAAGAGCTATTTCATTTAAAAAAAAAAAGCAAGTGGCCAGTAAACACATAAAAATGTGTCAATATCATAAGTTAGCAAAGAAATGCAAATTTAAACTATTACATATATATGGGTTCATCAGATTGGCAAAGTTTAAAAAGAATCTCAGAACCTGGTGTTGGCAAGTGTATGAGAAAATGGGCAATATTGTATTCTGATTAGATTATAAACTACAGGGCAGACTAATAATCTGTATCAAAACTTGAAATTAACTTTCTCTTTGATCCAGCAACTTAATTTCTAGAAATTTACCTTTAAGTAAATAGCCAAATACCCAAAAGATGTCCATTGCAGTGTAGTATATAATAGTGAAATAGTAGAAGAAAACTAAGTGTGTGTCAAATCATAGTCAGCTCATGAATTATGATACTCACATACAATGAAATACAATCAGCCCTCTGTATCCATGGGTCCACATTTGTGTCTTCAACCAACCTGGTATCAAAAATACTCAGGAAAAAAAAGTTTCAGAAAGTTCCCAAAAGCAAAGTTTGAATTTGCTGGTGCCAGGAAATATTTACATAGCATTTACATTGTATTAAGTATTATAAGCAATCTAGAGATGCTTTAAAGTATATGGGAGGATGCACTTAATTTATATGCAAAAACTACACCACTTCATAGAAAGAACTTGAGCATCTGGGGATTTTGGTACCCTGGGGGTGGGGGTGTCCTGAAACCAATTCCCTTTGGGTATTGAGGGACAACTCTACCAAGTAGTCATGAAAAATGGTTATATTTATTGTTGATGAGTAAAAAAGGCAGTTACGTAAAAACAAGCATAATATCATCCTCTAGAGTAAATTTATTTCTAGGTACACACACACACACACACACGCACACGCACACGGAGCTATCTGGAAAAATGGTCACCAAATTATAATAGTCGCTATCCCAGGGTGACAGAGTTCAGATTTCTTTTTAATACTTTAATGTTTGAATTTGTTCAATGAGTAACACATTATTTGTAATGATAAGAAAAACGATGTTATTCTCTTTTGAAAAATAAAAGGTCAAGGGACACTAATCTGGTCTGTCTTAGTCACAGGCACTACTTTCACATTCTTGGGCTGCTTGCCAGTTTCCCCACTTGTCCTATTAACCTCCCATTGAAACAGCAAATCAGACTGAACTAAAGGCTGGGAGGGGCTCTTTGGGGTTTAACGTCTCTGCTTAATTCACAGTGACCGGCACTGGAAGGCCTTCTCTGCACCATGCACATCGCAAAAATCAAGGTGTTTTCTTGCACTGAAATGCTTGCCTTCTGCCTGCAGCTGGCAGCTGGGCCTCCTCCCCCAGCCCCCTCTGAAGCAGGAAATAATGCCTGGGGGTTCCCAAGACCCCACTTGTTTTTTCTGTGTTCCGAGGAGTTCAGGGATGGCTGAGAGATTTACATTTCTATAGGCCTTTCACTAGGGATCTACGAGCCTGGAGCCATTAATCCTGATTGCAAACTCTGGCGGCCCTTGGGGGCCAGGAAAGGACTAGTTAGTTTGGGTTTTAGGGGAGATATTGATATAATGTTCTACCAGTGACAGGGCATTCTACCAAACGAAGTTTGAAATGTTCAATCTTACCTATAATCTCTCTTCCACCAAGTTTGCTAATCCTACAGAAATAGTCATAATTTTCATTTTAATTGGCAGCTGGGAGATGTTAACTCCTAGCAAGCAAGGGAAGAAAGGAAACACTTAGGATTTGGGCTGCACAAGACACTGCTTCCAAGTACCACACTGTTCCCACTCAGGGTTGAGCACACCACTGAAATAAAAACTTAAGCAACTGGAAATTTTGACTTTCTCTCAAGTGGCTCCTGCTAGTATAGACACTTCAGTGCGACGGACATTCTTTTCAGGGGGCAAAGTGTGATGGAATTTTCACCTTTAATCTTTACAGTTTTGAGAACTGGAGATGCTCAGAGTATTGGCCAGAAAGCCTCAAAAATGGGCACTAGGACCCACCTGCAAGCAACTCTCTTCCCTGACCTGCAAGCAAACACCTTTCTAGAGGGTGACCAGGAAGCCCTACAGGGTCACATGCATCACCCCATGCCAACTCCCCACTCTCCAGGGCACCTCCAGCTAATCTGGAAGTTTGATTATAAGCCAAGGGGTACGGTTATATAACTCTGAAAGTTTAAACTTGGGAAAACACACACGTATCTAAACAAGAGCCCAATTAAAAGGAGAAAACCACAGCACTGGATCCCGTTTCTCTAGTTCACCGACCTGTTAAGCAATAAAGATGTATTAATTGTTACATTTACCTGTCTTCATGGCTACCCAATGGCCATGTCATACAACTAATTAAAAAGAATGTACTTGCTGCATCCTAGGGCCCTTCAAATGTCATCCTCTGTGTTCACATAAAACCAAAAATTTCTGTAAATGTCTGCTGTACTCATCTTTACATTTCTTTCTTATGACCAGTACTAATGGGCATGTGTCCCAGCCCGGGAGAATGAAGATGGCACCTTCCCTGGAGCCTACGTGTCTGGTCAGCAGGAAGCACCCTTCCCACCACTGCACGGAGGCTGGAGGCCGAGGCAGTGGCAGAGAGTTCAGTAATGGCCTGGAACAGGGACAAAGAAAGACAAGGGCCGAGGGCTGAGGGACATGGCCCAGCCCCCAGACCCCAGCGTTGGGTTCTGTGCTTCTGCTTTCCGTCACCTCTTTGCTGCCAGAAAACTCCATGGGGAGCTGTGGGGCCAGGTGGGCCAGGAGGCAGTCAGGCGGCTGCAGGGCAAGCAGCGTTCCCAGGTGGTGCAGAGAGAAAGAAAGGAAATGCACGGCTCGGTGCTGAGGGGAAGACTACTGGCCTGGCTAATCCCCGTGAGAACGGCTCGCTTGGGGAGACAAGGGCAGGAGTCCAGGAGCCAGGGCCCTGGGTGCTGTCCCATGAGAGAGCTAATTCCTCTGCCTCACCCTGCCCTGCTCTGCGGGAGAGGGTCGTGGGCCTGTCAGGAGGTGGCTGGGAACCAGGAGGGGTACCGTCCCTGGGAGCACTCCACCACCAATCCCTCATCCTCCAGAAATGGGCAGCCACTGTCCCCAGCTGACGTCAGGCCCTACTGCCCAGGGTTCTGCCTATGAGGCTTCTGGAGGGAAGGCAGGTGGTTCAGCTCAGTGCTGATTAATGCATTTTGCTTTGACAAAATAAGGAAAATACAGTGAGATTTTTAAAAACTTAAATGTATCCAATTTAAAGATCACTCATTCTACTTCAGCATCCAGTCTTATGTTCTGATTCGGTTTATTGGTGGCACCAGTTGGTGATCATTGTTGTTGATGTCCTTACTGGACAACTTGTCCATTTTTTTCTTTCGATTTTACTGGCCCATGAAAACCCAAACTTCAGAGGAGAAAAACATCCCAGGGCATGTTTTTTTTGCCTGTTTCTTGTGTGAAGAAGAAAACTAACTGTATCTTATTTCATAGTATGAACATCTATCATTCATTTCATTTAGTCATTCAACAGATATTAAGTAAGCATCTACTATATGTTGGACTTTGTCAAGATATAATATTTTCTTACAGGGGATAAAACTTTTTTGGAATATTTTGGAAATAAACAACATAAAACAAAAGTATTAAATGGGTATCCTATTTATCCCACATTTAATCTCTGATAAATTTAACCAGCTTAGCCACTAACATTACACCAGGCAGGTACCATGAAGAAACTTACTCTTTGATTATGAAATCTAGTTTTCTTTTTTCTTAGCAACAATATTATTTAAAAAGTCATGGATCTAAATCCTTCCCAAATTGAAGTGACCACAGCTGCTCTCATTGCCTCTCCTTTTAGTTGCTATCTAAATTTGCTATTTCACTTACCCGACCTAGTAAGTGAATGTGGTAGAGACTTCCAGAGACTAGATTTCAGGGCTCATTTGTTACTGCAACATAACCTAACCTATCCTGACTCATACAATGACCTACTAGATTAAACCTCTTTTCCTCTGAGTGCTGAGTAGGGCTGACCTAACCCCTGGATGTTATTGCTTCTGAAGTGTGATTTGCAGGTTTCTCACCCCAAAGCACTTCTCTCTTTGTTGTCTAAGTTTCTACCTAAAGTAATTTGACCTCAGATCTCTCCAAGCTTCCATTTCCTCAATTTCGGTGTGTCCTCTCTCATAGGGCTATGGTGAAAAATAGGTGATATAATAGTGTAAATCACTTTACACATGATGCCTACCACACAGTAACAATTCAATGATGATGATGATGATTGTGGTGGGTATTCTTTTCCTAGGGCTGCCATCACTAAGTACCACAAACTGGGTGCTTTAAAGCAATAGAAATGTATTGTCTCCCAGTTCTGGAGGCTCAGAGTCTGAAATGAAGGCACCGGCAGGGTTGGTTCTTTCTTAGGGCTGAGAGGGAAACTCTGTTCAGGCCTCTCTCCTACCTTCTGGTGGTTTGCTGGCCATCTTTGGCGGTCCTTGGTTTGCAGCTACATCACTCTAGTCTCTGCCTTTGTCATCACATGACTTCTCTCTGTGTGCCTCTGTGGTCACATGTCCATCTCCTTATACAGTAATGACACAAGTGATAATGGATTAGGGGCCCACCCTACTCCAGTCCAACTTCATCTTAGCTTGATGACATGTGCAAGAACCCTATTTCCAAATAAGATCACATTCTGAGGCACTGCGGGTTAGGTCTTCAACATATCTTTTGGGGGGAACACAATTCAACCCATGACACAAGAGACAGGATTTTACCTAGTGTTATCATCATTATTACTGTCTGCATCATTTTTCTACCACCCACTAATCTGGCGCTGTGCATGGAGCACACCATCACCAGCTGTTGGCTGAATGGCAGTTTCTTAAAGCAGTCCTGGCCCAGTCCTCCACCGGGGGCTCCCTGCCCTCGGCCAGAGCAAGTTACCCCTCCCGTCTCCACCGCCACCTCCACCGCAGCGAGGTCCCCACACCTCGCCACTCTCCACCTCCCTTTCACCCTTCTCCATCTTTCGCCACCCACATCAGGATGAGACGGGACCGCACAAATGGAAGCAGGCTGCCTAGAACATAATGAGACTGGCTCTCTGAACCTCCAGGAAAGTGTCTACTGCTGCACAGCCACTGTTCACACGGCGCTAAGCTTGCCTCGTGCCCACCAGGTGTCCTGGCCGCCTGAGGACGTCCACCAGGGGTCCGTATCTCCTGCAGGAATAACTCGTTTTTGCCATCCCTGGCCTTCCTCAAGGTGACGTGCCAATCAATCTTCCTCTATTTTTTAATTTTTTTCTTTTTTCTTCTCCAAATGATATCCTATTTTAAAGGTATAAGGGGAGTTTTACTAATTAAAGAAAGCCTGTTGTCTCTCCTGTTGACAACAGGATAAAATAATCACTTACTACTGTATTTTCAGCAGATCCAGATTTTCCTATGTGGAGTTGGGTCTGCTTAAAGTGGGCGTGCACCTCGGCATGGCTCTGCAGCTTAAAGACGTGGGTGTGCCCGCCAGAACGAGACCAAGTGATGACAGGTGTATTCGGGCCACTGATTTCTGACTTCTGTCAGGGCCTGTCTTGAAGGATCGTGTGGTACCTCGGACTCGGTCTCTTCCCTCCCTAGAGGGCAGCCACGGTGGGCCCATGACACCCGGGATTACTCTGCAGCGTCCCGATGGGCCCCTTCCCAGAGTCTGCGGACTCCCAGGAAGCAGTGCAGCTCTGCATCTGGAACCCCATCCTTCATCCCAGACTGTCCATGCGTCACCCTCCTTCCGGGGCAGCCGACCTCAGGAGCTGAATTGCTGAGCCCCGAAGAATCTTCTGGACTACATTTACCACCCTGGCTTCGAGTGGAGGGGGAATGAGCAGGGAAGTTCTTCGCCTCACTTTAGAATTGCCAGGGGGTTCCCTGGTGGTCTGGTTGTTAGGATTCGGTGCTTTCACTGTCATGGTCCGCATTCAACCCCTGGTCAGGGAACTGAGATCCCAGTCAGATTTAGTTCATAAAAAGATACAAGACACCCAGTTAAACCAGACTCTCACGTAACATCAAATAATCTTTTTAACAATACTAATTATTTTTAAGTATATAGTTCAGTCGTGTTGAGTATATTCATATAACAACACATAATTTTTAATATAAGTTTGTCCCAGTCAATATTAAAATAATAAAAATTATTCATTGTTTATCTGAAACTTGAACTTCACTGGGCATTCTCTATTTTATTTGGCAACCCTACTGTATTTGCCCTAGCTTATTTTGTTTATTTATTTGTATAACTGGTTCCTTGTCTCTGCAGAGAAAGGATCCTCAGGGGATTGAGGCCATCCTGCTCCATAACCTCGTAGGTGAGAGGCTGGCAGCCTGGGATACGTATACTAAAAGCTTAGAGGGTGATTGTTTAAACATTAATTAATTTATTTATTTTCGGCTGCGTTGGGTCTTCATTGCTGCATGCGGGCTTTCTCTAGTTGCAGCGAGCGGGGGCTACTCTTCGTTGTGTTGCTCAGGCTTCTCATTGTGGTGGCTTCTCTTGTTGCAGAGCACGGGCTCTGGGTGCGCAGACTTCAGTAGTTGTGGCACACGGGCTTAGTTGCTCCGTGGCATGTGGGATCTTCCTGCACCAGGGATTGCACCTGTGTCCCCTGCATTGACAGGCGGATTCTTAACCCCTGCGCCACGAGGGAAGTCCCTAGAGGGTGATTTTGACCAGTCAAGACCCTAAATAAAATCATAACACAGGGACAGTGTATCTGTGGTACTTCCTGTTTCTCTCTTGTGTCCACTTGTCATCCTGTCCCTCCCTAGCAGCCATCTTCCAGGTTATTAACTCATCCTAGCCAAGCACCAGCTGATAAAGATAAGGTGTTAGCTGCTGATATGCTTAAAATGTGAACTCCTCTCTGCCATACTTATTCTTTTTCCCTCAATGGACTCAGATGATCAAGAAAGAAGGGTGGTGACCAAAATGGCAGCTATTACTTGTGTGGGGTGAGGCTGCCCAGCACTCAGGGCAGTGGAGCCCAAGATGCCCATGACCCCTGACCTCTGTCAAGACCCTTTGCCCTGCAGATCTTCTAAAAGGAAGAAGTTATTTGCAAGAAACTCTTCAAGGACTCCTTGTTTAATGGCAAATTCAAATCCCCCTTGGTGTTCTACTTTTATGGTACATAGATTCTCAGAGTAGAGATATTCAGGAAAAGAAAACCCCAAATGAGAAATCTTTAGAGAATGGATAGTTCCAGTCTAACTTAGAGCAAACCACTTGTGGCCCAGGGGCACGAAGATAGAGGCAAGAAGAGCTTTCTCCTCGTTATTGTGCCTGGAGTCCAGCTTAGGAAATACCTACCCAGCCGGGTGTTCCAGTGTACTCTGACACACGTCTCGTTGGTGATGGGCAGTGTGTTAGCAAGATTAAAATACACACGGTGACCCACATGCACAACCAGTTCCTACCTCTCGGGACATTTCTTGCAACCAATTAAAATAGTAACAAAGGAAACTCTGTAAACATCTCCATAGGTCTCTAATGAAAATTCAGTTCAAAACACATTGAGCACTGCCGCATCCCAGGCCATGTGGGTCTAAGGACCTCTGAGACATGTCTCGTCATGGAGATACTTCTGATCAAATGGCAAAGATTGACAACAGCACCACCAATCACAGCACAGAGTGGCTTGTGCTGTGGTAAAAGTGGGCACAGGATACAGAGGAACACGGAGGATGGCTATCACCCAACCTAGGCATGGGGGGATTGGGAGAGGTGGGCAAAGAAGGCTTCCTGAAGGAGAGGTCTGAAAGAACAAGTGGCAAGTTAAACAAAGGCACCCCTTCTTTGGCAGAGAGAGTGCTACCACAGAAGCCAACCCAAATGACGGCTGACAGCGGGCCGTAGAGACTTGGCCTGCCACTGCCTCTGGCTTGGCTCTATCGACCCCACTAATCTATTCCAGAATTTCCTTTGAGTCTCCCTCCAGTGAAACCTACCAGCCATGAGCAGACAGAGAAATGGAATCCCCTTTCTCAGGCTTTCTATTTATTCATTTCAGCCAAGCAGTTAATTAATTTTGGGAGATTCCCAGAGCGATTCTAGCACTTCCATCCAAACTTCAATTAGTCAAAAGCTTCTCTGAGGTTGTTCTCCAGAGCGTTCAGATGTATTCTTTCCTGTTTCAACACTGAATAGACTGCCTTTGAGACCCGCCGCTTAGGGGGTTCCTCAGTAGTTTGCTGGTTTCCATATTAGGCAGCTCAGCTGTAACTAAGGATTTTTGACCACCAGCTGGGCTTTCAATGCCACTTCTGCTCAAGGGCCTGGGCAAAGACTGTTCTTGGTTCAAAGAGGCCATGTCCCACCCCTGCTTCTATGGCCATTTCCTCTGACAGTCACGTCAACATTCATTCTGTTCGCCCACTTAATTCACACATGGAGGACATTGCAACCCAACTAAATTATCTGAAATTGACTCAATGATAAGATTCTTGGGGAGGTTTACATAATAAAACTTCACAAGCACACCCACTAAGGAGCAAAGTTAAGGAAGAGATGTGAACCCAGGAGCATCTCAGTCCCAGGAGAGCAGATGGGAACAATGACTGTATGTAGACCCTGAAGATGCCTTTGGATGAGGGGACTCTGCAGGCATTGTACTGCCCCAAACATCCCCAGATATATTTAGTTTGAGGTTTGCTTGACAGATACAACGACTAGATACATTAAAACATAAGGAAAATGATTAAGAATAGCTTGGGGCAGAAGAGAATATCTTTAGACTGAGGGTATCTGCTGAGGCATGTGGCATTACAGTGTCCATAGCCTCGCAGAGGTTCAAGTGTAATGGGTTCTGCACTTGCCTTCTTCAATTAATCAATCAGTATACTCAAACCCTCTCCCCTTCTCCCCTGCCCTCTCTCCTCTTCATCTCTTTCCTCTTCCTCCTCTCTCTCTTTACTTCCCTCTGTCACTTACACAGTTCCCCATCTCCCCCGACCCACTCTTACTCATTATGGACCCGCTTGGCTTAGATATGATTGAACTTGCCTTTACTACATCTATCACGTCCTTGTCTACTTCACCAAGAAGCGAAGACCCAGACCCATAACTCTAAGGTTAAGGAGACCAGATTCAAACCAAGAGGCTAAAGGAGATCGAAAAGAGAGTTTTGTGAAGTCCACCTGGGCTCATCAAATAAAAAAATGTTATCTTCGAATACAGGAAGCAGACAAAATTTAGATGACTAGAAGGATAGACGTCCAGCCAGATGGACAGGTGAATCACTGGCGCTAGTTTGCAGTCTCTTATTCTGGAAAACAAATCTTCACACAATGTTCCTTGAAGTGACCTTTGTAATTCTTTTCTTCCTACCACTAGTCTGTACCTTTCCAACCAGGAGGTACAGACTCTACTGCTTCTATTTCCCCACCACCATTCTCTTCTGAAACCTGATCAAACAGCACACTCAGGATTCACTCACTTCTAGATCTTGTGTTCACATCTTGTCATTTCTTTTTCATTTTTTCTTTCCTTGATAGCAACCCATGGTCATCAACTTCTCTTTGATGCTGTTTCCTCTCTTGGCTTCTATGTCAAAACCATTCTCTGGTTCTGCTCCTACCTCTCTGCTGTTTTATCTCCACACACACACACACACACACAAACACACTTTTAGTCAATATGGTGTACTGGTTTGGCAGAGAAATATCCACTCATTTCAAATATAGACAAATTCTGGACTATTACTAGACTAAATACATATCTAATACATTGACGCTTCCAGGAATAAAATGAGATTTTGTTCAAAGTCAGAGTAGTAAGCAGGAGCTGAAACACAAAGAGCTCACAGGGATATCAGGATTGGATTAAGTCTTAACCACTACAAGCTTAGGCTTTAACTCTTGCATGGGGAGAAGAGTCCAAGCCATATGCCCAATGTGCAAAGGGAATTAGAACTAAGCTACTGGAATAAAATTGAGATTCAACAATGGCTTCCCATCATGAAAGACAGTAGAAAAGCTTCAACCAGTAGGGCAATGTCAAATTTTTCCACCTGGGTCTGTGGTGGAAAGAAAAGTCATTATCCACAAAATTTAGACCCACACCAGTGCCAAGTAGGCAGTGATGTAGGGAGGCCAAACCAAGAGATTAGCATTAAAAATTGTTCCAGAATCCATTAATCAGGCAAGAAAGAGACCAGCTTCTAAAAAAGCTTCTGCAACCAAGGGCATGTGGAACTCCTACAAAAACAATATTCCTGAAGATTATTTCATAGTCAATTGTTGGAAATCACACAAGGAAACAAACTACCATGGGAAGAGTCAAGAATTATAAATAATAGGGAAAATATCTGAAAAAGTCTTTAAAATAATTATTTTTAAAATATTGAAAGAATATTGAATATATTAAGGCAAGACTATAAAAAGTAGTTACATATTTTCTTTAAAAATTAATCATTTTAAACCATAATTATTGATATTCAAACATCAATGTACAGGTGGAACCATAGGCCGGATATAGTCAAAGAGAGAATCATTTTTGAAGATAAATCTGAGAATATCACCCAGAATACAGCACAGAGATGGAGAGATGAAAAATACAAAAGAAAATTTAAGAGACCAAGAGTCTGTAATGAAAAGCTCTAACATGTTCCAAAAGGAAAGAATGGAAGAGAGATAATATTCAAATATCTGAGAATGAAGAATGAACTGAATTGAAGAATGACAAATATTCTTCACCTTTTTTATTTTGGCCGCACTGTGCAGCTTGTGGGATCTTAGTTTCCTAACCAGGGATCGAACCCAGATCCTTGGCAGTGAGAATGCAGAGTCCTAACTACTGGATCACCAGGGAATTCCCAAGAATGACAAATATTCTTTAGTTGAAACAATAGCTGTATTGAGTTGAATAAATACAAAGAAATCCCTCATGAAGACACATAGTACTGAAACCTCAGAATGAACACAGAGAAAAATTATAAAACATACTAAAGAATTAAGACAGAGTATTTTTTTTAAAGGCAATTAGAATGATACTTGACTTTTCATCAGTGATAATAGATTCAATAGAACATGAAATCTTTATCTTCAAAAAACAGACAAAAAATATTTTTCTAACTACTATTCTACAGTAGCTAAAATATCATTCAGGGCTGAGAGAAAATTCAGACATTCAGAGATTTAGAGACTTTACTAGCTGTGATTAGCAAAGAACTACTAAATGATGCACATCAGCAAGAAAGAAGTTAAAAGCAAAAGAAGGTATAGGATGCAAAAACTAATGATGAGGAAGTAAATTTTAATAAATTTGTTGGAAAATCTAAATAAGACTTTAAAACTTAAAGAAGAGGGAGTGGAGGGAATGTCATAGGAAGAAGGCAGTCAAAAGGTACAAAATTCCAGTTATATAAATAAGTGCTAGGGAATTCCCTGGTGGTCCAGTGGTTAGGACTCCACGCTTCCACTGCAGGAGGCCTAGGTTCGATCCCTGGTCAGGGAACTGAGATTGGGGAACTGAGATCCTGCAAGCCTCACAGCATGGCCATAAATAAATAAATAAATGCTAGGGATAAAATGTACAACATGATAAATGTAATTGCACTGCTGTACATTATATTATGAAAGTTGTTAAGAGAATAATCCTAAGAGTTCTCATCATAAGCTAAAAAAGTTTTTTTCCTATGTCTTTAACTTTGTATCTATATGAGATGATGGATGTTCAATAAAATTATTGTGGTCATAATTTCATGATGTATGTAAGTCAAATCATTATGCTGTACACCTTTAATGTGTACAGTGCTGTATGTCAATTATATCTCAATAAAACTGAGATATAATTACTTACTTAAAAATAAAATTAAAAAAATAAAAATGTGAAAGGAAACTCCCTTTAGGAAGAAAGAAAAGAAATAAATAAAATTCCACCAATCCAAAAGGAGACAGGCATGAAAAATAAATAAATAAATACCATTAAGTAGGGGCTTCCCTGGTGGCACAGTGGTTGAGAATCTGCCTGCCAATGCAGGGGACACGGGTTCAAGCCCTGGTCTGGGAAGATCCCACATGCCACGGAGCAACTAGGCCCGTGAGCCACAACTACTGAGCCTGCGCATCTGGAGCCTGTGCTCCGCAACAAGAGAGGCCGCGATAGTGAGAGGCCCACGCACCGTGATGAAGAGTGGCCCCCGCTTGCCGCAACTAGAGAAAGCCCTTGCACAGAAACGAAGACCCAACACAGCCAAAAATAAATAAATAAATAAATTTAAATTATTAAAAAAAAAAAAACAAACCACTAAGTAACATGGCAGGCATAAGTCTCAACATATCACTAATCATGATATCAGTAACACCAAACTAACCAGCTAAAACATAAAGACACCTGATGGAAACAAGCAAACAAAAAACCCAAAGAAAGAGTTCTTTCTCACATAAGAGTCACACTTAAAGCAAATTGACAGAAAAAGATTAAATATAGCGACAGGGGAAAATACATAGCAGACAACGGCTAGTCAAAAGAAAGATGATGTAGTAATTTTAATATTAGATAATATATAATTTGGAAAAACAAGTATTAGTAGGATTAAGGGAGAGTGCTACTTATTAGCTAAGAGAAAAGAAAGTAAGAAACAAATCTCAACATCACTAATCAGGGAAATGCAAATCAAAACCACAATAATACCACCTGACACCTGTCGGAATGGCTATCATCAAAAAGACAACAAATAGGACTTCCCTGGTGGCACAGTGGTTAAGAATCTGCCTGCCAGTGCAAGGGACAGGGGTTCTATCCCTGGTCCGGGAAGATCCCTCCCACATGCCACAGGGCAACTAAGCCTGTGCACCGCAACTACTGAAGCCCATGAGCCTAGAGCCTGTGCTCCGCAACAAGAGAAGCCACTGCTCGCTGCAACTAGAGAAAGCTTGCACGCAGCAACGAAGACCCAACGCAGCTAAAAATAAATAAATAAAAATAATTTTTAAAAAAGACAACAAATAACAAGTCTTGGCAGGAATGTAGAGAAAAGGGAGCCCTCAAGTACTGTTGGTGGGATTGTAAATTGGTGCAGACACTATGGAAAACAGTATGGAGGTTCCTCAAAAAATTAAAAATGAAACTGCTATATGATCCAGCAATTTCACTTCTGGGTATTTATCCAAAGGAAAAAAAAAACACTAATTTGAGAAAAATACATGTATACCAATGTTCACTGCAGCATTATTTACAATAGCCAAGATACGGAATCAGCCTAAGTGTCTATTGATTGATGAATGGATAAAGAAGATGTGGCATACACACACACACACACATATATATATAACAGAATACTACTCAGCCATAAAAAGAATGAAATTTTGCCATTTGCAACAACATGATGGACCTAGAGAGTATTATGCTAAGTGTAAGTCAGAGAAAGACAAATAGTGTATGATTTCATTTATATGTAGAATCTGAAAAACAAAACAAAGAAACAAAACAGAATGAAAAGAGACTCATAGATAAAGAGAACAAATGGTGGTAGCCAGAGGGGAGGGTATGAGAGAGGGTGAAATAGGTGAAGAGCATTAAGAGGCACAAACCTCCAGTTATAAAATAAGTAAGCCACAGGGATGTAATATACAGCATAAGGAATATGGTCAATAATATTGTAAGAACTTCGTATGGGGACAGATCGTTACTAGGCTTATCATGGTGATCATAATACATGCAAATGTCAAATCATTATGTAGTATACCTGAAACTAACATAATATTATACATCAACCATATTTCAGTAAAAAAGAAACAATTCACTAAAAAGATATAACAAACATAAGCCTATTTGGACCTAACAATATAACTTTGAAAATTTACCAAGTAGAAATGAACCAAATTACAAGAAAACAAAAAAAGGATCTCTCAAAAACTGGTAGACTGAGGTAAAAGGGCATGATATGTGCAACTTACTCTCAAATGATTCAGAAAATAAATTAGATCCTAATCTAAACCTAGATATAAGCATAAATATAAATATAGATGTAGATATAATAAATAAAGCAAGGGTGATAAAACATTAACATTTAATGAAAATGGTTGAAGGGAATATGGGACTTCTTTGTACTATTTTTACAACTCTTTGGTAAGTCTGAAATCAAAAGTTTTTAGAAGTTTTACAAAATACCAATGTCGGTGCTGCAACTGATTTCACTAATTAGATGTCCTGACTTAATAATTAGGGATGAGGTCCCAGTAATAACATTTATTTAAAGCTCCCAGGTGATTCTAACTTTTTTTTTTTAACCCTGATAAATCAAGCATACAGAAAATAATTAAAGACAGAGAAGATTTGAATGGCACAATTATCAAGCATAATCTGATAGGTATATTGAGCAAACAGGAAAAAGAGGCAAGATACTTAAATGGGCACTTTACAAAAAAGGGTAAAAAACATTTGAAAAAAGTGCTCAACTGTATTAGTCAACTGCTAAACACAAATTAAAACCACAATGAGAGACCACTGCATCCCCATCATAATGGCTAAAATGGAAAAAATAATGTGAAGTGTTGGGAAAGACTTGGGGCAACTAGAACTGTCAAGCATCACTTGAGAGGGAGGGAGTGTAGAAAGTGGCTTGACAGAATTTGCTAAAGCTGGTTATACGCATACCTTACGACACAGCAATTCTACTCCTGGGTATATACCCAACAGAAAAGCATATATATGTTCATCAAAACACATATACAACAATTCTGATAGTAGCACTATTCATAGTAGGCAAAAACTGGGGTGAGGGGACTAAATGTTCAATAGTAGAGTGGATTTTAAAATCATGATAAATTCGTACAATGGAGTACTATATATCAGTGATAATAAATAAGCTGCAACTACAGACAGCAACACTGATGAAGTTCACAAATAGAATGTTGACTAAAAGATGGCAGACACACAAATAAGTTTTGCATGATTCTGTTTATAGAAAGTTCAAAAACCAGCAAAATCAATCGATAATGTGGGAAGTCAGGATAGTGGTTACTGTGAGAGGGGAAAGAGACTGGGAGGTCAATAATAGTGGCAAGGAGGGGGCCACTGTGGTGCTAATAATGACCTGGGTGCTGATACATGGGTGCTTCCATTCCGTGGAAATTCATCAAGCTGTACACTTAGGATGCATACACTTCTCTCTAGATAGCATACGTCAACAAAATGTTCACCTAAAAGTTAAAGTACACATTATTTTCACTTTTAAATATTATTATTTGAAAAAATGATTCAAGGTTATCCAACATAAAAATATAGGGAAAACATGTTATAGAGGTGACGACATTAATCACTATAAACATTATGCTATTTTTCTGGAAAATAAATAGATATGAAGAGAACTTGCATTCATGAAATTGAAGCTATATACTCTTTTCAATCATTCATGAAATATTTATAAAACTGACCAGGAAGGATGTGTCAACGAATCCCATAGAATAAATATACAGATGAGGTTCTCTGACCATAATGCCATTAAGAATATATGCTCATTGTAGAAAATTTAGAAAATATAGAAAATATAACAAAAAAAGTAAATTAAAATTGCCTACACTCTCATAATCCAGACATTTCCACTCAATATTTTAGTGCATATACTTCCTGTTTTATCTATGTATATTTTAATGTGGTTGAAATCATTCTGTATATATTCTTACCTTCTCTTTCCTCTTTAAAATGATTGATGGCTGCAATGGATTACCATGGAGGTTACCCAGAGAACAAGGGGGTGGGGTACCATTTTCCACTTTATAATGAAGACTAAGGGTTTCCTACCAGAGGACGAATCCTTTGAGCATATTCTGAACTGTATTTATTGCTGTGAAAAACAATCACAAGCACTGTTCTTCACAGTTTATATTCAGGGACCTGTGACTGCCCTCAAGTAGCTTACCATCTGGTTAGGATAACAGTGTCATTTTTCAGCCCCCCAACCTTCAAGCGTCCCTCCCTCCCATTTCACAATAGTTCCTTGCTTAGCCTTTGGTGAGTTCTCATGCTGCACAGTTCGGGTGAGAGACCATTCTTGCCTCCTCCAACTCCAACCTCCCACTGTAAAAACCAAAGCAGCCAGATCCTCACGTAATTTAGACTTGGCTCAGAAGACCCTGTCTTCTGGAACATTCATTCTTGAGTAAGTAGCACAAGGACGGAGGAGTGGTTGGTGGATATTCTTCCCACGCAGCCACACCAGCTTGTGGACCAAGCTCCTACTGAGAGACCGTGCTGGGCTTCTCTTGACACAGCTTTCCAAGCAAGGTGATGTCTGCCCACTTCAACCCCTAGCCCTCCAGCCTCCCGTTGATCCTGTGAGCCCCCTGTGTCCTTCTGGTAAAGTGTCTTTTCACTTAAGGTAGCTTGCCAACAAATACCTGGTCTGAAACCCGACTGTAAGTAAATAACAAAAAGAACTCAGTCCAGAGGTATGAAAAAGCAGCACAGTCAGAGCAGGACAGTCAGATGGAGAGATGTGGGGAGACCTCAAGGAATCTGTGGAAACTCAGGGGACAACAGGCATTGAGGTTTGTGGGGTCAGACCAAAGCCACCGTGGCACCTCTAGACTCCCCTGAAGTCTATCATCAATAGGCTGGAAATGGAATTTGATTTTCAGCAGCTTTTGTATTGTTACTCCTCCCCAATAAGAAAGGAAAGAATTATGTCAAGTAAAAAGATAAATTTTATTTAAATTTTTTTTCTACATTGAACATGACAAACATTGCTAAGAGAAACTAAAGACCTAAACAGTGGAGACATGTATCATCTCAATATGGTCAATATGTCAATTCTATCCCCAAATGATCTATAGATTTAATGAAATCCCAATCAACTGCCAATAGTGTGTATGTGTGTGTGTGTGTTTGTGTGTGTGTGACAGAAAGAGAGAGAGAATTGGCAAGCTGATTCTAAAATTTATATGGTAATGGAAAAGATCTAGTATAACCAGGAAAATCTTGAAGGATAACATTGGAAGATTTTCACTAGAAGATATCAAGATTTATTATAAAGTTACAGTAATCAAGACAGCATTGTTTTGACACAGGGATATTCAAATAGATCCATGGAACAGAACTGAGAGCACAGAAACAGACCTACACATATACAATTACTTTGTTTATGACAAAGGCACTCCTGCAATTCAGTAAAGGAAAGAATGGTCCTTTCAACAAATAGTCTTGGATCGATTCTATTTCTATATGGGAAAAATAAACTTTGATCCTCTATTTAACACAAAAATTAATTCAAAATAGATTATAGATCTTTATGTGAAAGGTGAAGCAATGAAGTTTCCAGAAGAAAACATAGAAGAATATTTTATGACATTAAGGGTAGTCCAAGAATTAAGTAGAGTACAAAAGGCAACAACCATTAAAAATAAAGTTGGTCAATTGAACTACATTAAAATTAGGAAACTTGTCATCACCAAAAGATGCCATTGAGAGAGTGAAGATGCAAACCACAGATTGACAGGTGTTCACAATACATTATTTGACAAAGCATTAGAATCCAGAATATGTTGTGAGCTCCTATGAATAGAAAAAGACAATCCAATTTTTAAATGAGCAAAAGACTTCAACAAGCACTTTGCAAAAGAGAATATCCAAATGGCCAATAAGCACATAAAGGTTACTTCACAGTAACCTTTTAAATTAAAAGAGAGATGCCAATTAAAATCACAATGAAATACTATTACACACCCACAGGAATGACTAAAATTAATAGACCAATAAGGCAAAGTGTTGACAAAGACGTTGAGCAACTAGTACATTCATACTTCAATGGTGAGAATGTAACTGACTACAACCATTTTGGAAAACTCTTTGGCAATCTCTACTCTAGCTAAACTAAGCTTACCCTAGGCCCCAGCAATCCTACTGCTAGGTATACAGTCAAGAGGAATGAGCTTGCGCACCAAAAGACATGTACAAGAATTTCCATATCAGCTTAATTCAAAATAGCCAAAACCTGGAAATAACTCAAGTGTCCATCAGTAGTGGAATGGATAGATTATGCAACATTTGTACCATAGGAAAACATACAAAAATAAAAAATAACTACTACCACACACAGCACGAAAGAGTCTCATAGACATGAGAGATAAGCAAAGAAAAGCGAACACTAAAGGGTACTTGTTGTATGATTACACTCATATGAATTTCAAGAACAGGGAAAACTAATCCATGGTGATAGAAGCCATTGAAGTCATTTCGTCTGTGGCAGCAGTTGGTATTAACAGGGAAGTAGCATTAGAGAACATTAGAGAGCTTCTGAGACATTGAAAATATTTCATATCCTGATCTAGGAGGTCAAATATGTACGTATCTGTGCGTTATGCAAAAATTCTCTGGGTTATACAATTGAAATCTGTCCTCCTCAGTGTGTAAGTACACACACACACACACACACACATATATATATATATATATATATATATATATAAATTTTGAAGGAACAAACTCTTTGAGATAGGAATCTATTACACCTCAGTTGATAGAATAATTCTAGTCTAGCTCTAGATAATAGATAAATGGGAAGAAAAAGGGAAAACTTTTCTGGGAAAAATATGGTAGATGCAGGAACTGCACAAAGTTCATTTTTAACTTAGTTCATGCAACTTGTCTCTGGCAAACTTCCACACAAGCCCTAGAATTTGCAGAGAACTCTTGTAAACTACCCACTGATGGGTACAAAATAGTTTAATAGTGAAACTCCAGCTCAGGGAGAGCAACTTAGTTTCAAAGGAAAATGAGCCTCTGCAGAAAGAAAGTTGTAGGGAAATAAAGGAAATGGTCAAACTTCAACAGAGTTTTTGGATTGGGGTAGGGGGGGGGTATGTGGTGGGGGGAGGAGGAAGTCTTCCAGTATCCTCCATCCTAATATCTGAGCTCCCCACTTTCCACTGCTAGAGCCAAGGCTGAGGTTGGAGGCATTGACCTTGGGCATTCTGAGGGAATCAGGGGACGAGTCCCTCATCTTGCAGTGATAGGTGCATTTGAGCTATAGAAAGAAAGGAAGCACATGGCAAGACGATCAATGTCGAGGTGTTGAATTTTGTGAATCAATGGAAGAAATGAATTATTGCTCTCTGTAACTAAGATGTAGCCAGCATGCCAGTGTATGATCATGGAGTATGTCCCAGCGTGGATGGAGCTCCCCAAGAGAGCGAAGGGGAAGAAGGTCCAGTCTAGAGCCAAGACAGGGCTCTCCCCTGGCCACCCTTCGCTAAACTCTTCAAAATATCCTGGTGGAGTGGATTGGGGGTTATCATCACCATCACTATCACCGCCACCACCACCATCACCATCATCATCATTACCACCATCAATAGCTAACTGTGCTAAATGTTTTACATACATTTCTCATTAAATCTTCAGTAGTCCTGCACGTATGGAGTAGTACAAGTATTATCCCCATTTTACATATGAGGAAACTGAGGCTTAGAGAGTGGAAGTAATTTGCTCCAGGTCAACACAGCTAGCTAACACCAGAATGACATCCTAGTTAGACCTGTCTGATCTGTCGCCACACCCCACTTGCAGAAGTTGGTCCAGCCCGGTGGAGGTATGGACTCTTCCTTTGAGGCTGTTTCCAGTCCAGGATCGTGGTTCTGAGGCAGGAAGGTGACAGGGTCGGAAGGTGAGGGCAAGATCATGTCTAGTAGTTGAGGTGTCTACAGTCCTGGCCAGTTAGTGGCAGAGCTGTGCTAGAACTTCTCTGTTACTGTGTCCTGGGCTTTGATAAAAGGATGAAAGTAAGTGGAGACTTGGCACTGTAAGGATGGATTTCAAACTGATTGCCTGTTCAGTGAGTACACAGAGGGGGACCTGGGCAAAGGGCACCCGGGGGCATGGGGAAGAAAGTATCCAGGACAGGAAGTGACCCTGTGGGTAGAGGAAACGTTCCAACAGATGCTGCCTCAAGTTAGCTGATTAGACTTCAAACATCAAACAGGACTGATGAGAAATTTTTGTGCTTATGATAAAAGGAAGAGATGGCACAGAATCAAATACTATAATTCCAGAAAGAAAAGAAAACCCACATTGTTATCTAAGAGAAAGGCTGGGGAAGGTGAGGGAGGACAAGACCATTTCCTCAGAGAAAATGGACCAACTGCACATTCTCAGCTTCCCCAACTCCCTAACTTTAGCCTGGGAAACCACGGAGCCCCTGCCCTGTGGCTCTCCGGAGTAGTCCCCAAACCCTCTCTCCAGACTCCAGATGTGCCAGTGTCCACACTCAGTGACATGGGGAAAACCAAAATATGGGTTTATGGTGGTTACCAAGACAACCTAAATGGTATTTCTAAATATTTGCCAGTCGCCTGCTATCAATCACTCAGTTCCTAAGTGAAACCAAAGCAGAACTACCTTTGTCTTCCAAGGCATGAATGGAAAGCCAGAGTTCAACACAAAACTAGTTTAATTTTTTAACATGTGTATCGTGTAGAAAAATTCATTCCTCACCTATCTTAAGGTGGAGGTAAGTAGAAGTCATGACTGTTACTGATATAATTTTTTTAAATTACGTACAACTCATTAACTTCATAATCTATCAAACTATTCCCATGTGAAGGGTCTCCCCGTAGAACTAATGACAGTCTGGATTGGAAGTGAGTAGACACTGCAAAGCGTCACATTCCTGCCTTCACCCGGCCCCCTCTTCCCTCCGCATCTAAACCCCGCCCTTTCCTCCTGGCCTAGCTCCATCCCTACCTCCTCGGTGGGGCTTCCCCAGGACGGAAATTCAGTCATTGTCTCTGCGGTGAGGCCACTGACCCAGAAATGAAAGATGGGAGAGAAGGTTGGACCGAGGGCACCTGATGGATTTGGGAAAGGGTGTACTTTTCTGTATGAATGTTCTTTTGATGTAAAAAAAAAGTTAACCACGATCATGTTAACTGATGACTTAGTGATGCTTTGACTGTAAACGCAAAAGCAGACCAAGGCTCTGCAATCCCATCAGATTCCTGTTCTGAATGGCTGTCCGATGATCCAAACCTTTCAAAGTCCTCCTAGAATGTATGAATTCCTAAATGTACTTGCAGACTTCTAGGGGGTCTATGGCCTACAGTTTGAAAAGCACTGCCCTGGATCACATGTTAAAACCCCCACTGGGATCAGGGATTACAGTAGAACTCAGTAGTGTTGTAGGTCCCAGTAGGTTGACACAGACCACGTGAACGGTGCGTCAGGAGCTGTGTGGGGAGGGGTCTCGGCACACCCCCGGAACCCTGCCCCTCTGAGAGTCAAGTGTCTTCCTGTGGTGACACCTGCACTGCATAGGCACTTTCTCATGCCTTCCCCTTTCTGCAGGCTGGAACAAAAGCTCCCATCTAATTCCACACAAGGAAGTGGAAACAAGCCAAGGCCACATGGTTACATGGGCCTGATTAGAGCTAAGTTTGTCTCACCTTCAAGCTTGAGAGTCTTCCTTGTGGTAGCAGAAGCAATTTGATCTCCTCCAGGTATTGTGTTTCTCAGTGTCAGGCCTCTCAGGGGAAAACCAACCAAAGGGAAAAGCGCTCCTTCCTGCAATGACGCTGGGTTTCCGCTTCCAGGGTTAGTACATTGAGTGTCCGCTGGGGAGCATGGAAGGGAAGGCCTGGTAGAGATGAGAGCTCACCCCCTTCACCCACCTGGCCGCTGGATGCTTCAGGAATCCACTGTCCGGTCAGCCCGCACACTTCATTGTTGGGGAGGGGAGAAAAGTGCTGTCCTGAGAGACATGTTTGTTGGTCAACACAATGCGGGCTCCATAAGAGCCTCAGTCAAGACCCTGCAACCATGGCTGCCGATTCACTTAGTGTCAATACAAACATCTTCACTCTTCTGTGTGACTGCATGTGCACACACACACACACAAATGCACGCGCACACACACACATACACACTCACAGGCTAAGTTACACTTCATAAGATGAGATAAGACACCCTCTTTTCAAGATCTTTCTGTCAATGACCTGGATAATTGGGGTACGTGAGAGATCATTACAGTGAACTAAATAGTGTTTTGGGTGCTATCAAGGAAGTCTTTGATCCTCTGTGATGTTGTTAGGAAGACTGTGGTAGGCTTTCCATGAATGGTGTTCCAGGCATGCAGTATACTTGATGAGAACACAGCACCTCCTTGGGAAGTCCTGGTTCTCAACATAAACGTCCAAACACACCACGGTGATGCACGTGGCAGTGGTGTCTGGGGTAACAGTGTCAGAGCAGGGAGATGACAACACCACAAAGAAACCAGCTTCTTGGCAGGAAGGGAGCAGTTCCAAGCAGGTGCCTTCAGATAATGTTCCAGGCCCATTTGGGGGAGAAAAGAAAGAAGCAGATGCATCCCTGCCTTGGAAAATCAGGAAGTGGTAATCTCTGGTTCAAGGTAAAAAGGTGGCAGGACAGAAGCCATGGAGGGAGACAGTTCTGGGAGAGCAGCTTGGCCAGCCTGCTGCCATTGCAGAGAAAGCCTGCGGGCAACTGGTTCCATCGCTATTTTAAATTCTGACGATGGGAAGCCGAGAAAAAGGCCACAGTTAGGGGACTGGGTACGGGAGTAGAGAATCTGAGCTCAAAAGAGGAAGATTGGTATTTCTACTCTTTATATGCCCCCAAATTGAATGCAAATTAGGTGACCAAGTGGTCTACATGCTAAGAAATAGCCTTAGGCGCTATAGTTTTGATTTTTTTTTTTTTAATTGACTGCTTATATTTATTTATTTATTTATGACTGTGTTGAGTCTTCGTTTCTGTGCGAGGGCTTTCTCTAGTTGCGGCAAGTGGGGACCACTCTTCATCGCGGTGCGCGGGCCTCTCACCATCGCAGCCTCTCTTGTTGCGGAGCACAGGCTCCAGACGCGCAGGCTCAGCAATTGTGGCTCACGGGCCCAGTTGCTCCGTGGCATGTGGGATCCTCCCAGACCAGGGCTCGAACCCGTGTCCCCTGCATTGGCAGGCAGATTCTCAACCACTGCGCCACCAGGGAAGCCCTAGTTTTGATTTTTTAAATAGATTTTCAGTCTATAGTAAGTACCTTAAGAGAGATTGTAAATTTAAGAACAACAAATTGTAGAATAAGTGCTCACATAATAGTGTTTTCAGTGTTTATTTTTCTCATCATAAAACGAATACACAGGAAACTTGATAATCAGAACAATTTTAAATACATGGCCAGTCCCTTAGCTTCCTCATGTCCTGCTGACTGGCTGACCTGGCTGTGTCCTGCAGGGTGGCCCAGGGTCTCCAGCATCTGCTGTGCTGATCTCACAGGCCCCAAACCGAGGGGTCTGGTGCATGTGGCGGGTGAGAGCGCCTTGTCTCTGCCATCAAAGCTGAGTCAGAGCTCTGCCTAAGCCTGCCTCTCCCCACTGCAGGCGGCCCGACTGCAGCCGAGGACTGTGGCTCCTCTGAGCTGCGTGAAGAAAGGCTTCATTGTAGAAGGTTTGATCCCAAATTCCAATTAGGCAACTGCCCCCTTTTTCCTCACTCCCTTGCATTCTTCTGTCTCTCCCTCATTCATGTTTGAAATCACGCTAACCTGCTACGTTGAATGAAAGGGCTCTCTCATTCTCCAAACCCTCCTTGATGTGCCTCTAAATGAGAGGTTACCTGGGGCAGCCTGGTAAAGTGGTTGGAGCACAGGCAGTGAAGTCACGAAGATCAGAGTTTAAACCGAACTTTGCTGTGTAAACTTGGGCAAATCCCTTAACCTCTCTGAACCTTTGTTTCCTAACCATTGACTCAGGGCGAATCATTGTGAGCTAATGTGTGTTCAGAGCTTTGTACCTTGTAGGCACTTAATGGGCTTCAACGATTGGTAGCTATTAAAGCAAAATAGAGAACAACGGATGGCTCCTTGGTATCCCTGAACTGTTCAGCTTTGAGCGTAGGTGGTGTTTCTCAGCTTTGTCTATATGTTAGAATTATCTGGAGAGCTTTGAAAAATCCTGATGTCCAGACCCAGCCCCATTACATCAGAATCTCTAGGGGTGAGACTCAGGTATTGCCCAGGTAATTCCAGTGTTTGGGCAAAGGGGAGGAAGCTCCGGAAACAGAGGTGAGTGATCATCCCACCCAGGGCACCTTCTCAGTTTGTTGCAGTACAGATACTCAGAGAGAAGCCCCCTCACCTCAGGAAATTCCCTGGAGGCTAATGACAGAGGCACATCATACCGCCCAGAGCCTAGATGCCCAAATGCCAGGCAGCTGGGGGCCAACGAGAGCATTTCCGCTGCAAAGGGGCTCCAGCCCTTCCTGGGGGCCGTGCGGCCTCTGCAATCCTCCCTGACTCTCCTGGCAAATGGAAGTGGCTGCTTCCCTCTGCCTGGCAGGGAACCAGGCTCTGGTCTGCTCTTCTGTTGAGGCCCCAGCTGTCTGTCTGGCAAGGAGCAAGTGGGCCCTGCCCCACTCACCTTGGGACACCTCACTGCAGCGAGGTTTCTATTTTCAGACCATCATGCCGCATTCATAAATAACCTGTGGGAGACGCTGAGTAGGTCCCAGTACTGTTTACCTTTCCACTCAGGAAACAGACAGGGAGTTCAACAGACCGATATCCGCTATCCCCAAAGGTTAATTGTACGGATGACACATATTAAAAAGAAAAAAGAAAGAACAAAACAGGCTGCACTCGGTCCAACAGGGAGCCCCGGGGGCGGGGGGGGATTTTCCAGAGGCCACCAGCACCCTGCCCTCTTCTGCTTCTCTGACCGCGGGGATTTTGCTCCAGCCCATGAATCCACAGGGAATTTCAAGGCACAGGACTCTGGGGGCCTTCCTCCAGTTCCTGTGACAGACAACAGGGTGTGGAGGCGAGTAAGATGAGCAGAAAAAGAAAACAGGGCCTACAAAGTATAAAGCTGAGCACTTTGGCCTTTAGAATGAATCTATGAAGGAAAAGTGGAAAACAAACTAAAAGGGGAAAGAAGGTGGAACAGAAAAGTTAAAATACAAGAAAGAAAGCTGAAAAAAACGTTTTTTGTCACTGAGTATTAGGACAATGGGTAAATTTTTTTTTCACTGAAACAAATTATTTAATGAACATAGGTTTCTTTACAACAAAATAAACATTCTTAACTTAAAAAAAGCATGATGACTTCACATGGGATTACAAATCGGTACAACCACTTTGGAAGAGTATGCCTGCCCACACAGTTCAATTCAGCAATTCCAAATTTTGGTGTAACTCAAGGCACAGATGTTCACCAAACACACAGATAAGAATGTCCGTAAAGACACTGTTCATTACGGCCACAACCCAGAAACACCCCCAAATGTCTGTTAGCAGGAGAACTGATAAACTGCGGTATGCAGAGGACCAAACAGCAGTGACAGTGCGTACTACAGCTACGTGTGGGCAAAGACGGAGCTCACAAGCATATCGAAAACAACACCAACAGCAAAGCTGTTATAGAAAAAGACAGTCTTATATCATTTTTACAAACACTCCTCCCCCAAAAAGAAAAATATTGTTTAGTGATAATCATACGTGATAAAGCTACGTGAAAACCACACAATTCATGATAGTGGTTATTGCCTCTGGGAGGAGGGAGAAGGGGAGGGTTACATCTGGAATGTTCTATTTCTTAAACTGATACTATGTTTATTTTATTACCCTTCTTTAATCCATGCGTATGCATTAAATGCCCTCTTTTTATATGTGATGTATTTTATAACAAAGAATCTACGGGAGTAAGATGATGAAGTAGCAAGGAAGACAAGGAAGGAACAGAAGAGGAAGGAATGAATGTGAGAAGGGAAGGGATGAAAAGAAAGCCATTCTGGTGAAAAGGCAGGAATCAAACTTTGAGCTGCAAAAACATATCGAGTAGTTGTAGTCTGAATGCCGTTGCATAAGAAGATGGTGTTCCCTGGGGTTCATCCTCCAAGACTGCCCTTCCCTAGCTATATACTCTCCCTGACTGATTTAAGCACCCTCTTGGTTTGGTAACCACTGATTTGCTAATAACGACCAAAGTTTTACCTCTACATAAGTCATTTTCATTGAGACTTAAACGCCTGCTATAGAATGAATGTGTGCCCCCCCAAATTCGTATGTTGAAACCTAATCCCCAGTATTATGCTATTTGGAGGTGGGGCCTTTGGGACGTGATTATGTCATGAGGGTGGAGCCCTCATGAATGGGGTTTGCGCCCTTATAAAAAAGATCTCAGAGAGCTCCCTCACCCCTTCCTCCACGTGAGGACCCAGCAAGAAGACAGCCACCTATGAACCAGGCAGTGGGCCCTCACCAGACTGAACCTGCCAGCGCCTTGGCCTTGGACTGCCCTGGTCTCACAGTTCAAACAGACTAAGACAGCGCCTATAGCTAACGGCCTATTGGATATCTCTGCTTGGCCGTCCACACACCTGAACTCCCAGACCTGGGAGTGAGCATTATCGTTCCCCCTACCCTGCTCTTTCTTCTGTGACCCCTTGCCATCCAAAGGCATGACCACGCACCCAGTGGTTAGAATCCTAGGAGGTATCCTCTTCTCCTTCCTCAAGCTTTTGCTCCATATGGTATAAAACCATGAACTTTTTCTATGCTACTTTATATCTCTCAAGTATTTTGTATATTTTTTCCCATCCCCACTGTCACTACCAGAGCTCAAGCCGCTCTAACAGCTTCTTAACTGGTCTCCCAGCCTTCGGGCTGGGTGTCCTCACCTTCTCCCTCCACTTGCCATCAGGATGATCTGGCTGGAACAGAAATCTGACAATGTGACTCACTTACTTAAAACCCAAATATCCGCTTACTGTCTATAGGATCAGGTTCAAGCTCTTAGCATCGCATGCAAATCCTGCCAAAATCTAACCCATTTGGGCCTTTCCAAACTCATCTTTACTCCTTTTGACTCAAATTTTACTCTCCTAACTCAGGGAATCCCTTGCAGTTCAACACACACACACACACACACACACACACACACACACACACTCACACACACACACATCTTCTTTTCTTATACTATTTCCTCTGTCTCTAATGCTGGCCTTCCAAATATTGGCCCAGGTTACCAGCTATTCCGTTTTTTCCAAAGGGAAATCAGAAATCTTGGTTTTCATGAGAAATACATCCATTTTTACATGAAACTTCCCAAATGTTTCAACATTGACTCAAATTTTTGCAAACATTGTAGAGAGTCTAACAAAAAACCTCTGGATTCCAAATTTGGACTCTGAGCACCATTTTGCAAATTTGGCCAAGGTGTCCCCCACTATGTTATCCAGATTTGCTTTTTAATAATTTACCTAATCATCATATATTCTTATTTCTCAAGGAGTAAAGCTCAGGGCTCTCTATACAGATTTACCAATGGATTGCTCAAAACAGCAGAAGTCAGATCTAAAAATATTTTTAGCAGAAAATTGATATATTTTTAGAGCCTAATAGTTTAATATTTAGAAATGTACTGAACACAGTGGTATATATTGAGTTATCTGTGATAAAATATTAAAGAATGTCTTCAGACCATGAAAGTTTAAGTTATTGTACATAAAAGAAGAAATAATGACTTAGCTCAAGTATTTTTTACCTTTCACCCACCCCTGGTGTTTTGGGGAAATCGAGTCCCACGTCTCTCTTGTTTCCCCATAACCCCTTGGACCAGCTCTCCCACTGCATCTACCATATTGTTCTATATTTGTCTGTTGAAGTGTTCGTGCCCCTCAGAAGACTATAAACTCTTGGCAGAGACAAATAAAAACCTACAGTATAAGGTTGTTAGGAACTTAAATGATGTAATATAGTAAAGAATCTAGAATAGTGTCTGACATACAGTAAGGCATGTACAGGGCTTATATAAAAAAATTATTTTTGGTAGGCTATTTTATAATAGCTAGCTGTTGAATTAGTGAAAAAAAAATGAATGAAGTCAACTTGAGCTAAAACTCTAGTTGCTATGATACATATATACCTCCTGGTAAGGGCCACAAATCATAGTGAAATCCTCTATTCATGTATTCAGGGATTCCCAGACATGAATCAAATGTTATTACAACAAACATGAGGACTGAGTAATTGCTGTTGTAAGTAGGCCACCAGCTGGGTCTGGGAAATGCTTTATTTTATAGAGTTTTTATTGTTATTGTTATTATACTTGCAAGTGCTGTAATTGAATTTAACTTAGATCTCTTCTAAAGCATTCGTATACTCACAAAACCCATGAGAATTTAAAGAAAATATAGAGGGCAGGAATCTCGTGTCCATGTTTTTCTATCAAAAAAACTACAATGCATGTAGCGATTTCCAAGATGCTTTAAGGGACTGGATCCTTTGGCTTCTGACTGACATGACACCAAGAAGACAATTTCTGCTTTTAAAAACTGTCCTTCTAAATTATTTCTGACTCTATAGCACACCAGCCTACTCCCGGTGCCTGAAGTGAGGGCCTAAGGGAAGAGAGAGGAGAGGCATGTTCAAACATGATTTTGATCCCAGAAGTCCTTTTGCTTGACAAATTAAATTACATTAACTAAAATAATTTAGAAAATTCAGAAACAGCAACATCATGCACAAGTGAAGTTTCCCCTGTATGGAATCCCAGGATGTTTTCCATAGAATTCTAGAACAGCCTGGAAGGACAAGCTCCTACGTAACCGTTTAACAATGGCTCAACGTCTAGCCGGCTAAATGTGATTCATTAATTCAACAACTAACAGAGCACTAATTCTGTACGACTTAGGGTGCGGGGGTAGAGACGGCAGGTGACTAAGGCACAGCCCCTACCTAGGTGGAGTTCTCTGAGGGAGAAATCGGCCGAAACAGCCCCTTACAATGCACTGCACTGTCCCTCAGGGACAAACTGGAGGGTACAAAGTGTAACTATTGTCTATAGTTGTAAGTAAAAACCTATCAGGGCCTTCCTAAGCGTTTCACAGCTAATCTCTTCTCAGACTTTCCCAGAGGGTTTTGGAATAAGATGCAAACTTTTCCCTAAAAAACAGAACCAAACAAAAAACCACACCTAATCATCTCTTACTGAGATGTCTTCCCAGATTTGAGTTGGTGACCATTTACTGCTTCAAAGCAAATAGATTTAAAAGCCTGCCATGGTTTCCTGTATTCAAATGAGTGTCTGATCTTGTTTTTATCCTTGCTTAGTTATTTGCTATAATAATAACTGGTGGCAGTGAGCTCTCCTGGGTTACCATTCACTGGGAAAGGGAAAGTACTGTTTCATTGGTTTAGATTCATGGCGGAACCATTATGCTCCTGTTGAGAGAAAAGCTAAGTATAAGCTGTTAACAGGCTCTAAAAGGGGCCATTCATTGCTCTGCTGGGGATGTGGATGGGGAAGAGGGTCAGGAGCCCTGGCACCTGGTTCCCGTTCTGCTTCCCTGTACAAGCCGTTTCAATCACTCAACATCTTCATCTATAAAAAGAGAATAAAACGTCTTTTAAAAAGTGCTTGAAACATCACCTATTAGGCTGGTGTACTACAGAGGAGCCCTTCCTCTTTGAGGACACGCAATAGCATCACGGCTCACAGATGGACATGGGGCCACCTTGGGGAAGCACCAGAGGCAAGGACTGTGTGTTCTATAATATATGTATTTGCTATCTGACTTCTCCTGGGGAAGACTTCTCCTACCTCTAATCATTTCATCTGCCCAGTCTCTGAGCAAGTCTTTTGAACTAAGGGTTTCAATATTCCATCATCAAATTGATACATTTATTCAGCACTTATATCAGGTCTCAGACTAAGAACGCTAGGGCAATGGTTCTCAAAGTGTGGGGCAGGAACCCCTGTGGTTCCAGACACCTTTCAAGGCTCCAGAAGGCCAAAATTCTAGCATGGATTCCTTCAAAGTACAAGGTGGATAAATGGATTTTATGTAATGGAGAATGAAAAGTTTATTGACATAGTTTCAGATTTCACATTACAACTAATTTTTAAAAAACTATCCCTTGTCAAGTTTTTGTATAGTATCAAAAAAAGTATCAACAATTACTTGAAAACGCTATTAAAATATTCTTCTCTTTTGTAACTTCATATCAAAGTGGAGCTGGCTTGTCTACAAATACCTTAAAACAACGTATTGCAAGTGATAGAATGCAGAAACATATGAGAATTTAGTTGTCTTCTATTAAGCTAAACTTTACAGAGATCTGAAAAATGCAAAACCATGCCACTTTCTTTGTTTTGAAAAGTATAATTATTTCTCATAAAATACTCTATTTGTATTAATATATATTGGGTATGTTGTTATTTTCAATGTATTAAGTAAATATCTTAAAATGTCTCTATTTTCATTTTTATTATGGTAAGTATCAATAGATATAACCAACATAAGCAAGCTCTTTGTTATCTTTAGTAATTTTTAAATTAAACTTTTTATATTGAGATTCATATACAGTGGTAAGAAGTAATACCAGAGCTATCAGGTACATTTTACTCAGTATCCTGCAAAACTCTAGTACAACCAGGATGTTCAGGATGTTGACATTAATACAGTTAAGTTACAGAACATTTCCGTCACCACTAGAATGTGCCCTTTCGTAGCCACAACTGCTTTCCTCCCATTTCCATCCCTTCCTTAACCACCGGCAACCACTAGTCTCTTTTCTATTTCTATAATTTTATTATTGCAAGAATGTTATATAAATGGAATCATATAATCTGTAGCCTTTTGGAATTGGATTTTTTTCGCTCAGCATCATTCTCTGGAGATTAATCCAGGTTTTTGCATGTATTAATAGTTCATTCTTTTTTTTATTGTTATACCATAGTTTGTTTAGCCATTCATTCATCGAAGGACACCTGCATTGCTTTCAGTTTGGGGCTATTACAAATAAATCTGCCATACACATTGTTGTACAGGTTTTTGTGTGAACATAAGCCTTTGTTTCTCTGGGATAAATGCCCAGGAGTATAATTGCTGGGTTATATGGTGGCTGTAATACTTAGTTTTTTAAAAAACTGCCAAATTGTTTTCCAGAGTGGCAGTACCAATTTACACTCTCACCAGCCAGGTATGAGTGATCCAATTTCTCTGATTTGTATCCCCACCAGCATTTGTTGTTGTTATATTTTTTATTTAAGCATTCTGATGTGTTTGTGGTTTAGGTTTGCATTTCCTTAGTGGTTAATGATGTTGAACATTTGTTTTTGTTTGTTTGTTTTTGAGGTGCTTGTTGGTTATCTTTGTATCTTTTTTGGTGAAATGTCTCTTCATATCTTTTTCCCATGTGCTAACTGGATTATCTGCTCTTTTACTGTTGAGTTTTGAGAGTTCTTTATGTATTCTAGATAATAGTCCTTTGTTGGATATGTGGTTTGCAAGTATTTTCTCCCAGTCTGTAGCTGGTCTTTTTAACCTCTTAATGCAGTCTTTCTCAGAGCAATCTGTATGCCATTTATTTTCTTTTGTTTCCTTGTCACATTAGCTAGAATGTCCAGCACCATGCTTAATGAGCGTGGTAAGAGTACACAATCTTGCCTTGTTCCAGATCTTAGAAGGAAAGCATTCAGTCTTTTACCATTAAGTATGATGTTGGCAATAGAGTTTGGTTTTTTGGGTTTTTTTAATAGATGCTGTTTATCAAGTTGAGGAAGTCCCCTTCTATTCCTATTTTTTCAAGAGCTTTTATCATGAATGAGTGTTGAATTTTGTCAAATGCTTTTGCTGCATTAATTGATATGATCATGTGCTTCTTCTTTAGCCTGTTAATATGAAGGATTACATTCACTGATTTTCAAGTATTGAACCAGCCTTGCATCCCTGGAATAAACCTCACTTGGTCATGGTGAACAATTCTTTTTACATACTGTTAAATTCTATTTGATAATATTTTGTAAAGAACTTTAGCATCTGCATTCATGAGGGACATTGGTCTGAATTTTTTTATACCCTCTTTGTCTGGTTTTTTTTATCAGGGTAATATTAGTTTTATGGAATGAATTTTGAGGTGTTCTATCTGCTATTTTTTGGAAGTAATTGTATAGAATTGGTATTAATTCTTTTTTAAATGAACAGTGGAATTCTCCAGCAAAATAATCTAAGCCTAGAGATATTTTGCAAGTTATTTAATTACAAATTCAATTTCCTTAATAGTTGTAGGACTATTCAAATGATTTATTTCATACTGAGTGAGTTATGGTAGTTTGTGGTTTTCAAAGAAGTGGTTCATTTCATCACAGCTGTCAAAGTTATGTATGTACAGCTGTTTATGATATTCCCTTATTTTCCTTTTGATGTCTGCAGAGTCTGTAGTGATATACTCTCTTTCATTCCTGATGTTGGTAATCTGTGTCTTCTCTCTTTTTGACTTGCTAGAGATTTAACAATTTTATGATCTTCTCAAAGAACCAACTCTTTTTTTTCCATTGATTTTCTTTATTTGGAAACACATGTTTCTGTTTCAATTTTATTATTTTTGCTCTTACTTTATCATTTTCTTTATTTTGCTTGCTTTGGGTTTATTTAAGTTCTTGAAGTGGGAGCTTAAATTATTGCTTTGAGACTTTTCCTCTTTTCTAATGTATGCATTTAGTGCTACAAATTTCCTTCTCAGCACTGCTTTATGTATGTCCCACAAATTTTGACGTGTTATATTTTCATTTTCATTCATTTCCTTGTATTTTAAACAATTTCTCTTATGACTACTTCTTTGACCCATGAATTATTTAGAAATGTGTTATTTAGTTTCCAAGTGTTTGGAGATTTTCATGTTATCTTTCTGTTATTGATTTCTAGTTTGTTTCCACTGTGGTCAGAGAATACACTTTATATGATTTAAATTCCTTTAAATTCTTTTTTTAATGGCCCCAGTGTATGTTTCATCCTGGGCTATGTTCCATGGGTGCTTGAAAAGCATGTGTATTCTGCTGTTGTTTGGTGGAGTGTTCTATAAATGTTGATCAAATCCTGTGGATTGATGGCATTGTTGAGTTCTTCTATATCCTTGTTGATTTGGGGTCCAGTTGGTCTATCAATTGTTAAGAAAGTGATGTTGAAGTCTACAACTGTAATTGCAGTTTTTGTCTATTTCTCTTTTCAGTTATATCAGTTTTTGCTACACATATTTTGCAGCTCTGGTGGTTGGTATATACACATCTAGGATTGCTATGTCCTCTTTGTGGATTGATCCTTTTATTGTTATATAATGTTGCTCTCTTTCTTTACTGATTCTGTTTGCACTGAGGTCTACTTTACCTGATATTAATACCTTGTTATGTTTCTTTTTTTGTTGTTAATGTTTTCATGATCTATATTTTATCATCCTGCCTATTTTGTTATAGTTGAAGTGAGTTTCTTGCAGACAGCATATGGTTAAGTCACGTTTTCTTAAACCACTCTAACAACTTCTGTCTTTTAACTGTTGTGTTTAGGCCATTTATACTTAATGTGAGCTTATTAAATCTGTCATTTTGTTTGTTTTCTGTTTGTTCTCTCTGTTTTTCATTTCTTTTCCCTGCCTTCCTGTGTGTTACTTGAATGCCTTCTAGAATTTTATTTCTATTTATCTCTAGTGTTTTGTTTTTTATTGTATCTCTTTCTGTAGCTTTTTTACTGGCTGCACTAGGTATTACATTATATATACAAAACTTATCACAGATTCCTGTGTTATCATTTTACTTCATTTGAATGAAGTATAAGTATAAGATGAAGTATAAAAATCTTGTATCTCTTAGTGTCCTTTCACTCTCCCCTGTCTTGAAAATAATTATGATAAATATTTCCTCTGAATATATAGAACAACATTATATGTGTTGTGATTTTTGCTTCAATCATTAAACATTATTTAGAAAGCTTAATGGGAGAAGGAAAGCTTATGATATTTACCCATATTTTTGTTTACTGTGTTTTTTCTTCCTTCTTGGTGTTCCAAGGTCCTTGATTTTATCATTAACTTCTTTTTAATAAATTTATTTATTTTATTATTTTATTTTATGTATTTATTGTTTCTGGATGTGTTGGGTCTTTGTTGCTGTGCACGGGCTTTTCTCTGGTTGCAGCGAGTGGGGGCTACTCTTCGTTGTGGTTCGTGGGCTTCTCATTGCGGTGGCTTCTCTTGTTGCAGAGCGTGGGCTCTAGGCGCACAGGCTTCAGTAGTTGTGGCTCATGGGCTCAGTAGTTGTGGCTCATGGGCTCTAGAGCACAGGCTCAGTAGTTGTGGCTCATGGGCTTAGCTGCTCCATGACATGCGGGATCTTCCCAGACCAGGGATTGAACCTGTGTCCCCTGCACTGGCAGGTGGATTCACAACTACTGCACCACCAGGGAAGCCCCTATCATTAACTTTTGTTTAGAGAAATTTTGTTAGCCACTGTTCTAGGGTAGATTGGTTGATGACAAATTCTCCTGGTTATCCTTTATCTGACAATGTCTTTATTTCCCCTTCATTCCTGAAAGATATTTTTCCTGGGTATAGAACTCTGGGTTGACAGTTCTTTTCTGTCAAAAATATTGTGCCACTTCCTTCTGGCCTCCATGGTTTCTGATGAGAAATTCGCTGTCATTCGAATTGTTTTTCCCCTATAGGTAAGATGTTGTCTTCCTCTGGCTGATTTTAAGTTTTTCTTAAAATTTTCTTTAAATATTTTTCTTTAGTTTTCAGAAGTGTAATTATGATGTGTCTTTGACTTATTTGGGTTTATCATGTTTGGAGTTTGCTCAGCTTCTTAAATCTATAGGTTTATTTATCTTATCAAATTTGGGAAGTTTTCAGCTATTATTTTTCTTTTTTTTCATATTGTTTAGTTTAAAAAAATTTTTTTTATTTTTTGGTTTTGTTTTTTGAATTTTTGAATTTTATTTTATTTATTTTTTTATACAGCAGGTTCTTATTAGTTATCCATTTTATACATATTAGTGTATATATGTCAATCCCAATCTCCCAATTCATCACACACTCACCCCCACCCCCCACCGTTTTCCCCCCTTGTTGTCCATACATTTGTTCTCTACATCTTTGTCTCAGTTTCTGCCCTGCAAACTGGTTCATCTGTATTATTTTTCAATTTCTTTTTCTGCCTCACTCTCTTCTCTCCTTCCAAAACTCCATTACATGAATGTCAAATCTTTTGTTATAGTCTCATAGGTCCCTGAGGATCTGTTCATTTTTTTCAGTCTATTTTCTCTCTTTTGTTCATATTGGGTAATTTCTACTTTTCTATACTCCAGTTCATTTGTTCTTTCCTCTGTCCCCTCCATTCTTTTGTTGAGCCCATTTACTGAGCTTTTTATTTCTGTCATTATGTTTTTTAATTCTAAAATTTCTGCTTGGTTCTTCTTTATATCTTCTATGCCAAGGCTTTTTTTTTTTCATTTTTTTAAAGCATAATTGTAATGTTTGTCAAAGCATTTTCATCATGGCTGCTTTAAAATCTTTGTCAGATAATTCTACCAACTTGTTGTCTTGGTGTTGGCATCTATTGACTGTTTGTTTGGGGTTTTTTTTCCTTCAGTTTGAGATCATCTTGGTTCTTAGTAAAACAAGTGATTTTTTTATTGAACCTGGACTTTTTTTATTATGTTATGATACTCTGGATCTTATTTAAACTGGCTTTCTCTGATTCAACTCTGGCATGGAAGAAGGGGGTGCACTGCCTCATTACTGCCAAGTAGAAGCACAGGTTCCCCACTCAGCCCCCAATGGAAGCCAAGGTGGGGATCCTCATTAATGCTGGACAGGAGTGGGAGTTCCAGCTCCCCTTGTGGTCTCTTCTGGGGTGGCCTTATTACCTCTGGGAGATGGTGAAAGTCCTGACTCTCCACTAAGCTTCCTCTGACATCACCCCATGAGGAAGGAGGGGATTCTGCCTCATTAATGCCAGGTGTGGGTAGATACTCAGGTGCCCAACATGGTCTCCACTGACACCGTGTGTGTGTGTGTGTGTGTGTGTGTGAGTTCATTATAGGCTGGCAGGGATGAAAGTTCCAGTTTCCTACTTGGCCTTCTCTGACACCATCCTGGTGGAAGTGCTGGGGTACCTCATTACAACCTTGTGGGGTAGAAGTCAAGGTTCCCCACTTGGCCTTTGTTAGCATGGGCTGGGTGGGGCTATGGTTTCTGGCCAGAGTAGAGTGGTTATTGTCTAAAAGCTTTCTGTCTTTCTAAGCTGACCCTTTCCTGGTCCTTTATCTAGATAGAGGAGACTTTTGTTAGAGTTTTTTTGTCTGCATCCACAGATGCTTTCCAGGCTGCTGGCTTCTTTAGCTCCAAGTCTGGGATATATGAGGCAAAAAGTAAATCCAGAGTTTTCTTACGTTTGTTTTATATGTAATGTCTAGGGCTTGTAGTTGTACTTAGTGGGAGGAATATGGAAAAGTTTGTCTAACCCATCTTCCAAAACAGAACTCTCCTCAATAATTTGTTAAGCATGTGAAGGATCCTGAGGATACAAAACGTGTAAATCATAGATTCATGCTCTCAGGTTCATAATCTTTCTGTAAATGTGCCACATTAGAAGTGTTTAACATTTAGCTCTTTACGTTAAACTGTATATTTTTAAATAAAATAAGCTATCACCAGCTATAAATGGTAAAAAAAAAAAAAAAGTCGCCTTCTGGTTATCTTATTGTTGCAAAGGCTCACTTTTCAGCTCTCTGTGCCAGCACACTGCACTGCACCACACAACACTGTAATGACTGAGATAGCAACAATTTGCACTTGCATAGCCTGTGACAGCTTACAAAGTGCTCTCATACACATGATGACATTTGATCCTTGCAACAGCCGTATAAGGTGGTCAGAACTGACATGTAGCTGCACACATGAGTACAGTTGTAATGGCTGCTAAAATAATAAAATACTTCTGTAAAAGCTGCTGCCTTGAGCTCCCACGTACCCTCCTACCACCTGTCCCCCACCTGCTAATGATCCTGCAGCTGAAAGGTTAATGCTGGGCCAAGAAGGGACTTGCTGCGTCAGATCTCACTGGGCAGTGCCCCAGCCACTCCTGTTTGTCAAATGCTTTGACTATAGGATCCAAGAACAAGTGACCTGCTCACGATCTCCAATCAGGGATTTCAGGATCTTTCCTGAGCCAATAAGTAGACAGAGAAGTGGCCTCCACACACACCTTGCTTGCTTCTCCTGCCTCTCTCTGTGCCTTGGCACCCAAATAATTGAGAGCACCTACCCACAAAGTCTTTTGCAGGAACCTCAGCCCCCCGTCCATCTTCCCCTCCAAGCTTCCCTGCAACACACTTGCCCAAGCCCCTCACACCCACCAGCTTTTATTTTCAGTGGGAAGCGGGCTCTATAATAACTCATGCATGTACGTTTTATATTTCTCCCCAAAGACCACAGGCTCCATGTCTTATAATCCCACATCATCTGGAACAACATGTTATGCACATAATGGGTTCTTTAAAGCCCATCAAAAATATTGGCCGCTGGCAGGTCACCAGAGACTGAGCACGAGCCTTGTAGACAGGAAGATGCAGTCACACAACTGTCCCTGCTCTCTTCTTTCTCATGCTGGTTTCCCACCCAGAGTTTCATACACACGTACACACCCACGAAACAAGATGTGTATGACTCCAAATGTGTTACTCTTGTGCCCTCCAACATTGAAGGAAAAGCTTTCACTTGACACTTACATGATTGGTGTGTGCTCACTTCTCACACAGCTTCTTAGGGTCGATGGGTATATTTAACCACAACAAAATGACATAAACTTTGATGACTTACTGGGAAAGTGGGACTAAGTGGAACACTTGGACTCTGACCAGCTGAGAATCCCTGGGTTGGCAGGTTGTTGGGAGGATACCCAGGCCAGGTGCACAGTCCAGGGCTCTGGCTGTGCTGCCATGCGTCCCTCAAGTGGCCCCCTGGGACAACAGGATCGTCTTCAGAAGACACTGCATGAAGTTCTCTCGGTCTATGGAGATGACTCTGGTATTGACAAGATGGTTCCTGATCTCTGAGGCCTGACGGGCTGGGAGCAGCGGCCGCAGCTGGGCAGCTCTGTAAAGGGAAGGGTGGGATGTAGGGGTCCTTGTGGCCTGCGGTGACCGAGGGCCTGGCTGGAATGCTTGGACAGCCCCCCAGCTCCCTCCTCCCCAGCCTCCCGCTCTGCCCCAGGGGCAGCTCTTTTAAGGGGTGTTGAGGTAAAACCTGTTCCCACCGTACATAGAATTCAGAAATTTCCTGTGAGTGGCCTGCAGTTTGCTTCTCTCTTGAGAAAGACACCGTGAGGAGGTGGGGAGGAAAGTGGGAGGATGAAAAAGGACAAGGAAGGAGAAAGGGGCAAAGGAGACTGTGAGAAAAGGAAGGGAAAGAGGAGCCAGGCCTCCTGCCAGCACTGCTGGGGTCACACCAGTCAGACAGACAGACAGACAGACCAGACAGTCAGCATGGCGGCCCTGGGCTCCGAGGAGGTGCCCACCATGCAGGCAGGATGCTTCGTGGGCCCGGCACCTGTGTGTTTGCTTCTCCAGAACTTCCACAAGTAAACGGCCTGGAGCATAAAAGTTGCCATCCCTTTGCAGCCGTCAGACTGGAAACATTGAGACGATCGAAGGACACACGTGTCTGTGGTGGGTGAGGCAGCAAGTGTGGCCGACAGGCCAGGGGGGCCGAGCTGTGGGGCAGAGACGGTCGCCCACGGCCCCGAGGCCCCCACCATGGACATGCCCATAGCTATAGCTGGGCTTCCTCTCTCTCTGTCTCTCTCTCATAAGCACACACAGACACAGACAGAAACACACAAAGGGACATACAAACACACACACAGACACACATACAGACACATAGACAGACACACACACACACAGACATACAGACACACACACATACAAACACACAGAGACACACACACAGAGACATACAGACACACATACACACACAAACACACACAGACACACACACAGACACACACACATACAAACACACACAGACATACAGACACACACATACAAACACACAGAGACACACACACAGAGACACACAGACACACACACATACAAACATACACAGACACACACACACAGACATACAGACACACACATACAAACACACAGACACACACACAGACATACAGACAGACACACATACAAACACACACACACAGACATACAGACACACACACATACAAACACACATAGACACACACACAGACATACAGACACACAGACATACAAACACACACACACAGACATACAGACACACAGACATACAAACACACAGAGACACACACACACACACAGACATACAGACAGACACACATACAAACACACACACACAGACATACAGACACACACACATACAAACACACATAGACACACACACAGACATACAGACACACAGACATACAAACACACACACACAGACATACAGACACACAGACATACAAACACACAGAGACACACACACACACACAGACATACAGACACACACACACACAGACATACAGACACACACACATACAAACACACAGAGACACACACACACACAGACACACACACATACAAACACAAAGAGACACACACACACACACAGACACCCTAACACACAGACACACACACACAGACACTGCCCTCACTTCTAAACTGACACAGCCTGCATCCCCTTCTTGTGTGAAGGTCTCAGGTTAGATACTCCGCTAAATAATCCACATCTTAACCGGGCTTTTAAGATGAGGCCACAGCCCTGGCCCCAGTATGGCTGGTGGTGTAAACAGCTGGGGTTTGACCCCTCAATCCTGCCCCGTGGGCCTGGTCTCACCCTGCAACCCTCAGGACGCTGACCTTTGCTCTTTCCACGTGGACCGCAGTTAGTTTTGTTTTATGTAACTGTGATTGTGGGTGGCTCAAGCGCCTAAAGAAAAGCAAAACAAAATCTCTTTACATATTTTCCTCTTGTAAACATTTTATCCCCCAATGGTGGGTGAGCTCTCAGGAGAGTTTTCCCAATGACAGTGACACCTCTAGGGAAACAGCAGCCCTGTGACTGAGTTCGGGGTGCCCGGGGAGTTGTTTTTTTTTATGGGAGCCACACCCACTTCTTGGTTCGGGCCTGGCATCCAGGAGCCCCCATCCGGGCAGCTCCCCAGTGGGCGCTGCTCTCCTCCCCACCCGGCTGGGGGCGGCCCAGGTGGAGACCATGCCTTCTTTCACGGGAGGCAGGTGGCTTTGTTGCAACATCCAGGGAGAAGAGGCAGGCCCAGCTGTGAGAGGCTGTTCTGGAAATGGAAGGAAATCTATTTCCAGAGGGAAGGGGCCGCTGAGCAGGTGCCTGGATGTGTCCAGCCGTCACCCCATCTCACGGCTGCGAGCAGTGGGTACACTCACTCGGGCTCGGCCGAGCCTGGTGTGAAAGCGTCGGGATGCTTCGGCTCTGAGTGCGACATAGCGGCCCTCCGGGCTGCCGGACCCTCCCTTCGCAAGGTCCTGGGACTTTCCCACGACCCAGCCGCTGAGGATGCCCGCCAGGCCCCCGGGAACTTGCTCCTCTCCCGCTGGTCAGCGCTGTTAGTTCTGACTGTCACGTACTTTTAATCACCGCCTTGCAGCACCTCCTTCATACAAACCTCACCCACCCCCACCCAAACTGGAATTAATGGCCCTCTTGAGAAGCCAGATGGCACATCACTTACACGCTGGGCATTCACCACATTCTTTAGTGTTATTTCTATGTTGCGTGGTCATTTACAGGTATACCTCATTTTATCGCACTTTGGAGATACAGCTTTTTTTACAAATTGAAGGTGCGGCAATCCTGCGTAGTCAGGTGATGATTAGCACTTTTTAGCAGCGAAGTAGTTTTTTAATTTTTATTTTATATTGGAGTATAATTGATTTACAGTGTTGTGTTAGTTTCAGGTGTACAGCAAAGTGATTCAGTTATTCATTACATATACCTATTCTTTTTCAGATTCTTTTCCATATAGGTTATAGCAGTAAAGTATTTTTTTTTAATATCTTTATTGGAGTATAATTGCTCTACAATGTTGTGTTAGTTTCTGCTCTACAACAAAGTGAATCAGCTGTAAGTATACATATATCCCCATATCCCCTCCCTCTTGAGCCTCCCTCCCACCCTCCCTGTCCCACCCCTCTAGGTGGTCACAAATCACTGAGCTGATCTCCCTGTGCTATGCAGCTGCTTCCCACTAGCTATCTATTTTACACTGGTAGTGTATATATGTCCATGCCACTCTCTCACTTCGTCCCAGCTTACCCTTCCCCCTCCCCGTGTCCTCAAGTTCGTTCTCTACGTCTATAGCAGTAAAGTATTTTTAAATGAAGGTATGTACATTGTTTTGTAAAAGTAATGCTATTGCATTGAATAGACTACAGTACCACGTAAGCATAACTTTTATATGCGCCGGGAAACCAGAAAATCTGTGTGACTAGCTTTATTGCCGTGGCCTGGAATGGAACCTGCAATGTCTCCGAGGTGTGCCGGTCTGTCTCCTGTTTCCCAGGGCCCACGTGCCATTCATCCAGGGTTCCCCAGTGCCTAGCGCAGACTAAGTGCCACTCACATGTGGGTGATATTGGTTTGAATTGAGTTGGCTTGGAGGTGGGGCGACAGGATGAGAAAGAAGTTGCACTGAGCCCAGGGATGTGTATGTGTGTGCACGTGCCTGTAGGGCCTGAGGGGGCACGTCTGCCACCCCTGCCGATGGGGACATAGAGAAGGAAGACAGGTTTGGGTGGAGGCGGGGAAGCCTCGCAGCAGGACAGACTGGAACGAGAGTGGTGACAGGCCTCTCTCTCCCGGGGCTCAAGTCTTCCATCTGGCTGTTCAGCTCTGCTCAGATGGAGGCTGCCTGTTGTGAACGTGAGCTTCTGCCCACTGAGGCTCTGAAGGAATGCGGTTCTACGCAGCTATCCAGGAGAGGCTCTGAGAAGTCCTCTAATTCAGCCTTCTACCCCCCAAACAGATAAAACAACCTGGCACTGGCCTCTCTTTCCAAAGCCTCCTGAGCTGGCGATGTTGCCCGCCAGGAAGCAGGAGTGGCCATGAAGCCCACGAGGGCCTGCGGTCCTGCCCTGCAGAGGCTGGGCCCGGGGTGGAGCGCACAGGGGGACAGTGAGGGCAGCGCAGAGCCAGGGCTCGTGGAGGCTGAATCTTATACGATAAGGGGGACACACTTTAAGACAAATGATCCAAAATTACAAACATACAACAAGGTCCAGAGCCTTGGAAGGGGACTGAATCTTATGCTTTGTTAGCTTCACAATAAATTCACCTCTGGACTAGCCTAACAAGAAGCAGGAGGGGGTGGGGATCAGTTTCCTAGGGCTGCCGTGACAAAGTACCACAAACTGCGTGGGTTCAAACAACAGAAATGTATCGTCTCACAGTGCAGGAGGCCTGACCAGAGAGAATGGAATCAAGGAGTCACGGGGCCACGCTGCCTCTGAAACCGGTCAAGGAATCTTGCTTGGTCCTTTCTAGCTTCTGATGCTCGGGCAGTCCTCGGCTTGCAGCTGCCTCCCTCCAGTCTGTGCCTTCATGGCCACGTGGCACTTTCCCTGTGTGTCTGTATCTTCTTTTTTTTTTTTGAATTTTATTTTATTTATTTTTTTATACAGCAGGTTCTTATTAGTTATCCATTTTATACACATCAGTGTATACATGTCAATCTCAATCGCCCAATTCATCACACCACCACCTCCACCCGCCATACGGTGTCCATACGTTTGTTCACTACATCTGTCTCAATTTCTGCCCTGCAAACCCGTTCATCTGTACCATTTTTCTAGGTTCCACATATATGCGTTAATATACGATATTTGTTTTTCTCTAACTTACTTCACTTTGTATGACAGTCTCTAGATCCAGTCTGTGTTTTCATGGTCACGTGGCACATTCCCTGTGTGTCTGTGTCTTCACCGGCCTTCTAAGGACACCAGCTCTATTGGATTAGAGATCCACCCTGCTCCAGTCTGACTCATCCTAGCTAATTACATCTGCAATGACCTTATTTCTAAATAAGGTCACAGGCTGATGTACTGAGGATTGGGACTTCAACATATCTTTTGGGGCACACAGTTCAACCTGTAGCAGATCATGAGGCAGGGGGGCAGTAGGGCGGAGGATAAAGCAGCTGGAACCCTCTGGAACCATAGGGTTGGGAGACCCCTGGCTGCTGCCCCGCTGGGCTCTCTGGGTAGGAACTCATTCTCACATCTTCCCCAGGCCGCCTGCAGAAGACAGAGCTACGCCCCACCCCAGAAACCTGCTGGTCTGAGCCCTGCTGCTTCATCTTTACCCTTGGTATTGTTACTCGCATAGACTCACAGCATCTCTTTGCTGGTCCCAAAGACCCTCGGTGGTTTCCATCTAGAACCATCCTGACATCCCCGTGGGTGTGGGTGGAGCCCATGCCAGGAGCGAGCACACCTGAGACATTCAGCTCCTGATCCCTAAGAGTTCGCAGCCTGGGGAAAGACGGCAGATAAAGATTTGCCCACACAACACCAGGCCCGTGTATCTGTAGCCACAGGGCCGTAAAGGCCAACTCCCAGTGCTCACCCAGGTCAGTGAAAGGGGCGATGCACAGGTGGTTAAAGCCGCAGGTGACTTGGTCTGGGTTGTATTGCTGTTTATGATTTTCTCTCCTCTAAGGGGTTTGTCCTCTTAATTATGTTTTGCTTAATCTCTGAAATGAATTTATGTTTGCTGAGCACACAACAAGGGGTAAGAGCAGCCCAAAGAGTTCCGGGTGGCAGGAAGAAGCCAGGCTGGGGTTAAAAACAGATCATCACAAGATGGGTGAACCCCGGACCCTCCCAGCAAGGTCAACCACGGGCTGGCCTGGTTGGTTCACCATTCTAATTAACCAAATGCCAAAGAGGCTGTGCCATTTTCAAAGAGTCATGTTCCAGTGAAATACACACAACATGAGAACGCTACCCAGCGGCGCTCATCCACGCTGATTTGGTTGCCTCCTCAGAATCAACATCGATTCCCCAGGCACGTCATTTTGAGTGTGAATGATCCATGGATATAGTGCTGAGCTTCTGAGTGATGTGAGGGCCGGCTCCATCTTGCTGGCCCTGTGATACAATGTAGAAGCTGCTTCCTGATCACACAAGTCAAGGAGAGAAAAGAGTCTGGTTGTGTGAGCTAGTGGTTGTTTAGATTCTGGATTAAGGGGCGATGTCATAATGACATCGGACTGCATTTGTATTTGAGGGCATGGCCCAAGTGCACTGATTGACCAGTTGTTTAGAGCATGTTTGATCTTGCTGGACAAGGAAAGGCAGGATCTGTGCTGACTCAGCCCCCAGCCATAGGAGAAGGCCAGCCCCTTGCTCCTCTGATGGTGCCATTAAGACTCTTTGACGGGCCTTTGGACCACCTTGCTGCAGACTCTTGGGCTTTCACTGAAAGAATCAAACTTCTGTCCCTTCTGCCTCTTAGTTGCCCAGAATTTAAGTCTTGCCTTTCTGTGAGCTAACAGAGCTTCTCCTTTTCCTGCATTTGCACTCAGCAGCTGCCTATCAGAAGGTACCACAGCAATCTCCTGGAGGGTCTGCTCTTAGCTCCAGCCCCCAGGGATGCCCAACAAAACAGCAAGCCACAGATGTGTATGCACAGGTCTGCTGCCTGCGAAGGGTTAAGCAAGTCTGCCCTACGGGAAACCTTTTTCTGCAGCCATCACCATGCTGGTCACGAGATGAGTGCTTGCAGTTGTGGCTGAAAGCTGCTTTGCATCTGCTTTGTGTATGTCATTAACTTTGGGGCTTTTATTTATTCAATTTGATGATCACCAAGGCACTGAAAACTGGAAACATCTGTTCAAGAATTAATATGTGATCAATAGGGACCATGTCTATTTTTACTCTCGTTGTAACCCAGGGACTAACATATTACCCAGCTCAGAGGAGGCCCTAAATAGGAACTTTTAGGTGAATGAACAAGTGAGTAAATGAATGACATGTCAAAATGAGAGACGTGGCAATAGGAACAGGAAGGACCCAGGTGAACCAGAGCAATCAGGGAAGGCTCCTTGGAGGAGTGAGACTGGGCCAAGCAGCTGAGACCGAGTGGGGTTTAATCAAGTCACGAGAGGGAGAAACCACAACTATTTCTGTCAAAGTTCTTCCAGGGAGAAAAATCCCTCTGCCGGTAGGGATGTTGGGGGCTCAGTCAATTAACAACCATCATCCTGGAGGTTCAAGGTGATTATTTTCCCGTGGGACCAAGCTAGATCCTGATGTGGATGTTTTAGGAATTCGAGATCCTGCAGTGCAGGCCAGCGGGTAGAAGCCATGCAATAGAGATGCAGGTGATGGATGTGAGCTCACGTTCTGCCCAAGCAAAGGGGCCCTGAGTGGGTGGGTGTGTTTTATGCTCTGAAGGAGAAGGATTAGGGAAAGTCAGCATCTCCCTCCCACTCAGTACCCTGGTCTCTTATCCACCGGCACCGACAGGCTTTTCACTCGAGCTTCTTGGATTACCCCTAAGGAAGCCTGTCGACAGCACCACCTAGTCCCAGTGTCTCGTCTTGATGCCCACACAGACTCACCCACTCCACACATCCTCACTGAGCACCCACCACACACCGAGAACTCTCCCAGCGACAGCAGAGAGCAAGGCAGGTATGGTCCCTGCGATCACGGAGTTACATTCTCCAGCACGTGATGAAGTCAATAAATAAGATCATTACTGGTATGAAAGGCACAATAAGGAACAACAACCAGGGTGACACGATAGATAGTGACAAGGTGGGAGGTGGCAACTTTAGATACGGTGGCCGGTCAGAGAAGGTAGCTCTGAAGAAGTGACATTTGAGCTGAAAGCTATAGGTAAAGTAAACCCATGCCAAATGTCAATGAAGAAAGAATAGGGTATAATAGCATTTTGAAATGTATTTATTAGAAACTGAGATTAACTGTTAACAAGAACTAATGAAGTGGCTTAACTAAATGAGAGGTTTATTTTTTCTCATAAAATAAGCAGAGAGGTAGATATCCCTGGGCTAATACAGTAGCTCGTCACAGCATTGCCATTTCTGTTGCTTGACTTCTGGCTTTATGGTCACATCATGGCTCAAAATGGCTGCTAGAGCCCCAGCCATTACACCTGTACTCCAGGCAGAAGAGAATGGGAAAGGGGCAATGGGGGCACGGCCCAGCTATCTGTCTCACTTTGAAGGAACTTTTCTAGAAATTCCACTCAGTGAATTCTCATTTGCAGATCTCTGACCAGAACTTGGTCTCGTGGCCACAACAAGATGCAAGGGAGGCAGGGTCTTTATATCTAAGGTAGCTAACTAGTTATCTCTTCCACCGAGGCCAAAAGATACATCCACTCCAGACCCTGAGAGTATGAACTTCTGTTGACAACACCAATGGGACAAAATTTAAAATGGGGCCACTTCCCCACAGATAGTACTGATGGTTTAAATCAGAACTCAGAGCTTGGCTGTCCCTACCCTGCCCACCCAACAGAGCCCACCCTCAACTGTCCCCTGCCTTTACCCCCTTGTATTAAAGTCATTTGGTTATATATTAAAGTCATTTGGGGGAGTCAAGGAGCAGATATTCCCCTGGGGCCTTCAGACGGAGGACCATGCCAACACTTTGATTTCAGACCTCTGGCTTCCAGAACTGTGACCGAATAAATTCCTGCTGATTTAAGCCACCTAGTTTGTGGTACTTTGTTACAACAGCCTTAGCAAACCAGCATAGTAGTGTATCAGGCTGGGGGGACAGTATTGAGCTAGAGGCACATCTTATGCCATATACACAAATGGATTAAAGAATTACATTTTAAAAATTAAAGTGGAAAAGCCAGAAGAAAATGAAAAATAGGGACTTCCCTGGTGGCGCAGTGGTTAAGAATCCGCCTGCCAGTGCAGGGGACACGGGTTCGAGCCCTGGTCCTGGAAGATCCCACATACCGCGAAGCAACTAAGCCCATGAGCCACAACTACTGAGCCCGTGCACCCTAGGGCCCGTGCTCCATAATAAGAGAAGCCATTGAAATGAGAGGGTTGTGCACCGCAACGAAGAATAGCCCCCATTCGCGGCAACTAGAGAAAGCTCACATGCAGCAACAAAGACCCAATGCAGCCAAAAATAAATTAAAAATAAATTTTAAAAAGAAGAAAATGAAAAGCATATCAGATTTGTAAGAATATAACACTGTTCTTAATTGAAGAAATACAAGAAACCTCAAAGGAAAAAAATCTGAAAATTTAGACATATGCAATTGTAAAAGCTCTATAATAAAAATGATAGAAATAAAATATTTTTAACTGATGTGACAAAAGACTATAAAACTAAAATATAAGAAGAGTTTATTCAAATTTATCAGAAAAATAGTTAGACCTTAACATATAAATGGAGGAAATATACAAACAATTCTCACAATGGGGAATTCAGTGAATGAGCACATGACATCATAATAAGAAAGTCGCCTATTATTGCATCAGGCTCTGTGTTAGACCCTTCAGAAACACTGTCTCAAATCCCTACACAAATCCTGCAAGGTAGGGGTTATCCCCATTTTAGAGATGAGTAACCTGAGGCCAAAGGAGTATGGACAGTGCTTAGGGAGATGGATCTGAACCTAAGTCTGGGAAAATAATTATCATCGCAGGTAATCATTCATGCATTTATTAAATTAGTATTTGTTTCACTTCTACTCTGTAGGACTAGGCACTGTGCTAGGATTAGAGATTTAAAGATGGACAAGATGCCTCTTCTCCTTAGGGATCTGGAAACTAAGGGAGCAGGTAGGCAAGTGAACCATCAATCAAAGACTATGATAAGGGCTGTGATCAGAGCACAGATAGGAGAACCGTAGAGACACCTATTGGAAACTCCTATTGGTATTCGGGCTGATTTTCAATGCTAACATCCAACAGTAGCACCAGGATGTAGTGCCAACTTTGGAAGGCAATTGTGCAATTCATAGCAGGAGCCAAAAAGATAGTCAATGCCCTTTGACCTCGTAATTCACTCCTGGGAATTTATCTTAATAAAATCGTTCAAAGGAAGAAAAAAGAACTATGATCCTGCAGGTTTCTTGTAACATTTAAAAAATAACAACAATAGGAAGTTGAGAGGAGGCAAGAGGCATTTTGAGACATCTTGGGACAAAAGCTTGGGCATGCGTGACTGATGTGTAAACAGGAGCAGAGGTGAATGTCCAGCAGGGCTGATCAAACTGCTCTGTGACTGAACCACTCAAAGCCCTGGGTCCCCCAGACTCCCCCATTGCCTCTGCCTCTGAGTGACAGTTGCAGCCTGTCCTGGTCCCAGCATGTGGCTCGGTTACCAGCTTCGCTCTGACCCAGTCTACACACACAGCCAAGATGGTCACCACGAAGGGAACATGTGTTCATAGAAGATGATAGCTAAACACAATGAAATACCATTCAGCTATTTTAAAAAAATCAGGAAGGCTGTGTCAAAATATGAAAAAATACTTCACAGCAGAAACAGCTTAGATGGCCAGGAGGGGAAAGATTTAATGGGCTGTGACAGGTCAACACAATGGAACGTTATAGTAGCTATAAAAAAGAGTAATTATGAAGACCATGTAGGGGATATGGAAAAAATGTGGATATTGTGATAAGTAAAAATAGCTGAACACAGAATTACATATGTGAACAGACTATATAAAAGGTTTCTCTATTTTTCATTTCTATAATGTTATATAACTTTTATCATTATAAAAGTGAAATGTATACAAGTAGAAAGTGATACGCAAAAGTTTCTGAGTTACAGTAGAATGAGTGATTAAAACTTTAATTTTTTTTTCACCTTATGGTGTTTTCAGTAAAATGAACAAAGCTTTTGAAAAATGAATTTCAAAATGAAGAGAATGCTTCCACACCCGCAGAGAAAGAAATCTTTCTTGAGTGTCTTCAAATATGTCTTGAGAGGGAATTTCCAGTGGCTGGGACTCGGAGCTCTCGCTGCCAGGGGCCCAGGTTCGATCCCTGGGCGGGGAACTAAGATCCTGCAAGCCACGGGGTGCAGCCATAAATAAATAAGTAAAAATAAACAAATAAATATATAAAGTTAAAATAACGTCTTGAGTGTCTAGGTGCTGGTGTCTAAAGGGTGAAGCCAGCCTGGATGCCTGCTCACGAGTTATTCACGCTCTGTCTCCGTCCTCATTGGTAGATCGCCCTCACACAGTTCCTCTGCTCCTGTGTGCGCCCCCTGTGGAGACTTGGAGACTGTTTCACCTCCCCTTGTGTCAGGGCTGGCCCTGTGACTTGCTTTGGCAATAGAATGGGTTGGCGGTCACACTATGACTTCTAGGCTTGGGCCTTGAGTGCCTTCCTGCTTCTTTCTTTGTCCTCATGGAACCCGCTGCCGTGTAAGCAAATGCAGCTGTCCTGCTAGAGAGAGGCCACGTGGGGAGGGGGTTGCTGGAGGAGAGAGGGGTCAGCCCAGCCAGCCCCTGGCTGTTCTAGCCACCCCAGCTGAGTGTGAATAAAGCTATCATGTAGCCTCAGCTCCGGTGGAGCCACTCAGCCAAGACTCTGGAGCAAAGGCAAGCCATCTACACTGCACCCTGCTCAAATTGCAGGACTGTAAGCAAATAAATGCTTGCTGTTTGCAGTCACTAAGTTCTGGGGTGTTTTGTTATGCAGTGATAGCTAACTGAAACAACTCTACTCTTGAGGAGACTGAGGCACTTCAGGCTATTCAGCTGGCTATCTCCCTTGGCTTCTCAGCCTCTCCCCACACACAGCTTGGTGCTTCATAAACGTTGGATGGATGGACTCAGGTGAGAGACAGGAGAGAAGCAGAACATGGATATTAATAGCTCGATTTTATTGAGCATGTTATAGATCCTTTCTACATATTGACTCAGTTACCTTGCATCACAATACAGTTGAGGAAAGGCAGCCCAGAGAAGATAACTAACTTGGCCAAGGTCGCCCACAGTGATCGAGTTGGGTTTCAAACCCAGGCAGACTGGAGTCCGTGCACTCAATTATTTTGTTATACAACCTCTCAGAAGAGCATGATGATGAAGATTAGGAGGGAGTCTAAACGCTGGCTCTTGACGAGCCCCTTCCCGTGTAAGTATAGAGAGAAACAGGACAGGATAATTACCAGGGGAGCGTCTGGTCGTGGGGAGCCCAGGGCCTGGTTTGGGCGAGCCCTGACTCAAAGGCAATTCTGCTCACACAGCCCCCAGATCCGGCCGGCTCCCCCATCACTTGCAGCCTCCAGACACCCTGAAACAGATGTCTAGACTTCAGGGGTTCTCACGGGCTTACTCATGTAGATAAGCTATAGGGAAAGTTAGACCAACTTCACACTGGTTTCAGTTGTATATAAACAGTATGCTGGGGAGGTGGTGAATCTTGAACCCAGGGGTTGGCAAAGTGCAGCCCATGAGCCAAATCCAGCCCACCATGTTTCTGTATGATTTGCAAGGATGCTTTTCAATGGATGAATGTTTTTTCAATGTTCTTCCATTTTTAATGGTTAAAAATCAAAAGAATAATTTTATTTTGTGACACATGAAAATCATATGAAATTCTCATTTTCGTGCCCATAAATAAAATTTTATTGGAAAACTGCCACACGCATTCATTGACTTATCTGTATGACTGTGTTCATGCTGCAGTGACAGACCTACAGAGACTTATGATCCACAAACCAAAAACATTTTTACAAGGTGGCCTTTTATAGAAAATGTTTGCCAACCCCTGGTCTAGATAATACTTCATAAATTGACATGATCTTAGCCTGCTTTCTGTATAGTTATAAACAACTTAAAATATTATGGTATTGACAAGGTCTATGAGTAGATAGACTAAATATGAAACACCAGAATGTTAGAGGGACACTTCTCCTGGTACGAGGTTGAGGATCTAAAAACAAGGTTATAGGCTGAGCTGGGACATTGTTGCATGACCTTGGCCGCATCTTTCAACCTCCCTTAGGTTTAGTGTCTCCATCCCAAAATGGTCAGCTGCAGAGCGAAGATTCAGCTGTCTGTACAGGGGAAGGCAAACCAGTTGTGAAAAACGGAAATACTTCTGAACCAGTTGGTGAATAACTGAGCCCCCAGGGGTTTCCCCCCCTTCCCCCCGCAGCCCTGGCCCTTCCCTCACTTTCCCCACCATCTCTCCAAGATTCAGCAACTAAAGGGTTAACCTCTAGTGCTTCGGAGCACTTTATGGTTGGCCAGGGCCTGTGCCTTATCGGTTGTTAAATATTTTAAATAGCATTCCTTTCAAGTGCCCCTTGCAGTAGTCAACCTGTAGGATGTATCCATTTTCTTCTAAAGCATATTTTCAATCCCTGGGCTTAAAATCTGTCTTCTAAAATAGTCATAATCTTAAAGTTCTAATCTTTTGTCAGAACTCAGTCCCCAGGTGAGCAATTAAAATGAAAAAATGTCTTCCCAAAGTGAGTTATGGGAGAGAAGGCAGGAGTATGAATAGTCATGGACTCTGGTTCATTGGATTTTGTGCCAGGTGGGGTGCGGAGCCTAAAAGGAAAGAGCGGAGTAACCTGTTGTCTGGTGAAGGGGGTTGATTCAGACAAAGCCCGTGCCCTAGAAGGCTCTCATCTTGTTCCTCCGGACATCTCCAAATTCATCTTCTAGAATGTGCTTGCCTCCACCATGAGGATTCCCAGAAGAGCAGGGGTGAAAGGGAGAAAAGTGGCCTTCATCGATGCAGAGCGTGGCCAGCTGCCTGGACCAGACCTGGACACCCACCCCCATCTCAGCATCGCATCGGGCAAGGTGAACCAGCAGCCCTTCCTTCTGCAATTTGAACCTGCTCAGGGAATGACCTCCACCTGTAGTTACCTCTCTCAGGGACTCAGTTCCCATTTATTTGCATGCAAATAACTTCTTTGCCTCAGACAGATGTCCTAGCAACTCAAATTTCAGAAAATAAGGTGAACCATTCCCAATGCATCCTCTCCTCTTGCTGGTACCTAAGTTTGATGAACCTAGACCAGTCACAGAAGAAGGAGTCTGAATAAAGTTTCCCAGGGGATGGTTCTACAAATGCCATTCCTGCCAGATGCTGAGTTAAAAACAGAAAGTGCTCTATGGTCCTATGGTGTGACCATGACCCAAATAAAATATGGAAGAATTCCATTATCCCAGTGAGTTCCCTCCTGCCCTTTTCCAATAACCCCCCATTCCCAGAGACAATCACTGCTCTGATTTCTATCACACTAGATTAATTTTACCTGTTCTTGAACTTCATACAAATAGGCTCACACAGCAAGTCCTTACTTACATCCGGCCTTGTTCACACGTGTGTGACATTCCTTCATGTTGTGTACATCAGTAGCTGGTTCCTTTTTATCTCTAAGTAGTGTTTCATTGTAGAACTGTACCAAATTTGTTCATTCGCTTGTTGGTGGAGACCTTGACTCTTGTGAATAAAGCTACTCTGAACATTTTTGGATAAGTCTTCTTGAGGATAGAAGCTTTTATTTTTCCTGGTAAATACCTAGAAGCAAGAGTGCTGAATGATAGGGTAGGTATATGTTAAACTTTATAATAAATTATCAGATAGTTTTCCAAGCACTTTGAAACAGGGTTTGGCAATTTCTTAGAAAGACCTTGACCAGAGTTTTGAGTTTGCATCTTTCAGAAGCGAGCAGGAGAGGGTCGGCCCTTCTCTCACCAGCAGAGATGGAGAGTTCTGTTGCCCTGTGAGCTCATCAGCACTTGGAATCATCAGTCCTTTTAAATCTAGCTGTTCTAGAAGGTGCGTTTTCTTCCACCTGCCAGCCTCTTACGCTCTGGGCTTGTAGTCATCTCTGTGGCAGCCTACCCACTTCTCAGTGAGGCACTTGGCGGCTTCCCCTCTTGATCACTTTTCGGGTCCCCACCTCAGCCCCTCAGAGCCATCGGAAGCCTTGCTCTGATATGTCACTCATTTGTGCAAAGAATGTCACTTCCCACGGCCCTAGGAATATCCTGAAATCCTTTACACATAAACAAATCAGGACTTGGAAGACCCCAGCGGTCTGGCCTTCACCTGCCTTTCCAACCTTATTTCCTCAGCCTCCTCACGCACCCCGTGCCCCAGCCGCAGACTGCCACTTCTTCCTTTGCTGCCCGGGACGCCTTTCAGGGGCTTTAGGGTGGGGGGAGTTTGTTAACCTGAGGTCACTGCTCTTATCTCACGGGCATAGTTGCTGCCAAACCCTGCCACCCACCCTCTCTCCTCCTGCGCTGGGTGTGAACTGTTATAAGTCGGTTTCACAACTACTGTGAGGTGAACTCAGGGTCCCTCCGCCAGCAGCTGGGTGCTTTTGGAGGTGGGGCATTTGCAGCATAACAATTAGTGTCCCTCACCCCTTTGCCCTCACATCTCCTGCTCGTCCCACTTATCTGCCACACCCATCCTGAGGTAGGAATTAGGAAGTGACACTCCCTGGCTGTGTATGCGTGTGTTATTTTCAGCTCACAGCCCCCGTTTTCCATGCTGCCTGCCCCCGCCCCTTCCTATAGCTCCCTGGCCCAGGGTTCTGTCTGGCAGCTGTGGACAGTACGGATAATGGAGAGCCCTGGGTGAAGAGCGAGCAGTTTTGGGTGCTGGAAAGCAGAGGGGCGGCGATGGAGGCTGACCTCCACTGGCCAGCCCTCAGGACCATGGGAATCCACCTCCTGGAAGTTCCTGTCTCAGGCTGTCCCTGAGGCCTCTCGGAAAGGGGCCTGGCTCTTGCTGCTGTTATTGGATTCAAGCCAGACCTCCAGGGCTGCTTCTCCCCACCCCGCAAACCCCGGCGCCTGCGTTCCAGGCTCCACAGCAGAACTGACTGGAGACCCAGCTCCGTTACAGCCCCACCCAGCAGCGATGTCTGAAAACAGCACTAGGGATGTTCCCCTGACATGTGCAGAGCATCAGCCAGGGCCAGGCTCCGAGTAGCCCGCCTATTCTAGCTTCATGGAGGTGGGAACAGAGCCATGGAGAAGTTAAGTGATTCAGGTGCCAAGACCCAAGACGTCAGGTGATTTTGAAACAGCACCTTCTCTTTCTAATGGGTAGGCTTGAGGCACTTAGACCGCACGCAAAGGAAGGAGTCTGAACAGTGTTTCCCAGAGTGTGTGCCTCTTAACACTAGTCTTCCCAGATGCCCAGTGGACCAAAAATGACCTAAGGTCAAATTTGGAAATCACTGCACACAAATTTAATTTATATTAAAGACTCTGAGAAACTCTGAAGTCAAGAAAATCGTCTCACCCAGGTGTACTAGTTTGCTAGGTCAGTGGTAGCAAAGCACCACAAACTGGGTGGCTTAAACAACGGAAATGTACTGTCTCCCAGTTCTGGAGGCCAGAATCGGAGGCAGCAAGTCTGGTTCCTTCTGAGGGCCATGAGGGAAGGATCTGTTCCAGGCCGCTCTCCTAGCTCCTCATGATTTATTGGCAAGCTTTGGCGTTCCTTGGCTTGTAGAAGCATCACTCCAATCTCTGCCTTCATCTTCACATGGTGTTCTCCGTGTGTGTGTGTGTGTGTGTGTGTGTGTGTGTGTGTGTGTGTGTCCAAATTTCCCCTTTATAAGGGCACTAGTTATATCAGATTAGGGGTCCACCTTACTCCAGCATGACCTCATCTTAACTACCTCTGCATCAACCCTATTGTCCCATAAGGTTCCATTCTGAGGTCCTGAGGGTTGGGACTTCAACAAATACATATGGGGCGGGGGACACAATTCTACCCATAACACCAGGGTTTCCCACAACTAGTTTGGGCTCCTTGGTTCTGGAAAGAGGTTGATGACATAGGTCAAGGGAAACAGAACATACACTCACAGGTGGAAAGACCAGCCCCTACCGTTGAACTTTCCCCAAACTTGGGTGTCACTGGAGAATCCACCACCTCCTCGGGATACCTGCTCTAAGCCTCAGGCTGCAGCCCCTGGCAGGGGCCCACTGGGGGTCAGCTTGGATGAGAGGAGACTCTGAGGGCTCAGTGAGGGGGCAGCCCACTCCCCAACCCGGAGGAGACACAGAGTTATTCAGACTTGCTTGTTCCTCACTCCAGCACTGGGTGTCGGCAGGAGGCTCTGAGCCATAGTACTTACCCTCCAGACTGAAGAAAGAAAGATCCATTCTCCCGTGATATTCAGCAGTCCCTGGCCACTCACGGTGTCCAGTATTCAAGAAGAATTGAAGTTCTGGGACAGGTAAGAATTTGTCACTTGTCTGGGGAATGAATTTGGCACTGCCTGGTGGGGCTGAAGTTGGAAATCCCAGAGCAGTGGGCGGGCCTAGCAGAGGGCATTCCTTCCTCTGCCCCACTCACTCTGGGGAAGTGATCCAGGATTCTTGGGGAAGAACGGCCCTGTCGGAGCTCTCTCTTCTGATTATCCTCTGATTAACAGAAGGGGGATAGAAGGGTTTTTATTAAAACTGTATGCCCAGCTAGCCTCAACAAATCACCGAAGTGAACATGAGCATCTTATTAATCAGAGGCTCAATCAGAATGCCACAGTAGGGAGACTGTCTTGAGATATTATTGGCACATAAAGTCACATTGGGGCTTCCCTGGTGGCGCAGTGGTTGAGAATCTGCCTGCCAATGCAGGGGACGCGGGTTCGAGCCCTGGTCTGGGAAGATCCCACATGCTGCGGAGCGACTAGGCCCGTGAGCCACAATTACTGAGCCTGCGTGTCTGGAGCCTATGCTCCGCAACAAGAAAGGCCGCGATAGTGAGAGGCCCGCGCACCGCGATGAAGAGTGGCCCCCGCTTGCCACAACTAGAGAAAGCCCTCGCACAGAAACGAAGACCCAACATAGTCATAAGTTAATTAATTAATTAATTATTTTTTAAAAAGCCAATGGGTTATGGTTTGGGGTTTAAAAAAAAAAAAAAAGTCACATTGAAGGGGACTGGATGGGTGACATTTAGATGAGTCCAGAGAATCAGCTCAGCCAGACAAGAAAGAAGGAACCTCTGGTTTGGAAGATGAAAGTGGAAGAGAGAATAGGCTCGAAATTTAAAAGATCATGGACTTCCCAGAGAAAGAACATTTTGAAACACTTGAAGGTACAAATATTTCCTTGAAACTTTGAAAAAACAGTTGTAGGACAAATAAAAGCAAGTACTACTTTTAGAGCAGGTGGTAAACAAAGAATTCATTAGGCCAAGATATAATACAAGCTGATGCTATTACAAGTAGGTTTGGAGAGTTTAAATCAATAGACTCCATTATGGAATATAAATTTAGCCAAGGGAGGGGTAGCTGGGATTCAAAATGTTCAGTGGGAGCTGCTCTAAAAATCTCTAGAGCCAGCTTTGAGCCCAAAGCCCAGTGCAAATCCATAGTATTTACAAACATGGTTCTAATTTTAAGAGCTCCTTCCCCTTTTCTACTTTGACTCCTTTATCTTCTTTCTGTCAGCAGCCATGTAGCAGAATATAATAGAAAGAGGGTCACAGGCTCAAGGACAAGAGGGTCAGTTAATTCCCGGTTTTACTTCTCTTGGGGCAAATTTAGGTGAATTATTAAATTTCATTCTATCCAAAAAAGATAATATCATCACACTAGATGTTTATGAATCAGTGAGGTAATTTATGTAAAGGGCTTGGCACATAGTAGATGTTCAATTAAATTAGCTCCCCCTCCCCTCCTCAGGATTCTAGAGTAGAAAGTAGCTTTTCCTGAGGCAGGACAGACAAAGCCCAGATGCTGTCTAGATGGACAAAGTTCCTCTAAATTGAGCCTCGTCCCACTTTGGTGCTTCTCATGATTCCCGCTCTCCGTGTTGATGAGACTTCCTTAAAAAGGGAGGCTGGCCCTCGCTTTAACTCCCATCTTGCTAGGCTCCGGACTATGGCCTGAGGCTATGATTCCATGAGATCCAAGGGTCCAACCAAATTCAAATTTTAAAGAGAAGGACCTTGTAAATAAATTAGAAGTGTGAATATCTCCTTCTCTCTCAATTTCCCTGGTCATCGAATGCCAACCTTGTTAAAAGCTGTCTTCTTCTTTGTTTGTATATTCTTTGAACACAGATTTACATGCCCAGCTCCATGAGACAGTGGGGCACGAGGAAGACCCAGGTTCCGCTTCGAGGGACTCCCAGCCCAGTGAGGAGGAATCAGAGTTAGCCCTTCCTGTGTGAAAAGCTGTCTTTCCCTTAGACCTTTAAGAATTTCTGAGGCACGAGGAGGCCTGGGGCAAGGGACCTGCCAAGACCTTACTTTATTCATCAGAACACAGGGAGGGAGGGTTGCCAGAAGGCGAAAGAGAAAGAAATCAAAGTGGGGTGAAGCGCCAGGGAGAAAGGAGCTGAATCTTCAGGAGCTGAAGAGGCCGGGAGGGGACAGGGCTAAGAGGGCAGGTGAGGGCGGCCCTGGGACGGAGGAGCCTCGGTACTGGCTCCACCCTCTTCCACAGGCTGGAGACAAATCCTGGTTTGGCAGGAAAGAGCAGAGCTAACAGGGTTTTCTGTGATTCTGCCCGGAGGAGGGCTACCTGTTCCCACCTGGTGTGGAGCCCCCAAAGGATGTTATGCTGTGTGGGGTGCCCTAATCCTCTGCTCCCTGGGTGAGGGGGTCAGGGAACTTCTACTCTGTCCTCCACCTGCCCCAGGAGACAATCCTTCAAAGGCACCTCCTTCCAAGGTGGCGATTTGAATGACAAAGAGGGTGGGTAGGGGGAAGAAAAGTGGAGCCCCAAGCAGCCACCTGCCTTAACCCCCTGCCCCTCCCGCCCCTCCCCCTCCACCCTTAAGCCGAGTTCCTGGCTCCCCCAGCAAGATGAAAGCTGCCAGGGGGACCAACTTGTCCGGTTTGCCTGGGACTGTCTTGTTTTGGGCACCGAAAATCCCACGTCCCAGGAAACTCCGAAGTCCCTGATCACCATAGAGCTTCCTTGGGGGCCAGACCAGCCTTGTGGTTTTTCTGTAGGCCCCAGGGGTCCCAGACTCTCACACTGGATGCACCTCCAGGAACTTGCCCAGTGTCCTCCCACCACCACTGAGAGCTCCCTGGGGACCTGGGGCCACGACTCCCTTCCCAGCCAGGCAGTCCTGGGCATCCCCGCCAGGCACTTTCACTGGGGGCTGTTACATACCAGACACATATGTTGTCTCACATGATCCTCCCCCCCAAGACTGCAAAGGTGAAACAATGAGAAAAATGAGCCACAAGCAATTGCTCAATTTGGAAGGAAATCCGGGTCTGGCAAATTCCCAGAGAGCCCTTCTCTGAAAAATAGGAAATAAAAAGAGGTGCGCGGTATTTGAGACTGGTGGTATGGCAAGCCACTGGGCAGTTGGAGAGTAAGGCCTGAGAAACAGGGAGCAGGGTCTCCCGGGCACTTTTTACAAAATGCTCCCCTCACCCCCAAACCCCCAGAGAATTGGAATGGGGGCAGGGGTGGCACATACATTGTTGAAAAGTTCTCCTGAGTTCTGACACGTCCCCACCCCCATGGCCCTGGACCCCTGGGGAAGGCCCGGCTCTTCAACAAGAAAAGGACACTGGAGTTTTTGCAAATGCATTTGAAATTCGAGATCTAGAAGTCTCAGGAACCTTCCTCTAGCTCTCTTAGGGTCACCACCCCTCATTTCAAGTACCTCCTCCCTAGGAAGGGTCAGGCTGGGAAGGTGGCTGATTTCAGAGACAGCTGTTTGTAACCTTTTCAGAAGCGCGATGCTGTGCAGCCCGGCTTTTCTCTGGGCGCAGCTGGAAGGGGTCAGCCTTGAAAGTAAACCAAGACCAAGACCCGTAAGAAATCCCCGTGAGCCTTTGAAAGTTGGAGTAAAAGCCTTAGTGCCCCCAACCAAGTGCTATTTTTCTCACTCTCTTTGTGAATGAATCAATGCTTGGCTGACATAGAAATGTTTGGGGGAGCTTAGAACACATGTACCATCAGCAGAGGCTGAGGGCATTGCTAGGTGGTTCAGGACCTCAGACCAAAATTTCCCAAGAATGTCTCATAATCTCTCTGCAAAATGAACACATCTCTAGTCCTTTCTAGAAGTCCCGAGAATATTTCTTTAATATTGTTTCATTTCTTTTAGTCATCAAATGGAGAAGTCTCCAGTTTTTTCTATAATTCCAAGGAAGTACTTCCTTCAGCTACCAAGAGGGGAAAAAGGAGGCGGTCCCTTGCTGGCTGGCTGTTATCTTAACCTTCCTCCGAGACTTCCCTGGTGGCGCAGTGGTTAAGAATCTGCCTGCCAATGCGGGGGAAATGGGTTCGAGCCCTGGTCCGGGAAGATCCCACATGCCAAGGAGCAACTAAGTCTGTGAGCCACAACTAATGAGCCTGCACTCTAGAGCTCACGAGCCACAACTACTGAGCCCACGTGCCACAACTACTGAAGCCCGCATGCCTAGAGCCTGTGCTCCGCAACAAGAGAAGCCACCGCAGTGAGAAACCCCGTGCACCGCAACAAAGAGTAGTCCCCGCTCGCCACAACTAGAGAAAGCCCGCGTGCAGCAACGAAGACCCAACGCAGCCAAAATGATAATAATAATTAATTAATTAATTTAAAAAAGAAAAAAAGAAAGAACGTTCCTTCCCAAATCCTCACCAGCCATTCGTTCCCATTGGTCTCCTGGGTCCATTTTGGCCTACAGCCCCCAAGGCTGTTAACTTGCATTTATTGAACGTGGTTCTCTGCACCAAGCACCTGGCAGGGGCCTTCCCATGCAAATGTGTCCCCGAGGTCCGTCCCTGACAGTCTCTTGGTTAATTTGCTATTTGATTCCTCAGGCTGGTCACAGTGCTTGTCACGTGGTTGGCACACAATCATAGTGTTTTATTATTGTCCTGAGCAGTCTTTCAGTTAGCTTTCGTCATAACCTGGAGATGGGCATCTCTCCACTTAACACGTGAGGCTCCGGAAGGTTCCTTGACTCCCTTGGGGTCACACAACCAGAAAGTGAAATTGGCACCTCGTCCCCTCTCTAAGCTGGTGCCCCTTTCCCCATGACTTGTTTTCACAGGTGAGCAACTTTCCTCACATAATAAACACACCTCGGGGGGGCTGGGCAAGATGGCAGAAGAGTAAGACGCGGAGATCACCTTCCTTCCCTCAGATACATTAGAAATGCATCTACACGTGGAACTGCTCCTACAGAACACCCACTGAACGCTGGCAGAAGACGTCAGACCTCCCAAAAGACAAGAAACTCCCCACGTACTTGGGTAGGGCAAAAGAAAAAAGAAATAACAGAGACAAAAGAATAGGGACGGCACCTGCACCAGTGGGAGGGAGCTGTGAAGGAGGAAAGGTTTCCACACACTAGGAAGCCCCTTCGCGGGCAGAGACTGCGGGTGGCCGAGGGGGGAAGCTTCAGAGCCACGGAGGAGAGTGCAGCCACAGGGGTGCGGAGGGCAAAGCGGAGAGATTCCCGCACAGAGGCTCGGCGCCGACCAGCACTCACCAGCCCGAGAGGCTTGACTGCTCACCCGCCGGGGCGGGCGGGGCTGGGAGCTGAGGCTCGGGCTTCGGTCGGATCGCAGGGAGAGGACTGGGGTTGGCGGCGTGAACACAGCCTGAAGGGGTTGGCGCACCACAGCTAGCCGAGAGGGAGTCCGGAAAAAAGTCTGCAGCTGCCGAAGAGGCGAGAGACTTTTTCTTGCCTCTTTGTTTCGCGGCGCGCAAGGAGAGGGGATTCAGAGCGCCGCCTAAAGGAGCTCCAGAGACGGGCGCGAGCCGCGGCTATCAGCGCGGACCCCAGAGACGGGCATGAGACGCTAAGGCTGCTGCTGCCGCCACCAAGAAGCCTGTGTGCGAGCACAGGTCACTCTCCACACCGCCCCTCCCGGGAGCCTGTGCGGCCCGCCACTGCCAGGCTCCCGTGATCCGGGGACAACTTCCCCGGGAGAACACACGGCGCACCTCAGGCTGCTGCAACGTCACGCCGGCCTCTGCCGCTGCAGGCTCACCCCGCATCCGTACCCCTCCCTCCCACCGTCCTGAGTGAGCCAGAGCCCCCAAAGCAGCTGCTCCTTTAACCCCGTCCTGTGTGAGCGAAGAACAGACGCCCTCAGGCGACCTACACGCAGAGGCGGGTCCAAATCCAAAGCTGAACCCCGGGAGCTGTACGAACAAAGAAGAGAAAGGGAAATTTCTCCCAGCAGCCTCAGAAGCAGTGGATTAAAACTCCACAAACAACTTGATGTACCTGCATCTGTGGAATACCTGAATAGACAACTAATCATCCCAAATTCAGGAGGTGGACTTTGAGAGCAGGATATATTAATTTTTCCGCTTTTCCTTTTTTTGTGAGTGTATATGTGTATGTTTCTGGGTGAGATTTTTGTCTGTATAGCTTTGCTTTCACCATTTGTCCTAAGGTTCGGTCCGTTCATTTTTTTTTTTTTTTTTGTACTTAAAAAATTTTTTTTCTTATTAATTTTTTCCTTATTTTCTATTTTAAAAAATTAAAAAAAATTTTTCATAATAAGTTTTTTCATATTTTTTATTTTAAAAAATTAAAAATTTTTTTCCTTAATAAATTTTACTTAATTTTTTTCTTATTTTTATTATAAAAAATTAATAAATTTATTTTAAAAAATTAAAAAAATTTTTTTTCTTAAATTTTTTCTTAATAATTTTTTTCTTATTTTTTATTATAATCGCTTTATTTTATTTTATCCTCTTTCTTTCTTTCTTTCTATTTTTTCTCCCTTTTATTCTGAACCATGTGGATGAAAGGCTCTTGGTGCTCCAGCCAGGCATTAGGGCTGTGCCTCTGAGGTGGGAAAGCCAACTTCAGGACCCTGGTCCACAAGAGACCTCCCAGTTCCACATAATACCAAACGGCAAAAATCTCTCAGAGATCTCCATCTCAACATCAAGACCCAGCTTCATTCAACGACCAGCAAGCTACAGTGCTGGACACCCTATGCCAAACAACTAGCAAGACAGGAACACAGCCCCATCCATTAGCAGAGAGGCTGTCTAAAATCATAATAAGGCCACAGACACCCCAAAACACACCACCAGACATGGACGTGCCCACCAGAAAGACAAGATCCAGCCTCATCCACCAGAACACAGGCACTAGTTCCCTCCACCAGGAAGCCTACACAACCCACTGAACCAACCTTAGCCACTGGGGACAGATACCAAAAACAACGGGAATTACGAACCTGCAGCCTGTGAAAAGGAGACCCCAAACACAGTAAGATAAACAAAATGAGAAGACAGAAAAGCACACAGCAGATGAAGGAGCAGGGTCAAAACACACCAGACCTAACAAATGAAGAGGAAATAGGTAGTCTACCTGAAAAAGAATTCAGAATAATGATAGTAAGGATGATCCAAAATCTTGGAAATAGAATAGAAAAAATGCAAGAAACATTTAACAAGGACATAGAAGAACTAAAGAGGAACCAAGCAACAATGAAAAACACAATATATGAAATTAAAAATACTCTAGATGGGATCAATAGCAGAATAACTGAGACAGAAGAACGGATAAGTGACCTGGAAGATAAAATGGTGGAAATAACTACTGCAGAGCAGAATAAAGAAAAAAGAATGGAAAGAACTGAGGACAGTCTCAGAGACCTCTGGGACAACATTAAACGCACCAACATTCAAATTATAGGGGTCCCAGAAGAAGAAGAGAAAAAGAAGGCGACTGAGAAAATATTTGAAGAGCTTATAGTTGAAAACTTCCCTAATATGGGAAAGGAAAGTTAATCAAGTCCTTGAAGCACAGAGAGTCCCCTACAGGATAAATCCAAGGAGAAACACGCCAAGACACATATTAATCAAACTATCAAAAATTAAATATAAAGAAAACATATTAAAAGCAGCAAGGGAAAAACAACAAATAATACACAAGGGAATCCCCATAAGGTTAACTGCTGATCTTTCAGCAGAAACTCTGCAAGCCAGAAGGGAGTGGCAGGATATACTTAAAGTGATGAAGGAGAAAAACCTACAACCAAGATTACTCTACCCAGCAAGGATCTCATTCAGATTTGATGGAGAAATTAAAACCTTTACAGACAAGCAAAAGCTGAGAGAGTTCAGCACCACCAAACCAGCTCTACAACAAATGCTAAAGGAACTTCTCTAGGCAAGAAACACAAGAGAAGGAAAACACCTACAATAACAAACCCAAAACATTTAAGAAAATGGGAATAGGAACATACATATCGATAATTACCTTGAATGTAAATGGATTAAATGCTCCCACCAAAAGACACAGACTGGCTGAATGGATACAAAAACAAGACCCATATATATGCTGTCTACAAGAGACCCACTTCAGACCTAGAGACACATACAGACTGAAAGTGAGGGGATGGAAAAAGATATTCCATGCAAATGGAAATCAAAAGAAAGCTGGAGTAGCAATTCTCATATCAGACAAAATAGACTTTAAAATAAAGACTATTACAGGAGACAAAGAAGGACACTATATAATGATCAAGGGATCGATCCAAGAGGAAGGTATAACAATTGTAAATATTTATGCACCCAACACAGGAGCACCTCAATACATAAGGCAAATACTAACAGCCATAAAAGGGGAAATCGACAGCAACACAATCATAGTAGGGGACTTTAACACCCCACTTTCACCAATGGACAGATCATCCAAAATGAAAATAAATAAGGAAACACAAGCTTTAAATGATACATTAAACAAGATGGACTTAATTGATATTGATAGGACATTCCACCCAAAAACAACAGAATACACATTTTTCTCAAGTGCTCATGGAACATTCTCCAGGATAGATCATATCTTGGGTCACAAATCAAGCCTTGGTAAATTTAAGAAAATTGAAATCGTATCAAGTATCTTTTCCGACCACAATGCTATGAGACTAGATATCAATTACAGGAAAAGATCTGTAAAAAATACAAACACATGGAGGCTACACAATATACTACTTAATAACGAAGTGATCACTGAAGAAATCAAAGGGGAAATCAAAAAATACCTAGAAACAAATGACAATGGAGACACGACAACCCAAAACCTATGGGATACAGCAAAAGCAGTTCTAAGAGGGAAGTTTATAGCAATACAAGCCTACATCATGAAACAGGAAACATCTCAAATAAACAACCTAACCTTGCACCTAAAGCAATTAGAGAAAGAAGAACAAGAAAACCCCAAAGCTAGCAGAAGGAAAGAAATCATAAAGATCAGATCAGAAATAAATGAAAAAGAAATGAAGGAAACAATAGCAAAGGTCAACAGAACTAAAAGCTGGTTCTTTGAGAAGATAAACAAAATTGATAAACCATTAGCCAGACTCATCAAGAGAAAAAGGGAGAAGACTCAAATCAATAGAATTAGAAATGAAAAAGGAGAAGTAACCACTGACTCTGCAGAAATACAAACGATCATGAGAGATTACTACAAGCAACTATATGCCAATAAAATGGACAACCTGGAAGAAATGGACAGATTCTTAGAAATGCACAACCTGCCGAGACTGAACTAGGAAGAAATAGAAAATATGAACAGACCAATCACAAGCACTGAAATTGAAACTGTGATTAAAAATCTTCCAACAAACAAAAGCCCAGGACCAGATGGCTTCACAGGCGAATTCTATCAAACATTTAGAGAAGAACTAACACCTATCCTTCTCAAACTCTTCCACAATATTGCAGAGGGAGGAACACTCCCCAACTCATTCTACGAGGTCACCATCACCCTGACACCAAAACCAGACAAAGATGTCACAAAGAAAGAAAACTACAGGCCAATATCACTGATGAACATAGATGCAAAAATCCTCAACAAAATACTAGCAAACAGAATCCAACAGCACATTAAAAGGATCATACACCATGATCAAGTGGGGTTTATCCCAGGAATGCAAGGATTCTTCAATATACGCAAATCAATCAATGTGATACACCATATTAACAAATTGAAGGAGAAAAACCATATGATCATCTCAATAGATGCAGAGAAAGCTTTCGACAAAATTCAACACCCATTTATGATAAAAGCCCTGCAGAAAGTAGGCATAGAGGGAACTTTCCTCAACATAATAAAGGCCATATATGACAAACCCACAGCCAACATTGTCCTCAATGGTGAAAAACTGAAACCATTTCCACTAAGATCAGGAACAAGACAAGGTTGCCCACTCTCACCACTATTATTCAACATAGTTTTGGAAGTGTTAGCCACAGCAATCAGAGAAGAAAAAGAAATAAAAGGAATCCAAATCGGAAAAGAAGAAGTAAAGCTGTCACTATTTGCAGATGACATGATACTATACATAGAGAATCCTAAAGATGCTACCAGAAAACTACTAGAGCTAATCAATGAATTTGGTAAAGTAGCAGGATACAAAATTAATGCACAGAAATCTCTTGCATTCCTATACACTAATGATGAAAAATCTGAAAGTGAAATTAAGAAAACACTCCCGTTTACCATTGCAACAAAAAGAATAAAGTATCTAGGAATAAACCTACCTAAGGAGACAAAAGACCTGTATGCAGAAAATTATAAGACACTGATGAAAGAAATCAAAGATGATACAAATAGATGGAGAGATATACCATGTTCTTCATTGGAAGAATCAACATTGTGAAAATGACTATACTACCCAAAGCAATCTAAAGATTCAATGCAATCCCTATCAAACTACCACTGGCATTTTTCACAGAACTAGAACAAAAAATTTCACAATTTGTATGGAAACACAAAAGACCCCGAATAGCCAAAGCAATCTTGAGAACGAAAAATGGAGCTGGAGGAATCAGGCTCCCTGACTTCAGACTATATTACAAAGCTACAGTAATCAATACAGTTTGGTATTGGCACAAAAACAGAAATGTAGATCAATGGAACAGGATAAAAAGCCCAGAGATAAACCCATGCACATATGGTCACCTTATCTTTGATAAAGGAGGCAAGCATATACAGTGGAGAAAAGACAGCCTCTTCAATAAGTGGTGCTGGGAAAACTGGACAGGTTCATGTAAAAGTATGAAATTAGAACACTCCCTGACACCATACACAAAAATAAACTCAAAATGGATTAAAGACCTAAGTGTAAGGCCAGACACAATCAAACTCTTAGAGGAAAACACGGGCAGAACACTCTATGACATAAATCACAGCAAGATCCTTTTTGACCCACCTCCTAGAGAAATGGAAAGAAAAACACAAATAAACAAATGGGACCTAATGAAACTTCAAAGCTTTTGCACAGCAAAGGAAACCATAAACAAGACGAAAAGACAGCCCTCAGAATGGGAGAAAATATTTGCAAATGAAGCAACTGACAAAGGATTAATCTCCAAGATTTACAAGCAGCTCATGCAGCTCAATATTAAAGAAACAAACAACCCAATCCAAAAATGGGCAGAAGACCTAAATAGACATTTCTCCAAAGAAGATATACAGATTGCCAACAGACACATGAAAGAATGCTCAACATCATTAATCATTAGAGAAATGCAAATCAAAACTACAATGAGATATCATCTCACACCAGTCAGAATGGCCATCATCAAAAAATCTAGAAACAATAAATGCTGGAGAGGGTGTGGAGAAAAGGGAACACTCTTACACTGTTGGTGTGAATGTAAATTGATACAGCCACTATGGAGAACAGTATGGAGGTTCCTTAAAAAACTAAAAATAGAACTATCGTAAGACCCAGCAATCCCACTACTGGGCATATACCCTGAGAAAACCATAATTCAAAAAGAGTCATGTACCAAAATGTTCATTGCAGCTCTATTTACAATAGCTAGGACATGGAAGCAACCTAAGTGTCCATCATCGGATGAACGGATAAAGAAGATGTGGCACATATATACAATGGAATATTACTCAGCCATAAAAAGAAATGAAATGAAGGTATTTGTAGTGAGGTGGATGGAGTTAGAGTCTGTCATACAGAGTGAAGTAAGTCAGAAAGTGAAAAACAAATACAATATGCTAACACATATATATGGAATCTAAGGAAAACAAAAAAAAGGTCATGAAGAACCTAGTGGCAAGACGGGAATAAAGACACAGACCTACTAGAAAATGGACTTGAGAATATGGGGAGGGGGAGGGGTAAGATGTGACAGGGTGAGAGAGTGGCATGGATATATATACACTACCAAATGTAAAATAGATAGCTAGTGGGAAGCAGCCGCATAGCACAGGGAGATCAGCTTGGTGCTTTGTGACCACCTAGAGGGGTGGGATAGGAAGGGTGGGAGGGAGGGAGAAGAAAGAGGGAAGAGATATGGGAACATATGTATATGTATAACTGATTCACTTTGTTATAAAGCAGAAACTAACACACCATTGTAAAGCAATTATACTCCAATAAAGATGTTTAAAATAAATAAATAAATAAATAAACACACCTCGGGTGCCCATCGAGCTAAGTGCCAGGCACACAAGGAAGTACTGAACACCAGCAGGGCACTCAGGCGATCTCTTGAGTGACCCCGAGCCCGGAGGTGTGCTCCATGCTGGGCGGGGCAACACAAAAGAGGGCGGGGTCACCTCTGCTTCAGTGCACTGTCAGCTCAGGTTTCCCAGAGCCATGACTCTTGCACCAGGTCCCAAATGGCAGAGATCTGCAGGCAGCTGGGGGAGCCGGGAGGAGCGGGGAGCGAGGCTCGGTGTGCCCGCAGCCCGGCTTGGTGGGGCAGGGGAGTAATTCAAGAGGGTAACTTCCGGCCACACACACCCCTCCCCACCCCTCCCCCACCCCGGTGTTTTTCCCGGGCACAGGTCTCTCCCTCCCTAGCGTCGGGAAGGGGTTTTGCCGAAGTCGCAGAGTGGCATGACTGCAAGGATGGGGCACGGGGTGGGTGGGCGGGAGAGCAGAGGTTTATGGTGGAATCTGGAAGGATCGGGAAGCTGAGGTTCCCCGTAGCCCGTGAACCTCTTTCCTCCGCGCGAGCTCCTCTGCGCTCCTCCCAGGCGAAGCGGAAGTGCTGGGCGTCCAGAGCCCACCACCCACGCCTCTGAGATCACCCCGGTCACTGTGAGCCTGCAGGCAGCGGAGACATGTCACCGGGACCTCGGCCCTGAATGGCACCCACCATTCACCTCCCCACAGTAAGCGGGAGAGTTTGAGTGGATGGCGGGCAGGAGGGCAGTGGGAAGAGGCCCGACTCTCTGCCTGTCTTTGGAAACCTCAGTCAAGCTCCCAGAGTACACGTGTATCTGTGGCTGCCACCCATCACCACTAAATTCGCCATCGGAAGGAGCCGCCTCTGGCGGAACCGAAGCGGCAAAGAACTGGGGTCCAGCCTCTGTGCGGGAAGGAAGGTTCAGCAGGGCAATCAGAGCTCTGCCCTTGGTGCGTCAGTGCAAAAAGTGCAAAACATGGAAGCTCCACCCCCAGCTGCTGAGCAGGTGCTATGCTCTTTGTATGCAGACCCTTCTGGTCTGGAATGTTCCTCCAGTGGCTGAAGGTGGTGCAGTTTGGAGCTTTCTACCCACCCCCAAGCTACCTCCGGTCCTGGCTGTCCTGGCTCCCTGTGAAGTTACCAGCCTCAATAGCGTGAATAATTGTGTGTCACGGGAGCAGTGATATACGAGTCTGTTTGACCGGCTTGCTTTCTTGCACTAATATGTCATTCATGGTCCCTAAGCCTGCTGCGTTATGAATGAGCATAAATCAGATGGGAGAGGATGTTTCCAGGGAGTTCTCCTCTTTCCCCTAAAGAAAAAGCACAGTCTTTTCAGGTGTGTCATTCCCATGGGGCTGAGATGGGATAACCTCTGCACGGATTGAAGTTCGAGATCCTATACCTGTTGGGGTCCAAAGAGCTGAGGATCCCAGACCCTCAGGCACTGTGCCCACTAAGTGACTTGTGAACCTGTACATTAAAGAAAAAGAGAAATGGTATGAGTCATTACACTTTGAGGGAGGGAAAGGGCAAGAGCCTTTCCACTGCTTCCTCCCCACTCTGGTTCTCAAGGGCCAAACTGGTCCTCTCTGTAAAGCAGGATTTTCTTGGTGGTGCCTGAACCCAGGTCCCCTTTTGGGCTGGTCCTGGGAGCACCGAGCAAACCCGATCTGCTGGCCCTGTTGGCAGCAGAGCCATGCCAAGGGGGATTTATTGTGCAGCTGGGATGTGACAGGTGGGCTGGGAGCCTCCGCAGCCAGCACCTGTGCCGCAGCTGAGGGCTCTGGGCCCCCAGGGTGTGTGAAGCTTCTGCCACCCTCTACTTCAGAGCCACCTGCCCCCCCCCCACCCCCGCCTCCCTCCCCAGGTGTCCGGGCTCTGCCCTGCCCACGGGAGCCCAGCGGCCCAGTGCTGTCACTTCCAGGGAGCCACCTGCCTTCCTCCCACCGGGGCTCCTGACAAAGGCCCAGAGGGCACAAAGCCACTTTGAATTTGTAAAGAATATATTGGTTTTGAGGCCGGGTTCCTCTTGCTGCTGTTCTGTGTTCTCTAGAGCTTTGGCCATTGTTGGATGAAGGATGTTAAAAAAGATCGCCCTTCCTAGAGGCTGCAACCACAGAAAATGGACTCTGGGGAGAACCAGTCACAGAACATCGTTCTGGGTAGCTATGTGCTCCCTCTGCGGATAGAAGGAGACATCAGGTGACCTGGGCCAACACTGTCTCCGTGCAGTGGAGGAGAGTGAAGTCCATGCCTCGTCCCGAGTCACACAGTGGCTTCTTGGCTGGACGGGAACCGCTCGGGCCTGCTGATTCTCAGCCCCCATCCAGGGCCCCGTCAGCTCATCCTGTCGTACCTTCTGCATGTCGGTGACCAGCGTCTAAATGCCTTCCTATCTCCATGACTGTTTCCTGTCTTGCACGTCCGCCAGCACATAAGCTCCCTGGGACTTGGTTTCTCTCCACGTAGTAGGACCTCAATAGGTAGCTGTTGACTGACTGGTGACTCCAAGTCCAGTGGCCTTTCACGCCTCTGATCTTCCCTCAGTAGCCCTATGAACCAGGGGTTTAAGAAGAAACCCCAAAGTTGAGGCCCACTCAAGTGAATAAAACAGCTTGCCTCACTATTCCCTTTACCGAGTGGACAGGGCTGGTCGCAAACCGGACACATAGGAGAACAGGTCTGAGTCGCCCTCTGGGCTCCTGCTTTGGCACCAGAGAGGTGACCTCACTCACCGCCAGGCAGGACAGACTGCTGGATGACTCAGCTCACAACCAGCTGCAAGCTCTCCCCGGTGGGCACGAGGCCGTGCTGAGCAAGTACGTGGAGTGGCCCCGAAGCCTGGGAGACACACGGGTTCCCATGAACGCCATCAGCAGGGTTGGCTGGGGGGGCAGGGCGACTCTCACCTTGTACCGTATACATTTGTAGAGCACAAGCGTTTGAAATAAAAACCTACTATGAATAATGAAACCTAAATAAATTCTCCCTGAGGATCCCAGGTAGCTGTGCTCTCCCCTCCTCCTTCCCTCTCCCTATTCGGCCTGCGCTGCAGGCTGACCCAGGAACTCAAAGACCTGGCCTACACCATAGCTGAAGAGTCGAATTCAGACATACAGGAGAAGGTCTAGGCTTCAGAAGTGGAGACCCCTGGGGACTCTGAGGTCAAAGGATTCATCGACCAATGGGCCAAATAGCTCGCCGTGTTCCATGGACACAAATTGCCCCTCCAACCCCAAGCAACTGCCTCCTTTTTTCTAACTGCTTTCCCAGGCCTTTCCTCCCTGGATTTAGCATCTTAATGACCGGGTCCTCTCCTAGTGCAAACAGTGCACTAACAATACGTGATGGGCCAGCACTTTCCAGACTGTGGGTTGCACCGAACCCCCTGGGGAACTTTCTGGAGGATTTGCACCCTACTGACACTCTTGAAGCCCACCGGCAGCCCAGGGAGGATGGGAAATGAGGAGGGGAGTGGGGACAGCCTAGCCGTCCCAGGTTGAACTTTTTGTAAAAAAAACCAACTGAATTTATTATTTTTTTTTAATTTAAAAACAAGTCCCCAGGTGATTTTGACATTTCCCTAAGGGGAGACCCGCAGCTACGTGTCATTCTAACCAGGCTGGGCCAAAACATGTCCCCCAGTCCTGTTTCCACAAGGAGATGGAAGAAGCTTGACCCTCCCTCAGCCGGGCCTGAAGGTGCTGGGGGGCTGCAGCAGGGACGTGAGTGTCACCAACGGGGAAAAGACATTAGAGCCCAATTTTTGGCACCATTTCTAAGTGCAGGGAGCTCACTTCTGCCAGGAAGCTGGCTGTAGCCCGGGGTTTCCCTGGTTGGACAGCGCTGTGCTAACAACAGATTTCACAGGCCTTGGAGGGGCCTGGCAGGGCACTGGCGGCTGCTGCTGCTTCTGGAAGCCGGGCGGGCCAAGGGGAAGAGGACAGCAGGGGCTGCACCAGTTTCCCACTTGGCCACCTGCTGAGGGACCTGAGGTCAGGGGACCAAGAAGAGATTCAAAGGAAGCAAACCAATGACAGAGCACTGGGGGGAGCGGGGTGCAGTGGGAGGAGGAGAAAAAAGCCTGAAGGCCCGGGAACCCCCAGACACATTCCAGGAGAGCAGCCCAGCCTGAAAGTCCAGTTTGGTAAATGGGTGGAGAGGGTTTCCCTTCAGCAATTTGCCGGGTGAGGTCAGCACAAAGATAATGGCTTCTCCCTCATGTCATGAGGCTCCTTTAGCATGGCCTCGCTGGGAGGGTCCTGCTCATTTTAGAGGCTGATTCTGAGGTTTCAGCTTCAGAAGAGGAAGGAGAAAGTCCCCCCTTGGGGCCTGTGAGCACAGGTGGAAAGAGAAGGCCCCTCCTGGTGGGGGAACCAAGCCCCCTCTGTCCTGAGAGCGGGGCCAGCCAGCTGGGAGCCTGCACGGCCTCTCCCGGTGTCTAGGTGCGGGGTCAGGTGCTGCATCTTCCGGGCAAGGCTGACAGTTTGTCCTGTGACCTTCCTCGCTTCTGGAAAACGACTTTGCATTACGAAGTGGAGGAGGTGTCTCGGACTCAGAAGGGCTCTCTTTCTATTTACCTCGGTCAGACCCTACCCACTGGCTCCCCAGCTGCCCCAGGTCTCCTCCGAACACCCAGGGCCACGAATTTACACACTTTTACGCAGATGTGTAGTCTTCTGAAGGGCACGCATGTTCCTGCCAATGCCCTGCTTACAATTCTTCCATAAACTGTTGCCCTCAGGATACAGTCCGAGTGGCCCCTCTGAGCTGCACCCCGCTTTTACCCTCCCATCTCTCTCACATGCCCCCTTCTCCTGCAGCCTCACTTCCCTGCTCCCCAGAGCCGGACCGCTGCCACCCCGCCTTGGACCTCAGGCTCCAGGAACAGACCCCCGCCAGCCCTGACCACACGTGTGGTTCTGACGCAGGCTTTGACCCTGAGCCCCTGCTCAGATACCCTCCACCCACCACCTTCTTGACAAAATACGACCCCAGCCATCGCCCCCTGCATGCTGCTGGTTGTAACCGCCCATTCTTCCCTGCCACCGACGTCCTGGGCGATGACTCGTTCTCTCTTTTTTTTTAAACTCATGGGCATGCATCATAATGGTTATTCTCCTGTCCCCTCCCCTGTGGACAGTGTCCTTGCCAGGTCCTAGCTCAAGGTCGGGCACACAGTGACGGTCAATGAGAGAGAAAGGAGGGGCAGGGAGAAGAGAGAGGAAGGGACCAGCTTAGATGCTAAGCTTGAGGTCAAAGCTTTTCTAAGGCAAAAGTATCTGCCGTCAGAGCAGGGTCTAGAATAAGGAAAGGGAGACCCCAATCTCAGGTGGCACATGCACAGACCGGCACCCGAGGGCGAGGCCTCCTTAACTTTTGTGCCCTAGGAGCCCCTCTTCCCTCACCCTGGACCCTGCCCTGCCCAGGCTTCGTTTGCATTCCTCGTAGCCCAGGTTCACTGCTGACACAAATCCAGTGGCTGTCTGCCGGGCAGCTGCTGGATCAGCTCTGTCTTAGGAGCGGGGCCTAGTCCTACGGCGCGGGGAGAAAAGCCCTGCCTTCGGAGAACTTGCAGTTACGAGGAGAGGAGACGGTCAGTCAGCAGATCACCTTTAATTACAAACCGTAGTGCGGGTTATAAAGGACGGGGACACGTGGCCTCAAAATCAGAGCCAGTCAGTGAAAGACGTGCCTTCCCCACAGAAGGGAAGCCAGAGCCAGGACCAGACAACTCAGTCCAAGGTCGCCCACGTTCATGGGCCCTTCTCTAGGCCCAGCTTCCCCAGCTCCGTGCAGCTGTCTCCCGTCCCGCCCAGGGCAACCTGGCAGGACCTACCACAGTGACTATACATAGACTGTCCCGAGGAAAGTTCTCCGGGGTCCTTAAGGGGGTGTGTGTGGCAATGTCGACCGTGGTCCCGTGTGTGCTGACGTGGTGCATGAGTGACATAGGGGTCCATCAGTAGGGGACGGATAGGACAATGTGGTGGCCACGGGCTAAGGACTTCTGTGCATCAGTAAGCATTCACAAGCCAGACGGGGACTTCCCTGGTGGTCCAGTGGCTAAGACTCCATGCTCCCAACGCAGGGGGCCCCGGTTTGATCCCTGGTCAGGGAACTAGATCCCACATGCCACAACTAAGAGCCCACATACCGCGACTAAAAGACTGCACGTGCCGTAACTAAGACCTGGCACAGCCAAATAAATAAGTAAATATTTTTTAAAAAGTTAAAAAAACAGTTAAAACCTTTTTAAAAAACCAAGCTAGATGAGCATACAGCAACATGGAAGGATCATAAAAATAGTGTAGAGTGAAGAAACAGGACAAGATTCATAGCATGTTATCACTTACATAAATTAAAAATACACATGCAAAGCAATGGGATCTATCTATATATAGACATACAGACACACACGCACACACACAGACACACACACAAATCTACAAACAGCCATCAAATACCTTATGGTGGGCTCCTGAGGAGAGGAGGAATGGGAGTGGAGATTACAGATGGGGGGATAAAACGGTATCCAGCATGAAAGGGCTTTGCACAGACTGATGCTACTGATGCTCCAAGACTGAGTCTGGGCGGCTTTCTCCTGTGTACCTGTGGTCCAACACAGAGCATGACAACCAACCAGTGAAAACCTTGACCTAGAGCACTTCACACTAGCATGCTGATTGCATTCCATTTTTTTCAGGGGCCGTAGGAATTATTCCAACCCAGTTCCCCACTTTAAGGTTGAGGAACCCAGAGCCCAGAGAGGGCATGTGAGTTGGCTCAGCTGCACAGAACTTTGGTGGCAAAAGGAAGACTTGATGCAGGTCCTAGCCCCTGGCTGGCCTTCCTTGTGCCACTCTCTGTCCAGTTCCATTTTCTGATCGCTCAGCCCAACCTCCCCAGAGTGTTTGTTTAAAGGGCTTAGCTGTTTGTCTTAGCACATGGATGCCCAGGCTGACGTAATGCACTGGCGTTAATGGGCTCTTCCTGTGTAGAGTGCAAGGTGAAAGGTTCCTAGGGAACTGGAAAGCTCAGGGACTACTTTATCTTTGTTGTTTAGTGTTTTTCCTCTTTCCAGGACAACCGCCTCAAAGCTCAGATGAGCTCATTGACTCGACTGGGCAGGTAAGTGCAGAACCTGGACAGGGTTTTAATGGGAGTGAATCCTGTTGGGAGGAAATGATATCATCGTGGTGCTGAGGGCGGGAGGAGTGAGCCTTTAAAGGACCCATCTTTCCCACAGCATTCGCCCTGCCCGTGGCATGTCCAGAAGCCCTGCACAGTGTGGGTACGATGTGTTGATGTCAACAGATTTGCTGGAACCCACAGACCCATAAAACTGCTGACAAGAAAACTGGATAGGGTATTAACGTGGGTAGTTGGTGGAGGTTTATGACCATAACTTTCCATGTGTCCCTTTCAGGTCCCTGCTCGCCCTCCAGGGGGTCGCCACTATGCTGACTTCTAATGACACAGATGAGTGTGCATCTCCTGTTTTAACTCCGCCAGCTTCAGGGTCAGGGTGTCCGCAGACAAGAGACCCTGTGCTAGTTGATTAAAGCTGCTTTAAACTAGTAAACTGTTCTCTAGTGAGATAGGCAGGTGACCGGCAGTGTTCCCAGCCTGGGGGTTGCTGAGGCGCCCAGAGAACTAAGGGATTGCCTAGTCTTGGAATCCCTAGGGAAGTCAGCAGAAACCTGGCCGCTGGGCCCTGGCCCCAGGCTGGCTCCCGGCTTGCCCTGCACCATGACATCTGCAGGCATCATGCGATGGGCTGCTGCTCTTTGCTGAGCCACCTGGGCCCTGCTGGGGGCACACAAGTTTGACACGTGTTGTAGGCGCCTGGGCTGAGCTGTCAGCACTTACCTCCAAGAGGTTTCAATGGTGACAGACCTCAGAGCCTTGAAGATGTATTGGATTGTGGGAAACAGCCAAACATTGTAGCCACATGCGAGAAACAGTGGTCTCGAATGCTCAAATCACTCTTAGAATTTCTCTTTTAGAAATTCCTTTGGAGCCAGATGATAAGCCACTGTTCTTTTATCTTGGGGTTGTATCACGTTTGTGATGAAAGACGGTTATAAGCCTGTTGGACTACCCACCACTTTTCTCACATGAGTGCCCAGCAGAAAACAGAGCCCCAGCCAATTGCCACTAGGCAAATGGGAAACATTCATGGAACAGACGTCACTAATAATCCCGGTTACCATTTACTGAGCACCTTCTATGCACTAGAATATATCTCTCATTATAGTACAATAACAACCTCCAAAGGTGGGCATGATTTTTCCCATTTTACAGATGAGAAACCGAGACTTGGATGGTAAGTGATTTCCCCAAAGTAACCCAGGTAGCAGAGTTGGGTTTCGAACCAGGTCTGTCCATCTCCACAGCCCATGCGCTCATGGGTTCTGAGAAAGGTCCTCCGGGGCAACCACAGAAAGAACGAGGGGTGGGCTCTTTGAGCTTCTTCTTGGGAGAGGAGTGAGGCTACTGGTGTGAGATGTGAGTGAATGGAGCAGAAGGGGCGGGCTCTGCTGTGGCCGCAACATCTCTCACACTCTCACCAAGAACCAGACCATTGGAATCAAATAACGTCAGCCCTGATGGGAACTGGGAGGGCGTGGCGCCCCACCCTCCTTGGAGGAATACAGAAACAGACATCTCAAGAAGATGTGTAACTGGCCAGGGTCACCCAGGGCAGGACCAGGAAGGCTCAGGAATTCCAGGCCTCTGTTCTTCACCCAGAATTGGGTGGCCTCCTTTGTCTGTCCGTCGTGCCTTTCTTGAAGCCAGGGTGGCAGATTTTAAGTAGGTGGAGGACACACCCACTCAGGTGACCAAGGGCAGCAGGTGGTCCCACGGCTGAGTCAGGAAGGAAGGATGTGCTGGGCTGGGAAGACAGAGCCCTCCCAACCCCGTTCCTCGTGCTCCTGCTGGGCTTCGTCGACCTTGAGGGAGGCTCTGGGCACAGTGTGTTCCCTTGGCCTTTCCTTGAACCCACGCCGAGCCTGCTGCTGTCGAGAGCACCGCCCCTCCATACACCTGTTGGGCAAATATTTTCCCAGAGGAAGGACACCAGGAGTCACAGGTGGGAGGGAATCCCCTGAAGACTGTGGCCTCGAGAGTGAGATCATGGGTCTTGGAAGCAGATGTATTTTATAGATCCAATAAATTAGACACAGTCTGCCTAGTTATGTACTGGCAGGTGTCATGGAGCCTTGATTACTCGGCTCAGGGAGAGGAAGCAGAAGCAGAGGCAAAGTTGGGTTCAGTGACCAGATCGCCCCGCCAGATAGGGACAGAGTCCAGGTGAGGACCCCGTGCGCTGAGGCAGCAAGCTGCTCTGGAAACTGCTGGTCCCCGTGCCGGATGCACGTGGGTTTCTGGGCCTCCTCGCGAGCCAGCCCCCATCACCGGACCCCCGAGAAGCTGCCAGGTGTGGGCTCTGACCTAGAATAGTGATGACAGCAAACATTTATACTGTCCAGCATGTTTAACCATCTAACCCTCTCAACTGCTCTGAAGTTACACAGGGCTATGATTTCCAAGCAGAGATGTTAAGCAATTGGTCCAAAGTCACGCAGCTTATAAAATGGCAGAGCGGGCAGTAGCCTAGCTGCCCACGGAGGGCAGGCACCCAGCTACGTCCATCTCCCCAACGTCCCCAGAAATGTGCCGGCACTCTGTAAAAATCCAGGATGCGGGGTCATGTTTGATATGCCCGGTGGCTGCTTCTTTCTGCTCTCAGTGCCCGAGGGTGCGGCTAAGGGTTGTCCAGCTGCCTCCCAACAGGCCGGAGGGTTGGCAAGGTGGCCACGAGGCTCCCATTGCTCTCAGTGTGAAGTGCAGATCTAGTGCCTGCGGTGCCCAGCACTGTCTTTATCTTTGTTCTTGTCCCTTCTCTGGCCTCTCAGAGTCCTCCTCTCCCAGAAGCCCTTTGCTACCTCCATGGGGCCTTCTGCTGGGAGCCTTGGGTGCCCTACCTTTATCTACCAAGGCCAAGTCCAGACAGAGGCCGTGGTCCTCGATCACGTGTTCCCTTAGCGCACAGGTCCCTGGGTCTTCCCCTCACCCATTCGCTTCCATCTGCCCACATGTGCACGTGGGGCACCCACTTAATACTGGCCTGTGCTGGGCCTAGGAGGGCTCCACAGATGAACCATCACCCCGTCCGCACCCGACACACACACTCCTAGTCCCGGAGTCAGGTGGGGATCAGTGTTATAACCCCAAGTGTTCTGTGAATTCAGGGGAGGATAGATTGATTTCCAAAGCAAAGGGTCAGAGGAGGAAAGAAGTATTTGATCTGGACTGGAGATGCCTGGGCTTCTGAGCAGCCGCTGGACAGCACAGGTCTGGGCGCCCTGTTTCAGAATCCCTGCAAGACTCACAGCTTTCCAGAATCACAAGCTTTCCTTGAACTCCCGCTGAAAATCTGTCATAAGGTGACTGTCCTTGCATTCCTACCACATGGTCAAATCCAGGAGGAATGAGCGGTGCTGACCTGGCAACAGAGGGCCCTATTCCCAGGAGGCCCTCCATGAGGGCTTCTTGGCACAATGACAAGGATGACTGTCTTGAAGCTTCTTCTTGTGACATATTAAGGTACAGCTGGGCCTCCCAGGAGGTGACCCCACCCCCCCGCGAGGAAAAAGTGGCCTTCAGGGGCTACTGGCCTAGATAAGGTGCTGATCTGGTGACTCGTTTCTATCGTATAGGAGTCAAACCCGAACTGGGGAGTAGGAGGCCCTGTGGAGGTGGGGAGGCTGTTCCGCCATCTCTCAGCTGGGGCGGGAAGCCTGCCCTGCAAGCAGTCCACCTCTTCCCTCTCCTCCCTGGGGATGAATCGGCCGATGCGGACCGCTGGTGCCTTGGGAAAGAGGGAAATACAGCTGACCGGCCAGGCTGCCGTCTCTGCTCAGCCACAGCTGAATGGAGTTACTGTTCTTTCTGCTGGAGCATCTTCCAAGGCCGAACCATCGTTTTAATCCAGGTATAGCTCGATCACCTCTAGGGCTCTCCCTGAACTGGCAAAACGGTTGTCCCTGGAAGTGGCCAGGCTGTCGAGACCTCGGCAACTTTCCTGGTCTGATGGGGAGCTGTTTACAGCACACAGCAGTGAAAGGTGAATTAGTCTGTGCTGACAGCTTTGAAAAGACCCAGGGCCCAGTCCTCCTTTCAGGGAGGGCTCCTACACCCTAAAACCGGGCAGAGCGGGCCGAGTTCCCGTGCCTGAAGGCCTCGCGTGAGGGCGCCAGCTCCGGCCTCACTGAGTCAGCACCCTGGAGAGCTGCCCCACCCCCTTCCTGAGCGGTGAGGTCAGCGCAGATGCGCCCGCCCGGCCCCGGCTCACAGCGGGAGAAGGAACCGCGGCCGCCAGGCAAAGCTCCCAAGAACACAGTTGCAGTGACTCTCATGAAGGCTGTGGAAAACTCCAGAACCCAAGAGGCCCAGGGAGCAGGGCTCCAAAGAGCAGCTTTGCTGACAAAATCTCACCGCGGGCACACAAACGGGTGTGGCATTGCTCAGCACTTCTTAGCAAATTGCTTCACTGACACTGAATTATAATCTTTCTAAAAGGCAGCCATTGTGAGGCTCGAGTGAAGCGTCACTTCCTATGGTCCCCTGGAGCCGCTGTTCCGGACGCTCTGATGCTGCGTTCCTGAGAGCTCCAGACTCAAAGGAGTGGCCAAGCGTACCAGCGGAGGTGCTTCTGTTGCAAGATCCAGATTAGTCCACCTCCTCAGGCTTCTAGGGGCGGCTCTCCTCCCAACCGGGCACTGAGCTCAGAGTGAGCCGCATCACCTGCCCAGGGGAAAAGCGCCTGCCTCGCCCGGCAGAGGCTCAAAGAGGGGTCCAGGCCGGAGAACAGCGCAACGGCCTGCCTCAGAGCCCAGCCTCTGGCCTCTCTCCAGTCCACTGGTTCTCAAAAGCAGGGTGAAAAATGAATCGCTGGGGAGTTGTTGAATGCAAATCTGGGGCCCCACCAGAAAGATGCTGACTTGGTGTAGGTGTGGAGTGGGACCGGGAATCCCCCAGCAGCCCTGGGTGACCTGTCGCACGCTGGAGCACTCCACCCAGGGCGAGTGGGTGCCACTGGTGCTCCGACACTGTTAGGGGTCAGGGATCACTGTGGAGAGCCTACTGCCCACAGCAAAGAGCCGGCTCTCACTGAAGCAGCCCACTGGCCCCACGGCTGGCTGCCCTTGGCTCACGACGGCAGGCCCTGGCCACACAGCTGGCCTCGCCACAACCCTGCCACCTGCTTGCTGGTTGTCAGGAGGCTAAGGGAGTGTGGCTGAGCCCAGGCTTTCTGCTGGAGAACTGAAAGCACAAGGCACCCCCCTTTTCACTCGGCCAGTGTGCCATCAGGAAGGACAGACAAAAGGTAGTTTCCCACAAGAAATGGCCCATAGTTATTGGAGTTGGCCTAGGAGATGGGAGCTTCTGTGTGTGACCTGAAGAGTGGAGAGGCTCTTTCTTGTCCAGCAGCGGAGAGTGAACATGACTGGTGTCCTCAGTGGCAGTGCCTGCACCTCTCCGCGATGCCACGAAGTAGGGGAGGAATGTTTGTGGCACCCTGGTGTTTTCCTCTAGGAGCACCGTTACAAGTGAGGTTCTCTTCTATAGAAACGTCGGTGCCACAGTCCACCATGGAGGGGTTAAAGACTTTTCTAATGGGCTGTCCTGGAAACCTACCTATAATGCATGACACGGCTGCTCGGGGAATGTGCATTCTGAAATGCTCAAATCTAATTGTGAGCAAATGTGGGGAACATCATTTGCTTGCAAGGTAGGGACCGCCTCTATGACTCAGCTTTGAATGTTTCTGAGGAGGCTGGGGACAAAGCCCGGGCCCTGACTGCAGAGGCCTGGCATGAATGTGCCTAAGAGGACCTCAGGCAGCATCCTCATGGACAGGCTGAGCCAGCTTCATTCCACAGGCTGACGGTCAGGTCGTGCCAGGCTCTCGGAGGGCCCTTGGTCAAGGCCCATGAATAAGGAGACTGTGAGTGCTGCTTAGGGCCGTGACCCCTTCTGCAGTGGGGTCCAATTGTCCTACCTACCAACCACAAAGCCAAAGCCTCATTGCAGGGCTCTGGCCTAGAAGACAGAAAAGCCACTTTCTACAGCCACAAGAATGTTACCTTTGTCTTCACTGAGGCGATCCAGTGAGCCATAGAGCATTTTACTGGAAGATATTTGCAGATGAAAACACCCCCAGGGAGAGGCTGCTCTGGGTTATGTTTTCAAGTCTGCGCCGGATTCATTCCGAGCTATGCACTGTGGCTCCATGGATGCTGAGTAGGGTGGCTCTGCAGACCCATTGTCACCCGTTTTGTTTGTGCTCACGGCCCAAATAATTTTAAGAAGTACTTAGTGACCAGCTGCAATGTCTCATATTCAAATTTGGCTTATATGTTTATGCCAAATTTGGCGTACGTGTTTACAGTTTGGGGACACATACACTGAAAAAAAAAAATCTCTTCTATTTTTTTTGGCGGGACTGAAGCATGAAGCAAAAGACTAAAGTTTAAGTTTCAATAGAAAATTCTGTGAAATTGCGAAATGTCATCACTGCCAGATGGGAGGAGATAGAGGAAGGATACTTCATCCTTAGAGGCAGAAGTTGGTGGATTTGTGCACCTCAGAAGCCTGAATTAATAGTTCTACCAAACCATTCTGGAGCCTCTGGCCATAATATATAAATATGCAGACTCTTGAATGAACAGTTACGAAATTGTGGTCCCTGGTTTCAACGAGAATCTTCAGGAGGAAGACTAGAACCCAGGTTCCTTGTGAAAGCCATAAAATAAAGGGTATAAAGAAAACTTCTTGAGACTCACTGTGGAAATAAAAGGCCTTGCTTTGGTTTGGGTCAGTAAGCCCTGGCACTGCAGACATGACGGTAGAGGGAGGGGTCCAGTGCCCCAAACTGCTTACAACCCAGGCAAAACCAGGCTACAGATGTCCACGGGGCAGCAACTCACAATGAGGACAAGGACGTCATCTACTCTCTCGTCCGTTGTTGCCTGACCCTGGGATCTTCCTCTAACCCACTGTCAGCTAAACTGGGAGAGTAACTAGGACTAAAACTTGATAGGAAACCCCAAGGTATGAGGCTCATCTTACACACAATCCCCCTTTCTTTTCAAACCAACACTGTGTTTCAAATAAAAGCACGCCTCCCTCCCTTATTCCTGAGGCAGCCACAGAGGTGAGCTCCTATTTCCCAACAGCGTCCTGAGCCAAAACACGTGAACACACAGGAGCAGATCCAGACTTGCCGGCCCCACGGAGATTACACAAAGCTTGGTCCACAACATGGAATAACGTAGGCGTGTATGAGGTGCTGAACATTCCATGGATGGCCCACGTGTCAGATGCATGCCCACATCCCAGGTCTGGCGCAAGGCCCACTCCCTGGGCCTTCGGTGAAATGCAGGTTCTGTGCTACCAAGAAGATACACATCAACAGCTGAATTTTGGCTCTTGAGCCCTTTGAAGATAGGACTGCTGTATCCCAGCCCTCTGGCACCTCCTGCAACCCGCCTTCTCTCTGTGCAGGAAATGACACACTCTTTTACTGGGATCACACAGCACACATATCCACAGAAGCAGCCAAGGAGAAAACACAAATCCCATAAACAGGAACTTTATTAGACTACACATTACATAAAAGAACATATAAATGGACCTTTAAATACATTCAGTTTATCTTAAATTTATATAGAAACTTATTTACAGTTCTGCATTATATATTTAAATTATTTTTCCAAGCTTACTACCAATAAAAGGTAATAGAATGATCACCTGTTCACACAGATGCATACAAGTTGTCCATAGGGCTAAGCAAAACACCACTTCTCAGGAAACTCAGCTTATTAGATATCAAAGCAACAACTCATTCTGAAGGTGCTTTCTTCTGAGCGGCCCTTTATGTGAGACCTCTGCTGTAGAGATGCTGGGGGTTAGTTCTGGAAGCTGATCTCAGGGCAGACATGGGTCCTTGGTTTTCCATGATGACTTGGACTCTTGGAGTTTGAAGGACCCTTGAAGACCATGATCGAGGCCATGCCCCTACTTCTGCAGACTGGGAAACAAAGGATTAAGAAGAGGGAGTGACTTGCCAAAACCACACAGCATCAGTGATGGAACAGGGACTCTGACCCCCGTTTCTAGGGTCCCGCCAAGGGGTCCCGACCCTGGCACTACTCACAAATCCACAAACTTTTGACCTCTTTCACAGGCCCTATGGTTTGAACATTTTTGTCTGCATGGTTAAATACATGATTTTTAAGGCTTTTTGAGATGGTGAAAAATGGCTCAGGATTCATCTTTGTGGAGCACTGGAAATACGTACTGAGGGCTGCTTTTAGAAGAGGTTTTGTGGTCAAGTGCCTTACTTCTTCAACCATGAAGTTTACCTTTTCAATTTAGCTAACTTATGGAAGCTCAGAGTTTCCAATTAATTTGAATGGAAGGCAACATTCTACAGGAGGGAGACTGTAACATCGACCTGATGGATTCAACACAAATACATTATATTTGCCAAAATCCACCTACTGCTGTCAGATCTGAAACAAAGTTTCACTAACAAGTGATCAAAAGTGAAAAGGGGGGGGGCAATTTTTAAATAACAAAAAAGTTTCAAGAATTCCCCCATTTCCCAATTAGTTAAAGGGAAGTAGGGAACAGGCACTGAGCAGAAATAGTACATGTTTTCCTCTTTCTTTTGAATGAAGCCTGACTTTTTTTTTCAAAAATTTCCTAATATAAAATCTTCTTAAAGCAATTTCATTTTTTTTTTTTTTTGCTCTGTTTTTAAGAATTTGATCTGGTTTTTCTCAGGATTTAAAACCACTGTACCAAACAATAGACAGCAACATTAAAAAGTATCATCCAGAGAGAGAGAGAGAGAGAGGTGAGAGGAGAGAGCTTCTCTCCAGGCTCCAGGTCACATTAGCAAAGGAAGGAGTGGGAGACTGAAGGGTTTATTCTTCCCTGTAACTAGAGCGAACACAGGTCATAGCAGCCTTCACTCAGTTTTGCAACAGATACTCAAATGAGAAAACACAACGGGAAAGATGTGCTCAGCTGAACAGTCCCTGATGACCTTCCATAAAAATACGGCACCTCTAAACTCTGGAAGCTTCAGCATTCTCCCAGGGGCTGCCACCCACCTGCAGGGGAGACTTGCCCCACTGCCCACGGTGCCTGTCCCAACACACGGGAGCACCGATTTCCGTCCACCAGTCTCACTTTCCCTCCTGTCTACACCCAAACCCTCACCAAAGTCAGCAGGGTGAGATGAGCAAAGAAGAAAGTCTTCAGGAAGACGGGGCCAACCACAGAACACCCAAGGGCTTGCGGAAGTCCAGTTGCCAGCTATGCACGGGGTGGGCAGGTGGAACCCTGAGGCCAGGGAACACAGGAAGATAAAAACATCTTCACCATTTTCCCCCTGGGACGCATTTCACTCCGTGAAAGGAACCAACTAAAACAACGTTTAATTTTTATATTAAAAAATAAGTCATTGATATATAAAAACTGGCCCCAAATCTTTTACTTGTTACACAGGAAAGTCATTTTCCTCGTCTGAGTCGTTCACGGGTCTCTGTGTTCTGTTTGGGAGACGGGGTCCACCTGGTCCACCTCCTGGGCGCTGCGGAGATGCCTGCCCATGGCGGCGGGACGTCCGTCCAGCCGGAGTCAGCGTGGCATGGTAGGCGGGCCCCACGGCTGCACCTTCGGTGACAGGAGCACTGGCAGGTGGCCCCGGCGGAGGACTTTATGTGGAATAGACATTCGAGGTCGGCCTTTCACAGAAGTCAGTCCTCACCACCCGAACCCCAGGAGGCGAGAGGGGAGCGCGGACGCCCCTCACTTCCACAAGGGATGGAGCCCCTTCCCCAGCGCCCCCCGACAGGCGTCCTTCAGCCGGAAGGAGGCCGTTTCCCCGGCCCCGCGGCCCTTCGGCGGGGCCTGGGCGCTGTCTCCGGGGCCCTCGGCCGACTCGGGCCCCTTCCGGGGGGCGCGGACGCTGCCGGCCCGCCGCAGGGCGCCGCTGTCCTTGGGGGCAGCGTCCTCGAGGCCACCCTTCACCTTCAGCTGCCGCTGCGACACAGTCCGGGTGAGGCCCGGGGATCTGGCCACAGGGGGGGAGTCGGTCCTCTGACACCGAGACGAGGAGGCGACCGTGTTGCGGGCGAAGCTGGGGACCGGGGCCGGACCGCGGGGCGCGCTGGGGGCCGGCGGGGCGCGGGGCGGCTCCTCGGGGCCGTCGGGGCCCTGGGAGCCGGAGCGGCAGATCTTGTTCTCCTCGGGCTTCTGCCGCGGGACATTGCGCAGGGGCTTGGCGCTGGGCTTCCTGAAGGAGCTCCTGGGCGGCGCTGGGGGTTCCCTCCCGGGCCGGGCCGCCGTCGATGGCCTCCCGGGCGACGCGTTCGGGGGCCCCAGCACCGAGCTGCGGCGCGACACCGGCGCCGGCGGGTTAGCGCCGCCGGGGGCCTCGCGAGGGGGACGCTTGCCCGCGGGGGGCGCGCGGCCGGCGCGCGAGATGGGCACGACCTTGCGCATGCTCTCGCTCTCCCAGCCAGTCAGCGCCCGCACCGGCCCTGCCGCCCCCGCGCCCCGTCGGGCAGGCCCCGCCCTGGACGCCCCCGCCGATGCCTGTTTGAGGGGGCTCCTCTTCGGGGCCATCACTTCCCTTCCTCTGGCCGTCCTGTCCGTGGGCAGGCCTCCCTCGCAGCCCGGCTCGCTCTTCCCCGAGACGGAGCCGCCGGAGGCGGAGGCGGCAATGGGAGCCTCCGCAGGCGGGTTGCGGGCGGGGTTTGAGGAGACCTGGCTGCCGCCCGTCTCCCCGGCCCTGGAGGACACGGAGCCCTCTCCGTCGCCCTCCTCCCCCGGATCCGCCCCTTCGGGTCTGGAGTCGGTTCCCTCCGAGCAGTCCAGGGTCAGCGAGCAGTCGGTGGTGTCCGAGACGTTGAACAGAGGCCCAGGATCTTGGTTCTCGGGGTCGCTGCTGCCCTCAGATACCGGAGCGGCGCTGATGGGCTCATCCGGGGCAGCGCTGCCATCCCCTGGGGCCAGGATGGGACCCCCCTGGGCACCTCTGCCCACGGGCGTCGGGCTACCGTTGCTGGCGCCCAGGGACTGCGGGCTCTCATCCCCCACGGACGCCAGCTCCATTGGGCTGAAGTCATTCACGGTCAGCGGGGCCAGCTCCTCCGGGCCCTTGGCAGCCTGGAGGTCGAACTGGGCCAGACCTGTCACCAGCTCATGCTCCCTAATCCCTAGAGCCAACAGCGAGAGTGGAGCGGACCTCACAGGACCCAGGCCCACGGGCTCGCTGTTCCTTTTTCGGAGGATGCTGACCCCATTGCCCTGAACTCGGGGTAAGGCGGAGGCGGGTTCCTCAGGCCCGGGGGCCAGGAGCTGGCTCGGCCAAGCGGAGGTGGGGTGGGGGGCTTCCTCCTGGCCCTCCGAGGCCGGAGGTCTGTGTGCTGGGCTAGAGCCCTGGTCCCTCTGTTCTCCAGGCTCCGTCCGGGCTCTGCTGGCCGGGGCCTGCCGGGGGCAGCTCCGGGGCAAGCTGTGGAACTTGAGCTCCTCGGGGCTGCCAGTGGAGCTCTCCAGGAAGGTCAGCAGCTCCCGGTCAGCTGTGATGCCCAGGGAGAGGCGGGAGCGGCGGGTGTTGGGGGGCCGGTAGGAGAGGCTGATGGGCCTGGAGTGCAGGAAAGGGGGCAGGTCCTCCACGCCCCTCTTAGTCAACAGCTCCACGTCATTTTCACTGCTGCTCCGGCCGAATCCAAGCTCCCCAGCCGTCCAGGAATGCCGTTTCTGCTCCAGCTCCTTCAGCCGCTGCAGCCGCCTCAGCTCCTGCACCTCGCGGTCGTGGTTGTCCTGAAGGAGGGACGGAGAGAAGCCAGAAGATGCATGAGACACGTGGGACCCAACTGCAATTCCAGAGACAGCTACCCTAAGACCCCACTGAGAGACACAGGCTGGAAGAGAGACCTGGGTCATTTGTTTCACTGAGGGAGACGGCCTGTGTTTGCATGCGAATGTGTGTTTGCACGTGCATGGGTGCCGGGAGGGCTGGAGGCCTCGGTTCTCTGCAAGCAACGTGGGCGTGACCGGGCATGCACACTAGGCCTGGCCCCAACCATCTGCCTAAGGTTGTCATCAGATCCCTGGGCCCAACTTCCAGTCAAGGCATTGTGCCCTCAGTGCGGGCTGTGATTCCACACATGCCCGAGACCTCAACTCAGAGGAAACCCAACTTGGTTTCTAAGCAGGGCAAGACAGAAAGGACTTCCAGGAGAGTGCTATTTAGGCAAGAGCAGAGAGAAAAATACTATGGGTGTTAAAAGAATCTGTGTTGCATGGAAACATCTACACACACACACTCATGTGCACACATTCTACTTAACAATGATTTGGATGCATAAATGTAGACTCAGGACATTAAGAGATGCCTTTCAATCTGTGTTCTCTGAATGCTCCCTGGTAAAGAAACACCAGAAATGCCACCGAGGCTCTGTCCCTTATGCCCCACCCACTTCCCACAATCGGAGAGGAGGATTTGCTTTACAAATCTTTCTACCTTTCTCCCTGCTCCAAGGAGCCAGCCCTCCCGCAACAAACCGAAACGGAACAAATGCACACACCAAAGCACGCTTTACTGTCCTTAAATATACTCGTGTCACGTAAACGTGCAGATGTCGCACCCAAATCTGTTATCGTTAGCGCTTTTTACTTGAAAATCAATTTCCTCAAACAGTGGACTTTCCCTTACAAGTTTCTGAGAGGCTCTGGCTCTGACCGGAAATTCTGGGCCCCTCCTGCAGCTCTGGCCTCGGGCTCCCCAGGGTCCCGGGTCTTCTCCTTTCAAGGCTGCCTGTGGGAGGGCATGGGGCCAGCTCCTGGCTCTCAGGACAGCTGGGCTGAGAGCATCATACAGGTGGCCTCATGGGCCTGGAGAATTCTGACTGGGAGTGAGGGCCTCAGAAAGAGCCAAATTGGCCGCTACCGCCCACCAGCGCCTCTGCCTGCTGACCTCACTGCTTGGATACGGGAGAGGAAACGTGGCCACAGGCTCAGCCTCCCCTTCGCTGGACAGAGAAAGGCAGCTTGAGAACTCCAGTTACTCACTTAGGGCTGGGGAGACGCTTGAGCAACCCTTCAGAGAAATTCAGCTAAGGACAAACCTGCACTTAAAATATAGGGAAAGAGGTGACCCACGAGTACTTTGTTCCTTATCAGCACCTGAAATGATGGGATGTTATTTTGCTTTTAATCGACAGATGAAAGTTTTATTTGCAAAGCCAAGCAACCCAAAGAGTTTTCTGGCTTCTGCATGAACTCAGAGATTATTGGACCCGGAGGCTGAAGGGCAAGAAAGCAGCAGTCATGTTCAGACCGCAGCAGACTCCCTCACTATCCGGGCACTTTGAAGCCCACTCTGGCCGAGGACAGCCTGGTTCCCCAGATGCCAACCCCTGGCAATGGCTATGGAGCTTAAAACAGGGGAGTGAGGGCCTTCCCATCATCCCCCTGTGACAAAGGTCCCCCTGGAAAAGGAAAATGTCTCCTGGGAAGGGGGAAGGGTCTTCAAAGAGGCCTCTTAATATCGTGACTGCCATCCTAAAAAAAACTAACAAAATGCTTTTAGGGCATCAGAGCGAGCGTAGGAATGAGCAGCTAAGTAGCAAAGGCAGCCAAACACTAGACTCTTGCCAACAGGGAAAAGCTCGGGGCTGAGAGGGCAGAGCCTTTCCCCGGAATCCCAAGTGACAGCTGGGCAACCCCGCCGGGGCCAGACCTTCCTAATGCCGTGGAGCTGCTGAAGCACCTTTCCGCCACAGGCAGAGGGCTGGCTGGGAAGAGGAAAAAGAAAAATCCTAACAACTCAGAAAACACAGAGCCGTACCTTCACTGCTTTGTTGAATTTGACACAGAAGTCTCTGAATATCTGAAGGCACTCGTCCAGTTTCACGGTGTCTTTGTCTTCACAGAAAAAGTCGATGAGGGTGTGGGCCTCATCCTGGAGCTCTTGCTTCCAGCGCTCCAGCTCTGCCAGCTTTTTCAGGGCAAACTGCGGGGAAGGGGACAAACAGCACACGCTGAGGTAAGCGCTCTGCCTGCTGCCTGGGGTTCAGTTTCAGGTCTCACTGCACGTCCCTCAGAGCTGACAGGAGAGTAATTCACCCCAAACAACACCTTGGGGAAGCGAGGGGAACCCCTGTGCAAGGCCTGAGAGCCACAGGAGACTGAAGAGCTTTAAGCTGGAGGATGCCACCAACCAAATGTTCCCCTGTAATGTCACTGGACACATGGCACAGGAGTGCAGTTGGTGTTGTTAAGGAAGACCCTGCATCTGTCTGTATCTGTTCTTCCTTCTCTCATGACTGAGGCTTATACTGGGCCAAGGGTCTACTTCAGGGTCCCGGAAGTCACTTATTATTGACCAGTTGTCTTATTCAGAGGTCTGCCCCATTGAGAGGGATTTAAACTTACCCCCAGATGAGCTCTATCAGGGTCAGTGTCACCCCCGCAGGGACAAATGCCCAGCCAGGGCTTCTTATCCGAGTCAGCTCTGTCTATGTCTCACGCTTGCACCCCTCACCCCCAAGCCATTCAGTAGATTTGGGGTGGACCTGCCATTACTTTATTAAAACTCCCCAGGAGGTTCTGATGGGTACCCATGGCTTGGAACTACTGCCCTATACAAATCAATCCTCTTGGCCTCTTTGTTTTTTCCTAATTCTCCTAGGACAACGTCTCCAAGGCCCATACAGACTCAAGTACTGCAGCAACACAGTGGGGCCAAAGGAAGCCCGCTCTCCTCCACTGAGCTCCAGCCCCTTCAGGATGGGGATCCCCAGGGCCAAAGGCACAAGCAAATGTCCCCGACGGCAGCTCAGTGACATTTCCTGTTGAGCTGAGGTGAGGAAGCAGCAGGTAGAGGAGATGTATCCCCGGGGAGACAGCATTTGGGGTCACAGTGAAGCCTGACGGTGCTTTCTTTTTCACTGGATAACAAGGCTTATATGAAGAAGGAATGCATGGGGTATATTCCTTTATGAAATCACACTTCTATTTGAGAAAATTCTTCTTGGGTGGAGGGCTGGGCGTGGGAAATAGTGAAGTTGCGGGCTGCCCACCTGGCGGATGGGCTCACTGCTGGAACACTAAAGAGAATCTCAGGAGAAATTCCGAGAAGACGCGTCCCCTCACACCTACCCACACACTAACCCCCTTCAAAGCCCTTTTCTTCCACCAAGCACATTCGAGAGGTAGCAGGAAACCAAAACTATTTAGGAAACCAAATACCAGAGAAAGTAACCATCTGAGTCAGTAACCCGAGGCAGTGTGTGCGTTCACGCTGTATTTTTCTTCGAGGAGAGAAGGGTATTAATGGAAGGATAAATCTTTGCCTGTCATTCTCACACAGGGGGAAAGGTGGATTCCAGCCAAGAACAGCTCAACTGCAGAAAAACAGGACTTTGACAAGAATCTTCATGGGCGCTTACTCCACCTGGGATGTCTCATCGCAGATCTTGTGGGGACAGGGAGAGTGCCTGAGTGCTTGCAGTCCCCTTAGGACTTGGGAAAGTGAAACATTCTGAATAGGGCCTGAAAAGCCACCACGCTCAGAGTTGTTTGCCAAGAGCTGGTTGCTGAACCCTTTCCTCATGGTTAAGGCCACAGATGAAGAAGCCCAAAGTGACACTGGCAAAACATGAATGACAGATTGGCAGTTGTGGCAGCAAACTCAACTTTCCAGCTCGAACTTGTCTGCTGTGGACCAAAGTTCCACACCAGTGCACTTGGTACCTCTCACCCAAAGGGTCAAAACACTGAAACATATCTGCAAAACTGTGTCCCTGTCATTTTTCTGCTCAAAAATGGTTCACCATGGCTTAGAGAGCAAAGTTTTCAGACTGGCATTCAGAGCCCTTCGTGGCCGGACCATAACCTAACTTAAAAAATTGTATTTCCCCCATTTAAAAAGAAAGTGAACTTAAAAAAGAAAAATAAATAGCTGTGTGGAACAGTTTACTTAGAGAGATAAAGATGACTACCAGGAAGACGAGTTCAGAGTGAAAACAAGATTGCTTCTGAAGAGCAGTCCGGGGGTATGGCTTTGCATCATAAGCCTTTCTGTGCTACTATTTATCATAAGAGATTAACATTTAATATAAGAACTGAGAAATGAGACCTCCAGAATCCTCCTCCTGATGTGTGACAGGCCTTCTCCTTGAATTTCTGGATTTGTTCCATTTGTCTTTACTGCTGAGTGTTTTCCTAGCTACTGTTAGATGATTCTGTGGTGGTGTTTGCTTTGTTGTCTCACTTTGAGAAGAAAATCTGTGCACTTTTAAGGGAAAATTAGAGTTTAGTGACTTATGAAAGAAAATACAGAACATGTGTTTAATAATAAAAACAAACTCCCAGCAGAGCCAAACAAAATCAAATGTTCACTGACGGGAGCTGCAGCTCACAGCATTTGATATGACTTCATTACAAGGAAACGAGGGGAGGCTGAGGTTGGTCCAACCCTCAAAAGCACTGGTCCCTTTCCACCGCCCAGGGCGGCCCTGCCTCATGTATTCCAGCTCATGAGCCTCGAAGCCCTGACACTGAAGGCAGCACACCATTTCACTGAAGACTGAAGCATGAAAAGGTGCCACCTTTTTTTAAAAAAAATAAGGAAGATAAAAGAAGTATGTCAGACTGTGATTAGTGAGTCACAGTGAGCTGTCACAGACATGTTCTCTCTGCTGGGTTTTGTTGATGTTATTCCGAACAGCTCCTGCCACACCCTGTGGGGCTGGTGCATTTGGGGTGGTGAGAGGCACCGGCTCTGGTGTGTTCTCCTGCCCTCCCTATAAAACATGCCAAAACGGAGCTTGTTTCTGCCACAAAAACAACTGAAGGAACAACAGCCCAAGTGCTCAGGTGTCTTTAACGATCTCCGTGGAACTTCCTACTGGTGTCCAAAAGTTCAAGTGGGAGACAGGAACTCCTGAACCGTGCTTTAGAAGCAAAACCTGAGTTGCCAGGCAGAAGCTGCCAAGTGTAAGCATAAGGGATCCCAGTTCACTCCCGGGCGGTGCCATCATGCAGACAGAGCAGAGATAAACAGAGACCCTGTCCCTAACCAAAGCCTCAGGGTTAGACCATATTCAATATCCTCTGCCAAAAAACCAACCCAGCAAAGGCTGGGCACTGAAATACAAACTTCCTTTTACCGACTTGGGGGAAAAAATATGAATGGGAACCTGCTGCTTCCACAAACAGCCCTGCAAACGTAACCAGCCTTGAGGGGCTGCTGAAGATGAGATCAGAGGGACTGACTCGAATCACACACACACCTGAAGGAAATCTTCCATCTGCTGACAGAGCTCGCCATCCCGCTGGACGTTCTCCTTTAGAGATCTTGTCCTGACAAAGAGCGAGTGCAGCTCTGCCTCTGTGTTATCCAGAGATAATCTGAAAGAAGAAAGGGGAGAGTGGGTACCTGGTACAGGAGGCCAGGTGTCACGCAGGTACATCAGACAAGACCCTGGAAACAGAAGGGGAGAGCTACCGCGATTACGTTTACCGACCTCTGTATCTAGAGTTTCCTCCTATGTTTCCTTAAGAGGCGATTCCTTCCTAAAGACACACACTGGTTCAAAGAGCAGGCTGTAATTTTGTTCTTGCTGGTGAGATAACCAAGAGCATGGGACTTGTGAAGCTTTTCATGAACTAGGTCTGAACATCTTTATGCCATCAGTCTTCGAATTCAGCAGGACTCAGATACTTATACTTTCCTCTGGCCATGAAACGCAAATACAAAAGCTCTAACCCATGAAAAGCAAGGCAGCGCATGCTGATAAACGGGATACTAAGGGTGATACGGAGACACTACACAGACTGCATGTTGCTCGCCACAGGCAACCAGAGTCAGCACCCTGTGTCTTAGAGAGAACTGACACACAGCTAACAGTTCTGGAGAGAAATGGTGGAATTGATGGCAAGGCTTTTGTTACATATGTCACACCCAGATTAATAGAGCATGAATGATGTTTATGTCGCCTGGTAAAGCGAATAGATGAAACCTAAATCCAGGTGGAATTCAATTAGCAAATTCATAAATCAAGATGCTTTCATGCTTCCATGATCAATTCTAACTTTTTTTTTTATGCAATAGTTTTCCACCTTCAGGGGCTTCCCTGGTGGCGCAGTGGTCAAGAATCCGCCTGCCAACTCAGGGGACACGGGTTCGAGCCCTGGGTCTGGGAAGATCCCACGTGCTGCAGAGCATCTAAGCCCATGCGCCACAACTGCTGAGCCTGGGTTCTAGAGCCCGTGAGCCAAAACTACAGGGCCCACGTGCCACAACTACTGAAGCCCGTGTGCCTAGAGCCCGTGCTCCGCAACAAGAGAAGCCACCGCAATGAGAAGCCCACGCACCACAACCAAGAGTAGCCCCTGCTCGCCGCAACTAGAGAAAGCCCGCACACAGCAACGAAGACCCAACGCAGCCAAAAATAAAAATAAATAAATAAATTTATAAAAAAAAATAGTTTTCCACTGTCACTGGTCACCAGCACCCACCTATGACCTGTTTGTACTTCACTTTCCATTTCAAATAAATAACCTTAGTAAATAAGTTTTTTCTAAGACAATATCTAGCTAACTTTCCCCATCTAACTCTGACCAGAAGTGGAACGGTTATTTCTCTATGTATCTCTTAGAAACATTTCCATACTAGGAAGTGGAAAAAATATTCCCACACAAATTTCTGTTAGTAATTCAGAAACCAAAACAGTTTACATCTTTGAAAATGCTCATTCTTTGGGGAGAATACTCTGGTGATCTGTAAATATGAACTATGAACTGTTTACACCTTTGGACGGATAATCTCACTTTGGGAAAGACATGTCATCTGTGGCTAGATGTTTGTAGTCAGTAATACCGAGATGTGGGCCAGTGGCGGGGTGGGGCTTAGAAAGCTCTGGTTCATGTGTTTATGCATACGGTTCACAGCTGTCCCAACTGGATAGAGTCCCTCAGATAACAAGCAGATGACATGCACTGGGTTGATACGTGAGGTGGGTGCTGGAGCCAGCTCATGGGACACAGCTGTGGCTGTGGGTATCCCTCCCCAGCTCCACAGTCAGTAGTGCCACATTGGGAGCTTGAGATCAGCCATGGCAGCAGTATTTACGCCATGGAAATCAGCAGTTGTTACAAATCAGGACTTTTCTCCCTAAAAAGCTGGTCGTTGAACATTTACCACTGATGCGTGGATATGTATTGTAAATTTAAAAGCACAGGACTCAAAATAGCATGTATACACAGATTACAGCTATGTTAAAATACACATCTATAATAGGATCAGAAGTAAACAGTGATGTAAATACAGCTTTATGTTTGGTAGATATTTTCTCTGCAAAGTTGAGTGACTAATTTAAGACAAAATCCTTTCACAGCCCTTGGTATGGTTCCAACTTCTTTTAATGCAATAGAAAATAAACGTACCATGTTAGATTCTAAAGGAATCAGTGATGTATGACCCTGGAAGCTTGCCTGATATATACCAACTCCCAACGTAACAGGCTGTGTCCTTTGAGCCCTATCTTTTGGGTGTGGAGGTATTTGAAGTTCTTAATCCATATATAGATATAGATATAGATATATTTTTACACTGATGAGATTCATTAGAATAGACTGCAATAGGAGTTTTTTAGATTAAAAATAAAGATTAATTTTTCAAAACCCCCAAATTCCAAAGGTGCACACACACCTCTGTAACCAAATGAAAGGAAGGTCTGAAAGTTCAACAAGACAAAACTTTTAAAATTTCAAACCTGAATCCAGAAGTTGTAAAATATTCATCAGTTTTCATAAGAAGGTAGTTAAAGAAAAACAACAAAAAACCTTGTTCTCACAATTCTCTTCCTTGCTTACCTAGCAGCCTCCTGAACATGATGCAATTTTTCAGAAAAGTTTAGAAGCACGGCATCTTTCTTCTGGGCTTCCTGGAACAAAACCAGAATTTTCTCTCACTATATAGGGATAAAACTGGAATTTTATCCACTATATGGAGAAAATTTTTTCAGGGCTTAAAGGAACCATAAAATCACTGTTCCCATTTTTAGGCTTGATACATTCAAAGCAATTCACTGAGTCATGAACTCTTAGTCTGATATTCTTAGTAAGACTGACCAGAACTCTCCTACTCTCAAGAAACACTTAACTTCCCAGAGCAACTGATCCTGACATGAAACACGACTCATGTGCATGAAGACTCAGTGGAAGGAGGCGGCGGCTTAGCAGGGCTCATTGTTCCTAAGAGAATCCAATATATCCTGCTGAAATACCACCCATACCTATGAGTATGCCTCTACTTGACCGAGCTACTTGCAGCTGTTAGACCAGTTTGCAAACTGAGTTTAATCAGAAGGTGCACAGGCCATGGGGGTGTTTGGATCCTTCATCTGTTCAGAGGGTACAAAGAAGGCAGGTATGAAGGGGGCAGTTACCAACTCAGCAAACTTCCCCACATGGGCAGGGCCAAGCTACACAGAGCACCTGGATATGGGGATCTAAAAGGGCAGCCGGGAGATGCTGCAAGCCACATGGGATGAGGAACACATTTTCTGGTTTCAATGCCCTGAAAATTGGCACAAATTAGTGCCAAGTTCAATGTGCCCTCTGTCTTCTGAAGAATACAGTCATAATAGTGTGTATTGTTTATGGAGAGCTTACCATATTCGGAACACTGAGCTAATAAGCGTGTTCTGGAATTATCTCCCTCCGCCCTCTCAATTACCTAGTTTTGAGGTATCACTACCCCCCATCATTAGATGAAGAAATTGAGGAACTTAAGGCTTAAGTAACTTGTCTGAGGAAGTACAGCTAATAAAGGACAAGTCAAAATCTCCCCGTTCTATTCTGAAGCTCATATGTGAAACAAGGCTGCAACACAGCTTTCCTCCCAGGTGAAGCTGTATCTATGTGATCGCTGTCAAAACAACAAGGAGATTCAATGGGAAAAACAAACCAGCACAATTCGCTCTTTGAGATTATTTAACAACAAAGAGGGAACTGTCCTTGGCTGATCTCTGGCTTTGTAACTAGTTACTGGGGTGTCACACAGACCCAGTCAAAAATGCAAGTGATGGACAGGGTTCAGACCCCAAACGCTGTGTGAACGGCAAGGCCCTGTAACCCCCAGTTCACAAGGAAAATATGCAAGAGATCCCCTCATTGCTCTGACTCTTCCACTCTTTACACACAACGCGTCAAAAATCTAGTCAGATCAACTCGGAAATGTTTCAACACCCAGGCCCCTGCTCTCCATCCCTGTGGCCATTACTCTGATTCTCAACTCTCGCCAAACAAGGAGCGCCAACTTCCACCAAGAGGTACCCCTATTTCTATTCTCTCTCCACTCTAACCCACCCTCCACGTTGCCTCATTTCCCTAGCAACAAAAACATACCTGGTCAGGCCGTGGTGCTGTGTATAAACCTCTGTTGGCTCCCCACGGCTAAAGCATGGAGTCCAGATTCCCCAGCCACCACTCCGCCTCACCCCCGACCCCTCCACTTCCCTCCAGGCCTGTAACCCCAGGTGCAGCCCAACTCAGGAGTCTGCAAATAGAACCTTCTTGGAACCTACGGTGCCCTTTCCTGACTCTGTTTGATGCCACCTTACACCTCTGAAAAACTTCACTGCCTTGGGGGCGGGGGTGGGTAACGTACATTCTCTCTCTGTATCGATCACTTCCACATACCTGTGCAACAAAGTGCAGGAGATTCATCCCAGGTTTATTTGCTTTTGTGTCTGCCAATTTGAGCAAAGAAGATAGTTTAAATCCTACTGCATTGCCAGCATACCCTCCCTAAAGAAGACAAATCAAAAGAAAAAATATACATACACCTTTAGACACACAAATAAAGTTGGAAATACAACATTAACATTTTTTTTTGAACTTCACTTACTGCATTCATGATATTCCCTGCTTGCAGCACCAAGTGTAATATCGAATGTAGTTCCTCACATGACATCAGCTCTGTCAGAAAGAACACACCACGGTATCTTAGAGAAGGCTTCAGCTTAAACACACACGAGACAGCTACCACATCCAAGTTCAAGTGTGTCTGAAGCAAGCTCTGACCCTAAACTGTATAAAAGACTGAAACAAACAAAGTAGCACACTGCATGGTATATAATGTACCACTGGCTACTGGTGATGCACATGCTAGTGTTCAACTGGGAATCGAATATGTATGACACTTAAGTATCACACATACTTTGATAATGGAAATTTTCAAGGAGTGGAGAATACAAAAGCCTTAGGAAAAGCAGCACACTGTGTTACAGGAATAATCTCCTCTCAGCAGTTACTTCTTTATGGTTTCCTTTATATCCTTTGAGACTATATTTATGGACTATGACAACGAATAGTGCGCAGCATTTTGCTCAGCTGATGAGCTATGAGGAGATAAAAAGTAAACAGGCTGGGATTTCAGGTAAATAACTTGCAAAGCTCCAACCCTTAGCGGCAGGTACCCAGAGAACCTTTCCATTTTATTTAAAACTCTACATTTCATTTGGATTGGCTTAAAGGTTTAACAAGGAACTTATCATTGTCATATATTGGTAAACTAGTTCGTTAAACATGAAGTCTTTTGTACACACACCTATGCAAATAAACAAGATTAAAAATTGTTAATGTATTTGAAAAGCTGAAAAGAAAATTTAATTATTAAAATTACTGTATATATAGGTAATAAAATGTCACCTATGATATTGTTAAGTTAATATTCTCCATTAAGTCTGGTATTACTTTCAAAAATTTACACTTGGGTCACTGCCTATACTGTGTTATCTAAGAAGGCCAGGTTTTGAAGAGTAACCAGATAAGAAACGTTTCCACCGTGGCCACAAATTTGCATCACTCAATACGAAAACATATTTTCCCATCTCTACTTGAACAGGAGAGACAATTCTTTCAAAATTGCTGCTTTAGGCTTGACACAGGAAGAAATTTTAAAAGGCCTCTATATTGAAAGAAGAAAATTCTTCTTAATTCTTAGTCTCCTCTCTAAAATGAAGAAAATATGATGAGCTGAAGAGAAAAACTTAATACAAGTCAGAGCAACTAAACAAGAAAACCAAATTGGAATAAACATTCTACCACAATAACTAGGAATCCAGAAAGTGACCAGGAGGAAATCAGGCTGGAGATTCCAGCTGATGAATGCTGGAAACTGTGAGGGCCAGGGAGCACCAGAGACTTTGCCTTGGAGCCGGCATTCTCAGTGCCGTACATGCCAGAAAGCAAGCTCCCAACCCTATGGAATGAGACACTAGAGCAACCTGAGGAGGCTATCCAAGGGGCGAGCAAAAATTAGCAAGTTGCTTTCTCTCAAATGTAATGAGCCCACCAGGTGTTAGAGTCTGGAGGGGACGCGGGTGGGAGAAGACACCACTGGAGCAGAAACATCAGGAAAGCTGGTAGAAGAGGAACAGGAGATGCCTGGGGAGGAGTCAGGAGGGAAGGAGGGATGCTTCCGGAAGAGCAGGGTCCCAGCCGCCAACAGAGGCCAGAGCGCTGGAGGAGACAGACAGCTGGTCCCGGCCCCAGGCTGTGAGCACGCGCCACCATGTACACACACACCAGACACACACAACTACACACACACCACATACTACACACACCAGACACAACTACACACACCACATACACACAACTACACACACACCACATACTACACACACCACACACAACTACACATACATCACATACTACACACACACCAGACACACACCACATACTACACACACACCACATATTATACACAACTACACATGTGCCACATACTACACACACCTACACACACACCACATAATACACACACCACGTACACACAACTACACACACACCACATACACACACTGCATACCACACAACTACACCCACACCACATACTACACACACAACTACACACACACCACATACTACACACACACCACTACACACACACCACATACTACACACACAGACACACATACCACACTACACACGCACCACATACTACACACACCAATACACACACAACTATACACACACCACATACTACACACACACCAGACACACAACTACACACACACCACATACTACAACACAGACACAAAACATGAACCATATATACACTATGCACACACCACACGCACTAAATGCACACTATACACACACACACCATACACACACTAAGCACACACCATACACACACCACACACATACACAGAAAGCTAATCTAGGAGAGGAACAAAAGCAAGCCGCAACCAACAAGGTTTACTCCTAAGCTTGAGATGAAAGAAACCTTCTTTTACAGGAGGATAATATGCTAATTGATTGACTGGTCAATTAATTAAATTAATTAACCGGGGGAGGCAGAAAAGTAAATGGAAATAAACTTTAAATACCATCCCTGGTAACATCTCATTTCCCTTTTTAGAGCGTATCAGAAATGGAACTTTCCATATCTAATTTTTCAATTGAAAGTTTTTAAAAAATAAACGGCTACCAAAATTAATCAAATCAAATTACACGAAGCATCATGTACTTACTCACCTTTTGTAGCGGTTCTTAGAATGGTTATATCTGTGTATAGAGAAGAGCAAGAAGGCAAAAATTCTTTCTTTAGCACCATGGCTTCAATCCGCAGTGAATAGCTGAAAAACAAAAAGTACAGCTACAGTGTAGAATTTGACCTTGTTGATTTCAAAACCTTACTCTGCAAAGAACAGTGATGGGTGATCCTTACTTTGGCACCTGAATTAAGCAGTGCAGAAAGGAGTCTGCTAGGGACAGCTTGGCCACGTCTCCACTAAATGTCTTTAGTTTCTTTATCTAAAAGACAGATGGAAAAGGGGGTCAAGAAAAAAAGGACAAATGATTAAAATGGAACATCATTTTAAATTTCATCTTAGAATTCCTTTAGGAAATTAAGGATATCAGTGCTAAATTCAAATTAATAAAAATGTCAGCCTAAGAAAAGACAGAAAAGGGAATCATCACAGCTACTACTTTGTTGTTTAAAAGAAAAAAACCCAAACAAGCAAATTAGGGAGAGGAGAGCTGTGCCACTTATGTGGGCGTAAACAATCCCACACGAACCAGAAAGCTGGAGCCACCGGAATCCTCAGAGAGGTTACTAAAGGGAAAGGATCGGTTCCAAGGATGCAAACGTTCTGTAAGTTATAATCTGGAAGGGAGACCACTGTTTGGAAGAAGAAAGAAGAGACTGGATAGTCACTATAGCAGAGCCTTTGAGTCATAAAGGAAAAAATCTTATTATTTTGAGTATTTTGCATATAAGATACTTAGACTGGGGGAGGGTGTCTAACACAGATCTTCTTTCTGAGGACAAGTCCTCCTTCACATCTAGTAGCTTTATAGGAAGGGACCACTGGATGTTGAGCTGAGTACACACTGGCTCTCCAGCAGGAAGATAAAGAGGAAAACGGCTTAAACAATTGAAAGATCAGTGTCAAGATTTCCCCCTGTGAAAAAAAATCAGGTAACATAAAGAGTGTGTACAGTGAATCCCACTTCTGTAAATTAAGAAAAGAAGTGTCTACTATGCCCCGACCCTCCACACACACACTACAAACACAGGAACAAGACAAACCAGACGTCTACGTTAGGTGATAGAATCACCACAGTCATTATCATTTTCATCTGCTGCTCATTTTTCTTTCCTAAAATGTCCACAATGAGCATGTACTACTCCTGTAAAAAGTTATACTAAAAGTTATTAAACACACAAATATCCCTTCAACTGTAGTAAAGAAAAAAAAAAAAAAAAAGGAGTTCCAACATAGGAATATAGCCAAACAGCTAGCAAGTAGGGATGCAGGCAAAGAGAAAGTTCTCAAACTGCATCAGAGAGCAAGGCATGCCTTCCCCACAGAGAAAACAGGACCAACCCAAAAAACACATCTCTGTCTACTGTAATGGACAGTCTTCCAACAACACTTTATGGTCAGGAGCACCTTAAGACTGCTAGAGTTTGTAGTAACCTATAAAAGAAAAGAATCGGGGAAAAAAAAAAAAATATATATATATATACACACTATACTTCAATTTAAAAAAAAAGACTTCTAGAGTAAAGCTGATAGCCTGTCTTTGAAGCTAACTGTTCCCAGTAAGCACTTACCACTTTGTTATGTTTTATAAAGCTTTCTCTCTTCCACCCCCTGGATTATGTTAGGTGCCCATAAAAATAACCTAATTTTTAAACCTCTTGAAAAATAGGAAATAACAGTTCAAAAGCACAGAGGAGGGGTGTTTGCAAAGATCCACAAACTGAAATATCTGCATCAAAATGTAACAGTGCACAATTACTGAGCCTGCGCGTCTGGAGCCTGTGCTCCGCAACGGGAGAGGCCGCGATGGTGAGAGGCCCGCGCACCACGATGAAGAGTGGTCCCCAGTTGCCACAACTGGAGAAAGCCCGTGCACAGAAACAAAGACCCAACACAGCCAAAAATAAAAAATAAATAAATTTTTTAAAAAAATGTAACAGTGCAGATGCACACCCCAGACACCCTGGTATTAAGTCTGGGCCTTAAGACTACATTTTTCCCCACAATGGGCAGAAAATAGCCATTTATAGAACTGCATTATTTCCCCTACCTTTAGTGCCCCAAATTGAATTTTCCATTTTCAGCCTTACTAAATTTAAGGGCAGATGATGGAACTTCTGCATTAGCTAAACCCAAACTAGTGCCTAGTTTCTGAACTGAGAAAGCCACAGGATGAATTCTGGTCCCTCCTGAACTACAGTCTAATGATTCACCATATATGGGCAGGGGCAGAGCGGGGCTCTGCCTTTATATGAGACCACATATGTAGCATGGGCAAAACTTCTGAGAATCACAGCACGGTTTCCTGTCTGAAGCACAAGAACAGGTCATGCTAAGTACACTTGGTAGATATTTCCATTAAACATGTGCTGAACTGTAAATGAACAATGATTAATCGCCTTCACTGACATAATGAGTGAAAAATGTTTATGGAGTTCAAGAGAATGGTGATACTAAAGATAGTATTTGATTTAAATGCCATGTATACAGTTCTTAATTCCATCTCAAAATGAGATTTATGTTCATTAAGAGGGATTACTGTGCCTTCACAGAGAGGAAGGTAAAAAAGAGGGTGGACAGACCCTATAATTATTCTGCATTCTCATCATCATCAAAAAGCATTTAGCAAACGTTGTTAGGCATCACTTTCTTGGCTGAGCCAAGGGACTCTCGTTATGACCCGGCTGTGCCCGGTTTCTGCTCTAACAGCGAACAGCGTGCTCCTTAAGACTCACGCATTCCAAAGGGCAGGCCTCCTTCATCCCCTCTAATTCCACTCACATGGCCTTGAAACAGCAGGGTTTCCCACCAGCAGACCCACCCAAGAGAAGACACTGGGGCTTCCTCCTCCCAGGAACAGAGAGTAAACGAACAAGGTAAGAATGAGGTGATAAAAATATCAGGGAAGGCGACTCAACTTGCTGCCATAGACAGCAGTTCCACCTCCAGCCCTGCATCCCTGATGCTGACTGTGGCAGTAGGGTACCAGCGCCAACAGAGGGAAGGGCTCCTTCTCAAGCCGCCTCTCAGGGCCCAGACAGGGAGCATGCTTTTATTTCTGAGTCTACCTTCTCCCTCAGCAAGTTTTAATCATGAGTTTGAGGCAAGACAAAAAACGTGCCAGATAAAAGTTTTGTGGTGAAGGGCAGAGAACGTCTGAAAACAAATTAACCTGGGGTTAGCCTGGCAGCTGGGCCGTTTCCGTTCATCAGTTCAGTGTGCTGATAAGTTGACAGTATTATGAGTGACACTCACACCAGTACTTCGTGAGAGCGGAGGTGACGCAAGGCCAGACTGAAGTGAGGCGGGGTTTGGGGAACCTTTGCCCTTCCTTCCTCAGAGGGAGGTGGTGGAGTGCGGCCCAAGGAACTGCTCTGGGGTCAGACAAACCAGGTCAAATCCACCGCCCTCCATAGCCCATTAGTCATGTGGCACTAGGCAAGCTCTATCTAACCTGTGTGGGCCCCAGTTTCTCATCTGTTAAATGAGGAATAGCTTACAATGTCACTGTGAGGATTAAATGAAACAGACACACACACACACACACACACACACCATGGGTGTGATTTATTGACCTTCTGTGTGCCCGGCACTGGGCTGAGCACTCGATCGCCTCTGGCCCCGTCCGGGGCCTGGAATGTGGGGCACTCGATCAACGTGTCGCCCATCCTTGTGCTAAGAATGAGCACAGGACGTGACCCCACAAACATAGCAACGCACGGTAACTCACAGCGATGCGTTTATTAGCATTTTTCTGCCACACTCCTAACCCTCTCTCAATTGGCCTTTCCTCCTCCTTGGCCTCTTCGCCATCCTCTGCCCTCTACCCAGGACTGCAGGGTAGGTCCTGCGTCCGCGTGGGGCCGGGCCGCCCAGCACTGCCAGTCTGTCCCTGCAGTGGCAGGGGTCAGGAGGTGGCTCCCTCCGCTGGTCTGGGGGGGGTGGTGCCAAGCAGCCCTGAGGACTGTCAGGGTGCACCTGCTGAAGGAAGCTCCCAGAGGAGCCCGAGGGTGTGCTGAGCTGGTAGCATAAACAAGCAGGAGTGTGACGAGCTTGTCAGATACTCAGACCCTGGTCACTCCGGTGACCCTGCAGGGGGAGGGGGATGGCCTGGTCCAGCGGCTGGGAAGGCAGTGCAGGACCCCGGGCGTCTCGTCTCCGGGCTCAGCTAATTGTCTGGGGGTGAGAGAGTGCCTCGGAGTCTCAGGGCAGCGCTGGGGTGGGTTTTAGTCATCACACCCTTAACAGCCTCTTTCCTCTGAATTATATCCCACAGACAACCCAAGAAACAGGGTTCTTTAAAACATGAGAGGTTCGACAGCTAAGTTGCTTCTTTGAAAGATCCCTTAGTCTTCCACAGGCTTTGCATTTTTAAATTTTTTTAATTTAATTTTTTAATCGCCTCTGATTGTTAAATTAGGAAGGAAGGTATTAAGGAAACCGCATTGAACCTCCTGCCTCTTCATGGCATGAAGCTGGCAGCCTCCCTCATGCCTAACTCCCATTTAGTTGGAAATTTAGAGCTCCGTTAGGACTGGGTACCAGAGCAGTCCTAAGGAGGAAGCATGAAAAATGCCCAAGCGGGGAGATTTCCAGAGCAACTAAATCTTTTTGAAAACTCAATTCATTAAACACTATCCATCCTAATAAAAGATCTTGAGTACACCTAAAACTAACACAATACTGTAAATCAACTACACTTCAATTTAAAAAATACATTTTGGAATGCCCATTCTTTACATAAAAGATTAAGGAGTGTTCAGTATATAGGATCCAGGGTAAATTTTGATCTAATGTACCTTTCCCTCAACTCTTTAAGACCCTTTACTAACATTAACAAATGCCATTAATTAATCTTGGCTTTGGTAAATTATAATCGATTTGCAAACAGAAAACCCGAGGTGGAGAGAGCAGCTCAGAATACGTAAATATCCAGTTACGCCCGAAGACCCTCAGTTTGGCATTGTGAGTTTATCACTGATGGAAAAGAAAAAGCACAAATACATTTCTCTTGTTGTTATTAATGGCACTAAAGTCAAGTTCCATAAATTATGTCTAGGAAGTGGAGAGAGATCGGGGAGGGAGAAGCCAGCAATATGTGTAAAAGGATAACTTACACTTTTTACTTTATAAGGCTCTGTATTATTTAAGTGTTTACAAGCAAATGTATTCGTGTAACTTATTACTGAAATTTTTAAAGGGTCACTTCTTCAGAAATAGACAATATCACAATTTTGGAAGGTTTTACAAAACTGTTTTTCTCTATCAAGCTCCTAATCATTCATAAATTTAGTTAATTCGGTCCAAAAAAAAAATCAATACTTTATTTATATTGTGGTACTATATTGCTATGGTAGCAATCCCCACCTTTTAATCAATTATATAGACAACATTTATTAACAATTTACCTATCTCTCCAATTTTTAGAGCATCTTTATTCAAAAGTGGTTGTTTTTTTTCTTTTTTTTTAAAAAAAGTATATGTATTATGAAACAACCCCAGGTACACCCTAGGCAAAGATCATCTTTAGATGACAGAAAAGGGAACTAACATTCATTGAGCTCCCATGTGCCAAGTACCATGTTAGATGCATAACTAGGGCTTAATCATCAACAATCCAGGGAGGTAAGCATCATTATCCTCATTTTACAGGTGAGGAAACTAAAGTTCACAGGACTTATGAAAACTTGCCCAACTTTCTCACTTAAGGGAACAGCGCCAATTTAAACCTAGGTTCTCCAACTCGATAACCCATGCTCTTTCTACTGGGTAACTTTTAATTGTTAGGCGAGAAAACTCTGGCTCTGGGTAGGAGAGTGCCCTTCCCATGTGAGTTCTGACATTCCTAAAAATATTAAGCTTTTATTCTCACTCCTAACATCTAAAACTCACGCCCCAAATTCCTTACCTCCTCTGACTCTGGCAAAAGCTTAAGAAATTCGCGTAATGTCTCCGATCCATAATGCTCACTCTTTCCTTGATGAATATCTTCCACAATGGACAGAGGAGACCTTGAAAAGACAAAGATCAGATTCCCTTTCACATTGGCTGGAGTGCCAAAGAAACACAAGCCAGGGGAAATGAAAGCAAACCACCTCCACCCTCCCTTCCATTCCGCCTCCTTCCCAGTCTGATGGGTGGTTTTGTGTCAGTGATCATAAGAGCCCCACTGCCAGGGAAAGCAGGGATCCTGATACACCAGAGGCCCCTTTCCCCAGAAAACCATCCTCGGGCATCCCAGAGAGGGCGAAGGTAGCAACAACCACTGGGAGTCTTCTCTGGGAGAAGAAAAGCGGTTCTGTGGGCCTCCTGGAGCCAGAGCCCTCTCCTTTCCACTTGAGGACACGTGAATTTAACACTGTTTGACTCACCCATCCATCCTCCACTCATGGAGCAACACCTCAGGTGAATTTATAAATTCCCTGACATGTCAGGCGTGGACAGATGCCCCAAGGCAATTCTCCCTGAACTCCAAGCTACCTGATTATGTTTTTATGGAGGAAATCAGCGGAAAGCGACACACACTTGGGGACTCCTCAAGCCATGTGTCTAAAAACAATTTGAAAGTATGAGGGATGGCTTTCCCTCATTAGAATCTGCGTTTCGGCTCACACCCACAGACTCTGATGCTGACAGCAGGGATGTGACTAAAGTTTCAAATGTGTGCAAAATCTTACTTCTTAAACTGCTTTAGAAATATCCCAATGTTCATGCTCCGTTTTGCATCCAAGATAGTAATCTGGAAAAAAACAAAGACACGTAAGATTATTAAAGTATGAATAAGAAGAGTTGGAGGAAAGAAGAGAATTAAAACCTGTCAAAATACAACACCAATTTTAATGTATAAGAGAGTAATTCCCAATATGTAAATCTGGTGATTAATTGATGCACCTAATATAGTTTTATGAATATCAAAATACTATTATCTCCCCAAATTTACTTTCTGCAATATATATTTCCTTAATGGTAATAATTACATATATCTTTTTGGGTTTTTTTTTGGCTGCGCCATGAGGCTTGCAGGTTCTTAGTTCCCTGACCAGGGATCGAACCTGGGCCCACATCAGTGAAAACGCTGAGTCTTAACCACTGGCCCGCAGGGAATTCCCATATAGATCTATTTTAATATTGTATAATTTAAAATAAATTATACTCACATTTTCTAAATTTTGCAATTTCCTCTTAGAATAGTATAGCCCACATTTAAAAGTCCTAATTTGGAAACAGATGTCTTAGCATAGCAAGAATCATATGAGATTTGAACTCTGAAGCTATTGCAGAGTGAGTCCCAACCCTGATTCAGGGATGTAAAAGGACCAACACTGTTATTCTCAGAAACATAATAAAATTCTTAATATTTTTTTAAAGGAAAATTTTATTTTCATTGGGAAAAAATATGTATGTCCAGTAGCCCTTTTAGGAGGAGGTAAGAAAGCGTCCTACACTTTATTTACTCAGAATTTAAAAAGGAAAACTTTTGTGCTGTATTTTACCAAGTCTAAGATGCGTTTTTGTTTTTGTTTTTTGGCATATGAATATCTCTGGAATCAGGATATGTCTTATAATATAGGGATCATCTTTGATTTAATAAAATATGGTGGCTATTCTAATGTACCATCCAAACCCAGATTTTGGCTGCAACAGATTTAAGCTGTTCAGAATTACAGTAGTCTCCCCTTACCCACAGTTTCAGTTACCCTAGGTCAACAGAAATCTGAAAATATTAAATGGAAAATTCCAGAAATAAACAATTCATACGTTTTAAACTGTGTGCTGTTCTGAGCAGAGAAATGAAATCTGAAATCTCACGCCTCGGGACGTGAATCATCCCTTTGTCCAGCGTATCCTGCCCGTTAGTCACTTAGTAGCCACCTTGGTTATGGGGTTACTGTCACGGTACCACAGTGCTTGTTCTCAAGTGAGCCTTATTTTACGTAGTAATGGCCCCAAAGCGCAGGAGTAGTGATGACGGCAACTTAGATATGCCAAAGAGAGGCCGTAAGAGTTTCCTTTAAGTGAAAAGGTGAAAGTTCTCAATAAGGAAAGAAAAAACTCATAGGCCGAGGTTGCTAAGATCTACGGTAAGAACGAATCTTCCATCCATAGTGCATGATAAGTGCTTCGTTACAATGGAAAAGGCATTAAATTTGTACAAGATATTTTGAGAGAGAGACCACATTCACATAACTTTTATTATAGTACATTGTTATTGATGAAATAAAAATTCATATTCTAAGGCAAAGCAAGGAAAATGTAAACATAAAAATTTTTCTCTGCCCTTTGGCCTCCTCTTTCCCCTCTACTGTGCATTGCATATCTGCCTTATGCATCGACCAAACCTCCCCATCAGCAGAAATACCTGCTCAACCATAAAGAGCAACATTCCCCTGGCATCAACAAGATAACTCCTCAGGAGATAACCTTCCTTCTTAATCTTGTAAGGGGCCACCATGACCTATGACCCACTATTCGCTTTGTACGGGTAGATCTGGACTGTGTAAACTGTCAATAATACGTCATTTAATGCACAGTCCTCTGTCTCAAAAATTTATACAACTGTGCTTTGACCTCTAATGGGCGGAACAGTTCTCAGAGCTTTCTGAGAGGCTGTTCCCGGGTTATAATCCTCAATCTGGCTCGAATAAAATTTTCCATCTTTCTTAGATCAGCTGATCCATTTTTGTTCTCTGACATTATAGTTGGTCTATTTTATTATTCCTTATTGTTGTTAATCTCTTACTGTGCCTAACTGATAAATTAAACTTTATCATAGTTGCATATGTATAGGAAAAAACACAGTACAGATCTTCTTTGACTTATGTCCAGATAAACCCACCGTAAAATGAAAATACTGAAAAATGCATTTAACACACCTAACCTACCGAACATCACAGCTTAGCCCAGCCTACTTTAAATGTGTTCAGAACCTTTACATTAGCCTACAGTTAGGCAAAATCATCTAACACAAAGCCTATTTTATAATAAAGTGTTGAACAGCTCACGTAATTAATGGGACACTGTACTGAAAGTGGAAAACAGAATGTCTGTCAGTGTATCGATTGCTTGCCGTTGTGATCGCATGGCTGATGGGAGCTGCTGCACCACCGTTACCCAGCATCACAAGAGGGGCTGTACCGCAAATGGCTAGCCGGGAAAGATCAAAACTCAAAATTCCAAGAACGGCTTCTACTGTATGCCTATTGCTCTCACACCATCATAAAGGAGAAAAATCTTAAGCTGAACCATCATGGGACCACCTGTATATATAGGGTTTGGTACTATCCACGGTTTCAGGCATCCTCTGGGGGTCTTGGAACGTATCCCCCACAGATAAGGCAGAACTACTGTAATAATTTGGAAGGGTTTTATCAGACTAAAATTTAGACAGAATCTTTTTTCAGGGGGTGGGTATTGTTAAATACAGAAGCCATTTCTTTGGAAGTAAATATCCAGGATACATGGAAGAAAGATAAACTTAAAAGTCCGCAATTTTCCCCATTTGTTTTTTGGAAAAGGGAGACAAGCTAAATAGGAATGTTGTTATAAGGCTCTTTCTTTCCAAAAGTATGTGATTCACTGTGAACAAAAAAGAATCAGGTTTCAGATTAAATTCCTGATCTCCGGGCCTGCTTCTAAGTTTATAAGAGGCAGCAAGACTGTTAACCAAAGTTAATGGGACTTCCTGGCTAGAAGGTTAAATTTTTACAAGAGTATGGTTGCCTTCTTTTGAAGACTAATCTTAAACAATCACATTATTTACTGTCCTAGGGGTTTATTTCGTGTTAACACAATCACCTGCCAGTTATAAACTAAACTCCCAAGCTAAAAGGACAGGCTCCTTATTGGAATCCTACCCACGGATTACAGTTCAAGTTCAGTGTAAAGGGAGGGGAGAGGAAAGGGGAAAGAAAGGGTGAGAATAAAACCTGTCAAACGTAACATCCTTTAAGAGGAAAGCTTTTACCAAAGAGAGGAATCTAAATTTAAGACAGAAACTATGTGCTTATTATAAATGACAAATTAAAAAGTAGGAGCATGTGCACTGATCTGGCTATATATGTATATCCGAAGAGCTTTCTCTGCACTCACTTCTATCCAGAATGGGGGAAAAACTTTTTATATTTTTTCATTAAATTACCACCTCCTGCTACATTTAACCCTTGACGGCAGCACCCTCCCAGCCTCCACACCCAAGCCCCACCCTCATCCTCTTCACCCCTCAACCCTCTGGGACTCTGTATCCTCAGCCTAGATCCATAGCTGTTATTGCTGGAAAAGTGGTGGAGAGATTACTGTTATTGTTCCTATTTGACACATACAGAAACTGAGCCTCAGAGATGTCATTTTATACCTTCCCCAAAGCAATACTGAACTGAAATGCCCCAGGGTCTCTCTGGTTCCTGTTCACTCTAGTTCCTGGGACTTTCAATATTGCTGTGGATATAGGAAAACAGAGAAGTAGGGAAGGTTCCCCACCAGCCCAGTATCCACATTGGGATGCTTCTCTGGGAATGGGGGCAGATCTGCAGAGAGCCATCCACGGGGCCTGGCCAAGGCCCCTGGTGACCCCAGAGTTGTATCTGTGGGACAAAGGCCAGGACTCACATTCTCACCAGCTGAGACGGCCGCCGGGAGTGGAGCTCAGGCAGGGAGTGGAGCTCAGGCCGCGGGGAGCACAGGGGGCCACGCCTGGGGCAGCAGCTGTGTCACCAGCGAGGAAACTGGTCACTAATTTAAGGGAATCCAGCAATACTCCTAAGGGAAAACCTGGGCGGGCCATCGCTGAGCAGTGTAAGGGGGAAAACAAAGCCCAGCGCCTCCTCCAAACCACAGGAAAATGAGACAGTTGATAACACTGCAGGGACAGTGCCCTTCTCTCCGGGCATCCTCAGCTCTGCCCAGTGCACGGGCAGTCTGCTCTCAGAGGGCATCACACTCAGCCTTCTAAAGCGGTGTTATTACACAGTGCTTTAAAGAGGGTTATCACTACATGTGTAAATTAGCTTATCTTACTTCCCAAAGGCTTGCCGGCAGTTCAGACGCCCAAGCAAGTGCGGCTAGAGGTGCTTTTGAGTCACTCCCAGGAGCGCACGCCTCGGGGACTGCACAGGCGGAGACAAACAACCCTGGGAACAGGGGTGAACTGACCTGGCCCCTCCCTCCCCACCAGTTCAATCAATCCGTATCTACTCTTCTGGACACCGCAGGCCTGCTGAGGCGGGTGTACTCAGCATGTACAGAGCTCATGACCTGTCCCATTAAAGGCCCACCCAAGAGTTACACCATCCCTGGTGAACAGGGGAGCGAAGACGTCAGGCGATGTGCTCAGCTCATCCACCCTAAAGACGTCCCACCCGCTCTCGTAACAGTCTCCCCACAGGCTGCCAGGCGGTGGGGCTGCTCAGATCCCTCTGAGGCGCGGAAACAGCAGTGCTGCGTGCTCAGGGAAGCATGTGAATGGCTACACCCCCAGCCCCACCTGTTCAAACCTCCAAATAAGCTCTCCTCCTTTTCTTCTTCTGCAATTCTTGCACTCTCATCCATCCACCACAAAATCTGCCTCCCATATTCGTTAAAGGAAGAAGGAACTTTTCTTTTTTAGTTGTGGTAAAACACACATAACAGTTACCATCTTAACAGTTTTTAAGTGTACAGTTCAGCGGCAATAGGTACATTCACACTGTTGTGGAATCATCACCACCATCCGCCTCCAGAACCCTTCATCTTGCAAAACTGAAACTCTGTTCCCATTAAACACTAACTCCCCACTTCCCCTCCCCACCCCCTGGCAGCCACCATTCTACTTTCTGTCTCGGTGAATCTGACTACTCTGGGTACTTCATATAAGTGAAATCATACAGTATTTGTCCTTTGGTGACTGGTTTATTTCATTTAGCGTAATATCCTTAAGGTGGAAGAAGAAATTCTTAAATCACTTTAGCTTCCATTTGTCAAAGGAGGCTTCCTTACCTACTTAAGTAACACTAAATGGTAGTTATTTCAATCCTATGTCAAACCTGAAAAGCAATTATTTAAAAAATCTTCCTGTATCCACTAATATAGACTTAGCTTTTGGGTTTTGATGGTTTTTCATTCTTTTTTTATTTTTGGTTGGCTATTCATTGGGAAATGTCCCTCCCCCAGCTCTGAGGAAAAAAATGATAGTCCAGTTGAAGCTTTTTTTCCCCTTTCAAATACTCTATCTAGTTCTATAGTTCTCAACTGAGCATGTCTCAGAATTCTAGAACATTCTGGGACCATAACAAAAGTTGACAAAGAATGACTGATACCTGAATTACTGTGTGGGAGAATAACATTCCTTTTCTAAACTTAGAAAAACCAATCTTCCTTCCTTCCTCTCTCTTTCCTGTCCTCTCTTTTTCTAATAAGCAATTTTAATTATTTCTTATGTGGTATAATTAACTAACACTAATTGTAATATTACCACAGACACCATAGTGAATGACCTCAAGTGTTTCAATGTTTGCATTTTCTTTTTCATTTTTAAATTTCAGTTTTATGGAGGTATAATTGACAAATAAAACTGTAAGATATTTAAGGTGCACATCATGGTGATTTGATATATGTATACACTATATACTTGTATACATTCCCTCCATCACCTCACATATTTATTTACTTATTTATTTACTTTTTGGTGAGAACAATTAAGTTCTACTCTTTTAGCAAATTTCAATTACAGAATACAGTGTTATCAACTATAGTTGCCAGGTTTCACATTATGTCCTTAGACCCTATTCATATTATTGTGTTTTCTCTGTGAACCCCTATTTTGACTTATCATACTGATACCTTATAAGATAGCCCCTTTGCTCCCTTGGTTCAGTTCTGTCAGTTCAGTTTACTTTCTTTGGAGGATACCAAATGGCTAGGGCTGTCCTTGCCTTGAGAGCATTTCAGATTCTGTAGGGAGACAAGGGTAGCCCCAACTAACCAGCTCCGAGGGGCTGAAGAGCAGCGCTAGCAGATGGATGGGGGCTTCTCAAACGTGAGATCACCAAACTCGGAAAAGAAGGTGGAGTTTGAGTTGAACCTCTTTATTATTATCCCCAGTAATACCCTTTGTTATTTCTAATTACTTTACTAAAGTTTATTATTGTAACATCTGTAGCTTCAAGTTAATTTTCGTCTAGCGAAGATACAAAGATAGTATTTCAAAACCTTTTCCCCCCTTTACTATGTTCTAATTTACTATTTTAGATGTTGTTCTCCCTAAATTCAGCCATTCCCAAACCCAGCTCTTCCCTGTCTCCCAGTAACTTCTTCCTTCGTAGTATAATGGAACTTATTTGTAGTGCTTTATAAGCCCTTTAAAGCCGGAGCCAACCGCATAATGGCAGGCCATTTCTGTAGGAGGTTATTACATTTCAAGGGAACATAATCTGATCCGTGGCACGTTTGAGCCTTCAGAATTATGAGCTGTGTGGCAGCAGATGGGAAGGCCACATTTCCAGGCTCAGGATGGGTCCCTTGGCCAAACATGCTATGTATGTATTCTCCAGTCCACACAGTTTCAACCCTGGACTCCACTTTCTACAGAGTGAATTGGAAGATTTATTACTGGTCCATGTTAGACTATCATTCTGCTGTGTTGTAACTTCTTTAAAGAAAATCTAATGAGGGAAGAAAACAGCATGTACTATATTCTTTTACCAAAAAAAAAAAAAGTATATATAATACTTCTAGCCATGTTGGAGATAGCATGAAAAATGGAAACTAATTCTGGGTAACCCTCTGTGATGTGACAATATTATCCAATCTGCCCTTAAATCCATCCACCTACACTACTTATCCTACCCGAGTACTGAGAAGTTGAAGAGTTAGATTATCTTATGACACACAGTCATGGCGATTTAATTTTTCTTTCTGGACTGCTATCTTGCAGATTAGCACCTACATGTGTTAAAGTAAAGATATCTGCACACCCGTCATTCATAGCAGCATTATTCACAAAAGCCAAAAGGTGGAAGCAACCCAAGTGTCCATCAACAAATGACTGGATAAACAGAATGTGGTATATACATACAATGGAATATTATTCAGCCTTAAAATTCTGGTGCATGCTACAACATGGATGAACCTTGAGGACATTATGCTGAGTAAAACAGTCCAGTCACAAAAACACAAATACTGGGACTTCCCTGACAGTCTAGTGGTTAAGACTCCGCTCTTCCAATGCAGGGGGTGTGGGTTCGATCCCTGGTTAGGGAGCTAAGATCCCACATGCCACGTGGCCAAAAAAAAAAAAACAACTCTTCTGAAACTCTTAAATGGTTCCTTTAAAAAAAAAAAAAAGACAGATACTGTGTGAGGTACCTAGAGTACTCAGGTTCATAGAGACAGAAAGTAGAAGGGTGGCTTCCAGGGGCTGGGGGGAGGGGGGGAATGGGGAACAGCGTTTCAGTTTTGCGAGATGCAAAGGATTCCGTGGATGGATAGTGATGGCAGCCTTCCAACAATGTGGATGTTTCTGTGCCACTGAACTGTATGCTTACAAATTGTTAAGAGGGTGAATGTTATGTTATGTATATTTTACCACCATTTAAAAAATAATTGTTCAGTTTCAGGTTTTTTCTTTTTTTTAAGTTAAAGAAAAACAAACAAACAAAAAAAGAGTAAAGAAATGTATCTAGGGGGGAGAGAGGCAAAAAGAAAGATTCTTTTTACCTGAATTTTAGATCTGACCTAAGAAATGGACATCTCTGCTTCTGCCATAGGTGGGAAAAGATGCCACACACCCTGCCACTTCCTTCCATCAGTGGGTCTTAAGCCCTCTTGAAGTCACTAACATAAAGCAGCAAGTTCCACACAGCCCCCTGAACTATCACTGGCCAAATAAATGTCTCCAGTTTATAAAGAACACTGCCCATTCTAACCTGGTCAGCTGCCTCCCCAGGAGCGTGATCAGCCAGACCCCCTTCTGTGTGTGACAGGGGCTTTCCTGAGACATGAGCTCCATCTCCACGCACCCATCCACTCTTTCCTTTAAAATGCTTTAAGGCCAGTAAGTAGAGCTAGAAAACAATGGTGAGCATGACCTACTGTCCAACAAGGAGTCTCTGCTGGAAGCTGGGGCAGAGGCCAGTGTACTAAGGAAATGACTTCTTGCTCCTTCTGATACTGAAAGGATGCACTGAGAACTAAAAGGCCTTTGCATAAAGGAAAGAGCAGGGAAAGCCAGGTTCAGCACAGGAGGGCACTAAGGATGTCCTGAAGACTTCCTCTCAAATTATCTCACAGCTTACATCTAATTCTAGTCCTAGGGTTCTCCACATTTTATAATAAATAGACTCTTGGCTATTTCAACAGGGGACCATACTGCCAGCTTCAAGGGCCCCCAAGTGAATTCCTGAGCCAGACAGAGAAAAGAGGTCAATACTGTCAGCTCAAGAATTCAGTAATGCAGAGAGCTGCTACTTCATTCCAGAGCCCTGCCTGCCCACTCTCTTATCTAGTCAGCTCTATCTTTGACCTATTTTCTCTGCTCCTTTACAACAGATTAAAAAATGATGCATTTCTGTTGCCCTTTTTTTTGGTGGGGGGGACAGCATTCTTTTCTTTGAACCCCGGTTTCCTAATTATTTCTTCTAGCAAATAGAGGTTTCTTAATTTACTTTCATGTTTCTAACCAGAGAGTACTTACAAATGTAATTTTTGACTCAGCTTCTGTGATGTTCGGTGACCTGAAGCTCTGAAGCCATGCTTTCACTTACCTTCTTATAACTTGCTAGCTTTATTTTTTTTTTTTAAAGATTTTTTCGATGTGGACCATTTTTAAAGTCTTTATTGAATTTGTTACAATATTGCTTCTGGGTTTTTTTGTTTTGGTTTTTTGGCCACGAGGCACATGGGATCTTAGCTCCCCGACCAGGGATCGAACCCGCACTCCCTGCATTGGAAGGCGAAGTCTTAACCACTGGACCGCTAGGGAAGTCCTAACTTGCTAGCTTTATATTTTCCTCAAAGTAACACAGTTCCTGTTCACTGGAAATGTGCTTTGTAGAAGGTCTATCTGAAAATAGCTTTATGCTTTGGCTCTCTGGAATCTGTTCCACAATGGCCAACACTTAATTCAGAGATTCGAAGAACGAAGGCCACCTCACAACACTTGTGGAAAGAAAGCTGGAGGGAAAAATAAAGATAAAAGTCTAAGGATGTACACTATTTAATGATGTTATTTAATAAAAGGCACTTTGTCTCAGAAACCCCCAGTTAATCTCAGGTAACTGAGTTCAGGAGCTCAGGTTTTTGTTTCAATGGCGACTCACAATACTGGGCTTCAGCAGAACTGCTCCACCAGGGGAAACCAGGCAGATGTGCTGGAGGCAAGGCACTGCCGGGAGGCCAGGAGCGAGGCCTCCAGATAGCATGTTCCCTGCATGAGGTCACCATCCTCTGGGATGTCTGCCAGGATACGGCTTGCATGCCTCTCACACTTTTTTGCTACTCAGCTCAAGCTCATCATTTCCAAAGCACGTTCACTTGCATTATCTTATTTCTCAGTGATCCTAGCAGGTTTGGAATGTACACACGTCCCCAAACTCAAAACAGTGCGGTGTGGGGAGAGCCATCCCTCCGTGGACCATTCTTACCTCTTCTCTGCCCTCCCTGAAGGACGAATTTAAAGGCCCTCCTCTCCCAGAAGGGGAAGAGATGGTGGTGTTTTCTTGCTGCCCAAACAGCTCCTCGATGCTCTTTGTATCAATTTGGTAGTGATGCTGCTGCCTGGCTGCCAAGGTCCAGATGTTGGTTTTGCCACGAACTTGCTCCTCTGGAATGGTTTTCCAGAAAAAGCTTCTGATCCGCTTTTTCTTACCGAGGTGGCTGTAGCCGTTCAGGTGAGAGGTTGGGGGTAGTCCTGGGGCGGGAGGGGGGACCGGAGGCCCCCCAGGCAGTGGAGGGGGAGGGGGAGGAGAGGGAGGAAACCCTTCCCCTGAGTATGGGCATGGTGGAGGTGGAGGGGGCGGAGGAGGAGGTGGCGGTGGCGGCGTCTGCCCAATCATGAATCCAGCTGTCGTGGCAATATTCCCATTTCCTTTATCACTGACCAAGGAGACACAATTCATAACATGCATAGTACTGTTGCCTTCTAAGGAGATAATTTCTTGACCTTGGGGAAGCAGACACCGACATCAAATTTGTGTCATACTTTTCCTCCCGCTAGTCTGCCGCCAGAGCAAAGGCAACTGCGTTGTGTGTCATCTTCCAGACCTGCAAAGATAAAACAACTTTAAAATCAGTGCAGGAAAACACTGCTATACTAGCGACTCCCTTCCGAGGCCAGCGCCAGTCCTCCCAGAGTAGTTGGATATTAAAATCAATGAGGGGCCACACATCCAAAGGAGAACTAAAAGGGACTAATACTTTTCTAAATGTGAACCAAATTTTACTACCTGGAAATGCTGCCAAAGCAGCAGCAATAAATCCAACTTGGAAACCTTCCATTCATCAATAAAACACATATTTACCAAGAACCTGCAATAGGTTCAGCAAGTATTGCTCACTTTCTGAACAAGCTACTTGTTCATTAACTGGCTCGTTTTCTTTGGGCAGTGGATCCCCAACCCCTGGGGAAATGACCCAAATGGCTGCAGCCCTAGTGACTCTGTCTTTTTCCCGTACGGACATGTCCCCTACCCATCAGTGGGTCAAAGGGCATCCTCCACCTTGCACATAATAGGCAGGGCACTCGGGGATGATAAAATAATGGCCAAACTCCTTCCCCCGGAGTCAGTGCCATCGTCTTCTCCCTACACTTGGTGATGCTGCTCCCCCGCAAACAGAGAAAAGAACAGCGGACATGAAGACAAAAGGTTCCAGCTCTAAATCAAGCTTTACTGCTTGCAATTTTAGAAAAGGCATTTTGCCTCACTAGATTTAGAGTTTCTCATTTGTAAGATTAGGAGGTTGGCACTGACCTCCATCGTCACTTGCGATGCAATCGTTTTGGGTTCTGGTTAAGCTCTCTGGAGCTTAACTCTCTGGAAACCACCAGAACTTCTCAGTGTCTCTTCTGCTTCTTCTGTGACGCTATCAGCAGAGGAGACACACACACACAAGGGGATGCTGCCCGAATCACACCTGCCACACGGCTACCCCTTAGCCACTCGGTCACTGACTTATCTTGGTGGCTCGTGTTTTTATTGACCTTTAAATGTTCGTTTTTGTTCATTTGTTGTGGACCTGATGTGAAAACAGGGGTCAAAATAACTACAGTTCTTCAGATGTGAGGACAGGTAAGTGGAGATGTAGAACACGGGGCCCCGTGTAGGCTTGCGGAATGAGCACGCCAGCTATTTGGGTGTGTGAAAAGGGGGCTGTTTCGTCTAGGTCGTAAAGGGTCATGTGGACTTCTGGACTTCTGAGAGGAATTATCCTTCTACAGCATTACTGTTCAAAGCTCACAGTTGCACATCTTCATCAAACAATGCAGAATTCTACAGGAGTAAATGGTCTGATATCACTAATTCAAGTATTATTAAATCTTTTACACAGAATCATACATAAAAGGCAGGACTGCCTCGGGAGTAAGAGGGGAGACTCCAAAAACAGACTGCTTTTCCTCAGATCCCAGTTCTGCTACTTCTTTAGGTGTGCAACCCGGGGTGAGGTAGGTTATCTAACCTATGTTGCAGCATCCTCCTCTATACTATAAGCATATACCATTCCACTGGTTTGTATGCGAATAAATGAGCTCATACGTGTACACCCTTACCAAGATGGTACATAGTTAGCCATTATTAACAACAACTGGTGTCACAGGTACATACGATTTCTCTTTATTTTCACAGGCACTACATTTGCTTTAAAATATGTATTGGGTTTTTAAGTAAAACGTTAGGTTACCCTTGGCTACTAGAAACATACCTTTAATATTTCCATCCTCTGCTTTCTAAGTTACTAGGTTTGTGAGCTCTGTCCCTTTTCAATACTCAGTGATTGTATATTAAGTTATCTCTACATTACAAGAACAAATGTTTTTATGAAGCATTTAAATATTTAAGTTCTGAGAATTATGTATGGGTAGAAAATAGCATTTCCAACTATTTGCTGGATAATTTTTTTTTTAGCATTTTAACCACTTTTAAGTGTACATCAGTGGCATTAAGTACATTCACAGTGTTGTGCAGTGTCATCATGGGATAATTTTTTAGAAAGTAAAACTGAAAATATTTATCCAAGCCAACTTACAGCTCACTTGAGATGCAACTAGCTTTTAAAAGGAGTTTTCGTAATTATCATTAGGGGCATAACTAGGCTGTTTTCATAGTTGGCATCCCTAAAGCAAATGACTCACTGTCAATTACAGTTTATAGTTATATCTGAACTCTTCTTTTCTCAAGACTGTACAGGTAATCTTGGCAGTTTATCCTTACATATTTTAAAATACTTCTGTACATGAAATATCTCATGTATAGAAGAATTGCTAATCCTCCAATTCACCTCCAATTCCAGATATGCTGACTTGTTTATAGATTATCCCTGTTAAGAATGGTGATAAGCTAAAAAAGTCTCCATCCTAGAAAGCAATAACTCATTCAGTGCTGCGTTAGTATATGCACAGCTGTGCCATTAAACCTCACAGAGCAAATGCAGAGATACTAATGAAGAGTGAAAAAGACTATGCCCTCGGAGGTCGTGCAACACCGTCTTCTAATACCAAAGCCCCAAAGCATGTGAGTCCTTTTGACTATAGTCTGTTTTGCAGAGGAAGTTCCAGATTAAAGCTTGTCAAAGTAAAAAGTGACAGGCGTTAGCTATGCATCAGCAGGATTCTAACCACTGTCCCCTCTTGAGAAAGAATGTTATTTTAGAAAGTTAAAGGAACAAAAGAAAATTTACAACATTGTTCCTGGTATGTTGTCTGGCTAATTTTTTCCCAGGGTAACATACAAGGATCCGAGGCCCCCAACAGCTTCTAATGAATGAGTTCTCCAGCAATGATTAGCTAAGATGCTAATGCTTTTACTACAAGCCTCAATAGGGCTTTGATAGGGTTTCCCCCTTGGGCCAGGATTTCCAATGTCAAAGAGATGGCAGGAAAAAGAGAGTGCAGACACACATTCTAACCCTTTCCACAGTCTCACGAGATATTAAAACAGAGGATACACAAAGAATATTCAATTTACTATGGTACTGTCCGCAGTAATGCAAACGCATACTCTCCAAATATGCTAGGAAAACATAGGTGATGCAGCAGCCCCAAAGACGGCTGTTTCACACAGTGGGCAGTTGCCGGCAAGGACAATGGAATTAGCCTTAGGCTCTATCTGGAAAATGTCAAGTGTCCCATCAATCTCCCCAGGGCAAACAGAGACAGGCTTGTATTTAACATCTCACCTACAGGTTGGGGACCTCAGCAGCAGGGGGGATGGCTGCTAAGGTTGACAAATGCCCAGCCCTGAGTAAATTGTACAGCTGTCACAGTAAGTCTCTGAAGATGAGAACTTCTCTTTGAGTCCCCTGGGCGCTAATCATGACCCACTGGGGGTAAGTCCCAGTGAAGGCCCCTCCTGGGGAGGCTACTGGCTCAGCTGAGCATCTCCCATCTGTGTGGATTTTTAATAAGGGGATGCTGTGACCATGCACCTAGCCTTTAGCTGATCAGCAAGCAAAAAATCTTAGAATGAGAAGGAGAATAAGGGTCTTCAAAGAAGCCCTGTGGCCCCTCCTAAACTCTCTTGCCTAAATAGCCAGGATTACTTTGCTCTTGGTGTCAGAAACATCGTTGAAGCTCTGTTCTCTTCAAGGGAGTGGGTGGGAGGGAAGAAAAGAGCAAGTATGCTTCATTTCACAGTGTATTTAGGAGGAAAACATGTGTCTGAAAGCCCGTTTAGGGCTCAGAGCTCTCCTGAAAAACGGTTGGTGGGGCCTTGTTGCTCAGCTGGTCACTCACCCCCTAGAGGTCAACAATAATCAGAAGTAAACGCCACACCAGAAAAACCTTTCCCCTTGATTCCTGACATGTGTCACAGATGAGGTGGGATCAGGAAAGGCTGGCCCACACCCTTCTGATGACAAACGGGGGCAGAGCAAGCCGGGTGTGGAAGAGAGGCAGAGGAACGCACGGCCCTATTTTACTGGGGGGAGAAGAGAGGGTGGGGAAGGGACAGGCCATGTTAAAATATGGAGTTTTGCTCTCCACCAACTCACTGGCGACAGGCTCTTCCCCCACCACCTATCTTTCAAAATCTTTCTGGATTATTAAACACAGCATGTCAACCCCACAGTCGAACCAGAGCTGGCAACATCCAGCTCTTCACCTTGGCACTCTCGCCAGCAGTGGAAGAACCCAAGATGTTTCCAGTCCGCGCGTTTAATCTGCCGCCGCGCAACATAAACAGTCCACAGATGCCCCCCGAGCGCAACACCCTGGTAGCAGAGGAAAAAACGCCTGCTTCTGAATGTGCATTTTCAGCTTCTCTCAGTGTCCCCAAACAAAGCAAACGGGTGCCAAAGGATGCTCTAGAGAGAAGAAAGGAAGCGCTTGCGACTCACTCCAGGAAGACAACTGTGGGTCAAGAGACGAGAGGGGGTCACAGACGGCCGAACAGCAGGCGCAGTTTCTGTGCAAACAGCTGTTCGAAAACGGACTCGTGGGTCCTGAAGACAACTCGGCGTGGGGGACACCGGGGGCCCGATTTCTTTCGCAGTCTGGACGCCCAACAGTTCCCTAGGTCTCTGCAGTGGCGGGCGGTCCACCGCGTCCTTCCGCCCCCAACCCTCGGCCCGCGTCCCGCCCCAGCCACTCACCAAAGCGCCACCGGCTCGGCCGCACGAAAGGCTCGGAGGGCGCCGCGTCCGTCCGAGTCCCCGGGGAGTCCGCGGGCTGCCAGCCCCAGCGCGTCCTTATCTGGGCGGCTGCGGAAGGGGTGAGAGAGCGGGCGCCGGTGCGCGGCCCAGACAGACGCCCACACGCGCCGCGCAGGCTCTGCGGCGGGGCCGAGGCGCGCGCCGGGGAGGGGCCGCCGCCTGCCGCGCGAGGACACGCGGGTCCACGGGGCGGACGCCGGGGCACGGCGGGACCCACTAACTCCCGCGGGCACCGAGCACGCGCGCGTCCTCAGGCAGAAGCTAGTGGAGCAGCAGCCGCACTAGCTCGCCCCTCCCGGAGCCCCGCAGGGATCGCCGGCCCCGCCCCTCGCCTCGAGGGCCCCCGCCTCCCCCGCGGATCCCCGAGGCCCCGCCCCCTTCGCGGGGGCCGCCGAACCTGGCTCCTCCAAGCGGAGTGGGGGGCTCACTAGGGAAGGTGTCACTGTGCTTGAAGCGAAAGGGGGATCTCCCAGTTTGCGGGCCCCGCCCCCTCCTCGAACCTCCGCGGCGACACCTCCCCACGTCTGGGGTCCGGCTCCCGAGCGCGGGGGGAGAGAGCCTCACGGCCGCAGTGCGGAGCAGCCAAAAGGAGCGGGGAAGAGCCGGCGAGAAAAACACAGAGGGGAGACTCCTGGTGTTTGGTCGGAGGATTAAACCGAGAGCCCGTTGTCCCCGAGCTGGGGCACCGCAGAGGCTGGAGGTGACCCGCCAGCCCACCCACTTCCTCGCTCAACTTCCACAAGCGCAGGGCTCAACTTCTAAGCTGAACTTCGCACGGGCAGAGCGAACGTGCCAGAGCGAGTACCGCCTTGTCCTCGGTCCGTATCACCCGGACGCGGTCCTGGCCAGCCCCGCACCACAGTCAGGAGGGGCAAGTCGTGGCTCCCCCGCTGGCCAGGGACCCGGCGCGGGCGCCCCCACTTGCGCGCTCTTGGACGGGCGGGGATCAAGTGGGAGCTCAGTTTAGCCAAAAGTCCTGGCAGCTAAAGCTAAATCAGCCGGCCCAGGTTTAACCCGGAGGCGGCCCGGGACGCGCGCGTCTTCCCCTCAAAGGACGGATGGCTGTCCTCTGCGGCCCAGGGAGTGCAGCCGCCAAAGTCGGGGGAGCTCAAACCTCCCCAGCCTTCCCGGTGAGGCTCGAAGGCAGCCGAGATTCAGTGCCACAGCCCTCGTTCCTGACGGATCCCCGCCCCCGGCCCTCCGGAGCCGAGGAGTCTCGGTCCCCGGGAGCACCCAAGCAGCGATCGCCCTGCCTGGGCAGCGCGACTCACTCACCCGCGGCCGGCGCTCCCAGCGCGCGCTCCTCTCTCCCGGCCGCCCGCGGTCTCCCAGCGCCGTCGCCTCCTCCCGGGTCACTGCAGCCCTGGCTGCTCGGGGCCGCGAGGGGGCAGGGCGGCGCGGGGCGGGGCGCGGCCTCTGCCTCAGGTAACAATGCTGCAGACCAGGCTGCTCCCAGCGCCAGCTGCAAAGGGCAGCACGCCCTTTCCATCTCGGCCCTTCCTCCCTCCCACCCTTGATCGCCAACATCGGCGCTGCGGCGCTCACCTTCACCTGCGCGGGGCCCCGGGGGCCTGGGAGCCGCCACCCGGCAGGCGGCTGCCAGCACCTGAAGGCTGGAGCGGGGTGGCCACCGAGGAAAGTAGGGGCGGCGGCGGGGGACAGAGATGTACGGACTGTGAAGAAGAGCTAGGTGTCCTCGTGGAACCAGCAACGGGAGGCGCCAAGCTGGCTCTGAACTGGCAAGTGACTCCACAAAGGAGCCTCTGCGGCAGCCTCCCCGACACCCTCTCCTGCGCACACGCGCGCGCACACACATGTGCGCACACGCACACTCATGCACGCTCCGCTCAAACCCCGCGTGCACACAGGCCATCCTCTGCCCAACACACTCGTTTTTCCCTGAGCAGGAGGCAGCATCTGGGTGAACTGTCCCAGCCCGCGTGGCCGAGTCCCAGCCGGGCCGGAGGTTCCCAAAGGTCAGCTTCTCCCTGGGACCTGCCATCCTGCAAGTTTGTTACTTTGTTCTTTTCTTTCTTTCTTTCTTTCTTCTTCTTTTTTTTTAATCTCCTCAATGATGATGGTAACAGAAACCTTTCAGTTATATATAAAAGAAAAAGTCCACTCCAGGACTGATCACATGAACAGATGCTGTCTGGGAAAGGCTCCTCACAGGAGGAAACCGGGGAATGGTTTTATCGCATCTTTTTTCAAAGTGACTTATGATGTCAGGTAGTGAGAACCGAGTAATCAAAGAAAACCTATCCCCGGAGAACCGACTGATCTGAAATCAGCTGCAGGGGTGGGGAGGCGCCCTCTGCGGGGATGAAGTCATTGCTACCTTTGGCTCTGTGCTCCCAGATAACAGACCAGGGCTTATCCAGCCTCTGGAGCCTGATGACTTCCGCCTCTCCACCCTGGTCCACAGCCCCTGAACTCACAGGACAGAATTCTCAACCTCCACAGGAATAGAAAGAAAAAGAGAAGCTATTAGGGTAAAAACTGAAAACAAACAAACAAAAAACCAAAAAGCAAAATTCTGCCCACCAACAGCCCATTTTTTAGCCATGGACCGGGCTTACACTAACCATCAAGAGAAGTAGATCCAACTAAGACCACGGAAGATCTCAAGGAGTGGGAAGTGTAATAAAAGAGAAAGCCCCATGCTCAGGGAGTTAATATTAACCCCAAAGGAATACTGACTGCACAGGCAAAAGTTAAATGACAGAATATCACGGTGAGGAGCTAATGGCATCCTCTCCTTTTCTTTTATGTCAGTCTCGCCAGATGAGGAGTCTAGAGCCACTGCACACTTCCTGCTTCTCAAGCCCCCCTCCAACCTGGGCTTCCCCACAATGTACTGAGTGTGCATTCTAAAATCAGTCACTTTTTTGAAGGGTCAAGTCCAGTGACCCGTCCCCAGCCCCTCAGCCCCTCAGCCCCTCAGCCCTTTGATGTCCTGCAGCATCCTGGCCTACAGGCCTTCCCTCTGCCTCTTCGGCCTCCTCTGTTGACCCTTCTTGCCCTTTGAGGACGGTAACCAGATTCTTCCAACTCTTTATTTCCCATTATCCCATGGGTACTGCCTTCTGACTTCAACCTGAAGGGGCCCAGATTTTGTGGGGCCTGAAGCTTGTGTAACTCATGAGGGAGCTTTTAAAAGAAAAACAATAAAAACTTATATACAAACACAACACCAGCTACGTGCTTTTGGAAGTGTCCGGGGAAAGTTAGAGCCACGAAAACTTGAGCTCCGAGGTAAACCCACTTCTGATTTCACCTCTATGTCAGGGATTCTTGAATCCACATTGTCCCTGTAATGGTTCAAGTCCAAATTCATTGTCCAGAAGTCAACTCCTCTGTCTCTCAAAACTACTACTCTTCCGGCCTGCACCCCTTACTTAAGACCTGACTTTTAAAATTCGAAATCCCAGCTTTCCCTTGGGTTCTTTTCCTCTTTTACATTTTTTATATCCAAGTATTTGCCAAATTTGTTGCTCTTTCCCCAGTAAGATCTCTTCCATCTGTACTTTACATCCACTGCCACTACACATGCCCCGATTAGAGGAAAGGGGAACTGATGTTCATTTGCTATTGGCTGTGTGTCAGGCATCACACTTGATTCTCACAACCATCCTAGAAACCCTACCTTCTGTACTGTCTGGCTTAGACAAGTGAAACCGGACTGGTGCATCCACTGCTTCAGCCGTCTTTCTGCCTCTCCCCTCTTCTCCCGACTCTGCTGTTAGGTCAGTGTTTTTAAAAGTCTGATTTCGGGCTTCCCTGGGCGTGCAGTGGTTAAGGATCTGCCTGCCAATGCAGGGGACACGAGTTCGAGCCCTGGTCTGGGAAGATTCCACATGCCTTGGAGCAACTAAGCCTGTGTGCCGCAACTACTGAGCCTGCGTGCCACAACTACTGAAGCTCGCGCACCTGGAGCCCATGCTCCACAACAAGAGAAACCACTGCAGTGAGAAGCCCACACAGCACAACGAAGAGTAGCCCCCACTCGCTGAAACTAGAGAAAGCCCGCACGCAGCAACGAAGACCTAATGCAGCAAAAAGTAAATAAAATAAATTTAAAGAAAAAAGTCTGATTTCATCACACTACGCACCTGTTCAAGCCTTCTGTAGGTTACGTAGGTGCCTACGGGGAAGGCTGCCTCTGGCAGCATCCTGCCTCCATCTCCACGGTGTGAAGTGCCCCATTTCACTCAGTTTGTAGATGTATTTTTGATGCATTTGCGGGTGGAAGTGAGATCCACATCCTTTTACTCTGCCGTCTTGATTCCCTCCCATTTCACTCGAGCAGCATTGTGTGCTGCCCCTGAATGTGACATGCTTATTTTGATTCTTCTTTTCGGTGTTGTGCATGTGAGGTGGCCAAGAAGTACTTGAATAGAGCAGAACACAGCTCCCACGTAGAGTCAAGGTCCTGATGCGTTGGATCGGAGGCTGCAAATCCAGAGGACAATTTATTCTTCATTTATTAATTGTGAGCCACACCTTCATCTCACCTAAGATCGTACTTGGGAGTATACACTACCAAATGTAAAATCGATAGCTAGTGGGAAGCAGCCGCATAGCACAGGGAGATCAGCTCGGTGCTTTGTGTCCACCTAGAGGGGTGGGATAGGGAGGGTGGGAGGGAGATGCAAGAGGGAGAGGATATATGTATATGTATAGCTGATTCACTTTGTTATACAGCAGAAATTAACACACCATTGTAAAGCAATTATACTCCAATAAAGGTGTTAAAAAAAAAAAAAGGACCTGTCATTCATCTGTATCCCAGCAACCTACCAGCCACCCTGTCTTCGAGGAAGGCTGGAGAGACTCCTGAAGCCAAGCCGCCCAAAGTCAGCGCAGCCCTGGAGCTTGTGGCTTGGAGCTGACTGTTGCTGCTACGTCCTCGGCTCCTGAGCCTTGGTCAGTGGCCAGCCCACGCTCCTGCAAGCAAGCCACACCTCCTGGGAGTGTGCCTGTAGCTCAGAGTGGCCTCCCGGGTGCCGGCTCCAAGCCCTACTGAATAATTCTGTTTGCAGCTTGCTCCTCCCTCTCCCCAGGCTGTCCCTTCCAGATTGCTCCATTTCCTTTGCCCAGTTCATTTCCTTTCTTCCAGCTTCACCTCCTCAGCCCTGAGAAGCTTTCAATTTCTCCTACATCAAGCATTTTGGATTTGAATCTGTCATTAGGAGCCACAAAACAAACTTTCAAACCAAAATGAAGCAAATGCCAGGGTGCATTCTAAAGAAGACCTCACAGTTCTAAGACAGGCTTATTTACTGAAAGAGCAAGTCTAATCCATGAGCTGACTTCATGGGCCCTCTGGGGACCACAGTGGACACACTGAAACGAGTCGCCTCTGGCACAGGATTGAGGCATCAAACTCATTTCTATTTTTTTATTTTTTATTTTATTTTATTCTATTCTTTTTAACATCCTTATTGGAGTATAATTGCTTTACAATGGTATGTTAGTTTCTGCTGTGTAACAAAGTGAATCAGCTATACATATACATATATCCCCATATCTCCTCCCTCTTGCGTCTCCCTCCCACCCTCCCTATCCCACCCCTCTAGGTGGTCACAAAGCACCGAGCTCATCTCCCTGTGCTATACGGCTGCTTTCCAATAGCTATCTATTTTACCTTTGGTATATATGTCCATGCCACTCTCTCACTTCGTCCCAGCTTACCTTTCCCCTTCCCCGTGTCCTCAAGTCCATTCTCTATGTCTGCATCTTTATTCCTGTTCTGCCCCTAGGTTCGTCAGAACCTTTTTTTTTTTTTAGATTCCATATATATGTGTTAGCATATAGTATTTGTTTTTCTCTTTCTGACTTACTTCACTCTGTATGACAGACTCTAGGTCCATCCACCTAACTACAAATAACTCAATTTCATTTCTTTTTATGGCTGAGTAATATTCCATTGTATATACGTGCCACATCTTCTTTATCCATTCATCTGTCGATGGACACTTAGGTTGCTTCCACGTGCTGGCTATTGTAAATAGAGCTGCAATGAACATTGTGGTACATGACTCTTTTTGAATTATGGTTTTCTCAGGGTATATGCCCAGTACTGGGATTGCTGGGTCATGTGGTAGTTCTATTTTTAGTTTTTTAAGGAACCTCCATACTGTTCTCCATAGTGGCTGTATCAATTTATATTCCCACCAACAGTGCAAGAGGGTTTGCTTTTCTCCACACCCTCTCTAGCATTTGTTGTTTGTAGATTTTTTGATGATGGCCATTCTGACTGGTGTGAGGTGATACCTCACTGTAGTTTTGATTTGCCTTTCTCTAATGATTAGTGATGTTGAGCATCCTTTCATATGTTTGTTGGCAATATGCATATCTTCTTTGGAGAAATGTCTATTTAGGTCTTCTGCCCATTTTTGGATTGGGTTGTTTGTTTTTTTGATATTGAGCTACATGAGCTGCTTGTAAATTTTTGAGATTAATCCTTTGTCAGTTGCTTCATTTGCAAATATTTTCTCCCATTCTTTGTCTTTTCATCTTGTTTATGTTTTCCTCTGTTTTGCAAAAGCTTTTAAGTTTCATTAAGTCCTGTTTGTGTATTTTTGTTTTTATTTCCATTTCTCTAGGAGGTGGGTCAAAAAGGATCCTGCTGTAATTTATGTCATAGAGTGTTCTACCTGTGTTTTCCTCTAAGACTTTTATAGTGTCTGGCCTTACATTTAGGTCTGAAATCCATTTTGAGTTTATTTTTGTGTATGGTGTTAGGGAGTGTTCTAATTTCATACTTTTACATGTAACTGTCCAGTTTTCCCAGCACCACTTATTGAAGAGGCTGTCTTTTCTCCCTTGTATATTCTCGCCTCCTTTCAAAAATGAGTTGACCATATGTGCATGGGTTTATCTCTGGGCTTTCTATCCTGTTCCATTGATCTATATTTCTGTTTTGTGCCAGTACTATACTGTCTTGATTACTGTAGCTTTGTAGTAGTGTCTGAAGTTTGGGAGCCTGATTCCTCCAGCTCTGTTTTTCTTTCTCAAGATTGCTTTGGCTATTCGGGGTCTTTTGTGTTTCCATACAAATCATGAAGTTTTTTCTTCTAGTTCTGTGAAAAATGCCAGTGGTAGTTTGATAGGGATTGCATTGAATCTGTAGGTTGCATTGGATAGTATAGTCATTTTCACAATGTTGATTCTTCCAATCCAAGAACATGGTATATCTCTCCATCTGTTTGTATCATCTTTAATTTCTTTCATCAGTGTCTTACAGTTTTCTGCATACAGGTCTTTTGTCTCCTTAGGTAGGTTTATTCCTAGGTATTTTATTCTTTTTGTTGCAATGGTAAATGAGAGTGCTTCCTTAATTTCTCTTTCAGAATGCTCATCAATAATATATAGGAATGCAAGAGATTTCTGTGCATTAATTTTGTATCCTGCAACTTTACCAAATTCATTGATTAGCTTTAGTAGTGTTCTGGTAGCATCTTTAGGATTCTCTATGTGTAGTATCATGTCATCTGCAAACAGTGACAGCTTTACTTCTTCTTTTCCGACGTGGATTCCTTTTATTTCTTTTTCTTCTCTGATTGCTGCGGCTAAAACTTCCAAAACTATGTTGAATAATAGTGGTGAGAGTGGACAACCTTGTCTTGTTCCTGATCTTAGAGGAAATGGTTTCAGTTTTTCACTGGTGAGAACGATGTTGGCTGTGGGTTTGTCATATATGGCTTTTATTATGTTGAGGTAAGTTCCCTCTATGTCTACTTTCTGGAGGGTTTTTTATCATAAATGGGTGTTGAATTTTGTCGAAAGATTTTTCTGCATCTATTGAGATGATCATATGTTTTTTCTCCTTCAATTTGTTATTATGGTTTATCACACTGATTGATTTGTGTATATTGAAGAATCCTTGCATTCCTGGGATAAACCCCACTTGATCATGGTGTATGATCCTTTTAATGTGTTGTTGGATTCTGTTTGCTAGCATTTTGTTGAGGATTTTTGCATGTATGTTCATCAGTGATATTGGCCTGTAGTTTTCTTTCTTTGTGACATCTTTGTCTGGTTTTGGTATCAGGGTGATGATGGTCTTGTAGAATGAGTTTGGGAGTGTTCCTCCCTCTGCTATGTTTTGGAAGAGTTTGAGAAGGATAGGTGTTAGCTCTTCTCTAAATGTTTGATAGAACTCACCTGTGAAGTCATCTGGTCCTGGACTTTTGTTTGCTGGAAGATTTTTCATCACAATTTCAATTTCATTACTTGTGATTGGTCTGTTCATATTTTCTCTTTCTTCCTGGTTCAGTCTTGGAAGCTTATATCTTTCTAAGAACTTGTGCATTTCTTCCAGGTTGTCCATTTTATTGGCATATAGTTGCTTGTAGTAATCTCTCATGATCCTTTGTATTTCTGCAGAGTCAGTTGTTACTTCTCCTTTTTCATTTCTAATTCTGTTGATTTGAGTCTTCTCCCTTTTTTTCTTGATGAGTCTGGCTAATGGTCTATCAATTATGTTTATCTTCTCAAAGAACCAGATTTTAATTTTATTGATCTTTGCTATTGTTTACTTCATTTATTTCTGCTCTGCTCTTTATGATTTCTTTCCTTCTGCTAACTTTGGGGTTTTTTTGTTCTTTCTCTAATTGCTTTACATTGAAGGTTAGGTTGTTTATTTGAGATTTTTCTTGTTTCTTGAGGGAGGATTGTATTGCTATAAACTTCCCTCTTAGAACTGCTTTTGCTGCATCTCATAGGTTTTGGGTAGTCGTGCTTTCATTGTCATTTATTTCTAGGTATTTTTTGATTTCCTCATTGATTTCTTCAGTGATCTCTCGGTTATTTAGTAGTGTATTGTTTAGCCTCCATGTGTTTGTGTTTTTTACGTTTTTTTTCTTGTAATTGATATCTAGTCTCACAGCGTTGTGGTAGGAAAAGACACTTGATACGATTTCAATTTTCTTAAATTTACCAAGGCTTGTTTTGTGACCCAAGATATGATCTATCCTGGAGAATGTTTCATGAGCACTTGAGAAGAAAGTGTATTCTGTTTTTTTGGATGGAATAGCCTATAAATATCAATTAAGTCCATCTTGTTTAATGTATCATTTAAAGCTTGTGTTTCCTTATTTATTTTCATTTTGGATGATCTGTCCATTGGTGAAAGTGGGGTGTTAAAGTCCCCTACTATGATTGTGTTACTGTCGATTTCCCCTTTTATGGCTGTTAGCATTTGCCTTATATATTGAAGTGCTCCTATGTTGGGTGCATAAATATTTACAATTGTTATATCTTCTTCTTGGATTGAGACCTTGATCATTATGTAGTGTCCTTCTTTCTCTTTTGTAGCAGTCTTTATTTTGAAATCTGTTTTATCTGATGAGTATTGCTACTCCAGCTTTCTTTTCATTTCCATTTGTATGGAGTATCTTTTTCCATCCCCTCACTTTCAAGTCTGTATGTGTCCGTAGGTCTGAAGTGGGTCTCTTGTAGACAGCGTATATATGAGTCTTATTTTTGTATCCATTCAGTCAGTCTATGTCTTTGGTTGGAGCATTTAATCCATTTACATTTAAGGTAGTTATCGATATGTATGTTCCTATTACCATTTTCTTAATTGTTTTGGGTTTGTTATTGTAGGTCTTTTCCTTCTCTTGTGTTTCCTGCCTAGAGAATTTCCTTTAGCATTTGTTGTAGAGCTGGTTTGGTGGTGCTGAATTCTCTTAGCTTTTGCTTGTCTGTAAAAGTTTTAAGTTCTCTGTCAAATCTGAATGAGATCCTTGCTGTGTAGAATAATCTTCGTTGTAGGTTTTTCTTTTCATCACTTTAAATATGTCCTGCCACTCCCTTCTGGCTTGCAGAGTTTCTGCTGAAAAATCAGCTGTTAACCTTATGGGGATTCCCTTGTATGTTATTTGTTGTTTTTCCCTTGGTGCTTTTAATATTTTTCCTTTGTATATAATTTTTTTTCAATTTTTGAATTTTATTTATTTTTTTATAGAGCAGGTTCTTATTAGTTATCCATTTTATACATATTAGTGTATACATGTCAATCCCAATCTCCCAATTCATCACACCACCACTACCACCCCCCGCCACTTCCCCTCATTGGTTTCTATACGTTTGTTCTCTACATCTGTGTCTCCACCTCTGCCCTGGAAACCGGTTCATCTGTACCATTTTTCTAGGTTTCACATGTATGTGTTAATATACGATATTTGTTTTCCTCTTTCTGACTTACTTCACTCCGTATGGCAGTCTCTAGATGCATCCACATCTCTACAAATGACCCAATTTCTTTCCTTTTTAAGACTGAGTAATATTCTATTGTATATTTGTACCACATCTTCTTTATCCATTAGTCTGTCGGTGGGCATTTAGGTTGCTTCCATGACCTGGTTATTGTAAATAGAGCTGCAATGAACAATAGGGTGCATGTGTCTTTTTGAATTATGATTTTCTCTGGGTTTATGCCCAGGAGGGGATTGCTGGGTTAAAAGGTAATTCTATTTTTAGTTTTTTAAGGAACCTCCATACTGTTCTCCATAGTTGCTGTATCAATTTACATTCCCACCAACAGTGCAAGAGGGTTCCCTTTTCTCCACACCCTCTCCGGCATTTGTTGTTTATAGATTTTCTGATGATGGCCATTCTGACTGGTGTGAGGTGATACCTCATTGTAGTTTTGATTTGCATTTCTCTAATAATTAGTGACGTTGAGCAGCTTTTCATGTGCTTCTTGGCCATCTATATGTCTTCTTTGGAGAAATGTTTCTTTGGGTCTTGTGCCCATTTTTAGGTTGGGTTGTTTGTTTTTTTCATATTGAGCTGCATGAGCTATTTATATATTTTGGAGATTAATCTTTTGTCCATTGATTCGTTTGCAAATATTTTCTCCCATTCTGAGGGTTGTCTTTTCGTCTTGTTTGTAGTTTCCTTTGCTTTGCAAAAGCTTTTAAGTTTCATTAGGTCCCATTTGTTTATTTTTGTTTTTATTTCCTTTACTCTAGGAGGTGGATCAAAAAAGATCTTGCTGTGATTTATGTCAAAGAGTGTTGTTTCTATGTTTTCCTCTAAGAGTTTTATAGTGTCCGGTCTTACATTTAGGTCTCTAATTCATTTTGAATTTATTTGTGTGTATGGTGTTAGGGAGTGTTCTAATTTCATTCTTTTACATGAAGCTGTCCAGTTTTCCCAGCACCACTTATTGAAAAGGCTGCCTTTTTTCCATTGCATATCCTTGCCTCCTTTATCATAGATTAGTTGACCATAGGTGTGTGGGTTTATCTCTGGTCTTTCTATCCTGTTCCATTGATCTATATTTCTGTTTTTGTGCCAGTACCATATTGTTTTGATTACTGTAGCTTTGTAGTATAGTCTGAAGTCATGGAGTCTGATTCCTCCAGCTCCATTTTTTTCACTCAGGACTGCTTTGGCTATTCGGGGTCTTTTGTGTCTCCATAAAAATGTTAAGATTTTTTGTTCTAGTTCTGTAAAAAATGCCATTGGTAATTTGATAGGGAGTTCATGGAATCTGTAGATTGCTTTGAGTAGTATAGTCATTTTCACAATATTGATTCCTCCAATCCAAGAACACGGTATATCTCTCCATCTGTTTGCATCATCTTTAATTTCTTTCATCAGTGTCTTACAGTTTTCTGCATGCAGGTCTTTTGGCTCCCTAGGTAGGTTTATTCCTAGGTATTTTATTCTCTTTGTTGCAATGGTAAATGGGAGTGTTCCCTTAATTTCTCTTTCAGATTTTTCATCATCAGTGCATAGGAATGCGAGAGATTTCTGTGCGTTAATTTTGTATCCTGAAACTTTACCAAATTCAGTGATTAGCTCTAGTAGTTTTCTGGTGGCATCTTTAGGAGTCTCTATGTATAGTATCATGTTATCTGCACACAGGACAGTTTTACTTCTTCTTTTCCAATTTGTATTCCTTTTATTTCTTTTTCTTCTCTGATTGCTGTGGCTAGGCCTTCCAAAACTGTGTTGAATAATAGTGGTGAGAGTGGACATCCTCGTCTTGTTCCTGATCTTAGAGGAAACGCTTTCAGTTTTTCACCATTGAGAATGATGTTTGCTGTGGGTTTGTCGTATATGGCCTTTATTATGCTGAGGTAGGTTCCCTCTATGCCCACTTTCTGGAGAGTTTTTATCATAAATGGGTGTTGAATTTTGTCAAAAGCTTTTTCTGCATCTATTGAGATGATCATATGGTTTTTATTCTTCAATTTGTTATTATGGTGTATCACATTGATTGATTTGCATATATTAAGGAATCCTTGCATCCCTGGGATAAACCCCACTTGATCATGGTGTATGATCCTTTTAATGTGTTGTTAGTTTCTGTTTGCTAGTATTTTGTTGAGGATTTTTGCATCTATATTCATCAGTGATATTGGTCTGTTTTTTTGTAGTATCTTTGTCTGGTTTTGGTATCAGGGTGATGGTGGCCTCATAGAATGAGTTTGGGAGTGTTTCTACGTCTGCTATATTTTGGAAGAGCTTTAGAAGGATGCGTGTTAGCTCTTCTCTAAATGTTTGTTAGAATTCACCTGTGAAGCCATCTGGTCCTGGACTTTTGTTTGTTGGAAGATTTTTAATCACAGTTTCAATTTTGTTACTTGTGATTGGTCTGTTCATATTTTCTATTTCTTCCTGGTTCAGTCTTGGATGGTTATACCTTTCTAAAAATTTGTCCATTTCCTCCAGGTTGTCCATTTCGTTGGCATAGAGTTGTTTGTAGTAGTCTCTTAGGATGCTTTGTATTTCTGCGGTGTCTGTTGTAACTTTTCCTTTTTCATTTCTAATTCTATTGATTTGAGTCCTCTCCCTCTTTTTCTTGATGAGTCTGGCTAATGGTTTATCAATTTTGTTTATCTTCTCAAAGAACCAGCCTTTAGTTTTATTCATCTTTGCTATTGTTTTCTTTGTTTCTATTTCATTTATTTCTGCTCTGCTCTTTATGATTTCTTTCCTTCTGCTAACATTGGGTTTTGTTTGTTCTTCTTCCTCTAGTTCCTTTAGGTGCAAGTTTAGATGTGTATTTGAGATTTTTCTTGTTTCTTGAGGTAAGCTTGTATTGTTATAAACTTCCCTCTTAGAACTGCTTTTGCTGCATCCCATAGGTTTTGGGTCGTCGTGTTTTCATTATCATTTGTCTCTAGGTATTTTTTTTATTTCCTCCTTGATTTCTTCAGTGATCTCTTGGTTACTTAGTAATGTATTGTTTTGCCTTCATGTGTTTGTGTTTTTACGTTTTTTTCGTTGTAATTGATTTCCAATCTCAAAGCATTGTGGTCAGAAAAGATGCTTCATATAATTTCAATGTTCTTCAATTTACTGAGGCTTGATTTGTGACCCAAAGTGTGATCTATCGTGGAGAATGTTCCATGTGCATTTGAGAAGAAAGTGTAATCTGCTGTTTTGGGATGGAATGTCCTATAAATATCAATTAAATCTATCTGGTCTATTGTGTCATTTCAAGCTTGTGTTTCCTTATTTATTTTCATTTTGGATGATCTGTCCATTGGTTTAAGTGAGGTGTTAAAGTCCCCCACTATTATTATGTTACTGTCTATTTCCTCTTTTATAGCGGTTAGCAGTTGCCTTATGTATTGAGGTGCTCCTATGTTGGGTGCATATATATTTATAATTGTTGTATCTTCTTCTTGGATTGATCCCTTGATCGTTATGTAGTGTCCTTCCTTGTCTCTTGTAACATTCTTTATTTTAAAATCTATTTTATCTGATATGAGTATTGCTACTCCAGCTTTCTTTTGATTTCCATTTGCATGGAATATCTTTTTCCACACCCTCACTTTCAGTCTGTATGTGTCCCTAGGTCTGAAGTGGGTCTCTAGGAGACAGCATATATATGGGTCTTGTTTTTGTATCCATTCAGCGATCCTGTGTCATTTGGTTGGAGCATTTAATCCATTCATATTTAATGTAATTATCGATATGTATGTTCCTATGACCATTTTCTTAATTGTTTTGGGTTTGTTTTTGTAGGTCCTTTTCTTCTCTTGTGTTTCCCACTTAGAAAAGTTCCTTTAGCATTTGTTGTAGAGCTGGTTTGGTGGTGCTGAATTCTTTTAGCTTTTGCTTGTCTGTAAAGCTTTTGAGTTCTCCGTGAAATCTGAATGAGATCTTTGCCGGGTAGAGAATCTTGGTTGTAGGTTCTTCCGTTTCATCACTTTAAATATATCATGCCAGTCCTTTCTGGCTTGTAGAGTTTCTGCTGAGAAATCAGCTGTTAACCTTATGGGAGTTCCCTTGTATGTTTTTTGTCATTTTTCCCTTGCTTCTTTCAATAATTTTCTTTGTCTTTAATTTTTGTCAAGTTGATTACTATGTGTCTTGGTGTGTTTCTCCTTGGTTTTACCCTGTGTGGGACTCTCTGCGGTTCCTGAACTTGATTGACTATTTCCTTTCCCATATTAGGGAAGTTTTCGACTATAATCTCTTCAAATATTTTCTTGGGTCCTTTCTCTCTCTCTTCTCCTTCTGGGACCCTTATAATGCAAATGTTGTTGCGTTTAATGTTGTCCCAGAGGTCTCTTAGGCTGTCTTCATTTCTTTCCGTTCTTTTTTCTTTATTCTGTTCTGCAGAAGTGAATTCCACTATTCTGTCTTCCAGGTCACTTATCCGTTCTTCTGCCTCAATTTTTCTGCTATTGATTCCTTCTAGTGTAGTTTTCATTTCAGTTATTGTATTGTTCATCTCTGTTTGTTTGTTCTCTAATTCTTCTAGATGTTTGTTCTTTAATTCTTCTAGGTCTTTGTTAAACATTTCTTGCATCTTCTCGATCTTTGCCTCCATTCTTTTTCCAAGGTCCTGGATCATCTTCACTATCATTATTTTGAATTCTTTTTCTGAAAGATTGCCTATCTCCACTTCATTTAGTTGTTTTTTCTGGGGTTTTATCTTGTTCCTTCATCAGGTACATAGCCCTCTGCATTTTCATCTTGTCTATCTTTCTGTGAATGTCTGTATTTATGTTTTGATTGTTTGATTACTATGTGTCTTGGCATGTTTCTCCTTGGATTTATCCTTTATGGTACTCTCTGTGCCTCCTGGACTTGACTGACTATTTTGTTTCCCATACGAAGGAAGTTTTCAACTGTAATGTCTTCAAATATTTTCTCAGTCCCTTTCTTTTTCTCTTCTTCTTCTGGGACCCCTATAATTCAAATATTGGTGTATTTAATGTTGTCCCAGAGTCTCTGAGACTGTCCTTAATTCCTTTCATTGTTTTTTCTTTATTCTGCTCTTCAGTAGTTATTTGCACTATTTTATCTTCCAGGTCACTTATCCGTTCTTCTGCCTCAGTTATTCTGCTATTGATTCCTTCTAGAGAATTTTTAATTTCATTTATTGTGTTGTTCATCATTGTTTGTTTGCGCTTTAGTTCTTCTATGTCCTTGTTAAATGTTTCTTGTATTTTGTCCAATCTATTTCCAAGATTTTGGATCATCTTTACTATCATTATTCTGAATTCTTTTTCAGGTAGACTGCCTATTTCCTCTCAATTTGTTTGGTTTGGTGGTTTTTACCTTGCTCCTTCATCTGCTGTGTGTTTCTCTGTCTTCTCATTTTCCTTAACTTACTGTGTTTGGGGTCTCCTTTTTGCTGGCTGCACGTTCGTAGTTCCCGTTGTTTTTGGTGTCTGCCCCCAGTGGCTAAGGTTGGTTCATTGGGCTATGTAGGATTCCTGGTAGAGGGGACTGGTGCCTGTGTTTTGGTGGATGAAGCTGGATCTTGTCTTTCTGGTGGGCAGGACCACATCCAGTGGTGTGTTTTGGGGTGTCTGTGACCTTATTATGATTTTAGGCAGCCTCTCTGCTAATGCGTGGGGTAGTGTTCCTGTCTTGCTAGTTGTTTGGCATAGGGTGTCGAGCACTGTAGCTTGCTTGTTGTTGAGTGGAGCTGGGTCTTAGCGTTGCGATGGAGATCTCTGGGAGACCTGTCACCATCTGATATTACGTGGAGCTGGGAGGTCTCTGGTGGACCAATGTCCTGAACTCAGCTCTCCCACCTCAGAGGCACAGGCCTGACACCCAGCCGGAGCACCAAGACCCTGTCAGCTACATGGCTCAGAAGAAAAGGGAGAAAAAATGAAAGAAAGAAAAATAAAATAAAATAAAATAATTAAAATAAAAAATTATTTAAAAAAAATTAAAAGTAATAAAAAAAAAGCGAGAGCCACCAAACCAAAAACCAAATCCACCAATGATAACAAGTGTTAAAAACTATACAAAAACAAACAAACAAACAAAAAAACGGACAGAGAGAACCCTAGGACAAACGGTAAAAGCAAAGGTATACAGACAAAATCACGCAAAGAAGCGTACACATATACACTCACAAAAAGAGAAAAAGGAGGAAAAAATATGTATATTTTGGGAATTCTGAGGTCTTCTGCCAGTGCTCAGTAGGTGTTCTGTAGGAGTTGTTCCACATGTGGATAGATGTATTTCTGATGTATTTGTGGGGAGGAAGGTGATCTCCACGTCTTACTCCTCTGCCATCTTGAAGGTCTCCCCCAAACTCATTTTTAAAGGTAGTTTGTTTTGGTTTTTATTTTGGTTTGCCGCACCGTGCAGCTTGTGGCATTTTAGTTCCCCACAAAGGGATCCCGACCTGGGCCCTTGGCAGTAAGAGCATGGAGTCCTAACCAGTGGACTGCCAGGGAATTCCCAAGCTGAATTTTAAATTTTTCTCTCCCTCTTTCTTTCTCTCTGATACAGACTGAGATTTACTTAATCTTTGCTCTTCTGAAAACATATCTCTGATGAGATCCAGTTGTTCAGTAGATTATAGGCTGTGTCTGCTCTTACAGTTGGAAACTGCAAAAGAAACATACTACGAACTCTGTATTTAAACAGACTTGCAGACAAATGGAAAGACTCACCAGCCCTTCTAGCAACAGCCATTTCTAAGAGAAATTGCTAGACCTTGTTTCCTTCAGATAACGAAAGTGTAAAAACAAAATCAGCAGAATTTTTAATGTCACTATGGATGCAGGTTTGCATCCATAGTGACATTACTGGCAAATTGCAGACACTGTATTATTATTATAATTTTCCAAACAACTTTGAACTGACAAAGTGATGTTTTATATTTTCAGGCTAAGAAATTTAAATAGTAAGCTGCCTTTAAATATAGTAAATAATGACTAGGCTTTGATCATTAAGAGGGAGAAACTTTGCTTCTGGATGCTAAGTAGTGATTTCTGAAAGTTTTAAATAGAAAATGTTTCCACACGTAGTGTTGATATCCATGGCAGCATTAACGGCTTTTCCTTTGCCAGAAGTAAATACAGGTACTTTGTCAACAACAGCGCCTGAGTTGTTTGGGGGTAGGAGAGATTACAGACAATCCTTACCCAATGTATAGTACTGAGGCAATTAGACACCCCATGACCCTGTCCTTACCTATGTTTCCTTAGAGCAAATTGTCCATTTTCTCTTTTTTAAGACGTGTGTGTGTGTGTGTGTGTGTGTGTGTGTGTGTGTGTGTGTGTTTATGTGTGTGTTTGGAGACAGGGAAGGAAGAGGAGAATAAGGTAAGAGAAAAGCTGTAAGTATCACAGAGTTTTCACCCAGAAAACTTTCAGCTAGGCCTTTTTTTAGTTTACAGTTGGTATAGTGCTTAGAAAATTGGTTGGTATTAATTATAAATGTATGTCTGCCTGTTATAACATTCAAATTCTGAGGAGAAAAATAGCTTTAAAATATAACATGGGGCTTCCCTGGTGGCGCAGTGGTTGAGAATCTGCCTGCTAATGCAGGGGACACGGGTTCGAGCCCTGGTCTGGGAGAATCCCACATGCCGCGGAGTGGCTGGGCCCGTGAGCCACAATTACTGAGCCTGCGTGTCTGGAGCCTGTGCTCCGCAGCAAGAGTGGCCGCGATAGTGAGAGGCCCGCGCACAGCGATGAAGAGTGGCTCCCACTTGCCACAACTAGAGAAAGCCCTCGCACAGAAACGAAGACCCAACATAGCCATAAATTAAAAAAAAAAAAAAAAAATATATAACATGAAAGCGTATCACTTCTTTCCACTACCCATCATCAAAAACAAGTGTGAGGGACTTCCCTGGTGGTGCAGTGGTTAAGACTCCGCGCTCCCAATGCAGGGGACACGGGTTCGATTCCAGGTCAGGGAACTAGATCCCACATGCATGCCTCAACTAAGGAGCCTGCCAGCCTCAACTAAGACCCAGTGCAACCAAATAAATAAATAAATAAAATACTTAAAAGAAAAAAAAGAGTCTCAATAAGAGGAATTAAGGTAAAGAGTATGTCAGATGCCAATTTCTTTTGCTACCGGTTCTGTTTCCAAGTTGTTTACCTTCCAAGAAGTTAGAAGAGCAAACAGTAATTTAAAACCATAACACACACAGCATAGGCAGTCCCCAAACAGAAACCCAGTGAACCAACAATACTGGGATGTGATGGTGTATGTGTGTGTGTCCCTGGGAAAGTACTAAGTTCATGTCTTGTACAAGACTTTGTAGGGCATATGAAGGTGGGAGAAAGGCCATGTTGGTGACTTAGCAATTTGGAAAGTCTTTTTTTACTCCCCTGGGAAATTGAGTTTGTACTTAGTTTATGAACAATCCCTTCGCACTAAGCTTCCATTTTAATAAAAAGGTAAATACTCTGGGTATGATAACAAATAATAAAACCAGCCCATAACAATTAGCATCTTAAAATTTCTCAAGTCAGATTTATAAAAATAATGAAAACGGACCATTTTTGGAGAAAGTAAAGAGGGTGAGCTTTTTGGTGGAAATACCGTTATTCAAGTTTTGACTGGCCTTGGCCACAAAGAGGATCACTGTCAAAATACTCAGCATCACAATTAGCTGACATTTATATCCCTTTGTGGGCTGACCAGGTCAAAACTGAAAGGGGGTGCATTGGGGTTAAACCCAGGACTTATCTTTACTCCTAACTTGCTGGCTCCCTCCTGAAAAAAGAGGCTCCTGTACTTAACTCAGAGAGGTGGTATTACATATTCAGCCATCTGTAGTTTAAAATGGACGAAAAAATTTCCCCTCACATTTCTAAGTTCCTTTTATCTAGCGTTTTTGTGCATATGATCAACTTTGTGTGTTAAAGAGTAAAATTTACCTATACAAATTATTTTTCTATTGGTGGTGATTTCTCAGGACTAGGCTAGAGAAAAGAGCAAATGACTTTAAAAAAAATTTTTCTTGAAATGTAGCTGGTTTTCTAAGTAAAACCCTGGACTCACTGCGCACCGTATCCCTTTGCTGAAGGCACGGGTGAATGAATTTCTGAATTTTTGAGTTTTGAATTGTCATGTTTCCTGTGGGATGATTAATGGGCAGTGTTGCTCTGGGTGTCTGGTTTACGATGGGGGCTGGGGGATGCAGGGCAAGCACACAGTTAAGCGCAGGACTTTAATTTACCTTATGCAATGGAATTTTTAAAATTTGGAAATGGCTTCACACACACACAAAAGAGGGTGTTTCTCTTTCCAGGAAAATTGAATATCTTCTCACTCTGGATTCGTATTTATTGATACTTCAAGTTTGGGGTCACAAAGACCCATCACACTTGTCATTTTAAGAGGAGTATAAATAAGGAAAAGCAGAGAAAATGTTAGTTGTTCATGCATCTCGTTCCCCTCCTTCATACTCCCCATTATCAGAGATTTGAACATATTTTCTAGCTTTGCATTCTTTCCAAGCATGCCCTTTGCACAGTTGATCTCAATAAGGAGACTAATTTCCAAGGGCCCTACTTGCCTGCTGGGCAGAATCAGGTTAAACCTTGTCTACTGGACGGGAGGGCAGAGGAAGAAATTCTAGCCAGCAGCTCCACTGCACAGGAGCTCATAAAAAAGGGGGCCCTTTGTGATCCCATGCTCATGGTACAGAGTCTACAGAAGTCACTTGATGTTCAAAGACCTTTGTCCTGTGTGACAGGGTGGCTTGAGGCACCATAAAGAAATCAGAGGGGCTGAGAAGGCTGGAACAGGCATAGCAGGAGAAGGGGGAGTCATAGAGATGAGGATTCACCCCCAAATTCTTATTACCATCAAATTGTTAACAAAAGTCACATGTGTTTCTACTTGGGCCAGAGCTCTGGAGATAACCACCAGTGACATTTTTTGCATGTGTGTGTCTTCCCTGTCAAAGTAAGCTGATTTCTTCATTAGGCTGCAATCATTGAAATCACAATAAAGGACTTTTACCAGAATTGTTTTCAAATTCCAGAAGGCCATTTTTGCAGATTCTAAGGCTTACCCGGGGGACCCTGAAATAGGCATGCACCCCAGTCCTTTGTGTCTAGTCCTAATCCACACATTTGAGCAGCTAGGGAACTAGTTATTAATTTTTTTTCCTTTTCAAAAATGGGAGTACTAAAAAAAAAAAAAAAAATGGGAGTACTCAGGTTGACCTCCAGATGGAAACTAAGTCATGTATTCTGACCAACAAGTCTCCCCTGATGACCTAGAAGTTATAGACAAGTTCTGCCTCTTTGTCTAAATACACTCTAGTGCTATTAGATAAAAAAAGAATCAAGCATTCTGATAGATGGACTGGTACCAGGAAAAAAATAGTGTTGATTCAAAGCCTATAAATAAATAACATTGTACTATATTGAACATTTGATTTTCGTGAGGGTTAGTTGGACAACACAGATAGGACTGTTTCCCCTGACGGGGCTGCCCTGGCAGGAGGGTAAAATGCACCCCTCTGCACCCAATGCACATGCTCACACAAGACAATCCAATTTGGAGCTGAAGGCTGGCTGCTTCCGCACTCAACCACTAAAAAACAGCATGTATTCCCCACACCATGCCTTCCGAGGATTTGCACGGACTTTATCCCTATTAAACCAAAAAGTTTGAGGGCAGGGTCACCTTACTTATCTTCATGTCTCAGTAGTATCTACTCCCAGGGCTCTGACAATGAACGCTGGTTGTCACTGTGTCTGCCAACTAAACTTGGTCCTCATCACTAGCGAATGAGGCCAATGGGCCTCCAGTCCTTCCAAGCTGGAGTCTCCAGCAATGATAATCATCATTACCAACAAAACCGAATGCCTTCTGTGTGCAAGGCACAGGGAGGGCTACACAAACGTTCAAAACAAATCTGCCCTCAAGAAGCTTCTATAATCCAGAAGGGAATCCACCAGACGAGACTCAAGCTCTTTGGAACAGGATATAAAGGTACATGAAGAGAACAGCCAGCTGTCATAACATTTCACAGTGAACTGAAGAAATGTAGGCGTGTACAGGCCAGTCATGCGAAATATTTCTAAGGACACGCTGATGTCCTGCGTATAGCAGTGCAGCCTGGCGATGCACCAAACAACACCTCCAGCTTTGACACGGTTTGGGAAGAAGAGTGATTGGATTGAGTTCTCTCTTCTGAAATTTGATACAGAGGCTTGAGAATCAAAAAGAGATGGGAATTCCTGATTTCAAACGAAGAGAGGCCCTTGGAAAGACAGCCATCTAGCTCTGCCACTGCTTGGGGAAACTGCTTCCGCAGGCCAGGTGTACAAGATCCCAAACAGGCCACCGTGAGGAAAGATGATATTATAATAATGAAAAGTCAGCATACTAGAAATTAAGTTAATCATGAATGAGGTTTTTCTTAATTAATTGGTTGGTTCCAGTTCACTACTAGGGAACAGAAATTCACATAAAAATGAGCTAAAAGGACTAAACAGGCAGAGTTCTTCCTAGAATAGGTCAAGGTCAGTGTTGAGGTCACTGGCAAGGAAGTCTGGAGTAGCTTGGACTGAAGCTACTGTGTCTTGGGGAAAAAAGACTTGTTTTCATTGCTCCAGCCTTGAGCACAAATAGTGACTCCGAAGCTTGAAAACCCGAAGACAGCACAACAGCCGCTTATTATGTCATTGTTTTTTTTTAAAGGACAAAGGCAAGTTAGGACTAGAGCCTGCTATGAACCTTTAATACTTTACTTTCCCTTCCCTTGTGAGTTTAGACAAGGTCTCCTACATATATATATATATATATATATATATATATATATATATATATATATATACATACACACACACACACACATACATATATAAAAGTTTTTTCATTAGACATAGAGCTCTTCATTTGCAGTTTCTAACTAATTTCTCTTATTTTATGACTGTCTTAATTGGAGGAAAATGCTGAACTTCACAAAGAAAATGTAGGGAGCTTTTTTTAGATAAAGTTTAGAGAATACGAAGACAGATTATTTTTTTAAAAGGCACACCATGGGAAATCTGAATGACAAATTAAAGGCCTGGCCTTCTCCAGTGGCCAGCACCCGTCCAAGAAGGAATTGTTAGACCCACTTCAGGGACTCTCTGACCCTCTTGAGGGTGTTAGTGGAATCAGGTGATGAAAGGCAACATGGACATGTTGACTGGTTTGTACAGCAAATACTCATGACCGTTTAAACCTACAAAGATTTTTTTTTTTTTCCAACTCACTTGATAGTACCAGTGATTATATAGTAACCATTGCCATGGTAAAAACTCAATTCTCAAAACATTGTCTCGGCCTTTTACTGCTTCTATTACTGACGTAAACTAGTTAGAAAATTTTAATCCACAGGATTTTCTTTGTTCTGACCTAAGGTAGGGGTGAGGGAATGAGAAACAGAGAATTTGAGAACAAGGTAAACATCTGTTATTTATTTGGGGAGTTCTTTAAATATTTAAGCTATTTTATTAATTTAACAAGTGTGAATTAAGGACAACTTGTCCAGCTCTTAAGATATCTTGTCAGACTGAAAATAAGTTATTAAAAATTACCAATGTACAAATACAATTTACCTTAAGAAGTCTAAGTTGTTATAATAAGTGAAGCTATAAGCAGCTAAGCTTTAAGAAATCTAGAGTATTAGTACAGAATAGTATATATGCTTACTTATGAGAAGAGGAGAAAAAATTGAGACAGAAGAAAACTTGGTATTAAGCTAACATCAAGTTAGTGTTTTATTCTGGGGCTTAATTTCCCTTATAGTTGCAAATAGCCATTTAGAAAGTTGAGAAAGAGGAGAAGAAAAAAAATCTAGTTTAGTAAATGCATTATTTTCCTACATGACTTTTTTTAAACTAGTCTCATATCCTAAGTTATTTCTATTTCTTCAATTGTCCTAAGTTTCTGTAATCTTTACTGACAAATAGAAAACTGTTCAACTTTACACTTTCTTGAATTTCTGTGCTTCCAAGTACAAACCAATTTCTTTTACATGCTGGCGGAGGGGTTCTGGTATCTGCAGGAGTGAAGCAAGTGGTGTCATTGGCTGTAACCGAACGAAGCCCCTGATTGCCACCTTGGTGCAAGAGGGAAGACTTAGGAGAAGGCTACCTGCATTTCTGGACCAAATATCCTAGATATTTTCTTTTTAATTTTTATTATGAAAATTTTCAAAAAAGGAAAAGTTAAAAGATGAGTACAGTGAAACCCCACACATCCACCCGCCAACCTAAGGCCATATTTACTTTAAGATGTCTTTTTCTTCTTCCTTTTCTCTTTCCCCCAGCTTTCTGCAAGTATGTATGCATGAATGTATATATTTTTGCTGAACCACTTAAGAGTATATTGCAGATATCATGCCACCTCACTTTTCAATGCTTTTGGGCATGTGCATCTCCCCCAACCACAATAGCACAGCCCAAAATTAACAAAAAGTCACTAGTCATATCAAATACACATTCAGATTACTCAGTGGTTCCTCAAATGTTTTTTTTTTTTTAATTAATTAATTAATTTATTTATTTTTGGCTGCGTTGGGTCTTCGTTTCTGTGGGAGGGCTTTCTCTAGTTGCGGCGAGAGCTGGGGCCACTCTTTTTTTTTTTTTTTTTAATGACTTATTTATTTATTTATTTATTTATTTACGGCTGTGTTGGGTCTTCGTTTCTGTGCGAGGGCTTTCTCTAGTTGCGGCAAGTGGGGGCCACTCTTCATCGCGGTGCGCGGGCCTCTCACTATCGCGGCCTCTCTTGTTGCGGAGCACAGGCTCCAGACGCGCAGGCTCAGTAGTTGTGGCTCACGGGCCCAGTTGCTCCACGGCATGCGGGATCCTCACAGACCAGGGCTCGAACCCGTGTCCCCTGCATTGGCAGGCGGATTCTCAACCACTGCACCACCAGGGAAGCCCCAAATATTTTATATAGCTATTTTCTTGAACTGTAATCTAAAGTCTCTTTTATTTTCTAACAAATTTCTAAAATATTTTTTCTTTTGTAACATACTTTTTGAAGAAATTACACCAATTATTTTGGAGAAAGTCCCAGATTCTGGGTTTGTCCAATTAATTCCTCATGGTATCATTTAACTTGTTCTTTACTCAGAAACAACCCCGGCAGGAATATCTCATCTCACAAGTGATGTTGCATAATTTATACTGCATCATATCTGGAGGTACATGATTATTAGGTTATTAGTGATGTTAACTTTGATCACTCGAGTTAGATGCGAAGCATAAAACTCTTACAAATGGCACTTTTCCCCCCTTTCACGTTGAGTAATACGTGAGGTAATACTTCGTATTATGGACATAATCTGTTTTCTTTCAATCTCTAATGATTTTAGATTCCACTGGTGATCCCTGTGTGAATCAATATTTCACTAGGGGCTGCAAAATGGTGATTTTTCTAAGTCTGCCAATATCTCTACTTTTTTTTTTTTTTAACCTGGCCATTCCTAGTACCTTAGGTAACACCCTGACAGATCTAGAATGTTATAAATGTACCGCCTCCTTTATAATTCATTCAAATGAAATGGCAGTGCAACCACCAAGTTTTTTTTTCTTTTTTAAAAAAAAATATTTAGGGCTTCCCTGGTGGCGCAGTGGTTGAGAATCTGCCTGCCAATGCAGGGGACACGGGTTCGAGCCCTGGTCTGTGAGGATCCCGCATGCCGTGGAGCAACTGGGCCCGTGAGCCACAACTACTGAGCCTGCGCGTCTGGAGCCTGTGCTCCGCAACAGGAGAGGCTGCAATAGTGAGAGGCCCGCGCACCGCGATGAAGAGTGGCCCCCACTTGCCGCAACTAGAGAAAGCCCTCGCATAGAAACGAAGACCCAACACAGCCATAAATAAATAAATAAATAAATAAATAAATAAATAAATAAACCCAAAGTTAAAAAAAAAAATTTTAAATATTTATTTATTTTGGCTGACCTGGGTCTCAGTTGTGGCATGTGGGATCTTCATTGTGGCATGTGGGATCTTCTAGTTGCAGCACGTGGGCTTCTTAGTTATGGCATGTGAACTCTTAGTTGCAGCATGCGGGATCTAGTTCCCTGAACAGGCATCAAACCTGGGCCCCCTGCATTGGGAGCGTGGCGTCTTACCCACTGGACCACCAGGGAAGTCCCCACCAAATGTTTTCCTATATTTGAATTTTGTATCACAAACCAGACGCGTTTTTACTACACGGCTCCTTTGAGCTAAGAACCATACAAGGAGTTGGGGATGCAGGGTGAATAAAAAGCAATACCCTGTGCCTTTCTCAAGAGCTTAGAGCCTAGCCTTAATAATAGCACATATATATTCCTTAAAGGAAAGAAGTATAATTATCTGCTTAAAACTTTAGGTAGTTTTTCATAAAAAGCTTCCTAATACAGAATTAGGAATCATTTAGGGAGAGGATCAAAGTCAAGTCGCAAATATAAAAATAATTTGAGTACTTAATTCATTACTCTAAAAACTTCATAATTTTAAAACTTTGCAGCAAGGCCAACAGGATTAAAGTTACCTTCCCTCTCCCTACCCCATAATGCCTTCCACTCCTTTTTTTTTTACAGTGAGATTTTGCTTTTTCCATAGAACTTCAATAGTCAAAGGTCCAAGATATAGTGAAGACTAATGTGGTTTACATTTTGCTTCCCTATGTGCCCCTATGCCAGTTCGATGTACATTTCACTTCTAAGATATTTATACAACATACACCTGTACCAAAAGCAAAACAATAGGAAAGCCTAAGATATGGAAAGTTACTTTTGTGTCTAAGCTCAACAAAGTGGTATCTCGTTCTTCTTTGATTTTTCTTATGAATCAACATCTTATGAGAAACCATAGTTGCAGAAAGCTCTCAATCTTTGACAGAGGATGCATATGGCAAAGCCTAGCTTGGGCCCAAACCAAACAAACTGTGGTTTTATTTTTTTAATGGAAGTTTCATTTGTAAAAATGTCATTGACATTCCAGCTCTGATAGCATATTAATCAACTAACTACTCAGGGACAGAGTTAGGGTTGTCGTACTGGGCCTTATTTCCCTTCCTTATATGGAGAGTCTCCTCTTTCCACAGCAGAGTTACAACCAGAATAATAAATAGTTCTCACTTAATATACAGAAACTGCTATGAGTTCGCCTTTATTTCACAAAAACAAAGCTGAACTTCATAGTTTTCTGTACATTAGGAGAACCACTTGGCAATTTATTATAAAGGCTCATTTATGCCAGGAAACCTGTTGAGCAGGAAACCTTCAAGTGGGAACACAGAATAGAATTTAATGCGGGTCCTTAAAAGAGGAAAGTTGTTTGCATTGTCATTCTATTTTAACAGGTCTTGCTATGTTGTAAAAATAGTTAAGGACCTGTGGCCCTTGGAAAAGCTTTGAACTAATGCAAAATATAACTGGCCTTTCGGTCAGAAAATAGCCTATTCACAACTGGATAGTCTTAGCCAATATAAAAATATGCAGTCTTACAGTGGGGAATAATTTTTCTAAGTGCCTAAATTTGGTTAGAATTGAGTGATGAAGGATCTCAGATGGTCTCAACTCTCCCAGAAAGGTTCAAGAAAAGAGCTAATGGGCAGATGTTAAGGAATATTACTACAAAATATAGGCATTCTTAAGCTTCACAAAAATCAGTACAAATTATATACAGATGTTACACTGAATTAGCAATTTAGATATTTTGCTTTTGTTTTCCACACCTACAGTCATCTCTAGTGAAGGGTAAAGGAGACTGGGCATATGAGGTAGATATATTATTCTCCAAATTAACAGTCCCATGATTAACAGATTTAGCTTTAGCTTTTTCAATATGCATAATTTTACTTAATATAGTCCTTTTTACGTTCACAGTATTTCAGAATACTTTAAGTTAAAGATCAGTGGATTGTAAATACTTTGAAATATATCTAATATGAATCCATTTGGGGGTGGATTATTTTTTTCGACTGAGAAGACATTTATCCACATAGTGCTTTAGTAGAAGAAATGACACTTTTGACACATTGATTTAATTATGCAGTTGAAATTGGAAGGATTTAAAGGGGAATTCATATATTTAGTTGCAAATACTCACCTGGCATTACATTTAAGAGTTGGGAGTTGGCTAGGTCAGTTTAATGTTTTGGGGCCTTGTGAAAAAAAGGGCCTTAAACAGTTAATCTCTAAGGAAACTTCTAGCTTCAGCTCTATGGGATATACTTCAGTAACATCATCAGTGTGCTTTGAATATGGAAAAGATGCTTCTTAAAGTCTAGATTTCAGCTAAATTACTTCTATAAGCCCACGTCCCTCCTGGGCTCTAAGATTTTGGCAACTTTGGGATTATTAAATTAATTAAAAAAGGAGGCCAACAGACTGAGGTGGCTTTAATGCCTTAGTAGCCTACGTAAGCAAACCAACACTTAAGCCACAAATGCCTCAAACTTAAGAAATCAAAACCTAAGGACAGCTAATCACAAACAGCCAACTAGGCTTTCCCAAATAATCAACCCTTAAGCTACAGTCAATCAAATGCTTTCCTTCCTTTGCACCTACCTCTTCTCTATAAAAGTCTCCCCCAAGCCCAGCTCCTGCTGGTGGAGGGCTAACTACTTCCAGTTTGGTGCTGCCTGATTCAAATCGATTTTAAATATAAACTCAAAAAAATTTATTTATTTATTTATTTAGGCTGCACCAGGTCTTTGTTGTGGCATGCGGGATCTTTTAGTTGCGGCACACAGACTCTTAGTTACAGCATGCATGTGGGATCTAGTTCCCCAACCAGGGATCGAACCCAGGGCCCCAGCACTGGGAGCACGGAGCCTTACCCACTGGACCACCAGGGAAGTCCCTAAACTCAAAATTTTTAATATGCCTCAGTTTATCTTTTAACAGGATGAAGAATTCAATTTCACAGGCTTGCTCTTCAGCACATTTTTTTTCTTGAAAAATTTCTATTTTAATGAGAGAAAAGTTTGCCATTTCCATCTATCCTCTGCCCCACACCCCACAACTCCCCAAATCCTGATGGTTCAGCCTTTATCTTCTTGACGGTTTTCCCCTATCCACTTAAAACATTTATAAAATGATGTTCTGCTGATTACATGCATGGTGTCCTTTTATGTATACTGGCTTTAAAAATATGCTAAACAGGCACATGTATATAAATTGGCAAAATCTTTCTTGAAAGCCAACTGGCAATGCATAGTAAAGTCCTAAAAATGTGTATATACTTTGAGGGCTCATTTTCACGTTTGGAATCTAACCTAAGGGAATAACCTGATAAGAGTGCACCTTAAAGGATATTCAAACTAGAGCTTATAATAGAAATAACTGGTAACTAAAGTATCTAATTTCAGGGGGATTTAGGGGGCCCCACGCAGTACTTATTGATTTGGGAAGTTATTTATTTTATCCTCAATTTTTGAGATTATCTTCAAATTCTTTTCTACAATGAATATGAATTACTTTCCTAACAAAGTAAATATACCACTGGCTAATATGTTAATTTACTTATTTCTTTTGCACATGTACCCACTACTCAAAATCACTGATAATTTTAGTTTATTCTGAAAAATCATCAATCCATGAAACAATTGAATTCCTTAGCTACAGCTGTTACTGAAGTGTGTAAGAGTGGACATGTTTTGCTGCTCCCAAGAGATTCCAATTGAGGGAAAAGAGTAACTTACTGAAATAAAACAATTTTAAGTGACAGAAGCACCAGTTTTTGTCACTGTTTTTAAAGACAAATCACATGTCCTCATTTTTTCCAAATAGTTGCTTCTTACTTTAAATTATGAGGAGTCAGAGAAATGAGGTACTGAAGCAAACACTTTTAATAAGAATACAAAATTCACACCAGAGGCACATTCTGGGGAATGTAAATGAACTATCACAAGTAGTAATTCTGCTGGAAGAATAAAATAAGGCTCTCTCAGAGTACAAATATACAGGAGGGAATGATTTAAAATAGGTTTATGATTTACAGTCACATTACATTGTGTTAAGCACTGAAAACAGGCATATTAATTAAAAAGCCAGCTAAATGGCATTTGAACATATATAACAAATCTTACAGCCCACAAAGTTCATGTATGACAGTAATTTTAAGTACTTCATTTCAACACAAAAGAAATGAACAGGCGAAGAGATACCTCTCAAAATATTAATTTATGTCTATGTCAAAAATCAAGAGAACTTATATTTTAAAAGGATTACATTACTGATAAAACCACACAGCAGACAGGCCAACCACGTAACACAAAACCAAAGGCACTGAGCAACTGAAACAGCACTGGCCCTTCCAGCCCCCTTCTTCTGGCTACCACCACACAGACCCACGTCACCTTTCCTTTATTCAAATGAAAACAAGTCCTCTGCCTTCCCATTCTGTAAAAGGAATGAAGAAAAACCAAAAAGCAAATTCTAGAGTTGATTTCTCCATAAACTTTAAATGTGGCTTAACAAATACAAAGAAACTCAACATTTATACACAGTGCTCCTTTGCAAGGAAGTAACAGACACATCAAACATTATCTGAAAGGGGCTTCTTTATGGATTTATGTACATTGGTTGAAAGAGAATTACTGTATCTGAGAAGGCACATATCTGTGATTTAAGGCTTAACCGGTATTGTTACACATAGAAGTCAATGAAAGCTGTCTAGGAATTCACTTCTGTCAAAGTGGAACTTACCCAAAAACTAGCTTTCCAAGCACAGAATTCTACTCTAGAAACCACAGAGAATTTCTATTCCCAAGTCTACCTGTCAAAAAAATTCTCTTAAGCAGGTTTCATTATGAGTCAAAGAAATGGCTAACATATGCGCTCCATGACTTTGGATGATGCAAATTTGTAAGTTCAAAAGCCTCAGAAATGACAGTGTGATTCCTGCGTCTTTAAGAAAAAGTCTTAAACAAAATTATAATGGTACAGATTCATTTTTAAAAAGGTATCTGCCACAACTCCACCAGCCAATCAGTCATTCATAAGAGCTGCCACCTCTCTGTGGATGCTGCAGGAACACCATATAATTTTACTCTGCAAAATAGTTTCTTTTTTTCTTTAAGACAATACATGAAAATGAATCTCTTAAAGATATTTAATACATTCATATATAAAATATCTGATGTTGATACAAATCATGTAAACCTCCCTTCGGAAAAGGTACAACTGGTCCTCATTTGCAGGACCAAAAACCTTGAATTTTTATCTTGTCAGTGCAAATCTATATTAAGTGTTTTCAAACTACAGAAATAGCCATCAACGCTCACAATACAAAAGGATTTCTCAAAAAGGAAAATTATTGTGTTCAGATTATAGAAATTATGTTTACATTAAAACCACCCACCTTCCCATCAAATTTAACAGTTCAATTGTTAAAGTATGAAAAAAGGGAAAAATTAAAGCTGTTTGTGCAAGAATCACTACAAAGGTTGTCACCCTTTCCCCCTTCCCCCAACTCTGCTTAATTCTTATTAGGTTTGTTTAGAAATATAACAATGTGACTTTCTCTTTTTTTCCAGGTGTGATTTTACTGTTCTTCAAGCCAAGATGGGGCGTCCACTCCAGGATTTTTCAATTTGATATGGAACTGTTTAAGTGTCTGTTCAAGCTGCTTCTGATTCCCGGCAAAGTAAGCGGCAATGGCATTGTGGAAAAGAACCAGCTGATTGTGTAATACTTTAACCTGTGAACAGGGCAGAGTTACAAGACCAAGCATTAACACCAACGACAATGAAATATAAGGTGATTTATTACATGTCATAATGAAAGAGCGTATCTCTCCTCCAGAAAAGTTGTTTTGACAAAGTATTTCTCACACACCGATTGTACATTGCTTTGTAAAGTCACTGAACCTTCGATGACTTCTTAACTTCCCTGAAGGGAACAGATCAGTTTAAGATGCTAAATATGTACTCTCTTAACCATTTTCAAACATTATTGAGCTTACTTTAATTAAACATATCATTAGATCCCCCTTCAAACTAAGTATATTCAAAATCAAATTTTGAAGAGGCAAAATTATACATAAATAATTACTATATGATACATACTCTATACCAAGTATAGACATCATTAAGGCCACACTTTATGAAAACTGAGTAGGCTGGATACTTTTAAATACCATACTTCTCTGCAAAGATTGAAGAAGGGTGGCAAGACTTGCCCAGAAAGCCAATTTACTTAAAGTTCATAGGCCTCTCAGTTATTTTCAATTGCTTATTACTTCTAATGATATCAAGAGTATGTTTTAATCAGGTAACACTATCTCTATGACTCTTTTAAAGAAATCAGCAAAGCATCAAAAAGAGTTTATGAATGAAGTGTTTCCTGAGGTCTTATTTATAATTGCAAATTGTTCAACAGTAAAGTATAAAATACACTCTAATTTACCCATCCAATGCAATATTCACTAAAACTGAGCTTTAATCATTTTTAATGATGTAGAAACATCTGATATATGATGCTAAGTGAAAAACTAGGATTATAACATATATGATAGGACATCTGTATTCACTATTAACACACACATGCATAGTCTCTCTAGTCATTTCTTCGTCCATGTACCTCTATAAAGGAAAAAACACTAATATATTTATAGTGGATATTTTTGATTTGTAAAGCCTTTATTTTAAAAATAAAAATGTTATAAAAATGGCATATGCTCAAGATTATAAAGTAAAATCTCCTGATCCACTCTGCATTTATTCTCTCCTCCTCGCCTGAGAGAATCACTGTTAACATTTTATTGTGTATCCTTTGAGAAATTTTCTAGGCTTATATACAATATTTAAAAACATAAACGGATTGCACCATGCACACTTTCAGTAACAGATTTTTACTTAAAGTATCTTAGATAACTTTTTATTCCATTCATTTATTCGTTCAACAGACCTTAAGTACCTTCTAAGTGCCAGGCACTGTTCTAGGAGATACAGAAAGAAATTCCTTCCCTCATGAGCTTACAGTCTTGGTGTGGAAAAAGGAGGAGGTAGGCAGGAAACCAAACTGACCCCAGGGAATGAGTATCTCAAGCCTTGCGAAGAAGCTGGGTTAACATTTAGGGCATCTGGAGCTGCTGATTCAACTAAAGTTGTTTAAAAAATAAAAGGGATTTTTTTCTCTTTCTCTGACAAAGATAAGAAAGTTTCTGGCAGGGAGATAGTTTAAGAGGGCCAGAGACCATGAAATGACAACTAAAAATGTCTGTACAAACTAAAAAAAATACCTTGAATTCATCTGGTCAGAAATTTAAGGCCTGCAACCTTCCTAAATGAAAACCTTTGGTACCAGGTACAAGGATGACAACGAAACCTGACGCATAACACTATGCACCAGGCACAGTACTAGGCATACAAGGATACAAGGATAAGTAAGGCAGAGTGCAGTAAAAATGATGGTTAATATAATAAATGGGTAGTAAAAATACATCTTGTTAACTTAAAAAAAGAAAAAAGGCACTTGTGGGGAGAAGAGGGTTTTTTCAAGAAAGGTTGAAAGAGAACATCGGGATGGGAGAACTCTAACTCCCCTGCCCTCTGGTGCTGAGATAAGGGGGGATATTTCAAAGGATGATGAACCTCTACCCAGGGGCAATTATTAAGGAGACAGGATAATGATAGGAAAAGCAGGTTTCTAGAAGGCAATTAGGAGGTGAGCAAAGTATATTATTATAATGACTGTTACAATAATGGCCCCAATCACCCCTCTCAATCCACACTCTTGGGGAGGCTTCTACAATGAAAATAAGCTTGGCCTGTAACTTTAGAAAATGAGGCCTGATAAGCAAGTGCTGGCGCTCTGGGACTAGTGTCGCCACGTTGTGAGGAAACCCCGTGTAGCCTCCCTTTGGGATGGAAGCCCATGGGGACAGAGGCCCAGTCATTCCAGCTGCTCCCAGTGCCCAGCAGGCATGCTAGTTGAAAGTGAAACAGGAAGAACCCACCTATCCCATACCTAGGCAATGGTGGGAAATAATAAATCACTTGTGTAACAGGCCACTAAGTAGTGGGTGTTTCATTATGCAGCAAAAGAGGTGCATCCCTGAAAAAGGTTAAAGAGACTTCCCTGGTGGCACAGTGGTTAAGACTCCGTGCTCCCCATGCAGGGGGCCCAGGTTTGATCCCTGGTCAGGAAACTAGATCCCACATGCATGCCACAACTAAGAGTTCGCATGTCACAACTAAAGAGCTGGTGAGCCGCAACTAAGGAGCACACATGCTGCAACTAAATAAAATAAGTAAATAAAAAAAGAAATGTTTATTAAAAAAAATAAAATAAAGGGACCTCCCTGGTGGCACAGGGGTTAAGAATCTGCCTGCCAATGAAGGGGACACGGGTTCGATCCCTGGTGTGGGAAGATGCCACATGCCGTGGAACAACTAAGCCTGTGCGCCACAACCACTGAGCCCGCTCTCTAGAGCCCGTGAGACACAACTACTGAAGCCTGCACGCCTAGAGCCAGTGCTCCGCAACAAGATAAGCCACCACAGTGAGAAGCCCGCGCAACGCAACGAAGAGTAGCCCTCGCTCGCTGCAACTAGAGAAAGCCCGCGTGCAGCAATGAAGACCCAACGCAGCCAAAATAAATAAATAGATTTTTTTAAAAAAAGGAAAAGGTTAAGAATGTGCTTTCCTAGGAATGAATGAGGGTCTAGAAAACAGTGAAAAGGAGGAAAATCAGAGGGAGGAGGATAGGCCTAGAAGGAAGAAAGGCTAAAAAGTGGCTGTGATACAGGAGAGAAATTAATAGAGAAAGCAGCTAGGGAACAGAGATTCAAACAAACAAGCAAGGCAAAACTGCTACTAACCAGCCCCAAGACCTAAGTGCAGTTTAGGAGTACATACAGTATCTTTGAGAACTTTTACTTCCAATTTTCTGGGAAGAGGCGCATTAGGCATAGTTGATACTGGTCACAGCCTCCTCAAATTTTTATTTGTTACTCACCTAGGTCATTAGTAAAATATCCCCATTACTAGTACTGTTTTTTTATAGAAATTACCAGAAAGAGCTCTGGAATCAGGAGGCACTCGTGCCAGTCCCAGTTGTACCACTTCCCAGTTTTCTTTGTGACACCAGGCACGGGTTACTTCTAACTTCACTGGCCAAGGTCTTTATCCGTTTATCAGGGATGCCATTACCAAACTGCATTTGTAGTGCTGTTGTAAGGGTTAAATGAAATGAGATACTACCTAGCACACTGTCTGACACAGGATAAGTACTCATTCAATTTCAGTGGAATTTAAGTTTACCTATTTGATGGTTAAACCTTCAAACAACATTGACTTTTTTTAGTAAATAAAATTTCATTTATTTAGAACCCCCTGATTTGGAACTTGTAAGAAGTAAGATTGTGATACTGTGATTTATAATGAGAAGTAAATACTTGGTCTTCATCCCATTCCAGGCACAGAGCTCCTAAAACCCTTGTTAATTTCCTAAGTGATAAGAGCCTAGGAAGCATCTTTTGTTGTAATGTTTGGTCTCTGGTTCTGTTCCTGAAATAGCCCCAGAGCTATTAAAGGTGAATGGAGTGTCTTCTGTTATTCACAACAAGCCCTTTTCAACCGCACCTGCCTTTATGTTAATGAGATTTTTGGAAAGCCCCTAGATAACCACAGTTTGGGGCTGGTTGCCAGGGGAACTAAATTGTGATTAGAGAGTGGGAATTTTCACCCTCACCCCCCACCAACCTCTGGACAACGATTTAATCAGCTGTGCCTCTGCAATGAAGCCTCCTTAAAAATCCCTGTAGTGTGGGGTTTGGACAGCTTCTGGGTTGGCTGACACATCCACAAGCCAGGAGGGTGGTGCACCCCAAGCCCAATGGGGACAGAAGCTCTTGTGCTGAGGACCCTTCCAGACTTTGCCCTATGGACCTCTGCATCTGTATCCTTTAATAATTTTTTGTAATGAACTGGTAATATAATAAGTAAACTGTTTCCTGAGCTCTGGGAGCTGCTCTAGCAAATGACTGAAGCTGAGAAGGGGGTTGTGGGAACCTTCGACTTATAGCTGGTTGGTCAGAAGTGAACCGAATTGTAGGACACCTAGCTAGTGTCCAGAAAATCAGAGACTTGGTCTGTGTGGGGGAAAAAACCCACACATATCTGATGTCAGAGAAGTGCTGTGAGTGAAGCAAGGAACACAGAGTTTTTTCCTTTTCAAAGATAGAAGCTGATGTGAAGTCTACCTTCGCACAGTGAAAAGAAGGTGTGTGCTAAGCAAATAAATTTTGTTGACAAGAGTGCATGAACACGGTTTATCAACACTGCCTGCCTTGACAAGGCCTTCAATCCAAGGGCAGAGATGCTGCAGAAGGAATTCCTCTGCCTAATGGATCACCTCAGAAGAACCTTTAAGGGTCCCTTTACAACCCCATGATTCTGTGCTTCTAAAATGAACACATTTTTCAAGCAACAAGAAGGCACCTAATTTCTTCCAAATTATTCATTGGTTAGCACCATTCAAGTTAACAGTATTACACTAAAAATTTGTTTAAACATTCTTAATACAGACTTCCACTAATTCATATTGGCTTCTTTCTCTACGTCTAGACAGAAAAGTTTTGCATTGCAATCACTTTTAAAACAAGCTTTAAAATGATAAACTGATTTGTGTAAGTATCTACTAAGAAAAGGTCAAATTATGCTAATTAAAGTTAAAACCAGTGTTCACCTTACATGAGTGGAGTTTGATTTCAGGACCAAATCTCTTTCCTGTAAGTCACTAGAGTCAATGAAAATTACAGCTAGAAAAAAGAAGTAAAGTAAATTATTACAGGCTAGTTCACATTTGATTCCTATTTACATAAAAATGTTTTCTAAAACTGACCTGTTCTCAGTAACCTCTGCCAGTGTGAATGAGTTTCAGGGCTCTTCTGGAGAACAGACTGTCAAAGATTGGTCAAAGGAGAGCTCTGAGGGCAGTACGTTTTGACAGAAGGGTGGAAAAGTTTCCAGATGACCTTAGGTATGAAATAACTTCTTAAAGATAAAAAATCATAAATTATGACGAAAAGATCGATAAATTAAATTACTTTGAAATTTAGAATTTCTATTCACCCAAAGATTGAAAGGACAAGTTACAAAGTGGGGAGAGGGATCTGCGTTACAGGGGCTGACAAAGGGTACGCATCTAGAAAATGTGAAGACCTCCTACACACCGAGAACCCAATTAAAAAGAGCAAATAACATGAATGCCATTTTACAGCAGAGGAAACAGGAGTGGCCAATTAAATCTGAAAAGACTTCCAGTCTCATTAGAAAACAGGAAAATGCAAATTTAGACTGATGTGGGATGGTATTTTTTACCCTCTACATTAGAAAGACTTAATAGGAACTCTTATACACTGCTGATCAGTGTATAAATTTGTACAACTACTTTTGAAAAGTTTGGCATTAACTAGTAAAATGAAAGATGAATATATCCTATGGAACAGTAAATTAAGATATAGATATAACGATACATATGTCTCTTCATATATATATCGATATATCTATATCTGTATCTATTTCTCTCTCTGTCTCTATATATAAAGGCATTCCAGCCCCTAGAGTAATGCTCAACACCAGATCCATGGTAATATTTATTGAGTGAATGAATGTAAGTAACATTTTAGGTGCGGTATTTTTTTTCTCTGAATATATAATATCTTTATATATATATCTATATATAAAATAGATAACCATTCTGCTCCCTCCATAACCCCTATTGTGACTTTTCTTTTTTTGAATTTATTTATTTTTTTATACAGCAGGTCTTATTAGTTATCCATTTTATACATATTAGTGTATACATGTCAATCCCAATCTCCCAATTCATCCCACCACCACCATCCCCCCGCCACTATCCCCCCTTGGTGTCCATACGTTTGTTCTCTACATCTGTGTCTCTATTTCTGCCCTGCAAACCAGTTCATCTGTACCATTTTTTTAGGTTCCACATGTATGCGTTAATATACGATATTTGTTTTTCTCTTTCTGACTTACTTCACTCTGTATGGCAGACTCCAGATCCATCCACGTCTCTACAAATGACCCAATTTCATTCATTTTTATGGCTGAGTAATATTCCATTGTATATATGTACCATATCTTCTTCATCCATTCATCTGTCGATGGGCATTTAGGTTGCTTCCATGACCTGGATATTGTAAATAGTGTTGCAATGAACATTGTGGTACATGACTCTTTTTGAATTATGGTTTTCCCAGGGTATATGCCCAATAGTGGGATTGCTGGGTCGTATGGTAATTCTATTTTTAGTTTTGTAATGAACCTCCATACTGTTCTCCATAGTGGCTGTATCAATTTACATTCCCACCAGCAGTGCAAGAGGGCTCCCTTTTCTCCACACGCTCTCCAGCATTTGTTGTTTGTAGATTTTCTGATGATGCCCATTCTAACTGGTGTGAGGTTGATACCTCATTGTAGTTTTGATTTGCATTTCTCTAATAATTAGTGATGTTGAGCAGCTTTTCATGTGCTTCTTGGCCATCTGTATGTCTTCTTTGGAGAAATGTCTATTTAGGTCTTCTGCCCATTTTTGGATTGGGTTGTTTGGTTTTTAAATATTGAGCTGCATGAGCTGTTTATATATTTTGGAGATTAATCCTTTGTCCGTTGATTCATTTGCAAATATTTTCTCCCATTCTCAGGGTTGTCTTTTCGTCTTGTTTGTAGTTTCCTTTGCTTTGCAAAAGCTTTTAAGTTTCATTAGGTCCCATTTGTTTATTTTTGTTTTTATTTCCTTTACTCTAGGAGGTGGATCAAAAAAGATCTTGCTGTGATTTATGTCAAAGAGTGTTCTTCCTTTGTTTTCCTCTAAGAGTTTTACAGTGTCTGGCCTTACATTTGGGTCTTTAATCCATTTTGAGTTTATTTGTGTGTATGGTGTTAGGGAGTGTTCTAATTTCATTCTTTTACATGTAGCTGTCCAGTTTTCCCAGCACCGCTTATTGAAGAGACTGTCTTTTCTCCATTGTATATCCTTGCCTCCTTTGTCATAGATTAGTTGACCAGAGGTGCGTGGGTTTATCTCTGGGCTTTCTATCTGGTTCCATTGATCTATATTTCTGTTTTTGTGCCAGTACCATATTGTTTTGATTACTGTAGCTTTGTAGTATAGTCTGAAGTCAGGGAGTCTGATTCCTCCAGCTCCATTTTTTTCCCTTAAGACTGCTTCGGCTATTTGGGGTCTTTTCTGTCTCCATAAAAATTTTAAGATTTTTTGTTCTAGTTCTGTAAAAAATGCCATTGGTAATTTGATAGGGATTGCATGGAATCTGTAGATTGCTTTGGGTAGTATAGTCATTTTCACAATATTGATTCTTCCAACCCAAGAACACGGTATATCTCTCCATCTGTTTGTATCATCTTTAATTTCTTTCATCAGTGTCTTATAGTTTTCTGCATACAGGTCTTTTGTTTCCCTAGGTAGGTTTATTCCTAGGTATTTTATTCTTTTTGTTGCAATCGTTAATGGGAGTGCTTCCTTAATTTCTCTTTCAGATTTTTCATCATTAATGTATAGGAATGCAAGAGATTTCTGTGCATATTTATTTTGTATCCTGCAACTTTACCAAATTCATTGATTAACTCTAGTGGTTTTCTGGTGGCATCTTTAGGATTCTCTATGTATAGTATCATGTCATCTGCAAACAGTGACAGTTTTACTTCTTCTTTTCCAATTTGTATTCCTTTTATTTCTTTCTCTTCTCTGATTGCCGTGGCTAGGATATCCAAAACTATGTTGAATAACAGCGGCAAGAGTGGACATCCTCGTCTTGTTCCTGATCTTAAAGGAAATGCTTTCAGTTTTTCACCATTGAGAATGATGTTTGCTGTGGGTTTGTCATATATGGCCTTTATTATGTTGAGGTAGGTTCCCTCTATGCCCACATTCTGGAGAGTTTTTATCATAAATGGGTGTTGAATTTTGTCAAAAGCTTTTTCTGCATCTATTGAGATGATCATATGGTTTTTATTCTTCAATTTGTTAATATGGTGTATCACACTGATTGATTTGCATATATTGAAGAATCCTTGCATCCCTGGGATAAATCCCACTTGATTGTGGTGTATGATCCTTTTAATGTGTTGTTGGATTCTGTTTGCTAGTATTTTGTTGAGGATTTTTGCATCTATATTCATCAGTGATATTGGTCTGTAATTTTCTTTTTTTGTAGTATCTATGTCTGGTTTTGGTATCAGGGTGATGGTGGCCTCATAGAATGAGTTTGGGAGTGTTCCTTCCTCTGCAATTTTTTGGAAGAGTTTGAGAAGGATGGGTGTTAACTCTTCTCTAAATGTTTGATAGACTTCACCTGTGAAGCCATCTGGTCCTGGACTTTTGTTTGTTGGAAGATTTTTAATCACAGTTTCAATTTCATTACTTGTGACTGGTCTGTTCATATTTTCTATTTCTTCCTGGTTCAGTCTTGGAAGGTTATACCTTTCTAAGAATTTGTCCATTTCTTCCAGGTTGTCCGTTTTATTGGCATAGAGTTGCTTGTAGTAGTCTCTTAGGATGCTTTGTATTTCTGCAGTGTCTGCTGCAACTTCTCCTTTTTCATTTCTAATTCTTTTGATTTGAGTCCTCTCCCTTTTTCTTGATGAGTCTGGCTAATGGTTTATCAGTTTTGTTTATCTTCTCAAAGAACCAGCTTTTAGTTTTATTGATCTTTGCTATTGTTTTCTTTGTTTCTATTTCATTTATTTCTGCTCTGCTCTTTATGATTTCTTTCCTTCTGCTAACTTTGGGTTTTGTTTGTTTTTCTTTCTCTAGTTCCTTTAGGTGCAAAGTTAGATGTATATTTGAGATTTTTCTTGTTTCTTGAGGTAGGCTTGTATTGCTATAAACTTCCCTCTTAGAACTGCTTTTGCTGCATCTCATAGGTTTTGGGTCGTCGTGTTTTCGTCATCATTTGTCTCTAGGTATTTTTTGATTTCCTCTTTGATTTCTTCAGTGATCTCTTGGTTATTTAGTAACGTATTGTTTAGCCTCCATGTGTTTGTGTTTTTTACGGTTTTTTCCCTGTAATTCATTTCTAATCTCATAGTGTTGCGGTCAGAAAAGATGCTTGATATGATTTCAAGCATGATTACTGAGGCTTGATTTGTGACCCAAGATGTGATCTATCCTGGAGAATGTTCAGTGTGCACTTGAGAAGAAAGTGTAATCTGGTGTTTTTGGATGGAACGGCCTATAAATATCAATTAAATCTATCTGGCCCAATGTGTCATTTCAAGTTTCTATTTCTTTATTTATTTTCATTTTGGATGATCTGTCCATTGGTGTTAAAGTCCCCCATTATTATTGTGTTACTGTCGATTTCCTCTTTTATAGCTGTTAGCAGTTGCCTTATGTATTGAGGTGTTCCTAAGTTGGGTGCATATATATTTATAATTGTTATATCATCTTCTTGGATTGATCCCTTGATCATTATGCAGTGTCCTTTCTTGTCTCTTGTAACATTCTTTATTTTAATGTCTATTTTATCTGATATTGAGTATTGCTACTCCAGCTTTCTTTTGATTTCCATTTGCATGGAATATCTTTTTCCATCCCTTCATTTTCAGTCTGTATGTGTACCTAGGTCTGAAGTGGGTCCCTTGTAGACAGCATATATATGGGTCTTGTTTTTGTATCCATTCAGCGATCCTGTGTCATTTGGTTGGAGCATTTAATCCATTCACGTTTAAGGTAATAATTGATATGTATGTTCCTATTACCATTTCTTAATTGTTTTGGGTTTGTTTTTGTAGGTCCTTTTCTTCTCTTGTGCTTCCCACTTAGAGAAGTTCCTTTAGCATTTGTTGTAGAGCTGGTTTGGTGGTGCTGATTTCTCTTAGCTTTTGCTTGTCTGTAAAGCTTTTGATTTCTCCGTGAAATCTGAATGAGATCCTTGCTGGGTAGAGTAATCTTGGTTGTAGGTTCTTCCGTTTCATCATTTTAAATATATCATGCCACTCCCTTCTGGCTTGTAGAGTTTCCGCTGAGAAATCATCTGTTAACCTTATGGGAGTTACCTTGTATGTTTTTTGTCGTTTTTCCCTTGTTGCTTTCAATAATTTGTCTTTAATTTTTGTCAATTGGATTACTATGTGTCTTGGAATGTTTCTCTTTGGATTTATCCTGCCTGGAACTCTCTGCACTTTCTGGACTTGGGGACTATTTCCTTTCCCATGTTAGGGAAGTTTTCAAGTATAATCTCTTCAAATATTTCCCGGGTCCTTTTTCTCTCTCTTCTCCTTCTGGGACCCCTATAATGCAAATGTTGTTGCGTTTAATGTTGTCCCAGAGGTCTCTTAGGCTGTCTTCATTTCTTTCCATTCTTTTTTCTTTATTCTGTTCTGCAGCAGTGATTTCCACCATTCTGTCTTCCAGGTCACTTATCCGTTCTTCTGCCTCAGTTATTCTGCTATTGATTCCTTCTAGTGTAGTTTTCATTGCAGTTATTGTATTGCTCATGTCTGTTTGTTTGTTCTTTAATTCTTCTAGGTCTTTGTTAAACATTTCTAGCATCTCCTCGATCTTTGCCTCCATTCTTTTTCCGAGGTCCTAGATCATCTTCACTATCATTATTCTGAATTCCTTTTCTGGAAGGTTGCCTATCTCCACTTCATTTAGTTGTTTTTCTGGGGTTTTGTCTTGTTCCTTCATCTGGTTCATAGCCCTCTGCCTTTTCATCTTGTCTATCTTTCTGTGAATGTGGTTTTTGTTCCACAGGCTGCAGGATTGTAGTTCTTCTTGCTTCTGCTGTCTGCGGTTATCTAAGAGGCTTGTGCAAGTTTCCTCCCTATTCTGAGTTTTGCTTATCATCCCTATTGGTTTTCTTTTTTAATGTTGTCCAATTTTTCTTCCTTTTTTTCCCCTTTCTTTTCTGTCCTTTTTAAAAAATTATATACATATATATAGGCTGTGTTTGGTCCCACGGCATGTTATGTATTTTCTCCTATTGGGAGAAAATATGTGCAAAACATATCAGGCAAAGAACCTGATGCTAGAATATACAAAAAATTCTTACAAATGAATAAGGAAATGACAAACCCAACGGAAAAATGGGGAAAAAATCTGAACAGGCATTTCACCAAAGAAAATATACAGATGGCAAATAAGTACATGAAATGACCAACATCTTTATTTATTAGGGAAATTCCAATTTAAACCACAATGAGGTCTACTACATATCCACCAGAATGGCTAAAATGAAAGGTTAACCATACCTTATTGGTGAGAATGTGGAGCAAATTGGTCTCTCATATACTACTGGTGGAAATGTCAAATGGTACAACCATCTTGGAAAAGTTTGCCAGTTTCTTAAAAAGTTAAACATGCACCTACTATTGCCATGTGTATGTATACATACAATTCAGCTATTCCACAACTAGGTACTGACCTGAGAGGAATGCATTACATATATTGTTTTGTGTGTATACCAAATTTTTAAAAACAAAGAAAAAAAAAGGAAAATAATGAAGCTTCATGACTTGTTTCAATGTAGTATAAAAAATAAAGACTATAAATTAGTAGATAGATTTTAAAATGAAACTAAATTAGAAAGTTTCAAATAATCTTTCTAGTTTCTAATTCTCTCTAAAGCCATAAGTCAGTTCTGTTTATAATCGAGACTTTCACCTTTGCTTGTAGATTCTAAAAGTAATACACCTCAGAGAATTCAAGGAAAACTCCTATCTGGCTCTAAAATATGATGTTACAATCCTTACAAACTGATATGTGATGCATTTTGATTCTTTGGAAAGCACATGTACGTAAAATTTCCTTCTCTAAAATGCCATTTTCCTGATTAGGAACAAAGCAAACCTACCACAAATAAACCATTTATTAATTTTCTATTTTCTCTGTCCATTAAGTAGATGATCTTTTTCTTTGCCTGTAGAGACTCTTGTTAACTGCAGAAGGAGGCTGATATATTTGAAGGAGAATGAAAGATTCAGGAAAATTGGGCTCAACTCCCATTTTTGCCTCAAGTTAACCATATGAACTCTCCTCACTTGCATAATGAAGAAACTGAGAGTAAGATCATTTTTATGGTTCCTTTCTACTAAAACTTTCTGAGAAAACTGCTTTCTAAATAGAGGTATACATATATCTGGAAACTCAAATGGCTCTTAAAAAGCCGTTCTGTTGAAAGGCTTTCTTTCAGTAGAAAAACATTATTTCTATGTATTTTTAAGGACAGAAACTGGCACTTCTATTAGAGATGTATTAAATTTAGCTGAAAGTTTATGTACCAGTTTATAAACACTCTTCCCCATTACTGAGTTATTTTTTAAGGTTTTCATGGTAGTAACCTACTTGAGTCACAGAGTAATTTTCCACCTACTAGTATTATTTGGCCTTTCTTGTTTTCCAATTTCAGATGACCCTTGTCTCCTGGAGCAACTAAAGGGCTTCTGTATTTTTAGTATGAAATTCTAATAATTTTTAGAAATAGGTTCTAACTAATTACTCTTTTTCGGACCACAAAAAATTTTTGACTTGAATTTTATCTCCCAGTGTTTTAGAACTTGGAGAAGACAAGGACCTCCCTGGTGGTGCAGTGGTTAAGACTCCACACTCCCAGTGCAGGGGGCCCGGGTTCAATCCCTGGTCAGGGAACTAGATCCCACATGCATGCTGCAACTAGGAGTTTGTATGCCACAACTAAGGAGCCCATGAGCTGCAACTAAGGAGCCCACCTGCCGCAACTAAGACCCGATGCAACCAAATAAATAAATAAAATAAATATTAAAAAAAAAAAAAGAATTGGAGAAGACAGTAAAAGAGCACAGGATTTGATTCACGTACTGAACTGCAGAGAGCTGTTACATCGGCCTAGAAAGTTAGAGCATCAGAAAGAAAGTGCGAAGGGCATCAGACAATTTTTAGCTAACCCTACTGCTGTCAACACAAGTCGAAGTCCCCACCCCCTGACAGTCGACAAACCTAACACAGAGACACACCTCTTTTTTTAGCTGAGGGAAGCTTGGTAGCCCACCACCCAAGCCTCAAAACGGGTCCATTAGCTGTATTTAAAATGGTCCCCCACTCCCCAGTGAAACTTAATCCATGGGAAATAAAGGAAAGAGGATGCTTTTTAGGACTGAATTCTAGTTTTCACAACAAAATAATACAATACCCATTTTCACAAAAACATTCTCTTGGTAACTGTGAGAAGGTTGATGTGTAAAAGCCTTTTCAAGTATCTGCACTTCAGAGAAGTTCCTGGAATAAAGAGAGCCTCTGGGGATTCACAGCTTTTCAACTATAATTATGGAAATAAAATATAAAATTTCATTGTCACTTTAATCTCAGAAGCTGTTTCATACCAAAACAGACAACTTACCTCATTTTTCTATTAGCACTGATTATGTAAGTGTTATCCTAGTACGAGTTTTAGTTCTGGTAGTAGTCTTCAAAATCAGATGCAAATTTAAACAACAATGGTAAGCTGACTCTTTTATCTAATCAAACCATTACTAAATCAAAAATAAAGGTAAATTAAAATAAACTAATAAATCAGTTCTCAATAGGAGTATACTTTCTAAATTAAATGAATTAAAAACTTAGAATATTTTGCTTTTCTAATTTTTTTCTCTTAAAAATTTTTTTTTCTATTTTTTTACTTTAATTATTATTATTATTACTTTTGGCAGTGCCACGTGGCATGCAGAACTTCCCCGCCGAGGGATCAAACCCACACCTCCTGCATTGGAAGCACAGAGTCTCAACCACTGGACCACCAGGGAAGTCCAATCTCCACTTATTTTTGACTAATTTTAATTTGCACTAGGGTCTGTACTCATATAATGTATTCAGTGCAGCTCTGACTGACAGGCTACAAAGAATCTTCAGAATGCTTTGGTTATTAAGTAAATACAAATCATTACCAATAGAGGGAAAATTCAGAAACATTAGAAAAGCAGTTGCAATACAATTTTAAAGATAATTTTTGCAGCCTTGGTAATGACACTATGCTGTTGTCACTATATATAATAAGCAGTTTTAACAAGACTTAAAAGTATTATTTTAAGTATTTGGCTTGTCTATCAGGTTCACTTTACTAGGCTATCTGGCCTTTTTATAAAGATCAGTCTGGGAGGGCTTCCCTGGTGGCGCAGTGGTTAAGAATCCGCCTGCCAATGCAGGGGACACGGGTTCGAGCCCTGGTCTGAGAAGATCCCACATACCGCGGAGCAGCTAAGCCCGTGCGCCACAACTACTGAGCCTGCACTCTAGAGCCCGTGACCCACAACTACTGAAGCCTGCGTGCCTTGAGCCCGTGCTCCGCAACAAGAGAAGCCACCGCCATGAGAAGCCCGCGCACTGCAACGAAGAGTAGCCCCCGCTCGGCGCAACTAGAGAAAGCCTGCACACAGCAACGAAGACCCAACACAGTCAAAAATAAAAGTAAATAAAATAAATTAAAAAAAAGGAAAAAAGGTCAGTCTGGGAAAGATTCTGGTTTCTCAACTAGAACTGGCTTGAGGAGAGAGATAAAGAACGTAAGGTTGGGGGGGGAAAAGGTCAAACCCTTCTTTTAGGAGAAGGGGCAAAAAGCCAAAATGTTGGAGGAACTATTTTAGGGTCATTACACTTTTTCAGTTTACTTCTATATTTATGATATGAAATCATGAGAAGTGATAAGCATACAGTATCAAAGAAGCAGCCAAGCATTTTTGGTAGACTATTCTTTGATATGGTGGGTGACACTAACTTTTGTGAAGCACTTTCTGTGTGACAGGTAATATGTTACCCTTAACATCTTCTATTCTCTCCATGTTATTGTTAAAAAAACAACAACAAAAAAAACAGACTCAGAAAGTTAAGTAACTCACCTAAGTTTTAGACAGGTAGGAAGCAGATAGGCCAGATTTGGGGAACTTAGGAATGTTTATTCCAAGACTGGTCCATGTTCTTTCACCTATTCTAATCTGCCTCTATTCTACATTTTAGAAAGCTTTTAAACAAAGTTTGAAACAAACAAAAGAAGGTATAAGAGATCAGTAAAAGGAAGGGTAGAAATGTAGATAAGATATATTTAAACCTCCCTCCTATTTTGTCTCTGGTCCTGAAGTTGCATTTAAACAGCCTGAGGACAAGGATCTAATGCAAAGGTTGGAACAAATAAAAGTTAATTCTTTCTAAAATTATGAAGAATAATGCAATATTAAACTTTCATATAATAAAAAACTTTCATATAATCTTTCCATAATTACAGAGCAGGAAAAAAAATCTATATTGAGCTATTTATGTATGTATCTCCTAACTTTAAAAAGGTTTAAAGTGGTTATAAGGATAAATAAAACATGACAGAAAAGCAGATTTAAAATAGGAGAAGACAGAGGTAATATTTCCTGTGGTGAGATGATGACAGATTTGACCAACTTTGAAAACCTAACATCAGAAACAGAGTAATTTAGAAATATACTAAATCACTGTGAACTCAATTACTAAGAACTTTCATAAAGACCTACCAAACAATGAGCAACCCAGATCAGACACAAGCAAAACCACTATAGCAACATCTGGTGAATGACTGAAAATATACCATACAATACTTTAACTGTTAAAGGGCAAAACAAACTTCAGCACTGACTACTGACACACAGAGACAAGCTGGGGTTTTAAATATAAACTGGGTAAGAGAAATTTAAGAGCAGAACTGATAGATGATGTCAAGTGGATCACACTGAAAACTTTCTCCTGCTGATACAGCATGTACCAACAGAAGATAAATACCACTTACAAAGTTATTGACTAAAAAACTTAAAGTATTATTTCATAGGCATCAAAACCATAAGAAAGTACTTTATTTCTACCAAATGAACTTTTTTCCAAATCAAATTTAGATTACATACCTTCTTATCAGAGACACTGAAGTATTTTTTTTAAATGAGGTAATTTCTAGTTAAAAAAGCTATTAGTTTTAATATATTTACAATTGTTAAGTTCTTCAAAGTACTTATTGGCTCTTCCGGTAATTATATAAAATAGGGCTTTATATTAAGTGTACAACAATATTGGGGCAGTACCTTGGCTTAAGCATGAAAGGAAAAGCTGGAACAAAATCATTCTTTTTTTCTTTTTTTAAAAAAAATTAATTAATTAATTAATTAATTAATTAATTTTTGGCTGTGTTGTGTCTTCCTTGCAGTGCGTGGGCTTCTCATTGTCATGGCTTCTCTTGTTGCAGAGCACAGGCTCTAGGTACGCAGGCTTCAGTAGTTGTGGCCCATGGGCTCAGTAGTTGTGGCTTACAGGCTCTAGAACTCAGGCTCAGTAGTTGTGGTGCAGGGGCTTAGTTGCTCCACGGCATGTGGGATCTTCCCGGGTCAGGGCTCGAATACATGTCCCTTGCATTGGCAGGCGGATTCTTAACCACTGTGCCACCAGGGAAGCCCACAAAATCATTCTTTAGTAAGAAGTCTCCAACCACTGATGTAAAGAATTAATTCCGGGCTTCCCTGGTGGCGCAGTGGTTGAGAATCTGCCTGCCAATGCAGGGGACACGGGTTCGAGCCCTGGTCTGGGAGGATCCCACATGCCGCGGAGCAACTGGGTCCGTGAGCCACAACTACTGAGCCTGCGTGTCTGGAGCTTGTGCTCCGCAACGGGAGAGGCCGCGATAGTGAGAGGCCCGCGCACCACGATGAAGAGTGGCCCCCGCTCGCCGCAACTAGAGAGAGCCCTCGCACAGAAATGAAGACCCAACACAGCCAATAAATAAATAATTAAAAAAAAAAAAAAAGAAATAATTCCTTTCTTTACTCCCAACTATTTAAAAATGTATAGTGATATGCTTTCTCTGCCCATCATTGATCTTTTTCCAGTAAGTAAGAAACCAGAAGAGTAACAGCAGGAATATATACCTGTCTTGGCCTTTTATCAGGTTTGTGAAGTATAATTTTATTACTTTGTAATAGCTTTGGAAATGCTTGTCATGAAAGCAGCTACCAGCTGAAAAAGAGAAGCACTATCAGAAATGTGGGAGTGGGCACTGGGAAGGGAGTGAGAAAAAGGAAACACAAGTATGGAGGTGGAAGAATAGACTTTATTTTTCTGACTCACTGGGATGGTTTCAACAAATCACTGACAAGAGGGTTTTTTAAAAAAAGCATCCTATGAGTTAAAAATGGCAGTTTTGTTTTGAAAAGAAGATAACTGATGAAACGCAATCTGTAAACTCCAGTAACAGTGAGTCACAGCACTACGCCTTATCATTTTTTATCCAACGGTACATTAAAATTCTCAACGCACAAGTTTCCTCACCCTTAGCAAAAATGCCTGTTGGTCCTTCTGTTCTATGGCTTACCATGTTAGCTAACTCCCTGTCCTCACCCTTCCCTCCAAGAGTTCCAGGTTTAGATGTGGCCAATATGGCTTCTGTTTTCCAAGGTTATCTCCAATCTTTTCCCTCCGAGCCTTTCCTGGAGCAACATTATAACATCATTTACTTAACTAAAAGCAGGGCTGTGGAGTCAAACAGATCTAGATTTGAATCCTGGTCTGGCTGTGAGACTTTGGGCAAGTTACTTAACCTCTCTGGACCTCAGCATCATCATCTGCACACTAGTATATGATCATCTAGATCACAGATTATAGATATACATATAGATATTATATAAAATACTTACAGAAAGCTTCCTCTATATGCAGATTACTCAAAGGTCAGTGTCCATCAGTTCACTTACTGTAGGAAGGGAATGCCCTAAATATGTATCCATGGAGCTTACCTCTAGGAGAAGAAACAGACTAGCAGGCATTCACAGCACAGTATGATTTGTGCTTTAATTGGAGAAAGCCCTGGGCACTACTGTAATACACAGGGGAAGAAACAAAGAAACTTTGCTCGAGGAAATATTAAGTAGCAGAAATCATTCCAGTTAGCATCTGAACTCCTAGTTTAAAATTAATTTAGGTCCAGAAGAGTAGTTAAGGAACTGGGTATTTCCTTTCATTAATTAAGTGACCCAGTTCTCACTGGCCTTTGAACACTGGGCAACAGGAACTTACAGATAAACCAATGGCCAATTCAAATTCATCTTTACATTCACAAAATAGTTTTCTTTCAGAAGTATGGTTCTGTTATTTTATCTTGGAAAGCTAACTTTTTTTTCCTCTTACACACCTCACAAAATTCTCACCCCATGCACCTAACAGCTGTTTATAAACTTAATGGAAAAGCTTTACTAAAATTTGTTATTATAAAACCATTATTTTTCCTTAAAAAAATCCATAAGCAGCAATACTATGTTCTGCTTTAAGAACAAAACAGAAAATATAACAAAAGTTTACAAATCGTTGAAACATATGATCCAGGATTTCTTGAAGACTTTTTTCTGACCTCTTTCTGCCAGTGCTCATGTTCCTCATTCTGTGTGGTCCTGCTCAAGTCACACTGCCACCCAGCCCAGCAAGTACTTCTAGCCCACACTAAGGTTTTCTTCATCAAATTCTGGGTTTCTTCTTCCTCATGCTTTACTCAGCATTTTGTATAGAATAGATTTTGCTAAATGTTCTCCATTAGACTGTAAGTTGCTTGTCAGCAAGCTTGTCATAATACCATTATACAGTATTTCTTTAGAATTAGGCATTACAAATTAGCCCAAAGCAAGCCATTTGTAATGCTTAATTACATATATATATATGTAATTAAGCATATATATATATACAGTCAACAGGAAAGCACTGAGTCATTACTGAAAGGACTTCAAGGAAAGGTGAAAAAGAACAATGCAAAGTCAAGTTCTTAAACACTGCTGGTGTCGTCTGAGATTTTACTCAGAGATACTAATTAAAGGGCTTACTTCTAAGTAAATCGCAGAGACTGTAACTACTAGGAGCTAAAAAAAGTGCAGTAATGCCACCGCCACCAAAACCAAGGTAGAGTATCAGTGATCTGTTCAAATCTCATATTGGTTGCTTACTGAAAAACTCACCTTTATCACAAAACCTGGCAAACTGACTTGGGTGATACCCAAGGCCGGCAAAATAAGTGAAACGTGGATCTGAGGCATACACAGTACCAACCATCTAGCAGAATAGAGACATTGCAGTAGTAATGGTCAAGAAGTTAATTTTTGGGGGGGGGGGGCTGCATCGTGCAGCTTGCGGGATCTTAGCTCCCCGACCAGGGATTGAATCCGGGCCCCCTGCAGTGGAAGCATGGAGTCCTAACCACTGGACCACCAGGGGATTCCCAAGAAGTAAATTTTTAAATTATTATTTATTTATTTTATTATTTTTATTTTTGGCTGCGTTGGGTCTTCGTTTCTGTGCGAGGGCTTTCTCCAGTTGCGGCAACTGGGGGCCACTCTTCATCGCGGTGCGCGGGCCTCTCACTATCGTGGCCTCTCTTGTTGCGGAGCACAGGCTCCAGACGCGCAGGCTCAGTAATTGTGGCTCACGGGCCTAGTTGCTCCGCGGCATGTAGGATCCTCCCAGACCGGGGCTGGATCCCATGCCCCTGCATTGGCAGGCAGACTCTCAACCACTGCGCCACCAGGGAAGCCCCCAAGAAGTAAATTTTAATAAGTGAATCCTATACATCCAAAGTGAAAGGACTGAACAATCCTCTCCCCTATAAGATAAACAACAGAAAAATGAACCTATCCTCCAACTGAGTTGGTCACTTCTGACCAAAAGGGGTCAGAAAACACAAGTACTTTAAATATAATTACCAAGAAACAGAACCAAGCCAAATATATAAAAACAGCAACTCATGATTATACAGCTATCCCTCTGGAAGGCTTTTAAATCTACTGTTCAAAACACCTTTCTTTCACAAAAACTGCATGATGGAAATCTTAGCACATCCGACAGAGAGACTGTATGAACTGGTCAGCTGGGTGTGCTCTCTCCTGCATTCATCAGCTGAGAACTGCAAATTACCAACCGACTCTGGATAGATATGGCTTGGTTGATGTTAATTTCAAAATCAACCCACAACTCACGATTCTTTTCGGTTGCATGATTCATATAAAGATAGTTAACTTCTGCCTCTTTTATAAAGAGAGAAAGGAGACAATGCAAATCACAGGCAAATTTTTCCTGCTCCATGTGTGTTTAGAAAGTTTTAAAGGGACCTGGAAGTCAAACCACTAAGAACAGCAAACATGGCAGCATACAAGAAAATATTTTCCGTATTAATGGAAGGCACTATCACATCATTTCTAATCTGTCACTTAAGATGAAACTGTTTTTCTATTCTTTCCAACACAGAATCAATCATTTGATTTTAAGCTAAGAGGAAAATTATAGGTTATATAAATATGTATATTAAGCTATGTCTGAAAAATAGAAATCGGGACTTCCCTGGTGGCGCAGTAGATAAGACTCTGCACTTCCGATGCAGGGGGACTGGGTTCAATCCCTGGTCAGGGAACTAGATCCCACATGCATGCCGCAACTAAGAGTTTGCATGCCACAACTAAGGAGCCCACATGCCGCAACTAAGGAGCTGGCGAGAGACAACTAAGGAGCCTGCCTGCTTCAACTAAGACCTGGTGCAACCAAATAAATAAATAAATATTAAAAAAAAAAATAAAAGAGAAAAGAAAAACAGAAATCTAGTTGAGTCTTTCTGAAAACAGAAGGTATACTATTTTAAAAACAAACATTTTCTATCTATACCTATTTTCCTTTCTTTTAAAAATCAAATTTTATTCTTTGAATAGGTAGGATCAAAATTGAAAGGACACAAAAAGCATATAATGAGAAGTCTCATTTTCAGTCCTGTCTCCAACTACTCTGTTCCCCTTATAGGTAAAAAAATTTTAATTAGTTAATTCCTTTGGTTTTTCTTTATGCAAACACAGGAAAATATGATTTTACGTTCTTATTTCCTTCCTTTCTCACAGAAAAGGTTCTGTACCATATACACTGTTTTGCACCTTGCTCTTTTCATTTAATAGTATGTTCTGAGGATCCTTCTATCAATTGCATCCCTATTCTTTTTTTTTTTAACAGCTGAAAAGTATTCTGTTTCATAAATGAACCACAGTTGATTCGACTAGGCCTTACTGCTGAACTGTTTCAGTTGTTGCTCATCTTTTGATATTACTAGTGACACTGCAATGAATAACCTTGTACATACGTCTTTTCATCCTTGTGTAGGCCTGATCTACCGGTCCAGCTTCATACAGAGCTACTCTCCCCCATTCTCCTCATACTCTGGCCTCACTGACCTTCAACTGGCTTTTGCATATTCTATTCCTTCCTCCACACACCTTTGGTAACTCCTCTCCATCCCTTTGGATCCTCAGCTCCAATGTCACTTTCTGTACCATATCAAGCCAAGTCCCCTTTGTATATTCACAAGACCCCTCTATTTTCCCTTCACAGCACTGATCACGGTTTGTATTTCTGTAATTATTTAATGTCTATTTCTCTTACTTGACCAAAAGCTCTATGACAACAAGGCCATTATATTTCTATTACTTAACCCTGTGACTGACATATGAAAAACAATTAATGAATATTTGCTGAATAAAGGAATAAAATGTCAAAGGTGCCAATTACATCAATCTGTTCTTAGTATTTTACATGTATTTCTGTTTTACCTTGTAAGTATCTCTTGAAACCTTCCGTTCATTCCACTTCCACTAACATTAATCCAAGCTCCCATTATCTCTTGTCTAAACTCCTATATTCACTCTTAGGTTCTACTAAAATCTATGCACCATTTTTAAAACCTGTCATTTGCTGGGACTTCCCTGGTGGCGCAGTGGTTAAGATTCCACGCTCCCAATGCAGGGGGCCCAGGATCGAGCCCTGGTCAGGGAACTAGATCTCACATGCATGCCGCAACTAAGAGTTCACATGCTGCAACTAAGGAGCCCACCTGCCGCAACTAAGACCCAGTGCAACCAAATAAATATTAAAACAAAAACAGACCCATCATTTGCCAAGAATTCTCTCAGTGGCTTCCCACTGATATTCAAATAAATTTTCCCTAACATGGCCTATAAGGCCTGCATCGTCCGGCCCCCGTTTACCTCCCACACCTTGCCATTTCTGCCAGAAATACTCTTTGCTTCTCACTTTACCTGGTTAATATTCAACATCACATGGAAGCCTGAGCCTGAGCACTCACTGGTCACAGCCAAAATTTTACATTTATGTTTTGGTGTGATTTGATCAGTGTTGTTTCTTTTACTAGGCTATAAACTCTAAGGGTTGAATTTTTTTTACTTTTGCTCACTGGGTATCACCAATATCCAGAACACTTCCTGGTACACAGTATAATACTTGATAAACGTTTGTTAAATGAATGAAGAAAAGAACAATAACAACATGATATTATATCAAATTACATGATTAAATACACTCAGGAATTAAGTGTGGAAGTAGAGCTGCAGGACTAAGGGACTGTTTCATAGGATCCAAACGTAGGTAATCATATCTGGCACGGTGTTGAGGTTGCTTACTGTATTTACACATCTCAATCCATAAATTCATAAATGTTTATTTTTTATTTATTTGCTTTTACCTATAGAACTTCATTTCACTTGACTTATGAGCAAATACCAAGAATACTGTTTATGCCTACAGTTACAGAAATAAAGATGACAGTACATCACTGGCATGACTATTTTAAAAATATCAAGAGTAAAAAGTTAGGGTCCTTTTCTTTTGACAATAGGGAAAAAGAGATTTCAAGAATGTATCTGATTAAACATGTTAATCATTACATATTAAGTAATGATTAACATGTTTCTTAAAATGTGGCAACAGATATCCATTTTTTAAATTCAGAGGCTTATATTTTTTCTTCTCAAAGAGAAGAATACCTTTGCTCTCCAAGCTTTTCTAAACATTTACAGCATATTATTATAAAAATGTACTAGGTTTTGGGTATTTCCTATTACAGTACATATTTGTATAAAGTCACTGGGTAACCACAACTACATATATAGCTGTCTCACATTATGTGAGTATGTTTACTTTGTTCTGTGTTTTTTTTTTTAAATTGAAGTATAGTTGATTTACAACGTGTTCTGTGTTCCCACAAAGTCTACAAAGCACCAGAAATGACTATTTTCTCTCTTGACTATGTTTTCTATTTTCTAGCTTCTGTTTTGTTTTGAACCTTCAAAGGTACAATAAAAAGGTAAATAAACTGCCTTAAGTCAGAAAATAGCTCAAGTTACATTATTTAAAGGTCTAGAAGAAATATTGATGAAAGGAGAAACATTAGAAGAGCCTAATTAACTGTGTCCTTACTGTTATGCAACTCAGTGTTGTTTAGTAAACAAGGAAGAGAATATCAGAGGGTTGTTTAGGTTAAAGGTAAACAAAATATATCAGGAGGGTTGGGGGTAGGGCAGGGGACTGGACAGAGTATAGATTGTAAACAGTAGAAGAATTCAAGTTTTTCCATTAAGGGGAAATGACAAGCATGGATATGTGCACACATCTCTCAGCATTAATGCATGCACATACACACCCTGGTATGCACATAGGTATTTTACACACCTATTCCCTTTGTTTTGCCAGAGAGAAGGAAGGTTAGACTAAGCACATATAAACACCTCAATTTTCTAAAATAATAGTAAAGAATCCATCTCCCAGTCACTCTCAAATTTTTTTTAAAAGTTCAAAAAAAAATAAACAAAAATATTCTCACAATGTTTGGCCACTAAAATTTATAACGATAGTCACAGTCTGAGTGACTATTTTACTTCTGCACTATTCTAGTTGTTTGGTTACCTGGTCTCGCATTTTGCAAGAGAAGTGTTGCTATGGTAGGACACTCCAAAAGCCAGGATATGAGAACCAAAAGAACCCCTCCCCTGCCACCCACCCACCCGCAAAAAAAGCTGCAAAAACAACCTTAGAAAAAAACAGTAGCCTTCAGGAAATCATCAAATTACAAAATAGCACTCATCGATGTTTCAGATAACTTACATTTTAAAAAAAATTTAACATACAATATTTAAGAAATAGAAAGAGTATAGTATATTTTGTTAAAATTCAAGTGCTAAGTAGATTACCTGACAATTGTGTATAAAAGAAATACTAAGGTATAAATTCAGTTGTAGTTCAACAAGAGAAGAAAACCCCCAATTTGAGGCATTTCAAACTGTCAAGAGAGCAAACAGGAATGACAGGCAATTCCTAGGCCTAAAGGCTTGCTTTTTCCTCCCTTTGTTAGAGCTATAAAAGAAGAGAAAAGGGTAAAAGTTGTTCAACAACAATAATAAAAAACAAAGAAAAATCTTCTCATGGATCTAAGTCTTCACCCAAATTATAGTTGTTTATTGCTTAAAATAACAGAGACCAAAAACATTATCTTTTTATAGTTTTAAAGAATTAAACACAAAAGATAAAAAGATCAGAGTTTCTTTTAGATTTTATTTTAGACATAGCTGATTAATGATTACTGAGTTGAAACTGAAACTTAGCTTGACAACTGCGGAAAACCCCAAACAAAGAATATTTCTAGGCTCTCTAAGAACATAAAATCCTTGAGAATAAAGGCAATTTTCTTTTTTATTTTATAGTAAGGAAGGTTGAAAGAAGAGAAGATGTGACAATGACGACACTATTCTCAAAGTAATGACTTCTAAACCTTTATCTCTGGAACCCTGACCTTGTTCATCCAAACTGCAAACCCACATCATAAACTTCCTACCAGTTGTTTCCATGTGAATATCTTGTTGTCATTTCAAACTAAATACTGGGTTAAATAGAACAAGTTCCCAACCTTCATCCCTCATAAGCTTCAGGCCAAACCAACTTCCTATGTTGATTTCCTAATTCCTGTCATACAGCCTTGAAACCACTGCTCTTTCCTTTCTCTGCTAATGCAATGATCCTAGTCCAGACCCTTACTATGGTGCCTGAAGAGTGTTTTTAAGTCATAATTTTCTGTTACTCCCAACTTTAAAAATTCTTCAATGCCAATAAGATAAAATTGGATGTGAGAGCCACCTGACTGACATGTACAATTTACAGAGATGACCTGGCTGTTCTCTTCTTTCCTCACTTCTCAGTGTGTCTCCTGAGTATGAAGGCTGTTATGAGGATTAAGTGAGAGAATATAAGTAAAATGCCTAGTAACTGACAAATAACTGCCTTCCCTGATTCATGTCTAAATCTGGAGATCTACTGCCAAGTTTCAAAAACAGTTATATAGTAAGAGAAGCAGCAGTCACACAGGCATTATTTATCTTTGTATAATTTGCTTATTTTTATTTACTCTGGCAAGAACCATATAAACATAGATGGTTTAGGGATACTAATTCTTTCAAAATAAGTTTCTCTCCTTTTTATAAAAGCAATGTAACTTTTCACTGAAAATGTCTGAAATACAGAAGAATACATAGAAAATAAAAATTACCCATAATCTCACTATCCAGAGAATAGCACACAATAAATACCAATAGATTCCAATAGACCACAATTACCATTTTAAACATTTCCTAAAATAATTTTCTCTATTGGCAGAGGTCCTGAACCCCCAAATTAGACAAATTCCTTTCTTTCCATTCAAATTAGCTTTAGGTAGAGCCCATAAAATGCTAGCATATTTCATTTAGCACCACAGTGTACCGTGCTGATTCTAGGGGAGTATGTAAAAAATATTTTTATTTAAAATATATGTCTATATCTAAGTATTGACATTTTCCTATCCTTCAAAATATTAAACCAAATGACTGAAATGAATGCCATCTCAAGTGCTCAGCTAATGAATGCTAAAAGGCTCACTGTGCTCTTGTCTGAATGGTGCTGGGCAAGCTGTCTGATGACTCCGCTGAGGTTTCCTTTACTGACACTATAATGGTTTCAGTGTAATGGAAAATCAGTACTTTTCACCCATTGTAGCTAAAAAAAAAAAAGTGCGTGATACTGCTGGCCTGAAGGAAATGTATGTGGCTCTTATGGTAGCCAGAAGAGTTTCTAAGGAAATGTTAAGGAAAACAAGAAGATATCAACAGACAATTAGAACTGAAGAATAATATTAAGACGATACCTGGAAGAAAGCAGAGCTGAAGGTCTATTATGACTTCAGAGGATGTGAAAAGCACAGGAAGGGGACCACCAATGTGCAGTGATGAGACCCCATCTCCAGAGGACTGATCTACACCTCCTCTGTACCGAGCTCACTACTGGCTCTCCCATTTTCAGAACTGCAATCCCCCTCCCCAAACTGAGTATGCATGTAATGTTAAACATGGGAACCTGTCCTTCACTTAAACCAAAGCTCAGGAGCCTGCTATTACCTGACTCTACCTCCAAGGAAAGCAGGTCCCTCTCAGCTCCTACTGTTCTAGTCCTTGGATGTATTCATGTTACATGAAAATAATGTATAAAATTGGTTTCCTGGCTTATTTATTCTAGGTTATGCTAACTGCAGCCCTCAACGGAACCTTTCAGTCATTCCTCATTTATTAGTTACTGGGAAGAATGATGTTCCCTTCCTGAAATCTGTACCTACCATTAATAAAAAGTTTTCAAAATACTCAGAACAGAATCTATCATTATGTAACTTTTTAAAGCACTTGATACCAACACCAATCTGAAGATCAACATCAAGTATTTTTTGCCAATTGTTACATGTGAAAGATGACTTTTAAGACAGAAAGGTAAATATATTTTATGTACTTCTAAAAACTAAAATGCTGATTATAAATGGAATCCCACTTCCAACAATTCCAAAGTTGACCCCTGAACAACATAGGTTTGAACTGCATGGGTCCACATATACGTGAAGTTTTTTCAACAGTAAATACTACAGAATTGCATGATCTGTGGTTGGTTGAACCTGCAGATGTGGAAGCGCAGACTCCGGGGAACCCTGGATTCGGGGGGACAAACTGTGAGTTACATGTGGATTTTTGACTGTACGGAGGGTTGGCACCCCTAACCCCCAAGCTGTTCAAGGGTCAATTCTATAATGAAAGACAGTTAACAGAAACAAAAAACTTTCTATTTATCTCTCTTTAGGATGACTTTATTTTAAAGTCCACAGAAAGATCTCAGAAGGTAAAGAATAAATTTACCTTATTTTCTTCTAGAAATTTCAACTTGATAGAAACATCATTGCGCATTTTATCGTATTTTTCCTTATGTGCTTGGAACAAATGCTGTGATTGCTCAATCTTTGGCAGAGTGTTTGCATCACGTGGTCCAAGATTCAGTTCTTCCAAATCAGTACGATATGCATCATATTCAATTCTGGAAAGAAGAGAATAAGTGAAGCACACTACAGACAGTGTGAAGTAAGTTCAGGACGTGAAGTGGAACTACATAATTGTTCCATATTATACATTAATATATAATAATTCTCATACATATTTGATACCTTATGCTTTTATTTTTTTATTTTTTAAAAATTAAATTAATTAATTTATTTTTGGCTGCGTTGGGTCTTCCTTGCTATGCACGGGCTTTCTCTAGTTGAGGCGAGTAGGGGTTACTCTTCGTTGTGGTGCGCAGGCTTCTCATTGCAGTGGCTTCTCTTGCTGCAGAGCATGGGCTCTAGGTGTGCAGGCTCAGTAGTTGTGGCGCATGGGCTTAGCAGCTCCATGGCATGTGGGATCTTGCTGGACCAGGGCTCGAACCCATGTCCCCTGCATTGGCAGGCAGATTCCTAACCAATGCACCACCAGGGAAGCCCACCTTATGCCTTTAAAATCAAGTGTTTCTTTAGCACAAAGAGCTATTAATATAAGCATGGTGGGAGGGGAGGGGAGGGGCTGCTTCTTAATCTCATTAACTATTCCTTTCCAAGAACAGTATTAACTGACGAGTAAAATTTCCACAGTTTATTTATTTTTAAAATATTTATTTATTTATTTATTTTTGGCTGCATTGGGTCTTAGTTGCAGCACATGGGATCTTTCGCTGCGGCTCACAGGCTCTTTGCTGTGGCGCGTGGGCTTCTCTCTAGTTGTGGCACGCAGGCTCCAGAGCACGCAGGCTCAGTAGTTGCGGTGCGCGGGCTTAGTTGTCCCGCGGCACATTCGATCTTAGTTTCCCGACGGGGGATCAAACCCGGGTCCCCTGCACTGGAAGGTGGATTCTTAACCACTGGACCACCAGGGAAGTCCCTCCACAATTTAAAAACCAGTTTAGGGACTTCCCTGGTGGGCCAGTGGTTAAGACTCTGTGCTTCCAATGCAGGGGGTGCCAGGTAAGTCCCTGGTGGGGGAACTAAGATCCCACGTGCCATGAGGCTAAAAAAAATAAATAAATAAAAACCAGTTTAAAAAACAGATGTTAAAACGTAATGCTAGCAAGATCGGGGTAATGATCAACCCCCCATGTGAATTGGTTAATGTTGATAAGGCAAAGCAGGTGAGGATAGTAGACTTTATTTATTTATTTTTTAATTTTGGCTGTGTTGGGATAGTAGACTTTAGAATGACATAAACTAAATGGTAAAAGGGAGTTAACTGTGGGCTGGCGCTTCTTAAAGTATACTCTAGGTCAGCAACGCACAACAGAAATATAATGCAAGCCACATATGTAACTTAAATTTTCTAGCAGTCATGTTAAAATAATAAGAGTTAACTTCACCTGTTTGACAGTATATTTAATTTTACACAATATATCCAAAATATTATCTCTGTAACATATATCAATGCAAAAAAATTGCTAATGAACTATTTTACTTTTGGGGGGAGAGGGGGACTGAGTTTCTGAAATCCATTGCTTTTTTTAAAATTAATTAATTAATTAATTAATTAATTTAAAAATTTAAAATTTATTTTATTTTTTGGCTGCATTGTGTCTTCATTGCTGCATGCGGGCTTTCTCTAGTTGCGGCAAGCGGGGGCTGCTCTTTGTTGAGGTGCACGGGATTCTCATTGCGGTGGCTTCTCTTGTTGTGGAGCACGGGCTCTAGGCACAAGGGCTTCAGTAGTTGTGGCATGCGGGCTCAGTAATTGTGGCTCGTGGGCTCTAGAGCTCAGGCTCGGTAGTTGTGGTGCACGGGCTTAGTTGCTCCGTGGCATGTGGGATCTTCCTGGACCAGGGCTCGAACCTGTGTCCCCTGCATTGGCAGGCGGATTCTTAACCACTGTGCCACCAGGGAAGTCCCCATTGTGTTTTAAGCTTCCATCACATCTCAATTCAGGCTAGCCACATTTCATTATCCATAGACACATGTGCCTAGTGACTACCTTATGGGAACTCTAGATGGATTTCCGTAACATTAGTATTTAGAATGTGACAATGGCATCTACTACAGAGGACTTATCACCTTGTGCTCCCTGAGATGCCTCCCCTAATACTCTCCCACCACTAACTAAAATAATTACCCCACCACCGACAAACCACAATTCCACAGCACCTCACAATACCTCTGTCAAAGCACCTGTGTAGGTATAGCACTACCTTGCTAATTAAACAGTGACTTATCCAGCAGTGTCAACTATTCAGTACTCAGCTAGGAAGAAGCAAAGTGATCTCTAATTTAGTCAAAATCAGCACCACAAACTTATGCCCTAAAACTAAAGCTCTTTATTAAAATATCTATAGTACAATTCATATCTCCTATTTCAGGAATTAATAAACAACTTACTCTAGAATGTATATACGACTCGAGAAAGAACACATCAGTCCCTCACACCAAGCCTAATTTATTCGCAACTTGAACTGAATTTAGTAACTTTATCTTTCAGGGTCAAAAGCATATCATTTGTTCATTCATTGATACAATGATTCATTCAACAAACATTAAGTATTAACATTCTATGTTCCAGGCACTGTGCTAGAAAGGAAAACTATCTGCTCATCTTCATAGCTTATCTTCAAGAAGCTAACAGCCTAGAGGGAGAGAAGCTCTTAAACACGACAACAAAATGAGATAATGGATACTGCCATGGGGGAGGGAAGATAAGGTATGGTGGAAATCAAGAGGAAGAATTACTTAATCAGGCATCTGAAAAGGTATCTCAGAAGAGAATTAAAACAATTAAATTTCAAAGGATGGTAGGAGTTTATGAGGTGGATTGGGGCCGGGAAATTGGTAGAATATTTCAGGAGAACAGCATGAATAAAGGCATAGATTTGTAAGATACCATGACACATTTGGGAAGTAATTCAATAATTTAGAACCTGAAGTTGGAATAAGATAACGAAAGGAATTAGTATCAGACAGGAAGGCAGGATTGAGATTAAGCAGGGCCTTACGGGCCATATTAAAGGGATCAGATTGACTCCAGTAGGACAAGTGATGGAAAGCCATGGCAGAACTTTGATCTAGAAAGTGACACATTCTATTCGCTCAGGATAGAAAGGTGACTCTAGTGGTAATATAAGGCATGGAGGATGGACCAGAGTAGATTAAGAAATCAGAAGCAAGGAAACCAATTAGAAGACTGTGGGCAAAAGAAAAATGAGTCACTGAACCAGGAAGGACAATGGCAGTAAAGCTAAGGAGGAGGAGACAGTTACTAAAAATTTAGGAGGCAAGACTGACATGGGAATAGCTAGTTAAATTCCATGGGTTCTATGGCCAAATTGCATGACCACTCTGCCCTTCACTGGCTCTAATGTCTTGAGCTAGTTTTTTTTTTCTCTCTTTCTGCTTCAGTTTTTCATCTACAAATGGAAATAATAATCTCCACAAAAAAATATATGTACAAAGTACTTGGGACACCTGCTAATAACTAATATTTTTAGAGTGCTTACTATTTCAGCCAAATTAGAAGAGGGATGGCCTGAAGCAAACACACTAAAAACAGTAGAAAATGAGAGAAAAAAGTAGACAAAAATAAACAGTAATGTGTGGTGATTTAATGTGAAGACAAATACTCCTCATAGCCTCAGGTATACTTTTAAATAACAGCAGTTAATTTAAACACAGTCAAAGTTATAATACTGACCTTATAACCTTTAATTTATATCCAGTTTGTAGATGGTGTCAAAGTAAAACTTTCCCTAAGAGCTTATCTAACAGTGCTCATTAACACTAGGAAGAGAAGTATACTAAGTTTTCAAAATGCAACTCTTCACTTCAAGCTTGCCAGTCTGCCCTGAGTCCATACCAATAAAGTTAGTGATAGCTGGTTACTTTATGGCTTCTATAAAACTTCTAGAGAACAGGTGTCCACATCTGAAAAGTTTTGACCACAATAGGCTCCCTTGTTGGTGCTGCTATAGAGAAGTGTTGAATGGGCTGTTATAAGATTTTCTATACACGAAGCACCAGACAGCTAGGAAATACTTGTACAATACATAATAGGGAGCATTAAAAGGCCACCCGGACATTTGCCTAAACTGCCACTTTTTGTGCTGATCAAATAGCTGACCCTTGCCCTAAAACTCAATAAATTCTGGTTCTGACAGAGAAGAAAATTCAGCTACTGAGAAACTTTTAATCTGGGATTCTTTTTCAGTGTTATCCCTCAGTAGACAATGTTTTAGTGTTATAACTAGTCAATGCCTCAGCTACTCCATAAATGTACAGAAAAGTTAACCACCAAGCTAAACTTAATGAATAAAATCATATATTGCAATTTCAATAAAAGAGAATAAATTATGGGATGAGGTCATTACTGTTGTTGGTTTTTAAAGTACACACAGAGGTATTCTAAAGGTTTCCTGATAACCAGCTACCAAGTACACATAACCTGGTTTATAATTTTGCTCAAAAGTTTTAAATAAACCTATACATTGGATAAATTGAGATTTTATATCACATTGTACATTAAGTCAGATTCCTCATAAGACATGAAAATTATTTTTTATAATTAGATGTGAAAATTTGAGATTAGTCCAGTTCAGGCTTGAGGCCTAATGATCAATAGAAGGTAAGGAGCCCATGGGTTTTCATTTTGGCTTTGAAATTGATTCCTGGGAACAAACCATTTAACCTCTAGAGGCTTATTTTTCTCCTTTGCAAATTAAATATAAAATGTTTTCTGTATGAACAGTGACATCTAATATATTTGTCTTTCTTTAATATGGGTTAATTTTTTTTTTAAAGTATTTATTTATTTATTTATGGCTGTGTTGGGTCTTCGTTTCTGTGCGAGGGCTTTCTCTAGTTGTGGCAAGCGGGGGCTACTCTTCATCGCGGTGCACGGGCCTCTCACTATCGCGGCCTCTCTTGTTGTGGAGCACAGGCTCCAGACGCGCAGGCTCAATAATTGTGACTCACGGGCCCAGCTGCTCCATGGCACGTGGGATCTTCCCAGACCAGGGCTCGAACCCGTGTCCCCTGCATTGGCAGGCAGATTCTCAACCACTGTGCCACCAGGGAAGCCCTGGGTTAATATTTTTAAAAGCATGTTAGAAATTAACGCTGAAGAGAAACGTATGACATGCTTCAAGTGAAATATATATATATTTTTTTATAAATTTATTTATTTAATTAATTTATTTTTGGCTGCGTTGGGTCTTCATTGCTGCGCATGGGCTTTCTCTAGCTGCGGCGAGTGGGGGCTCGTCTTTGTTGCGGTGCACGGGCTTCTCATCGCCGTGGCTTCTCTTGTTGCAGAGCATGGGCTCTAGGCACACGGGCTTCAGTAGTTGTGGCACGCGGGCTCAGTAGTTGTGGCTCGTGGGCTCTAGAGCACAGGCTCAGTAGTTGTGGCGCACGGGCTTAGTTGCTCCGCGGCATGTGGGCTCTTCCCGGACCGGGGCTCGAACCTGTGTCCCCTGCATTGGCAGGCAGATTCTCAACCACTGCACCACCAGGGAAGCCCCTGAAATATATTTTATATTTTAAAATACCTAAAACTAAAAATAGTAGCTAAAATATATTTCAGGACAGGTGGACAATTACAAAGTAGAGAGATAGAAACTAGATTCATGTAGTTCTTAACTGGGAAGTGATAGGGGATACTTTTAGAACAAAAGAATTTTCATCTTCAAAAGCACATATTTAAAATAATCTTTTTAGACTAGAAAATAAGAATGCTTAAAATGATTAAAGAGGTAAAAGGGAAAATAAATTAGGATACTAAGAATAAGGAATAGATAGATTTGGAAAAGAACCAAACAGAGTTTACAGAAGTGAAAAATTTACAAAATAAATGTATATACTTTGAAATAATGTATATACTTTGAAAAATACAGGCAATGCCCATGAAAGGATTTAAACAGAGACTGGAAAACCAATTACTGGGAACTGAAGGAAGTCCCACTGAAAGATACCTTATTGAGATATTCCTGCAATGTTATCGAGGGAAATCATATTGATAGATTTCTTCTGTTTCTTTTTTCCCACCTTCTGATTTTAATACTATGTTAGTAAATACTTCAAACAATAAAGAAAAATAAAAAACCAAGCCCAAAACCTAAATAAGGCACACAGATCCATCTGTGTCCTTCTCCCACCTGATAACCACAGCTATTTGTCTTGACCTTCCTATCCAAGTCATTAAGAATCTGATTTAGATCTGGTAAGAATCTGATTTAGTATGTTAATACTAAACTGAAAATTACAAACACAGCATAGGATAGAAGCATCTCTTCTTGTGCAAAGATCAAAAGTTAACCTTCCATAAAAAAAAAAATCCCGTTTAAAATTTCATCAAACAAAACAAAACAAAACAAAATAAAACAAACCTGGGAATAAACCTAACCAAGGAGGTGAAAGAACTATATGCTAAGAACTATAAAACACTGATAAAGGAAATTGAAGGTGACTCACAGAAATGGAAAGATATCCCATACTCTTGGATTGGAAAAAATTAATATTATTAAAATTGCCATACTACCTAAAGCAATCTACAGATTTAATGAGATCGCTATTCAAATTACCCATGACTTCTTTCACAGAAGTAGAACAAATAATCCTAAAATTTGTAGGGAACCACAAAAGACCCAGAACTGCCAAAGCAATCTGGAGGAAAAAGAACAAAGCAGGAGGCATAACCCTCCCAGACCTCAGATAACACTACAAAGCTACAGTAATCAAAACAACGTGGTATTGGCACAAAAATGGACATATGGATCAATGGAACAGAACAGAGAGCCCAGAAATAAACCCATACACCTATGGTCAATTAATCTTTGACAAAAGAGGCAAGAATATACAATGGAGAAAAGACAGTCTCTTCCACAAGTGGTGTTGGGAAAGCTGGACAGCCGCATGTAAATCAATGAAGTTACAACACACCCTCACACCATACACAAAAACAAACTCAAAATGGCTTAAAGACTTAAATATAAAACATGACACCTTAAAATTCCTAGAAGAGAACACAGGTAAAACATTCTCTGACATCAATTGTAGCAATATTTTCTTAGATCAGTCTCCCAAGGCAATAGAAACAAAAGCAAAAATAAACAAATGGGACCTAATCAAACATAAGCTTTTGCACAGCAAAGGAAACCATAAACAAAACGAGAAGACAATGTACGGACTGGGAGAAAATATTTGCAAACGATGTGACTGACAAGGAATTAACTTCCAAAATATACAAACTGCTCATACAACTCAATATCAAAAAAATAACCCAATCAAAAAATGGGAAGAAGACCTAAATAGACATTTCTCCAGAGAAGACATACAGATGGCCACTAGGCACATGAAAGGTTGCTCAACATCTCTAATTATTAGAGAAATGCAAATCAAAACTACAATGAGGTATCACCTCACACCAGTCAGAGTGACCATCATCGAAAAGTCTACAAATAATAAATAAATGCTAGAGGGGGTCTGGAGAAAAGGGAACCATCCTACACTGTTGGTGGGACGGTAAATTGGTGCAGCCACTATGGAAAACAGTATGGAGGTACCTTAAGAAACTAAAAATAGAGTTACCATATGATCCAGCAATCCCACTCCTGGGCTCTTATCTGGAAAAGATGAAAACTCTAATTCAGAAAGATACATGCACCCCAATGCTCAAAACAACACTACTTACAATAGCCAAGACATGGAAGCAACCTAAGTGTTCATTGACAGATGAATGGATAAAGATGTGGTACATATATACAATGGAATACTACTCAGCCATAAAAAAGAATGAAATAATGCCATTTGTAGCAACATGGATGGATCTAGAGATTACCATACTAAGTGAACTAAGTCAGACAGAGAAAGACAAATACTACATGATATCACTTATTTGTGGAATCTAAAAAATAATACAAGTGAACTTATTTACAACTCAGAAAGACTCACACACATAGAAAACAAACTTTTGGTTACCAAAGGGGAAAGGGGGGGAGGGATAACAGATACACACCACTATATATAAAATACATAAACAACAAGGATTTACTGTATACCACAGGGAACTATATTCAGTATCTTGTAATAACCTATAAAGGAAAAGAATCTGAACAAGAATATATACATAACTGAATCATTTTGCTATACACCTGAAACTAACACAATACTGTAAATCAACTATAGTTCAATAGAAAAAAAAAAGTTTCAGGAGAGTAAGGAGGGTGTGTGTGTAAAACGGCAAGCTACAGACAGAACATGGTAGTAACTTTTTACAGCTTGAATTGGAATTGTATAAGTGTTTATAAGGTACAAAAATGTTTTCAGTAACTACCACCAATAAATTTTAAGAAAAAAAAAAGTTAACTTTCCAAATGGTTTGGGCTTTTAGCTATATAAAGCATAAGGACATATATACTTAAGAATAAGCACTCAATAGCAAAAACACCAGATGAGTTTAGAGTTTTCATAGGCATTTCTCACATCATTAAACTACATCAAGAGGCCAAAAGTAAAGTTATATATCCAAAAGGTAAAATTTGCACTATCTTCAACTATGCTATATAAAGTATAACAGAAAATAAAGAAATCAAGTGTTCAGAGGAAAAAAACTCAAAGGGGACAAGAATGAGTGGGGGAAAAAAATTGAGCCTGGAATCAAAAGTTGAAAAATGCTATTGTAGATCTGCTACTTTTTAGACATTTCTAAGTATCTATTAATACGCATTTTGTTTACCTAACAGGATGGTTATGAGATAGAGAAATCGTGTGTGTGTGTGTGTGTCTGTGTGTGTGTCTGTGTGTGTATAAAAAGATGTATGAAAACACTGCATTATAAACAACTATGAAAATATAAGGTAAATAATTTATGTAAAAGGTAAACTTTGGAAGAGTCTGAAGGCTGCTTATAATCTGAATAACCAACATAAACAAAATCATGCAGGCAGAAATGAGCTAGTATATTCAAGAGAAATTGAAACTATGAGTCTGGCTGCTGCAGAAGCAGTGTAACTGCTTATAGGGAAGCAGTGGTAGTATGGTTGAAGAGGCAGGCTTAGGCCAGATTAGAAAGGGCATCTGGTATCTACCTGGCAGAACACAAGGCCCTGTCCTCTTCCAAGGAAGCTGGAGCTGGGAGCTCCTCCACCTCCCTATTCCCTAGCAGGCAGGGTTTGGGCACATGGCCAACGCTCAACCAGATACTCTCAACGCAATGAAGCAAAGTACTCAGGAGCCTTTTGGAAATTTTTATTTATGGTTGCTGTAGCAGCATCAAGTACCCTAATTAGATTCTTTTGAGGCATTAACTTGGCTTTGGTTCTTGCTTGTTTCTAGAATCTGTTCTCCTGCCTTTCTGTTAGCTCTGTGGGCTACCCTATAACCTTCTAATAAATTCTGTTTCTGCCCATATTAGCCAGAGTCAGTTTCTCTTATTTGCAACCCAAAACCTTAACCGAATTATGTACCACCTGGTAAAACAGACAATATAATGAAAATCTATACCTACCTGGCACTTTCATACTGTTTCACAGTCATTAATGTATCCTCAATTGTTTTATTCACCAAAGTGTTCACACTGGCAATGAAAAAATTAATGGCTCCTAGAAGAGTTTCTCCATTTTTAGCCAGCAGTTTCTGTGTATCTGCATTATAGCCAAATTCTTCCTAAAACAAAAAAGTCATCTTAATTTATCCAGTTACAAATTAGTAAATGTGACTAAAGAAAATCTCAAACATATCACTATTGGGAAAATACCTGATTTAGAAATCTAGCTTTAGAAGTTTTCTCTTTCAATGTTTAAATAAATAAATAGGAATCTAAATCACAACTAGCTATAGGATTACAGAAAAAGTCGAATAAACCAAATTGTTCAGCTCTGAGGCATAGCTAAAATCAAATAATTTTAAAAAGTGAAACTACTTTGTACTAGAAAAATTTTCATTTCTACGTTTTGTTTCTATTATAGTGTAAGCACAGCTGTTAAGAAGAAAAATATAGCAGATTATTAATCAGAGAAACTTTAACTTTCACAACCAAATTAGGTAACAATTGGCTAAAACTTTCAGACATAAAATAGATTGCAATTTTTGTGTTTTGACTGAATCTCCTTAAAGTATAAATATTAACAATATACATTTCTTTGTAAACTTAGCAACCAGTTGACTCCCAAGCTCAGATCTATCTGGACAAACAGCTGAGGAAGGATCACTCAACACCAGTTTTAGTTCATTCTCTCTGAATAAACTGAGTCTTAGCTTAGCAAACATTACACATGACTCCTTAACACATGAATGGCAAGGACTAACTCTAAATTTTGAGCAGAGAAAGCTTTCCAGTCTAAGTTTGATTAGTTAACAGATTATCAGGAACACATCTGACCAAATAAAAACTTTGATCATATCTTATTATAAGATATATCATTCAATTTGAGAATTGTGAGTTTGTTAAAAACATTTTTAAATTTCAGCTGAAAAAAATAATGTAATATTAAATTAACTAGAATTTTAGAAGATGCAAATTTAATGTTAGTGCTATAGCTACAATTAAATTTCCAGGTGACAGAATATTCAATAATTAATAAATACAGAAAGTAAAATTAGCTTTATTATGCTAAAAGCGTTTTCCATCTAAGAGAGGTCCATGTAACTCTTTACTTGGAACTCAGTCTTAAAAATTGTAGAGTCCTTGATTTGCAAATATTGGCAGATAAGGATTACATAAAAGGACTATCAATCAATGTATGTAAAAACTAAAATAAAAGGCAGAAAAGCTGAAGAGTTTTGGCACCATTTTTACAAGCTAAGTTACAATACTGAAGACTAAATAAATGTTACTGGAAATAGAATATAGGAGAAAACATTAAAAAAAAACTTAGAGTTCACACAACTGTTCTTATTTTCTTTGGTGTTCATTAAGAGGTAAAAGGCAAAATTAAAAAATCACCAAATAAGAAGAAGAAAAATATGAAATTGAGTTGGATATAAATATCATAGTTTTTCTATTCACTGTATAACAAAGTATATGTCATTGTATCATATCCCTGTAACACTGTTCACTGCTAAAAGTTCTCAACATCCACAGTTCCACATTATTAACTTTGAAAATGCCAGAAGTCCTTATTTAGCCACAGGGAGATCTATATAACCTAGAAAGCTGTGCTTTTACTAACAACAAATAAACAAAAAAACTAGAGTATTGTAAGATGAAATCACAGCAGATTGATATGTTATACAGCAGAATTTGGCATCCTATATTTACAGATGAGAAAAACAGTCCTAAATTCAAAGCAGACAGGAGGAGTAAATGGACACTATTCTGTTTCATGAATGTAAATCTCGCCCATAATTCTGTGATGAAAATGTGTATAAAACTTCAGATTTTATTGCATAATTTGGAAACTTAATTGGCTAAAATAAAAAAGCTTTTTTATAGTAAGGTACAAGAGACATAGTAGTAAATGTTACAAAACAATTAGGATACTAGAAATAAATAAATATACATATGTATATGCATTATAAATACATAATTAAATATGCTTTTTTGGCAATGAAAATAAAATAAAACATGACTCAAACTTCATTTAGTTGATAAGTTATTTTAGTATTCTCAGTTGGACAGGGGTATTTTACACATTATTATAATAGTCAAAGGGTATACATATCAAGAGCAGGGCTGTAGTTCTAATCTGTCACTGAAGAAGAAAAGCCAACATAATTCCTTGATCTAAAAATTTACTTGCTTCATATATAGAGAGAATGAAGTTTCAAAACACTTGAACTTTTTTTCTCTTCAGCAGCTCCTACATTATTTACAATATTTATCAGATGTAAATTTACCAAATATAAATGACCACCATTTCCCATTCAACTTATACATTAGGACTAAATAACAGAAGCATATGATTGGACCTAAAACACCAAGTTTTAGTAATAGGAATTATTACCTAATTAATAACAAATGAGTTATTTTAAACAATAATACAGAGCAGTAAAAAACTAGAATCACAAGAACTAATTGATAATTGATAGTAATTCGGGCTGTGGAAACTTTCCTAATCTCAATGTAGATGTTACCCTCTACTTTGAGAAAATGCAATTTAATAAGGTGCCATGGTACAACAGAACTAGGAGGAAGAAGGCATGTGATAAAATGGTAAAAGTCTAGTTTGGAAATTCAAACAGTTTGGGAATTCATATCTTGATTCTGCCACTCAATGGATTTGTGTCTCTCATGAATAACTCAAATTCTTTGGGCCTCCATTTCCTTACTAATAAAATGAAGATAATTCACTTACAAGCTTGACAGGAAGTATAACAAGGCAACCTGTATAAAGTTTCTGACAGATGACAGGCATTCATTAAAAGATCATTTCCTATCCCCTTCAGGAGATTTGACTTTTTTTACTGCTGGATATTGGTTGTTTCTCTAGAAAATGAAGAAACTGGACTAATCTATAAATTCTTCCTCAACCTCCAAATGTCACAATCTCAACAACATCTATCGTAACCATCATAATTTATTTAGTGCTGCTATGTGCCAGCCCCTGCACTATGTATTTTCCAGGAATCTCAGTTAATATGGCATAAGGTGGAAGGAAGTGGACCCCAGCTCTTCACTACTGTACTCTATAAACTCTTCCTCAAAAAGAACCAACAGGCAAAGAAGGGAGTTACTGTGTTGGCGGGTGTGACTGACCCTGATTACCAAGGAGAATTTGGACTGCCCCTCCACAATGGAGGTAAGGAAGAGTAAGCCTGGAACCCAGGCGATCCCTTACTACTACCATGTCCTGTGATTAATTTCAATGGAAAACTACAACAGCCCATTTCAGGAAGGACTGCTAATGGTCTGGACCTTTCAGGAATGCTGGTTTGGGTCACCTCACCAGGCAAAGAACCATCACAGACTGAGGTGCTACCTGAGAGCAAATGCAGTATGGAATGGGTAATGGAAGAAGCTACAACCATGTGACCATCTGTAGAAATGAGGACTATAATTCTTATTTCTTCCTTACTTTGTTATGAATGTTTGTGTGTGTGTGTGTGTGTGTGTGCATGCGTGTGTGTATGTGTGTAAAGCAAGTACCTTTGTTTTCTCCCCTCTCTTATCTTTCCTCCCTTATCACATAAGATATATTAACTTTACATCATGATATACAGCTATTGTTAACTTAACACCATAGTATTTAAGTTTCAGGAGATCAAGGAAAAAAGTGATCCTCACCCAAGGACTTTGCATCATCTTCTAGGGAAAGAGTTACTGTGTCTTTGATAGTACACAGGATAGTTATATCACATTAGGTGGAAGTAAGACTTTATTGTCTTGATTTGGAGATTAAGTGTGGTTTAAAGAGATGCATATAAGTGCTGCTAAGTTGACAAAGGGTGGACTGTGATGGTTAATTTTATGTGCCCACTTGATAAGACTATGGTGTCCAGTTGTTTGGTCAAACATCAGTCTAGATGTTGCTATGAAGGTGCAGATTGTGTGATGTGATCAACATTTACAATGATAAACACTGAAGACGTGGTTTAAAGTTGACTTTAAAGAGATTATCATCCATAACATGATGGGCCTCATCTAATCAGCCGAAGGTCTTAAGAGCAAAAGTTTGAGGTTTCCTGAAGAAGGAATTCCGTCTTCACACTGTAACACAGAAATCTTGTCCAAGTTTCCAGCCTTCTGGCCTACCCTATGGATTGCAGACTTGCCAATCCCTATAATAGTGTCAGCCAATTCCTTAAAATAAATCTTCTGGGTGTGTGTGTGTGTATGTGTGTATCTCCTATTGATTCTCTTTCTCTGGAAAACCTTGAATGATACAAAAACATCCTCCTTGTAAATGTTGATTCCAGATTTCAAATTCATCTCCAGTAGGTTCTAGTTTACCATTACTTTTACATTTATAAATACCAATTAGAATGTTCAATTCAATGAATTTTTAAAAATTTCTATATTATATGTTTCCTTCAAATCACTTTTGTATACACACTTACTTTCAGCATTTGTTCACTAACAAATATATCAAGTACATTTTGGTGCATAAACATCATAAAAGAAGTAATATCATGTCTTCTTAGCAAAATAGGATGGTCCAGATTCTTTAAAAAAATGTTGCACGTTGGAGTTGTTCCTGTTGAGCAACTAACTAAATGAAAATACCTGGGATAGTTTGTGCGTCAACTTGGTTGGGTCATGGTGTCCAAATATTTGGTCAAACATAATTCTGATGTTTCTGTGAGGGTGTTTCTGAATGAGATTTATATTTTAATTGGTGTACTGTCAGTAAAGCAGACTGCCCTGCATAACGTGAGGGGGTGTCATGCAATCAGTTGAAGACCTTAATAGAACAACGACTGACCTCCCCTGGACAAGAAAGAATTCTGCTAGCAGGCTGCCTTTGGACTTGCACTGCTACTCTTTCCTGGGTCTCCAGCCTGCCAGCCTACCCTGCAGATTTTGGATGTACCAGCCTTGCCAATCATGTGAACCAATTTCTTAAAATAAATCTCTATATAGCTATATATCCTGTTGATTCTGTTTCTCTGGAGAATCTTGACTAATACAATACCATATTTCCTTTTGTCCTTAAAAATACATTATTATCCAATGACTCTTTAAGAAAATTCACGTAGGATATCATCATTGGAATACTTATAGCCTGCAATTTCACTGATATTATCAATTTTGCCATCACTGTTAAGAGTCAATACTGCTATCTCTTTGCAGTCATCTTCTGATTTGTGTAATAATTGTGAAATGTATTCATCTGGTATTGTAGTCTCTTTCCATTATGTGCAAAAATGAAAAATTCCAAAATTCTTAATTGTGTTGCATGAACATTAAAAAAAAAACAACTACATAAATAGTTTCTCCAGATTCCTTTTTGGCAATGCAAACAAACAAAAAGTATTTATCTCACTATTGTATCATTCTTCTAGGCAATGCTGTCATTCTTTAGTTTTCTTATTGTCTTAGTCACTTTTAACATGGTAGGAAAAAACTGATGAGTAATAATGAAATAGTTCCTAAGGTGGTGAAACAGCAAAATGTTTTAAGATATAGGAAAATAGGATCATTAAGATCCCATATCGTGTCTTTGATTTCCAATGGACCCATATGGTAGTTGCAAGATAACAAGTTTTATTCTGTTAAAAACATAAGTAAATTTTCTCATTGGAAGACCTCTAAGAAAGAATAAAGTCATGAAATACCAATCCTTACAAAGAGTTAGAAATGCTCAAATAAAAAACTCAAAAATTCAAACTGGGTCCAATGGACTTGAATACTGAGGATTACCCTCTCAGTTCTATTTTAAAAAAAAGGACTTCACATCTGTAAAAGAAAGATAATAAAAGTACTACTAGCTAAGACTGAGCATTAGATGAGCTAATACACATATAAACCACTGTATCTGGTGTATAGTAAGTCCCCAATCTTTGTTAACTATTATAATTAATAGGTTCTACTGAATATAGCATCAGTGATAACATTACTGCAACACTTCCCCAGACCCTATACTCTGGCTACCTCTCTCCATACTGTGGGAATTTTCCTCTGGGTCACAGGCCATCTAAAGATTCCACTTAAAGAGACAGCAAGAGATCATGGAAAGGGACTTCCCTTGTGATCCAGTGGTTAAGAATCTGTCTTGCAATGCAGAGGACGCTGGTTCAATCCCTGGTCGGGGAACTAAGATCCCACATGCCATGGGGCAACTGAGCCTGCGTGCCACAACTAGAGAGCCCATGCGCCACAACTACCGAGCCCACTTGCTCTGGAGCCTGCGCACCTCAACAAAGAGCCTGTGCGCTGTGTGCTGCAACTAAGACCCGACGCAGCGAAAAAATAAATATTTTTAAAAAAATGCTATTAATTCTTATTTTTTAAAAAAAGAGATCATGGAGCAACAAATAGGCCTGGATATAAATTCCAATTCTATCTTTCATTTGTTTTGTGAGTTTATAAAAACTACGGAACCTCTCTTGGCCTCAACTTCCTCATCTATAAAGAGGGGATAACATTTCTTGCAGTGTTAGATAAATTACATGATATAATGGTTATAAAGCACCTAGCCCATTATATTGAAATTGTGGATACTCAATTATTGCAGCTGTTATGATAACTCAGCTTCCTAAATATTAGTTTCATTCTTCTTTTTGACTGTCTGACTCAGTTAGAATTGAATCTCAATGTTTTTCTCAATACTGTCATCTGTAGCCAAACTTTCTTTGTCCAAGATTCTAGATATTATCAAATGACTTAATGCTCTAAATTATCTAACTGTGCAAGTTAGAAGTCTGTAGGCAAGGAATTTCTGTACCTTTTGGCTTCACGTGAGTTAAAAAAAAAAAAAAACATAAAAGGAGTCACTTAAGAGATCATACGAAATTGTTAATAATGCTTTGCTGAATACTTATATAGATATATACAGAAAAATAATTTCATTCTAAAATTCATAATTTTACACTAATGATTTCAGTAAAAGTGTATCACAAATCCAGTCAAGCAAGCTACTCTTTGCTCAGGACATTCAGAGACTACGTAGGAGATTTTCAATAGGTGCTTGAATTTACTTTTTACCCACGCCCAGTTATATATATAGCTATGATTCTTTCTAGGCTCAAGCAGGCTGAGTACTCTTTTTCCTTTCCTCTACCAAGTTCCCTTCCCCTGAAACCTCCAGATGACATCCTCTTTAGGGTACAACTGGACCACTATGTTGATAAAAGTCAGTTGGGCCTTCTTGAAAATTATATGAAATATCTTAAAGAACACCACAAGATTACAATTTTATTAAGAATTCAGCAAATCAGAAATGTAACAACTTACCTCTTAGTATACTCCTATTGCCATTTTCATCCCCCTCACCCCCCAATATTTATTTCAAATAATCTTACATGGAGTTCTAGTGACTTCAAACTCAGGTCAGCAAATGCATCTCCAAGTTGCCTTTGGGTATGCACCATCTGGAAAAGCTGGGTTGACAATGTCTGAGCCAGTTTTAGAATATTTTCATATTTTTTCTTGTTATCTCTTAATATATCAATCTGAGCTTCAAGTTCAAGGTCAACAGTTCTTGATCCACGGCCCAGCTTCTCAGAGATAATTTGTCGAGTGCACTAAAAGTGGAAAGATATACTTTGTTTAGGAAGAAAAAAAAGAACAAAAGAAAAAAACAGTAATACAGCAATCCAAAGTGCAAATGCTGGAGCATATGGCATACACCATTTTTGGCTTCAAACAAGCTAGCCTAACAAACTGAAAATTGTCAGCCCCCTTAGAGGTTCATCAGGACTCAGAAAGTAAATTTATCAGACATGTTTATTAACTATTACTTATTATAGGAAGTTTTAAGACTTACCTAGCTAATTTATATACTGCCAGATGAGCTCTCTCCCATAATCATATTTCAAGCTTTGTGCACTTCAGTAGATTATTGAAAACAACCAAGATACTTGGCACTGATTTAAGAACAATACTGGACTATTAATATAGGGATAATAAGAATACCAAAATTCTACTCTCTTATTCGTTTCAAATGCTTTTTTTCCTTTTATTTTCCCCTTAAATAGCTGTGTATATGTGTGTGAGTAGGAAGAATGAGGGGAACAAAGGAAGGAGAAAGAAGAAAGAGGAGGTGGAGAGGGAGGGAAGGGGGAGGGACAGAGAAAGAGAAAGAGGTAGAGATTACAGATTCCTGAATTGTTCTACTTTTGCCCAGATAAAATTAAATTATGTTATTCTATTCTATGTTATTCTATCTCTGTCCCAGAAATAATGATACAGGAATTTACAATTTTTTAAAGTACCTAAACTTTAGAGCACATGAAAATAAGTTTTCTAGTAATTTTTGATAGAAATAAAAAATTACAAGCAAATTCACTACTCAACAATACATTTTTAGAGTAACAATGTAGGGCATTAATATAATCCTTATCATTTAAATCTAACAAAAATATTCTAAAAAGTAGTAAATAAGTTTTGCAATTTTTAAAATTTGCAAATTTGTTCTTTTATCATGTCTTTCAAAGGTTTGGTCACAGAATTAATATTTATTGTAAAAGTTAAAATAATGAATGAAATAAAAATGAAATTCCTGGGCTTCCCTGGTGGCACAGTGGTTGAGAATCTGCCTGCCAATGCAGGGGACACAGGTTCGAGCCCTGGTCTGGGAAGATCCCACATGCCGCGGACTAGCTGGGCCCATGAGCCACAATTACTGAGCCTGCGCGTCTGGAGCCTGTGCTCCGCAACAAGAGAGGCCGCAATGGTGAGAGGCCTGCGAACTGCGATGAAGAGTGGCCCCAGCTTGCCACAAATGGAGAAAGCCCTCACACAGAAACGAAGACCCGACACAGCCATAAATAAATTAATTAATTAATTTAAAAAAAATGAAATTCCTCTTCCGTCCTTTAATTTAACTAAATAGTAGAAAACTATTAATAGTTTGATGGGTAGTCTAGACTCTCCTTTAAACCTATATAATCACATATATAATATTCTTAAAGTAAACATGAGCCTATGCTATGCTATACATAATATCCTGAGCATTTCTTTTCTTTTTTTTTTTTAAACATCTTTATTGAAGTATAATTGCCTTACAATGGTGTGTTAGCTTCTGCTTTATAACAAAGTGAATCAGTTATACACATACAATATGTTCCCATATCTCTTCCCTCTTGCATCTCCCTCCCTCCCACCCTCCCCATCCCACCCCTCTAGGTGGTCACAAAGCACCGAGCTGATCTCCCTGTGCTATGTGGCTGCTTCCCACTAGCTATCTATTTTACATTTGGTAGTGTATATATGTCCATGACACTCTCTTACCCTGTCACATTTCACCCCACCCCCTCCCCATATCCTCAAGTCCATTCTCTAGTAGGTCTGTGTCTTTATTCCCGTCTTGCCACTAGGTTCTTCATGGCCTTTTTTTTTTTTTTTTCCCTTAGATTCTGTATATATGTGTTAGCATACATTTCTTTTCTAAGAACGAATATCTTGAGACTTTTCCTTGTCAATACACATAAATTTATATTTAGCTATTCATATTTTTCTATTCTAAAATTGAAATGAACTCTCTGACACATTCTCTCTTAACATCAACTAAGGATTTTTATGAATAAACACTTTTTATAAAGGAGTTCTTTTTTTAAAAAGCAGAGAGAGGAGGAACCAAGATGGCGGAGTAGAAGGACGTGCTCTCACTCCCTCTTGTGAGAACACCAGAATCACAACTAGCTGCTGGAAAACCATCGACAGGAAGACACTGGAACTCACCAAAAGAGATACCCCACATCCAAAGACAAAGGAGAAGCCACAATAAGATGGTAGGAGGGGTGCAATCACAGTAACATCAAATCCCATAACTGGTGGGTGGGTGACTCATAGACTGGCAAACACTTATACCACAGAAGTCCACCCACTGGAGTGAAGGTTCTGAGCCCCACGTCAGGTTTCCCAACCTGGGGGTCCGGCAACGGGAGGAGGAATTCCTAGAGAATCAGACTTTGAAGCCTAGTGGGAATTGACTGCAGGACTTCAACAGGACTGGGGGAAACAGAGACTCCACTCTTGAAGGGCACACACAAAGTAGTGTGCACATAGGGACCCAGGGGAAGGAGCAGTGACCCCAGGGGAGACTGAACCAGACCTACCTGCCAGTGTTGGAGGGTATCCTGCAGAGGCAGGGGGTGGCTTTGTTTCACTGTGGGGACAAGGACACTGGCAGCAGAAGTTCTGGGAAGTACTCCTTGGCGTGAGCCCTCCCAGAGTCTGTCATTAGCCCCACCAAAGAGCCCAGGTAGGCTCCAGTGTTGGGTTGCCGCAGGCCAAACAACCAACAGGGAGGGAACACAGCCCACCAATCAACAGTCAACTGGATTAAAGTTTTACTGAGCTCTGCCAACCAGAGAAACAGTCAGCTCTACCCACCACACTCCCTCCCATCAAGCCTCTTAGATAGCCTCATCCACCAGAGGGCAGACAGCAGAAGCAAGAAGAACTACAATCCTGCAGCCTGTGGAACAAAAACCACATTCACAGAAAGATAGACAAGATGAAAAGGCAGAGGGCTATGAACCAGAGGAAGGAAAAAGATAAACAACTAAATGAAGTGGAGATAGGCAACCTTCCAGAAAAAGAATTCAGAATAATGATAGTGAAGATGATCCAGGACCTCGGAAAAAGAATGGAGGCAAAGATCGAGAAGATGCAAGAAATGTTTAACAAAGACCTAGAAGAATTAAACAACAAACAAACAGAGATGACCAATACAATAACTGAAATGAAAACTACACTAGAAGGAATCAATAGCAGAAAAATTGAGGCAGAAGAACGGATAAGTGACCTGGAAGACAGACTAGTGGAATTCACTTCTGCAGAACAGAATAAAGAAAAAAGAATGGAAAGAAATGAAGACAGCCTAAGAGACCTCTGGGACAACATTAAACGCAACAACATTCGCATTATAGGGGTCCCAGAAGGAGAAGAGAGAGAGAAAGGACCCGGGAAAATATTTGAAGAGATTATAGTTGAAAACTTCCCTAACATGGGAAAGAAAATAGCCACCCAAGTCCAGGAAGCACAGCGAGTCCCATACAGGATGAACCCAAGGAGAAACACGCCAAGACACATAGTAATCAAATTGGCAAAAATTAAAGACAAAGAACAATTATTGAAAGCAGCAAGGGAAAAACGACAAATAACATACAAGGGAACTCCCATAAGGTTAACAGCTGATTTCTCAGCAGAAACTCTGCAAGCCAGAAGGGAGTGGCATGATATACTTAAAGTGATGAAAGGGAAGAACCTACAACCAAGATCACTCTACCCGGCAAGGATCTCATTCAGATTTGATGGAGAAATCAAAAGCTTTACAGACAAGCAAAAGCTAAAAGAATTCAGCACCACCAAACCAGCTCTACAAAAAATGCTAAAGGAACTTCTCTAAGTGGGAAACACAAGAGAAGAAAAGGACCTACAAAAACAAACCCCAAACAGTTAAGAAAATGGTCATAGGAACATACATATCGATAATTACCTTAAATGTTAATAGATTAAATGCTCCAACCAAAAGACACAGGCTTGCTGAATGGATACAAAAACAAGACCCATATATATGCTGTCTATAAGAGACCCACTTTAGCCCTAGGGACACATACGGACTGAAAGTGAGGGGACGGAAAAAGATATTCCATGCAAATAGAAATCAAAAGAAAGCTGGAGTAGCTATACTCATATCAGATAAAATAGACTTTAAAATAAAGAATGTTACAAGAGACAAGGAAGGACACTACATAATGATCAAGGGATCAATCCAAGAAGAAGATATAACAATTATAAATATATATGCACCCAAAAAAGGAGCACCTCAATACATAAGGCAGCGGCTAACAGCTATAAAAGAGGAAATCGACAGTAACATAATAATAGTGGGGGACTTTAACACCTCACTTACACCAATGGACAGATCATCCAAAATGAAAATAAATAAGGAAACAAAAGCTTTAAATGACACAATAGACCAGATGGATTTAAATGATATTTATAGGACATTCCATCCAAAAACAGCAGATTACACTTTTTTCTCAAGTGCACACAAAACATTCTCCAGGACAGATCACATCTTGGGTCACAAATCAAGCCTCAGTAAATTTAAGAAAACTGAAGTCATATGAAGCATCTTTTCTGACCACAACACTATGAGATTAGAAATGAATTACAGGGAAAAAATTGTAAAAAACACAAACACATGGAGGCTAAAAAATACGTTACTAAATAACCAAGAGAACACTGAAGAAGTCAGAGGAAATCAAAAAATACCTAGAGACAAATGACAATGAAAACACGACGATCCAAAACCTATGGGATGCAGCAAAAGCAGTTCTAAGAGGGACGTTTATAGCTATACAAGCCTACCTAAAGAAACAAGAAAAATCTCAAGTAAACAATCTAACCTTACACCTGAAGGAACTAGAGAAAGAAGAACAAACAAAACCCAAAGTTAGCAGAAGGAAAGAAATCATAAAGATCAGAGCGGAAATAAATGAAATAGAAACAAAGAAAACAATAGCAAAGATCAATAAAACTAAAAGCTGGTTCTTTGAGAAGATAAACAAAATTGATAAGCCATTAGCCAGACTCATCAAGAAAAAGAGGGAGAGGACTCAATCAATAAAATTAGAAATGAAAAAGGAGAAGTTACAACAGACACCGTAGAAATACAAAGCATCCTAAGAGACTACTACAAGCAACTCTATGCCAATAAAATGGACAACCTGGAAGAAATGGACAAATTCTTAGAAAGGTATAACCTACCAAGACTGAATCAGGAAGAAACAGAAAATATGAACAGACCAATCACAAGTAATGAAATTGAAACTGTGATGAAAAATCTTCCAACAAACAAAAGTCCAGGACCAGATGGCTTCACAGGTGAATTCTATCAAACATTGAGAGAAGAGCTAACACCCATCCTTCTCAAACTCTTCCAAAAAACTGCAGAGGAAGGAATCTCCCAAACTCATTCTATGAGGCCACCATCACCCTGATACCCAAACCAGACAAAGATACTACAAAAAAAGAAAATTACAGACCAATATCACTGATGAATATAGATGCAAAAATCCTCAACAAAATACTAGCAAACAGAATCCAACAACACATTAAAAGGATCATACACCATGATCAAGTGGGATTTATCCCAGGGACGCAAGGATTCTTCAATATACACAAATCAATCAGTGTGATACACCATATTAACAAATGGAAGGAGAAAAACCATATGATCACCTCAATAGATGCTGAAAAAGCTTTTCACAAAATTCAACACCCATTTATGATAAAAACTCTCCAGAATGTGGACCTAGAAGGAACCTACCTCAACATAATACAGGCCACATACGACAAACCCACAACAAACATCATTCTCAATGGTGAAAAACTGAAAGCATTTCCTCTAAGATCAGGAACGAGACAAGGATGTCCACTCTCACCACTATTATTCAACATAGTTTTGGAAGCCCTAGCCACGGCAATCAGAGAAGAGAAAGAAATAAAAGGAATCCAAATCGGAAAAGAAGAAGTAAAACTGTCACTGTTTGCAGATGACATGATACTATACATAGCGAATCCTAAAAATGCCACCAGAAAACTACTAAAGCTAATCAATGAATTTGGTAAAGTTGCAGGATACAAAATGAATGCACAGAAATCTCTTGCATTCCTATACACTAATGATGAAAAATCTGAAAGTGAAATTAAGGGAACACTCCCATTTACCATTGCAACAAAAAGAATAAAATACCTAGGAATAAACCTACCTAGGGAGACAAAAGACCTGTATGCAGAAAACTATAAGACACTGATGAAGAAATTAAGGATGATACCAACAGATGGAGAGATATACCATGTTCTTGGATTGGAAGAATCAATATTGTGAAAATGACTATACTACCCAAAGCAATCTATAGATTCAATGCAATCCCTATCAAATTACCAATGGCATTTTTTACAGAACTAGAACAAATCATCTTAAAATTTGTATGGAGACACAAAAGACCCCGAATAGCCAAAGCAGTCTGGAGGGAAAAAAACGGAGCTGGAGGAATCAGACTCCCTGACTTCAGACTATACTACAAAGCTACAGTAACCAAGACAATATGGTACTGTCACAAAAACAGAAACATAGATCAATGGAATAAGATAGAAAGCCCAGAGATAAACCCACGCACCTATGGTCAACGAATCTATGACAAAGCAGGCAAAGACATACAATGGAGAAAAGACAGTCTCTTCAATAAGTGGTGCTGGGAAAACTGGACAGCTACATGTAAAAGAATGAAATTAGAACACTCCCTAACACCATACACAAAAATAAACTCAATATGGATTCGAGACCTAAATGTAAGACCAGACATTATAAAACTCTTAGAGGAATACATAGGAAGAACATTCTTTGACATAATTCACAGCAAGATCTTTTTTGATCCACCTCCTAAAGTAATGGAAATAAAAACAAAAATAAACAAATGGGACATAATGAAACTTCAAAGCTTTTGCACAGCAAAGGAAACCATAAACAAGACGAAAAGACAACTCTCAGAATGGGAGAAAATATTTGCAAATAAATCAACGGACAAAGGATCAATCTCCAAAATATATAAACAGCTCATGCAGCTCAATATTTAAAAAACAAACAACCCAATCCAAAAATGGGCAGAAGACCTAAATAGACATTTCTCCAAAGAAGACATACAGATGACCAAGAAGCACATGAAAAGCTGCTCAACATCACTAATTATTAGAGAAATGCAAATCAAAACTACAATGAGGTATCACCTCACACCAGTTAGAATGGCCATCATCAGAAAATCTACAAAGAACAAATGCTGGAGAGGGTGCGGAGAAAAGGGAACCCTCTTGCACTGTTGGTGGGAATGTAAATTGATACAGCCACGATGGAGAACAGTACGGAGGTTCCTTAAAAAACTAAAAATAGAATTACCATATGATCCAGCAATCCCACTACTGGGCATATACCCAGAGAAAACCATAATTCAAAAAGAGACATGCACCCCAATGTTCATAGAAAGCCTATTTACAATAGCCAGGTCATGGAAGCAACCTAAATGCCCATCGACAGACGAATGGATAAAGAAGATGTGGTATATATATACAATGGAATATTACTCAGCCATAAAAAGGAACGAAATTGAGTCATTTGTTGAGACATGGATGGATCTAGAGACTGTCATACAGAGTGAAGTAAGTCAGAAAGAGAAAAACAAATATCGTATATTAACGCATGTATGTGGAATCTAGATAAATGGTACAGATGAACTGGTTTGCAGGGCAGAAGTTGAGACACAGATGTAGAGAACAAACGTATGGACACCAAGGGGGGAAAACTGAGGTGGGGTGGGGATGGTGGTGTGCTGAATTGGGCGATTGGAATTGACATGTATACACTGATGTGTATAAAATTGATGACTAGTAAGTACCTGCAGTATAAAGAAACAAACAAACAAACAAAAAAAACAACTAATAACTAAACTTTCTTTGGGTTATTTATATGGAAATATGTTAATATAAATGTTTCAGACATTACATGAAATTTCTAAAAATATTGTATGTTCTGGTATAATGTTATAAGTCATAATTCTAGTTATTACTTTAAAATGTATATCTCAGAAATAACTAAATTACCTTGTCAATTACATTATTATGAACTTTCATCAAATCCTTAACCGTGGTCATTTTTAAGTCTTTTGTCATTTACAGACAGTTCTGGGTGTACTCTGATGCTTTTGCAAATATGTTCCTATAAAAGGGTTTCATCTTTAAGGAATTCATGGAAAAGACTCTGATAAGTACAGGTTTCTGGTAACTGACTATACTGCTGAACTTAATGAATAAGCATTTTCAGAACTCTAATGGAAAACTGATGAATTCATAAAAGTGCTAACAAAAGATCAAGATGAAAAAAAAAATTAATTACATGGGACTGAGTGAACTGATGAGGATGATTATAATTTTTGTGACTTTCTGTTCGAATAAAAAAAAAAAATCCCACAAGTACTCAGAGGCAAAAAATATACAAATCAATTTTCACTGCAAAGTAAAGGAGCTGTTACAGTGGAGGATTACTGGACTGAATGTCAATATTATGACATAGTATGAGTGTGTTTTGTGTTTGGTAATTGCAATCATTGTTGCTTTTGTTGTAGTCATCTATTTAAAAGAAAAAAAAGATGTTAAAAACAAAAAAGAAAGAGTGATGAGCAAACAAATTGTTAAATATGTAACCGAATACACATACAATTGAATAAATCACTAAATAAATAAAAAAAGCAGAGAAATTAACTATACAGAAAATGATAGGAAGGTGAGAGGCCAAACTCACAGAAGGGAGATAAAACTATTTCTATGGAAAACACATAAACACTCCTGGGAGATGAAAATCACATCAAGAGAAAAGTATAACTGCAGACTTCGTGATTTTAACAAGAGACACATCAGCAAGAAATAATATCTGAAATGGTAAAAAGATAAAGGAGATATACCACTCATTCCCACTTTTCATCCACACCAGGATTTTCCCTATGCAACAGAATATTATCAGAGGCATTTACTCTGCTCGCAAGCCAAAGCATGTGGTACCTTCCAAAGCAACCCAGATATAATAGTCTGTTGAAAATCAAGAAGCCAGAATTCACTGAAGGAGTTTGGTAGACTGGGCAAAATGAAAGAAATGTCTACTGTTGTGTAAGTGGTCATTTTTTCATAGAAATAACGGTAACAAGCAGACAGCAGGGTCAAAGGTTTAATGAGGAAATGTTTTTTGTTTTCAGGAAGCTACAGCAGTGGGAACAGTAAGGCAACAGTGAATATGGAGGCATAAGATAAATCTGGACACTTGAAACAAATTTTGAAACTGAACTTACAGAGCTTGTATTTCAACACAGATAACTACTCTTAAGGAAAATCTAAGTAATCTGGAAGTGAGAGTGCTACAGATAGCCTACGTGGAGCTACTGTGTAAAGAAAGCTGCAGTAAGAAAATATAAAGGTGCTAGGCATTTCCCCACTCATCAGGGTCCCAGAGCAAGTTTCTCATATGATCAATAAAAAAACCAGATTTTTATTTAAGTTGCTTCCCAGTAAATACTGAAATTGAAATGCAAAATTAGAGGTCGGTATATATTATAAAGCGAGTTTAAAATAGAAGAGAATTAAGAATCTCAGTTCTTTACCCCTCTCCAAGTCCCTGAAAATGTATATGACTTACAGTGAGCTGGTGGTCCTACCCAGTTTTCCATACTTATAAATTAAGAATTCATTTTGGAGTTGCTGGGAGAGCTTTCTCAGAAGCATGGAGTGACACTTTGTCTCCAGGAAAAGGTGTTTCTAGGTGTTTCTTTGTTTTTTTTTTTTTTTTTGGCGGTGTCTTGCAGGATCTTAGTTCTCCGACCAGGGATCGAAGCCGTACCCTCGGCAGTGAAAGCTCGGAGACCTAACCACTGGATGGTTAGGGAATTCCCAGGAAGAGCCATGCGGCTGACAGGGTCTTGGTGCTCCAGCCGGGTGTCAAGCCTGAGCCTCTGAGGCGGGAAAGCCGAGCTCAGGAAATTGGACCACCAGAGACCTCCAGGGCCCAGGTAATATCAATTGGCAAGAGCTTTCCCAGAGAACTCTGTCTCAATGTTAAGACCCACCTCCACTCAATGACCAGCAAGCTCCCGTGCTGGGAACCCCATGCCAAACAACTAACAAGACAGGAACACAACCCCACCCATTAGCAGAGAGGCTGACTAAAATCGTAAGTTCACAGACACTGAAAACATACCACTGGACATGATCCTGCCCACCAGAAAGAGAGGATCTAGCCCCACCCACCAGAACACAGGCACTAGTCCCCTCCACCATGAAGCCTACACAACTCACTGAACCAACCTTACCCACTGGGGGCAGACACCAAAAACAACGGGAAACTGCAGGCTGCAAAAAGGGGACCCCAAACACAGTAAGTTAAGCAAAATGAGAAGACAGAGAAACACAAGCAGATGAAGGAGCAAGGTAAAAACCCACCAGACCAAACAAATGAAGAGGAAATAGGCTGTCTACCTGAATAAGAATTCAGAGTAATAATAGTAAGGATGATCAAAAATCTTGGAAATAGAATGGAGAAAATATAAGAAACATTTAACAAGGACATAGAAGAACTAAAGAGCAAACAAACAATGATGAACAAACCAATAAATGAAATTAAAAATTCTCTAGAAGGAATCAATGGAGAGTAACTGAGGCAGAAGAACGGATAAGTGACCTGGAAGATAAAATAGTGCAAATAACTACTGCAGAGCAGAATAAAGAAAAAAGAATGAAAAGAATTGAGGACAGTCTCAGAGACCTCTGGGATAACATTAAACGCACCAACATTTGACTTATAGGGGTTTCAGAAGAAGAAGAGAAAAAGAAAGGGACTGCGAAAATATTTGAAGAGATTATACTTGAAAACTTCCCTAATATAGGAAAGGAAATAGTCAATCAAGTTCAGGAAGCACAGAGAGTTCCAAACAGGGTAAATCCAAGAAGAAACACGCCAAGACACATAGGAATCAAACTATCAAAAATTAAATACAAAAAAAATATTAAAAGCAGCAAGAGAAAAGCAACAAATAACATACAAGGGAATCCCCATAAGGTTAACAGCTGATCTTTCAGCAGAAACTCTGCAAGCCAGAAGGGAGTGGCAGGACATATTTAAAGTGATAAAAGTGAAAAACCTACAACCAAGATTACTCTACCCAGCAAGGATGTCATTCAGATTTGACGGAGAAATTAAAACTGTTACAGACAAGCAAAAGCTAAGAGAATTCAGCACCACCAAACCAGCTCTACAACAAATGCTAAAGGAACGTCTCCAGGCAGGAAACACAAGAGAAGGAAAAGACCTACAATAACAAACCCCAAACAATTAAGAAAATGGTAATAGGAACATACATATCGATAACTACCTTAAATGTAAATGGATTAAACGTTACAACCAAAAGACACAGACTGGCTGAATGGATACAAAAACAAGAGCCATATATATGCTGTCTACAAGAGAACCACTTCAGACCTAGGGACACATACAGAGTGAAAGTGAGGGGATGGAAAAAGATATTCCATGCAAATGGAAATCAAAAGAAAGCTGGAGTAGTAATTCTCATATCAGACAAAATAGACTTTAAAATAAAGACTATTAAAAGAGACAAAGACACTACATAATGATCAAGGGATCAATCCAAGAAGAAGATATAGCAATTGTAAATATTTGTGCACCCAACACAGGAGCCCCTCAATACATAAGGCAAATGCTAACAGCCATAAAAGGGGAAATCGACAGTAACACAATCATAGTAGGGAACTTTAACACCCCACTTTCACCAATGGACAGATCATCCAAAATGAAAATAAATAAGGAAACAGAAGCTTTAAATGACACATTAAACAACATGGACTTAATTGATATTTATAGGACATTCCATCCAAAAACAACAAGAAACACTTTCTTCTTGTGCTCATGGAACATTCTCCAGGATAGAGAATATCTTGGGTCACAAATCAAGCCTTGGTAAATTTAAGAAAACTGAAATCATATCAAGTATCTTTTCTGACCACAACACTATGAGACTAGATAACAATTACAGGAAAAAAACTGTAAAAAATACAAACACATGGAGGCTAAACAATACACTACTAAATAACCAAGCGATCACTGAAGAAATCAAAGAGGAAATCAAAAATTACCTAGAAACAAATGACAATGAAAACACAACGGCCCAAAACCTATAGGATGCAGCAAAAGCAGTTCTAAGAGGGAAGCTTATAGCAATACAATCCTCCCTCAAGAAACAAGAAAAATCTCAAATAAACAACCTAACTTTCAATGTAAAGCAATTAGAGAAAGAACAAAAAACCCCGAAAGTTAGCAGAAGGAAAGAAATCATAAAGAGCAGAGCAGAAATAAATGAAGTAAACAATAGCAAAGATCAATAAAATTAAAATCTGGTTCTTTGAGAAGATAAACAAAATTGATAAACTATTAGCCAGACTCATCAAGAAAAAAAGGGAGAAGACTCAAATCAACAGAATTAGAAATAAAAAAGGAGAAGTAACAACTGACACTGCAGAAATACAAAGGATCATAAAAGATTACTACAAGCAACTATATGCCAATAAAATGGACAACCTGGAAGAAATGGACAAATTCTTAGAAAAGCACAACCTTCCGAGACTGAAGCAGGAAGAAAGAGAAAATATGAACAGACCAATCACAAGTAATGAAATTGAAACTGTGATGAAAAATCTTCCAGGAAACAAAAGTACAGGACCAGATGGCTTCACAGGTGAATTCTATCAAACACTTAGAGAAGAGCTAACACCTATCGTTTTCAAACTCTTCCAAAATATAGAAGAGGGAGGAATACTCCCATACTCATTCTATGAGGCCACCATCACCCGAATACCAAAACCAGACAAAGATGTCACAAAAAAAGAAAAATACAGGCCAACATCACTGATGAACAAAGATGCAAAAATCTTCAACAAAATACTAGCAAACAGAATCCAGCAGCACATTAAAAGGATCATATACCATGATCAAGTGGGGTCTATCCCAGGAATTCAAGGATTCTTCAGTATATGCAAATCAATCAATATGATACACCACATTAAACAAATTGAAGGATAAAAACCATATGATAATCTCAATAGATGCAGAAAAAGCTTTTGCCAAAATTCAACACCCATTTATGATAAAAACCCTCCAGAAAGTAGGCATAGAGGGAACTTACCTCAGCATAATAAAGGCCATATATGACAAACCCACAGCCAACACTGTTCTCAGTGGTGAAAAACTGAAACCATTTCCTCTAAGATCAGGAACAAGACAAGGTTGTTCACTCTCAGCCCTATTATTCAACATAGTTTTGGAAGTTTTAGCCACAGTAGTCAGAGACGAAAAAGAAATAAAAGGAATCCAAATTGGAAAAGAAGAAGTAAAACTGTCACTGCTTGCAGATAACATACTATACATAGAGAATCCTAAAGATGCTACCAGAAAACTACTAAAGCTAATCAATGAATTTGGTAAAGTTGCAGGATACAAAATTTATGCACAGAAATCTCGTGCATTCCTATACACTAATGATGAGAAATCCGAAAGAGAAATTAAGGAAACACTCCCATTTACCATTGCAACAAAAAGAATAAAATATCTAGGAATAAACCTACCTAAGGAGACAAAAGACCTGCATGTAGAAAACTATAAGACACTGATGAAAGAAATTAAAGATGATACAAACAGATAGAGAGATATACCATGTTCTTGGATTGGAAGAATCAACATTGTGAAAATGACTATACTACCCAAAGCAATCTACAGATTCAATGCAATCACTATCAAACTACCAATGGCATTTTTCACAGAACTAGAACAAAAAATTTCACAATTTGTATGGAAACACTAAAGACCGTGAAGAGCCAAAGCAATCTTGAGAAAGAAAAACGGAGCTGGAGGAATCAGGCTCCCTGACTTCAGACTATACTACAAAGCTACAGTAATCAAGACAATATGGTACTGGCACAAAAACAGAAACATAGATCAGTGGAACAGGATAAAAAGCCCAGAGATAAACCCACATACTTATGGTCACCTTATCTTTGATAAAAGAGGCAAGAATATACAATGGAGAAAAGACAGCCTCTTCAATAAGTGGTGCTGGGAAAACTGGACAACTACATGTAAAAGAATGAAATTAGAACACTCCCTACCACCATACACAAAAATAAACTCAAAATGGATTAAAGACCTAAATGTAAGGCCAGACACTGCAAAACTCTTAGAGGAAAACATAGGCAGAACACTCTATGACATAAATCACAGCAAGATCCTTTTTGACCCACCTCCTAGAGAAATGGAAATAAAAACAAAAATAAACAAATGGGACCTAATGAAACTTAAAAGCTTTTGCACAGCAAAGGAAACCATAAACAAGACGAAATGACAACCCTCAGAATGGGAGAAAATACTTGCAAACGAAGCAACTGACAAAGGATTAATCTCCAAGATTTACAAGCAGCTCATGCAGCTCAATATCAAAAAAACAAACAACCCAATCCAAAAATGGGCAGAAGACCTAAATAGACATTTCTCCAAAGATATACAGATTGCCAACAAACACATGAAAAGATGGTCAACATCACTAATCATTAGAGAAATGCAAATGAAAACTACAATGATGTATCACCTCACACTGGTCAGAATGGCCATCATCAAAAAATCTACAAACAATAAATGCTGGAGAGGGTGTGGAGAAAAGGAAACCCTCTTGCACTGTTGGTGGGAATGTATACTGATACAGCCACTATGGAGAACAGTATGGAGGTTCCTTAAAAAACTAAAAATAGAACTACCATATGACCCAGCAATCCCAGTACTGGGCATATACCCTGAGAAAACCATAATTCAAAAAGAGTCATGTACCACAATGTTCATTGCAGCTCTCTTTACAACAGCCAGGACGTGGAAGCAACCTAAGTGTCCACTGACAGATGAATGGGTAAAGAAGATGTGGCACATATATACAATGGAATATTACTTAGCCACAAAAAGAAACGAGGGCTTCCCTGGTGGCACAGTGGTTGAGAATCCGCCTGCCAATGCAGGGGACACGGGTTCAAGCCCTGGTCTGGCAAGATCCCACATGCCGCATGAGCAACTGGGCCCGTGAGCCACAACTACTGAGCCTGCGTGTCTGGAGCCTGTGCTCCGCAACAAGAGAGGCCACGATGGTGAGAGGCCTGCGCACCGCGATGAAGAGTGGCCCCTGCTCGCCACAACTAGAGAAAGCCCTCGCACAGATACGAAGACCCAACACAGCCAAAAATAAATAAATTAATTAATTTAAAAAAAAAAAAAGAAACGAAATTGAGTTATTTGTAGTGAGGTGGATGGACCTAGAGTCTGTCATACAGAGTGAAGTAAGTCAGAAAGAGAAAAACAAATACTGTATGCTAACACATATATATGGAATCTAAAAAAAAAAAAAAGGTTCTGAAGAACCTAGGGGCAGGACAGGAATAAAGACGCAGACGTAGAGAATGGACTTGAGGACACGGGGAGGGGTACGGGTAAGCTGGGACAAAGTGAGAGAGCGGCATTGACATATATACACTACCAAATGTAAGACAGATAGCTAGTGGGAAGCAGCCGCATAGCACAGGGAGATGAGCTCGGTGCTTTGTGACCACCTAGAGGGGTGGGAGGGAGACGCAAGAGGGAGGGGATATGGGGATATATGTATATGTACTGCTGATTCACTTTGTTATACAGCAGAAACTAACACAACAATGTAAAGCAATTATACTCCAATAAAGATGTAAAGAAAAAAAAAGAATTCATTTTGAAAATAATAGGACAAATGGAACAAAATTAAAGGGGCAGGAAGAAGCAAAAGTAAATTATTGCTCTACATAGATCTCCTACTTGGGGGAAGATAATATAATGATAAATAGTGTATAAAATACCGTAAATCACCACCATATAGGTCATGAATTTACAAGATAGTCACTGGGTACTACTAGTATTTAAATAGCACCAAGAGCTTTTGTATAATGCAAAAAAAAAAAAAAGGAATAAAACAATTTAAGTACAAGGAAAAGAATAATTTCATGGCAGCAACTGATAGATATTACATTAAAAGAGTTATTAAGAGTGAAGGATAGTGGAAAAGGGAGCATAAAAGGAAATAACTAGAAATTGAACAGGGGAGACAGGTCAAGAAGTAAATAAATAAGGTAATATGATAAGAAAAACGGGAATGAAAGTTTACAAGATATTGGCTTTAAGACAACAAATATTTACTTGATAAAGGTGTGAATACTGGTGGCACATTCTTAAAACATTTTTAAAAAACATTTAGTGGTTGGAAAAGATGCCAAACAGGTCTGAATGCTGAAAGTGAGATTATTCTTAAAAAAAATAAGATGGACTTCTAAAAGTACCCTATTCTATACTAGGAAAATACAAAACAAACAAAAATGATAAACCAGAGTTCATTATTCACAACTATTCCTGCAGATGAGAATAAATAAGAAAATAAATAAATTTTGTATTCAAACTGTGTGAATAAAATCACGTAGATTAAAATAATATTTAAGGGACTCCCCTGGTGGTGCAGTGGTTAAGAATCTGCCTGCCAATGCAGCGGACATGGGTTCAAGCCCTAGTCCGGGAAGATCTTACATGCTGCAGAACAACTAAGTCCATGCGCCAAAACTACTGAGTCTGCGCTCTAGAGCCCGCGAGCCACAACTGCTGAAGCTTGCGTGCCACAACTACTGAAGCCCGCGCACCTAGAGCCTGTGGCTCCACAACAAGAGAAGCCACCGCAATGAGAAGCCCGTGCATGCTAACGAAGTGTAGCCCTTGCTCGCTGCAACCAGAAAAAGCCTGTGCTCAGCAATGAAGACCCAGCTATAAATGAGTAAATAAATTAATAATAATAATAATGATATTTAAGAAGATAGGTTCAAGGCCTAAACTTAAAATCACTCCTATTACATATTTGGTTTTAATCACCAGACTGCTCTTGGAGCCAAAATTAACAACCAATAAAGGAGGTGTTAATATTCTCTTTTAGGAAAAGCCTTAAAGTGTTTGCTAGAGAACAGAAACAGACAGAAGAAATTAAAGTTAGAAATCATGTAGGAACTGAAGTCTAAGAAAGAAAGGATCAAAGTCATAGCCAGAATCAAGGTCCTCAAGAGTAAGATGGGTAACAAGCAAAGTCCTAATTCACCCAAATCAGAATCAATACTTGAAGGATTATCCTAATGACAGCGAATGTCCTATATCAGCTCACAATTTGGACCAAAAAGGTCAAAAAGCCACAAGAACAGAGAGTCCTATGTCAGCCCAGACACACTGGGCTACAAACTTCATAAAATCATGTAAGCTAGGACTTTCTCTGTTTTGACTTAGACTGAGATATCCAAACTTTTCTGATGAAAAAAAATTTTCAGTTAAAAATAAAGTGATCACTCTGAAGAGAATAACTCTTTCACGTAGTACTATGCCATGTGTACACATTATGAAGACTGGTCATTTTTATTAACAGAAAAGTCTGAATGTGGTATGTTAATGTAGAGATAACTGGAATCTTAATGATTCAACTCAGATTACTGAAGAGGTAAAAGACAGAAGAAAAGAAATACATGACAAACACACACATATAGGAAAAAAAAAGATAAAGAACAAGGAAAACACAAATTAAATGACATAAGAGAGGAAGGCTAAAATGAGAAAAATTTAATTTGGTAAATTGTAAAATTACTAGGATTTAGTTCAGAAATAAGGCCTGTATTCTTCAGGCTCCAAATGTGTGGATAGAGAATGCCAATGGTTAGAGTCAAATTTCAGGAATAAATGAACAAAGGAATGGCTGAACAGAATTTAATAAATAAATGAATGATGCTCAGTCTGGTATGAAAGACAAACAAGTGGAATGAAAGGGAGCATGAAGGGGAATTCCAAGCAGTAGGCAAATACAGCCTCGTGAACAAAGTAGTAGAGGTGTGAGAAAGCACAGCTTGTTTAGGAAATATCTGGATAATCTGGTATGGATCACTGGATCCCTGGGTGAAGAGAGGGGCAGCAGGAGATGAAGTTGGAAAGGCAGATGGGGTCAGATTCATGCTGTTCTAAAGACAATGGGGAGCGAGTGAAGGAGTTTAAGCAAGAATGAACCATGTCAGGCAGAGCAGAATATGTAGGCTAAGAGAATTTGTCAAGAAGCTACTACAGTAATGTGAGAGGGTAATCATATGGCTGTGAAGGGTGAGATGGAGACGAGGGGATAAAGTCAAAGAATATTAAAGAGGCAGAATCCATTTAATAATTAACTAGATACGCAGATTCAGCGAGAAGATGAAGTAGACGTTTGAATATTTGGGTGAACTGTTGTGATATGAGGGAATACAAAGGGAAAAATAATACATGGAATGAGAGAATCCATGTCCTTGAGAACAAAAGGGGCAATGAGTAAATAGAATGTCCTGAGTGAGAACAGTTTCGCAAGCATCCACTGATGCCTTTTTGATGGCTACCACTGGCATTTCTCAGTTCTACACTGACATGAACTAAATAATTTTTTGGAAAAGATTCATGTAGCAGTTTCAGGGCGCTTTTACCATCTTAAGAATACCTGTACTTTTGTAGAAAACTGCAGACCATACTTTAAAAATACTAACTGAAAGAATAAATTCGCTTTTGTATTACTCTTTAGAAGACACATAAGAGGGCTTCCCTGGTGGCGCAGTGGTTGAGAGTCTGCCTGCCAATGCAGGGGACACGGGTTCGAGCCCTGGTCTGGGAAGATCCCACATGCCGCGGAGCGACTAGGCCCGTGAGCCACAACTACTGAGCCTGCGCGTCTGGAGCCTGTGCTCCGCAACAAGAGAGGCCGCGATAATGAGAGGCCCGCGCACTGTGATGAAGAGTGGCCCCCGCTTGCCACAGCTACAGAAAGCCCTGGCACAGAAACAAAGACCCAACACAGCCAAAAATAAATAAATAAATAAATAAATAAATAAATAAATAAAGGAGTTCCTTTAAAAAAAAAAAAAAAAGCCTTCCATTGAAGAAAAAAAAAAAAAAAAAGAAGACACATAAGAGACTCCCGTATAAAAATACAGACAATTCCTGACTTACAAACCACTAGGCCCACTACCAATTCACAAATACAGCCAGTGTTAAGGCTAATGCTCTAACTTGAACTGCTAGGGCTTTCACCCACTTAACTATTCTATGAATTCTACCGTCTTGTCCCTGTTAAGATTTGAAGGTACTAAGTGGATTTGGGGCTTATCTATTTGTAATACATCAAATATAGTATAGATTAAATAATTTGCTTATTTGTTTTATAAGAACATAAAAAAAATAACCAACAATTACTCTGAAACAATACAACTAACAACAATAAACTTTTGAAGTCCAACTCATTTGCTGTGTGTACAGTTAGTGCTTAGTTATTACAATAAATCAGAGAATTCCAAACTTTGGAAAACTAATACACCTCTCTTGACATTCAGCTGCTATAAAGCATCAAAAAGCTGCAGGTTGTGAGAAACATATCTAGAGCAGCTCTGTATACAGCTAAATGTGCTCCCTCCCAGGCACTGTATTTCTTCTTCAACTATGTGTTATCTGTCAATTAGTAAGAACTTTAGTAGTTTTTTTTTAAACTCTTGCTACTGACTTTTTAAAATACATTTATGCCAAGATCAATAAGACAAAATACTTCATTTTTCTAATTGTATATTTATGTTTAAATAGCATTATTCTCTCCTATATATTCATATAATTGCAAAATAATAATTTGAATAACATACAAATGAAAATTCTTAGAGCCAGATAGGGTGGAAACATTAAAAAAAAAAATTACAAACCTTGTAGGTATTTAGACTCCATTTTCTAACAAGTTCTAACTTTTCCATTGCAGGATTTTTAGTTTCATCTGCTAGAATAACTGGTCCACTTTTTGTCTGCGTTCTCTGGTCACCTGTAAGATCAGAACAAAAGATAAAAATGCAAATCAGATAAAGACAAGCAGAAAGAAAACAAAACACTGATGCTGTTCAAATTAAACTACTTATGCATTTAAAGAAATAAAAAAGTTCCCACAAAGTGAAGGACTAGAACTTCCTGGAATCATTTTGAGGATAATTTCCTAACACTTAAAAAAATATATTTCTGAGGTTTGTCCATCTTCTTAAAAACAAACCGGCCTTCTTCTCTAAATACATTGCTGTTTACTTCAAGAAAAATAAAATTTCCACAATTAATCTTATAACCTAATGATTCTAAAAAAAACTGTCAGTGAAAATCTGAAAGGCCACGCACTCTTCACAGTGATCTCCTTTCACTATACTACATAGAAGAGAGCAGCAATAGAATGTTACTGTAATTTTGTAGGATTTAAAAACACTATAATTTTAAATAGTCATTAAAAATATCTTACCACTAGTATAAGAGGCTGTGTTATAACAAGACCTACATTGTACTTCGTTTTTTCTCAAGAGACCCCCCACCTCCCAAAAAAGCCATAATTAATACAGGCAGTATAAAGCCCTGATAATGCATTACTCCAACAATCAAGAAATTATGACATAAAAGCAACTCTACAACTATATAGTTCCTAATAGTAAAATATTTTTCACAGAAGAAAATATTTAATAAACATTTATGATGCTAATGACTTGGGATAGAAACTTCATAATAATTTTAAAATAACAATGAAAAGAAGACAAGAGAAAATGTTTTATAAAATGGCTGTAAAAGGTTACAGTCAGCAAAAATCTCTTTTCTCACTCCTCTAGCCAGCCCAGCCTTTATCATAGCTTTACCACAATCTAAGAAAGAGAACAGCATACAAAATCAAGCACATTTAAGAATTTACAAAATTCTCACAGAAACAAAATATAAAATATTAACATTTCATGTAAAAAGAAATACAAAGTTATTTTTTTCCCTGTTTTTATAGTCCAGCAATATTAAAGGGCAGAGCACTTTAGGATCAAATAAGTAAACCAACATTTTCCAGAGCAAAGAGAGGATGATTTAAAATGAATCAAATTTTACAGTGTTTTGTAATCGTTAAGGTAAATTAAATTTCGGGTTTGAAATAGAGCCTAATAAACTTTGAAAAGCCAGAAAGATAAGCTATGGCTAGAAAGATTATTTTCCCTATTGTTAAAAAAAAAAAAAAAGCAGCCACCAAAAAAGCCAGAATAACACACACCTAAGAATATAAAGCAAGTGATAAGAAACTGAGTGAATTAGTTTAGTTTCAGCAGTAGCAAGAAGGGCTTTATCCAATCAGTGCAGTGAATACCTGCAGGAACAATTAAATCACTTCCTTGTTGAGCCAGTCGACTAGCTGCCACCCTGCCAGGAGACATAACAGATGGCAGTGGTGGTGCTGGGGAACCTGAAAAGGGCAGACATTTCACTGTGAAAATCCTTTTCTTCTTCCACATACTTACATTTTGAATATAGGTATACTGACATTTTCTTTAAGATATTCAAAAACTAGGATTAAAAGCTAGAATTAATATACTTGTTTTCTTGCAGAAATGGACTAATAATAAATGGATGCTACCAGACAGAGTTCTTCGTTTCCAAATCAATTAAAAGAATGTGATTAAAGTCCCATAGCTGAATGATTTAAAGCTTAAGTAAATATTTTATCACTTGCTACTTTAACACAAGGAGGAAAGCTCTTCAAGTAGAAATCCAAAGGCACATAACACTGTATCAAATTTATAATTAAAATTCATAGAAATGTGAATTAATCACAGCCTTCACAGAAATTGTAGCCAAAATTTTCATATGATAAATCAAATATCACATAGTGTAGGTCACTGCTACTCATAGTATGGATGCAAGGGGTCTCCATCAATTATGTCACCTGGGAGCTCACCAGAAATGCAAAACTCAGGCCCTGCCACAGATGTACTGAACCAGAATCTGCATTTTCACAAGATCCTCAGGTGATCTGCATGTATTTTGAAGCTTGAGAAGTGCTAACATAGAGTGTTGTTCCGATTAATCATAAGCATTACTTCTGAAGCTTTTAAAACATACCTGAGACATTCCATAAAATCTACTGATTATCAGTGAAACAGGTATCTGTAGGGCTTTTTTTTCTTTTTTTGACAGTTTTAGCTTTTTTATTCGATTGATTTTTGGTTTTCATTTATTTATTAGGTAAATAAAAATTGCATATATTTGTGTACAAAGTGATGTTTTGATATATGTATACACTGTGAAATGATTACATCCATCACCTCACATAGTTACCTCTTTTGTGTGTGTGGTGAAAATACTTGAGATCTATTCTCTTAGCAGATTTCAGGTATACGTTATTATTAACCATAGTCACCATGCTGCACATTAGGCAACTGTAGTTTTTTAAAAGCTACTTAGGCTATTCTCAAACACAACTAAGTTTGAGAACCAGAGGAAATGACACAATTTTTGAGTGAAACACAACTTAGTTTTAAACTAACTCTGGGTTTGAAATTCTGGCTCTATTTAACCACATAGTATCAATATTTTAGTATCAGTAATTTGTCAGTAACACCCTGGCAAATTACTTAAGGTCTCTGAGCCTTAGTTACCTATAAAGTAAGAAAAACTGACTATCCAACATTGTTGCTAATGGCCAGCATTAAACTAAGAAAACAGTCTGGCATTAAACTAAAGAAAATTAGCTTCAACTGATTTCTTTATTTTAAATTCTAAAGGCTATAAATCTTTAGGGAAGTGATAATTAAAAAGAAGTTGAAAAAATTATTAACATCCTTCCACATTTAGCTGAGTATATTTTAATGTTTATAAGAATTTTATTTCAACTACACTCTTTCCCAGTTCTCTAGAAAACACATAATGTATCAAAATTTATAATTAAAATTTTCTAATAAGAATCAACGTCAACTTTCTCATATCCCAGATATACTAAGTTCTGATCAGAAACAGCCACCAGGTTTAATAATATGAAAACCTTAATCTGGACTGGATCTAATGTTAAAATCCAAACATGCAATAGACCTAAATAGGTTGGTGCTACCTTTCAAAGTGAGAGATACCTGTCTTTTAAAAAAAAAAATCTGTTGAGCCATAAAATTTAAAACTGGAAGGGGAACTCCTTGGTGGTCCAGTGGTTAAGACTGTGCGCTCCCAATGCAGAGGGCACGGGTTCAATCCCTGGTCAGGGAACTAAGATCCCACATGCCACTCGGCCAAAACAAACAAACAAAAAAAACAAAACAAGAAAACTGGAAGGGACAACGGAAATCAACTAGTCTGACATTAAACTACAGGAGAAATGAGGTGCAGAGAGGTTAAAACAGGTTCTTATTAGAGACTCAGATGTTCCAAATCCACACCATAATGTCTCCATTACTAAATTCAATACAGAAAACACGAATCCATAAATTACTTGTTGAGTTGGAAGGCATTTAATGTTATCTAGTTCAATCACCATTTTAAACAAAGACTATCTCTATTATCCAAGGCACAAGGGTTTCTACAGGACATTAAACTACATTAAATTACAGGAGAAATGAGGTGCAGAGAGGTTAAAACAGCTTCTTATTAGAGACTGAGATGTTCCAAATCCACACCATAATGTCTCCATTACTAAATTCAATACAGAAAACACGAATCCATAAATTACTTGTTGAGTTGGAAGGCATTTAACGTTATCCAGTTCAATCACCATTTTAAACAAAGACTATCTCTACTATCCAAGGCACAAGGGTTTCTATTGTATAAGGAAGTGTTAAATAAAAGATGACTACTGTAGTTCCATTTCTTGATGATCCTAGGAACAGAGCTCTGTTGTTCTGGTTATTACTGTTTATTAATCTTACATAAGAGATAATCCCATGACATAACAAGAGATATGTATAATATATGTAACAAATGATACAGAACTTTCCAAACTAAAGTAGCAAAAGACATGGTGCTGAGGTAAGTGTGTACCTTCAACTGTTTGCTCAAGGGTAATTATTCTCTGTATCTTCAACCCTTTAAACCACTAATTTAGACTAAATTAGTTACTAAAATCATTCACAATAAATAAGTAAATCATTCCAACAAAAAATAATTCTTAAAACTCTATGCTTTTGCTAATTGACTAAATTTGGGGAGTTAGCTCTGTTTTCTCTCAACAGCAGAAATCTAGGAATATGAATATGTGTATGCAATGATCAAAACCCCATTAAAACAAAACTCAGATACCAAGTATACTTTACTCTTATGAGTTGATTTATTCATGATTTCTACTATAATTGATTCTACAATGTATTTGCTGGGCAGATTTCAGTACTTCTTGTTGTTAGGCTGAATTTAAGTATCATTTCTTCTAAATTTGCTCTAGAGATGGAAAAGTAAATGGTAATAGAGTCATTTAAAGTTATCATTCAGTCACTTCTCCAGAGAGCTAACATAGCCCCAACTCCTAATATTTTTTCATAAGACCTATTTCCTAAATTTTAAACATGAGAAAATCATGTTCATTCCAATTTATCTATGTATGTCTTCAAACAAGGGCACTTAAGGCTTCCCTGGTGGCACAGTGGTTAAGAATCCGCCTGCCAATGCAGGGGACATGGGTTCGAGCCCTGCATTGGGAAGATCCCACATGCTGCGGAGCAACTAAGCCCGTGCACCACAACTACTGAGCCTGCGCTCTAGAGCCCGCGAGCCACAACTACTGAGCCCGTGTGCCTACAGCCCGTGCTCTGCAACAAGAGAAGCCACCACAATGAGAAGCCTGCACACCGCAACGAAGAGTAGCCCCTGCTCGCCGCAAGTAGAGAAAGCCCGTGCGCAGCAACAAAGACCCAACGCAGCCAAAAATAAATAAATAAAATAAATAAATTTATAAAAAACAAAACAAAACAAAAACAAGGGCACTTAAAACAACTACAACTTTCCAATAAATGTTCAACTAATCTGAGTATGGCAGAATGATTATCTTTTTCATATACTGATTAACAACGCAGTTTGTGTTAAAAAGTGTTTTACAAAGTCGATTCAAAGAGACATAAATTACCGCCATTATCATGAAACATTTTTTATTCCAATTTGAAGGATTAAGATAGATCTATAAGCAAGTGAAAATGACTGGCATTTTCATGCTCATGCACAGCAGGTTACAATGGCCAGCTGATTTTGATTATTGTATAATACTATTCTGATTAAGGGGGAGAGAATAAAACCAAACATCAGCTAAATAATTTCACTGAAAATACTTAAAATATCTTAATTGTAAAAGTTTTTTTTTTTTTTATTCTATGTTGACATTTAAATTTGGAAATTGGTGACTGGCCCAAAAATGTTGTCACATTATGCAAAGTAAGCCTTATATCTTTAAGCACTCATAATTTTAGGCAATCAGTCAACCTTTTCAAATTCAAAGTTATCCCCTAGAGAATAACAGCACAATGCTATGCAATGACTACGGAGATACTGACATGTATGCTCCCTTTCTATATCTTTATTTTTCTGAACATAAGAATGAAAAACGAAAAAAAATAATGTCAGTAGGTAGCCCACTCATTTTACAGCCTAGAGCAGAGGATATTATACTGGGTTATCCTAAATGCCTATTTCCAGGATCCATTTAACAAAGAATATATTTCAAAATACAGGTTTTAAAATAAATATTTATTTATTTATTTGGCTGTGTCGGGTCTTAGCTGTAGCACATGGGCTCTTCTTTGCTGCGTGTGGGATCTTTAGTTGCAGCATGTGGGATCTAGTTCCCCGACCAGGGATCGAACCCAGGCCCCCCTGCATTGGGATCGCAGAGTCTTAACCACTGGACCACCAGGGAAGTCCCAAAATATAAGTTGTTCCTGACTAAAGTATTGGCCATTAGTATAATAAAAATATAGAATACTATTATCTGCAAGAGGGCTAAGGATTACAAAGGCATGGAGATATCTTTTTTATTTTGTGAAATTATAATGCAATATTAAAATTAAAATTCTTCATTGAACATCAACTATTACTACATTAACTACAGCTCTGTCGAGAAAACGATCCATTTTCACGTCCAAATTTCCATATGATTTTACTTTCACTTGTGTGAAAATGAAAGAATACCTAAAAAATGTTATCATAGGCAAGAGCATTAAAAAAGGAAGCATTTTTCTTTCTTTTTTTAAAAAATTAATTAATTTATTTATTTTTATCTTTGGCTGTGTTGGGTCTTCTTTTCTGTGTGAGGATTTTCTCTAGTTGCGGCGAGCGGGGGCCACTCTTCATCGCGGTGCGCGGGCCTCTCACTATCACGGCGTCTCTTGTTGCGGAGCACAGGCTCCAGACGCGCAGGCTCAGTAGTTGTGGCTCATGGGACTAGTTGCTCCGCGGCATGTGGGATCTTCCCAGACCAGGGCTCGAACCCGTGTCCCCTGCATTGGCAGGCAGATTCTCAACCACTGCGCCACCAGGGAAGCCCGGAAGCATTTTTCTTTATATTAAAAATAGACACATATACATGGGATGTGTGCAGAAAAGAGCTAACATAGTAGGTCTAACTACTTATCCTTAAAAAGACCAGCTTACAGAAGATTGGCCCTTGGCTGGCATCTGAGAACTTTAATTTTGGGGTGATTCCCTCCATTCCCAAAATGGTAAGATTTGCTCACTATGCCTAAACTGTTTATACAAACAATGTGGTTTACGCTTTCCTTCTGGGAGTCTGGAATCTGGGCACGTGCTCACAGAGGGTGCCTATGTGAGCAAGCAATCTCCAGTAAAAACTCTGGGCACTGAGGCTCTAATTACCTTCCCTCATTAGCAACATTTCACATTTGTTGTCACAGCTCTGCTGGGGGAATTAAGCATGTCCTGTGTGATGGAACCAGGAAAAGATCCTTGCAAGCTTATGCCCAGTTTCCCTAGACTTCGCCTCAGGCATCCTTTGCCTTTGCTAACTGTGCTCGGTATACTTTTGCTGTGATAATCATAGCCTGGAGTATGACTGTAGACTGAGTCCTGTTAGTCCTCTTAGGAAATTACTGAATCTGAGGGTGGTCGTGGAGACCTCCTACACAGCATGTATAGTAAGAAAAATAAAAGTTTCATTTTCCTAATTGCTATGAAACAGGAAATACGTATTTATACAACTCAATATTGACCTATAAATTTTGTGGTTACCCCTAAAATAATTTAAATATGCATTCTTGACATATTTTTTGAGTTTTTATTTCAGTATTTTAAAACCAATTCTTAAGTAATAATCAGTGCAATTATGCACATTGATCTATTTATATAGAGATGACTACTAAAACAATTCTTAAATTATTTAAATTGAAGAGAAAAAGGATTATGTTTATAATCAGTGTTTTATCATGGAATTAAAGGGCTCAACCCTCATACCTTATTAATAAAGGCTCCACCCCAGCCATCTTTAAAAATAATGGGTTCCTTACCTTGAAATGCTCCTGCTTCAATAACCCCCTCTTTGGTACTTTCAAAGCCATGAGATGTGATTTGGGTTTCTGAGAGACCAAGTCCAGCTGGTAATGAACGCTTCAAATCCTTAGCAACATTTAAATAAAAGAGAAAATCTTGTAAAAAATCTCACATCACATAACATTTCAGCATAACTATGTCCTTTTAATCCACCTTAAACTATTTTTTCTCTCTACTATGTAGTATTCCCTATGCTGTCACAGTGTTCTGTAATGATGTATAATCAGCAGCAAACTCAGCAAGATCTGCTATTAAGAGATACAGTGTATATCAAATACAAAATACTTTCATCATTTTAGAACTAAGCATCATGCAGATATTAAAATTCAATTTCAAATTTCTAATCTACTTATACGTCAGGAAAATCATTTTAAAGAGTAGAATTAAAATTAAAAAGTCAAGTGTAATATTAAAAACCTCACTGATGTCTAATATAATCATGATGAGCCTGGCTAATGTTCAGTATAAACAAATCATTCACTTGCAAAATTAAACTTCCCTTTGATTTCCAGGTTAGCTAGGTAAACAGGGCTTCTCTCACTTCAGTCGGGGTGAGATAAAGGTTGAGGTAAAGAAAATTTCTTGTTATTTAGATTTATATTAAACCAACCTATAATATAAATTATATTATATTAGCCAACCTAACTGCAATTTAGCTTTTAATGGTAATAAATATAATATTTGACATTCAGTCTTATAGTAAAAGAAAAGAGAAAAAGCCACGAAACACAGAGGTCCTTTCTGTACTCTGGCTTGGATATGAGGAATTACTCAATTTTCATAATCAGAGTCTATGAATGGATCCTACTGGTTTTTCACAACAATGACAAGTTAGCGATGCACTAAAAGATAAACATCTTTGAAATGCTTTCTTAATACTCTTTCCACCACATATAATGTACAGTTATCATATGAAACTCCTGCAGCCTTCACACTGGAACTCCCTATTCTGCTTACCCTGTTTTATTTTTCTCACAGCAGTTATCATTAAGTAGCTAGTGACAACTAAATATAATTTATTTATTATATTCAATAAATATTTGTTGGATGAATAAATAAATGTATTTGTTGAATAAACTAAAGGACTTATGATAACATCATATAGATTAAGAAGTTGATACAGCAATAGGCTTATTTTAAAATTTAATTTAATGAGTATCTGCTTATTCTTACTATGTTAGACTTGCTGGGCAAAGAAAAAGATAACATAAGGTACAGTACTTGCCTCACGGGAGAGACAAGGTACACAAACATTAATATAAAAGTTGAACTTGGTGCCAAAGTAAAGACAATAAGTATCACAGGAATTCACAATAGGGACTACGTCCATGAAAATCGAATAGGAAAAGAGAAAGTACTGCTTGAGCTCTGAAACATAAAGGATTTATTGAATCAACATTTAATGAGCACCAAGTTATGACAGCCACTCCTCTAGACACTACAGATAAGCACTGTAGGAAACAGATGGTCTCTGCCCATCAGACTCATGTGAGGTATAGGGAAAGGAGGAGACGGACAGTAAATAAACGTATCTCAGGTAATAAGAAGTGCTGTAGTAAGTACAGTTGATCCTTGAAAAACACAAGTTTGAACTGCATCCCCTTATATGCCAATTTTTTTCAATAAATATGCTTGTACTACAGTACTACAAGATCCGAGGTGGTTGACTCCTCAGATGCCGAATCGTGGATAAGGAGGGCCAAAGGAAAAGTTACACAAAAATTTGACTGTGGGGAGGGTGGGCACCCAACCCATTGTTCAAGGGTAAACTGTAATAAGTTGTAAGTGTGTTTATTTATTTTTTTAAGGCAGGATAAGAGGGATACAGAGTGACAGGCAAAGGGTGCTACTTTAGATGGGATATTCAGGGAAGGTCTCTCTGAAGAGGTAATATGTGGGCAGAATTCTGAACAAAATGAGGGAGTGAGCCATTTACATATGATCAGTTTGTCAATTTCTACAAAAAAAAGCCAGCTGGGATTTTGATAGAGACTATGTTGAATCTGATCAATTTAGGGAGACTCCCATCTTAACAAATTAAGTCTTCTGATCCATGAACGTGAGATGTCCTTCCATTTATTTAGATCTTTTTTAACTTCTTTCCTCAATGTTCTATAGTTTTTAGGGTACAAGTTTTGCACATATTCCTGAGTATTTTCTTATTTTTGATGCTACTGTAAATGCAATTGTTTTCTTAAATTTATTTTTGGATTATTTATTCCTAGAGTATAGAAAAAAAATTGAGCTTTGCATATTGCTCTTCTATCCTTCAACTATGCTGAACTTATTATTTTTAAAAGGTTTTTTTGTGTGTGGATTCCTCAGGATTTTCTATATACAAGGTTATGATGTCTGCAAATGGAGATAGTTTTACCTCTTCCTTTCCAATCTGTATGCCTTTTATGTGTATAATTATTCTTTATATCTTATACATATTGTATCAATACTCTTTTATATCCAGTATTTGATAAAAACATTTAAAAAAAGTGGTAAAACCAATGTACACTTAACATCTAGAGTTTTTCATTAGCAAGACCAAAAAGATCAAAGGCAAACTTTTTGTTGGATAATCCAATGGAGATATGTCTATTCCAAAAGAGAAAACTAATTAACATTAGTTTTACCAGGGACATTTCTTTGAATTGGCCTGTTAAAAAAAAAAAAGTACCCACTCCAGTGATTTGTTATAAGCAAAGCTATGACATAATTTTAAAAAAAATTTTAAGGATCTCACTGCTAATCATTATGAGGACAAACAAAAACGAATAAACATAAAATAAAAGCACAATATCATAATAGCAAATACAAGTAAGCTGAAAGATTGATTCTTGCTTTCTTCACCCTAATTAGAGCTCCCCGTGAAATCACCTTTTGAATTTTGTATGGCAAACTTTAAAAATGTTTACCAACAGCAAAGACTCTAAAATCACTTTTTAAAGTTTGTGATAGTCTCATCAAGTATCAACTATTACTAGAAACATGAAAGACCTGGAAAGATAATTCAGATGACCTCATTTGAATACTACTTTCCTATCAATATTTAGTGGCTATGTGATCCTGGGTAAGTACTTAAAAACTTTCTATCTCCTGTTAGCTCAGCTGTAAAAAGAGGGTCAAAATTACCCCAGAGTACTACGACAATTAGACGAGGTAATATGGGCGAGATACCCAGATACATATTTTTAGGCACTCAGTTAAGCTGGCCATCCCTCTCCCCTACTACAATCATCTTTACAACTAATTAGTGCTACCACTAATAATTACAATAGCAAACATTTCTCGAGCGCTTACTATGTGCCAGGGATTGTTCTAAGCACTTTATGTACATGCAGTCTTCACTCTCCATGACAGTGCAAGATCAAAATCATAAAAATGACCAAGCGAGGAGAAACCGTGCAAAGTGGTTAATGGGCAAAATTGATTATTCCATGACCTTCAAAAACTCTTGTCAAAACTTTAACTCTTTCCTTGCTTATGTTGTTAAGTTAGCCTTCACTAAGTTCTTCTGGCTCACATCGAGAGTCTCTCAAACAGTGGCAGTGTCAACATGCCTGTGGGTCGGTTATTTCTTCCACAACTCCGTTTAGGTTTATTTTTCTTTTGGTCACACCGCGGGGCACATGGATCTTAGTTCCCCTACCAGGGATTAAACCCACACCCCCTGCAGTGGAATTTCGAAGTCTTAACCACTGGACCACCAGTCAGGGAAGTCCCGTTTAGGTTTTGTTGGGGTCTTTTTTTTTTTAAAATAAATTTATTTATTTATTTTTGGCTGTGTTGGGTCTTCGCTGCTGTGCACAGGCTTTCTCTAGATGCAGCAAGCAGGGGCTACTCTTCGTTGCCGAGCGCGAGCTTCTCATTGCGGTCACTTCTCTTGTTACAGAGCATGGGCTCTAGGCGCGCGGGCTTCAGTAGTTGCGGCACGTGGGCTCAGTAGTTGTGGCTTCTGGGCTCTAGAGCACAGGCTCAGTAGTTGTAGCACATGGGTTTAGTTGCTCCTCAGCATGTGGGATCTTCCTGGACCAAGGCTCGAACCCGTGTCCCCTGCTTTGGCAAGCGGATTCTTAACCACTGTGCTCCCAGGGGAAGTCCCCCATTTAGGTTTTTTTTTTTTGGGGGGGGCGGGGGCTGAGTTGGGTCTTCGTTGCTGCATGCGGGCTTTCTCTAGTTGCAGTGAGCAGGGGCTACTTTTCGTTGCGGTGCACGGGCTTCTCATTGTGGTGGTTTCTCTTGTTGCAGAGCATGGGCTCTAGGCACACGGGCTTCAGTAGTTGTGACTTGCTGGCTCTAGAGCACAGGCTCAGTAGTTGTGGCGCACGGGCTTAGCTGTTCCGCGGCATGTGGGATCTTCCCAGACCAGGGCTCGAACCTGTGTCCCCTGCATTGGCAGGCGGATTCTTAACCACTGCGCCACCAGGGAATCTGCCCCCATCCCCTGTTTAGGTTTGATTTGAATTTCTGTTATCACTTTTCATTTCTTTGCTGCAGTTCTATCTTTGTTCACCCATTCCCTTTTGATTATCCACTTCTGTAAAATGCCACAAGGGTTTATGACCAGGAGACAAGGTGATAACACAACCACATGATTTGCTGTCTGTGTATGAAATGAATAGCAGATACAGTGACCAATCACCAAGAGACTTTGAAAGTGACGTGATTACTCAATAATCATGATATGCATCATTATTCACATGGTGATTTTTGAACTTAAGTGCTAGCAGTGAAGTTTGTACTTCATACAACTACAGTTAATATACTGTGGTGACAGAAATCTGAGCTGTGTTGTTGGGGACAGATTTTATTTAATTAAACCACGGTAACCAAAATTAATGCATTTTGGAACTATACAAAGCAAGAACTGCCTAATATTATCTCAGTTAGTAGTACTATCACTAGTATTTTACAGATGAGAAAACAGGAACACAGAAATAGGACTAAGCTTCAAGACACACTATTAACTGTAATGTATAGTAAATGTAAACAGACACAAGCAATTTGTTAGAGACTCAGAATTTATTTTAGCTAGTATGTTTTCTTAAAAAAATTATTTAAAAAATACCTTTTAAAAATCATTGCAGATCTGCTCACTAGCTTAAACACACTAATGCAAATATATTCTCAACTTGTAATTTCCTACTGGTACAAAACAGTTAACAACTTTCATTCTATTTCACTTATTTCCTAATGTCACGTAAAACCTCTTGTCACAGGACAACATCCTTTTCATCTGTGTATTGTTTTGGAGAGTACTTAGAATTAAAAAGAAAACACTCTTTACACTCAGTTTTATTTACTTCTTATTTTTAAACCAAATCTCTGAGTCTGTTCATTTTGCTGAATAAATGATCTTTACCTTTCCAGTTTATTTTTTAATATACTAATGTACTAAATCAATGGTTTCCAGTTTTAAATATTACTGACACTTTTATTCATATTTACATAAAACCAGATAATTTTTTCTCTCTAAAAGACAAATACATCACTTACAAAATAAATAATGTCAAAGCACCAAGATATTTCTTAAACTCTGTGAGTTTGGTTATTAAGGTCAATTATTTATAGAGTGGTTTCCCTGGATATTGCTTTGCTTCCAAGTCTTGACAGCTTTTTAGCTCTCCTTAAGGAAAAAAGTATCAAAGACATCTCTCAAAATATGAGGGTGAAAAACCATAAACAACATACAAATGGCAGAGAGGTCCAGGAGAGTTGTGTTTGCTGTATTCTTAGAACTTAACTGAAAGAACATTACTCATTTGAATCATCTGTCCTGTCACAAAATATTGTGTGAATTCCCAGAAAAGAGATATAGCAGTAGTAGTTGGGAAGACAGGAGCGAGTAACAGGTTAAATAGGGAATTTGATGGATACCTCTTATTCCCTAAGTTTTTAAGAAGTTAAGGGATGTTTCCATCTTGTCATGCATGGCCTCTGGAAGAAACAACTTCTAGCTGTCTGAGGATACTGCATTTCACTCAAACCCCTCCCAATGGTCTCCCAAGGGTCCTTTACTCAACAAACAAAAGTTCTAGAAAAAAACCTCGTGTCCTTTATGTAAAACAGCTGTAAAATCTGAAAAGCACTAAGGCCTTCCTTTGCTTAAACTCTTACTAATAGAAGGAGCCTAACCAAAAGTGGTACAAATAGATCCATTCAGATTGTGAACAGAATTATCATTTTGATAGTGGTCTGGCAGTTAAGTTGCTGCAACACAAAATGATATGTGCTATGAGAGTGGAATGCATGACTTGTAAGAAAACACTCAGTATTTTATGAGCTTGTTTGACTGCTTTCTGTAAAATACACATTCTCTAAGTAATATAATTTAGCCTCATAGTTCACAAAAACTTAAAAATGTATCTTTACGTAATCCTTAAACTTTTAGCGTCTCAGTTGTAAGGCTGTGCCTAGCTTAGTAACTTTTAAAATATATGTTACTGCATTTACTCCTATAGTTTCCAGAATATATTTGAGAGACAATGAGCCCATTTATAACCAACAACGTAAAATCCCTAATTTGCATTTTTATGTCGCTCACATTCAACTCAACGTTTAAGACTTTGCAAAGTCATGCTTAACAGTTGCACAATAAAATGGAATAAACCTGAAGTTAATTTTCTATTCAAGCTACTAGGATAATACTGGAGTATTTAACAGTTTTGAAAAATAAATCTTCAAACAATTAAAATAAAATATAATGCTTCTGGCAAAAAAGTTTCACGTACAGTTTAAGTTCTTTTCAGAGGATACAAGATAATACTTGTAGTCACAGCTTCCATAAAGCTGTGAAGGGGTGCTCACTTTCAACCAAAATAACTTGCTTCCATTTGCATATTTTAACAGAGGTAAGAATAAGAATGAGGTTAAAAATGTAACTTTATAATTTAGCACAGTAATCTACTTTTGAACTGAAGTTAGTGCAAAATTAACAATTAAAGAACACCAAATGTTCAGCAAATTTGCTTTAAAATACACATGCTTTGGGGATTCCCTGGTGGCGCAGTGGTTAAGAACCCCGTCTGTCAATGCGGGGGACACGGGTTTGAGTCCTGGTCCGGGAAGATCCCACATGCCGCGGAGCAACTAAGCCCGTGCGCCACAACTACTGAGCTTGCGCTCTAGAGCCTGCGTGCTACAACTACTGAGCCCGCGTGCCACAGCTACTGAAGCCCGCGTGCCTAGAGCCTGTGCTCCACAACAAGAGGAGCCACCGCAATGAGAAGCCCGCCCACCGCAATGAAGAGTAGCCCACACTCGCTGCAACTAAAAGAAAGCCCGCACGCAGCAATGAGGACCCAACGCAGCCAAGAATAAAATAAATTAATTAATTAAAAAATATACACATGCTTAATAAGATGCACAACACTACAGTATATAAGCAGAACTAGAGATTTTAAGCTCGGTGCTTTGTGACCACCTAGAGGGTTGGGATAGGGAGGGTGGGAGGGAGACACAAGAGGGAGGAGATATGGGGATATATGTATACATATAGCTGATTCACTTTGTTATACAGCAGAAACTAACACACCACTGTAAAAGAACTATACTCCAATAAAGATGTTAAAAAAAGAACTAGAGATTTATTAATGAATTCTCCCCTTTTACTCAGAGAGAGGAGGAGAAATCTTTTAAAAAGGAGGAATTCGCAAAGCATGCATTGTAACCACCAACAATCTGTAAGGATTCTCCAAGTATTCCACAAACTACACAAACTCTCTTCTCCCTAGTTTCCTTACACTATATTTTCCCAGTTTTCCTCCTTTCTGCATCTTTAAAAATGGCTTGGTGTTCTTTCCTGGCTCTAGTTTCCCTACAGGAGCAAAGTCCGAAGTCTCACTTCCCTTCTTGCCGTGGTGACCTGAAGAATCTGTCTCCCTTGTCTCTAGTCTTGTCAGCCCTGAAATTCATTCTTTGTACAGTAGGCGGAGACAACTTTCTAAAATGCGAATGTGATGAGGCACTTCAGTTTTTACTCATTTAGTGGTCCTCCATTGCTTTTTAGGTTAAGTCCAAACCCCTCCACATGGTTTTGAGGTTTTATAGGACCTCGTCCCTACTTACTCTCCAACCTCATTTCTCACACATCTGCCCCCACGTTCCCCACTCCAACAATAGTGAATTTTCAATTCTATGGTCTCGCACCTTTTTCAGGTCTTTCTAGTTGCCTCTGATGGGACCATTCTCTTTACTCTTCTTCATCGGGTTGGCTCATCCTTTAGATTCAGCTTGGAGAGCACTCCCTCAGGTAATCTTCCCATACTTTTTCGTACCCGCTATCAGCCCATGCTATACTGGGCTTAGCATATCACTTCTCACACAGCAGTAACATTATTTGTCTACATTCTCTCTCCTGAAGACGGTAAGCTCCCTAAGACCATCTATTTTGTTCCTTTTTGGTACTCCTAGTATTTAGCAGATATAATACTAATACTTCATTTAATTTTCTCAATTTAAACACCTTATCTCATTCTTCAAAATGGATAAAACCTTCCATAGCATTTACATAATATAATTTTAAAAGAAACAAATTGAAAATTTTATGTTAAATATTCTATAAACTTTGGTAATTTAAAACCCCCTTTTGTTGTTTTAACAGTTAGCTGCTTATAAGGAGTATCTGCCAGAAGCAAAGCTGTTATTCAACAGCCCTCCACATTCCTAATTCTGCTGTAAACATACTGCAACATCCTTAACCTCCTCACGGTGGCCTCTCTGACACTCTACAATTATCTTGAGTCAAAGTGGACTATTCTCCAACATTGTTTATCAAGCGGGTAGAGGGAGGGTCAGCATTTTCTCAGCTGTCCACTTCCTAACTACCAGTTCCCAAACTTTGGTTAGGGTAAGAATCACCTGAGAAAACTACTAAAAATGCAGGTTCTTCTTAGCTGCCTGTTGTAATTCTGGTTAAGTTGAAGTGTGGAGCCCAGGAGTCAGAATTTCAAACAAGTAAGTGAGGTGACTCTGATGTAGGTAACCCTCTGTCTACACTCTGAAGAGCTCTGCTGTAGTGTGCAGTGCTGACTCCCACCTCTCACTGCCCTTGCGGGCCGCCCCACCTACCGCCCTCCATCATCCACCTTCTTTCCGGTCAGTCCCCTCAATAATGAGGGCTTTGGCATATCCAGGTCTTCTGCTCTATCCCCAACTTTTACCATTATCCTGGGTGTTCCCAACATTTTGCATGCCATTGGGCACACTTTCAGGGAATGACTCTATGTTCAGTTTGCAATTACTTCCAAAGTGATATGTAAGGTGTCTAAGCTGAGTTTTACAGCTCATCAAAAACGTACTCTACTAATGGCACGGTATGTAGTCTGTTGCTTTATTTTTTTAATACAAACTGTGAAATACTTAAAATGAAATAAAATCTATTGCATGAGCCTGCCTACCTATGTTGATGCAGAATGATGGGTTGTAGTAATAACCATCTGTAAAGATGTATGATTTTTTCCCCCTTAGTATGCTTGTAGGAAGCCTAAGGTTGGTAGTTTCATTCAGATTTGGTGATCTGTAGTTGGACAAGGGGCCAAAAGAGTGTGACGGCAGATAAAAGATATATTCAACTAATACAGTACATCCCAACCTACACTTTAGTCTCAGATTTCATTAACTTCTTCGTCTCTAATGCCTTTCATCTTTCATGCCCAATTCTACTTAAGCAACTGGAACTCCCATGGCCACTCTTTGGATCTTGTCATTGCTCAGGAAGCAACACTTCTGGAATCTTAAATCTAATAACTTATTTTATGATCACAATCTTCTCCCATATCTGTTACTCCAGTTGATCAAGACAGCAAATCTCCTGACTTACCTACTTTCTTCATTTTATCAACACACATGCACACACACATACGCACACACACACACACACAATCTCAATCTCATTTCTCTCTCTCTCTCTCCCCACTTCCCTCTCATTCACTCAACAAACATTTAACAAGAACTTAGAGCATCACTATCTTCTGGCAGTTTACTGTCTATTCTCTTGGTTCCACCCCAACCCCTGCATCTTAGACTAAAGTCTAGATTCTAAGTACTACTGAAGTTAAGATGTAACAATTTGCATCAAGGAAATGCTGAATTCATTCAAAGACTATCACTATGGAAATGTCTGTATATAACTACATTAAAAACAATTTCTCCTAAATAGTAAAACACTTATCCATGATAGCATTTGTTTATAAAGGTGCAATCTAAAAATTATAATTAAGATACATATGGCTTCAGCTTTTCATTAAAAATTATACTTATTCACAATTTTCAACAGGAATATGAATCCAGAGTTAATTTAATAGGTGTATATATAATAAACACATATATTTTAAAACTTAATTTGTGGTAATAGCACTAAGAATATATTCTATAGTTTAAAAAAGTAAATATTAAAATGAATTTAGATTCGCATGGATTAAACAACCCCTGAAAAACATTTGCCATACCTTAAAAAGGGTCTTAAGATATACATCTGGTAAAAACTGGCCTTAGGAAAAAGCCCTCATCAAATCAATGCTGCCAATGACAGAGCTACTAAATTTTTCAGATAATGCAGAAACATTATACTGTATCACCATATAGTATGGGGAGAAACTGTCATCAGATGCTACTCAAACTCTAGGATAGAATGGCTGAAGTAGAAATTATGTTAAATTTAAGTCACACTGAAACTCACTCTTTCACTGAACAACTACCGTGAACCATAAGCTGTGCACTGCGCACATACCATCTCTGCCCTAAACAGAGTGATTCCAAGCTCTTGGGAAAAGCAGATAAATACATGGACAGTTACGGCATTAAGGTGAGGAGAGGAAATATGTTCCAAAAAGGGTTCTTATAATTTCTATTCTTATATTCTTTCCCAAGTCTTCTTTAGACTGCTAAAGTATGTTACCCAGACTAATAAGTACAGGGGAATGGAGAAACTACTTAGTTTAACAAAAGAATTAAAGAGTAAAAGAAAAATAACAATAAAGACTTCCAAAACAATAAAACTTCCAACAACAACAACTGCAACAATGATGACCATGATGCATGTGGAAAATTAAGGACAAAAGATGTGTCAAGTCTAAGAGTATAACATCTCTTCCAGTTGTTCCATAGAAGTCTAGAAACCGTGTTTCTAGTCCTGGTTCTAACATTTGTTCATTCATTCACTAAACATTTAATGAAAGCCTGATGATCTATTATGTGCCAGCACTGCTGCCAGGGCCTGGAGATCAGGTAATGAATGAGCATTCTTGCCCACACTGTACTTACAGTCAATCACAGAAGCTTTTGGTACAGCAAGTTAATATGGGTAATTCCATCACAACCTCAGGGCCCCTTTTCCTCAGTTGTAAAATGAAGTAGTGAGACACAGGGATCTTCAAGGTATTCCTACTGGATTAAAATCCTGTGATTTAACTCAAAACTTGTAGATCAGGAGTATTTAAAACACAGGGAACCTAAGGATCCACCTGCAAGGTTCAAGGGATCCTAAACTCCTTCAAATTGAACACAAGATTTGGTAGCTTTGTGTATATATAGGTTTTTCTAGAGAAAAGGTCTATAGGTGGAAAAACCTAAATTATGAATTTTAGTTTTGGGCCTACCACAGGAAAGGTTTTATTTTAGCTATATTTACTAAGGTAATTTCTCTAAATCTGCCAAATATAACTTAATTCACAAGAAGTTTCAACTTAATTCACAAGGAGCTAATATTCACTTCTTTAACTCATGGTACAAATTGCACATTTCTAACCTAATATTTTGACCAGCACTATAACAGAATAAATTATAAATAATATGTAGTTTATAAGTAAAAGAGTAATTTGTATTCTTTAGAGATTAAACTTTACTACTCTTTAAAAAATAACAATTACTTTTTATTTAGAAGCAAAAATATTTTTGCTGTAAAGAACTGAGATAATACTAAAATTATTATCCTATCCTCTCTACATATAGCTGCTGCCCCTCATCTTAATAAAAAAAGTAACAAACCTCGAAACATTAACACATGTTAAGCTGCTGCCAGGGAATTTCTAGGACAAATTCTCCCATTACATTCCCTATTTCAATGTGAATGTTGAGTTAAAGTCCACCAGAGCCTCGTGTCGTAGGAGACTAAGAAGGGAAATCAAATGAAAAATGAAACATCGGCAGTGAGACACAGAAAGGAGAACAGAACCATTTACAATTTCACTGCCTGGGCCACAGTGACGCCAACTGGCCAGCCAAGTTATGACAACTTAATAAGCCATCATCTTAATTTCATACAAAACTTTATACTTTTTAAAGTGCATTATGCAGTATGCATTAAATAAAAGCCATTATATGATTTTATTTTATTTCATTTTTTCAATATTTTTTTTATTGAAGTATAGTTGATTTACAATGTTGTGTATTGTATGATTTTAAACATCAGAGATGTATAAAATATGTATATTAGTAAAATACCCTTAGTTATGAGCTAGTTTCTCATGAAATCTCTTTACTAGCCTATATAATGCTAAGCAGTACATTATTCACACTTTCCTTATGAACTTTTATCTATATTAAAAGAGAAATATGAATATGACGTTAAATACAATTTCCCTTTTATTGCTCAGGAAAATAAAGGAGTATGCCAAAATGTAGGTAAATATATGCCTAACAGATCTTGAGAGTAATTTATTTAAAACAGTCAAAAGATGCTTTTGAAATACTGTTTTCACTCATAGTAAAAGGGATCACATAGCCAAGTTTTATTTTAAAGAATATTAAATATGTAAGAAACTCTCATGATATATATTGTTCATAAGAGCAGCTACAAAGAGAAACAAGTTTTATGATGTTGAATTGCTTTAGGGAGGTAAAGTGGGGTGTACTGTTTGAAGTGGATTACTGCTTCTAAGGAGTCTTGCCTACTGGTAAAGTTCACATCCAATAAGAAGAGAGCTCCAGCACAACATTTCTTTTTTTCCTTCTTTACCCCCCAACAGAAAATGAAATAACATTACAGGGGAATCTCCAAAAAGAGAATTAAACATTAAATAAGAAGTAAACTTACAAAGCAGCAAGTTAACTGGCTTTGACTGCATAAGCAAAGAACTTATACAGATATATAATGATTTAATTCACTTCACTCTAATAAGACTCTATTCTAAAGTTAAAATTTGAAAGGATTAAAAAAAACTTTTCAGTACTACTCAAAGGCAGTAAAGGTTCTTAACTAAAGACTCATGAATAGGTTTAAGGTACAAAGCAACCCTGCAGAAGAATGAAGCTGGTGGAATTAACTACCAGGTATCACGGTTGAAGCTAGTATTTGTTCTAGACTTAATTACTCTAATAAGTAAGTAGGTAAGATAGTGTGGTATTATTGCAAGGATAGACAAAAAGACCAAGAAATAAAACAGCCCAGTAGCAGAGCCACACATATACGATCACCTGATTAACAGCAACGGCCCCTATGTGGAGAAAGGATAGTCTTTTCAACAAATGATGAAAATCACATGCATATGAGAAAAGAAAATGAACCTTGACCCCTACATCATGCCATATACAAAATTCAAGATGAATCACCTATGAGTAAGAAGTAAAACAGTAAAACTTTTAGAAGAAGATAGAGTATCTTCATGATACTGGGATAGGCAAAGATTTCTTAGAAGGGTCACAAAAATCATTAAAGGTAAAGAAACACTAATAAATTGGACTTCATTAAAATTAACTTTTGCTCATCTAAAGATACCATTAATAGAGTACAAAAGCAAGTTACAGACTGGAGGTAAACATCTGCAATACACACATCCATACAAATGACTTATACCCAGAACATATAAAGAACTCCTACAAATGAATTAGAAAAAGGCATATACTTAATAGAAAAATGGGCAAAGGACTTGAAAAGATACTTCATAAAAGATAATACTCAAATGGTCAATAATAATCTGAAAATATGCTCAACATCATTAGTCATCAGGGAGATGTAGGTTAAAACCACAATAAGATAACCATTATGATTCCATCAGATGGCTAAAATTTAAAAGTATGACAATACCAAAAATTGGTAATGATGTGGAATAACTACAATACTTATTCACTGCTGTCAGGATTGTCAGCTGGTTTGATCACTCAGCAAACTAGCTGACAATATCTACCAAACCCAAACATCACCATGACTTGGCAATTTCACTCAGGGTATATACTCAACAGAAATAGGTGATTATGTACACCAAAAGACCTGTATAAGAATGGTCACAGCAGCTTTATTCATAATAGGCACAGGCTGGAAACAACCTAGGTATCCATCAACTGAAGAATGGATATACAAATCGTGGTGTATTGACACAATGGAAAACTATATTACAATGAAAAAGAATTAAATACTGCCAAAGCAACAATATTATAGACATAATGTTGAGTGAAAGCCAGTCAGAAAAGAGTACACACTGTATGATTCCATTTATATGCAGTTCAGGAAGAGTCAAAAGCAATCAATGACAACAGAATTATAGTAGTAATTACCCTGGAAGGGAGGGAGGTATATTGCTTAGAAGAGGGCAAGAGGGAGCCAGGTAAGGCAGGACCTCGAAATGTTCTACTTCTTGATGTGGGTGGTGGTTCTGTTGAGCTTTACACTTAACATTTGTGCTTTTTACTATGTATAAGCTATAGCTCAAAAAAAAAAAACAAAAACAAAAAACAGGCTTAAGGCTTAAGATGGAAGATGGCAGGTGAATCCCCAAAATAATGCAGCATTTTGTATGTGTTGCATTTTTCTCAAAGGTTTCATTAGACTGTCTATTAGAGTATCAACTCCCTGGTGGCAGGTATTTCTGTCATTTTTGTTGTGATGATATCCCCAATGCCTGGTATACAACAGACACTCAATAAATGTTTGCAGAATAAATTCACAAAAAGGAGCTGTTACCAAAAATAAGATGAAGCAATCATTAACTAAAATCCTGGTATAATGAATTATTTGAATTAATAGAAGTTTATAAAGTAATTGGTAGACTGTCTAATGATGGTAACTTGAGTCTCCTTAATATACAAGTGTGTCTTAGTGTTTTCAAATACCAGAAAGTGAAAATTTCCTTTGAGTGCTCAGAATTTAAGTCTTTCTTCTGTCAGTCACCCTATATTGGGCCATGGATGCTTAGAAACCGAGTTAAAACACTTGCAATTAAAATAAACATATCCCAAGCTTGAAAACACATTTGTTTCTTCCAAAGGACTGCTGAGCCAAAAATAAGTGAAATTCAGTGGAATTTTCTAAAAATCCATTAAAATCATCTATCTAAAACAGTAGTTTCCAACCAGAGGCAAGTTTTTCCCTACCCTTGACATTTGGCAACATCTGGAGACATTTTTGCTTGTCACAACTGGAGGGTGCTACTGGCATCTACTAGGAGGAGGCCAGGGATCCAGCTAACCACCTTACATGCACAGGCCAACCCTCCACTAAGGAATTTACCTGGCCCAAAATGTAGATAATGCTGAGAATGAGAAATCTTGATCTAAAATATCACCTTCTGTTAAACTAAAATAAAGAATTTTATTCTTAAAACATATGAAGTAAAAAGAGGCCTATTTAAGCTGTAAAATAATTCAAGTATCTTTCAACCAATACTTTTTCAAGAATACGAAACTATATTTTTAAAGTTATTTAAAGTTGTACACATGTATCAAATGTCATAAAAAGGGATGTTTAATTCAAGTATCTCCAGAAATGATAACCATCATTATCATTTCTAGGACTATATTAGGCATATTACTTATTTTAATCTCATTTAATATTAATATCCCCATGAAAATAAGATCTCATTTAGAGAGATTAGAGAACTACTAGAAGAGATTAAGTAAATATCTGCCCAAGGTTACACTGCTAGGAATGGCACAGCTGAAATTTGAACCCACATTATCTCTAAACCCATGATGCTTCCATTAAAATGCATTAAATGTCAATTTCAAATGCGCAGCAGATCAAAATTAAACACACCCCAAGTTTCATTTACCACTAAGTCAAATATGCCATTTTAGAAAGTGAACGGCAGAGTCAAGAGGAGCCTACTTAGGAATTATGTACTAAGAAAAGAGATAAGATAGTACCAATTTTTTAAAGGATAATCTATAGTTAATATTTTTTCTTATCACAAGTAAAATGAAGTCATTTTCTATAAAGTTATATGCCAAAATCATCAGATATACTCTTGCTCTGGTCATGTAATAAAACTGCAGATAGTAACATCAAAGCCTAAATGCTTTAGTGGCCTGGAGCTTATTCTTGACAAATCACTAACATGTCCCACCTAGTCATCCCTCCATAATAACATTGGATTCCTGGCATTTCAGCCTATCTAAGAACATATTCCTATATTAAACTCTATTACTTTTGTCTCAACTTTAAGGGCTTATCATGATTCTTTGTATTAAGAGACAGCAAAGTGTTCTTACCCTATTAAAGCCATGTTCATGAGAGTCATCAACTTCTCCATTACTAGTCACTGGAATTTCTGCTGCTGAATTTTTTGGAGATTCTTGAGCCATAGTAGACTCCTAAAAAAAGGAGGAAAGAAATAGTCATAAATAACACCAAATCATAAAAGGCAAACATTCAAAAGACTATATTCATGTTTATAGCACTTAAAAGCCACCATTATAATAGCCCTTTTTAAAAATAATTATAACCTACCTAATCCTTATGTAATAAACATGATATTAATATAATAAAAAACACATCTGGCCTTTAAAACTGCATTCAACTTATATTTCTTGATCTTATTGTAGGTACCAGGGGGCAATATCCTTACCTTGTAAACAGTACAAATGACACAAAAATCAAAAAATGCAAATAATGTCTTAGTATTATTGAAAATAGTTTTGACTTTACAGGCTGCCTGAAAGATTCTTGGATCTACAGACCGCACTTTGAAAAACACTGGTATAGACAAATTTAACCAACATTTAGTGAAACTTGTTATGTGCAAGGCACTCTACTAGATTCTAGAGAATATTAAAAAAAAAAAGATAAGGTAGGCACTGCTCTGGGGGAAAGTACCACTGACTCAGTTTGGGAGACTGACTGGACTCTTCAGTAAATACCTAGAACAGTAAGTATCTGCCCCTCTTTCTTTTGGATCCTCTAAAACCAAAACTTTTGGAATAGTTATAGATTGCATAAATCCTAGGGTCTTCCTATGCCAAATTTCTATTTCCTGGAAGCTCTAGAAATGTTCTGCTTCCCATAGATCCACATTTATATTACACTTCTACTCCTTATACAAACCACATTTCTTTACCATGACAAATTTTATACATAGTAATGTTTCTAATGTCTGACACAAAATTTAATAAACTATCTCTACATCTTTGTATTCCCAGGGCAACAGAATACAAATCTAAGCAAATAAATGAATACATTCCCTTTCAGTAAAGTCAGGTCCTTGAGGACAGAGACAGTCATAGCCATCTCTGTATCATTAGAGATTAGCCCAGGGTTCTCAATAAATGTTTACTGAATGGAAAGGATACGAGCTACATCAAAAGTCTGATTTGTAGTTATGAAGGTGTTAAAATGATCATTATACATTTATGTTCCACCCTCACTCTCTCCCTTGTCCCACCCATTGAGCATGTAGTCACACATTCGTTACTTCTTATGGATATCACTGCAGTAAAACAAACCAAGGGGAAATGTCGAAATAGCAAAACAAAAAAAGTGAATTACCAAGTATCTCAAAATCAGTGTACTTTAATTATATAGAGACAATTTTAATAAAAGACTAAAATATCAAACTGAACTTGGTTAAGCCAATGAAAAGAGAACTTTTATAATAAGGCAAAATCCTGTTAATATCACTTAAAACATTTCCCAGAAAACTCAGTTATTTCCTTGCATTCCTAAATACCTTATTAAAAAAATACTGGTTTAAAAAATGCCATATTTCAGAGTTCACCTTACCACAGGCTCGAAACTAGTGAGGGAATTAATAAACTGAACATCTCACTTAAGGCTTGAAAATTAAAAAAAAAATTTCAGAGAGAAGATTTCAAAAGTTCAAGAGGGGAAAACAAAAACTTCTCTGCTTTAGATTGGATTCTGGGGGAAGAGTCTCTGGATGCAGGAAACTTATTGTAGGGTTCTCCACTAAAGTGAGTGAGGGTAGTAAGACTGGACAGAGCTGCAATGCTGTTGTTACATCATAGGCCTTGGCCAATCGTATATGGAGCACTGAAGCTGAGATGGCTCTTTAAAGTTGTTCCAAATTAAGGGAAGGGGGCCAGGCCTTTGTACCCCCGCATCCCTACCCCTGGTTATTAGATGCAGGCTATCCCCTGGATAGGGGTATAATCGTGGACAAGGCAGTTCTCTTTGGCAGAGGCAATTCCTGGGGAGACTCAGCTATGAGCCCTCAGCAGGCATCACTCCTGGAAGGACAGCACTGGTCCTAAAGGAGGTAACTGAGCCCCTCACCATAGCATCCACTATATCTTCCTTATTATTCTTCTAAAGCAGTATCTACTTTAAAAGGATTCGGAATGTCTTATTTAAATTATATCTGGCTACTTTTATGCATATATTTACAGACTTTCACTGATCTCTACTAAGAGAAACTGTCTCTTTCACAGTCCCCAATTAAGGGGTGGCCCCTGATTGAACCAAAGAAGAACCCCTGACACAAGGCCTTGCAAGCTACAGGTTTCAAGATAAGGCCGGGTTAGAAAACCATTACGCAACAGAGGAAAGAGGAATTTCCTGAGCTAATCGGACTCTTTCTGAAGGTTTGAGTTGGGAATGCTGAGCAAATCAGTCAACTAGGGTACTGGGAAGACAAATGAAGGCACAAGAAGAGCAAAGAGTAGAATTATTTTGATGAAAAGTCACAGCTTAAAAATTCACAAACTCTACTTGACAAGTGTTACCAAACTTGTCAAAGTTTGTTGACAAAGTGTTATCTGTATCTAGAGCTTCCTCTGTTTCTAAATTATGACCTTATGAAAATCTTCTGTTTTTTTTTTATTATGGTAAAAAACGTGTAACGTAAAATTTACCATGTTAACCATTTCTAAATGTATAGTTCAGTAGTGTTATGTATAGTATTCTCATTGCTGTGCAATCTCCAGAACTTCTTCATCTTGCAAAACTGAAACTCTATACCCATTAAACAACAACTCTCCATTCCCCTCCCCCACTCCCCCAGAGCCCTTAGCAAGCATCATTCTACTTTCTATGAATTTGACTGATCTGAATACCAATGGATATCAATGGAATATCAATATCAATGGAATCATATAGTATTTGACTTTTTATGACTGGCTTATCTCACTCCTCAAGATTCATCCATGTTGGACATGTGTCAAAATTCCTTTTCTTTTTTACTCTTTTTTTTTTAAGTATTTGTTTTTATTTATTTATTTATGGCTGTGTTGGGTCTTCGTTTCTGTGCGAGGGCCTTCTCCAGTTGCGGCAAGCGGGGGCCACTCTTCATCGCGGTGCACGGGCCTCTCACTATCGCGGCCTCTCTTGCTGCGGAGCACAGGCTCCAGACGCGCAGGCTCAGTAGTTGTGGCTCACGGGCCCAGCCACTCCGCGGGACGTGGGATCCTCCCAGACCAGGGCTCGAACCCGTGTCCCCTGCAATGGCAGGCAGACTCCCAACCACCGCGCCACCAGGGAAGCCCCCAAATTTTCTTTCTTTTTAAGGCTGAATATTATTCCACTGTATGTATATACCACATTTTATTTATTCAGTCATCCACTGATGGACATTTAGGTTGCTTCCATTTCTTGGCTATTGTGAATAGTGCTGCTGTGAACATGGGTGTGCAAATATCTCTTCAAGGTCTTGCTTTCAATTCTTTCAGAAATATACCCCAAAGTGGGATTGCTGGATCACATGGTAATTCTATTTTTAAATTTTTTAGGAAACACCATACTGTTTTCCATAACGGTCGCACAATTTTATATTCCTACCAACGGTGCACAAAGGTTCCAATTTCTTCATATCCTCACCAATAATTGTTACTTACATTTTTAAAACAGTAGCCAACCTATTAACTGTGAGGAGATATCTCATTGTGGTTCTGATTTGCATTTCCCTAATGATTAGTTATGTTGAGCACTTTTTCATATGCTTGTTGGCCATTTGTGTATCATCTTTGAAGAAATGTCTATTCAAGTCTTTTGTCCATTTTTTAAATTGGGTTATTTGTGTTTTAACTGTTGAGTTGTAGGAGTTCTTTATATATTCTGGATATTAACCTCATCAGATATATGATTTGCAAATATTTTCTCCCATTCTGTAGGCTACCTTTTCACTCCGTTGATTGTGTCCTTTGATGTATAGAAGTTTTTAGTTTAGATGTAGTTCAATTTGTCTATTTTTACTTTTGTTGCCAGTGCTCTTGATGTCATATTCAGGAAATCTTTGCCAAATCCACTATCATAAGCTTTTCTTCTAAGAGTTTTATAGTTACAGGTCTTACATTTAGGTCTTAGATACATTCTGGAGCTGGTTTTGTGTATGGTATAAGACGGGGTCCAACTTGCATGTTGATATCCAGTTTTCCCAGAGCCATTTGTTGAAGAGACTTTCCTTTTTCCATTGAAGGGTCTCAGCATCTTGGCTTCTTTTGAGATCCCTATTTTCCTCACTGCCACTGCCTCTGCCTCCTTACAATATACCCAGATTACTTGAGGCTACTGGAGTTAAGTTTCTGCTCCTTGTGGTTAAGAGATGTACAGACACTAGGTATTTGGTCTCTAATCCAACCAGGAAGATTAAGATCTAGCTATCTAAATAATCATCACTCTTCCAAATTGTAAGATATGCTCTTACTTTCTTCCTCCTAAAAATAGCTGGTGATTCTACAGGTATTTACTATCTTCTATGCAATATGCATGGGATGAAACAGAAATAGAAATCAAATCTTAGGCTTCTAGGAACTAGAAGTATTGGTAAAAAATAATTACAGTACAGTGTGGTGAGCACCAGAGGGAAGCACTTAACATGGTAAGCACTCAGAGGGAAGACTTAATCAGAGGTGATATTTAAGCTGAATCTTATAGGATGACAGATGGGGACACAGTAAAGGAGAGATTCTAAATAGAAGGAATAACAGGAGCAGAATAGAAAGAGTCTAGTATATTCTAGAAACTGCAACTAAAGCAATTTGGGTAGAATGGTGATTATTCATTCATACATTCATCAGTTCTACTAATTTACTGAGCTCAATTTATTGAGCTCTCTCACAATATCAGATACTCAGGATAGAATGGTGAACAAAACAGACAAAACTCCCTACCCTCATAGAGCGCATATCCTAGTTGGGGAAAACAAATAAATAAATACACGTGTTATACAGTCATAAATGCTAATGGGCATGTGTTCATGAATGTGCTGCTTTAAATAAGGTAGTCAGGGAAAACCTCAGAAGAGGTATCATATTTTTGTGAGACCTGAATAAAGTGAGGGAGTGAGCCATAAAGATATCCGGGAGTCCAGAATCCCGGGCAGAAGAAATAGTAAATACAAAGACGAGGAGGTGGGAACATGCTCAGCTTTTCAAGGAACAACAAGAAGGCCATGCAGCTTGAGGGCCAGAGGAGAACAGAAGGAAATGTCAGAGAGGCAGCGAAGGGCAAGGACATGTGCAGCTTTAAAGATCATAATAAGAACTTTGGATTTTATTCTTAGTGAAATGAGAAGCCACTTGAAGGTCTGAGCGTAAGAGTGAAATGACCTGACTTATGTTTAAAAAGGATCACTTTTTTCCTGCTGTGTTGCATTAAACTATAAGTGAGCAAAGGCAGAAGCAAGGAGAACAATTTAACAGAATAATCTAAGCAAGAGATAATGGTAGCTTGGAGTAAGGTGACATTGGCTGAGGAGGTAAGAAGTGGTTAGATTCTAGGCATATTCTGAAGGCAGAACCAATTGGAATTCCTTACAGACAGATGTGAAAGATGGGAAAAAGAGAGGTGAAGGACAACTACAGAGGTTTTTGGCCCCAACAGCTGGAAAGGTGGAATTGCTGTTAACAGACCTGGGCAAGACTGGGGGTGGAGCACAACATGGAGAAAATAGCTAAAGTTTAGTGTAGGACATATTAAGGTTTATGTGGATAAGGTTACTAGGCTCTTGGATATATGAGCCTGAATCCAGAAGAAAGCTTGAAGCTGGGGGTAAGAAATTTAGAAGTCATCATGGTGTAGATGGCATTTAAATCCCTTGGATTGGATAAGATCACCTAGAACACGGGTCAACAAACATTTTCTATAAAGGGCCAAATAGCAAACATTTTAGGCTCTGTGAGCTGTAAGGTCTCTGTTATAACTACTCAACTCTGCTGTTATAGCCCAAAAGCAGACACAGGCAATACATAAATGACTAGGCATGGATTTGGCTTGACCTCTGATCTAGAAAGTTGATGTAGATAGAAAAGAGAGGTTTGTAGACTGAGCTCTAGGACACCCCAATATTTGGACATGGGAGGAACTAGCAAAGGAAACTTATAAGGGATGGCAAGCAGGGTAGGAGGAAAACCACAATAGGAGGTTTCCAAGGACAGGTTTCTGCTTCTGGAACTAATGGACTAAGACCCTATACTAAACCTCCCCAACCCTGCACAGAAAACAACTGTAAAAGCTGAACACAACTTAAGAAGCAATTAATTGAAGGAACTGGAGAGTAAAGAGACTCTGGTGGAGAGTACATGCTTGCTTGGAGGAGGGGAGATAGGGAGCTATGCAAGCAATTTTCCATCTCCTTGGCTTTTAGCCTAAAACTAAATCCTATCTATGCTGTGCACCCAGTAGCTGCCAGAGCATCCAGGGGAAAACTAGTCCTTCTGAGTTGCCGAAAAGTTAAGCTCACAAAAGTAAAAGGTATGGGGGAATCCTGAAAAGGAAAGATCCAGAAAGGGGATTCCCAAACTCTGTCTACTCACATCTCTAACCCCTCAAGGTACCTGCACAGAACAGACTCGACTGAGCTCACCTAAAGCCAAAAGATCTGAATTGAGACCAGAGCTGCCACCCAAGAAACAGTTTGTAATGCAAGTCCAGCCAAGAAAATTATCAGCCAAAACTAAGGAAGCAATACTCACTGGAGAAAAATAACAGAATACAGGATCTTCACATCTCAATGTTCAAAACGTTCAGGATACAATCCAAAATTATCAGGTATATAATGAACCAAGAAAATGAAACAGAATTCCCAAGGGAAAAGAAAATCAATTTAGTCTGGCTCTGAGATGAACAAGAGATTGGAACTAACAGATAAGGATTTAAAAGACACTATTATAATACCTTCAATTAAGTAAAACAAAATATTTTCAGTGAATCAAAAATCTCAGTGAAAAAAACAGGAAATCTCAGCATAGTAAAAATGAAGCAAATAGATTCTAGAATTGAAAACTACAATTTTTCAAAGAAAATATTCACTAGATGGACCTAGCCAAATGAAGATGACAGGAAAGAGTAAAGTAAAACTAAATTAAATCAATATAAACTATCCAAGGTAAAGAACAGAGAGAAAAAAAGACTAAAGAAAAAGAGCTTCACAGACCTGTAAGAAAATATTAAATATTCCAATTTATATGTAAGTAAAATACCAGCAGAAAAGGAGAGAGAAAAGGGTACAGAAAAAGTGTCTGGAGAATTAATGGCCCAATTTTTTCCAAATTTGATGAAAGACAAACATTTATACATGCAAGATGTTTAATGAACAGCATGCAGAATAAACACAAAGTACATCAGTCAAACTATTTAAAGCCAAAGATAAAGAGCTAACCTCAAAAGCAGCAAGAGAGAAAAAAAATATTACTATCAGAGAACAACAATCGAACTAATGTCTGATTTCTCATCAGAAACTGTAAAGGCCAGAAGAGAGTGGAACACTGTGGTAAAAAGAAGAAAACTGTCCACCTAGAATTCTATATCCAGTGAAAATATCCTTTAAGAATTAGAGAGGATATTAAGGATATTTTCAGGTAAAACTAAGAGAATTCATCACCAGCAGACCTGAACTACAAGAAATGCTAAAGGAAGTTCTCAGACTGAAGGGAAATAAAACCAGACAGAAAAAGCAGATGTTCAGAAAAGAATGAGAAGGAAATGAAATGGTAATTCCCTGGGTAAATGCAAAAACCATTTTTTTTTCTTTTTGCCTTTTCATCTCAATTTCTTTATAAACCATAAAACTGCTTAAAGCAAATGTTAGAACATCATTTTTGTGGTTTACAATGTATCTAGATGTAATACATATAAAACAACTGTATTAAAGAACAAGGGGGGAGGTAAGGGAAATATGGACCTAAAAGGATACAAAATTTCTATGTTTTAAGAGAAAAGCAGCACATTATTAATTATAAGTGAAATATGAAAAGTTTAATATATATACTATAATCATGGCAACCACTAGAAATATAATGCAAAGAAGTGTAACTAAAAAATTACCAGGAAAATAAAAGTGAAATTCTTTAAAATATTCAGATAATAAATAAAAAGGCAGGAAAAGAGGAGGAGAGAAAAAATACAGAGGAAAGAAGTAAAAAACAAAGAAACTAAGAGGGTAGATACAAAATCAACCACATCAATAATGGCATTAAATATTATTGGACTAAACATTTTAGTTAAAAGGCAGAGATTGTCAGAGTGGAATTTTTATTTTTTATTTATTTTTTGGCCATGCCACGCATCTTGCGGTATCTTAGTTCCCCAACCAGGTATTGAACCTGGGCCCTCGGCAATGAAAGTGCAAAGTCCTAACCACTGGACCGCCAGGGAATTTTACCTGGATATGTTTTTTAAATGACCCTACTATATTCTATCTATGAGAGATGCACTTTAAAGCCAAAGGTATAAATAGATGGAAAATAAATGGATGGAGAAAGATACACCATGCAAAGAGTAGGCATAAGAAAGTTCGCATGGTTTTACTAATATCTGATAAAATAGTTTTTTTTTTAAAGTATTACCAAAGATAAAGAGAGATGTTTCATAATGATAAAATGATCAATTCATCAGGTATATGTAACAATCATAAATGTGTATGTTGGTTCCAATAATAGAGCTTCAAAATAAATGAAACAAACATTGACTGAATTAAAAGGAGAAAGAGACAACTCCACAATCATCTTTGGAGACTTTATCACCACTCTTATAGCAACTGAAAGAACAACTAGACAAAGAAAACTAGCATAGACATAGAAGATCTGAACACCATCAACCACCCTGACTGATATTTATGGAATAGGAAACTTAATAATGGCAGAATACATATTATTTTCACACGAACATGATGTATTTAGCAAAACAGGTCATATTTTGTGCCATAAAACAAGACGCAATAAATTTTAAAAGAGTGAAATCATATAGAGAATGTTCTATGACCACAGTGGAATTCAATTACAATCAATCAACACAGATATGCAGGAAACCCCCCAAAATTTGGAAATTAAATAACACATCTAAAAAATTAATGTGAAAAAGAAGAAACCACAAGAGAAAGAAAATATTTTGAACTGAATGATAATGAAAACACAACATAGCAATATTTGTGCAACGCACCTAAAGCAAAGCTTAGAGAGAAATTTATAGCTTTAAATGCTTATATTTGAATAGAAGGAAGATCTTAAACCAACAATCTAAGATTGTACCTTAAGAAAACAGAAAAAGAGCAAATTAAACTAAAAGTAAGACGTAGGAAGGAAATAATAATAAAGACCAAAAATCAAGGAAATAGATGGTAGGCAGTAGAAAAACTGGCTTGCATACTTCAAAAAGCTTAAGCTCATGAAAAATAAAAGTAGATGAACTGTTGCAGATAAAAGGAGACAAGATAAATGCCAACTAAATACAATATACAATATGGACTGGATCACAAAATAGGAAAAAAATAGCTATAAAGGATATTACTGGAACAACTGTGGATTGAATAATAGTACTGTATCAATTTCCTAAATAATTTTCTAATTTTGATAAAAGTACTGAGATTATATAAGAAAAAGTCTTTGTTCTTAGGAATAAAGGGACACGATGTCTGCAAATCACTCTCAAATGGCTGAAAAGAGAAGAAACTATATATATATAAAGAGAAAACATTAAAGTAAATGGGACAAAACAATGACTGGTGAATCTGGGTAAAGAGTTTAAGTTTTCTGTATGAAATTTTATCAAAATTTAAAGTTTGAAAAATAAAAATAACAAAAGAGGCTAGAAAAGTATGCAGGAGCCTATCATGATGGACTTTATAAATGCCAGACCAAGAAGTGTGGACTTCTCCTAAAAGGGATAAGGGAGAAAGAAGCAGAAGAATCTGATCAATTTATTTTAGAGAACAGTCTGGTAGGAGGTTAGACTGAAGGGAAAGAAGGAAAGAGTAGAAGTACAAGAACTATTTAGGAGGTATTTTACAGTCCAAGTAAGAAATAATAAAGATCTAAATTAAGGTTGTGGGAATGGAAAAAGGTAGATTCAAGAGTTCTTTAGGAGGTAAAGTAAGAGACTTACAGAGTGACTAGATTGTGGGGGATCAAGAAGGGGGAAGAATTTAGGATAGCCCATGCCCCCTCCCTGCCCCCTACCCAATTTTTGGCTTGGGCAAGGAGAAAGACGAACATGTCACTCACCAAAGGGTACAGCAAAGTCCTGAGAGGCACAGACTGTTTCATCCATAAATGCCAATGATTTTCAACCCTCTCTGAATCTTAGAACTACCTGGGGAACTTTAAGTTTTAAAAGTTCACCAGGTGACTCCAATGTGCAGCCAATTGAGAACCACTGCTATAAGCAGGCACTAGACTCTTTAAACAAACAAACATAAAACTTTAGTATTGGGGAGGATCTACAAGTCATTCAGTTCAACTTGTCATGCAGATTAAAACCACAAATCAGATGCTACTGTACACCCATTAGAATGGCCAAATTTAGAAAGACTGACAAAACCAAGTGTTAGCAAGTATGTGGATTCTCATACATTGCTGGTGCAAGTAAAAATTGGTAAAATCACTGTGGAAAACTTTTTGGCAGTATTTAACTATTAAAGTTAAACATATGTCTATCCTATGACCCAGCAACTCCACTCCTAGGAAATATACCCAAGAAATATAGTGCATATGTCCATCATAAAACAAATACAAGAATATTCATAGCAGCTTTATCCAAAATAGCTAAAAACTGGAAACAACCCTAATGTCCATCAACAGCAGAACAGATAAAGAAGCTGTAGTATAATCATACAATGGAACACTACACAGCAATAAAATAGAACTGCGGCTATTAAAAACAAAAAATCTCACAATGTTGAGCCAATGAAGCCAGACCCAAAGAGTAGGTACCATACGATTCAATTCAAAAAGAAAACCAATAAGGAACGATGACTGTAGGCAGAACAGTGGTAATCTTGGTGTGAGGAAGTACTCAGTCATGACCTTGACTTCCGGTTTCGTTTCTGCATGGAAGGAGCTTGGGAGTCACCACTTCATTCTAACAACAAGTAAGAAGCTGAACAGACTAAAAAAATCAACTTTTCTTGGATTCGTAAAAGGGGAGACACAGGGCACACCGCTACTCCCAAAATTGGAGAGACAGGCAAATGCAGGGAGCCATGGCTCACCGCAGCAAAAACCACCTCAGGAACCAGTGCTGGGGTAGGAAAACCTGAACTGTAATCGATGAGCTGCTGGAGGCTCAGTGTGGACAACTGTGAGAATTAAAGACTCCAGGGGGACCCAGTCATAAGCAGGGTCCCACAATGTTGAGTTTTGCTTCCAAGAGCCAGACCAGGTTACCCCTGCAAATATCGCAGAAAAACCCCCTCATCCTTCCAGCAAGTGGTGGAGAATTGAAACCATTTTGAAATACACCAAGCACTCTGTTCTTAACAAGGCCTACCCTCAGGAGAAACCAGAACCTAACCTCTTGGGCAAAACCAGCACCTAACAGAGATGAGGAAGGGAAACACCCAAGCCCAGCACACTCTAACTATCCTGTCCCCCCCTAAGGGGAGGACAGAAAAACTGAGAAACACTTGTGAAGTTCATAATCCAGAGGCACAGGCCCACTAAAAGACTGAGACCTAATCATAGGACTATATAGTGCTTCTCTCCTCCCACACCTTACCCAGGCATTGCTAAAGCCCTATTTACAGCAGTTCCTTTTACCTGATACATCATGGCTGACTATAAAGAAAAAAATTACAAGGCTTCCAAAGGCAAAAAACACAATTTGAGATCACAGAGCAAGCATCACAATCAGAAATGGCAGGGATGTTGGAATTATCAGACCAGGAATTTAAAAACTATGATTAATATGCTTACGGCTGTAATGGATAAAGCAGACAGCATGCATGAACAGATGAGCAACATAAACAGAGATGTAGAAATCCTAAGAAAGAACCAAAAAGAAATGCTAGAGATAAAAATCACTTAATAACAGAAATGAAGAATGCCTTTGACGGGCTTATTAGTAGACTGAACAATGACCCTGGGGTAGGCAAACATTTCTTAGGAAACAAAAAACATAAACAATACGAGAAACACTGATAACCTGGACTTCATCAAAATTAAAAACTTCTTTTCAAAAAGACACCATTAAAAAAATGAAAAGGCAAGCCACAGATAGGGAGAAAACAGATGTAAGATATGTATCTGACAAATGACTGGTATTCAAAATATATAAATAAGTCCTAAAATTCAATAAGACGACAAACAACCCAAATAAAATATGGCCCAAAATTTTAACAGACGCGTCACTAAAGAAAACAAATGAATGGCAAGTAAGTGCATGAGAAGATAGTCAATGTCACTAATCATCAAGGAAATGCAATTTAAAGCTACAAGAAGATACAACTATATACCCAATACAATGGCTAAAGTTTAAAAAGACTGACAATACCAAGTGTTGGTAAAGAGTAACTGGAATTTGCATACACTGCTGGAGGAAACGTAAAAAACTACTTCACTTTAGAGAACTGTTTAGCAATTTCTTATAAAAGTAAACATACACTTGATCATATCACTCATTCTGTACCTAAGCATTCACAAGAAAAATAAAAACAAATGTCCCAAAGAGACTTGTATATGTGTATTCATAGCAGCTTTACTCATAAGAGCCCAAAACTAGAAAAAAAAAAAATGCCCATTAACAGGTTAATGGATAGACAAATTATAGTACATACATATAACAGAATATTCCTCAGCAATAAAAAAGAGTGAATTACTGATGCACGCAATAACTGTTGATTAATCTCATAATATTATGCTGAGCCAAAAAAAGCCAGACACAAAAAGAATACATGTTATATGATTGCATTTATACAGAACTCTAGAACACACAAAATTAATTTATCACGACAAATCAGTTGTTGCCTGGGGAGAGGGGTGGATAGGGGAGGACTGATGGCAAAGGGGCACAAGAAACTTTATCTGTATCTTGATTGTGATTATGGGTTTCCCAAGTTTATACATTTGTCAAAACTCATCCAACTGCATATTTTAAATGTATGCATTTTATCATATACAAAATTTACTTCAATAAACTGTCAATTTTTTTTAAAGGTGAATTCCATTCTACCATCTCTAAGGACAGAGGATCTGTTTTGCCTGAAAGCCCAAAATCCACCCCCAGGGAAACCATACCAGTCTGATGGGGGGAGGCATATGGCCCTGATCATGATCTTCCTTGCCCACCTACAGGGAAGAAGGACTTGTAGCTCTACAACCCAGTAGCAAATAAAGTTTGTCACCTTCCAAAATATGTGTTCATGACAAAAATAAATTAGGTCAATACCCTCTCACTATAAAAATTACTGCAGAATCCTAAGTGTCATTTACAGACATATATTCCCTGTTTGATCCAGAGTCTGAAAATTCACAAGCACTCGCCTCTAAGAGAATATCTAAAAAATGGCAGAGCATTAAAAAAAATCCCTCTGTTCCTCAGATCCAGTGTCCCTCATCCTAGATCTTTTAAGGCAATGACTGGCTTGCCAAGTCAGACTTTTAGCCAAGTACTGTGTATATCTCATTCTCCCGGCTGCCCAGCCACAGTCCCCCCCAATGTTGGGGAAAGCCTCCACATAAGGCTGGGGAAAGGCAGAGCCTGCTTCTTATTATATAAAAGCTCAAAACACCAGATAATCAAGCAAATATCTGGAGCCAGATTACTTGAGTTCAACCCCTGGCTCCTCCACATACTAGCTATGTAAACTTCCTAAACTTCCTAAAATTCTCTTTCCTCATCAGTAAAATAATAGTATTGTGCCTACCTTACGATGTTGTTGTGAGGATAAAATAAAATATAAAGTACTTAGAAAAGTATCTGGCATATAATAAGTGGTATATAGGTCACATTATAATTATTTGTTTCCCGAACTCTGGGGGCACTGCCATGTGACCTTGGCTCTGCCAAATCAAAGGCACTTGCCCCAGACCTGGAATCAGAAACTAGCGATAACAAGAAAGAGGAATGATGAGGAACTCACTCTGGGGCAGCCACAACTGTGGTGAGACCAAATGCCTTCAGCAGTGTCCACAGCACCAGGGGCAGCACCCAGTCACCAGAGCTAGTCACCAGAGTCCCGGCACTGCGAGGTGCTAGGGCCAGTGCTAAGCAATGGCAGCGACAGTGCCCTTACTGAAATCGTGCTGAACCGTGATTTGGAGCATACTCCCAGATATGGAGCCCGCATTCTGCTTTTCCAACCTTCCAGTAAGCTACCTCAGATCCTCTTAGTAAATGTCTTTTCTATGTAAGTGAGCTGGAGTTGGTTTCATTTGCTTGCAACATAAGATCCTGACAGCTGACCTGTAAAAAGTGGATAAATGTGAAAAGGTCTTATATTATCTTTATGAGTGCTTCTGCATACCAAGTGATAACTATGAAATGGTCGAGAAGCTTTTGAGAATGTTAGTGAACAAGTTAGCTATGGAACTTGTTTGATAGCTTCATGATTCCCTAATCTAATGTGCCAATAACAACTAAAAAGCTGACCTTAATTAACTGCCTTCTACATGCCAGGCACTGTGCTAATAATAAGCACATTACAGGAAATATTTCATTTAACCCTCACAACTGCCCTGTTAGGTAGATAAGATTTTCCCAATTTTACAGATGAGAAAACTGAGGGCTAGGAAGGTTAAAGAATTTAAAGAATTTAAATAATGTATCCTCTTGCAAATGGAGCCCTACCACAATAGTAAGAGCTAACAATGAGTACATACCAAGTGTCAGGCACTGTTCTATACGTTTTTCACATACTAACTGATTTAATTCTAATTATGCATGAACTCATTCAAACCCACCACAACTCACGAACCTAGATACCATTATTATTCCTGTTTTACAGGTAAGAGAACAGAAAGATTAAGAAATGTGCTTAATGACATGCAGCTAGCAAGTGATGAACTGGGATTCAAATCTGGCAGTCCGGCTTCAGAGACCTTATTTTTAACCTCGACATTATACTGCCTCCCTAAAGGTGACTGAAATACATCAATGGGCCATGCCAACCAATATATATGCCTTCAGATATTTATGAGTCAGACGTACTGCTTTCTTGATGTTGACAACTTGTACTGTTGTTTCTTCTGTTTCCATATCAACCTGCGCTACTCTAACTGTGCTACTTGTCTTAATCTGACCCTTCACTTCCAACAATTCAAGATTGAAGCAACAGCCTCCAGTTATATCATTATTGCTGCCTTTTGCTAATAACAGAGCCCTAGAGACAGCTGTGACCAGGAACTTCCTACTCCTAGCTGTGGGAGGTTGCAGAATTAAACTAGGACATCTGGGAATCAGGAGCTTCAGGATATGGACTACGCCTGCTGCTGCAAATGGCATCAGCTGCCAGAAAATATGCATGTTATTATTGATCCTGATAACTCCTTGGTTAGCAATTGGGGTCAATTTTAGTATCCATCCCCCCAGACAACATCTAGAGACATTTCTGGTTGTTATAGCCGGGGATGGTGTGCTACTGGCTTCTTGAAGGTACAGGCCAGGAATGTTGCTAGAGGTCCTACAATGCACAGGATAATCCCCCACAGTAAAAAATCATATAGCCAAATATGTCACAGAGTCAAGGCTGAAAAACTCTGTAAATAGCCTGATGCTATAAACTGCTTCTTATAATAGCAGGCCCAATGGGTCTTAATACTTACTCATTTTATCAAATTACCCAAGACATTTTTCACAGAAGTAGAACAAATAATCCTAAAATTTATATGGGACCACAAAAGAACCAGAATTGCCAAAGCAATCCCAAGGAAAAAGAACAACACTGAAGGCATAACCCTCCCAGACTTCAGACAATACTACAAAGCCACAGTAATCAAAACAGTGTGGTATTGGCACACAAACAGACATATGGATCAATGAAACAGAATAGAGAGCCCAGAAACAAACCCATACACCTATAGTCAAGTAAGCTTCAACAAAGGAGGCAAGAATGTACAGTGGAGAAAAGACAGTCTCTTCAGCAAATGGTACTGGGAAAGCTGGACAGCCTCATGTAAATCAATAAGGTTAGGACACACCCTCACACCATACACAAAAAAACTCAAAATGGCTTAAAGAGTTAAATATCAGACATGACACCATAAAATTAGAAGAGAACACAGGCAAAACATTCTCTGACGTAAGTTGTATCAATGTTTTCTTAGCTCAGTCTCCCAAGGCAATAGAAACGAAAGCAAAAATAAATGAGTGGGACCTAATCAAACTTATAAGCTTTTGCACAGCAAAGGAAACCATAAACAAAATGAAAAGACAACCTACGGACTGGGAGAAAATATCTGCAAATGATGTGACCAATAAGGGCTTAATTTCCAAATTATATAAACAGCTCATACAACTCAATAACAAAAAAACAAACAACCCAATCAAAAAATGGGGAGAAGACCTAAGTAGACATTTCTCCAAAGAAGATATACAGATGGCCAACAGGCACATGAAAAGATGCTCAACATCACTAATCATTAGAGAAATGCAAATCAAAACTACAAGGTACCACCTCACACCAGTCAGAATGGCCATCATCAAAAAAATCTACAAACAACAAATGCTGGAGAGCGTGTGGAGAAAAGGGAACTCTCCTGCACTGTTGGTGGGAATGTAAATTGATACAGTCACTATGCAGAACAGTATGAAGGTTCCTTAAAAAACTAAAAATTGAGTTGCCATATGATCCAGCAACCCCACTCCTGGGTATATATCCAGAGAAAACTATAATCTGAAAAGATACATGCACCCCAATGTTCACAGCAGCACTCTTTACAATAGCCAGGACATGGAAACAACCTAAATGTCCATCGACAGATGAATGGATAAAGAAGATGTGGTGTATATATACACAGTGGAATATTAGCCATAAAAAAGAATGAAATAATGCCATTTGCAGCAACATGGAGGACCTAGAGATTATCATACTGATGTAACTCAGAAAGAGAAACACAAATACCATAAGATATCACTTATATGGAGAATCTAAAATATGACACAAATGAACATATTTATGAAAAAGAAACAAACTCAGAGACATAGAAAACAAACTTATGGTTACCAAAGGGGAAAGGGGGTGGGGGAGGGATAAATTAGGAGTTTGGGATTGACAGATACAAACTACTATATATAAAATAAACAACAAGGTCCTCTGTATAGCACAGGGAACTATATATAATATCCTGTAATAAATCATAATGGAAAAGAATATGAAAAAGAATATGTATCTATATGTATAACTGAATCACTCTGCTGTACACCAGAAACTAACACAACATTGTAAATCAACTATACTTCAATTAAAAAAAAAACTTACTTTAATGTCATAAATGTAACCCATTTCAAAGCAAGACCAACTGCACTGGGGGAGGATAACTCCCCCATGCCCTCCTTTGGTGCACCACTTAACACTATCCATCACTCCAGAGAACTTTCTCAACACCACAATAGCTATAACATGGCTCATAAAACTGCTGACAGTCTGACCCCTACCCACTTCTGCAGCCACTTCTCAGACCATATTCTTCCCTAACTTTCTCCATACTGGCCAACTAAATGTCTGCTCACTTCATGGTGCACAGTAGCTCTTCTCCCTGTAAATTCAACTCCTAGTCTATGGCCTTTTCTGTAGCTGCCCAAGACCAAAGCTAAAAGAAAAAAGCTCACGTAATTTTTTCTGGCACTACTTATGTTTTTCAAATCCTGAAAATATACCTTGACATTAACATTATAAAAGGCTTTACATTTGACAATCAGCATCTATGGGTGAACACTTCATGGAAAATAAAAGATTCAACATTAACAAAAATTCACCCAAAGACTAAAAATCTACCTTAATAATGCAAGAGAAGGATACTGGAAATAAGTTTCTTGATTTATCAATATATTACATTATGAATGGTAAAACCTAATTTCTAAAATGCTTATTAGAAAAAGATAGAAACTTTCTAGAAAGGATGTAAAAGAACTTGTCTTAGCCTTAATCAGACTTCTGGAACAATACAAGGCATCACATCTTCTAAAACACACATATTTAACATTGTTCTTTAATCCAATTTACCACTGAGCTGGTAAAAATAAAGTGGTATAATAATAAGCTTAAAGTTTTTCCAATTGTTTCTTACATCTACCATTTTTTTTAAAAAGTTATTTGAAAATTCATTAAAAAGCACTATGAAATATTTCTAATGCTCAGTAGGTATTTTGTTCTGCTATCAAGTAGTTCTTCTAATTTAAAGGACTGAATTCTTAATTTCAGTCAAATCTAGACAAAAGAGCAGTGAATAAAGTAAACAGTGTGGAAAAAAAAAAGAAAAGAGGGGAAGCTACAAATATTCAACTCTAATTGTTCTAGTTATGGTTTCAGACAATGAAGGTCGCAGTGCTTAGTGAACTAATTATGTATGTCAACAGAGACCATATTTTGTTCTAAAACCAAAAAGCACAAATGCCTTCTGTGTCAGATGAAATTATTTAGATTTTTGTTTGCCTACAAAAAAAGAAAGCAATTCTATTAAACTCATAATTCAGTCTTTGAAATTTCCCTCTGTATTAGTAAAAACATGACCTTTAAAAACTGGTCAATGTATTTATAGCAAAGTTAATTTAACATGGTTCAAAAGTATTAGGTGAATAAGCCTACCCATGAGGTCTCAAGATAACTAGCCAAGGTGTCAGAAGACACAGATTTAAGGACCAGTTCTGCCACTTTTTTATAAGTTTACAGAAGTCACTGTACTTCCCTAAGTTTCAATTTCCTCATTTATAAAATGAGATTCTTAACTTCACCTATATATCATACAGCTATTATAAGAATCAAATACGAAATTGCTTGGCAAACTGAAAACGTTATAAAGATGTTATAATTATAGCACACTGATTTCGGCTAAGGACAAATATTGGAGTAGTCCCGTCAACACTAGCATTTACCAGCATAGCTACTCCTCCTAACTGTCACTATGGGTACCCTAAATACATTTCTCTAAAACAGACCAATATCAAGACAGAGCTGAAATATGGTTACAAATGTTTTCGTCTTTGGCCAAGTTCTTTTTTTTTTTCTTTCTTGGCAATTTCATGGTTTTAAAAGGAAGATGATCCTACATAAGGATGGATAAAGCAATGTGGTCAAGTCCGAATAATTACTGAATCTGGATGATTAATATATGGTAATTCATTTACTACTTCACCTTTATTTCATACGTTGCTAATTTTTCTTAACAGATGTTTTAATCTACTAGTATCAACACCTATTTGTCTTATATTTTCAACCACTTGCTACTCGAATACTGCATTTCAGGTCTCCCAAGTTTCTCACCTTCTGCCTGTCATTCTCATTTCTGGGTCAAGTCAATCTTAGCCGCTAGCTACCACTTGAACCGCATTTCTTCCCACTCTTCCCTCACTGACCCTCAGTTCCAGCCAGAGTTCTCACTGCTATTCCTCAAGCATACCAATCATATTTTTGCCCTTGTCTTTGCTCTCTCTGGAAGGTTCTTACTCCCAGATTTTCACATGACCCTTCCTCATTTCATTTAGGTTTCTGCTCAAACAGAAAGGGCCTTCCCTGACCAACTGATGTAAATTAGCACACTTCATCACTCTTTAGCCCCTTATCCTGCTTTACAGCAGTAAAGACTACTTTACATTATATTATAAAATAATTTATGTATATGTTATGTATATATTTAACATGTCTGTCTCCCCCTCCCAATATGTTTACAACATAAAAGCCAACTCCTCCTGACACTCACAATCCTTCCACGACCTGAACTATGTTCTTCCCACTTATTATGCTTCTTCAGATATCCTATTAAATCAAACTTAATTACTCACACTTCCCCATACACGTCTCTCAATTTCCTTTCTCTACGACTCAGCCCAAGCTGTGACCATCATCATTCACACACTCAAATTCTACCCACACTGTAAGAAACAGTTTAAACACCACCTTTACTGATATTCCTGGCTGATACTCCTCTGAACTGCCACAATTCTTCATCTGTACCGCTCTAAAGGCATTATTATTCTATATTTTATTTATTTTAAAATTTCCTCTAATAATCAACATGCAGCTTGAGTGCAGGATCTAAACGAATTCACTTTTAGACCTCTGGGTTACTTACATAAAAGAGGAATGGAAATATTTGTATATTTTTTCTTGGATATTAGAAGTAAGTATATGTATTAGTGTTACTGTATCAAAGGGCAGACAGAAAAGGAGAATTCATGCAATAATCCTAAGATACACTAATAAATACCTAACACAAGTACTTTGCTTTCTTTCCTTTTTTATTGTTGTTAAAAATACACTTGTTTTCCCAACTTCCTTGCTTCCATCTTTACATAATTTTTTCCTATTAAGTTTCTTACATTTACTCATCTTTCCCACTTTTCTTTGGGTTCAAATCATAGCTCTTTTCCTCATTAGCCATGTTAACCCTTCCAGGTCTCTGTTGCCTAATCTATAAAATGAGGGAGAGAACCTCAACTGCAAATGGGTTATTATAGCATTAAATGAGATAATATATCTCATAAAACCCAGTATAGTGCCTGTCACCTAACAGGCTCTCAGTGAATGGTGCCTATTTGGCTATTATTTCTTCTACAGATATAGAAGCTGCAGTTTTTAAACACATTTCAGGGTATAAAGTTTGAATATTAAAAATACAAAAACAAAATCCACCTTTTTCTGCTCTAATCAAGACTGGAATAGAGTACAAACCAAGCCAAGCTCACGTTTTCTTCTTTTTTAATTCAAAAAGAAAAAAAAAACCAAACAACTGATGTCATAAAAAAAAATGAGAGGAAGAAAGTGTTTTTATGGTCACTGATAGGATAGATATCTTAATGAAAACATCCTTTGATTCAGAGGAAATCACCTGGATTCTGCAATTAACTAGCTGAGTGATCCTGCACAAAGGCAATTCACCTGACAGAACCTAAAATGAACCTTAAGTCCTTTATTGTTCAGGGTTGATACTGTTTTTGGCTCAGTTCAAAATGCTGGAGTTTTTGTTGTTGTTGTTTTGTTTTGCTCTTAAAGAAATGAAAACTATCATCCAGGTCATCATATTCTATTCCTAAGAAACCAGTATCCATATATCGTTTATACTAGTGGAGTGAGGATTAATTCATTCATCAAACTGACCATCAGTGATGTGCCAACCTCTGCTAGGATTAGCCTGAATTACTGAAAAGTCCAATGCATAGAACATTTAATTAAGAGTTAATGGCCATAATACATACAGAGTTATAATAGATTAAAAGAAGGGACTTCCCTGTGGCGCAGTGGTTAAGAATCCGCCTGTCAATGTATGGGATGCAGGTTCGATCCCTGGTCCGGGAAGATCCCACATGCTGCGGAGCAACTAAGCCCACACGCCACAACTACTGAGCCTGCGCTCTAGAGCCTGTGAGCCACAACTACTGAGCCCGTGTGCCACAACTACTGAAGCCCGTGCGCCTAGAGCCCATGCTCCGCAACGAGAGAAGCCACCGCAAATGAGAGAAGTCCACGCACCACAACAAAGAGTAGTCCCCGCTAGCGGCAACTAGAGAAAGCCTGCACGCAGCAATGAAGACCCAACGCAGACAAAAAATTTAAAAATATAAATATATATACACATATATTAAAAGAAGAATTCTTATAAGCAAATCTGACCCCCAAAATGTTTTCATCAAGGATATTGAAAAAAGAAGATTTAAGTTAGTAGAATACTAATATTGATAAATGGGGAATTTTAAAGTTACAGAATATTCCTAAATACTACTTTGGTTAACTGTAAACTCATACAATGCTTTTAAATTTGGGTATAAATTCAGATTATACTCACACACCTGGCCTTTTTTTTTTTTTTTAAATTACAATATTCCCTGTGGATGCTGCACATTTGGGCATGGCTAAAAACACAGGGAATGCCTAATATGAATTTTAATGTTAATTTACAGACAAATTTGAACAATTATTTGGCAGTGGATTCCTTCAGATCATTGTCATCCAGCCTTAACTCTCCTGAGCAGATGTCTAGTTTAGCATCTACTGGTGTGACATTCACATAAAAGAAACGCACAGTGGTAAACCACAAAGGGAATACTTTCTTTTATTATGATGAGTCCCATCACTGACAGGGCTACCGATCCTTCCTGTAGTTCACAAGCATTAAACTTCCTCTGACGATCTCTCAACGGTATAGATTCAGAGATCTGATTGTAAAAAATCAAATCCATGAGTTAGGACAAATATGGTATACATAATTCCCTAGGTTCTCAGAACAAAATATAACTACAGCACTGCTTTGACAAATAGTAAACAGCCAAACTATTTTATTTTTTTAAAATTAATTAATTAATTAATTTATTTTTGGCTGTGTTGGGTCTTTGTTGCTGTGCGCGGGCTTTCTCTAGTTGCGGTGAGCGGGGGCTACTCTTTGTTGCGGTGTGCGGGCTTCTCATTGCAGTGGCTTCTCTTGTTGCGGAGCACGGGCTCTAGGCACGCGGGCTTCAGTGGTTGTGGCATGCGGGCTCAGTAGTTGCAGCTCGCGGGCTCTAGAGCGCAGGCTCAGTAGTTGTGGCGCACGGGCTTAGTTGCTCTGTGGTATGTGGGATCTTCCCGGACCAGGGATCAAACCCGTGTCCCCTGCATTGGCAGGCGGATTCTTAACCACTGCACCACCAGGGAAGTCCCAGCCAAACTATTTTAAATCACGAAGAATCCTGAATCCCTCACAGATAATACATATTTTGCCAACCAGAACTCATCTTTGACTTTTGGGCAAAAAATAAATTATCCAGCTCTAAACCCTACATTAAAGTCTGTCACACAGACTCAGCATCTTGGCGTGATGATGAAACACTGTGGCTAGCACTGTGCCACATACACAGATGGCAAACTGGTTCAGAAACACTGCAACTGGAGCTGGAAGAACCCATGTTGTGTTCCAGCCTTGCCGGTTACTCTAACTCAGGCACTACCTCTGTGCAAGTTAAATATGATCAACAAATAAATGGGGGAGATAATGGTTGTTCTACTTGCCTAACTGAATTGTATCAAATCAGTCGAAGGATCAAAGGTGGGACAATATGAAGGTGTTACCCTGTAAATCTTTAAGCACTATAAATTTGAGAGATGTTCCTAGGATTAGGTGTTCAAAAAAGCATCTGATGACTTGAATTCAATATAAAATTAATTTCTTAACAGCTTTCTACTCTAATGAGCTAGAACAGTGGTTCTTAGGTGGTATATATTAGAATCACCTGTAGAACTTTCAAAAAGAAAACACACACACACGCACAGCCCGGTGTCTATCACTACAGACTCAGACTTAGTGAGTCTGAAGTAAAGTCCAGAACTCAGTATTTTTTTTAAACACTACATTTGGATTCTGATGCATAATTAACTAGAGAGAGAATATGGGAGTAGATGAGTGCAAATGTGAACCAATTACTACTGTTATTTCCACAGAAACTTCATTTCATATTTAAATTTAAAACTATAGTTCGACCAGACTTTTATGTTGATTTTTTTTATGTTGATTTTTATGGGACAGGTATACTCTAAAATTTCATATGCCCAAAGGCAAATGTTAACTTACTTCCAATTATGAAGAAATAGCTCTCTCTCCTCCCACCCCTTTCCTGTGTCTATGTGTATAGAAGAGTTTATTTAGAATGGCACATGTTTAGACAAACTAAGTCAATTTGGACAGTCTAAATTTGACTGATATGGGTTGACTTTAAAAACACAATATAAATACCACCCATTCACCTCAGAATTAGACTTGACTTCTTCTGTGGCTGGTTTAGATGTACCAAGAGTTGTAGTATCATTGCTGCAGTCAGACATACCTAAAAGTAAAATGTGTTAAGCACATATTAAATAATTTAGTTAAAAGAGCTATATCACCTTACCAATATTCTTACAAATATTCCACAACATAAATCATTTATTTACAGTCAGAATTTGTTTTGCAAAACTATCTATAACCACATGAGTATCTATTGATTATAACAGATAAACGATTCTAAAAACAGACAAAAATTCAGGAAAAGTTTTTATGCAAAATGTAAAAACACATACCTCAGTGACTAAAAAATAATTTCATAAAATCATTTTAGATATGAAACAAGTTAAAAGATCAGAGTGTCAACTTGATTTGCTAGATGAAAAAACTGAGATCAAAAATGTCAAAATATCCAAAGATAAAGCCAAAATATTAGTTATTCATGGTCTATATAAAATCAAAGTTTCAGACCAGAACTCAGACATCTTCCAACTCTCTGACCAGTGCTCTTTAGTACCGATAACAGATGTGACTGCTCATTGTCAAAGTCAAACACTATACTCAGATTTCATTCAATAAAACTTTAATGTGCTATTTCTGCTTCTAACTTATTCAACAACATTTAGAGAATGCTAACTACATATGAAGAATTCTGCCAGGCACTAAGGAGAAAGAAAAGTAAAATCTAATTCAGGTTATAAGAGCATAATGCTCTCCATATCTGCAGGTTCAAACGAAGATCAAAAATATTTGAAAAATAAATTCCAGAAAGTTCCAAAAAGCAAAACTTGAATTTGCCATGCACCAGTAACTATTTATACAACACTTACATTATATTATATATTATAAGTAATGTACAGAGGATTTAAAGTATATGGGAGGATGTGCATAGGTTATAGGCAAATACTATACCATTTTATATAAGGGACTGCAGATTTTGTTATCTGTGGGTGTACTAGAACCCATACCCCATATATAGCGAGGGCGACTGTACTCTGAATCTAATCAAGGAGACAGATAAATAAGTACAAAACACCATATTAGGTACTATAATGTACAGAAGCAAAGTTTTACTCATGAAATACAACAGAGGGAACAACTTTATTGTTCACAAATCAAATCCAATACCACATTAAGAAAATAATACAACATGAACAAGTGGGATTTATTCCAGGAATACAAGGCTGTTCAATTAAGAAAGCTATTAATATATAATATATTCATAAATCTAAGGGGAAAAAAAACATGGTTTTCTATGTAGATGTTGAGAAATCTATTGACAGAATTCAATACCCACTCATAATTCAATACTCAAGGAAAAAGGAATTAAGGGAGATGTCTTCAACATGATACACGCTTTAATCCTACAACCATTATTTTATTTAATAAAGAAATAACAGAGGCATTTCCACTATGAACAGGAACAATGCAAAGGAACCCACCATTTCTGCTACTATTCAACACTGAACTAGAGGTATTAGCCAATCCAAGTAGATAAACCAATTAGAAGAATAATAGGTAAAGAAGTAAAACTATTTCTTTTTGCAGATGATATGATAGTACACCTGAAAAACTCCAAAGACTCAATGGTAAAACTAACTAAAAATTAAAAGAATTCAGTGAAAAAGTAGGATAAAAAATTAACATACAAAAGGAGTTTGGGATTAACATATACACTCTACTATACACAAAATAGATAACCAACAAGGACCCACTGTATAGCACAGGTAACTATACTCAATATTTTCTAATAACCTATAAGAGAAAAGAATCTGAAAAACAATATATATGTATTATATATATATAATATATGTATATGAATCACTTTGCTGTACACCTGAAACTAACAGAACATTGTAAATCAACTATATTTCAATTTTAAAAAACAACAATTTTTGAACTGTTATTGAAAAACAATAATCAGTGGACATAAAGGCAGAGAAAAATCCTGTTTACAATTACAACAAAGAAGATTAAATACTTAGGAATAAATTAAACAATGTATAAAACCTATATGAGAAAAATGTTTAAACACAACTGAGAGACACTAAAGACTGAGCAAATGAAAAGACATCCTGTTCTCGGCTATGAAGACATTATAAAGAAGTCATTTCTCCCTTAGTTAGTTTACAAATTCAGTGCAATAGAGAAAAATATAACAAGCTAAATTATACAGTTAGATAAGTTATATTAAAGTTGAAATGGAAAAATCAAACATGCAAGAGTAGTCAGGAAAACACTGAAAAAGGAAACTCACAAGGGGACTAACTTTTTCAGATGTTAAAACATACCATAAAGTATCTATACTTAAAGCACTATGGTACTAGCACATGAATAAACAAAGAGACCAGAATAAAAAGTCTAAAGTTAGACCAAATATATACAAAAATTTAATATATAACAAAGGTGACATTTCAAATTACTTAATTAAAGATGGGCTTCTCAATAAATGATGCCAGGAAAACTAGGTAGCCATTTGGAAAAATACAAAATTAGACCACCACACACAAGAATAAACTACAAATGGATTAGGAATCTAGATGTAAAAAATGAAACCACAGATGAACTGTTAAAAGAAAACATAAATGAATTGTTCTTTAAATTTTCTAATTCTAAGAATCTAGAGATAATTTTAAAAATTGATTAATTTGACTAAATAAAGATGTTTTAAAAATTGTATAACATAAGCACTATAAACAAAGAAAAAAGACAACTGAAAAACTAGGATAAAATATTTACAACAGGGGCTTCCCTGGTGGCACAGTGGTTAAGAATCCACCTGCCAATGCAGGGGATGTGGGTTCGAGCCCTGGTCCGGGAAGATCCCTCATGCACAGAGCAACTAATCCATGTGCCACAACTACTGAGCCTGCGCTCTAGAGCCTGTGAGCCACAACTACTGAAGTCCATGCTCTGCAACAAGAGAAGCCACCGCAACGAGAAGCCCACGCACCGCAATGAAGAGTAGCCCCCGCTCACGGCAACTAGAAAAAGCTGGCACGCAGCAATGAAGACCCAATGCAGCCAAAAAAAAAAAAAAAAAAATTACAACATATGCCACAATAGGTTAATATCCTTAATATATAAAGAAGTCTTAAAAACAAAGGGGAAAAAACCAAAACCAGATAGAAAGCAGGAAAAAGACATGAACAGACGATTCACAATAAAAGATTAAAATGGCCTCCAAAATATAAAAAATGATCAAATTCACTCATAATTAGAGAAATGCAAGTTAAAACAACACTGAGATACCATTTCTCATCTATTAGACTAGCAAAAATTTTTTAAACGTAACAAAACATTCTGTTACTGGGGATGTAAGGAAACAGGCACTCATATACATTGCTGATAGGAACACAGATTTGTACATCCATTCTGGAAGGAACTTTGGTAATGCCTAACAAAATCACACATGTACTTACCTTTGAACCCAGCAATCCCATGTTTAGGAATCCATCCCAGGAATACATCTCCAATAATACAAAAATACTTACACATTGCAGCATTCTTCTTAACTGTAAAATATTGGGAAGAGCCTAAATGTCTTTACATAGGAAAGTGACTGAATAAACTATGACACATCCAGACAATGAAGTACTGTACAACTGTTGAAAAAAATGAAGATCTCTATGATATACTGTAATTTCCAGGACGTAGTGATAAGCGAAAAATGCAAAGTCCAAAAATACCTATAGGTATGCTGTCTCCATGTAAGAACAAAGAGGATACATGAAAATACATGTTTCTGCTCATTGGAACAAAAGAAATACAAGAAGAATAAACCAGAAACTAGAGATAGGCTACCTACAGGGAGAGGTGGGAAAAGAGTGGGAAAAAAAGTAGGAAATGGGAACAAAGTAGCAGGAATAAGGAAGGAGTGACACTTCTCTGAATATATAGTTTTAAATAATTCTGACTCTTAGAACCATAGAAATTTTCACATACCCTTCATAAAAAAAAAAAAAAAAACAACCAGGATTTGAGAGGAATTCAAACAGTAAAAAATCACTAACACATGAAACCAACTGTATGAGAAATGAATAACCCAGGAAAGGGAAGGGGGAAAGGAGAAGGTGGGGCAAAGGGAGATGGGGGAGGAGAGAGAGAAGAAGGGGAGGGGGAGTAGAGGGGAAGCGGAGGGAAAGGAAGAGCAGGAGAAAAGAGTGCCTTGACAGGACACCATGAGGCTAAAGACAAAAAGAATTATACACAAATTCTGTTTATATAGTTAGTAAAAGTATTTCTCACAGGGGTATAGGTTAATAATTCTTAAATTACTTTATGTGTGTAACAGAACAGAACAAATATGTAAATAGAATGTAGATACTGAGAACTTGGTTTCTCACTGCTAGAGAAAAAAGTAATAAAGAAAGGAGAAATGCTAAATAAACCCTGTGGTACTGGACTGGAATCAAGAGTTATCAGTATAAACACAGGGTTTTTAATACATGTGTGTCTGTATTCGTGTATATATATTTGTTATACACACACACATATGCATGTATGTATAGGTTTCCTAGCTTTGTCCACTGAGAGGGCCTAGAAGCAGTGATACCCAGTAACAATGAGTACACTTGGTGCTCAAATCTTGGTCTCTAAACACCATTCTCCAATAAAAGGAACCACAACTCTTAAGGAAAAGTGGTTGATTCCAATACTGGGGCAAGGAAAATACAAGAGGAGCCTGGGGCATTTTTCTGGTGTCAGAAAATAAGAAAAAATTCAAAAAAGGACAGGGGCTTGTCGAAAGAAAAAAGGACCCAACCTGAAGGCCCCTAATGGCCAATCCTGAGACATCTTGAGCAACAAAATAAATAATGATAGTACTGAATTGAAACTCCTAGAATAAAACAAATATTAATGAATCCATACTGATAGAAATAAATAATCAAATAAATAGGTAAATGGGGGTAAAGTGACAATTCATCACAACAGAATCTCAATTAATAACACAGAAAAGAAAGAGAAAACCAGAACTCTCTACCAGGCAAACATCACAGTAATAAGCGTTGCAGAAAGATTCACTGATGGATGCTAAAATTAGAGAGCAAAAGTTTGACGAGAAACAGCGTTTACATAATCTCCAATATCTCCCACAAGGTACTTAACTGAAAAAAGAAAGACAGTTAAGTGGAGAAACTCACAGTTCACAGTGAAGAAACTCAGCAGATCTAACTTAACCAAGTGATTAAGTAATCACTAGTAGTAAGACATATCAAGAGCATAATCCCTGATACATTGCACTGAAAAGGACAACATTATTTTTTGTGGTATTCTTCCCCCAAATGCATTAACTCAGTCCAATCATGAGAAAACATTGGACAAACCCGAACTGAGGAACATTCTACAAAATAACTGACCAGTTCTCTTCAAAGTGTCATGGTCATGAAGACCAGGAAAGTGTGAGAAACGTACAGATTGAAAGAGACTATGGAGAAATAACCAAACTCAATATGGGTTCCTAGACAGAATCCTGCAGCAGAAAAAGGATAGTTAGTTGAAAATTTGGTGAAATTCCAATAGGGTCTGTAGTTCAGTTAATAATATTATACCAATGTTAATTTCCTATTCTTTTTTTTAATATAAATCTATTTATTTATTTTACTTTTGGCTGCGTTGGGTCTTTGCTGGTGCACACAGGCTTTCTCTAGTTGCAGTGAGCAGGGGCTACTCTTCATTGCGGTGGCCTCTCTTGTTGTGCAGCATGGGCTTCAGGTGCGCAGGCTTTAGTAGTTGTGGCGCGCAGGCTCAGTAGTTGTGGCGCACGGGCTTCACTGCTCTGTATGTGGGACCTTCCCAGACCAGGGCTCGAACCCATGTCCCTTGCGTTGGCAGGCGGATTCTTAACCACTGCGCCACCAGGGAAGCCCCTAATTTCTTATTCTTGATAATTATATTATGGTTATGTAAGACGTTAGCATTATGGGAAGTAGGGTAAGGAATATAAAGCAACTCTCTGTACCATTTCTGCAAGTCTAAAATTAGATCAAAATAAAAGTTTTAAAGAACAGTAAGGAATGCTGAGCAAAGGTAGAGGAATTACCCTTAGATAGAAGGAAGAAATCTCTTCCTTAGATAGAAGGAAGAGTGAAAGAAGGAAGGAACCCATGGAAATAGTGAGGAATGGAATGGAAAACAGAAGAAAGTTAAGGCAGTTCATTTTTGCTGTCTTCTACTTTCTTGTGAAGTAGGAGTTATCATCTGCTCCCCTGTATTCATCAGTAGCACCAATTAGCAAAATATATCATTATCATCCAGCTCAAGAAAAGACCAAATGATAGCTTTAGAATGGGGCTGGTCACCAGGAAGACCAAGCCATGATTAGAAGTTTGGAACTTTCAGAGGTGAAAGGGGCTAGAGGAGTTAATAACTGATAATGCGTCAGTGAGGAAGCCTCCACAAAAATCCCCGAACTATGGGATTTGGAGAAATTCTGTGGTGAACACATCCATGTCCTGGGATCATGGAACACCCCAACTCACAGAGACAGAAGCTCCTGTACTCAGAACGCTTCCAGATCTTGCCCAATGTCCTTTCCATCTGGCTATCTATCTGTATCCTTTATCATATCCTTTACTATATAATAAACCGATAAGTATAAAAAAAAAAAAAAAGACCAAATAACTCCAAGCAGATAGGGAAACAGGGAATCAAATTTCTGAGAATTACGGAGTCAGGTACTAAGTCTGTGTTTTATTCATATTATTTAAATGCTCTTACCTTCACATTTTTTAAAAGTTCGTTTGTTCATAACTTTAATAATGGACACACATAGGGAATGACAACAAGATTTAAAGTTAATGACTTACTGAACTTACTGTGATAATCACTTCATGACGTATGTAAATCAAATCATTATGCTGTACACCTTAAACTTATATGTGCTATATGTCAATCATATCTCAATAAAACTGGAAGAAAAAAAAACTTATAATTACGGGAAACCAAAAAAAAAAAAGTTAATGACTTGCAGAATGTGCTGTTTAAGATATATGTGTTCTGATCTTTATACGAATTTAAAGTTATCTTTAAATCTGTCTTCAAAATAAAATGATAAATCATTATTACAAAACTGCCATCAATGTTGAGGCTTCACAGACTGGTTTATACTGGAGGCCAAATACGCCTCAAGTCATCTCTGGGGCTCTACTTCCATAAATCAGCCAGGGGTATTCATTAACTAATGAGTGTAAGAACCAATGACCTATAAAGTGAATTACTAATTAACATTTGTAAAAAAAAAAGCATAACTAATATTACCTGAAGTTTATAATCATCCAACTTTTTGGAGTTGTTGATTTATTATCAAAATCACATTTTGTTTTCTGTAAACTGAATAGACTAGATCTATTCAGTTTATAGAGGGAAACTATATAAGAACTTTAACCAGAATTTAATGAGGGAGAATTTTATATCCTACAACTCTTAAGTGCATTTAAGGTCTTTCCAAGGACCCAGGAAAGAGAGGGCAAGAGGTAAGAGACTTGCCAGGATCCTAGAAGATAAGAAGAAACAAAATACTCCATGGATACCAGAAAAGAAAAAACTGCATTTATAATCTCCATGAGTTAAAGATTCAGAATTATAATACTAAAAGATGAATGTTGAATAGAAATTATAACATGAGCACATTTCAAATTAATGTACTCACATACCACAGGGGATCTGAAATGGTATGCTCAAGGCACAGGAGAGCAGATATAAACAGGGCAGACATAAACAGGATAAACACAGCACATCATAGTGGAATGAGAAGTTACACTTTTTTTAAATGAAAATAAGTATGCTGTTATGGAATCTAAAACAAAATTCACTTGAATAAAATACACATAAGCCTTCTAAGAAATTTCTTGAATTTTTATGATGAAATACGAATCTCCAAAGGAATATCTGAAGAGTTATTCTTTCTAGGGGTACTTCAGTAAAAAAGTTGGAGAAGTACTATAAATAATTTTGATGTATGGGAGTAAGGAGTTCTGACTGGAACTCAAGGACAATGCTAGGGAGGTAAATACAGAAAACTGAGGGCAAAAAGTAGCAAAACCTGGGCTTGCTTTGGTCTGAACTTGCTTAGCTTCTCTAGACTGGGTATATCATTGATTTCAGAGACTGGTTAGAGATTAAAGAAAATGGCTCTATTTCTTTCACTCAAATATGTCTATCTTTTCTTGCTCATAGATAAACAGGAAGAGAATGGTAAGATTTGTTTTAATTTCATAATTCAATATTAATTTTCAAGTTGAACTGACTTGTTTACAGTAAAAAATTTAGAGTTAAAATACATAGTGACTGGGCTTCCCTGGTGGCGCAGTGGTTGAGAATCTGCCTGCCAATGCGGGGGGCACGGGTTCGAGCCCTGGTCTGGGAAGATCCCACATGCCGCGGAGCAACTGGGTCCGTGAGCCACAATTACTGAGTCTGCGTGTCTGGAGCCTGTGCTCCGCAACGAGAGAGGTCGCGATAGTGAGAGGTCCGCGCACCGCGATGAAGAGTGGCCCCCGCTTGCCACAGCTGGAGAAAGCCCTGGCACAGAAACGAAGACCCAACACAGCCATAAATAAAATAAATAAATAAAATTAAAAAAAAAATACATAGTGACTACATTAAATAACTATATATGTTAAGAGTGAAAAACAGTATCTAAAATACATTAGTTTTCTGTTTTGGTCAAAACAATTTAAAATAGTGGGTTTTTTTTATGATGGTAGTTTCCTTAACATGGGGGAAAGATCCTTTTCCCTATTGTCAATGCAAATGATACTAAACTGAAAATGGTTTACCACACAATATGTTCAAGGTATATTACATTTTCTTTGATAAGTAGAATAATCAAGAGTAAGATAAAGAATCATCTACATTATACTGCTGTCTTTATGTCAACAACTATCTGGTATCTGTAAAAGCTATTTTGTTAGCTACTCCTAAGTCCTTTTAGACAGCGATAAATTAAGTTCACGTTGCTCATTAGGATAAACACATCAGTCTAGATAATTCAAAATTAGAAAGCTTTGACAAAATATAGTTAATTCTCAATTATATGCAGTAATGAGAAACAATTTAAAAATCAACAGATATTCAACTATTCTCATCCTCACCATTATACCACCTTCTAACCAAGTGACAAAATTAACAGTTTGGAGAAGTCTTAATTTATTTTCCCCATTCAGATTGTGTTACAGAGAAACTAATGAGAAGTAAAATGATAAGACTCTCAAAACTAAATTACTCCCTGAAAAGAAAACTAGCTGTAAATAAACTCTAAATTATTCAGTGTACTGTGGCCTCATTCTTCACAAACGGCTAGCTAAGGTCCAGAACATTAGCAATGAAGCCAACCAAGAGAATTGGAGAGTTACTTTAAAATTCTGTATTAATTCCCAAAACCATATAAAATAAACCCCTCAATATTCACAGGTAATTTTTTCAATGGGAAAAAGCTCAGAGGAAATAACCTAAGAAGACAGCTTAATAATATAGATAGTTACACAGAAATATTTATAGATATGTGTATATACATGAGTTAGTGTATATTTCCGAGAAGCAACTCCAGCAACAATGAGCACACATGGTGCCCAGATCTTGGTTTCTAATACCATTCTCCAATAAAGGGAACCAGTGCTCCTTGGAGAAATGGCTGATTCTAGGACTGGGGCAGGATTATATACAAGATGAGCCTGGAGTATCTTGTAGTGCTGGAAAGCAAGAACGTGCTTTAAAAAAAAACACCATAACAGAACAACAACAAAAGCTCCAAAGAATATAGGAACCAACTGAAAGAGCTTCCAGTGGCCAAAGCTGGAACAATTTGAGCAATAAAATAAAGTAATACTGGATTATAATGCAAAGTATAAAATAAATAACCATGAGTCAATGCTGATATAAATAAATGATTGAATAAATTAATAAATGGGAGAGAAGAGGCAAATCTCCCTTGCAGAAGAATTCCAAAAAATTTATGTACACACTCCACTGTTACGGAGGTAGAACATAATTCCCCACACATTAAGTGTGCACTTCACATAATGACTTTCTTCTAAAAAGTACAATATGCAACGGGAGGAGAGGAAAAGTAACTTTACAGGTACAAACTTGACAAACACTCTCTTAAGCCAGGTGATCAAGGTTAACATCAACAGTGGTAAGGCATATTGATAGTATTTACTCTTGATATACGATAAGAATGGCACTTTACCTCTGTTGTCTTTCTCCCCAAAACACATTACCCAGTCTAATCATGAGAAAAGAATCAGCCAAATCCCAACTGAGGGACAGTCTACGAAACACCTGACCAGCAATCCTCTAAACTATCAACTTGTCATCAAAAATGAGGAGTCCAAGAAACTGTTAAAACTAAGAGGACACATGATAACCAGGATTTATTCCTGCATAGAATTCTGGTATAGAAAAAGGTCATTAGGAGAAAACTGAGGCAATCTGAACATATGTTATCTAATAATGCATAAATACTGGTTCATGAACTGTGACAAATGTACCATACTAATGTAATATGTTAATAATGTGGGAAACTGGACATGGTGTATATGGGAATCTGTATACTATCTCTACAGTAATTCTGTAAATCTAAAATGATTCTAAAATAAGAGTTTACTATATAATAATCTAAGAATACTGTGCTATATTATTATTTTATAATTATTGTTTTTAATAATTAATATTAATAATATAAATTTATATTATTAAAATACTTCATTCTTTTACATGTATGCTCCCCAATGTTCACTACAGAACTATTTACAATAGCCAGGACATGGAAGCAACCTAAATGCCCATCAACAGATGAATGGATGAAGAAGATGTGGTACATATATACAGTGGAATATTACTCAGCCATAAAAAGGAATGAATTGGGTCATTTGTAGAGACATGGATGGACCTAGAGTCTATCATACAGAGTGAAGTAAGTCAGAAAGTGAAAAACAAATATCGTATATTAACACATGTATGTGGAATCTAGAAAAATAGTACAGATGAACCTATCTGCATGGCAGGAATAGAGATGCAGACGTAGAGAAGGGATGTGTGGACATGGAGGTGGGGAAGGGGGGTGTGGGATGAACTGGGTGATTGGGATTGATATATATACACTACCATGTGTAAAATGGATAGCTAGTGGGAACCTGCTATATAGCGCAGGGAGCTCAGCTCAGTGCTCTGTGCTGACTTAGATGGGCGGGATGGAGGGGGGAGGGGGGTCCAAGAGGGAGGGGATATATGTATACATATAGCTGATTCACTTTGTTGTACAGCAGGAACTGACACAACATTATGAAGCAACTATACCCCAATAAAAAAGAAAAAAATGTATTTTCATGTACTTGGAAAAAACAGCATAACTGGCAGTTTAACTAATATATTTCTAAATATTTATATTTAAAATCCTATATGGCAAAACTCCATGAACTGAAATCTTTAATACTATCAACTTGGAAATTCAATCAATATTTAGGTGTCAGGCACTGGTCTAGGTCCTTGGGAGTCAATAATGAGCCAAAAAAGAAAATAAGATGGGTCCCTATCTGCATGGATATGGCGGTAGCGGAAGAGAAAGACAATCATACGGTCACACATATAAATGTAAACGGCAACTGTGGAAAACATATGACGTTACTACCTCATCTGGGAGGTCAGGATATTTCCTCAAGAAGCAAAACTTCAGTTGAGGTGTGAAGGATAGCTAAGAGCCAACAAGTGAAATAAAAGAAAAGAAAGAGTGGTAAAGACAGGGAGAAAAGCATGTGCAAAAGCCATGTAATGCAAGAAGCAAGACAAGTACAAAGGGACTAATGAAGGCCAGCATGGGTGAAATGGAGAGTTAAGCAGAACATGATAAAAGATAAGGCTGGACCATTGTTAAGGAGTTTTGTTTTCATCCTAAAAGCAATGAGAAGCCATAAAAAGACTGGGGAAGAGGAGGGAAGAGTGACAATCAGACGTGTGTTTCAAAATAAATCACTGTGCCTTCAGGATGGATACTGGATTAGACAGGGGTTGAAACAGAAGTCGGTAGGCAAGAATGAAGGCTACTGTAGAAATTTCAGGCAAGATGATGGTAACAAACTAAAGTGGTGGTAGTGGAAATGGGAAGTAGTAGACAGATTTAAGAGATATTTAGAAAGTAAGGTTAATAAAACTTGTTGACAGACTAGACGTATAAGGGAGAGGGAGTTATTAAGGATCACTCCTACTGTCCTGGATTTTCCAACTGGAAAAATAATGGAGTCATTCACTGAAATAAAAAGCAAAGAAAGAGGACCAACATTTTGGGGGGGTTTTGGGAGTGAGGGAAAAATCAGTTTAGTTTTATACCTTGTATTTGCGATATCTCTAATATATGCAAGAGAGGTGCCAACTAGAAAGCAAAATATATAGATCTAGAGCTCAGATGAGATAGAAAACACTTATGTCCTTAGAAAAGCTGACATCTTTATTCTAGTAAAGCAGTTAACTACAATTGCCAAATATCTAAGAAAAACGTTAAGACTTCGACCATCTGTATTTAGTTAAAACAAAAAGCTGAGACAGAACATGGCAGTAATATTTCATCAACTACAACAAAAACTGCTAGGCACCATGCGGAACACAGAGTTTTAAAAATCTTGTTTCAATAGTATGTTTATTATGTCACTAATCATACAGTATTTTAAAGTTTTAGCAGGGCTGGCCAATGTCCTTGGAAATATTCAATACCTGCACTAGTCAGTAAAGTAGCCACTAGCCACATGTGGCTACTGAGCACTTGATACGTGACTGGTTTGACTGAGGAACTGAATTTTTATCCTATTTTATCTTAACTAATTTAAATAGTCACATGTGGATAGTGGTTACTCTATTGGACAGGAGCAGTTTAGAGCTTCCTTGTATATTTCATCTAATCCCAAACAACCACCTTGTGAATTAATTGAGAGCCAGTGTGGGGGATAGAGGGATTAAAGAAGTAGAAGCTTTCATTCCATCTGCTTATTATATTATTTGAATTTTTATTTCAAGAATATATCTTACTTGTAAAATTTAAAATATTTTTAATTTTAAAATTAATTAAACGCTGTACAGAAAAATTAGGAAATACAAAAAGAGGAAAATGAAAATAATCTGTAAACCTACTTTAAGAAATAATCTATAATTAACATTTAGCCATCTATGAAGAGGATCTACATTTTTAACCCTTTTGTTAGAAGGCGCACCAATGGCCCAAGTTACTCTTTATGAGTTTTATCATATTTCTCTTCTACCCCATCCCAAACACCTTGAGAATCCTATTAGAAAGCTATCATCTCTAGAACTCTACCTCAAGGCTGCCAAAAATAAACACCTAATAGTCCTCTTGCTTATCTCCCTTTCACCACCATTACGACCACCCTCTGCCACCAATGTCATACACTTTAACTGGAACCCAATCTCTACCCCACAATATCATGGAATCATTAGTCACTATAGTGAAAAAGAGTACAAGCTTTGGAGTCAAGCAACTTTATGAGTCTGTGGTTCTCCTTTTACTATCTGGATGACCTTGGACTAATTACTTCTGCTGGTATCTATACCTGTTTCTTCATTTGTTTATAGAAAATAAGAGTACCTAATACACAGATAGCATCTATAAAGCATAATGCTTAGCCAGAGTAGCACTCGATAAATGACAACTATTACGGACTTCTATGTGCCTGGCGCTGCCCTAGATACTGAAGGGGAGAGCTCTGAAACAAAACAGAATCCCAGCCATCCTAGAGGTTACGTTACACTGGCTTAACCCCCAGGGACTCTTTCCAACTGGGATGTGAATTCCTGATCCATCCCTTATTAGATGTGTGACCTTATGCAAAGTACTTCATCTAAGATCTAAATTTCTTCATTTCTAACATGGTAATGTTATCTGCTCTTACCTACTTGAGATGGCTGGAGTAAAAATAAAATGAGAATATATGTGAAAATGTTTTGTAAATTATTATATGCTAAATAAACAGAAGGTATTAAAGAGTATCATATTCCTCCTCTCTTGGATAAAGCTTTCCAATCAATATGCCAAGAATGGATTACAGGGACTTCCCTGGTGGGAAGGCAGGGGACACAGGTTCGAGCCCTGGTCCGGGAAGATCCCAATCTTAGTTGTTGCTCCGCGGAAACTAAGATCCCTTAGTTGCCGCGGAGCAACTAAGCCTGTGCGCCACAACTACTGAGCCTGAGCTCTAGAGACCATGAGCCACAACTACTGAGCCCATGTGCCACAACTACTGAAGCCTGCGCGCCTAGAGCCCGTGCTCTGCAACAAGAGAAGCCACTGCAATGAGAAGCCCGCGCACCACAATGAAGCGTAGTCCCCATTCACTGAAACTAGAGAAAGTCCGTGCGCAGCAATGAAAGACCCAGCGCAGCCAAAAATAAAAAAAATAAAAAATAAAAAAAAGAATGGATTACAGACGTGCTGAAACATTGACACCCCCTCTCCCTGGCCCCCTCGGCCTACAGCGAGCCGGGCAGTCTGCCGTACAAATAATCATTTTTATGTGTACCATCCATGAGGCAGAAGTTTGGAAACTTTGCTCTAACACACTATCTCATGTCGGCAGACACTGGAGTTGGCCAAATGACTCCCTCCTCTGGATGATTTAGGTCTCACCACCAACTCTGTTATTCTTATGATCCTGCTTCAAAGACAGTGATGTCACAGTTCCCCAAAGGATCAAAAAGGATCAAGCCTGAACATCGAGGAGCTGCTAGTCCAATGCCATCATACATACACAAAAAATGAAACAAAATAAAAACTTTCAGGTGACAATACGGCAAAGATGTTACCATATTTTCACAAAAGATTTGAGCAATTTCCAGCAACATCTGCCTAGAACCATCTTAAGACAAAAGTTTAGAAGTAATGGAAGAGAGGGAAATAAGGGATGGAGGGAAGATGAAAGAGAAAAGAAACAAAGAGAAAAAGAAAATGTAGACTTTTGTCTTGTAGAAAACAGCTGAGAATCCGTAAGAGCTAATCACTGGCTTCCATGACTGCCTAAAGCTAAACTAGAAACTAAAGAGAACAAGATTATTTTCAGGTCCCTTTGTTTTATAATCTTTTTCATACTTCCTAGAACTAATGCTGGTGTATATCTGACTTTTAGACTGTTATGGTCCCTACGTCATCATCATACATATTCTGTGGAACTACTCTTTCCAATCTGCACATATGTTGTTAGTTTTTCATCCACAGCCATATTATCTTGAATTCCCTATTAAATTTACTCCTTCCTCCATCCTGAATTTATTCCTTACCCCAACCCAAAGTTATCATTCTGGAATGTTTTTATACCTCCAGACTCTTACAATGCCAAGTCTATTACTTAAAATCTTTATTTTCACATTTTCCACTCCTCATATGTCATCATACATACATACAAACACACACACACACCCGACAAACACATACACAAATTTATATCTGCCCTGTGGGAAAACTATCAAATAACACTCCATAGGCCTCCTCCAAATTCATTTCTTTTTGTCATACTTTTTGGTATGATATTCAACCAGGTGTTCAGCTACTGAAGATTAATAAGGGAAAACACCTTCTTTACTTAATGTCTGATAGAAAATCAGGTGAGATAACCCAACACATGCCAATAAAAGATGTAAAGAAAATATGGTAGAAGCAGCCTAGAGTAGTAGTTAAGAGCTCAGTCTGGATTCAGATAACCTAGGTTCAATCCTGGCTTGACCAGTGTAATTCTGAGCAGATTACTTTAGCTTCAGTTAATCATTTAGTTTCAATTTCTTCATCTACAAAAATGAAAAATTTAGCCACTTTATAAGGTTGCTGTGAGGATTAGATGAGATAATCATATAAAGCACTTAGCATAATGCCTGGCACACAGTAAACAAACAAATGTTAATTGCTGTTATGGTGTCAGACATAATCAATCTTCTGACTTTGTCATTACCTTAGAAGGAAACTAATTTAGCATAATTGACTCTTTATAAACTTATGTTTTCTGCCCCCCAACGTGAGTATGCTAGACAGAGGGAAAATGATTTTGTGAGCAGGATACACTGGTTACTCCATATGGACTATGATGAGCTGTACAGGTCTCTTCAAGTTCTAACATTCTATGAAACAGGCGTCAAACATTTTAGAACGTCAACCCTTCATCAATAAACACTTTACCATCAAATCAGTAAGTTCAAATATGCACTCTAAACTTACATTAAGTTCAGAAGGATACTAACTTAGTCACAAAAGAGAACGATCATTAAATTCCTAACATAGAGGTAATATGGAGGGAAAGGAGATGTCGAGATGAGCAGCAACATGCCAAAGGCTTACAGACCACACCACTGAAACATCATTTGCCCTTCTGAACAAAGCCGAAGCCCAAAGTGGATGCCTCAAGTGAAAAACAAGAAAATGAAAACAAAGTACACTAGAAATTTAAACTTTTACTCTGAACTGTACCCAGTAGGTTGGTGATATTAAATATGTATTAAACAATAATAAATGTATCAATTTATAAATCCACTGGATCTCCACAACATTGGCCACAAATACTTATCCCTAAAAAGAAACCTCAAAACCACAAATCAGGAACTAAATAAACAGGCAGTCTTACTTCCTTCTCTAGGTCTAGGAAGAAATTTAGAAACACTGAAGTTTTGAAGTAGCTAGAGATTTCATCACTATAAAGCTGGAATCTCTGCATTCTACTCTCCTTGGTGCCCAAACTAGCTATGTACAGTTTGAAAAAGTAGTAGCTCCACAAAAAAAGTTTTCATTAACTTCAAGACACTGTCTAAGGAGTGGCTTTTAATCTACCTGGAGGTTATATATCTCCTTTGAGAATTTGATAAAAAGAATGGACATTCTCCCCAGAAAGGAGAAAATGCACTGAAAACAAAACTGTGCACTTAATTTCAGGGGTGGGGATAAGGAAGTCCCCTGAAAGTCACTGACCACTAGACCACAGTCCCCAAGGCATGACCCAGGATTAAGGCAAACTAATTTATCAATTTGAAAAGGAATGAAAGTAACTGAGACTGAGATTTTAATCCAGAAAATAAAACAAGATTAGAAATATTTTGTTTTCTCAGCTAATGAGTGTTAGACGTGGTGGCTGGGAGAGGGTGTTGGTCATGTTGAGTGGGGAAAACAAAAAAACACAGGAATAACAAAAGAAAAGTGGAATTAAAACAGTACTGACATGTAGTCTGTTGCATTCACTCTGAGACAGCAGCAATAAAATGGCCAATTCCTACAGCCTTAACAAGGAACGATTTAAGGTAACCAATTTTGGTGCACATTCCCATGCCAGTGAAGTTAATTAAATGGCAAATGTGAACACACACCTGTCACACTTGCAGGTGAAAGCACAAGTTTAACCAAAGTCCTGCAAATCTTCCATTTTTTCCTTAAGAACCAACTTAGGGAAATTATATGTTTTAATCTAGGAGAAAAGGAAGGGAGGGGGCCAGAAATCCTCAAACGGGGTGGCTAAAGGATCTGCAGGAAGTGTAAACTACGAACCTTTTGAGATCAAAGGGCTCAAGAGGGAGATGAGAATAAAACAAAGGAAGTAATAATAAAATAAAGTAAAAGGGAAAAGCGTCTAGAAACTGTTCTTAAAACAAAACAAAAACCTCTTTCCTTTTTCCTAGACACGTAAACAGTAGTAACTTGGCAAAGAGGAACGGACGAGACGACGACACAACTTCCTTCCCAAACTCCAGCATTCCTTGGACGTCCTCGCAAGCAGTCAGGCTTGGGACATTTCACAGGCAAGGCTCCTCCCTGCACCACTGCCCAAGGAACCTCTCGCCGGGACTATCGCTATCTCCCTTCCTCTCACTGCGGGAGAGGAGAAATAGGGGATGCAGGGAAAGAAGAAGAGCAATAAAGGCTGGACACCAAACCTGAAGGTGGCCCGCTCCGAGACTTAGTCGAAAAAGACCTGGATCCTGCAACCCCTTTCCCCACTCAATACATGCAAAACCGGGAGGGTGCCGCCCTGGGAGGGCCAGTCCTACCTCTTCACCCGGCTGTTTCGGGGGCACACTCAGGGGGAGGGGAGGAACGAAGGGGCAGAAACCCAAGGCCGAATGCCTGGGCAGAGAGAGATGGCACACACAGACTAAGGACATAAGTGCCCTGTGGAAGTCCGGAACTGCGAGCCCCAGAGGCAACGTGTCCAGCCCCGCCAACCATCTCCGAGAAGCATTCCCCCGCCTCTTTCCCAGCCGGCCAGCTCCGCCCTCACCTGTCTGCAGGGAAGCCGGCAGCTCGCACGTCGAGGATTATCCCTGCCCCTGCTCTCCGGAGTCGCCTCAGCCCTGGCAAGAAGTGAGAGGAAACGCGACCCGGGCCTTTTCCTTCTTCCTCTTCTCCCACGCACCTTGGCTCCTCGGGGGCGGGGAGCAACAGCAGCTGTCACAGCCTCACACTGACCAACCGCCGAGGACACTCAGATCGGCGGCAGCTCCAACAGGCCTACAGCTCCAACACCGAGAGCAGCGGAGCCGGAAGTGAGGGGACCGGAAGTAGCGTTGTCCGTAGCCCTGGACGGCCTCTCTCTCCCTCAGTCTGGCCGGCCCAGCCACGTCTCGATGGTGCCAGCGCGCTTCCCCCGAGGCCCCCTCCACCCCGCTCCAGGAGGCGGGCCCCGCCCCTCCCGCTGCGGCCCCTAGCAACCACATCCGGGACTCAGCCGGCGCCTTTGCCCGGGTAATTTTCTGGCTGCGGCTAGATCACTGGGGGGTGTGAGCGCGGGTCCAGATGCACCTGCCAGAGCTGGGAGCTTGCCGAAGGGCGCGCCGGCCTGGTCTTGAGTGGTCGGAGGTCCAGGAGCCCTCGGCATCCTTTTCTCACCCACACACCCCAGCCTCACGTATTAGGCGTCCCCCCAACAGACGGTGAGCCGGTGGCGGGAGGGTGGAGGTGGACGTAGCTCACCGCCTCGCAATCACAGGAGAGCCAAGCTTCTTTCTCAGCTGCCAGAGAGCACGTAGAAGGTTATTCCAGCCCCGTGGGAGGTGGGAAGGTGGAGGGAATGCGGGGTTTAGGGAGCAGACGGGATGCGGGCGCCTCACTCTCCTTCCCCAGTGCCTGGAAAGCCACCCTCTGGCCACATCACTCACGCCCACTCGCTTCAGGAAGACCAGACCCCCTCGCCCGGCATCCCTGAGTTCTTATGATTTGCTCTATCTTTGTGATCACCTTCTGCTCTGCTCGCTCGCAGACAGTGGATCCATGATACTGTTCTTTCCTGCTCCTGTTTATCCAGAGAACTGATTTCTGCTTTCTTTGCTCGCCCCGTTACTTAAGTAGATCACTGCCCTGTCTACAGAAGCCGCCGAACAGTCCTTCTCTCAGATCCCTTTGTAGTTTCCTAAGTGGAGGCCCCAGTCTGTACTTCGGATATTCTCCCTGCCCCCAGCACCGTATGGCTCTGCAGTGGTGCTAGACAAACCTGAAGCTCAGTTACATACAGTATATACCGGTGATGCAGCCGAGCGCATCTCCCTTCAAGGTTCCGGACTCCGCTTTTACTTTGACAGCCTTGGGTGCTCATTTTCACCACCATTTCACTTGCAGCAATGCCAAAGGTAAAAGTGCACTCCGTGGGACCTACCCCTCTTTAGACCATAATTCTCACCTGCCTTGTCACATTAGTTGACAAGACATTTTTAATGACTAAGTGCCCGAAGGCAGAACTCTGCTTCTCCAGATTTGTAGGGAGTTTCAGCGTAGTGAACGGTACATCCCTGTACAGATAATCTTTCCCATATATGTGAAGAGTAGATACCCGTGACACCACGAATATTTCAAAAGTAAATAACAATATTTATTGTCTGAAATCTCCAGGACACCTTCTCTGACAAAAACTGTAATGAAATCCCAAAACATAAATCTGTGGTTAAAGGGCCCTTACCTTAAATGGGTGAATATATATGCCGATCCATTTAACTTCAGTTCTACAGTTTACTGTGGATTTTCCTGTTCAAAGCCATCCTGTTAGACTTCTCAATTAAAAGAAAAGGTTTCCAATCTAGAATAATTACTGCTTTTATTATATAGGAACAGAATGGAACTTAGTAGCCCAGTACAAGGGTTAGAGTTTCAGAAGGGTGATTAGGAAGAGTTGCGTGGCAGTGCTCAGTGGTGCTTGAAAGATGTGTATGTAACTGTTTGAGCTGGCTGGTGCTGTAAGTGTTCCTGCTAGCTGTCTCTTGAGTTTCGGGACACTTAACTAAAGTTGTCTATTAGACTGTTAGGCCCAGAGGTATTTCTGATATTAGAAAGGTGGACACTTGCTTTAGTTATTTGTCCTTAGCTGGATAGTTTTCTTCTCAGCTGCTGGTTTTGATAGAGATTCTGATAGAGTTGGAACTGCTTGGAACTAATGCTAACTTCTGCTTGGTGAAGGTGCTGTGAATCACTTTCGGTACTCTTTGGTCCAGTGCGATTCTGGTATTGTGCATGATTAGTCCTTATACATAGTGTTATGCTGTGCAAGGCTATACACAGGATTACTCTTCCTATGACTTCTGCCACCCCAAGGGAAATTAGAAGGTAGGAAAGCTCGAAGGATACACTGGAAACTACTTCAGCTGGCAATGGAAAACAGTGAAAGTCTATGCACTTTCTCTGAGAAAAAGGAAGTAGTAGCCATTATTCTTGGGTTTGGGGAAAATTTTTCATACTAACTCAAAGACTATTTTAAACCTAACCTTGCTTAGATGGAGACTTTTTTTTTTGTCTCTCTCTCTTTCTATCTCTCTATCTCTATCTCCCCCTCTCCCTACAGCTTGGGGAATTCTGCCTGGCCATTCTCCTTAGGAAGAATAGAAGATTACTACTTTTCTTTTAATTGGCATTGTGTTTGGAGAAGTAAGACAAAAAGGGAATAGCTGCCTGTCACATATGCTTATGACATGGGGCTTATCTACTCATTTACCTTTGCACTGCTATTGGCTATTATTCAGCTTTAGAAAAATCAGGTACCATTTATTCACTTGGCTTGTGGGGAATTGTGGCAGCCTATCTTTTATTTATTGACCGGGAAGGAAAGGAGGCAGTGGGTTAAAGGATATTGTTATTTTTCCTTTCTGAGTGAATTAAATATGCATGCAACCTTTTCTCTTTGCTTTAGATGTTGAATCTGTATTCTGCTTATCAATATTATTTCCTTGGAAGAAGAAGGTGCTATTTTTCTTTTCTAGGGGAATTCTGGTAGTGTCACAGTAATTTTATCACTGTTTATTGACAGCTTCCTTTTCATGAAGAGATATTTAGTTACTGATTGCACAGTGTAATTCTCTGGAAATAAACCCTTTATTAGAGGGTACTGATTAATGGAACATTTAAACAAGCCCATGAATAGTAGAATGAGTAGAACATAAGAGTAGAAATTGTTTTAACTAAAAGAAAAAAAACCTATTCATAATTCCATTTTCTAGAGTTAACATTCAACATTTTGGTCAGTATCTTTTTTTTCTGTGAATATTTTTTTCTTCATTTATTTAACAGATCGTTATTAAGAACCTACTGTTTCCTGGGCACTAAGCACTGTAGGAATAGCCATGAGCCTTTGCTCTCATGTAACTTTCAGTGTATGTTGTATTTGTTGGCATACAGTTTTGTATTTTGCTTTTTCCACTTAATATATGGAATTTCCATCATATCATTAAATATTCTCCTTCAGTGACTCATAGTATTTTAGCATATAGATATTCCTTAATTTATTTATCTAATCCTTTTTGTTACACATTTGGATTATTTTTAGTTTTGTCTATAATTATAAAACAACAATATGAGGAACAGTCTTGTGTGGTTGAATTCTTAGATGACTTCCAATGACGTTCACCTTGTATAATTCCCTCCTCTGTGAACATGATAGGATATCATTCCTATGATTATATTACATACAAAAGGAATTTTGCAGATGTAATTGAGGTTACTAATCAGTTGACTTTGAGTTACTCAAAATGAAGATAATCTGGGTGGTCCTAAACTGACTACGTGAGCCTTATATTTTATTTTATTTTATTGAAGTATAGTTGATTTACAATATTATATTAGTTTCATATGTACAACATAGTGATTCAATATTTCTATAGATTATACTCCATTTAAAGTTATTACAAAATAATAGCTACATTTCCCTGTGCTGTACAATATAGCCTTGTTGATTATTTATTTTATACATAGTAGTTTGTATCTCTTAATCCCATACCCCTATCTTGCCCCACCTCCTTTCCCTCTTCTCAGTGGTAGTCACTAGTTTGTTCTCTATATCTGTGAGTCTGTTTCTGTTTTGTTATATACATTCCTTTGTTTTATTTTTTGGATTCCACATAAAAGTGATATCATAGATTATTTGTCTTTCTCTGTCTGACTTATTTCACAAAGCATAATACCCTCTAGGTCCATCCACATTATGGCAAATGGCAGAATTTCATTCTTTTTTAGGGCTGAGTAATATTCCATTGTATATTTGTACCACATCTTTATCCATTCACCTGTTGATGGACATTTAGGTTGCTTCCATATCCTGGCTATTGTAAATAATGCTGCTATCAACATTGGGGTGTGTGTATCTTTTCATATGAATGTTTTTGTTTTCTTCAGATATATATCCAGCACTGGAACTGCTGGGTCATATGATAGCTCTATTTCTAGTTTTCTGAGGAACCTCAATACTGTTTTCCACACTGGTTGCACCAATTTACATTCCCACCAACAGTGTACAAAGGTTCCCTTTTCTCCACATCCTCGCCAACATTTTTTAGTATTTTTGATGATAGCCATTCTGACAGGTGTGATGTGATATCTCATTGTGGTTTTAATTTGCATTTCCCTGAGTATTAGTGATGTTGAGCATCTTTTCATGTGCCTGTTGGCCATCTGCGTATCTTTTTTGGAAAACTGTCTAATTAGGTCTTCTGCCTATTTCTAATTGGGTTGTTTGTTTTTTGATATTGAGTTAATGGGCTGTTTATATATTTTGGATATTAACCCCTTCTCGGTCACATCATTTGCAAATATTTCCTCCCATTCAGTAAGTTGTCTTTTCATTCCGTGTATGGTTTCCTTTGCTGTCCAAAAGCTTTTAAGTTTAATTAGGTTACATGAAACTTTTAAAAGCAGAGCGTTTTCTCCTGCTGGTGGCAGCAGAGGAAATTAGAGAGGTTTGAAGCATGAAAGAGATTTGACATGAGGAAGGTTCTCTGTTGCTGAAATAAAGAGGGCCACAGGCAAGTACCTGAGGGAGGCTTCCAAGAGCTGAGAGCAGTCTGCTCACAGCCAACAAAAAGCCCAGGGACCTCAGCCCTACAACCACAGAAGTTGAATTCTGCAAATAACCTGAATGAACTTGGAAACAGATTCTCCTCCAGCCTCTAGATAAGAGCCCAGCCTGACTGACATCTTGATTTCTTCCCTGTAAGACCCAAAGCAGAGGACTTAGTTAAGCCCACCTGGACTTCTGGCTACAGGCTGTAAGATAATAAATGGGTGTTGTTTTAAGCCACTAAATGTGTGTTAATTTGTTACACAGCAATAGAAAATGAATATATTCGTAAGCTAGATTATTTTTACATCTACAATTTTTTTGGGAGGGGATAAAATCCTTGGTATGGACTTGCTGGATAAAACTTATGCACATTTTTAAGATTTTTTTTTTAAAAATTTATTTATTTTAATTTATTTATTTTTGGCTGCATTGGGTCTTTGTTGCTGCGTGTGGGCTTTCTCTAGTTGTGGCGAGCAGGGACTACTCTTCGTATCAGTGCATGGGCTTCTCGTTGCAGTGGCTTCTCTTGTGGTGGAGCACGGGCTCTAGGTGTGCAGACTTCAGTAGTTGTGGCTCACAGGCTCTAGAGCGCAGGCTCAGAAGTTGTGGCGCACGGGCTTAGTTGCTCCGCAGAATGTGGGATCTTCCCGGACCAGGGCTCGAACCCGTGTCCCCTGCATTGGCAGGCAGATTCTTAACCACTGCGTCCCCAGGGAAGCCCCTTTTTTAAGGTTTTTGTACTGTATTGCTAATTTGCCCTCCATAAGCTTTGTACCAATTTATTTAACACAGGCTCCTAGCAACCTATGTTACTGCATCCTGGCAAACACTAGATACTGCTGTTCTGGTAAATAAAAACAAAAACAAAAAGGTATCTCCTGTTTTGAAGGAAGATTTACATTTCTCTTATTACCAATAGAACTGACCATTGTTTTCTTTATTTGGAATTCAGTTGGTAAGTCTTTTTTAGTGAATTGCCTGTTCTTAGTCGTTAGTTAGCTTTACTGTTGACATAGAGAAGGTAGTTCCTAACATGTAGTACAACATTTCTCTTGTAATATTTTCAAGGGGTAGAATGATTAATTGAGAGAATGATTAATTAATTGAGAATGAATATTCTAAGAAATATTAGCTGCTGCTATCACTCCCTGCAAAAAAATATCCCAGCCATTTGTACTGTGGGAGAATGGAAGATGTCAGCTTCATTGATTAGGCAGTATTGGTGCCTTATTCTTTGCTAGGGAAAAAGTTTAGCATGTCTGGTTTGTCATTAGAAGTGTGGTTGTTTCAGGAATAAAGATATATTGCATCTTACCTTGGAAAATTGTAGCTTTGACTACTGTTCAAGAAGGAAATATATACTGTTAACTTCAGAAAAAAACTATCTTCCTAAATATATCACTATTTTCAGTTTGATCAAGATAATCAGTGATCTCTGATTGTGTATATTACATTGCTTTATTTGGGATGGGGTAAGGGAGAAAATTCAAGTCACTTTTCTGTAATCCTTGTTATTTGAGATGATAGGGTTTATTTCTGACAAATGAAATAAGACAGAAGGGAAAAAGGAAGGAAAGACGAGAAGAGGAAGAAAGGAAAGAACAGAAAGAAGAAAGAGATTCCCTCTTTCTTTTGGAGAGTAGTTTTGCTTGATTTTTCTTAAGAAATTGGTTCTTGCTACCTAAATTTCTGAAGATTGGTTATCTTCCTAATGAGAGCAAGATATTTTTAATTTTTTATTTTGAAATAATGGTAGATTTATAGGAAATTGCACAAAAATATACAGGGAGGTCCCATATATGAGTAAGATTTTTTTTTTTTTTAGTTGAATGGTCAAATCTTATTTACTTAGAAAGGTCAGACCACCCTAACAGTTGGATATGGAATGTGGTTGCTATTTGTGTCCACAGAATTCATAATGGCTATTCTCCTATAGAGGCCTGATATTGCCTTTTGGGGTGGGGATAGGTTTGGATAGGCATTGGAAATGCTGAGTTGGCTTGGTGCTGGGGGCATAGAATGTGCCCCTGTTAGAGGAGCCACACCATGTAATTCAAGGACACTGTAATATAGTGAAAAGAATGTAGACTTGACATTAGAAAGCCTGGATTCTGGACTGCATTCACCCACATGTATGAGCTGTATGAGCTTTGAAATCCACTTTTACCTCCCTCCCGCGTTGTTTGGAATACAGGAAGTAAAGCAGTTTAGAAACTAACACTCTAGGCTCTCATAATTATTTTTAAGACCTATTTTTGCAATAACAGCAACAACGAAAACTCCTTTACTGGTTATATTTCCTATAATAAAAATTACTTCTTTGATTTTGATGACAAAGGCAGAGGAATTTTAACAAAGTTTTGTGCAAAAAAAAAATGCATGTGTCATCTTGAAACCTCGGAGGACAGAGAAAAATTAGAGGAATGGAGTGCCCACACTCTCACACGGAAGTAACACGGGTTCATCAAATTAGCTTGTTTCCTTGGCCTGCAGGAGGCCCAAAGCCTGTGGTTTCCGGTAGGGGAGATGCTACCTGGGAAGGTAGAGGCGAGCCCACCTGGGGCCCTGTGACTGTTCTCACAGTACTATTTGGCTTAAGAAGAGCTCTGCTTTCAGTATATGTCTTAAGTGGGATTCTTGCTTCTGTTTGAAGTACGATTTCATTAAATCTCTGAATTTTATACATTGACACAGCTGAAAGGAACATTAGAGAGAAGACAATGATGATGAGATCATCAAACATTTATTGAACACTCTGTAAGGTGCAAAATACTGTGCTAAGTGCTTTACACCGTCTCACTGAATGTGCAATTACCCCACGAGGTACGTGCTGTAGTTACCCTTATTTTACAAATAAGGGTGCCAAGGCTTCAGATGGTTAAATAAACGACCCAGGATCACATTAAGTACTAAATGGCAGAGTCACTTGTCAATTCGGGTGTGTCTGGCACCAAAGCCCATCTCCTTACACTATGATAAGCCCTTTATTTTACAGATAAAGAAGTGGAAGTCCTGCGAGGTTAAGACCATGATCACTCTCCTTCTAACTTTTCATCTAGGTCTTTTTCTGCATTATATCTTCTCAGTAATTTATTTATTCCTATGCATTTTGTCAAGTATTTTTGGCCTTTATGCATCCAGCTAATGTGTCAAATTGATAAAGAGTTACTAGATTTTTAAGCATTTAGATAGAATAAGATTTCGATTTTTAAAAATTGTAATGGAATCCCTTGATTTGATTTTTAGTGAAGCATTTTGTACCAGACTCCTATAAAAGAGGCACTGTCTCCCATGTGCTATTAAAAGTTGGACCTTGTGACCACTGTCTGACTGTGTTTTTCTTTTAGAGAAGTCAGAGGGGACAGTTTGTGACTTCATGGAAAAAATAGCCACCAAAGATCTATCCAGCATCATTTTTAGTTCTTTAATTTTGGTAAGCTCATATTTTCCAAACAGATTAAATTTGTCTGATTTATTTCAGAAGTATATATTATAAAGCATTCAAAGGCAAGTGAGAATTCAAAGGCTCAGAGCAGAGCTAGAGAGCTTTTCACAGAGGCACTATTTAGGAGGTAAGCATTTCTCCTGGAAGCTTTAGTTATTGTATTTTTAGAAATATGTTCCCATTCTTTTCATTATTATTAAAAGCATAACTAATTAGTATAAATATTTTTTGATATTCAGTTGACATATCATTGTTAAAATTGTTGTGTTTTTTTGTGTTGTTTTGTTTTTTTAATATTTCAAGAGATAGAGGATATCGTCAAGTCCTAGAAGGGTTCTGCCATTTTCTTCTCCATCCTAAAGAGACTTGGAAATTAATCGGTAACATTTTGCATGAAATTACTGGATCCTTTTCGTCTTATCTCTGAGGCCTTCTGTGGAGAATTAAGAGGAGGTTGAATGCACGCATGGATAAAATGGATCATCTTAAAGGATTGAAGTTCCAAAAATACATCAGCAGGACTGGACAGGTTTGACATAATGAGATTTCTATTTTAGCTTGACTTCCGGAACTCCGAATAAACTATAAACCGAGCTACACAAGGTCCTGGGGAGGAAGTTTCTCTTCTAAAATATTCTAGCTGCAGATAACATTTTTCTTATTCAGATCCTTTGAAGAAATTATTTACTCATCCATTTTCTGAGGAATACGACTATTAGACACTTACCAACTTTTAATATGTGAAGTGGAATAGAAAGCAGCAACTTGTATCATACTGGAAAATAAATTTTCATCAAGAAACAGACCCAGAAAGAGAAGACATCTCTACATAAGCACAGGGTGAGATGGCAGAGGCTCCTGTGGATGCCTCAACTCTGCCCGTAACTGTGAAGAAAAAGAAAAGTCTATCCATTGAAGAAAAGATCGACATCATAAATGCAGTAGAAAGTGGTAAGAAAAAAGCAGAGATTGCAGCTGAATATGGAATAAAGAAAAATTCATTGTCTTCTATTATGAAGAATAAAGACAAGGTTCTAGAAGCCTTTGAATCTCTGAGATTTGATCCAAAGAGAAAAAGACTGAGAACTGCTTTTTACACAGATCTGGAAGAGGCACTAATGAGGTGGTATCGAATCGCCCAGTGTCTGAATGTACCAGTTAATGGTCCAATGTTGCGTCTAAAAGCTAATGATTTTGCCCAGAAACTGGGACATAATGATTTTAAGTGCAGCAATGGTTGGCTGGATCGCTTTAAATCCAGGTATGGTTTAGTATTCAGAGCTCAACCTGTAGAAGCTACAGGTGTATCAGTAGACCCTTCAGATGTCTGGCACCAAAACATACTTCCTTATTATTTAAATGATTATCATCCTAAAAATGTTTTTAATGTAAAAGAGACTGGGCTGCTTTATCGAATGTTGCCTACAAATACATTTGCATTTAAAGGAGAAACATGCTCAATTGGCAAGTTATGCAAAGACAGAATAACTCTGGTGGTTGGGACAAACATGGACGGCTCAGAGAAACTTCCTTTGCTTATCATCGGAAAGAACAGAAATCCACATTGTTTCAAAGGCATAAAATCATTGCCTGTATATTATGAAGCTAACAAAATGGCACGGATGACCTCAGTTGTGTTTGAACAATGGATGCGGAAGCTTGATGAGAAATTTCAAGCCCAGCAAAGAAGAGTGGTGATTTTTGTTGAATCGTTTCCTGCACATCCAGAGGTAAAAAACCTAAAATCCATTGAGTTAGCATTCTTTCCATCATGTTTATCTTCCAAACTTATAGCTATGAAACAAGGTGTTATTAAAAGCCTTAAAATCAAATATCGACATTGTCTCGTTAAGAAATTTTTAAGCTCTGTTGAAGGCAGCAAAGAATTTATGTTTTCCCTGCTAGATGCAGTTGATACATTGCATCTCTGTTGGAGGGCTGTCACCCCAGAGACTATTGTTAAGAGCTATGAAGAGGCAGGATTCAAATCTCAAAAGGGAGAAAGTGACAAGACAAATGCAGAGATGGACACTGGTCTTGATTTGGTTGCCCATGCCCAGGCGGCAGGAGTGGAATTTCCTGAAGGCTTATCCATAGAAGAGTATGCTGCCCTGGATGATGATTTGGAGACATGTGAAGCAGCACCAGGTGGTGATGCTGTATGGACCAAAGAAAGTAAATCAGATGAAACTGGATTTTATACTTCTGACGAAGAGGATGATGGTGGATCTCTGGGAACCGAACTCCCTTTACCATCAAAAAATGTGGCAATAACCGCTTTAGATACTCTGAAAAGTTTTCTTAGAAGTCAAGATATGAATGATGAGCTTCACAATTCTTTAGCAGACCTTGAAATTTTTATTAACTCTTTATCATCTAAGTAGTTATTTATTGTACAACTTCTGAAGATAATAGCTTTTTGTAATACATTTTACTATTTAAGGTATGTAAAGGGAAAATACTACTTAAACCTAAAAAATGAAAAACTAGTAATCTGGTTTAATTGCAAATGTCTTTAGTCTGAAGAGCAAAGTCCCCTAGGTAGATTAAATAATGAGTAAGTAAATAAAAAATATGAATTTCAATTTAGTAAGGTTTTGGGGAGCAGAAAATGAATTTCAGAGGCCTTGTACTTGAAACATATGGCATATATGTCAAAAATAAAAAGAACTCTCCAGCTGTTTGATTCATACAGGTTGAATTGGTGATTGCTATTTTCTGTTTTTTCTTAAGTTCAGATCATGTTCTAGGATATTTTAATTTATCTACCTCATCTAAGAAACAAAATATCTATCTATTGGTTAGATATTTAGTTTCATAAACATATATATTCTAACTAAAGTATCGAGTGTTAATTTTAAATTATTTTTCTCATAACTAGCTAATCGTCCCAATAAAAACTATGAAAAATTACTGAAAATAAAATCTGACCCAATTATATACCGATATGATTAAAAATGTGTCTAACTTTCAAGTTATTTCTATATAAGATCAAATAAAAAACTATGACCTTATCAGATTTTTTTTAATCATCTATAACCAGAAGGTGATATGGGTTCTTCCTAAATATTTGTATGTATATGTGTGTGTTTAATAGAAAGGTACATTATTGAAACATGTATTAAACTCTTACGATATTTATACTTTAATAAGATTACTCTTAAAAAGTAAATATGAATATACATATGCAGTTACTAAAAAAGAAAATGTCTTATGTAGTTCTTAGATAGTTTTCCGATTTTAAGAGCTGAAACTTTTCATCTGTAATGTTGAATTTTTTTGATTTTACTGAATTTTATTTTCAGGAAAAACTGATTGTTCTTTCAGCGTATTTTGATTTTTTTTTTTTTTCAAATCCAGTGGGTAACTTTTTGGATTAACTTTCTGTTTGGGGAAGTTTTGTTTTCAGGATGTTTTAAAATGTAGTATGAAATTATTTATATTCCATCCATAAAATAGTCTTTAACCAATAGAAAAATATAACAATGTGTCAGACTTTTCTGTTGTTAAATTTTATTTTATTTTTTAAAATTTTTATTTATTTATTTATTTATTTATGGCTGTGTTGGGTCTTCGTTTCTGTGCGAGGGCTTTCTCCAGTTGCGGCAAGTGGGGGCCACTCTTCATCGCGGTGCGCGGGCCTCTCATCATCGCGGCCTCTCTTGCTGCGGAGCACAGGCTCCAGACGCGCAGGCTCAGCAATTGTGGCTCACGGGCCTAGTTGCTCCGCGGCATGTGGGATCTTCCCAGACCAGGGCTCGAACCCGTGTCCCCTGCATTGGCAGGCAGATTCTCAACCACTGTGCCACCAGGGAAGCCCCTAAATTTTAAATACTACGTTTATTTAACTTATTACATCTAATTTACTGTTCCCTTTGAAAAGTATTTTGAAAAAGTATAAAACATTATACAGATGATTTTTATTCTGAATTATCATTAATCTGCCAACACAAGACACATTTGGAAAGAAATATTTATAGAAAGTATTTTTATTTTCCACTGTTGATTTACTTTGCTTTTGAGATTTAGTAACAGTAAGCCTTAAAAATATATTAATATTAAGAAAGTTTCTTTTAGAGTGAAATACGGATTATTTAAATTTAATTAAAAGCATTTTTATTAATGATCTGATTTAAAATTTTAAAGTGGTGGAATCATGGACCTAAATCATGGACGTTGATCTCTCTTAAGAGCCCCACCTGTAACTAAAGTACTTGGTGTATACTGAGCCCTCAATAAATTTTTTCTCTTTCTTTCTCCACTTCATACCATTTTGATATCAAATATTTTATTTAATCATTCCAGACATTTTATGACATAAGAATTATTATCTGCATTTTTACAGATGAGGATATTAAAACCTGGAAAGATGACTTCGTTAAAATCTCAGGACCAAAACTAAAATGCAGTAGTTCTCCGTCACCTCGTCCTGTGTTCCTCTAACTATATACCACAATACTTCTTTTCTATACTCTATAAAAGAAAATTCTGTTGTTTTTTCCCTTGGGTTTAGGGCCCGGAGGTCAAAGTATTTCAGAAAATACCCTGCCTAGATCTTTGCTGATAGCTGTATTCGTTAACATCTCTCCTGAGAACATTGTTGCTAATGAAATACCAGGACCTTTTGATTTGGTAATTCTGTACCACTTTAACACAGAGGTTCCAGTGGAGTTCTAATGAAAATATTTAGAACAACTTTAATATTCCCAAAGTGTTGAAAGTACCTACTCTTTTTCCCTCTGTATGACATCATCCATTTTTTACTTCTGGGGCATAATAAATCTAAAGGTGATAAAATAAGACAAGGCTCCTATAAAGAATAAGCAAAAGATGCCTGCAGATTTAAATTCAAAGATGATAAACTTTTAAGTTGTTGATGATGTGCATGCTTCTGTGCAGTTTACAAGATATATAGATTTAAATCATTCTCAGAACAAAAATTTTAAAAAGTCACTTTTCCTAAGACAGTCAGTACTGCCTGCCTCACTCCTGATTTATCTTCTCTATACACAGTCAATACAAATTTGGGACTAAATGTCACTTGTCTTTTCAAAGAAGAACTTGATTTACAATTCACTCGTTTTTCAATTAAATGTGGCATTATTTTCATTATTCTTCCTTATAAATTCCTACTGTTTCAAGAATGTTTTTGCCTGTTTCTACTTCATCAAGCAACGAATCTTGTATTGAATTTGAGACATTGCTTCACTCCACTAGTAAGAGGTTTCGTTCAGGATAAAGTAGGACAATGGGTAAATCAAGGCCTGTGGGTTTCATGTTACTTGCCTGGCTTCTTATTTGGACCTAATATCAAATGTTAAACCTCCCTCTTAGTGTATACAAAGCAGAATAATTGGAAGGGGGAGTAAAGTAGGAGAGGAAGAGTCGAAGGAGAGCTTGCCACGCAAACACCTCAGATGTCAAGAGAAGCCCTCTCAATCACTGGCCCAGCAGGGGCATGGTAGAGACAGGCAGATAGAGGTTTGCCTCTAGGAAAGACGACACCACACATCTGCCCAGAGGTTCAGAGTCCAGTGGTGGGCTGGATCTTTGGGGGCGCTAAAAGCTACTTGGGCTGAGGACAGCATGGTATAAGGCAGCCAGACAGCTACCCTAGCTGCTGAGAGGAGATCCCATGAGAGAAAGGCCTAGGTTAGGGGCCACGATATGCATACAATTAAGTTCTCAGAAAACATTTCATTCGCTGGAATATATTAAATCTGGCCCTAGTTCTATGCTACCTTGCAAAAGACATTTCATTTCTCTGAATCTCACTTTCCTCCATCCATAAAATGAGACTGACACTTCATTTGAATTTATTTTGAAGATGAAAGAAAAATTTGCATGTGAATGCCTTTAGCAAACTCTGAAGTGTTCCAGAACTATAGAGAATGACCAGAAAGGTGCCTCTATGTTACTACTCCCAGATATGCTCAAGTATTAATATTGTGGTCGCTAAACACCACTGACAGTTTTCTCATTGAGATTCTTCTGTGCAGTAAAATAGGAAAGCCAACACTTCTAGAAATATGCAATTCATCTGTAGAAATAAAAAAATTATTTCCTTTTTGAACGAGGGAATAAGGCGACTTAGAAACCTTCATTTTTAAAAAACGGATCCTCACGGAAAGCAATTCAATAAAATAAGTACTCATTGTGAAGTAGCCTTTTCTAAGTAGCCCCTTCCACGCTACTTAGAAAGTAGTCACCATGCTAGCTGATTTGATTGTACTATTTCCTTGGCCTGTGATTAACTTGTGTAGCTGAGGGTAACCCCGAGTCGGGGGGAATACTAATATACACACTACTAGTGTAATCTGCTTGGGTTGCCATAACAAAATACCATTGACTGGGTGGCTTAAACAACAGAAATTTATTTTCTCACCGTTCTAGAGGCTGGAAGTCTTGAAATCAGGGTGCCAGCTGGTCAGTTTATGGTGAGGGCTCTCGCCTTGGGTTGCAGACAGTTGTCTTCTTACTGATGCTCATGTGATCTCTTCTTTGTGCCAGCACAGGGAGAGAGAGAGCAAGTGCTAGCTCTCTGGTGTCTCTTATAAGAGCACTATCCCGTCGCGAGGACCCCATCTTCATGACCTCATCTAACCTTAATTACCTTCTTAAAGCTCCATCTCCAAGTACCATCACACTGGGGAGTTAGGGCTTCAACATATGAATTCTGAGTCATTCATTCTGTCCATAATGACTACCTCGTACCGATGAAGGTACAGTTGACCCTCGAAAAACACAGCTTTGAATTTCAAGGGTCCACTTAGATGTGCATTTCTTTCACTAAATACACTAAATACTACAGGACTACACTGGCCCCCAGTTGGTTGAATGCGTGGATACAGGGAGCAGACTGTAAAGTTATACGCATATTTTCAACTTCCTGGAGGGTCGGTGCCCCTAACCCACAAGTTGTTCAAGGGTTAACTGTTCTCACATATTAATTTAGTTTTCAATTTTCTATAAACTAAAAAGGCATGCATATTTCAGAACTTGTTAATTAGCTGTAGCTATTAGCAAAGACTTTAAAGTTTATGAAACTTTAAAAAGAAATGGGAACACATTTCATGTCCTTGAACAAATGGAAAGACTCAACTTTGAAATATGTCCGTTTCCTCCAAGTTAATTTCAAACAAAATCCCAATGCAGGTTTGCTGAAAATTTTGCAAAATAATTCTGATTTTTATCTGGAAGAATAAAAATGTATCAATATCTAAGGAATTCTTGAAAAATAAAAATAGGTAGTATTTGACCTATAACAGAAGTTTAAATGATATACTGTTGGCAAGGGAATTAATAGGTCAATCAAAAGGCTAATGTATGATGTCTAGAAAAAGACAAAGAATTTGTATATGATAAAAATAGTTTTTAATCAGCGGTGAAAAAGATGGATTATTAAGTAACTGGCACTGGGGCAACTGGTTAACAGTATAGGATTTTTTAAAGTCATATTCAAAATGAATCCTAGAAGGATTAAACTCTTAAAAGGAAGAAAAGAAGGAAAGAAAGCAAAAAAGGAAGAAAGAAAGGAGGAGAGGAAAGGAAGAAGAAAAATAGAAAGGAAGGGAGGAAAGAAACTTGCAAACACTGAGAAAAATATAGGTAAATGTAAATATTTTAATATTACTTCAACAGAGATCTTTTAAAAAGTATGATACTCAAGAAAAGTAGTTGAGTATTAAAATACTAATAAAGTATGAAAATATTTTCAATATCACTAGAAATCAAAGAAATGCAAGCAAAAATGGGATATCTTTTGGGGGAGGGCCTAGCACATTAGAAAAGATTATAAAGAAGGATAATACCAAATGTAGACAAGAGCACAGAAAAATGGGTGCACTGTTGTTGGAAATATAAATTGGTACACTCTGTTAAAATTATAGCTGACATGTATTAAATGCTTACTAATTACCCAACTGTTCTAAGTGTTTTGCATATGTTGTCTCAATTAATCCTCAGAATACCTACAATTATTATCATTTCCACTTTACCACTGAGAAAATTTAAGTACAGCTACAGCTAATAAATAACAAAACAAGGATTTAAACCCAGAAAACCTGACTTAGAAATATGTTGTACATGATATAAATTCATCCTAACAAAACAAAGATATTAAGAATATTTGTTGCAGTGTATACAGGCCCATAGTTCCTTATCCAAAACCTTGGGGGCATATATGTTTCAGAATTAAGACTTTCTCAGATTTGAAAAAGATAATAATGCATATACTTCATATTATATAACACCCCTGGGAATACTATGGCAGCATCCCCAAACAATAATTTTGTGGTGAATCATATTCACATGAAGTCAGATATGTAAAAATTATGAATAGCTTAGTAGCTTCGTAGTTTTTACTGCCAAATAAGTTCATGTCAGGTCAGCTTTTACCACCACACAGGTTACAAAAAGGTTTTCAGAGCTTTTCATGTTTCAGAATGCAGATAGCAGATTGCGGTCCTATAATAGCTTAAAGCAAAAACAAAAAACTGAAAACTATTTGAAGGTTTTTAAGAAAATTGATTACATATATGTTTACATTGATGAAACATCAAGGTCTAAACTTTTTTAAAATTGCTTTTACTTGTGTGTATATGCAAATTTCCTTGCTTGAACTGAAGTGGATATTTTCTAAATTCAACTTGCAAATTCTGGAACTAAAATCTCCTTATGATTCTCCTTTTTAACATCTTACCCTTACCACAAGGCTAGGAATTTCCTTGCCAAGTAAAACAGAAACTATACATAGTATCGAACTGGTGAAAAACTAGACTTGCTGGTTTAAGGTACTATATATTACATGTTCACCTTCGCACGTTAGCCCAATACAAGTCCAAAGAAGTCAGCTTCCTTGATAGGAAAACTCTTAGCCAATGTGTCAGGGAGAAAAATCAGAAGAATAGGAGCCCCATTTCACTCCACTTTTACTTATTTTTTCTGAGTCATCAAATCCCAACAACATCATGTTTTGCTTTTTAAAGGTGGACTCTTATATAATCCCTTTATATCCTTCCAATAGTACCTATTAAATATAGGCAGGTTGTTGATATGATTAAATATTTGCTCAGTTGGGGAACTCAATGACGTTACAGATAGTCTTGTTTCCTGTATTAGGAATAAACACAACGTTTTGTTTTGTTTTGTTTTCCCCTAACTTCCTCTTTGTATGCCACTAAACTCTCCTGTTGTTAATGCAAAGTCACACCAGCATTGCTGGCTGGTGCCATGCGTTATTTTCTATATTGCAAAATAGATAACAGCACAGAGATAAGAGTCATTTTCATGTTATTACCTGCCCCACTGAGCACAACTGCTCCCAAAAAAAGATCCAGAATTGTATCTCTCAACACTTGGAGTGGTTTGCAGAGAGATATTTGCCCCACCCCTACACTCTATATATCTATGAGAATTTCATACTGTTTATTGCAATGAACAGTTAATTCCCAAGTAAAATTAAACCAAACAAATTAGTTACCAAAAAAGTAAGAAAGAAAATAAAGCAAATAACACCAAAAAACTCAGACCTATGCACTGCAACCATTTTAATTGTTGTAAAGTCACCCAACAATAAACTTGGTAAAAGAAGACTCATACACAATATCACAAGAGAATAATCATTAATTTGACATACTCTAATTTTTAATTTAAAAGTATGGGAAAGTATATGCAATACAAATATCTACCAATTTACATAATATGATGTTTGCTTCAGATTACCATATATATCCTTTATTTTCTTAATTTATTCCTAAATATTTTATAGTTTGGTTGCAACTGTGAATGGAATAGTTTTTTAATTTTTAATTTTCTGATTATTACTAGTATAGAGAATAGTGAATGATTTTTGACTATTTTATATCTAGTCACATCATCAAAGTTTCTTATTAATTCAAGTATGGTTTTTAGTCAGATCATTTCATTATTTAAAATTGGGATCACTTAATCTCTGTGTTTTTAAATTTATACTAATTATTTTATTTTTCTTGTCCCTACTTCAAGACTGTGAAATAGTCCTCTGGATTTTCTTCTAGTAGCTTACAAGCTTTGTTTTCATATTTGGATTTATCCTGTGTGTGGTAGAGGCAAGGATCTAATCCTGTTGTCCTAAAGGGAAAGTTATCACCCTATGCTGACTAGTTTACTCTTTTGTAATGTCTTTTCTATTTATAACAAGTTCCTGCACCTGCATTGAGAGGTCATGCTGAAGAGTTTAAATCCTACAATGTCTGAGTAATTTCTAAAATGAAATTAAATTTTAAACCAGAAGACAATTAATATTTAAGTGGAAAGATTGTTGTTTTTCTGCTGCTAAATGGAAATGGGGGCTTGTGGACAAGTAAAGTTTAACTTTTTAAAAAAATTTTTATTTATTTTTGTCTGCCTTGGGTCTTCATTGCTGTGCGCAGGCTTTCTCTAGTTGTGGTGATTGGGGGCTACTCTTCATTGCAGTGCATGGGCTTCTCATTGTGTTGGCTTCTCTTGTCACAGGCTCTAGAGCGCAGGCTCAGTAGATGTGGCGCACGGGCTTATTTGCTCCGCAGCATGTGGGATCTTCCCGGACCAGGGCTTGAACCTGTGTCCCCTGCATTGACAGGAGGATTCTTAACCACTGCGCAAGCAAGGAAGTCCCGTAAAGTTTAATTTTGTAAAAAAAAAAGTATATTTTTGCATTCCTGAATTGTAGTTGTACAGTTTAAGTCTACTACAAGGCTAATAACCTATTACAACATCCACTTAGGCTGTGGAATTTCAACTTTGTCTTTTTTCTTTCCCTACATTTGATCATTATCTGCCATATTCAGTTATTCTGTTAGAGAAATAATACAAAATCCTAGGAAGTCCAGATTGATATTGCCTAATTGATTTTGTTGCTCAGAGAATTTTCCAGATAGACTTGATTCAAGCCTAGTGACTCCAGAAGATTATAGTGAAGAAAAAAAATGGCTGGTTATTCCATAAGAGCCTATCACACTCATTACGCGAGGGACTGCGGGTTGAACGGTGAGAGTGAAAAAAAAAGTCCCCGCCGTGATGGAATTGACAGGCTAGTGGCGGAGGCAGACGGTACTCAATAATGACACGAACAAATATAAAATTACGACCATGCTGAAATATCTGAAGGAATAGTACCTGCTTCTATAAAACCATATAATATGGGAACCTGACCTAATCTCAAGGTCAGGAAGGAAGTGTCGGGAGCTGAGATCTGAGATTTGACTGATAAATAAGGGTCAATGAGGCAAAGGAGATGAAAGGAGAAGACGTTCTAGGCAAAGGTTCTCAGAGGGAAGGAGACTGAATGGGTTAAAGCACCGGAAGAAAGCATCTCAAGTGACGAAAAGTGGGATGAGGAGGTAGAGGCCAGGCCTGCAGGGACTGGCCTATAGTCAGGACAAGGTAAGCATTCGCTCTCTTATTTACCAAAAAAAAAAAAAAAAAAAAAAAAAAAAGGAAGAGGAAAAGGAGAAGTCTTCCCATCTTTGTTTTCCAAAGCCTGACTCAGAACATAGGCAAAGCATTAGAAAGGAGAGTTTGAGAAAAGTGGAGGCTCCTCTCAAGATGAAAAAAATTTCCTCCCGGTGTGGGGAGAAAAGAAAGGCCCTGAGAGCCACACAGGAATGAGGAAGATTATAGCCAGGGTCACTGAGGTGGACATTGTATGAAGGTCAAATAACTACGGGAGCTGAGTTGACTTTGCAGATGGCCCAGTGCCCCCTGGGATGGGCAGTGTCCATTGCCCCTCCCTCCTCATGGCATCCAGGGGAATCCTTCTTCCACAGCAGCCAGTACTTTGTTTGGTGACCATCTTGCAGAAGTGGTTCCAGTCTTAGCCCCAAGACCTTGGCAGATCTTGTCCACTTCCCCATGTGAGCAGCCTGCCTTTCAACTGCCCAAGAGAAGTGCAGGTGGACCTTGGATGCCTCCGAGATGGCGGCAGGGATGAGGAAGAGAAATCTTCCCATTCCTGAAATAGGACCTAAACGGAGCTCATTTAAGATCCCTGTAAACTGTCCCCCCTCTTCCCAACATACTCTCCCAGTGCTGAAACTATTTCCTTTATGTTAAGATAAATTACAACCTGGAAGGAAAGAATGTGTCTATGGAACAAATAGATAAGGTCATGCTGTAAGACATACATCTTTACAAGACAATAAAATAGATTTCAACAGTCTCATATTAACATTTTTTAAAAAATTGAAGTAGTGATTTATAATGTATTAATTTCTGCTGTACAGCAAATTGATTCAGTTATACATATATATACATTTTAAAAATATTCTTTTCCATTATGGTTTATCACAGGATATTGAATATAGTTCCCTGTGCTGTACAGTAGGGCCTTGTTGTTTATCCATCCTATATGTAATAGTTTGCATCTGCTCACCCCAAACTCCCAGTCTGTCCCTCCCCCACCCCACATATTAACATTCTTGATTCCCTTTCTGCCACTTCTCTATAAATATTATGACTATTGTGTGTAATTAGGAACCACAGGTTAAATAATAACCAGGGTTCTCCTAATTCTCTGTTTTGAGGTGTGGTTTATAGGGGGTAGCTTGAATTATGTTAGGCCAGTGCTCTCAAATGGTCTCACTGGGAATGAACATCCTTCTTGGAATAAAACATCCTCAATACTATTGGGAAAAAAAGTAAATGATCCATCTGAAAGCTATGTCTTTTAAGATTCAAGCCTCAAAAGGAGGATCTGAAAACAGTTGAGGAGGGAAAAAAACAACATGACAAAAGGCAAAATTAATGTTTAAAAACAAATGATTCTCTAATAAATGATTTCCCCCTCCTTTATTTTTTTTCTTATCTAGTATAGTAACAAGATGTGTTGGTCTATATAACAGGCTGGGGCTCAAGAAGGAATAATAAAAGTATATTTTAGGAGATGGAAAGCACAGCAGATAAGGTTCGTTCTCTAATTTTTAATTTTGGATCTTTGGTGTTTTAATCATATTCTGCAGCTATCCTTAACATAAAAGATAGAATATATATTTTTTAATTAATTAATTTATTTATTTATTTTTGGCTGTGTTGGGTCTTCGTTGCTGTGTGAGGGCTTTCTCTAGTTGTGGCAAGCGGGGGCCACTCTTCATCGCGGTGCGCGGGCCTCTCACTATTGCGGCCTCTCTTGTTGCAGAGCACAGGCTCCAGACGCGCAGGCTCAGTAGTTGTGGCTCATGGGCCTAGTTGCTCCGTGGCATGTGGGATCTTCCCGGACCAGGGCTCGAACCCGTGTCCCCTGCATTGGCAGGCAGATTCTCAACCACTGCGCCACCAGGGAAGCCCTAGAATATATATTTTTAGAACTATTGGCTGTCCTCTCCAAATTCTGTTGTCACTTGAGTGACCACTGTTCTCAGCTGGAGTATCATTCACTGCTTTGTGATGAGCACATGAACAGGAGCCGGTGCCTTTAAAATTATTCACTGACAATCCGCTTTTCTTCTCACACGACTCCACCTCCCCCTATTTCAAAATGAGAAGCCAGACTTCTAAAAAACTATCTCACATAACGCCCCGGTTAGAAGATGGTTCTTTGGATTTTTATTTTCTGTAAGAACCATCTCCACAAATTCGGCAACTGTTTTTTTTTTTTTTTTAATTTCAGTAATGTGTGGAATAGATACACTGTGCTGATCAGTTCAAAAACGTCTGAGTCTGGGGAAGACCTGGCTCCTAATTAACTGCCCAGAGAATGGTTTCACTGTGTGGAAATCCGTTAAGTACTTCTAGTGGTTTTTGTGGGGCCTGAGGGAGATGATATATGTTTTTAATCAGGCAAACTAAAAAGCTAACACTTTTTAATGACTTAGCAGCCCACTGCTATGAAGACTCCAGATGTTCAAAGCTCTGGAGAGCAACTCTAGAAATCCTTGTCAAGTTCCATAGGCCCGTGGGATCGTTGTATAAGCTTAGCCTTTGAATAAATACTACCTGTGCGGTTTTTTTTTCTTTTTAATTTTAAGATTGTTAAAGGTACAGGATATTTTGGGTTGTTGTTTACTTTAAAAGAACTGAAAAACGCATTGAAATCTGAGATGTACTTGGAATAAAGGTAATTTATAAGTGTCTACATCTCTCCTACTAAACTCAGAGTAGTATGAAAGAAGGTTACCTGTGTTTTTGAATCTCTTCTGATTAACAGCCCCTTCTGAGAATTCAAATAAAGCTTTGGACTTTCTCCAGAAAAAGGACGTGCATATAAAATTTGTTTAAGATTTCACTATTAAGAAACCCTACTTCATCTTTCCACCGTATATAAAGTATTCAGTATTAAAAGTTATACAAACTGTTAAAAAGAGAAAAAAATACTCTCAGTCTCTGAGGATATTAAGCTAACATCCCACCTCTCCCTCTTCTTTTTCAAACTCTTCAATGTTACCAATAAATACTTAAAGAAATTGTAAGAGAATTATTTTTCTAAACTTGTATTTGAGTTAAGCAGTTTGGTGTTTTGCACATTATTTTTAACTTTCTTCTTTGACTGTTATTTTTAAAAGCTTGCTTGTGTACTTTTACAAGGAATTAACTCCCCTTGCCAAATCCAATTAATAAATAGAACTGTCTGAGGCCTTGGCTCTCTAGAAGCTGAACACAGAGTCCGAAATTAGCCCCCGGCTGAATCTCCACCACCAGGACTTGGTCATTTTGACACTCAGAGATATTATCATCTGGTGAAGCATCTGAAACACAATGTTTAAAAAGTGAACCCTACAGACCCCAAGCTAACCTCTTCAGAATGATGTATTTTCTGTTTTCAGAGCAAAGAAAATAAAGATTGAATCATAGGATCACTATTAGTTGATCTATTTCTGAAATGGGAAGAGGACTGTCACATAGGGGTAAGATATTATTTCGAGAGCTTTCTCTGCCAGTGCATTGTGTTAGGTAGCGAGAAGGGATAAAGAGCAGGGAAAGACCTCATCCCTACCTTGGATTTTGCCATCTGGTTGGGAAGACAGAATAAACACACTGGGTAATAAAAGCCATTGTATGCTAAGTTTCAAATCAGTGTGGTAAAAGAATTCCTAGAGTATAGAGAAAAGCTTGGAATGAGCTGCTCTAGTCAGGAAGCTCTCCTGCAGGGGGTCCCAGGCCTGGACAGGTGAAGTGCCGGGCAATAAATCCAGGTTGGAAGAATTCAGAGGTTTTTAATTTGATACTTTCTGTGCTGTATATAAGGAAGAAAGAGTGTACATCTACAGTATCTCCAAATGTAGGTTGTAGAAGAGTCCATGAAGTCACCTGGGGCTTCGTACATGTTGTAGATAAATCTACAAAAGGCCACCCTTGAGTGCATAAAGCTCTGAAGAGAAAATGCCCTTCCATTCCATATGTGCATGGAATCTTCACAGGAAACCAAAAATTGATTAAAACGGCAATTCCTGCCCTAGATATGAAAGAAAAAGTTAGAGGGGCCTAAGCTTGGGCTTCTGTAGGATATCTGGGGTAGGGTTGGCTGAAAGATCAAGTAGGGAAAACCCGAGTCCAAAAGAGCGCTGAGGTCAGGGAAATTATTTTGGGAGCTAGAAGTTCATATCAAGTATGTTAAGGAGTGGCTGGAAAGGCATCTGGCTCATGTTACTTCTTCCTCCTGCCCCAGCAGCAGCAAGGTGACTTAGAAGGAGCACGAGTCTGCCTGCTTGCAAGGGTGTGAAGAAAGAGCAAACCACCTCCCCACTACACTTGCTATTTGGTTTACTTTCCAGTGATTCAGTTTCTCAGTAACTTTAACCTTAACCAGTTTAAGAATGAAAGGTATTCTAAGTAGTCTATTCAAAATCAGGTCCCACTCCCCACTCCCCAATTCCAAACCATTAAAACTTAAGGCTCCACTTAAACCAGGTTTGTGCTATTAATAAGGTCTTATGTAGGTGAAAAAATCACTAAGTTAGTGATAGAATAGGGGAGCCAATTCTAGACGGAAGTGGTTAGTTTCCTCATAGTCTCACAAACTTCTATTTCTGCCCTTCTGTTGTATGACAATAGTAACACTAGCTACCTACATTGGATGCTTACAATGTGCCTGGCACTGTGCTAAGAATTTTATGTTCATTATTTCATGGAACATCCAAATAGCAATAACACTGTGAGGCAGATATTGTCCTGATTTTACACATGGGGAAACCAGTAAATGGTCAAGCTGGAATCCAAGCGCGTTAGAGGATGACTCTAACCTCATCCCCCTACATCCTCCCTCCTCCTGGAATGCCCTTCCCGCTCCACGCTGCCCACCCAAATTGAGCAAAGGCCCAGCTTAAATCCTATGTCCTCTGGTAAATGCTCCTACTGCCTACCTTGGCCTCATCTCAGAACTTGTAAAGCACTTATTTACTGAACTCAGAACAGCACATTGGTAAAACATGGAGAGGTGGTAATTTCATAACCTAATCAGAGTTAAAACATATTGAGTACTTACCATGTATGAGGAATTGTTCTAAGAATTATGTATGGACTAACCGACTTAACTCTCACGACAAGGCTATGAGGTCAGTGCTATTATTATTTCCACTTTACAGATGGGAAAATTAAGGCAGAGAGAGGTTAAGTAACTGTCCTAAGAGCACAAGCATTAATATGTGTGAACATGTAGAATAGTATCTGGTGTACAGAGTATGTAAGGGTTATTTATTATTATTATTTCATTCTACTTCCTCTCCAAAAACGTTCTGTCTCCATTCAGTTGATTCATCTTCCCAGGAAAAAAAGAATGCATCTTCAATGAGTCAAATGCTGGGTTCATAGTGGTCATTTCATTTCATTCATTTATTGAACACCCACCATGAGCCAGGACTTGGCCAAGCCCGAGCTGTAGAGACTGGGCAGTAGAACCAGAAACTGCATCTCAGGTTTCAGAAGAGCATGAAATAGTAAGAGGTCATTAAAGTTAATCTAGAATGGTGTGTGTGAGTGATTACTATAATAAACCTTGCCAATGTTTAATCCACAGGAGATTGGTCCCCTCACTATTCTCTTATCTAATTTCCACTCACCTTTCAGGTCTCAGCTTAATATTGCTTCCTCTTGGAAGCCCTCCCGATTCCCAAGACCTGTGTTAGGGATTTTTTCCTGTGTGCTCCCACAGTGTTCTATACTTCCCAGCTTCTTTTCTTCATAGTTTTCTTGTCTAGCTCCTCAGCCAGACCATAAGCTCGGTGAGGAACTAAGCCACACACATCTTTTTCAGCCTTGCATTCTCAGCATTTAACAATATCTAATCCTGGCACTTAGTGGGACCTCCGTAAATAGTTGTGTGAAAAAGTGATTCTGTATCTGGACTGAAGAGGTGCAGGGAACTTAGGTCCCCAGTATATTTATAGGAGACGTCCAGAAAGTTGCTCTGCTAGGAATCTCTTATTATCATAAAGCACATGAGGATCACGCGCTCCTAAGGTGACTCTCAGACCAGGCCAACATCCAAGGTCACACTGTTTAAGTGCTCAGAAAATATCTTGATTTCTGATTCCTAGATGACCTTTGCCCACTAGCCTATTAAAGACCTTCATGTGATAGATTATCCTTGATGGTGTGTGTCTGTAATGAAGGCTTAAGTCCAGTCTTGGCCTTTGAGCACAGGTGGGAGAAGTGCTCCTTTTTAAGAACTCAGCTTCTGAAGTGTAGACAAGTTTGAGAGAGACTGGAAGGGAATCCAAACAGTGTTGTATTATTGGACTTGTAGGGGGCGTACAAGTATCCTTGTCAGCTTCAGAAGGGTCAGTGAGTATGCTGTTCACTGAAAAATTTCATACATTGCAAGGAGATGAAATGGTGTGGAGAATGAAATAAAATGTCACCCACAGTGAAATGAAATGTCTGGGGGAAGGAAAAGGAGGCTGACAAGGATGACATAGTTGACAGTCATGGGCAGACAGCGTTTAGCATAAGTTAATTTACTAGCCAGCTCAATCCAAAAGGATGCTTATATCTGCCTCACACTATGATATATTAGACTCTAACATGGTGGGAGGAGGGGGAGAAAATAAAGGCCATTTCCAAGGGCATAATGTATTTTATGTATGAATTGCAGAAGCACAAGAGAGACCAGGAAGAAATTGTTTTTCATCTTTTTTAGACTCCTGCCATCCTCCTGTCTATGCCAGCTCCTTCTCTGGAATGCAAGGCCCAAGCAGTTTGATTCATCAAGTTAAACTATGTATCTCCATGGAGGTGAATAAGAGATTTCACTGGGAATCAGCCAGAGATATGCATATACCACGAGTTAGAATTTGAAAGCAAGTCAGCCATGTGACAGACATGTCTCTTAGAATATGACTTTGTACTGGAGATTGGTAAATAAACCTCTGGTTGTAATTCAAAAACATTTAAAATGAATAAGACCTTGGTTTCTAAAAGCTTGAAATATTCGGAAAGACTAGATGACAACTTGATTTAGTGCTTTTCTAATTATCAATAGCTGACAAAAACAATTCCTAGTAAAGCATCTGAAAGTTTTGATTTTCTCCCTAAGGATACAGGGAGAGAAGCACAGAAGCAATTACACAGACAAACACCAAAGAGGTAATGACAATAAAACACCATTAGGCATGAGCCACTCCCCTTGGAACACCTTGGACAGAGTAGGTGTTCAACTTCCTTTAAACGAGGCTGGGGTGAGGGTTTCCTTCTGAAGGAGGACTGAGGTCTTCTGACATTTGAAAGTGACTGGAGTGACGATCCGGGGACCCTGCCATCACTGTCAGTTGTCACGTGCTGGTCAATTGCAGTAAAGGCCCAGGGAAAAGAAGAGCCAATGTCCTGGCCAGGATGACCATGCCCAGTCTGGGTGTGGCTCCCACCTCTGCAGCCCTTCTTCCTGCCTGATCTCAAGGTGCCAGGGGAGCACTCAGGTGGGTGGGAGAGTGGGAGCTGCAGATAGAATACCTTGCCTACCGCTGGCTGTAATTTGATTTGCAAAGAGTCTGTACTCTTTAAATTTTGGATTTAAATATAAAATGGAATCATATTATAAATGCACTTCAGAAGTTGATTGTGTAAAGGACCTCCATGGTGTATCTTCCCTCAAGTGCAAACTCTCTTACTGTAAAGCAAAACAGTACCTACTGTAAAGCAAAACAGTACCTATAGTAATATTTTAACCAATATAGCCTTTAAATTTGACTTTTAAATGGCAGGTTTTCTTTTCTTATGGTGAAATACCTTTATATTCTGAAATCTATTTCTGTAATCATTCTGTGTTCCAAAGCAATAGGTTAATAAGTCATTGAAACGTAAAATATATTCAGTAAATTGTTTTTAAGGTACAGGACAACAAAAAGTTGCCCTCTTTAAATTTTGTGAGGTAGAAATCTATTTTTGCTATTATTTCATTAAAAAGATACTAATTGGACATACAGAAAGTAAAAAGGACATAGCATAAAGGTCAGTTGGTATAGCCTGACAACAAACACAGATGAAATATAATTTTACAAATATATACATAGTGTTTGAGTTGAGAAGAATTGCAATATGAAATTTTGTTTTACAATATTACATTTATATAATTGTTAGTTTGATACACATTTATCAGCTTGTGGTTATATATTCAATGAGATATCATGAAGTAGAGCGTAAATGTTCAATTTATTCTCATATTTTGCCTTTATCTTTCACTATTAAGCTCTGTTTCTCATAGATTTGTTAACAAAAATAGAAGTGACACTCTTCATGGCATTTCCCTTAATTTGGAATATTCTGTGCAAACTGAAGCAAGTTCACAGCGCTGTTGCCACGCTCATTCTCTGCTGGGCCCTGAAGAACCCAGGTGCCTATAAGAAACTCCTACTCAGTGATTCCGCTTAGCTGAGACTGGGCAGCTGGAGGCCCCGGGGCCTCAACTCAGGGCCTGCAGGGTTTATAGGGAAAGATGCCTTGACCTGTGAAAACTTCCCTTGGACCAGGGCTGTGCTATCACCCAGCATCTGGGAACCACTGTCCTACAGGATATAGGTAAAGGTCAAGTTTGCTTTTAATTGTCAACAATCGTGAGATAATTTGCTGTAGTAAGAATAACAAGTTAATCACAAAGAGTAAAAGAATTTCCTGTCTTATAAATGCATAGTCTCCCCCTTTTGTCCATTTCCTGCAATAGGTCACACATTGTAGTGGGTCGAATAATGACCCTCCCCCAAAATTCATATCCACCCAGAACTTCAGAATGTGGACTTATTTGGAAAGAGGGTCTTTGCAGACGTAATTAGTTAAGGATCTTGAAATGAAATCAGGCTGGATTTAGGGCAGGCCCTGAATTCAATGACCAGTGTTCTTTTAAGAAGAGGAAAGACTGTGCCAGGAACTGACACAGTGCTGTATGTCAATTACACCTCAACAAACAAACAAACAAAAAGTCATAGAAAAAGAGATCAAATGTGTGGTTACCAGAGGTGGGGAGTGGGGGGAGGGAGAGTTGGATGAAGTCAGTCAGAAGGTATGAACTTCCAGTTATAAGGTAAATAAATACTAAGGATGGAATGTACAACATGATAAATATAATTAACACTGCTATATGTTATATGTGAAAGTTAAAAGAATAAATCCTAAGAGTTCTTATCACAAGGAAAAAGGGTTTTTTTTCTTTTTCTTAATTCTGCATCTGTAGGAGATGATGGATGCTCACTAACTTTATTGTGGTCATCATTCCACGGCATATGTAAGTCAAATCAGGACGCTGTAGCTTACACAGTGCTGTATGTCCATTATATCTCAACAAAACTGGAAGAAAAAAATTCACCCCTAAAATAATAAAAATGAAAAGAGGAGAGGTCACAAGACAGAGGCAGAGATTGAGGTGACGCTGCCACAAGCCACGGAATGCCAGGAGCCACCAGAAGCTGGAAGACACAAGAAAAGGTTGTCTCTTGGAGCCTTCAGACGGAGCATGGCCCTGCCGACACCTCCATTTTGGACTCTGGCCCCTGGAACTGTGAGAGAATAAATTTTTGTTGTAAGTCACCGAGTTAGCAGCCCTAGGAAAGTAATACAAACATCTTTTGCTTTTTATGACTCAGTTCTCTTTCTGCTATACCCTTTGCAAGAATGTGGTTATTAAACTCAACAAGTGAATCTTTGTGGAATCTCTTTGTTGACTAAGGAACACCCTTGCCAGTTTTCAGGCTCCATCTGTTGGTCATCTGTCTTGACTTCTCACCCTGTGCCACTTATCCTGTTTTTGCTTCTGTTTGCTTCCTTGTGCTCTGAGAGTGTACTTGTACAGACAGATGGATGCCTCATCTGCTGTTCCTTTTTCCACGTAATGCCTGAGGAGACTGGGAACCAACTGAGAGGATTTATACTTGGAAGAATCAGTTATGCTCAGACCTTTTCTAAGACTTTCTTGCTTTTACTATTCATCTTCTGACATGAGCATACAGGCATTTCCCACTGATATTTATAACTACTGGCCCATTTCAGAGACTCTCTCTTTTACCAAAACATTGTCTCCCTATTTGGTAATCCCTTCCCGGCTGCTGCCTGTCTGCTCTGGAGCTACAGTAATCCCCTACTAAATGCAAGGCTGAAAGCAGACTCACGGCTCTTTTTTAAACAACTCATGTCATAATTTAAGAAAGTACACACGTATTTATGGAGGCCCAGGTAAGGGCCTGGCCTGGTATAGGAGGGCTTCACGTGTATGTATCCTCACGGATCCATCTATCAAGAAGGAGAGAGATCCCTTAGTCTTCATTTCCAGCCCTCTGGCCTCCCCATATGCTGGGGTCCTCTCTCCTCTAAGTCCACCAGCAGCACAGATAGGGTTGTTTCCTTGCTCAGACACCTAGAGTTTCTCCAGGTAATGTGAAAACAAAGGAGAAATACTTCCTCTGCTGTTCCTGAGTCCTATTTTGTCTGTTAGGTAATAACGCAGAGGGGAAATGAGACCATCTATGCAGCAGACACCCCTCAAATCCTCCTGTCCTGGGCTGCCCTCTCTCCTGTGGACAACCCCTCTCCCTGAAACCCCCCTCCTGTCTCCCTGATGCCAGTTCCCAAAGGGAACCTGCCAGAGCCGGGTGAAAGCATCATTGGAGCAGGGAACCCTGGAGTCGCCGGGCTGTAGGGAGATCTGGAGGGCTTGTAGGGGAGAAGCCTGGGCAGCAGGGGTGATGGGGATTCTTGCGGAGCTTGAGGCAACACCACGGTCAACCCGTACAGAAAAATTTACCATTTTAACAACTGGTATGACCATTGGAGGGTGCCAGTGGGTACCAGCCCTGCATCACTGTGTGACCAACACTAAGTGACTTAATCTCACTAAAACCCAAATTCCTCATGTGTCAAAGGAGTCATATTTGTCTGCCTACACAGCATCATAATGGGTCATAGTCTGTGATGGATGCTTACTGTTTAACAGCAGGATTTAGGCGGATTTTATTTTAACTTTACCTTTATATTGGCCAGGACTACCTGTAAAATCTTGAGCAAATTATTTACCCTGTCTGTGCTTCTTTCCTCATCTGTAAAATAAGAGTTAAAAACAGTCCCCACCACACAAGGTTGTTGTGAAGATTACATGAGTTGGTACATGGAGGGTGGTTGGAACAGTGCCTGGCTCAATAATTAGGTGGCACTGAGTTGGTAGTTACCTAAGTCCCATAACTTGAAGGAGAGGTTCCGGGCTCTAATCATGAAAATGAAACCCCCAAGGATGACAGGAAAGGGAAGCTGTACTTTTGTTTTGTTTGCTAGATATTTCTATCATCAGATGCTGATAGCTACCAAAACAAACAGAAAAGGTAAAAAGGATTATTTTCCAACCCTTACATGCTTTCTAAAAAAAAATCTGTCATAAAATACCATGCAGCCTCTTTTCTTGTCAACTTCATTATTTTTCTACTACTCCCTTATGGGATCTTAGGCAAATCATTTCACTTGCCAGAGCCTCATTTTCTCTTCTGTTAAACAGGGACAAGCACATGGGAATCAAGCAAGATAAGGTATATGGAAGTCCTTTGAAAATGAGAAACATTGTGTAAATATTATGAAGGAAGACATTTTTATGATTTATTTAGTAAGCACAAACTTCTTTTTAGGGTTGAAAATGTTCCCATAAGATGCATTAAAGCCTTAAGGTAGACAAAAGACCTATGGAGATACTGGAAAGGATGGGGGATGATGGTGTATCTTGAAGGTGGGTAGACCAGAAGACTGAAGAGGGACTTACGGATGGTATTCAGATACAGAAAAACTTAGCGAGGATTCTGTCCACCTGTTTTCCATCTTCACTGATGACAGAATAAAAGAAAATGAGGACTTCCCTGGTGGCGCATTGGTTAAGAATCCGCCTGCCAATGCAGGGGACACGGGTTCAAGCCCTGGTCCAGGAAGATCCCACATACCATGGAGCAACTAAGCCCGTGTGCCACAACTACTGGGCCTGTGTGCCACAACTGAGGCCCGTGCGCCTGGAGCCCGTGCTCCGCAACAGGAGAGGCCACCGCAATGGGAAGTCCACACACCGCAACGAAGACGAGCCCCCGCTTGCCGCAACTAGAGGAAGCCTGTGTGCAGCAACGAAGACCCAACGCAGCCAAAACTAACTAACCAAATAAATTTTAAAAATTGATTCTTTAAGAAAAAAAAAAAAGGAATAAAAGAAAATGGGCATCAACAGGAGGGATTTGGACTAGACACGAAGAATTTTTCTGCTAATGAGGGTTTTAAAAAATTGAAATGCATGGCTCAGTCTGCATGGGGTTTCTTCTCTGAAGGTCCACAGATCCAGGGTTTGCTAGGACTGAGGAACGCTGGGTGAGAAATGGAAGAGAACCACCCATGCCTAGAATATCCTAGCCGTTCCCAAACTGCCATGTCCACAGCCACACTTTTCTTGAACAAATTTACATTTTTATCCTTTGCTAATTTACCGATTCATGTGCATCCTATATCTAAATTAGCATTCTTGTTTATTCCAGGGTTGTTGTGTCTACAGGTTAGGAGCACAGACTTGGGAGTCAGGGAGCCTGGTTCCAATCCTGATTTTGCCCCCTTTCAGCTGTGTCACCTTGGTTCATTACAATAGCAATCAATTTTTCTATACCTTGGTTTCCTTACCTATAAAATGGAGATAATAATCGTTCTTATCTCAAGGGTGGTTGAAAGCATACCTGGCACAGAGCAAATACTCAGAAGTGGTAGCCAGCATTATACTAAAGCCCTCTCTTCATGGTTTCAAAGAGATCTCACACTTGGAGATCTGTTCTGTTAGTTCAGTGTTTCATACGTGTCAACTTTCTAGTCTGTAGTATATTCTTCTTCATCTCTAAAAAAAAAATCCATTCTCACAGGAAAGTACATTTCTCTCCTTGTTTACTCTAGTTGCCATTCTCTGAACTTTCTCAAGCTCCATTACATCTGCCTTGAAGGGAAGTGACCTGGAATTGTTCAAGTGATGTCCTCCCTAAAGGCAGAGAGATGGACTGAATAATTTATTAAGGTACATCCTGGCAATATGAATCTATGCAATGACTCTTAGGTTAAGGGAATTTTCATTTTTAGACTGCTTCATCGGTTAGCAGAGATCTCTTTATAACACTAGAGGTCACTGTTCAAGCAATATTTCAAAAGCATCAGCTTTACACCAGCAATAAAATTGAGAGAAGATCCTTCAGATCACGCCAAGTGAGAAGCTGGCATGAGAAGTTGAGGGCAAGAAGTTGAGGGCAAACTACCAAGGGTAGTTTGAAGGCAACAGCTGGGATTTTTTCAAGTTCCTAAATTAAAATCCACTTCTAATCTCCTCCTGTTTCTCACCCCTAGAAAACAAATCTGTTTCCCCTGTGGTAGTAAGACCCCTACCCAGGGAAGAACTGGGATGGAAAGGTGTGCTCTGGCTTGGACTGCTGACTTCCATATCAACCTCTCCTGCTCTGACACATCAGTCAAGCCTGCTTCTATGTTTCCAGTCATCTTCAACTCATTTCCATTTGTCAATCCCCTCTGCCCGCACCTTCAACTCAAAACCTGTTAAACAGGAATCCGCTTCCCAGTCTATTCTTCCCTCCACATTCACACCCAAGTAGCCTCCCTTCTCAACTCCCTTACTGGTGATTAAGACCAGATTCAACCTGCAATTTAAGGCCTTTGTTCACCAAGTCCTGTTGCTTTTCATCCTCCCTACTTTCTGAATATATCTTCTTTTGTAAAACTGGAATAATAACAGTACTCACTTCACAGTGTTGTGTGGATTAAATAAGGCCCTAGAGAGGGACCAGCTCAGGGTAGACCACCCCTGTGCCAGATCCCACACCCCTCCCAACAGCCATCAGGGGGGAGCCCCCGAACCTGTCCAACTCCTATCAAGTCCGCCAGGTCCCTTGCTATCTGCCTTGTGACCATCAGGACTAACCCATCGTGTCCCTTATCCCCACCGATGCCCATCCCCACAAGACTCGGCATTCACAGGTCAACTTTCGTCCCTGGGAGTCTAATCCCCACGCTATTGTCTGACCTCATTGGGCCCCCCTCCCCATCTCTGAAACCCTTTCACCTGCCCTCTGGAACCTGGGTCAGTCATCAGCAAACTCCTCCTTCCCCTACCTCTCCTGAGCAGTCTCTTGTCCTCCCTAACTAAAACTTGGCTCTGTCCCTCAGGGACACTCCCTCCCCTGCGCCCTCTGCTGGGGGCCGGATCCCCACTCACAGAGCTTGGAGGTGGGGCGGGGCTCTTCCTTGCCGCGTCAACTCTGATGATCTTGTCCTCAGACCGGAACACCTAGTCTCCAGTCATTCGTATCACTCTTTGATTATTTTAATAGCTGTCTCACCTTCCCTCCAGGGTTACCCCTGGCTTAAGTCTTCACAGTTTCAAGTTACACACAGATGATGTTTCCGACACCTTCCTCCTTGAAACACTTTCTTCACTTGGCTTCCAGGACAGCACACTTACTGGTTTTCCTCCCACCCTTCTGACTGCTCCATCTACATCTCCTATAATAATTTCTTCTTCCTCAACTCCTCAACCTCTGACTGTCAGAATGCGTGGGGACTTAGTCCTTGGACCTCTCCTTTTTACTAGTTATTCACTCCCTCGTTGATCTCATCTAGCTTTAAACATCACCTATATGCTGATCATTCTAGCATTTTTATCTCCAGCACAGACCGGTCCCCTGAAGCCCAGACCAATATATCCAGCTGCTAACTTGACATCGTTAATTTATCAGGTCCCAAACTGAACTGCTAAATCCACCTCCCTGCAGTCTTCCCCATAAACGTCATTCAATTTTTTCCATCTGCTCAGCCAAAACCCTTAGAAATCCTTGGTTTCTGCCTTCTCTCTCTTCTCTTTCTCTCTTTCTCTTACACACGCACACAATATCTGATCCATCAGCAAATTTTATTGACTCAACCTTCAAATTCTAATCAGAGACGGATCACTTCTCACCATCCTTGTTGTGACCATTGTGTTCTGAGCCACCATCATTTCTCTCCTGGATGGCAGTACCATATCCGTTTCTCCGAATCTGCCCTGGTCTCTGCAATCTATTCTCAAAAATCAGCCAGGAGTGACCCTGTTAAGATTCAAGTCCCATCACGTCACTCTTTTGCTCCAGGTGCTCCAGTTCCCGAATCACTCAGAGTAAAAGCCAAAGTCCTTATAATGACTTTCAAGGTCCAACAAGATCACGACCCCATCACTGCTCCTAGCATGTCTCCAGTTCCTCTTCCTCTCATTAGCTAAGACCAAATGACCTTCCTGCTGTTACTGGAACTTGCCAGGGATGCTCCGGCCTCTGTGTCACACATGCTGTTCACTCTGCATGCAGTGCCCTTCCCCCAGATATCTCTGTGGCTGGTTCCCTCATTTCTTCACGGCTATTCAAATCTCACCTTATACTGAGGCCTTGCGTGGCTCTGCTCTCTAAAATCTTTACACCCTCCACAATACTTTATTTCCCCTTTCCTGCATTAGTTTTTTCTCCTTAGCTCTTAGCACTATCTAACATGCTACTAAATTGTATTTATTGTTTGTTTATTGTCTGTCTCCCCCAGGAGAATGTAAGCCCTATGAAGGCAAGGATTTTTTGTTGAGTTTATTCACTGCTGTATCCTATTGCCTGGTTCTGTATCTGGCATATAGTAGGTGCTCAATAAATATTTATTGAGTGAATTCATAAAATGAAATAATTCACTTAATGGCCATAGAACAGTGCTTAGCATATAGTAATGGTTTTATTAATCTTAACTGGAATTTTTTATTGCTATAATTATCATCTTCTTCATCACTACTGGATTTATTCCCTCCTCTCCATCCCTACAGTGGTTTTCCCATTTCAGGTTCTTACTATCTCTTGCCTAGACTATCTCACTAGTCAAACCAGTCCATGGTTTTGTCTCCTTTAGACCCACCCAATGCTTCCATAGTTATGTTTCTTGAAAACAAATTTGATCCTTTCATTCCTGAGAAATGTTACAGCATTTTTGGTGACTCCTCACTGCTTTCAGATAAAGTCCCAGCACTTATGTGACAGACAGACAAAGGGACAACTGTCTGGCCCCTGATCATCTCTCCAGTCTCCTCCACTCGCTCTCTTACACTTAAAACTCCCCAGCATCCCATGCTGTGTCACAAGGCCGTGTCTTCCCTGCCTGGAAGGCCCTTCCCTCCTTGCCTGCCTGGTCAGCTTCTAGTCATCCTTTAAAACCCTCTTCAGGCCAATGTCTCCTCCTCTGCAGAATTCATTTCTGCCTCATTTGTGCTGTCTCTCTTTCTTATAGGTATTTCTATGAGGAATTACATCATTCATATTGAATGTCTTTATATATTTTCTGCCCACTTTCTGAGTCTAATTTTCTCTTCTTCCTGTCTGCCTCTCCTACTTGTTGTAAACTCTTTTTTCTCTTTAGGGCCCAGTGTTTGTTGAACTGAGATCGACTCCATGGTCTACCCCATCCGTATTTCTCCAGCTGTATTTGTTCACAACCCTCTAGGATTCATGCTTGTTAGATTGGAGTATGACCTAGACCATCACTCCACGTGGGAAGGGGCCTCACTGGTTACTACTCACTTTGTATATCTAGCATCTGGCTCGTAGGAGGGGCTTAATCAAGGTTTGATGAATGAATGTTTGAAACCATGCACATCCCCCTGGAGAGTACAAGGCCACTTTGGGTGGGGATGTGTGAAGTCACACGGATAAAATATATTTTCCTGTAATATCCATTTTACTTGAAGATTTGAGGGGAAAATACTAAAAAGTTTAACTAGTAAGGCACCTAAATCATAATATATAGTAAAACGAACCTATTAGGAGCAAGAATATTAAATTCACAGCAACTTTAAATTCTAAACAGGACACTTAAAAGAAGTTTTGAGTTTGTGGCAGGTCCCTCTAGGCTGTGCCTTCTGGTCCGTCAGAGGTAAGAGCTCATTCTCCCCTGCCTGCTGGTGAAGCCGCTTTCCCTTCTACTCACTCCTCCTTTCATTTTACTTGCTCTTATAGGCACCATCGGAAGGTTCCATTGCACCTCCAACCCTATGTCCATTCAATGTTAGAGGCTTTCCTCTTGTTATCCCTCACCATCGAACCCTTAAAATCCATTCTGACTCCCCCCCAAACATAACACCCACATTAGTAGATATTTCATAATTGAGAAGCTACCCAAATTCTTCGTCCCCTTCCTCCTTGGGGGAACTCCTCCTTGTGTGAGTGTTGGTGGGAGACAGGACTGTGCCTGTCACCACATGATTTGGGCTGTAATTTCGGTGACCCAGCTGCCCTTGGCTTCTTGATACAGGTTTCCTGCCCTCTGTCAATTCTTGGAGCTACCTTGTAACCTTCCAGCAAAATTATTTCCTACTTAAGTTAACTAGATTTCTGTTGCTTCCAAATAAGAACTCCTGCTGACATTGCGTGCCCACACATGCACACACAAACATACAAACACACACACACACCCTGACTTTTTTTTTAAGCTAAGTCAGTGAGCATTTACCATGGGGCAAGCGCTAGGCTGAGACTTTACATGCATTATCATATTTAATTCTCATAACAACCCAAATGTAGTATCTGGATACTACATATGAAAAAAACAAACACCAAAAGGTTTAATGCTTTGCCTAAGGCCACACCACTTATTAAGTGCTAGAGGAAGGAGTTAAACCTAGGGAATCTGACGTCTGAGCACCTCATACTCCCCACAATAACATGTTGCCTTAACCTCCTGAATTTAACTCTGTCTTCAAAGCCTATGCTCTCTGAAAGTGCAGTTCTGACTTCCTTTTTGAAGCCGTCCTGTCTACACCAACACACATGAGAGGGGCCCCTTCTCAACTCCCATCGCACTCACTGCTGATGCCAAGTAATTCAACTCTTGTTGTATACGTGTGCTATTATTTCAATTCAATACACTGTGCTACAATAGGTTGCGCTATTATTTAGTAGCTTCACACAGATTCATTTTTTCTTCTCAATTCATTTCTGCTCCCCTCGAACAATCCAGTACTTCTTTGGTACACCGCTTTAGCAACAGAGGGTTAGGCTATACAGGGTCTTGTATGAGATCCTAGGTCTCTGTCCATGGCATGGTAAGGGCTTAATAAAGACTAGGGACCCGGATTTTTGAGGCTCATTCTATTACACTCCAGATGAATTTTTAGTACCTAGATCACAAATAATAGAGATCATAGGCTTTAGGGCCAGACTGTCTCAGGTTCATTCTAGACCTGTCACATTACAACCCCAACAAGGGGCTTGTTTACAGAGCCTATTTCTTCATTTGTACAAATGGAGAAAATACTAAAATACACGGTTGCAGTGAGCATGACAGGTATTAGTTAGTAAAGCCTAAACTGCTCAGTACGACTTTCTGCTCTTCTCCCTTGCCCACCGCCCCTCCCCCCAAGATGGCTCTCAAGAGACATCCGAGAATCATTTTCTTTTAAACAAAATCAGATAAAGCAGGGTTTCTCAACTTGAACATTATGGACACTTTGAGCGGGATAATCTTTTGGGGGGTAGGGGTCTGTCCTGTGCATTGCAGCACGTGTAGCAGCACCCCTGGCCCCGACCTCTCCACTAAATGCCAATACACGCCCCCGCCCATCCCACCCCTCAGTCCTGATGACCAATGATGCCTCCAGACGTGGCCACACGTCCCTGGAGGACAAAATCGGGAACCTATGAGATAAGCAACATGAAGACATTCTTCAGGGCAGGCAGTTTGTACAAATGACACCCTAGTTAGCAGTTTATACAAAAATCCTTTACAACTGAAAGTGACCTACTTGCAACTTAGGTAATTAGACAAAACCTTGGGGATCAGGTAAGGGAAATAGACCTTGCTTCTCCTTGAGGAAGGAATTTCCTTTTGACCTTTGCCCAGACTGGCCTGCTTTCTGCAGTGGGGCCAGTTGGGGCAGACAAGGGGAGGCTGGTCCAGCAGCGTCAGAGCAAATAAACTGCGTTAAAGATTTGAGATACTTTCCTCTTCCCGTTTGAAGTCAATATATAAGAGAAAGTGAAAGGATGTCTTTTCTGTTTTCTTCCTACATGCAAAATGATATAAAAGTCTTAGCCTGCTACAGTATCTTGCTAAATGCTGGGGGAAAAAATGGCTTGATTAGTTGTAATCAATAATTAAAATCATTCATAGAGTGCCTGATCAGATGCCCAAGGTGAGCATTATGAAGAAAAGGGCAGCTTGTAGAATGGTTGTTCTTTCTTGGGATTTGAAGAACATTTTAAATATTTCTGAATCTAGTTTAAAATTTTTATTATGAAAAAATACTTTATAGTGAAGGTTTCAATATTCCTCTGTAGAGCTGCATTCTTCCATCTTATAAAACTGCTATTTTTTTCTCTTGCTTCCTTTTCCATTTCAGAGAATTCTAGAGTTTCCAAACTGACAACCGCTTTGGAGGTTTTAAGGAGTTCTTTATTTTTTGTGTCATGGACCCCTTTGGCATTCTTGTGAAGCCCACTGTCCCCTTTCAGAATAATATTTTTAAATGCATAAAATAAAATGCATAAGATTCCAGAAACGTCAACCATGTTGAAATATAGTCATCAATATATATTATTATTTTTTTAAAATTGTGATAAAATACACATAACATAAAATTTGCCATCTTAATCATTTTAAAACGTAAACGTACTGTTCGGTGTCATTAAGTACATTCACATTGTTGTGCAACTGTCACCACCGTCCACCTCCAGAATTCTTTTCATCTTCAAAACTGAAACTCTGTGCTGATTGAACAAACACCCTCTGTTCTCTCCCCATCCCAACACTGCCCCAGGCAACCACCCTTCTACTTTCTGTCTCTATAAATTTGTCTACTCTAAGTACCTCAAAAAACAGGGGAATCATATGGTATTGCCCTTTTGTATCTGGCTTATTTCACTTAGCATCACGTCCTCAAGCTTCATCCATGTTGTAGCATGGATGTAGCTTTTTCACAGCCGAATAATATTTCATTGTAAGTACAAGCCACACTTTATTTATTTCATTCATCCCTTCATGGACATTTGAGTTGTTTCACTTCTTGGCTATTATAAATAATGCTTCTATGAATATGGGTGTAAAAATATCTGTTTGAGCTCTTTCTTTCAATTCTTTTGGGTATATACCCAGAAGTGGAATTTCTGGATCATACGGTAATTCTATATTTAATTTTCTGAGGACCTATCATACTGTTTTTCATAGTGGCTGCACCATTTTACATTCCCACCAACAGTGCAAGAGGGTTCCTTTTTCTCCACACCCTCTCCAGCATTTGTTATTTTGTTTGTTTGTTTGTTTTTAAATAGTAACCATCCTAATGGGTATAAGGTGGAGTTTTCAACATATTTTTAAAAACAAATTTGTAGTAATAGATATATATGCTTTTTATTAACATGTTATTTTTTAAAAAATCTAGCAGCTGGTCTAATAATTACCATAACTTCAAAGTAATAATGAGCCTAAACAATATTTCAACATATTTGCAACAATTGCCAGATGAAGATATCTTTGGTTTCTATTGGTGGCAAAGCACAGCTAATACATAGCTAATACAACTGTGGTTTGTTGCCTACATTCACAATGGGAGGAAATGTACTTTTTCAGTTAGAGGTGAGTGGAAATACAATGCGGTTTTTCCCCATACAAGTTTATTGACTGGAATATTATCCTCGAACACCTTGGGGATCGTAGACCCCAGGTTAGGAACTACTGATCTAGTTTCTTCCTCTTTTTATAGGTGAAGAGAGTGCAGCCTCCAGAGGTTAAGTGATTTGCCAAGAGTCACACTGTCAGTGGCAGACCCAGGACTAGAACTCGATCCCCCAATTTCTAACCCTGTGTGTCCCTCATCCAACACGCAAAATGCAAAATGAGCTACACCTGAGCCATCTCTGTATGCACCAAAGCCTTTAGTGCATTTCTTTGCATATAGTGGGTCTCAGTAAATAGAGGATGAGTGGCGTGTATCATCATAGGCAAGAGAGAACAAAACTGAACACATGATCAGCCCTCTTTGCTGAGAATCTTAGTGTGAGGGCATTTTTCTATCTAGTAGCAATCGTAAGATAGAAATGATTACTTCATCTATATGAATAAAGAAAATGAGATTTAAAAATTAAAGGTGTTGTTTTGGTTCTAAAATACATGTATAACAAACATTTTTTTCCAAATGAATTCATGAAAGCCTGGGCTTTTAAAAAGTTTTCTGACTAATATTTAGACATAGGTCTTAGAAAATAGTTTCAAATTCCAAACTATTTTTAAAAACACTGTGATCATTTAAAATGTGTGTTTCAGAGGCTATCGCAACAGCATATGTCCCCGTATCAGTTCTTACTGGTTTAGTTTCTAAGACATTAGCTGGATACTGTTAAGAAAGGACTTGCCCCAGCCTGAAAGCAAAAGAAGCAGAAGTAAAGACCCAAAGAAAAATAGACAATGAACTTGGCCTTTCCTTACATTTATTTCCTAGGTCGTCTTCAGACCCTTGCTTACCATCTGAAGGGATTTGCTTGATTTTGCTAGTAGTTTTAAGTTTGTTCTTAAAACTTATGATGACTAAGACGAAGACGTAGATGACAATTCTTCTAAAGCAGATGTCTAATTATTGTTAGATGCATTGATTCGTTAGTTTGGTTATTTGTATGATACAAGCCCTGCTGCAATGGAATACTTAATGCCAGTTTTTCTAGTCCATAATGGGCTGGGTGGTATCACCAACTTTATATTTCTTTGATTGTGAGAGAAGCTACAGAAACTTTCAAGCTGCTGTTTGCTTCAGTTTTATCCGTCTGCCAACAAGGCGCTTACCTATTCATTTGCCAAATGGCTGAACTAATAAGTGTTCCTGGAAGGGAATCACCTTCATTTCTGATATGTCTGTGGACTTGGCGTGTCTAGCTTTTATCCGAGGCAAAGGGCCAAGTCTCTTAAGAAGTTTGACCTGTGTCAAGGCTAAGGGACTGTTGCTCTTTTGTCTAAACAGATGGACTGTTCCCTAAAATATTTTAAACTCACTAGCAGAGAGAAACAGTGGAATCATTTGGCATCATTTGTATTTTGTTTTCTTGGCTTTGGGGAATGATAGGAAAAAAAAAACCTTTATATTTTCAAACTTCTAACTCTTCAGAGGCTTCTATTTTTTACTCTCTGACATACAAGTCATATTTGATTCGTAAATCCTGTCTGACATGACAAGTCCTATTTTTACTTTTTAGTATTTCACAATCTCAGGAAGTTTTAGGATGAATAAATGCACACATTTTCACAAGGTGGGGATGCAACCTCACAGGTTGCTCGATACCGCATATGGGGCTGTTTTTAAGAAAACTGCTGTTCTTAAAACATGTTAGACAAGAGTGCTGAGCACCGTGGCATGTAACCAACTCTGATTCTCAAGGTCCGGAATTATCATTTTATTTGATCTCCCAGACAGTTGTTTTCTTTTTCTTTTTTTCTTGGCACCAGACTAGGCCTGTCTGCTTAAAGTTATTTTGAAAATGTGGCCCTGGATTCCGCTGTAATTCTGCCAGATCATCGACATTCTAGGCAGGTGAATGTAAATCTCCCTTTAAATCAGCCTGCTCCTGCGTCTTGCCAGATTGAAAAATTATAATAACCACATCGCTCCGTGGGTTATGCCTTAAACCTCAGGAGATTAATTCCAACAGGTTGTGAAGCCCCCTGGGGAGCCTGGTGAGGGGGCTTCGTGGTATTTTAACCCCTGGACCTTTGAAATCCTGTTTCTGACAAAAGAGGGCTGCTGAGCAAAGATGAAATACACCAGCAGCAACTCCTCCACCCTGCACGCGCACACATTTTAGGAGGGTCCACAAAGGGAAAGGCAGGGTGGAGCCCAGACTCTGTTTATGTGGAATGATCTGAACAGCAGGAAAGCTCCCCCTTTCATCCTCCTCTTCCGCCCACCCCACCATCTCTGCCACAGATGTTTGCCGTCCTAGCAAAAGCGCTCTCCTCTCCTTGGCTTTCTTTGAAACGTCTCATACTCCCTCCCGAGAAGCTGCAGCAGATCTGATGGGTCAGTGTGACTGACATCACTGATTCCTTTCCTCCTGTCGGGCCAACAGTGCGCGGGAGAACAAGGAGAAACGGGCCCCGGGGACGGTCTTGAGCTAAACGCCCTTTCCGACCACTGATTCATCCCTTGTCACCCAGTGAACAAACTCCGAGTTCCTCGGGCTGCAGCCCTGTTCTGGGTGCTGAGATTCGGTGGGACAGGGTGAATAAGGAGCACAGGCTTCCTCCTCTCACGGCCTCACATTCTAATGGGTCGGGGAGAGGAGAGAGAAACAAACAAATGACAGAGCAGGGTGAGTTCCTACAGTGATAGACGGAATAAAGCGTTTCTTTTCGGAACCCCAAATTTAAGCTTTTAGCTCTGCCAAGCTGGTTGCCTGGTTCAAGGGCACCCTGGTTCAAGGCTTTGCTCCTGTGGTTCTCTGTTCTGGAACGTTCTTTCCCTAGATTTCCACTTGACACACTCTTAGAGTGGCCTTCCCTTACCACTACATGTATATGTAGTGTACATATATCCTGAGCCATCTGAAAATTAGTTGCAGGCATTTTGATGCTTCACTCCAAAATACTTAAGCATGTATCGCTTAAGAATAAGAGACATTTCCCACATAACCACAATACTGGAGATCGGGCTCTTGGAATCTGAACTCCCCTGGTGCCAGGCAGTGTAATCTGCCATGAAACTGTCCCCTCGTGCCCTGGATGCAGGGCCAAGGCCTTTGTCACTGGTGTCCCTGAGTTAGATGAGGAGGGATTTGTCATGGAGGGATGTGTGTGTCGGTGTCCTAGGGTATTCCACAAAGAACTCGGAGAGCTCTGGTTGGAAGTGCTCTGTTCCATAGAGGTGCCTTTCCTTCGGCCTGTGTAAGGGGTGGAGATGATAAAAGTATCCATCTTCCCGTTTATCTCCTAAGGAGTATCACAGCCAGGACGGGCTTCCGGGGCCCTGCAGTCACACAGGGTCCTACACTTAGAAGAGCCCAGTGCCTGATTTAATGCTCTGCTATTGCTGTCTTGAAATTCTTAATACTTTGGTCTTTTTTTTCTGGTGGGGGTGGGGGAGCGCTGCAGGGCATGCGGGATCCTAGGTCCCCAACCAGGGATGGAACCTGTGCTCCCTGCAGTGGAAGCTCAGAGACCTAACCTCTGGACCGCCAGGGAAGTCCCTCTAAATACTTTTGAACAAGGGACCCCACCTCTTCATACCTAGGCTTCTTACCTATTATGTAGCTGTTTCTGATCACAGGGCTCAGGAATTTTAATAGATAAGAAACTTAGCGCATCAGCAGCTGCTTATAAAGAACCTCAAAAACCTTTAAAAATTAATAGAAACAGGAGATTGAGATCTGCACAGGCCACTTTGAACCTGAATTCTGGGGGGATTCCATTGCAGATCATGCTAAGTTAGTATGCTGCCATTTTCACAGCTGGCCGGCGGGCATCCTTCAGGCGGCTTCAGGTGAAGACGGGGTTCTGGAGGTGCACAGCATGCACCCACTTCAAGGTAACGCTGGTCCAAGGCTCGAACGTGGCCCCGCCCAGACCAGCTTCCATGTTCTTGGTCACACTAGCAAGGACAGATAACTTCTGTCTCATTATTCACTGATGATTGATGTAAGCTTTGAAAACCAGCAGTATTGCTAGATCAACTACGAATTTGAAAGAACTACAGAGGCCAGAGGAAACTCTAACTTCTCCTCAGCAATACCATCAGCAAAATCCAGCCTGGAAAACTCTCAGGATATACAATTGATCACTTCATCAAATAAATTGCAAAACTTACAAAAAAAAAAAAAAATGGAGAGAGATAAAAAGGGAATTTACAGATTAAACAAGACTTAAAGGACACATTAATCACAATGTGTGGATCTGATTTGGATCTTGATTTACAAGAAAAACTGTAAAATATACAATAATGAAACAATGCAAAATTTAAATCTTGACCATTTGCTTTTCAGGATTTATTGTTAATTGTTTTAGCTGTGCTCATTGTATCATAGTTATTTTTTAAAAATCCTTGTCTTTTAGGGATACATATAAAAATACCTGAGGGTGTTTGGGGGGCAGAATTGCCCATGGTTTAATGGGTATTGGGGCTGGATGACTGGTACATGAGGGCTCATTACACTATTTTGGTTGCTTTTATATATATTCAAAATATTTTGTAATAAAAAGTAAAAAAAAAAAAGAACTAAAGCTAAAGTCATATGGAATTATAACCTAAAGTTATACTATAATTATAACATATATAACTTATATAAATAGAACTTACATATTATAAAATGATAATATAAATGTCCATGAATCAATAGTGATATACATAAAATAAATGCATAAGTGTGGAAGAAGAACTCCAAATCATTAATGTGGACACCCTGCCCTCAAGGAAGCAGATCATAGCTCCCCACTCCTGAAGTGTGGTCTCAGCATAACAACTTTTTTCCTGAGAGCGTGATGGAAAGGGCACGAAAAAGAGCAACTGTGCAGTGAAGAAACCTGCCCTACACCACCTCAAGCCTGGTGATCAAGGTTAATGTCAACAGTGGTGAAACATATTGATGGTATGTGTTCCTGGCCTGATGTGATGAGAATGACCCTTTGCCTCTGTCATCTTCCTCCTAAAAATGTAGTAACGCAGTCTAATCCTGAAAAAAATATCAGACAAACCCAAACTGAGGGCCATTCTACAAAATACCTGACCAGTCCTCATAACTGTCAAGGCCATCAAAAGCAAGGAAAGTCTGAGAAACTGTCACAGTCAAGAGGAGCCTAAGGAGACGTGACAAATACATGTAATGTGGGGTCCTGGGTGGGATCCTGGAACAGAAAAAGGATATTAGGTAAAAACTAAAAAACGTGAATAATGTATGGATTTTGATAATAACGTATCAATATCGGTTCTTTAACTGTAAAAAATGTACCATACTAATGTAAGATGTTAATAGTTAATAATAGGAGAAACTAGGTATATAGGAACTCTCTCTTCACAATAATTCTGTAAATCTGAAACTGTAAATTCTGTAAATCTAAGAAGGAAAGTGTATTTAGAAAAACAAAACTATTGGTTTTTGGGTTTAGTGTTGATAGTATGCTGAACTGAGTTTCTTAGAATTTCTCATTTCTACTTGTAACGTTCTTTTGCCCCCAGCAGGCCTGAACTCCTCAGTAAAGACTGTTTAAGTGTTTCTGAGAGAAGAAATTGAAAGTGACTGAAAGTTGGTATTTCATAGGCACTTTTTTCCCTCCTCTGTTTCAGGAGAAGGAACAGGTTGCTGCCAACTTCAGACTCACTGCTAGTCTCTACTTCAGGGTTGCAGGAAACCTGTATCTTCTGGTGCAGGGAGGATGGGGAGAAAACTGTGTGATTAGCACAACGATGCTGTTTTCTAAGAATCTGGTCAGATTGAGCCAAGTCCCTCCATCCCTGTGTCAGCTGAGGTGCCTTTCATTCCTACCTTTGTCCTTGTAGGGACAAAACACTTCTCTGTGAGAACTCTTAAAAGACCCTGGTAATAATTGTAATACAGGGGAGAAAAAGATGGTGAAATGAGGGGATGAAGACAACTTATGCAGAGAAAATATTTTTCTTTACTTTTCCTCACATGCGGGGGAGAATTATTATAAGAATCGGCAATTCAGCGGCTCTTCACTCACAAATGGGTCTATTCGCTTGACTGTCACCTTGACTGTCAGCTTCTTGCTCAGGCATTTAGAATATAGCTCGATCATTCCCCACCTGGTAAAGTTTGTCTAGAAAGACACTCTGTGCCAGCAGTGTGTGACTCTCGTGCACTTAAATTATCTTTTTCTTACTTCCGGTGGCTGCTGAGGCAGTGCAGCTGAATACTGCAAGTCTTCTTGTCACTCAGCAAGAATGCTCCGTGGAGCTTGGAAAACAACTTTACTGAGTAAGGATCACAGCCAGATAGAGGTGGTCCCCTGGGTGGGGTATTCCTGCCGGGAGAAGGTTTAACGAGCATCTACAAAGGCAATGATTTTTTTTTTTTTTTTTTAAGAAAAGAAATGTTGGAGTCCTTGGACCAATTTCTCAATGTCTTTGGGAGCTCTAGGTGTTTATTTTTCCTAAACATATTCTTTGGAGACGCCTGGAGAGGAAAGAAAGTGGCCCAAGTGCACACAGATGGTAAACCCACGGCTCCCATCAACAGCAGCAAAGAAATCATCTTGACTCAAGCAGACAACCTCTGAGATAGGAAATGAAGCCTTGGGGTACGTGGTAAACTAAAGTCCCTGAGTTGGAATGATAGGCAGCTCCCAGGAGACCCACAAAATGGCACCGAGTCCTCTCCTTTCCCAAGAGGGACATTTTTTTAAATGGCAGCAAAGTAGATATTGAGCTGGGCAAACAATCATGTCATTGGACAAGTTGTTCTGATTTTCTGCAGTTTTCCTCACTGGATCATAAAGCCATTAAATGATATTGTTTGGAAAGAACTGCAAGAAAATATAAGTGAATATTAATCTCTTGAGGTAGGGAAATCCTTTCTAGACATGGCATTAAAAATAGAACATAAGGGAAAAGATCAGTGAATTGGACACAGTAAAAACTAAAAATTAAAAATGTCTGTATATTTTTTAAAACCACTGTAAACAACATTAAAAGGCAAATGACAACCTTGAATGATGTTTCCAACACATGTACCTGACATAAGACTTAAAATCTTAATATACTCGCAACACTTCTAATTAAAATAAAAGAGAATACCCTAATAGAAAAAATATGTTAACAAACAAAATGGTTATTTATAAGAAAAAAATGCAACTGGCCAATACTTTAATGAAAAAAATTTCTATAAAACTAGTAAACAAGGAAATACACATTAAAACAATCATGAGGAACCATTTCCTCCAGATAAATTGCTAGGAAAAAAAAATACCTAGCATTGGTAAGCATTCTTTAAAAAGTCATACTTTCATATATGCAGAATATAATTTGGTATGTTTCTGAAATTCAGCAATATGTATCAAAAGTCTTAAAAGTGATTTTTCCCTTTGGCCTTGGAATTGTCGTAAAGAAATAATTAAGTGTGTACAAAATTGTGTATTCAAGGATGTTCAATTCAGTATTGTTTATGACAGTAGAAAAGCCCCTGAGCTGGAGTGATCTCCATCAAGAGGGAATTTAGGTTCAGTAAATTTCGTTGCAGTATGATTAAGTGGTTAAGAGCATGGACACTGAGACGGCCTGGGTTCAAATTCTGCCTCTCCACTTACTAGCTGTGTGGCTTCTCCGTGCTTCAGTGTCTTCATATGTAAAATGAGGATAATTTTATAGCATCTGCCCCATTAAGTTATTGTGAGAATGAAATGAGTTACTCTGTGTAAAGTGCCTGCTATATTCTAAGTGTTAGCTGCTGTCATTATTATTATTCTTTCCATGGATTCAACATGGCCATTAAATATGGTGTCGAAGAACATCTGAAAATGTGAGGAAGTGGACATGACGTATGAAGTGAAAAAAAGAGCAGATTACAAAGGAGATAACTTTGGGAACATATAACATATATGTAGACAAAGCAAGGCTGGCAACAGACCGAACGTGAACAGTGTTTATTTCTGGATGACTCTGATTTCTTCTTAATCCTTTTTCATGTTTGATAAATTTCCACCATAACAGTATTTTTGCTTTTAATCAGAAAAGTAAAAAATACGAATCTGTTTTGAAACGAACATCACGTAGCTAGAGGCCTGTTGATTCCCATGTCTGACAGAGGCCGAGTGAGGTAGGCCACGCTTCCTGCTGGTTTGTTAAAAGTCTTTTCTTTCACTCCTCCCTTGAGTTGATGTCCCTGCATCTTCCTTTCCCTGACCTTAGGCTGGGCTCTGCTCTGGTCCTGGAGGAGCAGATGGAAGGACCGTGGGTCCCGTGCATCTTGTTAGGGAAGGCAGTGGAGGCAGAAGCGGGCATCTCCAGGTAGGACCGGGCTGTGGGAGCCGCTGCTGGTCCCTAACTGCTGAACAGGAGAAGCTGAGAAGCCGCTGGTCATGGGGCTTCTGCTGGAGCAGGGCCTGGTGTTTGATTTGAGTTTCAAATGTTAAAAATACTCATGTTCCTGTCGCTATGATTAATAGCAAGAATTATCAGGCAGGTGGCGTTCATCCTCACCTCCAGACTGGGCAATGGGGCGAGGTCTTTAAATGCCTGGCACCCCGTGCGGGCCATACTACCCAGCATTGCCAAAGGGTGGGTCTGCTTACACCTCCTAGGTGTGAGGCCTTGGTCCTAATTGGTTAAGGGAAGCCCCGGAACTGAGACTGCAAATAAAACAGGTTTTCCCCTTTCTCCCTGGCAGAAAGCAGAGCGGTTTGGGCGTGTCTAGGTCTCTGAGTCACTGATGGGCTAGTTGCAGTCTTTCCTGAGGCTTTCTCGGTCTCTTGTTTCTAGAGCCCGGCATGCTGTGGGTGTTTCACTAACATTGTTGACCGGCAGACAGGGAAGTGGATGACTGAGAGGCGGAATAAAAGAACGGACAAGAGGATGGCTGGTTGGCTGGAGACTGGGGAGCTCCAGGCTGACCTGCTGGAACTCCCCAAGCTTTCTCCTCTAATTTTAAACTTCCTGGAGGGAAGGACATGCCCCGCACCTATGCCTGTTAGCACAGTTTCTCCTGTTCTCAACCCTGAAGCTGAAGCAACAGCAGGCTGCCTAAACTGGAGAAAGCTGAACACTGGTTATCTGGTGCAAATAAAGCAAGTAATTTGATAGATGTGGGTTAAAAAAGGCATTTTTCCACGTGACATCTCTTGGGAGAAGGACAGCTACCAAAATTTCCAAATCGAGTCCTAAATCCGGGTGTCAAAGTTCACATAGCTGGACTTCATAGAAATCTAGGTGGACAAATGGTCAGCACTTAACAGAGCTGTCACTGGGTATCAGGGGATTCTGGTGTCCAGGACTAGGAAAACCAGTTTCTTGAGGTCTTTGGGTCTGGACAGAACTTTATTTACAGGTGAGAACACGGAGAAATAACGCCACTAGGAAACTGGGCTTTAAGCCAATGATTCACTGTCAGGGAAATGGAGCAGAAGAGAGAAACCACAGATCAGGGCAGGGCGGCTCCAGAAGGACTCAGGGTCCAACCAGAATGCTGATGACGGGGGCCCCGTCTCCCCGCTGAGAGCTGCAGGTACAGGTGAGGGCCTGGTGGCTGCCGAGGGGAGGACAGGACCCCTAGACGTGGGCAGCCCAGGAGACCTTTACACTCTCGATTCTAGTGCGTTAATTATCTCCTTCATCTTTGAACATTACCACACCATTGGTTCCTTCTTCCTCTGAATACCAACCTGGCCCAGGCTCGCTCTTTCTTTTTTTTTAAAGGGAAAGTGCTTTTTCTTTTTTTTAAATTTATTTGCTTTTATTTATTTATTTTTGGCTGCGTTGGGTCTTTGTTGCTGTGCATGGGCTTTCTCTAGTTGCGGCGAGCGGGGGCTACTCTTTGTTGCGGCGCCTGGGCCTCTCACTGTGGTGGCTTCTCTTGTTGCGGAGCAGGGGCTCCAAGCGCGCGGGCTTCAGTAGTTGTGGCTCGTGGGCTCTAGAGCGCAGGCTCAGTAGCATGGCGCACAGGCTTAGTTGCTCCGCGGCATGTGGGATCTTCCCGGACCAGGGCTTGAACCTTTGTCCCCTGCATTGGCAGGTGGATTCTTAACCACTGCGCCACCAGGGAAGTCCTGCCCCAGGCTCTCTTATCTTAAAAAAAAGAATCCTACATTGCTCTCACCTTGAACCAGGAGCACTCATTTTCCCTTTTATTATCAAAATTTTCTAAAAAGACATCTTCACTAAGTGTTCCTCCACCTGCCTTAATCCCTTAGAATATGACTCTCTCTGATGTGTCTTAACTGAAATTGCTACCAAAGATCACCGTGACCTCTAAGTCCCCAATTCAGTCACCTCTGTTCAGTTCTTCTCCTTCCTGACTTTTTGGTAGTATTTGACATTGATGAGCACGGCTATCACTTGGAATTGTTTCCTTTTTGGCTTCCGGGCATCTCAGGAAATCTTGATTTCCTACCCCTGGGACTGTTCCCTTCCATTTCCTTCTCTGACTAGTTCCTCTCCTCTGCCTAGGCAGACATTACTTAGTGGGACAGTAAAGTGCAGCGGGCACGAGTCTGCACTGTGCCGTGCTCAGCCCAGTGCCTGGCTCGTTGTAAACATTGGGAAAATGTAGGCCTGAGAGAAAAGAGCCTGTCCTTCCCTCACACCCCTTGGCCAGCTGTGTTCCCTCAGCTCCGCACACACCTCCATTGCAGATGGCCCTCGGCCCTGGGATCTGTGATTGCAGGAGGGCCTGTTTCCTTTACAAACATGAGAACTCCGCAAGGGAAGGACTCTGTCTCACTTTGAGCCGCAGTGAGCAGCACTGGGTCGGATACTGGAGATTCTCTCGTTTTTGTTTGCTTGATTGTAAAAGGACCTCAGTGTGAGTAACCTAAGCACGTGTCTCTGGGAGGCCCTGGCTTTCAAAGCTGCAGCTTTGTGTTTCTAACTGACTGCTGGACATTTTCACAGAAATGTCTCAATTTAACGAAAACCAAACTCACGGTTTGGAACTGTCATTCTCCCAGAAAGACTCAAAATTGCACCTGCCCTCCATCACTTCTGACATGCATCTACCTGATCCTGGGGTGTCTTCCTTCCCTACCCGCTCATCTGAACCACTTTTCTGTTCCCAGAACCCCAACCTGGCCGAGGCCCTCCCACCTAGACTGACACGGTGGCTTCCTAACTGTTCTCCTCACTTCCCGACTCACCCACACTCTGATCCAAGCACGTTGGGGCCAATCAACATTAAAGAACCGTTTTTGTTCTGTCACTTCTGTATCTTCAGTTAGCCATCAAGTACAGCAGGTAAGCCTCTGGCGTCCCTGCACATCTCCATATTCCATTCCTCTCGACACAAAGACCAGGTGACTTGCTTTCTCCACAGACAGCTGGCATTCTCACCTTTGTGACTTTGTCTTGGAAAACCCTCTCCCCAGCTTTCCCCTGACCAGCTCCCAGCGATCATTCAGGTAAGTGCCACCTGCCCGGGGCCGCCTTCCCTGTATACCATGGTTAGAAGTGACCTTCTCTGATCTCCCAAGAAGCTTTGTTTGTACCTCCCCACATGAAGGAGTGTAGATATATCAGTATATATCTCGTCCTCCCTTGAGGGAAGGGGCTGTGTCCACAGCGCCTGGCACATTATAGGAGAGGGATATTCATTTGCATGATTGAGTGAATCACTTGATTGAAACTTTTCACCCAGAGATCTGTGATCTCCACAGTTACCATTACCAGCTCATTTCCACCCGAGATAGGTCTGCGATAGTTGGTCCCTACGGAAAAAAGATTCCATTAGGTTTAGGCTCTGGGCCAAGTGTATACGGCCTAAAGAACGAGCCAGATGAATGCAACCGTTTCTCAAACGTGGGGGTTATTGAGGGCCAGTGAAAGAAAGGGGAGGGGCATTTCATGGGGATAGTGGAGCAGCTGAGCCCTTTTGGAAAGTTTTCCTGGGGATCGAGGTTTTAAACTAACAGCACATCTCAGATTCCCCATTTGGTCCTGGACCTTAAGCTGGATCTGCCTGGGGAACATAATTAGGAGTTCCTCCTTGCTTTCCTCTGAATACTCTTGTTTCCTTTCCCCTTTTTTCCAGTCTTTCAGCCTGTCCCATAACCCATTTCTGCAGAGTCTTAGTTCCTGAACTTAGTATTTCCCAGGAACTAATGTGTAAGGCAGAACACAAGAGAAGCAGTAGATATCTTGCTGATAAGGGATGCTGTTCTTGACCCTCTAGAGTCTGACACCACCCAGTCCTTCTTCCCCCTGGCTTCCAGGGAGCACTGGAGATGTTCAGCAGGCCCTGGCCGGATTAGAGGAGCTGTAGGGATCTCCAGGAGAGACGCAGACTGCAATCAGCCTGTATGTAGTGGCCTTTTATAGGTAGTGATTAAACGCTTGTTAAAAGCAATTACTAAATAATTAAACACCTGTGACTGACCCCTCCCAAGAGTGTGGTCTGAAGACCACAGGTATCAAATTGTCTAGGATCTTGCTAGAAATCTAGAATCGGAGGTCTCTATCCCAGGCCTACTGAACCAGAATCTGTATTTTTAGCATGATCCTATAATGATTTGTGTCCACATCAAAGTTTAAGAAGCACTGCCATTGACATTCTATATTGGGATCTTAAAAACATGTTTCAAGAGCCGGTATTATAAAAACTGTCAGCAACCAACTACTCTGCAGAGACGTGCCTTTTTCTCCAAGGCAAACGGAGAGAAGGTGTCACTATTGAACTGCCCCATTCCTCCCAGTTCTCACCTCTCTTTCTGGCTCGAATGAAGGGGCAGTTGAGATTTGAGAGGTCACTGGAATGGGGGTGGTGGGAAGGAGGAGGGCCGTAAGGAGATGTCAGTGCTCCCCACCATAATTCCCATGCTCTGTGGAATTGTTTTCAGCAAGTGAAGGTCCTTGTCTTCTTTGAAGAAAGAATTCAGCAAAGAGACCAAGATTGCATAGCAGGCACAGAGTTTATTAGACGCACAGTCAGTGTGGGAGAACACACACGAGAACTTGCAGAGTGAGTTGCCCCCGATAGGGGTAGCTTAGGTTGTTAATATGGGGTTAGTCTTCAGGGATTTAGATGAAGATGACTCCCTTTTTCCCTCCCCTGTGATCATGTCATCTATAATTCCTTATTTGGGCTTCCACCAGGCACCATTTTGAATCTTTCCAGTGAGCACCTAAGCAAAACCCACAGGGAGGGGGGCTGTCAAAACCACAATGCTAATGATATTATAATGATATTACAATGCAGCCAAGGTTACTAGAGGATGACTTGAGACCCCTTCTGTGCATGTGTTGGACTGGGAAATCCTCTCAACCACAAAAATAAGGAGGCTGCGGTGGGCTGCTTTGTCTTTCACCCAGTCAGGGCGCATTGTTCCCGTTGGTAGTTTATCTTAAAGGGTCAGCATGAAACTGGCTTCAGCAGGTTTTCCCAAGGCCTATCTACCTCCTACCTCAGAATGACTTCCTGCTGCTCCCACTGGGCAGGTCAGGAGCGCTCAGAGCAAGAAGCCAGAGTGAGGAGCTCTGGGTGTTTCCTAAAGAACTGCCAGCCTGACTGGTTTAAGAAAAAGGCTGCCCCAAACCTTGGAACAATTGAAATGTTCATCAAGAGATGAATGGATAAACGGATTGTGGTGTAGCCATATGGTGGAATGCTACTCAGCAATAAAAAGGAATGAATTATTGATGCATGCGGCAACATGGATAAATCTTAAAATAATTTTTCTGAAAGTAGCCAGACCCTCCCCAGCCCCACCCCCCAAAAAAGAGCAATTCTGTATGATTGTATTTATGTAAAACTCTAGAAATGCAACTAACCTATAGTGACAGCAGGTTAGTGATTCTTGGGAATGAGGGGCAAGCAAGGGCAGGAGGAGGGATGACCAAGGGGGCATAAGGAAGCTTTGGGGGGTGATATGTAGGTTCTCTATCTTGATTCTGGTGAGGGTTTCCTGGATGTAGGCACATGGCAAAATATATCCAACTGTGAGCTTTAAAACGTACAGTTTATCGTGTATCAGTTATACCTCAAGGAAGCTGCTAGAGAGAGAGAAGCTGATGGCCAGAATAACTGAGAGCTAGGAAAGAATGTGGAAGAGAAAGACCAGGGGAGAGAGGCCTGGGGCCAGGGCGAGGCAGAAACCAGGGGCAAGGTGAATCCTCATCCTGCCCTCCAAGTGCTGCGGGGCTGGCCTGCCTCGCTAGGGACCCCCCGCCACCGGGCTCAGCAGGCTGGAGAGGAACTCACCTGGGAGAACCATCCAGGCCCCAGTTCAACTCGGGCCCAAAGGATTCTTTCCAGAAGCAGCAGCTGGCTGGCTCCCAGGAACACGTGCTTTCCGCGTGGAGGGAACCCACAGTCTCAAACTGGCTCAGAGCTAGACCTCGCTCATCAGGGTAACCAGCGACCAGGAGACCTGGTTTTCTAAGCCAGAGTCAGGCAGCTTTCTGCTTGCAGAGTGAGGCATTACTCACCAGGACAGCCGCCCCCTGCGCCCATCCGGCACTGGGCACTGTGTCGGGGAGGGGAGGCATGGGGGGTAACCTGGGTTGGGGACCTTCTTGAGTTTGTCATGTGCTGACCATGGGGTAGGCAGGGCTGCCTCCTGTCACGTTCACCCTAGAGGTCATCCTAGGCGCTCAGTGGCTCGTGGTGGCCATGTCCTACATGACCCCTGACGACTTGATGTTTATAAAGGGCAGACCTGACAGCGTCCCTCCCAGCTGGATTTAACCAGCTGCACAAGCTGACTTTCATTACCAGCATCACCTCTGTCAACGAAGCAGCAACAGCAATTTCCTCCTGAGCTGGAAAAGCCTGTGGCAAAGCCATATTCCTTTTCAGCAGCTCTGAGGTGACATTTCTCATACAGACGGGGAGGAGAGAAGCAGTGACATGGCCCTTCAGGGGAGGCTGACTGGAAAGGTGACATCGTAAGCATTTACACAGGCTGCCTGGAGACTCTGGCTTTGTATTTTAAAAGCTAAGGTATAGTTTATGGAGGGTAAAATTCATCCTCAGTGTATAGTTCTGTGAACTTTGATGAATGTGTACAGTAGTGTAACCACCACCCTAATTAAGATCTAGAACACTCCATCACTCCCAGAATTCCCCCACGCCCCTCTGTAGTTAACCCCTCCACACTCCCAGTCCCTGGCCACCACTGGTCTGTTTTCTGCCCCTAAAATTTTGCCTTTGCAAGAATCTCACAAAAATATCATGGTAATGGAAAAAACATACATTATGTGGATTTTTGAGCCTGGCTTCTTTCATTCAGCATAAGGTTTTTGAGGTTCATCAATGTTGCGGCATGCATATTAGTAGTTCTTTACTTTTCATTGCAGAGTAATATTTCACTGTATGGATGAATCATAGTTTATCTGTTCCCAGTGGAAGGACATTTAGGTTGTTTCCAGCTTTGGGCAATTTTTAATAAGGCTACTGTAGACATTCAAATAAAGTTTGTTATGTGAACATAGGTTTTTATTTCTGTTAGGAGTGGGATTGTTGGGTCATATGGTAAGGTATGTGTTTAATCTTATAAGAAACTGGCAAACTTCTGAAGTTTTCCAAAGTGGTTGCCCATTTTACATTCCCATCAGCAGTGTATGAATGTTCTTGTTGCTTCACATACTCACCAGCACCTGGTATGGTTAGTTTAGTTTTAGCTCTTCAAATAGGTGGTGGTATCTCAGTGTGGTTTTAATTTGCATTTCTCTAAGGACAAGTGACACTGAGCATCTTTTCATGTGTTTGTTTGCCATCCACCTAGCTTTTCAGGGGCTCATTCAAATGTTTTGCTCTAGCTTCATTCTTAGTAGCTGAGCTTGAGACTCTCTACACAATAGGGTTCTTGTACCTGCCGACACAAGCTGTTTCAGAAACTCAAAGTAAAACAGTGCGCCTGAGAAATTGGTGGGGAGGGGGGAGCAGATCAGAAAGATCAGTGTCATGGTGTTTAGTTATAATGTAGAAAGGCAGAGGGAATGTGTTCTCAGTGACGCTACCAGTGGGAGGAGGACAGGAAGGGAGAAGGGGCCCTGGTTCGGTTACAGGAGCAAAGGTACCGTCAGCCTGCGGGAGACAAGAAACATTCTGCTATTCTGGAAGGCGCTCGGAGAGATGCTGTTTCCCTGAGCCTTTCTGGAGGAGAGGAAGGAGGCAGAGTGATAAAGCGAGTGGTCGGGAGTTATAAACACACAGCACAGAACTGCAAAAAATGTGGCTAGAAAACGACTGTGCCTCATGGTATTTAGCTTATGGTCAAGGTTCCTGAAGAATCTTTCTAAGAGCTCTCTTCCCCTTTCCACATACAAGCTGATGGTTTTGCTTCTCTGCTGGAGCAGAGGCATTCCCAGGACCACTGTGTATTTACCTCTTAGGTTGCTCAAGAAACATTCTCAGTGCTGTTTGGGCAGAGGGCTCAGGGTGTGAGGGGCCGCCAGCTGGGCCATTTCCCTGCTGTCCTGCTCGGCCCTCCTTTCTGGGGCCTCAGTCTGCACAGACCCTCTGAGTGCTGGGAGGTGGGGAAGGAACAAGCCGTGGATAGCCCCTGACATCACTGAGGGTGGACGGAAATGTAGATTTAATTCACTGTAGGCAGGCAGGCTAGGCCGGGAACAGACGCCTTCCGTGCACATCTGTTCCCAAAGATCATCCCGGAGAGGAAGCGAGTCTGGGGTACTTTTGTTCAGCAACAGGGCCAAGAGAGAAGGCAGAAGGAATCTGTTCAGCCAGCGCCCAGTGGAAATGCAGCAACGGGGCACCTCGTCCTTGGCCACCACGTACCCAGGTGCAAACAGTTGCCTGGATCCCTAACCCGCAGGGCAGGGCCTGTGACGTCATTCTGTTTTGTATAGCCCTTGCCCACATCACCTGTTTAATGGTGACAAGACAGATAAGGTGCAGGGTGAGTGTGGAGAATGCCAGAGGCTGGCTCTCCCAGATAGAACACTTGAGATGCTTGCATGGCTTTTGCTCTCCCTGAGAGTTCGTTAGAAGACAATCATTGTTTAAGCAACCCGCCCCCAGACCCGGCCCAGCAGGCCTGACGGGTCACTCCTTTGTTTTCCTTAGGACGGTTGTCCCAACACAGCACTGAGGGGTTGGGACCTGGACCCGAGGATGTTTTCACTCTTATGATCCTATTCCGAAGATTTATAGATTTCTTTTTAATTTGCAGGCTTAGAGATGTCCTAGTTTCAAATATTTGTCTTTGTGCAGTGAATGATTCCCTGTCCCCTGACTCCCCACTTGCTGATCCTGTCCTTTCTAGAAGCTCACATGAAAGAAGACACATTCCTTCCCTTTCTGGCTCCAGAGACGTTAGAGGTCAAAGGTGATTGTGTCCTTGAGGATCCACTCCCTTTAACTGGGTGGGTAGATTAACCCAGGGCATCGGGTGTGACGGAGTGAGTACTCCCCAACCTAGGGCATCACCTGTGGTCCCTGTTTCACTGGAGAAAGACCTTCACTGGAAGAGGTCTGGACCTGAGGCTTGTTCCTCAAGGGGCCCTGGCTTCACATTGCAGAATCTTCCTTCTTCAAACCTGCACAGCTTTGGTCCCCATTGTACGGGGGTCTCAAACAGAGTCACTTGGGCAGAGAAATGTCAGAGAATTTACTACTTTACAGAGGGCTTCAAACACCAGCTATTAATTGTTTAGGCACTGCTGCAACATGCAAGTTTTGTTTATTGAGTCCTATAAGTATTTATTATGGTGTATCTGCTGTTGATATTAATCATTTAGATTTACGAGTTGGTAAGTATAAATAATTAATAAATGCTTAGGCATACCCTCCAGAGCCCTGGAATCCTGAAGAAATCATTATTACACACGTTCTCTTCTTAGATGCCTTTGAGTAGCACTCTCACTGCACGTACAAAATGGGAGTCCAAGGGGAGATTTAGTAGCTGCCTTCTTTCTCATTGAATGGGACATGGGTGGGAGGCTGGTTTTTTTTCTTTCTGCTCCCAAAGAACTATTATTTCCTGGTATAGAGAATAACATAGAGCTAAGTATTTAATTAGGAGAACAAACACCCGGAACACATAAAGAACTTAGTGTGGGGAGAGAAGAGGGAGATTTTAAGGATGGGCAAAGAGGACTTTCTTACACTAAATAATATATACCCATGGACGGGAAATTATAAAATTCAGAAAAGCAAATTGGAGAGAATTAAAAAGTCACCCATCATCCCCTTATTCTGAGTTAATCACTGTTAATCTTTTGATGTTCGCGCTGAGTGTATATGTTGGAATGTGAGTTTGTGCATTTGCAATATGCACATGTGTGTGTTTATGTACAATTTTTTTTTTTTTACAAAAACAGCATTCTGTGCATGTTTTATAACTTGCTTTAAAAAAAATCAAATATATCATGACAATCTTTTCATGTCAATATGTACTAAATAAAACATCATCGTATGGATGTACCACAATATCCCAACTAATTCCCTCCTAGGCATGTCTTTTGCATCAAACTAATCAGCCAACTAACAAATCCTAAATGATTCTGGCCCCAAGGTCCAGAAAAGAACTTTATGAACTAAAAAGAAATTAAGTATAATGCCATAGGCTGGGGAAAATAACTAACCATGTAGAGTAGGGGAAAGAACCATTGTGTAATATGCTGAGGACCTAAAAGAATTAGGCTGAGTATAATGGAAATCAGGTAATGGATCTAAAATAATTAAATCTATGAGGTCAAAGAAAAATATAGTTTTGAAGCTGAATATTCTAATTCTTTTCTTAGGCAAGTTGCATAGCTTTTCAGAGCCTCACTTTCTTAATCTATAAAATGGGAATAATTTTTTCTATATCAGAGAGTAACTGCAAATGTAAAGTAAGTTATTATAAAAGACCTGAAGAGTGCCTGTCACAGAATAGAATAGGTGTAATTAAAAAAAAATTTTTTTAATTAAAAAATAAATTTAAAATAATTAAAAAAAAAAGAATAGGCGCCCAAAATGTCTTAGTTTCTTGCTCCACTCCTATCCTTTGGGTTGTGTTCTTCTGAGACACTGTTTGGGAAGGAGAGTTGGACCCCTACACTGTGAGCAGACATACGTGCTATTTTGCTCTGATAACACAAGGGCCAGCTGTAAAGGTGGTCAGAAGGTAATGGTTTCCATGGAGACTATTTTTGAAACACAGCTTCTATGGGTCTAAGGCCTTACTGAAATTTTTTTTTATCACTAATCTAGTTGGCCAGCCGGAACTTAGAAATGCAAATTCTCACACTTACTGAATCAGAAACTCGGGGGCGGGAGGTGGGCGCTCAGTGACCTGTGCTTTAACAAGCCCTTCTGGAGTTCCTGATGTGTGCTAAAGGCTGAGGGCCACTAGTGTGGCAAGAGACCTGGAAACCAAGAACCACTAGGTCTAGAATATACTCTACCTCCCCAATTCACTATGGGACCACAGGCAAGCCACTTCATTTCTTTAAATCTCCATTTTCTCATCTGGAAAATGGGAAAGTAATATCTCCTTGTGACCTCAAATGATTCTTTCATAGAAAAAATGAGTTTAGGAAGGTGAAAAATATTTTTTTAATGTATTATATAAATGGAAGGCATACTTATTATTCCCTGTCCTTAGGCAGGGTGATGTATAAAGCATCCCTACTTGATGAAAAATGATTCTATTTTCATTGACCTGTAAAAGAAGAATCTGTGACCTCCATGGAAAATCTCATTGGATGCTCTAACAACCCTCACAGCATTTTCTCTTGTGTAACCTAAATCCCTTGTGTGAGCTCTTTTAGCATCTCAGAGATGTTCTGAGGATGATATCAACCAATGGGAAGGAAAGGCATTGGGCAAAGTAAAAGCCCTTACACAGGAGAGGAACATTTGTTATTTGTTCTCCTTTTTTGGTCCTTAGTGAAGATGGAGAACAACAGGCCAGCCTGTGGGGCAAACCCTTCATCTACATGAAGGGTGCTATTAAGTTGCCCCTCACTTTCTTTCTTTTCAGGCTGAAGAGCTCTGCTTTTTCACCTCTGTTTGCAGGCTTCCTTGTGCTCCCTTTAGCCATCCCTGTTTCTCTTCTCTGAGCCCTTTCCATGTGCTATAGCAACTGCCTCTTGTGAAAGTGCCATACAGTCCCCTTGAGTTCTGGAGCCTAGGATGTACACAGAACCTTGGTCACCATCAGAGGGGATGCCAGGAGCATGATCTCATGGCTCTAACCACCTCCCTCCACAGACAAAGCACAACCCCGATGCCTCAGAGCAAGGCCATGGCTCTGGCAAAGCTCAAATGCTCTCCACTTTAACTTACTGAGTCATTCATGTTTTCATTTTCATTTCCCTTGGTGTGCCATCTTTCATTTGCGCTGAATGATCTTTTCTACTCTCTCGACATCTTTGATTTCTCTAAGAGAAAAATAAATTTAACATATTTATATATGCATAGAAATTTAGAATACATATGCATAAAAAGATTGAATCTCAAAACACTAGAATCTCAAAAGTCGTTTACTTTGGGGAATGAGATTACAAGCGATTTCATTTGTTTTCTTCTTGCTTCTCTGGATATTTAAATTTTTCTGTGATTGACACAATTGCTTAATTTTTTGAAAAAGCAAAAAATAAAATTGGAAAAATAACTCCCTGCATGGGTACAGGGCAACAAAGAAGACAGAAGATGCTTGTGTTAAGGAAGGTCTCACTGCCCCACCTGAGTTTCCATTCCAGAAGGATACAAAGCTGTAGGGTGACCAACTGACCTGGTTTGTCTAATACTGTCCCAGTTTTAACACTGAAACAAGCAAGCCAGGACAGCTGGTCACTTACCTCCCAGTCCTCTTTTCTGCTGAACCGCCGCCTGCTGGCCCCTGTGGGGCATTCCTCTCATGTGTCTTGCTTTGCCACTGCTGGGAGCTTCAGCAAAGATGGTCTTGAAGACGAGAAGAAACCTCAGGAGCATCACCTGTGTGGTTGGTTCCAGGGAGACTTAGCAGTAGAGGCAGGTGTGAAGAGGCGATTGAACTGAGCTCTCTACCGGCGTGGAGGTCGGTGGGCGGGGGGGCCTGGGGGGGGGTGAGTGCGAGCGAAGACTTTGGGCCAGGATGGAAGATGAAGGTTCAATGGAGGAGTCCGTGTGGCTTCAGGGGCCACTGATAGTGCTTTGTGGTGATGCTTCTCAAGCGGGTGAGGGCAGAGGAGGTGACCAGCCAGGGCTTCTTCCCCTGGACATGAATTACTTGGGGACTTTTGTTAGCTGTATTTCTCCCTTTTGCTTTAAATGTGTTATATTTACCTTACCTAGAAATCTGAGTTTACAAAGATTTCATTCTAAATTGGTGGTTCTCAATCTTGGCTGCACAGGTAGATCACCTGAGAAGCTTCTAAAATGCTCAGACCCCGACCTAGACCACGTAAATCAGAATCTCTAAGAAGGGAACCTAGGGAATTTATATATCTATATAATATAAAATAATTACATATAACTAAAGGAATGTACATATATTATTATATATAATATATGAACTTATATAAAGAATTTATATATGATTGCATATAATATGTAATCATATGTAATTAATATATAATATATTAACTACATTATATATAAATTCCTTTCAATATTATATATCATATTAATTATAATAGTTTACATATATATGAATTCCTAAGGAATTTATATATAGGTATATGTATAATAATTACATATAATATATAAAAGGATTTAATATAATATAATTACATGGAACATGTAATTTAATATACATAAATAATTAATATATAATGTATTATATTAATTATAATATAATACGATATATTATATGGAAATTTATATAATAAAATTTCTTAGAAATTCATATATATGTATATATAATTACATATGTACTATAATTACATACACTATATAAATATAAAGGAATTTTTATATAATATTGTAATCAATATAATATATACTATATTAATTATATATGATTATATATTGTATTTGATTATACTATGTATGTAAATTCCTTTATATATATGAACTTACATATTATATGTTATAACATATATAAATTCCTTTATACATACATTGTATACATATCATATTAATTCCTTTATACATTATATATTATATGTTATATATTATAATTTTATATATATACACACACACAAATTCCTTAGGTTCCCTTAGGCTCCTTCCTTAGACCCTTCTTTGTTTCCTCTCTTCACTCACCCTCTTGAGAAGCATCACCACCACAAAGTACTATCCATATGTATATATATAATCTTTATTTCTTTTCTTTTTTTTTTTTAGCTGTGTCGGGTTTTCATTGTGGCGCGCAGGCTTCTCTCTAGTTGCAGCTCGCAGGCTTCTCTCTAGTTGTGGCATGCGGGTTTTCCCTCTCTAGTTGTGGCGCATAGGCTCCGGGGTGCGTGGGCTCTGTAGTTTTTGCTGCACGCAGGCTCTCTTGTTGAGGCGTGCAAGGTCAGTAGTTGCGGCGTGCGGGCTTAGTTGCCCCGTTGCATGTGGGATCTTAGTTCCCTGACCAGGGATCGAACCCATGTCCCCTGCATTGGAAGGCGGATTCTTTACCACTGGACCACCAGGGAAGTCCCATGTATGTATATAATCTTCTCAGGGGAGTCTAGCCATGACTGAGAATCACTGATTCAGATATTTAAGATGTATGATGAGGGGACTGTGGAGGTCAAGGTTGCTGATTGAAGGACACATAGGGGAAATGAGTCAGCAGGTCCTATCCTCAGAGTGGATAAGGGCAGACAGGCACTAAGGTGTGCAGAGGAGAAGGGATCTGTCTGTAGAGATGTGAAGTTCAGGGAGATGACTCAAGAATGGACGAGAGGCCTGCACTGTGGTCCTTTAATGTTCAGGACTCCAGAAATCTTTCTCCAAGTGAACAGGAAGTGTCTTACCTTGTAGGCACTGCTGATTCAATGAGGGGGTCAGTGGTGTGGGCCATGCGCCCCTAGAGTCCAGTGCATTAGGCTGAAGGATCAAGTGATCCATGTCAGAGAGGGGACGAAAATGAGCCAGGAAGGAAAACTGGCTAATACACCTGCCCAAGATTGAGATAAAAGTGTTGCCGCATTCTTGGTGAGAGAGCAGAGCACCAGATCAGCCTGCGGAGGGGCACTCTTTGAGGGAGTGCTTGGATGAGTTGTTGGCCAGTGTGGTTTGCTTTTAACTGCCACGCCCAGCCTCCGTGGGGGCCAAGCTCTGCCCACCCGAGGCAGCTGCACTGATGGGATGCTGCCTAGCTGGAGGGCACTGTGTTCGCAGCAGGGGTTTAGAAGACACAAGAGACATCAAGGACTCCAGCATCGGCCTGTGCTTTCCCACACTGAGCAACCCAGAATCCAAATGGAGTTATCTGGTAGGGCAGGATGTGTAGACCTGCTGGAGAAATGAGCTGCACGCGTGCTTGCTTCATCTTTTCCCAAATGTTCTTAGTCAGGTTGTTGGGGATATGAGCAGCAAACGTGAGGCCAAGGGAGCCACGGAGAGCAGGAGGCCTCTCTGACCCTCAGCTCTCAGCCCAGAGGCTCTCAGCCAGTGGTTCAAAGCTATGGGTGTACAATAGAATCACCTAAGGATTTCATAAGAATACAGATGACAGGTCCCCACCCCTAGGGATTCCAACCTAGATGGTTTGAGGTGGGATCTGAGATATAACATCATTTAAATATTCTCCAGGTGATTCTAAAGGGTAGCCGGGGGAGAACCTCTGATTTGGCTGGGCAACCAAATGGGTGGTCAGTCAGGAAGGGATGGTAAAGGGTGGCGGTGCTAAAGGGACTCAGAGGACCGTTAACCCAGGAATTGGTCCAGGTGCTGGTTTTTACTTTGCCCTTTTGCCTATTGATCTTTTCAGTTTTATAATCTTGATGTTTGAAAATGTCTATTTCCCTTTTGGATCCTCAGAGTTTGGCTGCATCAGAATCACCAGGAGAACCTGTTAAAACAGATGCTGGGCCCTACCACCTGAGTTCCTGATTCAGTAACCCTGGGGTGGGTTCCAATCATCCGCATCTCTAACAAGTTCCCAGGTAACACTGCTGCTGCCTGTTCAAGAACCATACTTTGAGAACTGCTGGTCTTAACCTGTTTCATCATTTCATCCTTTCAGTCTTTTAGTTTTCTGGATTTAATGTTTCAGTTAGATCTTATTTTCCTCAGCTTTTGTTTTCCTCTTCTCATTAAACTATGCTGTATTTAATCTTTTTTCGTAATTTACATTTTATCTAGATTTTTCTTACTACCTTTAATTTATTCTCTATTTTATTCTATCAGTATTTTTAACTTGCCCTTTTGACCCATGTGACAGATGCTCTCGCCCACTAAAGAGTCATTTTATACCCCCCCCCACCTCCTGTCTACTAGACCCCTATTAGGTTGAGGGATTGGATAGTCATGAGCCCCTCTAAAGTCTTTTTTTCAGCTTTATTGAGGTGTAATTGACAAATAAAATTGTAAGATACTTAACATGTATATTGTGATGATTTGATATATGTAGACATTATGAAAGGATTCCCATCTAGGTAATTAACACATCCGTCATCTTATATATTTATCCTGTGTGTGTGTGTGCGTGTGTGTGTGTGTGTGTGTGAGAGAGAGAGAGAGAGAGAGAAAGAGAGAGAAGGAGAGGGAGGGAGGGAAATAGAAAGAACATTTTGCTTGGCAAATTTCAATTATTGTAATACAGTATAATCAGGTGGGACTCTTGATTAGGCTAAACCAATAAAGGTAACTCCATTTCCCCTGCCAGTGACTCGTATAAGAAAATGGCAATAAATGTGAAGGGAAGTCAGCTGGTAGGTCTCTGGGAAAATTTCCCTTGGAACAGGACTCAGGAACATTCTCTGTGCCAGTCTTCATACTGTTATGTGAGGTTTGATACTTGGAGGAGGAATAGCTGTCTGGCATCTATGAGGGAACGAGCCTCAGGACCAAAGTCAATACCTTGAAGATGGCAGAGCACAAAGATGGGAGGAACCCGGGTCCTTCCTTGATGATGTCCTTGGGCCACTGAACCAACAAGCTCTGGAGTTGCCTTATCTCCAGACTTCTGGTTATGTGAGATTCTCTTTGTTTAAGCTATTTAAGTTAGGTCTTCTGTTTGCTGAAGTCAAAAGCATCCTAAATGTTACATGTTATTTTAGCCATCTTAAAATTACTATATTTTTATTTGTCTGCAGATATTTGTGTGTATATCTCAAAAATTCCTTGAGATCAGGAATGATGATTATTTTTTGTATTTTTAGAAAATACTTCATATTTTTAGAGTAGTTTTAGGTTCACAGCAAAATTAAGAAAGTACAGAGATTTCCCATATACTCCCTGCCCCACACATGTATAGCACTGTTAAAAGATCTCCCATCAGAGTGGTACATTTGTTACAGTTGAGGAACACACATTGACACATCATTATCACCCAAAGACCATAGTTTACATTAGGGTTCACTCTTGGTGCTGTACATTTTATGGGTTTAGACAAATGTAAATGACATAAGTCCACAATGATAGTATCATACAGAGTAGTTTCACTGACTTAAAACTCCTCTCTGCTCTACCTATTCATCCCTCCCCAGCCCAACCCTTGGCAACTACAAGTCTTTTTACTCTCACCATAGTTTTGCCTTTTCCAGAATGGCATATAGTTAGAATCACAAAGTATGTATACCTTTGCAGATTGGCTTCCTTTACTTAGTAATATGCATTTAAGGTTCTTCCATGTCTTTTCATGGCTTGAGAGCTCATTTCTTTTTAGTGCTGAATAATATTCCATTGTCTGGATGGACCACAGTTTATCCATTCACCGACTGAAGGACATCTTGGTTGCTTTCAAGTTTTGGCAATTATGAATAAGGCTGCTAGAAACATCCATGTGCAGGTTGTTTTGTGGACATAAAATTTTCACGTCTTCTGGGTAAATACCAAGAAGCATGATTGCTGAATCATGTGGCAAGAATTTGTTTAATTTTGTGAGAAACTGGCAAACTGTCTTCCAAAGTGGCTATACCATTTTGCTTTCCCACCAGCAATAAATGAAAATTCCAGTTGTTCCACATCCTTGTCAGTATTTGGTGTTGTCAGTGTTCTGGATTTTGGCCATTCTAATAGGTGTGTAGTGGTATCTCATTGTTTTAATTTGCATTTCCCTGATGACACATGTGGAGTATCATTCCATATGCATATTTGCCATCTGTATATCTTCTTTGGTGAGGTGTCTGTTAAGGTCTTTGGCCCCTTTTTTAATTGAGTTGCTTGTTTTCTTATTGTTGAGTTTCATGAGTTCTTTGTATATTTTGGATAACAGTCCTTTATCAGATATGTCTTTTGCAAGTATTTTCTCCCAGTCTGGGTCTTGTCTGCTAATTCTCTTCATATGGTCTTTCAGAATCATGACATTTTATGTGGAGTTTTTCCAAGGTCTTGAATACAATGTTGTTGGAGAGAACAAATGAATTATTTATTTCCATAAACATTAAGACTCACTTTGTGTAAAGCTTATGCGAATCACCATGAATTCTAGAATGAAAATAAGCATGGAGCACTTTTGATTGTTCAAAACAAAAACAAGGCATGTGATTCCCTTAAAGAGAAAGGCAGTTTATTATAAGGATGCCTGTGGATGGACCACTCACAGCTCCGTCCATCCTCTCCTTGCCTCCAGCTTCTCTGACCCATGTGGTCTCCTGCATAGGCCTCTCTTCCTCTGCTTGTGAATTCTGCCTTCTCCTTTCACTACCCACTGGCCAAAGGGCCACAAATCGTTTAGTCCTCATTTCAGAGGGACAAAGTTTGATTAGCTTGTGATCACCTTTACAGGGCAAAAGCCCTCAGGCCCACTACCTTATGGGTCACCAGACAGCGTTGGACCAAGGGCCCCCTAGAGTGACAATGACAGTGACAACCTCAAGACAATAAGATATCCTGTTGTATCTTCCCTGAAACTGTAAGAGGAAGTTAGGAGTGAAAGGCACCATGCCTCGCATGTTTAAAAGGATGACTTAGAAAACAACTCTAGAACTAGAATCTTCAGTCACTGCTGTGATACCCTCATGGTACTAACTGTGCCTCCGTGACCTGGAGAGCTGTGAATGAGTGACACACACTGATTCCCCCACTGCAGGTTTAAAGAACGAAGTAAAATTGAATCAAAGTCTCTCTTTTAGAATCGGCAATGATTTTTAACCTGTTTTGGGGAAAAGAAATGAAAACTGAATTATCAGGGCTGAAACAAAAATGTGCTCTATAGGAACAAATAATCCACAATGTCATAATTTCTGAAAGACTAAGAATATTTAGAAATGTTAAATTAACTAGTTACGAAAAAAACAATTCATGAGGCAATGTTGCAGTTTTTTTTAAGGGCAAATACTTTTGTACATGCAATTATACTCCCAGAGAGGTTATCACATTGGCATAAACCTCACCAAGAAGAAAAAGAGTTACCTGGAGGATAGATTAGGTTTATGTACTTACTTAAATGGAAGATTTTAATTTTTTTTAAAAATAAATTTGTTTATTTATTGATTGATTGACTGATGTCTGCTGGGTCTTCGTTGCAGTGCGCAGCCTTCTCATTGCCGTGGCTTTTCTTATTGCAGAGCACGGGCTCTAGGTGCACGGGCTTCAGTAGCTGTGGCACGCAGGCTCAGTAGTTGTGGCGCACGGGCTTTGCTGCTCCGTGGCATGTGGGATCTTCCCAGACCAGGGCTCGAACTCGTGTCCCCTGCACTGGCAGGCGGATTCTTAACCACTGGACCACCAGGGAAGTCCCAAGATTTAATTTTTAAACAGGAAAACACAAGTGTGATTTCAGAATTACTCTTTAAGAAAAATGATAACTTATCTTTATTAATTTGAAAAAAACTCTAGAAAGAAAGAGTGGGTGACACATTTTCTGCCATCTACTTATCTGCATTTTCTAATGTTTCTACAGTGAGAATGTATCACCTGAGAAATATATAAATGTTGTATTAACATATGAATTGGAAGCAATTAAAAGGCAAAGACAGCAATTTATTTGGTAGTAGCCAGCATGGTGCCATAAGTAAGTAAATAAAGGCTCTCTTTTCTAATGCCTTTGAGTGTGATGATCTCCATTCCAGAGTTAGCACATGTAAATGATACTACATACCCTGGGAACACACTGGAGCCTATTTTGGTGCATTTGAATTTAGAATTGGAGTAATAAACCCGTTTGGGTTAGTTCAGATGATAGTTAGTCATGTGAGTATTTGTGCTATGACTTCACTTACTATGTACTTAAACAGGCACCCAGATGGACAGCTGTGCAAGATGCTATTTTCATCTGCCTCCGATCTCTCGGAAAGTGGTTTCATCCAAATTGCAGCAAAGCACCCAGTCCTCAATGAAAACCCACCAACATCAAATGCAATGCTTTCAAAAGCAACCTGTTTTGTAATACGGGCAGGAAGAATAAATGTTCTTTAAAAGACAATGTTCTTCATGGAGCGGGCTTACTAAATACCAGTCAAGTCATGTCACCACTGCCCTTAACAACGTCCAGGGTTCCTCGTCACCGACAGAATCCAATTCCATTCCTCACTCTGTCTCCAGCCCTCGTGCTAGCTTCCTCTCTAACCTTATCGCCCACCACGTCTCTTGATACACCCCACTTTCTGACCGCGTGAGATTGCCCTTCCCTGAGCAAGCCGAGCACTTTCAGATCTCTGTATATCAAAAATTCCTTTCGCGGGTGTACAACAAACGTGACTAAGAGCCACTACTAAGGAGAAAACTCTGTAGCTATTTCACTGACACTTGAATAATTTTCCATCAGTCTCTTCTGATCACTACACCCTGGAATTGGGACATTCCTACTTTGGGCTTCAATGGCAGCCCCTTTCCTGGAGTATAGCACATATTCACTCAACCATTTGGTTCCAAGAGGACTTCAGTGTGTCATGTGGGTTCCACGAGAAAGTCGGACGAGCGTGGAGCCCAGGCCCAGTACCTGGATTCCAAGCTCTGTGACCTTGGGTTGGTCCCAGACTTGCCGTTCCTCAGCTGCCTCAGGGAAATAAGGATGCCAGCCCTGCTTCCCTCAGGGTTTGGGATGAGGAGTAAATGGGTGGGAAAACACCTTGTAAGCTGTAAAGCACACCCAGGGTGAGGTGTTCACTTCTCAATCTCAATTTTCACTTTAGTCTAGTACAGGGGTTCTCAGCCTCAGTGCTATTGACATTTTGGGTGGCTGGATGATCCCTTTGGTGGCGGCGCTGGCCTGTGTGTTGCAGGACGTCTACTTACTAGATGCCAGTAGCATCACCAAAAATGTTTCTAGACATTTCCAAATGTCCCTGGGGAGAAAGTGCCCCCGGTGAGAACCCCTGGTATAGGATGAATTTTTAGAGTTGTGTTCTTTTGTTTTGTTTTGTTTTGTTTTTTTTGGCCATACCACATGGCATGTGGAACGTCCCTGACCAGGGATTGAACCCATGCCCCCTGCATTGGAAGCATGGAGTCTTACCCACTGGACCACCAGGGAAGGCCTTAGAGTTGTATTCTGGTCACCCTTCCATCTCTTCCCCTAAACTGTTCCCTCTAGCGCCATTCACAGTCTTTTCTCATCATCAGATAAACAAGGCTTTTTAACATTCCCACTCTCTGCCAACCTTTTGTAAAGATGTTTTTACCGTTATCCATGTGCAGACTTAGTAGCTTCTCTGGATTCTGTCCACAGAATCTCCCAGAAGAAAACTTCATTTTCTGGACACTGAACTCAAAAACACTTCCTCTTTTCTAACTCCTCCTTCCATCTTTGTTTACTAGACAATCCTACTTTTGATACACAATTTCTCTTAAAAATCCAAGTTTTTTCCAACCTACCTGCAGGCCTAAAAGTCATTCCATCATTGTGGGTCTCTTTTTCTCCTCACACATCTATTTTGCTCTGTTTTTTAATATTAAGAAGGTATTAAGAAGGTAATACATGTATTACATTGTTTCCAATAGTACCAAAGTATATTAAAGGAGATCTGTCCCCTTGATTTCCCCTCCTCCTCCTCCTCCTGCCCCCTCCCGCCCAGATTTCACTGTCCCTCTCCAGAGATAACTGTTAATTCCTGGTGGATCTTATCCTCCAGTTTTCTATCCAGATGCAAGCATATTTTTCTCCTCACTGCTTTTTCAACATGCTAATGTTTGTATATGATGTATATGATGACGATCAGTTTTCTCTTATTCTGTGTCTGGCCAGAATAATTCTCCATCCCTAAAGATGGTCAAAGAGGAGGTTTTATTAGTGCTCTGCAGGTATCAAAAACAGAGTCCACTCCTGCCAAAGCCCCACGGGAGCAGCCACGTGTGCCGGAACCACTGGGTAGCCCAACGAGGCCAGGTGGACCCCTTCAGGTATTCACACCCTAATCCACACATGAAGACCTCCATTCCATTCTCTTTGATTCTTTTTTTTTTTTTTTAAAGAAGGAACATGTTTTGCAAAGGACCCTGAGGAGAGAGGACAGACAGGTTTATGCAATGGCAAAAAATAGCTACACCAGAGGAGGAGAATTAGGCAGGGTGTGACTGGGGCTCATTCCCGGGACTGTGCTCCTTTGAAAAGACTCTCGGATTAAATTCCTGGCTGGGAGATGGTAAGAATTATTTTGTTTCTGATTCAGTAACTTGTGACTATTTACAAATGCAGGTGTCCAAGTGCAAAGAAGAGAGTTTTAAAAATCCCATTTGAATAAGGGCCATTTTTAGATTCTTCCTCTAATTCCTCTGTTCATTCAACATGTATTCAGTAGTTTTAGGCTCTCTTGTGGGGCAGAGTTTTGAGGAGGAGGAAGTCATCAAGTTGATTCAGACATGGGTCCTGCTCTCGAGAAGCACATGGTCCATCAGGGCAGAAAGAGATTGTCTAAATTATATAATCCAAATATAATGTGATAAAGGTCACGAGTACAGCTAACACGCTGCAGATGCTGTCAGTATACCTCCTCTCCAATAAACACTGCCATGAACAGTGTTTCCAGCACAATTGTCCAGGGACCCAGAGATCCAGGAAGGCCATGGGTGATAGCTCAGCATGACTCAGACATGTATATTGCACAGCATGACTCAGCCATGTACCTTTGCTGGCTCTGGACTGAACATTGGCCCCCACAGGTGGGGGGCAGGAAGATGACAGTGGCGAGTTAAGTGTAAACAACTCTGTCTCCACAAGCCTTATCTTTACTGTTTACAGGATGATGTGACAGCCACATTTCTCAGTGCTTTCACGACTTCTCCAAAAGCAGCTCTTATTTTCTCCTCTGACATTTTCTATTCAGGTCTGCAACTTGTGAATGAAGAATCTTAAGAGCTTTATTAGTCAGCTGTTGCTGCACTGATGCTATGTGAAAACAACCCTAAATCTCTCCATAGCTTACAATCATAAACATTTATGTTCATGGATCTGTCAGTCAGCTGAGATTTGGCTGATCCAGGCTGAGCTGGACTGGATTCCAGGTTGCTGATCTTGTTGAGGTCTGTTTTGCATTACAGGGCTCAGGATCTCAGATCACAGAAATGCAAGATCCCGGGAACACAAGACGGCGAGCCAGACTGTGTGATGGCTCTGAAAGAATTTAGCCCACACTGTCTCTTCCACCCGTATTTTTTTTTGGTCAGAGCAAGTCATACGTGGCCTGGGTCAAGATCGAGAAGGCGGGGAAGTAAATGTTGCCTACATGAGTGGAAGAAACTGCCAAGTTACTACAGGGCATGGATGAAATTCCTGTCATTCCTATCTAATCAGCTATAAGGGATTGCCATTGTCCTCAAGAGAAAACCTCACAATGAGATCTAGAAGTAAGTGACCTCTTTCCATGTAGTGGAGTTGTTGCTGGCCCGTGGGTGCTGCGACACCAGTGCCAGTGCCCCTGTGTGGTTGTAGCTGAAATGATCATCACTGTAGAGACTTGAAGACTTTTGTCCCCGCCTTCAGATAAGTTTTGTGCCTGCTGCTTCACAAACAGTGAAGGAAACACATCATCTTTCTTTTCGGTGTACTTGCCTGTTCATTTCCTTCCTCCTGCCCCAGATCCACAGCTGTCATGCTGCTCCAACCCCCATGTTAATAGCTGCTCCATTTCAACTTCATCGTACTCAGCTGTCTGGCAATTCTGGAGGTCCTCCGCCCTCCTCTCTCATTCAGCCCAAGGCTTCAACGTTGCTGTAAATACCTGCCTACATTTCTGGAGCTCAGTGATGAAGGACAGGCTTGAGAATGGGCTGGGTTGTTTGTTGCAGGTCCTGTCTTTAGAAGCTGAGGTCTATTTCTCCACTAAGAACTTTTAAATGAGCATGCTCCCAAAAGAACCTCATAGACTCATAGAATATGGGCTTTAGCAATCATCCAGTCAACCTCGCTGTTTCACAGACAAAGCAAATGAGGCCAGAGAATCTAGTTCATGAAAGAACTAAGACTGGGGCCTTGAACTTGGGATTCTCAGTCCAATGGAGCCAGTGTCTCACCACATCCATCCTTCCTCCAGGGGAATTAGTTTCACTGTTATTGAAGTTATGAATATGGTGGCAGGATACTAGATGAAATTTTAAAAATATGTGGACCGGGGGGCTCTGGACTCCATTTACACACCCGTCTAAAGACCCCATAACTAGCAAATTAGGCTACTATTTGGTCTAGGAAAAGAAGGACTCAGCTAAAATGCAAAGATAAAGAGTCGATCACTTGTGATCTTCTAAAGGCCCAAGGAAGGAGACAGCCCTCCCTACCAGCTCTGGCATTCCCAAGGCAATCTCAGAGAAAAGGAGGAGGATGGAGGGAGAGAGATGACGGGTTGTATCTGTGACTGTATTCAGTTTACCACGACCAGAACTGAAATCTGAAACTGATGCTATAATAGAAAAATAGAGCAAATTACCATTTTTCCATACCCGAGTTTGTACCTTCAGTCTGTTGGCAGGATAATGACGTGAATGGTTAGTGCTGCAAGTGGAAGTAGAGGTGATACTGCTAGCTAATACCTATAGAAAAAGATCTGAAGGATTTAAGCATGGAATACTTTTGTTTTGCTTATATGCATTTAAAATTGTTCCACAATAGGGACTACCCTGCTGGCGTAGTGGTTAAGAATTCACCTGCCAATGCAGGGGACATGGGTTTGAGCCCTGGTCTGGGGAAGATCCCACATGCTGCAGAGCCCGTGCGCCACAACTACTGAGCCTGCACTCTAGAGCCCGCGAGCCACAACTACTGAGCCCTCGTGCCACAACTACTGAAGCCTGCGTGCCTAGAGCCCATGCTCAGCAACAAAAGAAGCCACCGCAATGAGAAGCCCACGCACCGCAACGAAGAGTAACCCCCACTCGCCGCAACTAGAGAAAGCCCGCACTCATCAACGAAGACCCAAACAGATAAATTTATTAAAAAAAAAAGTTCCACAATAAACATGTACTGTTTTTGTAATTTAAAAATATATTATTTTAATTTAAAAATAATTACCTCCCAGCCTGCCCTACTCTCTCCCACTTGATTCAAATCCTCCCAGTTTTTGCTTATTTTTGGCATGACCCACATACCTTGGCATTGGAGTTGTTCCTCGCGGTGTCTTTCTTTATTCTATTATAATTTACTATTTCCCCCAAATCTTTGTACCTTTGTATTTTCTAGTTTCATTGGTGTTGAGGACTTAGTTGGCCAGCATATCATCAACTGTGAATCTGGAAAGTCAAATTAAACAGAAAAAGAAATAAAAGAACAAGCGCTGAGGTCACTCATCTGCATTTATCATTCTCAAGTGGACTTTGATATAGATACTCTGCATTTGTTAGTGATGTATGTCCTACTTCAAAAATACTTGAAGGGACTTACAAAGAAAAGCTATCAAGATATGATTTGATCAAAACTGAAACAGCAGTGGAAGGAAGTTTAATTCCTTTTAACAGGTGTGGGAGGCCACCAGGGCAGTGAGGTGGGGAGACCGACCAACCGGATCTTCTTGGTACATTCTGATGGGTGTTGTGGGGTGAGGTGGGGGAAGACCCCTTAGGCCAGCTGGGGGCAGGGGGAGGGTTCTGAGAAGGTTCCCTGGTGCAGATGTCTCCTAGACTAAGTCCTGCAGGATGAGTTACAGTTAGCCAGGGAAAGGAATGCCCCTAGAAGTGGTAAGGAAACCTGGGCTAATGAAAGTTCTACACCCAAGCTTTACTTCTAGTTCCAGGTTTTTTGGCAAACAAGGCAAAAATGAAAATACATCGTGCTATTTATTTCTTACTGTGTGACATAGGGGACATAACTTTCTAGGAACCAAAAATGAAACGCCAGAATAGTGATTCTCTAGTTTTGTCGTGTGTGAAAATGCCCCCAAGCATCATTAAAAATGCAGAGTTCTGTAGCTCAGCTCCAGAGACTCAGACTCAGTAGTGCTGGGGTGGGGTCCAAGGCTACGCATTTTGACAAACTCCCCGAATAATTCTGGGGTAGGTGCCCCCACCCCCAGCCCACCTAAAAAATACTGCTGTAAAGGGAATTTTTTATCTGCCTACTCATTCATTCATTTGTTCATTCAAAAAAAACAAACCAGAACAAAACAAACACTGTCCTAAATGCTGTGGCTAGACTGGAGAACCGGTCAGAGAAGCCCCCTGCCCTCAGGGGCTTGCTGATCGCTGAGAGGAGGACCCTGAATCTCCAGACCAGCCAGCTTCTTCTCCTCAGGTGCTCCCCACAGGACCCTCCAGACCAGAGCCCACACACCACGTCAGCTCTTAACGTCAATCCTTCTCAGTTTCGTTTTTGGTGACCAGACCATCTGCTTAGGCCCTGAAGACTCTGTCTTGGAGGTGTAATAGGGAAGAACCTTTTGTATTCTATTACAAGTTAATCATAAAAGGGATGTTGCCTATAGGCTTACATTATACCTAATGGCCCATCTCTGGGAATCCTGCCTCCCAGGTAATGAGCATTAAGTAAAATACCTTTGTTTGGCTCACAGGAAACATCCTGACCAGGTCCACCAGTGAATGACTGCAGGAAGGAAGAAATGAACACATTCCCCTCTGGAGGCTGATGGGAACCAGGAAGTGTTTGACTTTACTCCCTCCCCCTTCAGTATAAAAGGAGGCTGAATTCTAACTCAGGCAAGATAGTTCCTTGGGGTATGAGTCCACCATCTCTCGGTCTGCTGGCTTTCCAAATAAAGTCATTATTCCTTGCCCTAACAACTCGTCTCTCGATTATTGGCCTGTCGTGCAGCCAGCAGTATGAGCTTAGACTCAGTAACAGAGGAGGTCCAGGCTGAAGCTGCTGGAATTCCCCAAATCCTGCAACAGCTTCTCGGAGTGACCAGCTGAAGGGTGAGTGACCAGGGTCGGCAGCCAGGATGCAGGGACAGAGCCACTGAGGGTTCTGATGAGTCACAGGGGCTGGTCAAGATGAACCTGGCAGTGTGGACTCCCAGCTTCAAAGGCAGTGTGCTAAAGGCTGAACGCTCATGTCCCAGCAAATTCAGATTGGAAACCCTAACCTCCCATATGGTGGTATTTGGAGACGGGGCCTTTGGGGGGTGATTAGGATTAGATGGGGCTGTTAGGGTGAGGCCCTTACGATGACATTAGTGTCCTTGTGAGAAGAGATGCCGGAGAGCTTGCTCTGTCTCAGTGCTGTGTGAGGACCCAGTAAGAAGGTGGCCGTCTACAACTCAGGAAGGGGGTCCACACCAGGACTCGATGTTCTGGCCCCTGATCTTGGAATTCCAGCCTCTGAACTATGAGAAAATGTGTCTGTTGTTTAAGCTGCCCAGTCTATGGTATTCTGCATGGCAGCCCAGCTGACTAAGACACAGTGGAACTGCTGTCAGGCCCTCTCCTGGCTGGGATTCCCTGAATGCTCTGGAGTTCTGCCCCAGCCCCTGCACTGCTCACTCATCTCTCTGGCACTCCTTTAGACCCTGACCTTAACCTGTACCCTCCTAGCTGGCTTCAGAGTGATCTACAGGCCCCACCTGATGTTACTATTATATTGTCTGAGGGCCTACCTCCTTGTTAAGCAAACAGTGCAGAGTCTTTAACTACTACCAGCTAGCATTTAGACAGAGAAAGGAGCCCCAGAAAGTGTGTGCAAGTGTGTCAGTGTGAGTTTGTGTGTGTGCATGTGAGCATGCATGTACATTTATGAGTATGTGAGTGTTCGTGTGGGTGGGTGTTGAGAGACTGTATACAGACCACGGCCAGGGCATATATATGTACATGAAAACAGAACTCAGACCCTACCTCTAGCAACTGGTCCAAGAAACTGAGCAGCAATCCCTGTAAGAGTTGGCCCTAATTATTCCTCTGCTTCCAATTTCGGAGAAGCCAGATATGTACCCCTTAACCAATCACTGGAACCAGTCACTAGAACTGGCTTCTAGTTCCCCATGCCAACGGCTCCCATCAGGGTGCTGAAGCCTCCCCTTTTTTCCACTGTAGAGCTTTCCCACTCCTCTGCTAGACTTTGAGTTTCTGCGTAATGCAAGTGATGGTGGCCGACTCCCTTGCTGTAGCAAGCTCTCGATAAATGGCCTTTGCCATTTGGCTTGTTCTAATTTGGTTGGCCTTCCTGTATTTCCACAGCGTCCATGAGTGTGTGTAAGCATGTTTAGGGGGTGTGCCTGTGTGTTGGAAATGGCGGGGTTGGCGGCTAGAGGGGGAAAATGGGGGCGGGTGCACTCCCTGCAAGATCTTATCATTTCTGGGCTGTTCCCTTGGAGTCCCTCTTCCTTTAGGGCTGCGGAGGAGGGGCAGAAGGGAAGGGAGGAGGAATTGGATGAGAGTTGATTGTAAAAGCCAGACTCTCGTGTGAAAGTCATAAAGAGCACCTCCAACCAGTAACGGGCTTCTCTTCCTGCCATCCTGAGCAGGAGGAGGCCTCAGGGCACCTCCTAGGCACCCTACCTCCTTACCTCCCCTCCTCCTACCTGCGCTGAAAGCCGAAGGCAGGCACCGCTGACCTCACGCCTGGCCCGTGTGCCTGCCATTCTCGCTGAGGCTCCCCATTGCCTCACAGCCGTGACTGGGGCCCTGACTTCCTGCCACGAGTGTATCAGGATTTAATCTGAGGCCAGGCAGCCACTGCCAAAATGAATGGTTGGTAAAATTAGAACAAACAAAGGTAAATAGCCCTTTACCTAGTGCACAGTCACCCTGGGATTTAACTGCAGCAAAGAGATCACGGAGGTGCCACAGTTTTCTGATCAATGATGGTAATTTTCTTCCCCTGGAGATCAGGTTATCACTTGAAGGGTCTTAGAGAGCACAGGAGTCAAAAGAAAAGTACAAGGTGATGCAGGGTTTCTCTGCAGCTTATTTTGCACATCATTCTAAGTGATGTAGTGTTGCCTGCTCAGAAGCAACACTTGGCACCCTTAGAGAGACTGAGACACTGGCTGGCAGGGTGTGGGCTCCACGGATGTCTGTGCTCCAGCCGCAGACACCTGACTCTGCAAAGCCTCCAGCAAGCTGTGTTATAAAATCAAAGAAACCAAGGCTCACACCTTGCTGTTGCCAAACACATGCCTCAAGCCTGGGATCCAAGATGGTTTTAATAGAGCGTAAATGGCAAAATGAAGAGATCTCCCAAGCCCTGGGTCTTCTCTCTGGCACACGTGCGTTGCAGCGGGAGAAATGCCTGCCAGTGCAGGAATGATCGCCCTCAAACTTAGCACTAGAGGGTCTTGGAGCCAGTGGTCTTTTCACTTGCTCATCGATAGTTTGATTAATAGGTCTTTCTCCGTTGTTTTCAAATCGATCATCCAGTTTTGAACTCTTTTCTTCTGCTGTTTGTTCTGTATTGTCACCTAGAGCGCAAAAGCATATTTTATCAGGAATTGACTTAACTGCCAGTTTAAAATATCGAAAGGCAGACTGTAAATCCAGTAACAGGGATTAGTGCGTGCATCGTCAACCTATCTGTGGATAAGAACTGAGATAAGCGGTGACTAATGACAGTGAAGAGCAGCAATGCACTAAACAAAAAATTAATGGCCATGTCAGGGCCTGAGGAATCCAGTCACCTCGTGTGCTCACAGCAATCGGATCAGTGAAGATGGTATGGACCAGAAGTTGGTGACTCACGATAGGCTGCCAGCAAAGGGTTAGAGATGAGATGGGTGTCTGGTGCCTCTCTCTGTCTGCCTGTCTCTCTTGGCACCATAACAAACATAATTATGAAATTCCATTCTTTTTTTGTTGTTTTTCTATAAACTTTATTTCTCAAAACGGTCTTATGATATTTGTGGGATAAATACTCAACATTTATGTGAAATTCCATTCTGCAGTGTTTAGGACCTAGACCTAATCCAAGGAAAGGACTTCAATAGAACACAGAAAACCTAACCTACTCTAATCACCCCAAACACTGCTGTGAACTATCACCCCCTTCCTGCATTGTTTCAATTGGGTAGGATTTCCACCCCCATTCTAATCCAACTCAGTTCTATTTTGTTTGTTGTTAACAACCTCTGAGAAAATAGTCATTCAAGAAGGAAGAAAGGTAAAATACAGAATTTATTTCCCCCCCTGAGAACACATTCTGCTTTGGAAATAGGCCCCTTAAAAGATCATTTATCTCTTACCATAGATCTAGCAATTGAGCTCCCTGGTATTTTCCCAAAGGAGTTGAACATTTATGTCCACACAAATAGCCATACACGGATGCTTCTAGAAGCTTTGTTCCTAATCACCAAAACATGGAAGCAACCTCGATGTCCTTCAGTAGGTGAATGGATAAATAAACTGTGGTCCATCCAGACAATGGAATATTATTCAGCACTAAAAAGAAATGAGCTCTTAAGCCAGGAAGAGACATAGAGGAAACTTAAATGCATATCACTAAGTGAAATAAGCCAGTCCGAAAAGGCTACGTACTTCATGAGTCTAGCTATCTGTCATTTTGGAAAAGGCAAAACTGTGGTGACAGTAAAAAGATCAGTAGTTGTCAGCTGTTGGGGTGGTGGTGAGAGAGGCATGAACGGGTGGACCACAGAGGAGTTTTAGGGCAGGGAAACTACTCACCATGATACTATAATGATGATACATATCATTACTATACCTTTGCCCAAACCCATAGCATATACAACGCCAAGAGTGAATTCTAATGTGAACTATGGACTTGAGGTGGTTATGATGTATCCATGTAAGTTTATCAATGGTAACAAATGTACCACTCTGCAGGGGGTATTGATAATGGGGGAGGCTGTGCATGTTTGGGGACTGGGGGTGTATGGAAAATCTCTGTGCTTTCCTCTTAATTTTGCTGTGAACTTAAAACTGCTCTAAAAAATAAAGTCTTTATAATGAAAAAAAATAAACCAACCAAACCTAGAAAGATGATTTCTCTCTGGAGAAGAAGAGCACAGCCTTCAGGCATGGGTGTAGCATTGTCCTTTTCCTTCTGATGAGCTGGGGGGGGGGGGGGGCGGGGCATTCAGGGCCCAAGGAGGAGCATATGTGCCTGGCCAGAGAGAAGTGGGATGGCCATTTCCTGATGGCACAGGTGTCCCTGCTGTCTGGTGTCCAATATGGTAGCCACTAGCCACATGGAGTTACTGAAATTTACATTAAAAAAATAAAAACTAACAATTCACTTCTTGCTAGCCCTATTTCGAGTGCTCAGCAGCCTATGTGGCTAATGGCTACTGTATTGGACCTCTCAGATTCAGAACATTTCCATCATGTCAGAAAGTTCTACCGGAGAGCGCTGCTCTAGACTCCAGGCAGCCCCGGAGGCTGACCTGGGGACTGAGGATCAATAAAATCACAAATCGAGACTCGACCCCCAGTCCCAGATTCTGAATGACATCTGAGCAACGGACACTGCTTCCACGGGGACAATGTCAAAAGATGGAGGCCCACGCGGAGCCGAGACGCGAAAGGGCTTGAGAGGCGTGTTAACTAAATCAGTGCTTGAAGAGCAACTTCTCTTTGGCAATTCTTGCTGGTCTGACAGGCTCCTGCCGAATTACATCACTTCCTAAAAAACAGGCAAACACCTCTCCTTCAAGTCAGCACCGACCCAAACAAGCAGGAAACAGGAAACGTTCACGTTTCTGCGGGGCTGAAAGTGCGCGCAGCATCACGATGCCGGGGCGCGCGGATCCCGAGGCTCCCCGCGCCGCCCTCATCTTCGCCCTGCTCATCGCGTTCCTCCCCACCCGCCAGGCGCAGGGTAAGCACCCCTAGGCTTTCCACTCCAGGCGAGGAGGAAAATGAACGCTTGTCTCGTGCCGAGGCTACAGAACTCTGCCGGGGAGGGTAACACCCAGAAAACTCTAAGCCTTCCTGTGAAAAAAGTGGAGAAAAGTCGAACTGTCTTTTTTGGGGGAAGGAGGGAGGAGGGACTTGGCTTCGTTTGCAGCCGGCTAATCCAGCTCCAGCTCACTCCCTGAATTTACCCTTCCCGCAGTCTTTGTTTTCTAAGATGTAATTTACCGGTCCCAGTCATTTACTGGCTTTAATGGGCATATTAAGAAAATGATCAACTCTTTGGCAGTTCCTGTAAAAGAACGTTTCAGTCAGCTGAAACAGAGAAATTATGAATTTACTTTTAATAATGTGGGCTGAGAAGTCTGCTGGTTCCAAAAATTCCTGGAAAACTGGGGTATGGAAATTTACTACTGGAAAGTAGACTAAAGAAACACCATAATTTAAAAAAAAAAAAAGTAAACAGGAAATTATCTGAGGAATTACCAGGCATCCACTGTAACTTATTAAATCTTTCATCTGCTTTCCTTTGATCTTGTTACTTTGGGAGAGATTTTCTTTGCATTGATTGCGACTAATGAAGCTTTGTTTTAAAAAGTAATGTGACTGTAGTGAATCAAAGGTACCAGAAAAGACAAAATATTAAATCTCATAATTCTGAGCTAAGAGCAGCAATTGATTTATACCCTGGCAACAAGTACAATCACCCTCCATTGCCTCTTACAGCTGTGTGGATTTGCCCTTGGGTAAATAAGCTAGTTGCCTGTGGTTCCTGTCAGTGGACACCGCCTGCTGCTAGTGTAGAGCTGTACTGGGGGGTGCAGCTATACTGAGTGTACAGCTGTTCTGGGGGTGCAGATGAAGAAACTGAGGTGGAGGAAGGTGAGACCCACCGACAGTCAGCTCTCCTGATTTGGACTCCAGGGTCTCGCCTCTCGCCACAGGGGATCGACCACGCCCCCTGCCTGGACCTCTGGACCATATTCCTTTCCGAGGGGCGTCCCTCAGCACCCACGGGAGCAGGGCCCAGCCATCCCTCTTCACCTCTTTTAACTCTCACAGCTACCACACTTGCCTCAAACACGCTCCTGAGAATGACATTTAACCTGCCTGAGTAGTTTCTTGAGCATCTGAAAATGATTGACTCAAAGTGTCTGCAATTCAGGAGGTGCAAAGGACTCAGTGAAAGGTGTCCGTCTGAGACCCGTATCTGATCAGTGACTCTTCCCCTGAAAGAGCTCTGGTGGGTCCTCATTTATGGCCCCTGGCCTCTCACTGCAACCTCCTTTCCACGGCATCTCCTTCTGTCTCCCTCCTGCTCCCCAGCTGCAGCCCCTCAGTCACGGTACAGAGCGTGTGCTCCAGGCTTCTGGGGCTCTGGCCACAAGTGATGACAAGTTTCCTTTTTTTCTGCTGAATGGGTGCCTATGTAACCTTAAAAGGCTCAGACTGAATGTTACCTCTTCTTTGGTGTCTCTCTCACTGCCCCTTCCCTGGCACGCTGCCTGTTATACCCCCAGAGACCTAAACTTCTGTAAACCCAGCTAACCACCTGGAATCATAACTGTGTCTACGTCCATGCCTCCCACCAGGCTGTGAGCACCTCCAGGGAAAAGAAAATCCCCTTTTGTTCATCTTTGATTTCCCCAAATCTCGTAAAGGGTCAGCATAAATTAGGAACTCAGTTATTCTTGATAAGTACTAAAATCGTCCTAGAATGGATATGAGACTGATCACTAAAGACTGATGAGCTCCTGAGAGCAGGTAGTGTTAGGATGTCAGGAGAAGTGGAAGATGAAAAGCTGCATTTCAGGGGAGAACGGGGATTATCTGAATCATCCCACACACTCACCTGTCTCCATTCCCAGTGCCTGAAAATGCAAAAATGCCCACTTGCAAGCAGCTGTATAATCAAAGCCTATTACTTTGAGATTAGCCAAGGGAAAGGCTGTTCTAAATTAAGGATTGAATATATATTGTAAAATTAAGTAAGGTATATCCTTTTGAGCTAATGGTGCCTAAGACTTTAGGATGTGAGTTCGTTTAAAGGTGTCACAGTTGTATCTATTTCCTTGAATTCTTCAAAAAATACCTTGGAGATGTTTGGTAAAAGAATCCGATCTACTGAACAGCCTGATTCTCCTTTGCAAGCATAATCCAGGTTTATCTCAAGTCAAGCCTTTATTAACCACAAATAGGCAACATTATTCAATAACTGCAGTTACCTGAGACCAGCATCATTATGGTTGAGTCAGCATCTGTTTTGCTTTATGTAGATAGAGAGTCTGGTGCAGAACTGATTACTATCACAAGTGAAATAATCCACTTAGAAGTGAGAGAAATGAGAAAATAGATTTTCTGGGATTTTGACAAAACAGATGAGAATAATTAAAGAGAAGCTCTGGGCCTAGGTATCTTGGCCAGTGTAAGATGCTAAGAAGTTCAGACTCAAGGCAACATTCTGCCTGTGGAATGAAGGGCCACCTCATTCCTTACCCTGTGCCCTCTCAATGTCAGCTTAACACTATCAGAAAGCTAAAAGCAACTTCCAGATACCAAAAGCACAGGATTTATTAGCTGCTAAAAGCAGAATGGTCTGTAGAAAAAAGAGCAAAAAGTCACAAGGCAGAAATAAGCCCTCTGTAACTGTTTTGGTGACCAGAGTTAAACACTGAATTTGACAGAGAGGACTAAGAGGTTTTTCTGGGCTGTTTCAGAACAGTAAGGATCATTTAATTATTGGACGAACCTTCAGAAGGAGAGAAAGAAGAGAAGAAAATAATGGTTGCAAAGTTGAAACTGCACTTTCTGATACTGTTCTTATTTCAATGAATGTGACTACCACCTGCTATTTCCTGGGACAGTCCCCATTTCAAGTAGTAAAAATGCTGATGGCCAACATAGATAGTGCTCAGTATATGCCTGTTCTGAACACTTTATATCTACCAACTCATTTAATTCTCATAACAAACCTTATACAGTGGCTACTATTATTCCTATTTTACAGATGAGAAAACAGGGACAGAGGGGTTAACTGACTTGCCAAGGTCACACAGCTAAGTAGTGGATCTAAGTAAGATTCAGCCTCAGGAGTCCACGCTCTAACAATACACTGTATTACCTCTGGGTATTCAGGCTCTGCCAGGCTATGAGTCTAGTTTTAGGTTTGGAAAAGTATGCCTTCCTGACTGTGTAGGTGTATCACACAAACTCTTGGCTGGGCTGTAAGTTTATCACATGTTCATAAAGGAGCTGTATTTGTTTGATTGGGTCAGAGACTGGCTGACAGGAAAAGGGATAGTGGAGTTGGGTTAAACTTTGGCCTGTGGAGGGGAAGGGAGAGGCTGAAAGGTACAGAGTGAGCAACAGAGAATCTGGGGATTAGCATAGTTAAGACCAGAAGCAGGAAAAACAGAATGTTGAAGTCACTGGGTAAGAGGCTTTGGGGTGTGGGAACCAGGGAGAGAAAGCCCAGCCTTCTGTCAGGCAGAGTCACACCGTGGGAGAGCCCTGCTGAGAACTGACCCCAAGGACCAAACAGCCCTCAGGGGCAAAAAGAAAAGAAAAAAAAACAAACAAGCAGAGAGGGTTTTATTAAGGCTTAAAGTTCTTCCGTGTCTAAAAGGCTGACCCAGGAAAACAGAAGAGGGCGGGACTTTGGCTGGGATAGGCTCAGTTCTGTAAAGAAACAGTGCAACCTGTAATTTGCCTACCTGTGTATAGTTTGCACCACCCTCAACTGTTGGCAAAGATGTGGAGAGACAAGAACCTGGCACTGCCCATGGGAGGGCAGATCAGTGCAATCCTCTAGTGTCTCCTGCCGCTGAACCCATGCACTGGGCTTTGAATTTAAGTTACCATATTTTTCATTTCTAGAAAATCCTAGAATACAGAATATTGTACAATATATAGAGAGAGTCTTGGTTTTATTTTTCCTTATTTGTTCCTTCTTTTATGTCTTTAAACATACTATTCACTATTTGATAATTTTTATCTGAAGTTTATGTAGATTGAATCTTGTTGCTTCTTGTATCTGTCACCTCCCATCATGATAAAAATCTTGGGGGAATTAGGGCCAAACCCAGCACACAGAGCGTGGCCCACCCTATTTAACAGAACCCCAAATTTTCTGATCCTGTCACCAAGCTACTGTAAATACTTTCCCAGTGCAGCCTCAGTCCTGTCACCACAAAATAGGGTTTGGAAAAAACTCAGATAGGGGTGTGCCCTGGGCTTGAGGAGAGCGGGTGCTTGGACCTCAGGCTTAAACCCCAGCGTTGGGATGGGGAGAGGGAGACCTCAGGGATCAGCCTCCAAGAGCTGCGTGAGGTACCAAAACTTCATTAGAGGTGCAGGCCAGCAGAGGCAAGCCGGTAACCAGAAGCAGGTGACCAAAGAGACCAAAGTGACTGCCAAGGAGAAGGAAGCAGACAAAACCAAATTCAAAACCAGGCTGTGGGTCAGGGGTCCACAGTGTCAGGATGATGATGAGGTCAGCCTGGGGGAAGTGCACCTGACTTTGAACTTTGCCAGAATCATTGCAGCTGCTTTTCTTTTTTCTTTCTTTATTTTTTAAAACCATGAACTGGTGTTTTAGCTTTCACTTTTGACCCAGTAGGTGGACAGGAACGCCTGAAAGTACTATATAGCTTATCATATCCTGTGGGATTCGGGCAAGTCCCCATAGGTGGGTAGGTATGGCTCTGAATTTAAATTTCCTCTACAAGTTTTTTTTTTCTTTCTCCATATTTTCTGGGCCCTGGGGAATTCCTTGCTTTTTTTGTGATTTCCTTATACATTTAAGAAGTTGTTTCTTCTATTTCATCTAGTATTTCTAGGTGCTGCATACTGGGTGAATTTTTCAGGTTACTAACTATATGAGGTTATTGGAAAAGGAATTTTTTTTGATACAACCATTCTGGAGAACAATCTGGAAATATTTAGTCAACTGGAGATGTTCATACCCTACAACTACAACAATTCACTGTCAGATCACTCACAAATGTACGACGGCAAAGAGTCATGGCCAAGGATGTGGATTGTAGCATTGTTTGTAAAAATGGGAAAAATAGAAACAATCTAAATATCTATTAACAAAAGAAAAATACATGAAACTTGGTATAGTCACAGAATGAGATATCATAGAGCAGGTAAACTTAATGAACTACAGCCAAATGTATTAAGATAAATCAGTCTCAAATGTAATATTGACCAAAAAACCAGTGGAAGATTATTATGCGCAGAATAATTACATTTATTTAAAGTTTTTAAAACACTCCAAATTCTGCTTCTATTGCTTAGGGACACGGGCGTATTTGGAAAGTGTGGGACTGATACGTGCTAATTGAGAAGAGCGGTTAACTTGAAAGAGATTGGGGGAAGGAGGGCTTCAGCTGTATTTACAATGTTGTGTTTCTTTCAGAAAAAAACATGGTGGTCCAGGGTCAGCAAACCAAGAATCATGGGCCAAACTCAGCCAGCTTCCTGCTTTTTTCCAACACTTGAGCTAAGAATGGTTTTTATATTTTTAATGGTTACATAAAAACAGATAATAGCCTGTATTTTGCCTCTTGGCCCACAAGATCTAAAACAGTTACTCTCTGGCCTGTTAAGAAAAAGTTTGCCAACTCCTGCTCTAGTCATTATGGGGAAATAGAAGATAATTAGGGTGGGTCCCCTGTTATTTGTTACATTCGTCTCTATTCCCTTTGGTAGGTATATGTTCATAATGAAAAGTGAGGGAGCCTGTGAGTTCTTTTCCAGCTCTCCTGAGTCCCCACGAGCTCTCCTCCCTCTTCCCTTTCTATAACTCCCAGTCTCTTTGAAAGACAGCCAACACATCTTCATTTTCACTCGCCGTTCACTTCTCAACCCCCTGCGATCTGGCTGCCATGTCAAGCACGGCACTCAAATTGCTCTGTCTGGGTCACCAGTGCCTTCTAATAGCCGAACCCAAAGGACCCATTACCGTCTTTATCTTCTGTTTTTCTCTGTAGCACTTAACATAATCAATTATTGAAACCCTCCTCTTCCTTGGGTCTTATGAGGCCATTTTCTTCTTGGTCTCCTATGACTCTGATTGTTCCTTTCCAGTTTGGGGTTATGAATCTTTCTCTTCCACCTGTTCCTTTTGTATTTATCTTTTCTTTTCTCACTCCTTACATCATCTCAGGGTCATGACACACTTTCATCATTTCTATCTCCCTCCTAGGCTGACGGTTCCCCAAATCACTCCAATCAGGGATGTCTGCCTAGCTCTAGCCCTACATATTCATCGTCTGTCCTCCTAGGAGACGTCCCAGGGGCCCTGGGCTCAGCCTGGCCAAAACGGAACTCTTTCTCTGCTCCCTACTGGTTTAGGCCCTTCTTAGCTCTCACCTAGGTTACTTCATTAACTTCTTAACTAGTCTCTTTGCCTTTAGTCTCCTCTCCAACCCAATTTCACATAACCTCCAGAGTGATGGTTCTCTAACAAAACTGTGATTATTTTTCTCTTGTTTTCACCCCTTCAGTGGTTTTTCATTTCCTTCGGATAGATTCCAGCCCCCTCAGCCTCATTACGAGGCCCCTTGTAAGCTTGTGCTGTGTTCCTTTCCTACTAGACACTTCCCACCATGCATCCTATGATAACTACTTGAATGTGCCAACCTCTGTCGGGCCACGGAGCTTTCCATAGCTGTGCTTCAGCTGCAGTGCCTTCCTTGCCATCGTTGCTTGACGAACTCCTGAGATTCAATTCAGTGGTCACCTCCTCTGGGAAGTTCTCCTGAATCCTCCACCCCAGATGCAATGAATGCCTTCCCCTCCCATGTCCTCATGATGCTCTGTGCCCAAACATATTATGACTTTTATGAAACTGTAATGTAATTATTCATTCATATGCCATTGTCCCTACTTACCAGTCACTTCCCAGGGAGGTTGGGGCCTGGTCTCGTTCACCCTTATGTCTCTAGAATAGTTCCTGGTACATGACAGGCACACAACTCACTGACTAAAGGAATGAATGACATGAAATTTATTCTATAGCCCAAGACTTACTTGTGTTTGTGACAAAATTATAATCATTTCAATAATGCAATGAAACTGTGGTGATACCTGGATAAATATGATTTTTCATTAATCCAGTTTTATTTTGTTCTGAAATGTTAAAAGTCTCCCAAATCATTTTGTGTGTGAATAGTTCAGTTCTGGCTCCTCAAACCAAACAGGAAACAGCTATATCTTGCTCTCTTGTAGAGAAAGCTACATGGCTGCACCTATGAGTAGTTCCGAGAGAGCCTTCTGTCCATCTCCCTCTCAGAATATAGAGGGAAGTTCAGACCCAGAAGATAGGCATTGAGCAGCATGACAATTTGCAGAAAAGCCAGGTAGTTACAGACATTTTGGGGAAGTACTTTTTTTTTTTTTTTTACATATTTATTTATTTGGCCGTGCCCCACGGCATGCTGGATCTTAGTTCCCCGACCAGGGATTGAACATGTGTCCCCTGCAATGGAAGCACAGGGTCCTTACCACTGAACCACCAGGGAAGTCCCTGGGGAAGTATTTTTGAAAAAAAAAAAGGGGAATATAAGTTTCATAGACATGAAATTTCAAGCCAGTAAGAGCTGATTTGAAAACTTGAAAAAAAAGTTATGTAACATAAAAAGAATAGAAAAGTCTGCCTCTGGTGCTAAAGACAGCATAGAAGCATTTCCTGAGAAATTAGAGGAGGTGGTTGGAAAGGAGAGCGATCTGCCACAGCAGGATCTGATGGGTGGTGGTGTTTTGTGTTTGCTTCCTTAAAACAAAACCAGCAAATCTAGGTTTTTTTTTTGCAATCTGAATTTTTTTCTATGTTTCTATATTTTATATGAATTAAAACGATCTTTATTATTTCTTATTTCCCCACCCCATTGTGGCTTTCAGAAACAGGAGCCCAGTTGTTAGGAGGGTTTGTTGACATTTTTTCCCCCTGACAACACTGTTTATTAATTTAAAAATCTATTTATTGTTTTCTAAAAATTATGCTTATTTATTTGTCTATGATTCAGATGGCCGGATTTAGCAAATAATATAAAACACTCAGATAAATGTAAATTTCCAATAAACAAAAATTTTTTAGTATAACTATTGTACATCCCATGCAATTTAATGTAAGTATACATAAAATATTGCATGGGATACATTTATACTAAAACATTATTTGTTGTTTACCTGATACTCAAATTTAACAGGTGTCCTGTATTTTATCTAGTAACTCTATTTATGATTATGATGACCTTTTGCCAGGCAAAGACCATCCCTGTATTGGTGCATCACTAAGACCAGAGACATTTTGGCTATGTAGCTAGTTAACAAATATTAGAATATTTAAGTTGAGTCCTAAATCAGTCATTCAAATAACAAGGAATTATCACTAAAAAATAAACAAACAAACAAACCCCTGGTGATTAAGTAGACTAAAACTAGGAATCCAAGAGTGGATCAACTTTAGAGAATCTATTCATGTAATTTGTCACATCAAAAACTAAATGAGAGGGACTTCCCTGGTGGCGCAGTGGTCAAGAATCCGCCTGCCAATGCAGGGGACACGGGTTCGATCCCTGGTCCAGGAAGATCCCATGTGCCACGGAGCAGCTGAGCCCGTGCACCACAACTACTGAAGTCCACGCGCCTAGAGCCCGTGCTCCGCAACAAGGGAATCCACTGCAATGAGAAGCCCACACATTGCGACCGAGAGTACCCCCCGCTCAGCTCACCGCAACTAGAGAAAGCCCATGCGCAGCAACCAAGACCCAACACAGCCAAAAATAAAATAAATAAATTAATTAATTAATTTAAAAAAACTAAATGGGAAAAAAGTCATGGGATTGTATTAATAAACGCAGAAAAGAGGTTGACAAAAGAGAGTGAGAATAGCTCATCAGAAGCTCAAGCTGTGATACTGAAATTCTGAGGACTTGGATGGATGGGCAAGGATCTTGGATGGAAGGGCAGGACTGATTCTCTTTGGAGGTAAAATAGGATCACAAGCCAGGCCAGACTTAGAGACCTGCTAAGTGGCTTTGCTGACCCTAGAAAATCCCATCCACCATTTTCTCCCCTCAGATGCCACTTGGAAGACCTCACGAACTTGCTTCCTTCTTGAGCCTCCTGTAAGAAAACTTCCAACAGCAAACACACTCTGGCCCTCTGCTGCCCCAAAGGCTGGCACGGAGAACTTTTGGTTATACCCTCCCCCCTTCCCTCCTGCAGCTCCTTGTGAAGGCACATCAGCCACTGAGCTGGGCGCCCACATCTCCTTCCCCTGCCTTCCTCTTCTCTGATGAGCACAAGCATACATCTACTGCTTAGGTTTTGGTTTGTCTCTCCTGCAGTGGCTTCTGGTAACTCTGAGCTTGTGCTGACCTGAGCAAGGAGGCCAGGCCAGCACAGAGACCTGTGTGACCTGCACCAGAGTTTCCCTCATTTATCCACCCAGAGGGAGGCTGACACAGCAGCCAGGGAGGGCAGGACAGGTCGAGGAGCATTTGTTTTCATGTTACTCTTTTACATTGTAATTTTGAAATTGGCTTTAAAAGAGAGGTAGAAATATAATAAAAGTAGTAATTATCATTGCTAACCTGAATACTTTTCTATCACTTAATAATCTTTCATTTTAAAGTATTTTTCACACTACTATATATAAAATAATCAACAAGGACCTACTGTATAGCACAGGGAACTGTACTCAATACTCTGTAATAACCTATATGGGAAAGAATCTGAAAAAGAATAGATATATGTGTATGTATAACTGAACCACTTTGCTCTACACCTGAAACTAACACAACACTGTAAATCAACTATACTCCAATATAAAATAAAAATTAAGAAAAATAAAGTACTTTTGTATCTATCATCCCACTGATGGTAGGAAGAAATTTTAAATGTTAAAAGTGTATTCTGTGTCATAAAAATATATACATTTCTTAAAACTGCCAGGTACTGACAGGCCAGGATAGGATTCCAGTGTTTGAAAAGGTACTCAGATGGTCAAAAATGCAGCTTCTCCAGGTGAGTAACTTCAAACCAGAGACAGCCTTAGGGTCTGGGCAAGTCTGCTTAGAAACAAGCAAGCTTTCTCTGAAAAAGACACCAAATAAAAAGTATAAAATGAAAAATGCATCTGAGCATTGTGGGCCTCCATGGTGGGACATGTTTTCCTTCCTTTTCTTTTTTTTTAATGTTATTGGAGTATAGTTGATTTAAAATGTTGTGTCAAGTTCAGGTGTACAGCAAAGTGATTCAGTTATACATAAACATATATCCAGTCTTTTTAAGATTCTTTTCCCATATATGTTATTACAGAGTATTGAGTAGAGTTCCTTGTGCTATACAGTAGGTCCTTGTTGGTTATCTACTTCATATATAGTAGTATGTGTATGTTAATCCCAAGCTCCTGATTTCTCCCTCCCCACAACGTTTCCCCTTTGGTAACCGTAAGTTTGTTTTCAGTATCTGTAAGTCTGTTTCTGTTTTGTAAATAAGTTCATTTGTATCATTTTTAAAAATTAGATTCCACATATGAGTGATAGCATATGATAGGCATGTTGTAATCTGATAGTAAATTGCAATTGCAGGGTGCTTCTCAAGGCAATGGGGTAAAACACAATGGTGCTTCACAGGTGCTTTCCAGAGCAGACTATTGTATGAAAGCCTTTTATCAGATGACCCTGCTCAAAATAAGCAAAAGAGACATTTCTTAATGATCTTTCTACATAAGGCATTGTCACCTTTCGTCATCTGATGGCTGAAGAGAAAGGGTATACGAAACACAGGCACCACTTTACCTAAATTGCCCTTCGGTGCTTACCATCTGCCACTAACCTTCGCTGATTTTGCACTGAGCCTGTTCCCCCAACTATTTATTCATCTTCAAGTATAATGTCAGAGAGAACGTACTAAGTGAACATATTCACTAAATAAAAAAGGTCAGCTGCATAGTACACCAGAGCTTACAGAGGAAACAGCAGTCCCTCCACCCCGGCTAGTCCTGCTCCCCAGAGAGAGTTCAGGTGCCTGGGCTATACACGTGGGGAGCCCTGTGACACACCTGATTCCAAAACCGAAACCAAAACCAGCAAACAAAAAGAAAACCCAAAAAGCTAGAAACGTGAAATTTCATCATTAGAGATGCTTATCTTTTCACTAAACAATTCCTCTCATTTCCCAGTGTTTTCTTTAAAATTCAGATAAGTTTTTGAGAAAACCACCGTAGATCCCTTTTCTCTCCGTGACTAAGAACACACGGTGTGTGTTCCTGGAAGGGGGTTGGGTTGCTTGAGGGAGGAAGATATCGGTCTCTTGATAGAAAGGCGAGAGACCTGTCTAGCACTTTACCTCTGGCTCATCTGGCCTTTTTCCTAAATAGCTGTCCAGTGAAGAGCAACCGTACAGCAGACACGGTTCCCGGGGCTGGAGATAGATACAGAGCAGAGCAAAGGAGGACACAGGCGATAAGCAAATAGGTACAGGGAGGAAATCATGTCAGGTAATTAACAGCTCATAGTACTGTTTCAAAACCAAGTAAACTAGAGAAAGCGCAGAACCCTTCAGAGCTCCCCCTGTGCCTTACGCAGGATGGTGTCCCAGTGGCACCGTCTGGTCCACGCCAGCACCCCAGCGCCGAGGAGGTGGTCCATCCCCTCGGCGTTAGTGCCCCCTGCATCAGCACAATCATCCTCCTGCAGCCCAGCTGGGGCCTGGGGGGTCGGGTAACGTCACGCGTTCCTGTTGTATTCCCGGCTTACCCCTGGCCACATCACAGTCAGGTGTCACAGATACTGAACAACTGATTTTTTTTAAAAAGATGTCAGAGTTGAAGAGATAGACTACTTGACAGGTACATGCACCTATTTTTGTTGTTGTTGTTGTTAAAGTATACTTGATTTACATTATTATATTAGTTTCAGGTGTACAGCATAATGATTCAGTATTTTTATAGATTATACTCCATTACAAGTTATTACAAGATAATGGCTATAATTCCCTGTGTTGTACAATATATCTTTGCTGCTTATCTATTTTATACATAGTGGTTTTCATCTCTTAATCCCATATCCCTAATTTGCCCCTCCCCCCTTCCTTCTCCTCACTGGTAACCACTAGTTTGTTTTCTGTATCTGTGAGTCTGTTTCTGTTTTGCATGTAGATTCATTTGTATTATTTTTTAGATTCCACATATAAGTGATCTCATACAGTATTTGTCTTTCTCTGTCTGACTTATTTCACTAAGCATAATATTGTCTAGGTGATTCCATGTTGCTGCAAATGGCAGAATTTCATTCTTTTTTATGGCTGAGTAGTATTCCATTGTATATATTGGGTGGGCCAAAAACTGCCTTCAGTTTTTTAAGTAAAAACAAAAGACACATTTTTCATTTTCACCAAGAACTTTATTAAACAATGTATTCACCCTTTTGTTCCACTACTTTCTGCCATTTTCCAGGCAACTTCATAATTCCATCTTCCCAAAACTTTTTATCTTTTTGAGCAAAAAACTGTTCCTGGTGCCTTTTACAGTCTTCCACGGAATTGAAATTTTTTCCATTCAAAGAATTTTGTAAAGACTGAAATAAATGGAAATCCAAAGGTGCGATGTCTGATGAATATGGTGGATGAATCAGAACTTCCCAGCCAAGCTGTAACAGTTTTCACCTGGTCATCAAACAAACATGCGGTCTTGCATTATCCTGATGGAAGATTTTGCGTTTTCTGTTGACTAATTCTGGACGCTTTTCATCGAGTGCTGCTTTCAGTTGGTCTAATTGGGAGTAGCACTTACTGGAATTAATCATTTGGTTTTCCAGAAGGAGTTCATAATAGAGGACTCCCTTCCAGTCCCACCATACACACAACATCACCTTCTTTGGATGAAGATCGGCCTTTGGTGTGGTTGGTGGTGGTTCATTTCGCTTGCCCCACAATCTCTTCCGTTCCACGTTATTGTTCAGTATCCACTTTTCATCGCCCAGCACAACTTGTTTTAAAAACAGAACGTTTTCATTACTTTTCAGTAGAGAATCACATGCGGAAATATGGTCAAGAAGGTTTTCTTCGCTTAACTTATGTGGAACCCAAACATCAAAGGAATTCACATAACCAAGCTGGTGCAAATGATTTTCAATGCTTGATTTGGATATTTTGAGTATATCAGCTATCTCCTGCGTGGTATAACGTTGATTATTGTTAATCATTGTTTTGATTTGATCACTATCGACTTCAACTGGTCTACCCAACTGTGGAGCATCGTCCAGCAAGAAATCTCTAGCATGAAACTTTGCAAACCACTTATGACACGTTCGATCAGTCACAGCACTTTCTGCATACACCGCACAAATCTTTTTGTGTGTTTCAGTTACATTTTTACCTTTCCTGAAATAATAAAGCATAATATGCCGAAAATGTTGCTTTTTTCTTCCATCTTCAATATTAAAATGGCTACACAAAAATTCACCAATTTTGATAAGTCTTTTTTTAAATGCACGCTGATATGACAGCTGTCACTATACAATCTAACAAAATTGTTGCGAATGAAGTTAAAGACATCCCAGTGCTACTAGAGCCATGTTGAGGAAAAATCTGAATGAACCTTTTGGCCCCCCCAATATATACCACATCTTCTTTATCCATTCATCTGTTGATGGACACTTGGGTTGCTTCCCTATCTTGGCTATTGTAAAGAGTGCTGCTGTGAAGATTGGGGTACATGTATCTTTTTGAATTAGGATTTTCATTTTTTCTGGATACATACCCAGGAGTGGAATTGCTGGATCATGTGGTAGTTCTATTTTTAGTTTTTTGAGAAACCTCCAGACTGTTTTCCACAGTGGCTGTACCAATTTACATTCTCACCAATAGTGTAGGAGGGTTCCCTTTTCTCTACACCCTCTTCAACATTTGTTATTTGTAGACTTTTTGATGATGGCCATCTGACAGGTGTGAGGTGATATCTCATTGTGATTTTGATTTGCATTTCTCTAATAATTAGTGATATTGAGCATCTTTTCATGTGCCTGTTGGCCATGTCTATGTCTTCTTTGGAAAAATGTCTGTTCAGGTCCTCTGCCCATTTTTGGACTGGGTTATTTGTTTTCTGATATTGAGTTGTATGAGCTGTTTATGTATTTTGGATATTAACCACTTGTCATCCATATCATTTGCAAATACTTTCTCCCATTCCATAGGTTGTGCTTTCGTTTTGTAGGTGGTTTCCTTTGCTGTGCAAAAGCTTTTTGTAATTAGGTCCCATTTGTTTATTTTTGCTTTTATTTCTTTTGTATTAGGAGACAGATCTAAAAATATATTGCTATAATTTATGTCAACCAGTATTCTGCCTATGTTCTCTCCTAGGACTTTTATGGTTTCAGGTCTTACATTTAGGTCTTTAAACCATTTTGACCTTATTTTTGTATATGATGTGAGGGAATGTTTTAATTTCATTCTTTTACATGTAGCTGTCCAGTTTTCCCAGCACCACTTATTGAAGAGACTGTCTTTTCTCCATTGTATATTCTTGCCTCCTCATAGATTAATTGACCATAGGTGCTTGGGTTTATTTCTAGGCTCTCTATTCTCTTCCACTGATCTATGTGTCTCTTTTTGTGCCAATACTATGTTTCTATTATTCTGGCTTTGTAGTATAGTCTGAAGTCTGGGAGGGTTATGCTTCCAGCTTTGTTCTTTTTCTTCAGGATTGCTTTGGCAATTCTGGGTCTTTTCTGGTTCCATATGAATTGTAGGATTAGTTGTTCTAGTTCTGTGAAAAATGTCACGGGTATTTTGAGAGGGATTGCATTAAACCTGTAGATTGCTTTAGGCAGTATTAATTCTTCCAATCCAAGAGGATGGGCTATCTTTCCATTTCTTTGTATCATCTTCAATTTCCTTCATCAATGTTTTATAGTTTTCAGAGTATAGGTCTTTCACCTCCTTGGTTAAGTTTATTCTGAGGTATTTTCTTCTTTCTGATGCAATTTTAAACAGCATTTTTAAAAACTTTCTCTTTCTGATAGTTCATTATTAATGTATAGAAATGTAACAGATTTCTGTATATTAATCTTGTATCCTGCAACTTTGCTGAATTCATTTATTAGTTCTAACAGTCTGGGGGTGGAGACTTTAGGGTTTTCTATATAAAGTATCATGTGATCTGCAAATAGTGACAGTTTTACTCTTTACTTCCAATTTCAATGCCAAAATACACCTTATTAATTTTGCTCCCAAAGGCTTCTTTCTGTGTAGGATTCTCCAGTCATCTTTAAAGCTAATAAGACTATCTTCATGAATAACAGCAAATTAAAGTCGATTGAATTATGATTTAACTCAGTAACTTTCAACCCAGCATAAATACTTAATGGACTCATCTAGGGAGCTTTAAAAACATCCTGTTGCTCAGGGCCACAACCTCGGATGTCCTCAAGCAACTGATTTGGGTGGAGCTTAAAAAACCAGATGATGCTGGTGCACAGTAAGTGCCGTGAGCAACAATAGATATGACTGATAATTAAACACAACTCCATGAGATTGTTTGGGCCTCTCAAACCCATGGTTCTCCAGGTATAGCCCCCAGACCAGCAGCATCAGCATTTTGTTAGAAGTGAAAGTTCTTGGCCTCATCCTAGACCTGCTAAATCAGAAGCTCTGGGGGTGGCGCCCAGCCATGTGTGTGGGAGGAGCCCTCCCGATGATTCTGGAACACACTAATGCGGGTGGACTGCTGGTTCAGACCTCTAAGCCGTTCTGCCAGCAGTGACCTTTGCTGGAGATGTGGTTTTTAAGTTCCAGCACAATCTCTCTTATTAATAAGTCTCTTATTCAAACTTATTCGAATAATAAGGCACGACTGTCACAGCCCTCTCTCAATATATCCCGGCCAGAGGCTCTCAGGGGTTCAAGGCTTCAGTGATGATTTTTAAACGATTGTGTTCTTGTGATAGAGTGGGCAGCTGCTGGGAGCTGGGATCCAAATCCCTGGCCTGATTCTCCTCCAGTTCACCAAGAAGGAACAGAGAGAAAGAGGGGTAGACAGGGGAGGGCCAGGAGTGGGCAGGGTCTGGAGCCCTGGTTCTCAACCTTGGCTGCACACTGAACTCTGTGAAAGATACTGAGGCCTGGGTTCACCCCAGATATTCAGATGTAATGGTTTGGGTGTGTGCCCTAAGCATTGGGAGGGTTGAAAGGGCCCTAGGTGACTCTAATGTATGGCCAAGGCTGAGAAGCACAAGAGGACTTCTTGGTTTGGTTTGATCTCTTCCTTCTAACATGAATCTGACTCTTTGCTGTAGACAGAGGTACGGGGGAATGGAAAGTGGGCAGGCTTCTTGGGTTTGGTTTCTTGAACATCCTGAAATCCATATTAAATCCAGTTTCTCCACCGAGCAGGACAGCATTTGAATACCTGACGCCTGCCGTCTTTTCTTCGTTTCACTACCTGAATTATAAGATGGTTTCAACAATCTGTGTATGGAGTCGACATAACAAGTGAAAGAATGGAGCATCTGACTGAGGTCCAACATGCTTCCCGATATTCTGAGTTTAATAACATTCTCTCCTCATTGTTTTATTTTACACTGTGATATCAGTGTGGCAACCTTGCAGTTGCTATATAAGACTTTTATTTTCACTTTAAGAACTAGAGCTTGGTCGCACATTTGTTCCATTTTCAAAAAGAGAAGTCAGCTAGTTTGCTTCACCAAGAAACAGAGTCACTTCCACTGGGGGACGATGCTCGGAGCGGTGACGAAGGGGCGAGGTGCCCACCCGGTTGCTGAGCTGCCAGGCTCACCTCAAGCATTTTCCCTCTTTTCCCACTTACGAGGATCCCTCCCAGGGTCCCCGCCAGATGTGTGAAATACGCATCCCAGCTGTGTTTGCATGGATATTGTCAATAGTCGTTTCTAAGTGACTCTCTACACTGTGCAGTTAATTATCTGGCCATTTTAGGATTTTAGGATTAAAAGTAAAGCGAAGTGTTGCAGCTTAATTTCATCGCTCACATGACCACTCCCATTATCTCCTATTAATGCTCCATTTTCTGAGCAGAGAGAGAGAGCGTGAAAGGGAGAATCCCGGGAGGTTTGCACTGGGGTCACTGGAGAGAGCGTGACTAAGGCCCCTGGAGGGAAGAGGGGTCCCGGCAGACTCGCCCTCAAGCCCCTACACCAGTGCAGGCAGGGTTCAAAGCCACGCCCGCTGCCCTTCACACAGCCCTTCTGCTTTCAACGATGGTCCTCCTTCTTTCTTCTGCTTCTTCTCTTGTGCACTTCGCTGGCTGCTACCCCCCTCTCCACTCTCACGCTTGTTCCTCTCTCTATTTCTGCAGCTTCTTCAGTTTTACCACCCCCTAACCCCTGGCTGCACCCCTTTTTCCATGAAATATGTCCACATTTAGATAAGAAGACAAAATGAAGAAGTTATACCGGACAGATTAGTCTCCTGGGCAACAGAGAATAGATCAGTCTAGAGATGGGGAAACAGAGTGGGCAGAGGATGGAGGAAATAGCAAACTACCAACACCAGGCATGAGCGTGGGCCTTTGTAGAACACACAGCATTTTCACAGCTGGAATTCCTGTCCCCCTGGCGACTCACTCCTGGTTAGAGATGCTTGGCCTGCCCTGGTTTTCCGGCTCCCCCTTTGATGACATTTGATGCTCTTCGCACAAATTCTTGGGCTGATCCCCAACATTTTCAACTTTTCCATCACAGACCCCCTGCGTACCCAGCCCTTCTCCAACTTAGTTTCTGCCGATTCTCACTGCACAGGGACTGGCTGGAGTTGTCTTGGAGCAGTTGTGAGGGCAGACCCCCCAAAAGCAGTTTGGTGCTGCACCCAACCTCCTCTCCCCAGTCTGGAGATACACTGCAGATGTGCAAGCTGACAGGTGTGCAGGGGCGATTGTGGCAGCATCATGGGAAACACAAAACAAATAACCTACAAATACGAATACAAAAGAAATAACCTAAGTCCCCATCAATAGGAATAGGTTGTGATATATACAAATAATGGAAGGAAAAGGCAGCTCTCTGTATACAGACAAGGAATAATCTTCAAGATCTAATTTTAAGTGAAAAAAGCAAGGGGCAGCACAGTATATAAATTTTGCTACCATTTGTGTTCAAAAAGGAAACAGGAAATGATACTTACACTTGTACATGCAGAGAGTTTTCTGACAGAAACAGTGGTTACCTCTGGGGAGGAAAACTGAGTGGCTGGGGAAAGGGTGTAGTGAAATGTCCTCTCTGAGCTTAGTGCCATGTGTGTAGTGCCTGTTCAAAAAGTCTAATTAAAAACAAGATAAATGCTTTAGAACCAACATAGAGATGTGGAAATAGATGGGATCTTGGGTCTCATTCCTTAGTTGTACAGATTAGAACATTGAGCCCAAATTTCCATAACCACTAAGTGACTAGAACCCTCACCATCACTGGCACCTATGCTCAAGGGAACACAGCTTCAAAACCCTACATATCACATGCACTCCTATGTTCACAGCAGCACTATTCACAGTAGCCAAGATATGGAAGCAACCTCAATGTCCATCAACAGATGAATAGATAAAGACGATGTGGCATATGCATACAATGGAATACTACTCAGCCATAAACAAGAATGAAATGCCATTTGCAGCAACATAGATGGACGTAGAGATTATCATATTAAGCGAAATAAGTCAGAAAAAGACAAATATCACATGATATCACTTATATATGGAATCTAAAATACGGCACAAATGGACTTATCTACAAAACAGAAACAGACTCACAGACATAGAGAACAGACTTGTGGTTGCCAAGGGGGAGGAGAGTGGGGGAGGGAAGTATTGGGATCTTGGGATTAGCAGATGCAAACTATTATATATAGGATGGATAAACAACAAAAGGAAAGGGAGGGTTGGAGGCGAGAGAGGCCCTTCCCAGGTCACTGTATAGCACAAGGAACTATACTGAATATCCTATGATAAACCATAATGGAAAAGAATATGAAAAGAATATATATATATTATATGTGTGTGTGTGTATATATATATATCTGAGTCACTTCGCTGTACAGCAGAAATAAACAACATTGCAAATCAACTGTACTTCAATAAAATTTAAAAAGAACTCTGTGTATCAGTAGAGCTGACAGAGTAAATATCGGGGTTATACCACAGGGCGAGACATTTGAGACTGTTTCTTTATTTGTATTGTGAACAATGAACTTGTTGTGAAGATAGTTAGATGGTGCATGTTTATCCTAGTACCTAGCATATACTATCAGCATCTGATAAATGACTGTTATTTGTTATTTGGAGCTATTATGCTCTTGTTTGGGAAGGGAGGGATGTGAGGAAGGATGTCACAGGAGTGTCTGGAGATGAAGGCTTGCAGAATAAAGAAAAATAAAACACACACAGAGAACCCTTGACTTTCATTTATTTAAATAGTCACTAGAGAATCAGAGAGAGTAAATGATGGTTAACATGGAAAACATATGTTAGGGTGTGTGTAAGAGGGATATTGTGGAGAAAATTTCCAGTCCTTTTCCCTCCAAAATGCCACTAAGAGCCACCTGTGACCAGCATTGTCCTTTGTACTGAGAAATAAATGTGCACAACCCAGGACCATCTGTGTGCTTCTCCCCATTTCTCTTTCATGCCTGATTGTCCAAACACCCTCATTATTCTTGCTAGCTTATTTCCTTTCCCATTTTCTCCTCTTCTGGGGCAACAGGTCAAGTGTGACTCAGAGCTCTGAGTGTTCTACTGGGAAATTGTTCATCTTCCGTGGAGAGGCTGGAAAGATCCTGTTGTTCTGGGCAGCTCTGCTCACAGCTGCCTGGGCTGAGGAGCTTAGCAAGAGTCCAATGAGAGCCCCTCATTGCCTTTGTGCCAGAAATCTACCTTCCTGTAGGCTGAGGGGCAAGAACACAAGTTTCCCTCTCTTGGTTACCAGTTCATGATTTGTAATCATTCCATTCCTGCCTGATGGGAAGGAAAATATTGTGTGAGGTTCCAAGCTCAGGTTCTGCAATCATCCCTCCTGGGTTTAAATCTTCACTCCCCTGTGATAGCTTTGTGGTTGTGTGCTAGTTGTATAAGCTCCCTGCCCAGTTTCTATCTGAAAAAATGGTGGGGACAAAATGAGATAATCTGGGTACAAGGCAGAGCACAGGGCTTGGCTCTTAGTAAATTATCTGAAAAGGTAACTTGAAATCATAGCAGCAGCTATAGCAGTAGCAGAAGTAAATAAACAGAAGAAATAAAAAGGAGGTCTGGTTATTGGAGGAAGGTCCATCAGCACTGACTTCAAGGAACAGGGCCATTGTCACCAACTGCATTTGTGTGTGTGCCACTGCTCCCACTGCCCACCCGTCCCCCCCAAATGTATCCAGTCTTTGCTGGCCTGGGTTACCAGTGAAGAATGCTGTTTGGTCTCAGTAGTTCTGCAAGCAGGGTGATTTTAAGGAGGAGATTGTCCTGGTGGACAAATATCTTTTCCTGGTCCAGGGTGATACATGATATATCAAAGTTTTTAACAAGTATGTGAATACGTTATTGACTTACCTTATTTCAAAGACATAAATATAGGGCAAAGTCACTTAACCCTGAAGGCAGAGGTCAATAAGTGGTAGATTTTTTTTTTAATACATTTTTTAAAAATTAATTACTTTATTTATTTATCTTTGGCTGTGTCGGGTCTTCGTTTCTGTGCGAGGGCTTTTCCTAGTTGCGGCAAGCGGGGGCCACTCTTCATCGCGATGCGCGGGCCTCTCACTATCGCGGCCTCTCTTGTTGCGGAGCACAGGCTCCAGACGCGCAGGCTCAGTAGTTGTGGTGCACGGGCTTAGTTGCTCCGCGGCATGTAGGATCTTCCCAGACCAGGGCTCGAACCCGTGTCCCCTGCATTGGCAGGCAGATTCCTAACCACTGCGCCACCAGGGAAGCCCCTAGTGGTAGATATTTTTAAATCCTGCTTTCAGTATATACACGAGAAGAACACCACTTACTTAGACTCTGCAGTTTGTAATTGATTCTGAGGGTTTGGGGTGGCATTGACAGATGTGATTACCAAGTGGATCCCCTGGTCTTTGGAGAAATTGAAGTGTTTATGTAACTGAAAAGTTAGACTGTGATCAAAGGAATACTTTTATAAATCATTGTCATGCAGTCATGTGGAGAGCTAAGGACTGAACTGACCCTGCCGTACCCAGTCGGTCACCCTCTGGGTGGTGGCCTAACGTGCCTGAACATGGCTTCAGGAAGTGGACATCTTCCTTTGCAGAGTAGCTTTCACCTTAGAAAGAACTTTCACATAAATTATTCCATTGGATAAGTTGTCTGTAGCCTCAGCTCATATGCTGGTTTTCTCATTGGACCCCACCTGAATGATAGGCAACACTGTACCACGATGGGAAGAAAACCTGGGCTCTCCTGACCACGGTCACTACAGAGCCAGGTGAGGAAAGATTTTTCAAATAATCATCTAGCTACTAGTCTTTTCCTATCCTGTGATGAGCCACGGATGTTTTCCAACACAGTCTGAAGTCCCAACAGAATAAACCTGCGTATAGCTTATTAATAGGGAAAGTTCTAAAGATGCATGTTATTCAATAAATTTAAATATTGGTGCAGTTGCCTTAGTTTCTAAGGGAACTTCCCCTTGAGAATTTCACTTTACAAATGAGATACACATTATATTTTTATTTAGAGTCCAGGAGGATTTCTGTAGGATCATTTCAGAGGCGACTTAGTTTTCTGCAGAACTGAGGCCTGACACTGACATCTGATCAGTCACCCTGATTTCAAAGAATTCTTTTCCATTGGTAGGTTAACTTTTATAAAAAAAAAAAAAAAAAAATAGGACATAGTGCAATCCTTTTACCTAAAAGTGTTACGTGGCAAGTGCTTAATTCTCAGTAAAAGGGAATTTAGATTTATTCAGAAATGTTATTAAAATACCCTATAGGATAGCCTGGAATATCGCCCTTGACACAATAAAGCTTCTCAACGCCCTTGGATTAAGTGCGTCTAAACTGCCTGCCTTTGTGGGAGGTTTATCTCTGGGCTCTGATCCATGTTCAATATACTCCCAGGTTGAGCTCCATTTATGTTCGATCAATAATATTCTGTGTCACACTGAACTGGAAGACCAAAGCCAGTGGATCAAGTTTATCACTGGATGCATGTAGAATAAATTTCAAATCATTGAAAACATACCATACTAACTTTGTCTCCATGACAGTCTCAATTTTGTGTGTGTTCCCACAGAAATGGAGGAAACAGAACTGTCAGCAGAAATGTCCGGAGACATGCAAAACCTGGAGGAAGAGGCTACGACTCCAAGCACATCTGCTGCAGTGACCACAGAACTATTCACTGCCAGTATGACTTCTACCGTTATTGATGAAGATGCAGGCCAATTAGAGTTTATATTAATGGTGTTGATCCCGTTGATTGTATTGGCCGTCCTACTTTTATCCGTGATACTCTTTGTAATATACCATAAAAGAAAAAGGAATAAACAAGGTAAATATTTTGCCTGTTCCCATTTCCAGACAACTGCTTCATATGTTAATGAATAACTGATAAAACACAATACTTTTTGCTTCCACACAGAGCCCTCTAGCCAAGGATCGCAGAGTGCTTTACAGACACGTAAGTATTATCCTAACACCTGCCTGGAGCTGGGATGGTGTGGGAAAAGAAACCGAGAGGTTTTTAAGTGAAGCAACTACATAAAATAATACGTGATGAATGACTTGTTTCAATGAAGTTTTCCAGAGTTTAGAAATGCCATATTCCTTCCTATTTAAAAAAAAAAAAAAAAGAAGAGAGAATGCTTTCAGCCTAAATTGAAAATTAAAATACACAGCTGCCATCTCTGTATCTAATCTAGATGAGGGCCCTGTGTAATTTTGGCCAATAGGTCAACGTAACATTTCCCAACCATTGGAGGAAACGGTTAGGCTGGTGAAGCTGTGGGTCAGATTGGGGGCAGGGTGGGAAGGCTGCAGTCCTTGGGCTCTTCGCCACAAGAAGAGGATTCTTCCATCTGTGCTTTGTCACAGATACTGTTTTCTCCCCCATGCCCCATCCCCATTTAATCTTGAAAAGGCCTGGGTGAAGCATGGTTCCTATTCCTATTAAAGCTATGCTAACTTTTAGAATGAAATTCCTGATTGGCTAAAGATGACTATCATCAATGGAAAACTAATCTGATAGAACATTCCCGGGGTCAGAGATACACTCTTGAGAGGATTCACTTCCAATGCCAGGACTATCAAATACTAGGTGTCAGGATAGTTCTGAGTCCAAAGCAGACTTGGTTTCTTTTGGCTTGTGCTGGTAAAAGTGACTCCAATTAGATTTTCAAGTTGAAGCCTTTAGGCATTCCAAAAATCACTCAAGGGTGATAAGATACATATTTATATGTGCATACAAAACTCACTCTGTGTCCTTCACATCGACTAACAGGGCACCTCTGGCTTTGAGATCATGCCCTTGGCCTGCGGGCCCCCTCACCATCCTTGTACCAGGAGAGGCTTTAAGCTCTCCTGGAGCTGTAAATGGTCATTTTCCATTATGCCAGCAGGTAGGGCAAATGCGAGCTGGGAAGGAAGCACTGAAGAGCAAGCATTACCTTTCATGGCAGGGTAGTAGATTCCAAGAAAGTAGAAAATACACATGTTTCTCCACTGCTTGCAATTTCAGGGTGACCTAATAACAGTCATTACGTGGGAGCTCCTTTGTAAGCTAGAGAAAGAGAAAAAGCAAACAGAGCTGCCTGGACCCATTTTTTTTTTAAGTAGGGAAAGTAAGAATTTCCTGCCCAAACCCTAGCCTATAGCTGATCTTACCTAATGGAGTCATGGGGTCAGGGGGAGGTCGGGGCTGACTAGTCAAATGGTCATGCCCTAAAGCTCTAAATCCAGAAAGGGACTTTTCACTGAACTTTATTTGGAGAATCTCAAAATTCAAAAGCCATTCACAAGTGAGAACTGACCTCAGACATGGTCCAGGCAGTATTTGCTGTTCCCTCTCCTGATGCCTCCATGCCTGATTGCTGCTATGTCTTCTGTCTGGAATTTCCTTCTTGGTTGCTTGGCAAACTGCCACCCCCTTCTTCAATGCCCAGTTCTAAAGTTTTTATGAAGAGTTGAGTAATCACACCCCAAGCAAAATTAATCACCACCTCTTGACTGTTCACACTTATTGTGCACAGTATTTACACTGGCATAAGTTGGTGACTTGCCTTTTTTTGGTCTCTCTTTCTTACTAGGTTATGTTCTCTTTAAGGTCCAAGAGAACTAAGAACTTGTCTTATTTATCTTGTTGAATAGTGTGGCGAGGACAGACTTTGGAATACTCTGCCTAGTTGGCTTTTGCCTTTCCTAGCTCTATGACCTCTGCTTCAGTTTCCTCATCTGTCAAATGGGCAAACTCAGCACCTACCTCATAGAGTTGTTGCATGAATTAAGTGGATTCATCTATTTAAAGCACTTAGAAAAAACAGTACCCAACATATTCTGTCAGCTAATTATTATTACCCCTTTTATCTAACAGAATGGCTAGCTCAACACATATATTAGCTGCTCAATAAATGTGTTGCAGGAATGAGTTGATGAAAGAATGTGAGAACTTTTTTAGAGAACACATTCTCAGAGGTAAAAGTAAATTTGCACATTATTCTTAATACAAATTGGCATATCATTTTTACTTTAAATATGCCTCACTTTAAGAAAACACAAATGGAAAACTTAGAATTTCAAAGCAACTGCTTATCACCAAAGTTTTTGGTAAGGAGCGCTTTACTGGAATATTTTCTTTTACTTGCCACTCCTTTAATATAGATTCAGATGGTTAACTGATGAATCTCTCTTCAGACAGACTGACAGCTAAAAGGTTCACAACCACTGCCCACTGAAGTCCCCCCATTCATATTTAGCATTACAATGCAAGTCAGTAAAAGGAAAATATATTTAAATTAATGGAATTTGATCTAAATATATTTTTAATTTATTTTTCCAGGAAAACTAAAACTGTCATACTGGGTCAGACCAGCATTTTGCTTGGAAAGTTCCCAAAGGAATGTTTTGTGGGAGGGCATGGGTGATGTCTCCGGTTAGGAATAGACACATTGTTTCTGTCCTCAGGTGAATAGAGCCTGCTGTATTCTTCCACACCAAGAAATGTCTTTAAATTTGACAACTGGGGAGCACTTGGCCAATATTTGTAGAAAGAACACTTCACCTGTTTGGAAATTACCTTTTTTCTTTGGGCCTGTCCGTTCCTTGTCCAGGAAAGGGAAGGCTGTGTAGTGACTTAATGTGCTATTGTCCTTCTCCCTAGACTTGCAGGCATTAGATTTGCAGTTGTTATTATTTAACATTTATTAGGTGTCCTGATGTGCTGCATCTCTGGGAAAGAGCTGCAGGGGAAACAGCTGGCAGTAAAGCATCCCTTTAAACAGGCTTTAACTACAGGACACCTGGCTGGGCTCAGTCTCCATAAAGACACTCTCTTGCTCACTGTTCAGCACAGAAACCAGATAAGCAAGCCGGTGTCCTGCTGGGTCCCCCGTTCCCACCCCTACCCTGCAATCCTACAGTCAAGTGCACCCGGGAGTCTAGCCCGCAGGAGGGCTTCGTGGGGCTAAGTGGGTGTCAGGGGGGAACTGAAGGAGGCGGAGGGAGTGGGGAGGCCGACAGGAAGTGGCAGGGCTGTGGGAGGGAAAATGGAATCAAGTGCGGGTCGGGGGTTGTGTGAGACCTGCGTCTGCCTCCCGGTGCAGAAGAAGTAGGTGGCTATTAATAAAGAGACAGAAGCCAGGTGGAGTGGAGCGGGCAGGGTCTGATCGCTGAGGACGGGTAATTGGTCTCCCTCCCAGTTTAATGCTCGGCTCCGGGGCGCTCTCCCAGATGTTTTCCCGTTGCCATGGCGACTGGGGCAGGGGTAATGGCCGTGGAGCAGGGGAGACGAGGCCACAGGAGGCTTTTTGCTCTCTTTGAATACTGATTACAGGAGCTTCACGTTTGGTGCATCTGGAGCACTTTTGTAATTGGTTTTTAAACTTTTCTATCATCCGCATGCAGGGCTAGCTTTGGCTCACCGCGAAGCCTGCGGGCACCCAGATTAGAAAGATAAATCCCCCCCCTCGACAGTGGGGCTGTGAGGGGTTATTAAGAAGGGAAAGAGGGAGGGGGAGGCGGGAGGGACAAAACAGGGGCATTTTTATGGGTCACCTGTAAGGGAGGTTCAGCTGTATAGGGGCTTTATTTATAGTAAAATCCCTTAAGGAAATAGCCTGTACATTTTAGATGAAAAATGCGTGGATATAAAATAAGATGAGCGTACTCCCCTTTCCCCAATTTAAGTGTCTGAGGAGTTAGGCACCTGCGGGAAGCTTCAGATTCCTACCGAGAGGCAGGAGGACACAACCTACAGCCCCTCGAAGGGAAGCAGTGATGGCATGAAACTGACATCTGAGCCCAACTTTCCTGGGTTAGCGGTGCCCTTAAAGCTTGCCAACCCACAGGAAATTACAGCAGCTCCCGGCTGCCAGGAGCTCAGTTCCAGGTGCCTGCTGGTTGTGTCCCCTCGCTGAGGACCTGCACCTCTGCCTGCCAGACAAAGGAGGCCTCTGATGGCTAAGGATCGAGGCCATTTGACTATTCGGTGGACCTCTACAAAGTGGTTTGCTTCTCAGTGGTTTTCACATCATAAAAGGTGCAGTGGGGCTGTGCTATCCACTCTCTGGCCATCATTGCCTCGTTTCTCTGGGTGCATTGGTTCCCCTGCCAAACAAAACAGAGTTTGAGCACTGGGCCCTAATTCTTGCCCGTGTTCATCTGGAGTCTGGTCAGCATTCGAGCCATTCTGCAAACTGTTACCTGACTCACCTCAACTAACAGCAACAAAAAGCAGGCTTGTTGGAAGTTTCACTATTATGAGAATGCTAAATCCAAAACATTGGGCACGAATTTAACCCCAGGGCTGGACAATCCAGATTAAGACCTATTCGTTTATTCAATAAATATTTACGGGGTGTTTGTCAGGTACCGTGCAAGCTGGATGGGGTAGGGCTGGGGGATGCCTCCATGAACAAGGCAGACATGATCCCCGCCCTTTGGCAGCTATGGTCTAGTGGGAGTGACAGACAAAAAAGAGTTAAACAGAGAAACTGATCAATGACAAATTGTGGCAGACACTGTGAAGGAGCACACGAGGAGCTGAGCTGGGAAGCAGTAGGAAAGATGGGCCTTCCTTCAGACAGAGGAGGTAGGGGAGGCCTCTCTGAGGAAAGAGTATAAGCTGATGTAACTGGGCAAAGGGCTCGAGTGCCTGCGGTGCAGGAAGCCAGGCTCTGAAAGAGCAAAGGAAGCCAGAGTTTGCAGCAAAGGAAGGATTTATTGCAGGGCGTCAAGCAAGGGGGTGGGAGACAAGCCTCAGATCCACTCCAACTTGATCATTGAGTTAGGGGTGTTTTTAAAGAAGAACAAAGAAGCTGTGATTAATCATCGTCTTGTGACATTTCTGTGACATTTCTTAATCGTGATTCTAGGAGTCAGGACGTTTCTGGTTTACGATTCTCTGGCCAGGTGGTCCATGGCTGGGGGTCTGTGAGCACCACTTGCCCTGGAGAAACAACCTGAGTTTGTGCTTTAATGATGAGATCTACAACAGCAATTTTAGTACATTAACGATGTTATCGATAACAGCAGTTTTAGTCATCTGACTCTGGTTGATTAGTGTTCAGTTAGCACAGGACTGAGGTCAGAGGGAACAAGAAGGGGGATGAAGATTTGGATAGAGAGATTAATCATAAACTTGGTAGGGGACCTTCTGTTTTAGGGGGGACTTGGTTTCAGTGAGACCAGAAGGGTGTGAGAGATCCACCCACACAAAGAGCAGGGCGAAAGGAGAGTTCCAGGGGGAGCCCGTGATTGATACCCCATGTCCTACTCCGGGACAAAGGGACAGTGTCACGTTTGGTTTGGTGTGTTGCAAGGAGATGAGACAGCAGTGGTTTGAACCGGCACATGTGGGGGCCCAGGAACAAGCCCTTTTTTCAACTCCTCCTTTCTCCCTCTTACCACTGTTTTCCTCTTCCTATGGATAAAAATAGTCAAGAGGGGTGGACATCCGCTGTGAAGTGAGCGCTCTCAGAGGACCACCAGATCTAAAAGAACAGATTTCACGTGGATGGGACCACATTTCAATATGGCAGTCTGCCCTTGTTTGACATAGAGGTTAACTATTGCTCCTTTCAAAACGTTATCTACTTGAAGTCATTTCCTCTCTTTGTAGAGGAGATTTCAGCTGTTGTGGAAATAAAAAGTTGTTACACACACTGAACGCTAACATGACTTTCCTATTTACTCTCTTGCAGATCACCTGGGAAGTGAAAACATGAAAGTGTAAGTTCCCCACTGCGTCCAGTCCAGCTCGGGATGGGCCAGGATGTCGGGGGATGAACAGATTAGAGAGCCGGCTTTTCAAGAGTTTTGGGTTTGACACCCCTTGCGGGGACCTTTGGCTTCCCCAGCCCCAGGAGGATGTGCCAGAGTGCCCACACTTCACCCCAGGGGAGATCTGAGAGGAGGGCAAGGTCCTTTGTTCAGAAAAGAACTTTTTTCCTGACTGCTACTGATTCCAAATGCATTGTTGGTTGAGTATGCTGACGCTGGGTGTATTTCAAGGACATCCGTTCATTTATTCTGATTAAAAATTTTATCTCCAGGGAAGAGACTTTAGCTGGTATTAAGGGAGGGGAGCCCTGGTAGAAGCCTGAGGTTTGTACGTTGAGAAGTAGAGCGTGGTGGGGAGAGGGGGCGAGAAGAGGAATGGAGGTGGCGGGAGGGGTGGAGGAGAGAGAGGAAGAGAGGATGCCACCCGGAGGAGCCTGGGGCGATGTCACCACCACCTCTGCCCCCCTCTCCCCGGTTGTTTGGACACTAGGCTGGCTTCCTCTGCAGGGTGGCGCCTACGCAGCGCAGCGGTCAGAGCAGGTGGTCCCCTCCCCCAACCCCACCTACATTAACCTGGGCTTCTCCCCTGAACTGCGCGCTGAGCCCCGGCCAGGGAAGACGGTGGATTTTTTAGCACAAGGGCTCCATTTCTTCAAGGCAGGAAAGCCTGGAAATGGAAGGGCGAGGTGATGAAAGTAGCCTGTTGACCGTGGCCTCTGGACCTGGAGCACTGATCAGAAACCCCCAAAGAAAGGGAAGTGAAATTGAGCAAGGCTAAAATGCTAAATGTGGCAACTCCCCGGAGGAGTCTCGGGCTTGGTATCTTCCGGGGGAGCAGAGTCTCCTGGGCTGCCTTTCAGCCCATCATCAGTAATGGATGAAGGTTTATTTTCGTTTTTGCCTTTTTTCCTATTAGAGTTTGGTCCTCTTGAATAGGGCAAACCCCCAGCCTACCCTGGAGTGTAAGAGACTGAATCAAGTTCATCTTCCTTACAGTCAACGGTCAACGTCCTAGGCGCTCCTCAAACAAAATTCAGCACATCACACATGTTGGTTTTGTTTTGTTTTTTCCAACAAGCTCTTTATTTTCTCTCTCCAGCCCTATTTTTGAGGAAGACACACCCTCTGTGATGGAAATAGAAATGGAAGAGCTTGATAAGTGGATGAACAGCATGAATAGAAATGGTATGTGGTGTGGAATAACCTAAGGTGGTTTTTTCTGTGCTCTCTGGTAAGAGAAGGCTGCCCCCGCTTTGTAACTATTCCATGAGTCCCGGAGGGACCCTGTGAGCCCACCCACATTACATCTGGCACATGCATGAAGTAAGCGGGGGGTCTGACCATCCTTAAATATGCAGTTTAATTATTGCATCAATTGTTGCCACTCTTTTGTATTTTTGCACAAGTTTTTCAAATGGCCTCTTTCTTCTTGAAAATGATCTTATTTTTGAGCAAGGAAATCTCTTGAAACCAAACTGTCTGGAAAAATTTACCATCTGGCATTACCTGATATATTACAGAATCTAGAGATTTGTGATTTTAATCTGTATATAAATATAAAACTTTATCAAATATGGTTTACATAGATCTGTCTGTCTAGTAGGCACTAGCCATATATGTCTATTTAACTTAAAATTTAAAAAATTAAATGAAATTTAAAATCTTGTTCCTTACTCACTCCAGCCACATTTTGAGGGCTCAGTAGCCACCTGTGGCTGACAGCTATTATATCAGACAGTGCAAATCTAGAACACTCCCTTCACTGTAGAAAGTTCTACTGGACAGCACTAATAGAGATAGTAATATAAATATCCAATTATAACTTAATTTCCAATTGATATCTGGCAATAATTGTAGTATATGTCCCTTACTTTTCATTAAATCAATATTTAGATTTAAAAATGATGACAGCTGTTTTTTCTATTTTTTATTCCATTAAAAAATCAATCAAATTATTTTAATGCTCATGCTAAATTAATACAATCTACTATTTATATTATCATATCACTTGTATTTTTAACATTTATCTTAAAGAAAACACACTGGGAGCTGTCAGATTCAACAATCTACAATGGAGTTCTCAAATCCAGAGGCTTGGTGTTAGAATTTTTGTACCAGAGGCTCATCAAGATGAGCTTTCCAAAAGATGAGAACCATTTAACTAAATTGTACAATTTTGAACAGTTTTTCGTAGTCCAATATTGAGGGAAGAATGGTTTTGTAAAGCATTTGAGGATAGGGGTGGGTCATTGAGATAACCCTTAAAGTAGTTTCATTTTGTTGTTTTTAGTTTATAAAAATAATATACATACACAGTAGAATTTGGAAAATGCAAAAAAAAAAAAAAAAGAAGAAGAAGAAAAGTGTTCCACCACCCAGAACCAATCTCTCTTCATATTTTGGTGTATTTCCTTTTGTGACTGAGATAATTGTAATAATTGATCATGATCCTGTTACACTCACTAAAACCAGAAATCTGGAAAAAGGCATTTCCATTTGACAACTAAAGCAGAGAGTGGTTTTGACACATAGGTGATAGATCCAATTGATATTTCTCCCCCTTGAAAACAGCAGTCGTGTAATAGGAGAGAATTCTGATGACTTTAAGAAGGTCGGCTGTTCCCCACTTTGCCTGCTTCTTTCCTGTTGTGCCTCCGGACTGAAATCATTCTGCAGACGCAACAGGACCTTGGGAGAAGCCGTTTTATCCCAGTGTTTACCCTGATCCATGCAGACTCTAGCCTTTGGAGCCCCAGTGGTGTTCTTCAGGGACTGGATAACCAGGCAGTGATGAATTGTGCCCTTTCCAGCGGGGCCAGAGGCACGGTGAAGTCTTGTGTCTGTGCTGTTAGTGCTTTTTCCATTTCAAGAGCCTTGCCGTCATTAATCTTTTAACCTCTGAAACTCCCTGGTGAGGCCATCTCTGCACAACTAACCATACAGATCAGAGAAATGTGATGCTCAACTGCACGAGTTTTGTGGATAAAAAACAGAATCTTAGTGACTAACAATGAGCTTGCTTTTATTCTGTCCTAGCCAACTATGAGTGTTTACCTACTTTAGAGGAAGAAAAGGAACCAAACCACAGCAACCCAAGGTACTTCTAATTTCTACCACAGATTATATACGGTTGGGAGGGGGAGATTGGAGACCACAGTTGAGGACTTTCGCTCACCTTCTCTGTGCCTGTAAATTTTTTTTTTAAGATTTCTTTATTATTCATTTATTTATTTTATTATTTTTGGCCGCGTCGGGTCTTAGTTGCCGGCACACCGGCTCTTTGTTGTGGTACGCGGGCTTCTCACTAGTTTTGGTATGCGGGTTTTCTCTTCTGTATTTCAGGGCACCAGCTCAGTAGTTGTGGCGTGCGGGCTTAGCTGCCCCGCGGCATGTGGGGATCTTAGTTCCCTGACCAGGGATGGAACCCACGTCCCCTGCATTGGAAGGCGGATTCTTTACCACTGGACCACCGGGGAAGTCCCTGTGCCTATAAATTTTATGTGACAATTTTCATGGGTGTATGGAGAAACGGAAGTGTGAGTTATGGAAAATAGAAAGGTACAAAGTAAATATCCTAGTGACTCTTTATCTTTAGAAATAAATTAGTAGTGGCATTTTTTTGCCCTTCTAAAGAGACATTGTTGAGTCGGCTTCTGTTTTAGTCCTAAAACTTTCTGATTATGACAAACTGTAGGTTTGTTTACCTTGGAGGAGTAGCTGTTTGGTAAGGAAAACAGATGGAGGTGACAATCTCAAAGGGGTACCTGTAAACAACTGTGAGTAAAATGAACATAAACAAAACAAAAGAAAACCCCGCCTGAATTGGATTGTTATATGAGAGAAATTAAATGAGAATTTTTAAAAACCTATATTCCATTCTACCACTAGGTGGCTCTGCTTAATAGAAAATTTTAGTGCGCTGGGGCCTGTGCGTCCTTTAGCCTTCCACAATCTTGTTTACATTATATTATCTTTTGTGAGGATAGAAATTACCGTGTCTGGGTGTTTTTGATCAGAGAATCCTTTGGTCAGGACTTGGGACATGCTCGCAGGAAATAGGATTGATGATTCAGTAAGTCAGGGACTTGCTCCACAGAGCACTGCTGTGATTTGGGGGGCACAGAATTGCTGATGGGGTGACTCCGAGATGACCAACGAGTAGGGAACTTGACTGAGCCTGTAACTGAGATATTACACTTCTGTCGGAATAAACAAAATAAACTTTCAAAGCAGGGTAGAGACCACCCACCGTCTCTCCTTCCAAGTTAACCAGAGGTCCTGCACCAGTCACCTTAAATGTTTCCAGAGTGCAGTCACTTGTCATAAGCAGTTCCTGAAGCCAGAGCATTGCAAGGAAAGACTGGTTATTAGACAGTGATTGGGGCAGTCAGATGTTTGTCTTCCGGACCCTTGTTCTGCTTCTTCCTCTAAGCCTTACCTAAGAAGTCATGCCACCACAATCTTACTGAGGTGAACCTCCGCTCTGATGCAGAATATGCATCTTATTGTAGATGTCAGTCATTGTTACCTCTGCAGGTACTTGCATGTTAGAATTCATCACTGGTTCAGAAAAGAGTCTATCCTATTTAAAGGAGATATCAGGCATTAACAAGCAGATGAAAGAAAAAAAAGAATGCTAGTGGGAGTATCACAGAGGACATTACGAAGGAATTATTTCCTTTGCATTTTTACCTAAAAATGAACATCTATGTGTGTCCAGTTTAGGGCTCAGATCACCCCCCAAAACCTTATAAATATCTTATTACTGTATCTCTGATGTGCACCCTCAAAAGATGTGAGATGTCATTGGTTTTTATATACCTGCCTCTTTTTCCTTGAAATTATTGGCAACATAGAAGAAGCTTAACATTATAGAATTGTATGGTGCTAAAAGCTTCTTAGAAATCATGTTTTTGAAATACTGAGAGGCTGGTCTCTGAAATAAGCTCTACCACATTTCTGCCTTTAAGGCAAAAAGCCTTAACCTATTTGGAGAGCTGTTTTATGCTAAATTATTGATTTTAAAGGGAATGTCTACATTCCTCTGTTGGTCTGGTTTTAATTCACAGGACAACTGTCAGGCTGTCACCTCATTCCCTCTTGATGAAGCCAGGACCAGGGTTATAGAACCAAGAGTGGCGAGTCCCCAGTCTTTGGTGCTGATGACACTGTCTGATTACTTCAAAGGGTATCATGATATTGCAGAGCAAATTTAATTTTTATTCACTAAAAACTCAGAAAAGTACAAAGCACTTAGAACAAATCCTGGTACAAAATTAACTCTCAATAAGTATTAGTTATTTTTAATTATTATAAAAAGTTAGAATTGATATACATAAACTTATTGCCTTTTGGGTTAATGAGCCTGTGTCCTAAGGTCCAGGCACATCTAGTATGTGGAGCATTATTTTTGCTCCTGGTTTCCCTGGGGACTTCTTTTTGGAGCTTACCAATCCTGAGAAATCATGAATTTGTTTCATCCCCTAGTAATGATCTGGAGCCTTTAGGTTCCCCATCCATTACCAGCATAGGTAATATGCTGGTGATTTCAGAATAGTCCTCTTAGCCGTCTGGAATTTTTGAAACGGTACATAGTTTGGATTATCTTATAGTTTGCATAATCTTTTCTGTTGTGATTTTATTTATATTTCTTTCTCTTATTGTCTTAATTACATTGATAATTGATGAAACATTTACTTTGAATCTCGAATCCAGGACAGATAGAAGATTTTTTTTCTGAAAGCTTGTGAATCATTAGAGATACAAGTGGTGAGTGCAATGGTCACTGGGCTTAGAATCAGAAGACTGGTTTCAAGACCCGACTTGGATGATCATTTGTTCTTTGTACTAAGACAAGTCACTTTAACTCTGTAAGCTTCAGTTTCCTCATCTTGTAAAATGGATATAATGCCACCTGTCCTTCTAGTTTAACAGGATTCCAAGAGAGAAAAAAAAACTTTGTAAGTTTTAAAGCACCACACAAATGAAATGAATTCTTTTATGCTCTGGCAATAATTCTCGCCATCCTCTCCACCTGACTTTTTTTTTTTTTTCTAAGACTTTCTATTTTAGAGCAGTTTTAGGTTCACAGCAAAATCGAGCAGAAAGTACATAGAAGCCCCCCGTACCCCTGGCTCCCACATGCACAGCCCTCCCCGCTGCTGACATCCCCCACCAGAGTGGGACCTTCGTTACAATCAGTTAACCTGTTTTGACACATCATTACGTCCAAAGTTCCCCAGTGGTTTTGACCTCTGTGAATCATCCTTCCTCTACCGTCTAAGCAGTATACAGGTGACTCTAATGCTTCAGAAAATTTATAACAGTCACTGCAGATTGAACTTAGTGGAAAACACACTTCCCCATCCTGCTTGGATTAGCAGGAGGATGGGGAGCTAAGACTTCTGGAATCCATTTACTTCTTGATGCTAGAAAGACACCGTGACATAGAGCTTCTGTTATCCATAAAGTCCACTCTGATCCTGGGAAAAACGAGGTGATCTGGTCACCATCCTACACTTAATGCACTACATTGTGTGCAGACGTCAACCCTTCACCTTCTCTTGTTCAGGTCCATAATCTCAGGTCTTTCCGGACTTTTCCCACACATCCCATTAGACACAGTTCCTCATTACTTTGCCTTGTCCTCACTGAGGGGACATTTTCCTTGAGCTGTGGAATCTGAAATTTAGCACAGGAATTTAATAAGGGCCAGGGATGTACAAAGTACCATGGGAAGTTTAAAGTATGGTTTTCATGTTTTCAAAAAATCAGTGGGAAAAGACAGCAAAGGAATGGTGGGGAAAGGGGAATTCTATATCCTTATTTCCCACCTTAGCATTTTTCCCTATAGTTCATACATGTTATGTGCCAGGCAACGTATGGGGTACTGGGAACAGTGTCAGTGGAACAGTGTCCAAGGGGTGGGCAGGGTGGAGCCGAGGTCTGCCCTAGAGTTGAAGAGAATTTCATCACTGACATTGTTCAGCCTTGCCAGCGTGTGTTGATAACAAAAAACAGATCCATTGAGTTGGTTTTATTATTGTTTAAATTATCTTGAAAGAATTCACTCCCTTATTGTCTACCCCCATCCTTACAATACTTTCTCGAATGCCACTCGACAGTGGCAAAAACAAGATGGAATTCCTTTCATCTTGGTGCTTACAGTCTGGGCAGTCTCTTCCTTCTTCCTGAGGCCTTTATAACTAGACAATTTCCTGAAAGCGTGGTGTTTCTGCCTCTGCAAGCTTAGGTGAATAACCACAGAAAAGGAATTGCAAATATTAACCAAGCGCACGTCTTCTTTCCCTTTATGCCTGTTGGCCACAGTGATGATTTTATGTTGAGTAACAGCATTGGGAAAGATTGGGGGAGAATTAGATTTCATCCAAGTCGATTTATAACTTTGAAAGTATAGTAATAAAAACAATAATAAGACATTTATTCTAGATGCCAGATACCTAGCTACTATTACCTAGGAAATTAACCAAGTCAGAGAAGGTAAATAACAGTATACCTGTTCTGCTTTTGTAATAATTCCATTGTTCATTTTATGATTCATGTCTGAGCTCAATAATATTATAAAAATGTATCACTTTAGTATTTCTCAGGAAAATGCAGGTTAGCTTAATAGAGAATTTTTTGAATTTCTCCCTGTTTCTTCCCTTCTCTTTGTCTTTTTTTGGAGGAAGTATGATCGTCAATGTAGTTTTTCAAATGTATTTATTGAGTGCCTAATATGTGCCTGGCATTGTCCACATCATGCCAAGACAACCAGCTAAAAATGAAACAATCCATCTGAGTAAACCTGGAACTCAGAGAGGTTAAGTGATTTGTCCAAGTTTGCACAGCAAGTTTTTGATGAAGCTCAATCTAGAGAAGCGTTTCTTTTAAAATTGGATTTTCATTTTCTTTGACTAATTAGTTAAAATAAAAGAGGTATTCCATAAATGAAAAGACAAGTTAGAAACTTTTAAAAAGAACCCTTAGTAGCAAGAAAGCCATCCACCATGAGGCCAACTATGAAAGTCTTTGGTGGCTGATGCAGTGCAGACATTGACAAGACTGAACCATGAATTGCAAGAAGACAGCAGTTTTGTGTGAACCGTTTTGGCCTCTCCACTCCAGTAAATCTCTGTGGCCACTTCCAATTACTTTATGAGTTTCCTTCCTCTTTTTCTCTCTAGTCCCTCAAGTCACTTAAAAGTCAACAAGTATTAAATATTAAGTATATTAAGTGCCAACTGATTTCCCTCAAATCCGAGCTAAGTATCATGAGGGATACAAAGTAACAGTTTATAATCCTGCAGGATGCTAACCTCAAATGAGATGGTAAACATGCAGGGGTGTGTGTATGTGTGTGTGTCTACGCCTGTGTGTGGTGGGTGAGGGAAGATGCACTAAATTCAATACACCACAGCCTTGCTTGAATACTAGCCCAGATTGTGTCTACACCGTGGGCATGATCTATGTGTCTTGGACCAATTCTGGGCCTGGCTCTGATGGCAGCCAGATTCTCGTCTCTATAATTCCACCTGGGCAGGCCTCTTACGGGAAGGAGAAGGGACATTCTATTGATGAAGAGGAAGAGAGCATGATCTAACTGTTCCGTGACTTTGTGCTAAGCTGAACTTTGCATTCCTCCCCAAACCAAGTTAGAGAGCATCATAATTAGAGAAAGGTTTAGCATAGGTTTATTACATCTTGGGAGACAGGCAACATTAGCTGTGGTCAGAAAGAGGGATTGTTACAAGGTAAACTGGTCCGAAGGACAAAGATGGCTTATCTGATCCTGACTGCAACCAAGGGGCAGTTATGAAACAAGGTGTTACAATTGCACCTCCTCATTTAACTGGTGGCGTTCCACTTGAATGCTTTCTTAAAAATCATCAGATGATGCTTTTTAATCAATTCAATTGGTTTTTTACAGTTTGGAGGCTTGTTACTATACAGCTTTTGGGAAAGCTACCCCACATTCTTAAAATATCTACATATAACACTCTGAGAAAAATCACTCACTCATGCCGCTGTCACAGATAAGTGACCAAAACTGTATGAATTAACATCAAGGCAAGCAATAGAGGTTTGAAGCGGGATCGCTGATTTTATTTGTTGCAATTCTGTGGCAGTTTGCCAAGATATTTTTAACAGGGAACTCTAGGATTTGCCAGAGCTGGAAACGTCTGGGCTGATTTGATCATTTCACAGAGATGATAAATAGCCACAAAGATAGCAGGGAACACACCTAACGCAATAAAGGAATGAGCGTGAGGGAGAATAATGCCTCCAGGCTCGGGCACGGGTGGGGAGCCAGGTCCCGAGTTGCTGACTTGCTAACAGGCACGCTGGCCATCACACCACCGGTGAAAGTCGCGTGTGAGAGTTGCGACACTAGGAATGACCTGCTGACCCACTGCTGAAGCAACTTGTACCCACACTGGGACTGTCTCTGGTGTGGCAGGCCTGGCACGTTGTCAGTGCCCAGATCTCTAAGCACATAAGCTCCACACGTATCATGCGTGAGGTCCTGTGCTCTTTGATGCTTTAAATGAATGGGTTCTGGTTGGTGGAGAGTGTCACACTCTAAGCCTTCATAATGTTTGTAGAGTGTTCTAAACAAACCGCATTTAGGTTACACTGTCCTCAGAAACTGAAAGTTTGTTTTGGAAGATGGTTTCTTAAAGGCTCTGGCTGTTTGAAGCAATGTTCAAGCTTGTGTTTAACTGAACATTTGCTAGCATAGAGTCTAGCAAAATCAGAATGCCCGTTCATGTGTCTGGAGGTCAGGCCCGTGGCATAGAGCTTCGCCTACATTTTCTCATTGATTTTTTCCAACAGCCTTCTAAGGCACATGGTATTATTATGCATGTTTTGCAGATGAGATGGGCTAAGAAATGTTAACTTGCTCAAGGTCACACAGCGAGAAAGTGGCTGAGCCCTGATTTAAGCTCTGCCCACCTGACCCTGTGCTCAAAAAGCCACCATGAGCACACGACAGCATTGGCTCAACCATAGAAGTAGCCCAAGAAGAGAAATACCTAGGCAAAAACTTAATCAAAAAATGTATGGATAATATAAAAAGAAATTGTTCAAATTTTTATGGAGGGACATCAAAGATATAAACAAGTGGAGGGAGACATACTGTGTTTCTGAATGAAAGACTCAACCGTGTGAAAATTATCCTTTTAAATTCAACTTAGTCTTTTAAAGATCCCAATGAGCATTTCATCTGGAAGAATAATTGTGCACAGATAGTCAGGGTAATTCTAAAAGAAGGAAAGAGAACAATTGTGTGTGGGGAGGTGGATTTGCAGGGAACATGCTCCAATAATTAAAACTGTGTACACCCAGAACCAAATAAGTATTACTGGCATAGAATAGAATACTCAAAACAGCCTCAAGTATATGTAAACATTTAATATATTATAAAAGTAGCAATTCATAGCAAGTGGATTATTCAGTAAATAGTCTTAAGACAACTGACTAACATTTGGAGGGAAAATTTAGAACTCGACCTCACACTTTAGATTAAAATAGACTCCAGATAAGTTTATATGTGAAAAAGAAAGAAAAAAAATCCAGAAAAATTAAAGGTAAATATTATAACTGTAAGGTGAGGTCTGGTTGAAAAGCATGACACACGGTCAGAAACCATATCAGAAAAGGATAGACTTAACTACACTAAAAACTCAAATTTTTTATACTTCCAAAAACACAATATAAAATTAGGAGGAAAATGACAAATTGGGGGAAAGTATGTGTGATATGTATGATAAACAAAGAATTATTATTCTTAATACATAAATCAATAAAAAGATAATGTCCCATATGAGCAAAGAATATTAATAAGCAGTTTGGCAAAAGAAGAAATTAAAATTACCAATAGAGCTTTGAAAAAAACTTTAGTCTTCCTAGTAACAAAAAAAAGTAACCCAAGAATACGTTAAGGTAAATATTAGATTATTTTCACCTATTGAATTTACAAAAGCTGAAAATAATAATATCCAGTATTAGAATGTTGGGGAAAGGATATTTCCCGAAAGGAAAGTGTCAAGAGAAGGTAAATTTCTAAGGAAGGGGGGTAATTCAACAATGGGCTGGTCAAGCTTTAAAATTGCATACATTTTAACCTAGCAATTCCTCTTCTAGATATTTATGCAAAGGTAACAACTGGAAGCATGCAAAGATGTAGCAATTTTTAGAATAAACAAAAATTATAAACTGGAAATAGCTTAAATGTTTAACAATAAGGATATGCCTAAAAATAATGTTCTTTGTATAGTGAGACAATGGTGTGCTCTATAGCCACTTAAAAAGACATGGTATATTTATTAGCCAGAAAAGAGGTCTATATATGAATGAGAGTGAGAAAAGCTGATTACAGCACAATATGCATAATTCCATTTTTGTACAAAAAGAATATATATCATTATCACAGAAAAAAGTTTGGAAGAATAAATACCAAAATGTTAACTGTAGTGAGGTTGTTAGTATTTTTATTTGGTTTATTTGTATTTTGTATTTTTTCAGCAATGAATATGGATTGGTTTTATAATAATTAACTTTAAAAATCACTTCTATTTTAACTGCTGGACACAGATTAGTGTTGTGGACAAAAGAGGGATTGTGCCCATTGCTGTACAGCCTTGTATTTTGGTCTGCTTAGAGTAGCTGAAATGTCAAGATAAGGCCACAAAAGGAAAACATGCACTTCAGAGACTTATGCTCCATAGAGATGAACTCCTGGATCTCAGAAATATTATCTTGCTACCACCCAATTTCCAAGAAAGGAAGCCTCCTTGCCCAGTTTAAGAGTTGTTCAGTGTGACTTATGAAACGGGTTGTTACGTTTGTTCTTCAGATAAAGAATGTCTTCATTTTCAGTCAGGTTTCCATTAAATAAGTTTTCCTACAGAAGTTGTCCTTTTGTCCATGTCTGCTTTCCCCTTTCTTTCCCATTGGTCATCCTTCCTGGTCACAGCTTCTTCCCCCTGTCTTCACAACACACAGACACACAAACACACACACAATGTCTCCCCTCCTCTTTCTTGGATAAATCTAGCTAGCTAGCTAGCTGGCTCTCTATCATCTAGCTAGCTAGCTAGCTGGCTCTCTATCATCTAGCTAGCTAGCTAGCTGGCTCTCTATCATCTAGCTAGCTAGCTAGCTGGCTCTCTATCATCTAGCTAGCTAGCTAGCTGGCTCTCTATCATCTAGCTAGCTAGCTAGCTGGCTCTCTATCATCTAGCTAGCTAGCTAGCTGGCTCTCTATCATCTAGCTAGCTAGCTAGCTGGCTCTCTATCATCTAGCTAGCTAGCTAGCTGGCTCTCTATCATCTAGCTGGCTAGCTGGCTCTCTATCATCTAGCTGGCTAGCTGGCTCTCTATCATCTAGCTGGCTAGCTAGCTGTCTATCATCTATCAAGTTGTTTCAGAGACCTTCTGGAAACACCTGGTGTGTCACTGAGCAGGCGAGAACTGAAGTAGGAGTCAGAACAACATGGTCTATTGCAGCCTCTACGAGCCTCTGAGCTAAGGAGACACCAGGTCCTGTTGATGATCATCATTCAGGCACTTCCTTGGAAACACAGGTCACTTCAAGTAGAGACATGCTAGAATTTGGGTGAAAGGACACAAAATTTTTAAAAAGTAGGTGGAGGCAGGGGAGGTCAAGCAGTCTGCTTTCCAGGAGACTTGGGTGGAGACATGGTCTCACTGGGAAAGAGCTACAGAGCCAGATCTGTGGCTGAGAGAGCCAAGTGAGAAACAAAAGCAGAAATTAGCCCGCTAGCATGGTTATGTCCACACACCATGTCCATAATTTATGTCTACTCACACCTCAAGATGCCTGATGATCGAATTCTAAATGACACTGAGAAGGCACTTCCAGATCCTCTGTGCATGGGGGGAAAATGGGCTTTTGAAAACACGCCAGGACCACAAACCCTTGAGAGAAAATCACATATTCGAAATTTTTTTTTAAGGAAAAAAAAAGGCAGTTTGGCACCTATTCATAGAGAATGGGATTCGATTTCTTTAAAGGGGGAACCCCGGCTCCATCCGGTTCTCTCCACATCAGCCCTGGGGAAGGATATTGCAACTAGAGCTAGGGATTATTTCTTGGCTTTCCTAGATTTCCTCCTCAGGGTTCAGATATAAAATCCAAACTGAACTGACCTTTGTTTCAGAAATTGTAATCTGGACACCGTCGGCTCCCTGACTGTTTATGTTCTCCTGAGTCACCTCCATAGCTGAGTGACCAGCTCTCAGTAGCTTCTTGGAAATATACTATTGTTCTGTTTTTTGCAGTGACAATGAATCCTGAAACTGAATCGTGCTAATGCTTTCCAAGAGAAAGCAGCCCCGGAGGGAGCCTGCTGGGCCTGCCAGCAGAGGATGAAGAGGATCCGAATTTAATTAATTTCAAATCAACGTAAACACAAGAACCTTTTGCTGTTGCTTCCAGCGCCCACTCTTCCAACGCCCAGTGCATCACCTGTACTTGGAAGAATGCTCGATTGAGAAGTGCTAGGCAAAGGCGTGGCTGCTGAGGGTGGAGGCACCATAACATGCAGTCAGCGCTTATCAGTGGGTGTTCCCTCCGCTCAGCCAACCTCTAGATGACTGTACCATTACCCTGGCCACGCTCTCAAGTCCTTGTTACCTTTCTGCTTCATTCCTCAGGGTACAAATCAGGAAGCTGTCTATGGTTTCCTTCTGGGTCACCTTGCGACCTAGATAGCTTTGGATAATTTCCTCTCATGAGTTAAGTTCTCTGATAGGTCAATTACATTCAGTGGGAACTTTGCTCAAGGTGAGTTATGTCATGGGAAAGACAGCAAACAAAGCAAGTGTTTCAATGTGGACACCATCCCAGGGGGTGGGTAAGCTCATTTCCACCTGCCATGAGACACAGTGTGAGAGCCCACAGTCCTGAAGGGATGCTGTTTGGTGACGTGTTGACCCTGAGTTGGCCAGGTGATGGAGGAGTGGAATTCTCAGTGAAAGAGCAACTGTTTTCCTTCTCGGAGAAAATCAACTGCTTGTTCACATTTCCCCACGGCTCATCCGTGTCCTCACCACAACTCCCTTGCGTGTGACGTATGGATAGATGTGTGCAGCTGGGCCTCCTCTGCCACCTTCTGTGTCTCTGAGATCTTTAAGGTTGTTTGGAACAAGCAGAACAGCAATAGGCTCTGTCTGTGCCCGAGGCAGGTACCCTTCCTCACACTCGGGATCTTTCCCGCCAGCCGGACCAGGGCTCGTGTCCTCAACGCAGCTCCCAGGAGGCCACCACCGGTCATCAGAGATGACATTCTACGTGATATTTGTGGACATCCTCCTGCTAGAAGCAATGGTGCAAAATGCAGAAGGGCCTAGTTATCGCTGCCACTCACATAAAATCAATCTCCATTTAATCCTTAATTTTCCAATTCTGACCTTTAAAGCAATCTAGCAAATTAGGAGCCCTCAGCTCTTCCACGGCACCTGATGTTTTATTCCAGGAAAGAAACAAAGAATGAAAACTGCATCTTACTCCCCGCATATAAACTGAGGGGGGGTTGAGGTTCACCAAATATTTGCTGCTGTTATTTGGGTTCTTGTGTTTGAAAGGCTGCCTTAATGCATAACGAAAACAGTCCTTTTTTTCAGAATCCCTTTAACCAGCACTTGCCTTCTGAACTATGCCCACAATTTTAAAGGCAGAGTTCCAAGCCAGGGAGGTCTTTCCACCGCAGTGAAAGATAGAACTATCTGGCTGTGTGTAACCACTGCTCTTATGCCATCCCGGGATTGCAAAGAGCTTTGGCAAAAGACAGTCTTCATGGTACAGAACCACAACAGATCTGTCTGTTGTATTCTCTTTAGCACATCCTAATATGGCATTTTTGTTTTCATTGCTATTTTGCATATTCATATTCAACTTGTGGTCCATAGTGACTCTCAAGATATTTATGCCAAAATTGCTACTTTCCAAATCATCATTTCTGGCTGTTTTGTTACTTTGTTTCTCATCCACATTTTGACTCTGTAAAGAGTCTCTTCTTTCTCTAGGTAGCTAAGATTTTTGCTTAACTTTTAGGCCTGTAAGCGTCATCCAATCCTATCAAATAGTGGACTTTAGCAGTTCAGAGAAGGATAGGAGGTCTTGGAGTCTCACTTTGATGAAGTTATATTTTATGATATGGTAAATATATTCTCATTCAGTATTTGAAATGACTTCAAATTCCAGAAGAAGCAAGCTTCAGCAATATGTCGTTGTGTTTATATCTGAAAAATGTACTAACCTCTATAGTTGCATAATGTGCAAAGCACTTTAAAAAAAGAGTTTATTCTGGCAAGATATATGACATTAGTATGAGTCAAAACAGCCAAAGTTCAATTCTAGTGCTCTGTATCTTTTTATTACTGTCCAGTCAAGAGGCATCATAGATTATGATCATTCCAAGAATTGTTTTTAAACCCAAACTTAATTTTTATGTTTCAGATTATTGTTAGTAAAAATCTTAATAATTTGCCCTAATTGGGTAGCCAATCAGAGCAAAATCTGACTTTAGAATATTTTCAAGCTGTGTAAATTTTATTGCATTTTTGTACGTATTAAGTAAGCTAAGTTAGCAACATTGCCTTGTTGAACTCCTCAGGAAACTTGTTGTAATAAAGATGTGAAAACCTCAGTCTTAACTCAGTGATGTGACTCCTCTTTCTGGGAAGGTCATTGTCATCCAAACAGCGAGCACATAGCATGGATCGATCTTGACATCCATGGGGTGACAGATGCTTCTGATCACCCTTGTAGCTCTAGCAACGTAAACAGGCGCTTTAAAAAATACTTTTGTCTGTTCATTTGCTTTGGTTGCTTAAACTATCAGTTTTCACCATCTCTGTAAGAAGGCCCTTATGTTGAGTAAACATAAAGTGTACACATTAGTTTCAACTTCTGTCAGAATTAGTACAAATTCTGAATATAGTAGAGCAATAAGACATGGCTCACACTGGGAAGACATGGCTGAAATTCTCACTGTGAGGAAGACATTGACATTTTCTACTGAATTAAATTTACACATGCTGCTTTTTCACACGCAGGATGAATTCTGGCCTGTCTATTTAATATCTACAATAGGTGGTCCAGAGTAGCTTCATTCATAGATTACATTTCTTTGCTCTTACAATAACCAGAAGATCACCGTATATTAGTGTGGTGTGGAAGTAGTCAAATTGGTTATTAATAATTGCATAACCCAAATACCCAGTTGCCTGAATTATTTATTTTTTCGCACATCTCTTTCACATTGCCTTGATACTGTCTTGTCTGGTAACCAAATTTTATTTTCCTCTTAGTCCTTTTGTAGATATCTGGTGGGGTTTGTATTGATTTTTGCCCTATTATCTTTTCTAAATAATACGCCATGTTCATGAGACAGCAATCCATACAATATATAAAATAAAACTTTTAAAGTCACCTCTATGGATACTCTAAGCCATTTCTGAAATGATATTTTAAGAAGTTAACTTCTTAAACCAAAGTACTTACAGTAACATAAGGACTTTAATCTCATTGCTGTACAAGATTAGAAATATATGTTGAACTGCTTAAGACAACCAAAGGTGGATGGGGTCCCGTGCCAATTGGTCTCCAGGTGCAGAAGCCTCTGTTAATCCTCCTCCTTCGTTGCCATCATATTATTATCACTGGCCTTTGGTAGGTTATAAATAAATAATTAGACTTTTACAAAAAGCCTATTCTTCACATTTTTCACTTCTTTTGTCTGCATGGAAAGGAATAAGTTAATGATCTCTAGATACTACAAACAGTAGGTGACATCTTTTCCAGGGTATAGATCAGTTGACTGAACCTTCAAGATGGCGGACGAGTAAGACATGGAGATCACCTTCCTCCCCACAAATACATCAGAAGTACATCTACATGTGGAACAACTCCTACAAAACACCTACTGAACGCTGGCAGAAGACCTCAGACCTCAGGCCTCAGTTTCTTCCCAAAAGGCAAGAAATTCCCCACGTACCTGGGTAGGGCAAAAGAAAAAAGAAAAAACAGAGACAAAAGAATAGGGACGGGACCTGCACCTCTAGGAGGGAAGGTGAAGGAGGAAAAGCATCCACACACTAGGAAGCCCCTTCGCGGGCAGAGACAGGTGGGGGGGAAGCTTCGGAGCCACGGAGGAGAGCGCAGCAACAGGGGTGCAGAGGGCAAAGAGGAGAGATTCCCGCACAGAGGATCGGTGCCGAGCAGCACTCACCAGCCCGAGAGGCTTGTCTGCTCCCCCGCCGGGGCGGGTGGGGGCTGGGAGCTGAGCTCAGGCTTCGGAGGTCGGATCCCAGGGAGAGGACTGGGGTTGGCTGCGTGAACACAGCCTGAAGGGGGCTAGTGCGCCATGGCTAGCGAAGAGGGAGTCCCAGAAAATGTCTGGAGATGCGGAAGAGGCAAGAGACTTTTCTTGCCTCTGTGTTTCCTGGTGCGCAAGGAGAGGGGATTCAGAGAACAGCCTAAACGAGCTCCAGAGACGGGAGTGAGAAGCAGCTATCAGCGCGGACCCCAGAGACGGGCATGAGACGCTAAGGCTGCTGCTGCTGCCACCAAGAAGCCCGTGTGTGAGCACAGGTCACTATCCACACCGCCCCTGCCGGGAGCCGGTGCAGCCCGCCACTGCCAGGCTCCTGTGATCTGGGGACAACTTCCCCGGGAGAACGCACGGCGTGCCTCAGGCTGCTGCAATGTCACTCCCACCTCTGCCACCGCAGGCTCGCTCCGCATCCGTACCCTTCCCTCCCCCACGCCTGAGTGAGCCAGAGCCCCCGAATCAGCTGCTCCTTTAACCCCGTCCTGTGTGAGCAAAGAACAGACGCCCTTAGGTGACCTACACCCAGAGGCGGGGCCAAATCCAAAGCTGAACCCCAGGAGCTGTGCGAACAAAGAAGAGAAAGGGAAATCTCTCCCAGCAGCCTCAGGAACAGCAGATTAAATCTCCACAATCAACTTGATGTACCCTGCATCTGTGGAATACCTGAATAGACAACGAATCATCCCAAAATTGAGGCAGTGGACTTTGGGAGCAACTGTAGACTTGGGGTTTGCTGTATGTGACTGACTGGTTTCTGGGTTTATGTTTATCTTAGTTTAGTATTTAGAGTTTATTATCATTGGCAGATTTGTATATTGATTTGGTTGCTCTCTTCCTTTTTTTTTTAATATATAGATATATATTTTTTTCCTTTTTCTCTTTTTGTGAGTGTGTATATGTATGCTTCTTTGTGTGATTTTGTCTGTATAGCTTTGCTTTTACCATTTGTCCGAGGGTTCTGTCTGTCCGTTTATTTATTTATTTATTTATTTTTTTAGTATAGTTTTCAGTGCTTGTTATCATTGGTGGATTTGTTTTTTGGTCTGGTTGCTCTCTTCTTTTTTATTTTCTTTTTTTAAAATTACTTTAATATTTGTTTATTTTTAATAATTAAAAAGTTTTTTTTATTTTAATAAGTTTATTTCTTTTTATTTTATTTTTTTCTTTCTTTCTTTCTTTTTTTCTCCCTTTTCTTCTGAACCATATGTCTGACAGGGTTTTGGTGCTCCGGCCGGGTGTCAGGCCTGTGCCTCTGAGGTGGGAAAGCTGAGTACTGGACGTTGGTCCACAAGAGACCTCCCAGCTCCATGTAATATCAAATGAAAAATGCTCTCCCAGCGATCTCCATCTTAACGTTAAGACCCAGCTCCACTCAACAACCAGGAAGCTACAGTGCTGGACACCCTATGCCAAACAACTAGCAAGACAGGAACACAACCACAACCATTAGCAGAGAGGCTGCCTAAAAACATAATAAGGTCACAGACACCCCAAAACACACCACCAGATGCGGTCCTCCCCACTAGAAAGACAAGATCCAGCCTCATCCACCAGAACACAGGCACCAGTCCCCTCCACCAGGAAGCCTACACAACGCACTGAACCAACTTTAGCCACTGGGGGCAGACACCAAAAACAACGGGAACTACGAACCTGCAGCCTGCAAAAAGGAGACCCCAAACACAGTAAGTTAAGCAAAATGAGAAGACAGAGAAACACACAGAAGATCAAGGAGCAACGTAAAACCCACCAGACCAAAAAATGAAGAGGAAATAGGCAGTCTACCTGAAAAAGTATTCAGAATAATGATAGTAAAGATGATCCAAAATCTTGGAAATAATAGAATGGAGAATATACAAGAAACGTTTAACAAGGACCTAGAAGAACTAAAGAGCAAACAAACAATGATGAACAACACAATAAATGAATTAAAAATTCTCTAGAAGGAATCAATAGCAGAATAACTGAGGCAGAAGAACGGATAAGTGACCTGGAAGATAAAATAGTGGAAATAACTACCACAGAGCAGAATAAAGAAAAAAGAATGAAAAGAACTGAGGACAGTCTTAGAGACCTCTGGGAAAACATGAAACGCCCCAACATTCGAATTATAGGGGTCCCAGAAGAAGAAGAGAAAAAGAAAGGTACTGAGAAAATATTTGAAGAGATTATAGTTTCCCTAATATGGGAAAGGAAATAGTCAAGTCCAGGAAGTGCAGAAAGTCCCATACAGGATAAATCCAAGGAGAAACACACCAAGACAAATATTAATCAAACTATTAAAACTTAAATACAAAGAAAAAATATTAAAAGCAGCAAGGGAAAAACAACAAGTAACATACAAGGGAATCCCCATAAGATTAAGAGCTGATCTTTCACCAGAAACTGTGAAAGCCAGAAGGGAGTAGCAGGACATATTTAAAGTGAAGAAAGGGAAAAACCTACAACCAAATTACTCTACCCAGCAAGGATCTCATTCAGATCTGACAGAGAAATTAAAAGCTTTACAGAGAAGCAAAAGCTAAGAGAATTCAGCACCACAAACCAGCTTTATAACAAATGCTAAAGGAACTTCTCTAGGCAGGAAACACAAGAGGAGGAAAAGACCTACAATAACAAACCCAACACAATCAAGAAAATGGTAATAGGAACATACATATCGATAACTACCTTAAACGTAGATGGATTAAATGCTCCAACCAAAAGACACAGGCTCACTGAATGGATACAGAAACAAGACCCATATATATGCTGTCTACAAGAGACCCACTTCAGACCTAGGGACACATACAGACTGAAAGTGAGGGAATGGAAAAAGATATTCTATGCAAATGGAAATCAAAAGAAAGCTGGAGTAGCAATTCTCATATCAGACAAAATAGACTTTAAAATAAAGACAATTAAAAGAGACAAAGAAGGACACTACATAATGATCAAGGGATCAATCCAAGGAGAAGATATAACAATTGTAAATATTTATGCACCCAACATAGGAGCACCTCAATACATAAGGCAAATGTTAACAGCCATAAAAGGGGAAATCAACAGTAACACAATCATAGTAGGGGACATTAACACCCCACTTTCACCAATGGACAGATCATCCAAAATGAAAATAAATAAGGAAACACAAGCTTTAAATGATACATGAAACAAGATGGACTTTTAATTGATATTTACAGGACATTTCATCCAAAAACAACAGAATACACTTTCTTCTCAAGTGCTCATGGAACACTCTCCAGGATAGATTATACCTTGGGTCAGAAATCAAGCCTTGGTAAATTTAAGAAAATTGAAATCGTATCAAGGATGTTTTCCGACCACAATGCTATGACACTAGATATCAATTACAGGAAAAAAAAAATCTGTAAAAATACAAACACATGGAGGCTAAACAATACACTACTTAATAACCAAGAGATCACTGAAGAAATCAAAGAGGAGATCAAAAAAATACCTAGAAACAAATGACAATGAAAACACGATGACCCAAAACCTATGGGATGCGGCAAAAGCAGTTCTAAGAGGGAAGTTTATAGCAACACAATCCTACCTCAAGAAACAAGAAACATCTCAAATAAACAACCTAACCTTAAACCTAAAGCAATTAGAGAAAGAAGAACAAAAAAATCCCAAAGTTAGCAGAAGGAAAAAAATCATAAAGATCAGATCAGAAATAAATGGAAAAGAAATGAAGGAAATGATAGCAAAGATCAATAAAACTAAAAGCTGGTTCTTTGAGAATATAAACAAAATTGATAAACCATTAGCCAGACTCATCTAGAAAAAAAGGGAGAAGACTCAAATCAATAGAATTAGAATGGAAAAAGGAGAAGTAACAACTGACACTGCAGAAATACAAAGCATCATGAGAGATTACTACAAGCAATTATATGCCAATAAAATGGACAACCTGGAAGAAATGGACAAATTCTTAGAAAAGTACAATCTTCAGAGACTGAACCAGGAAGAAATAGAAAATATGAACAGACCAATCACAAGCACTGAAATTGAAACTAGGATTAAAAATCTTCCAACAAACAAAAGCCCAGGACCAGATGGCTTTACAGGCGAATTCTATCAAACATTTAGAGAAGAGCTAACACCTATCCTTCTCAAACTCTTCCAAAATATAGCAGAGGGAGGAACACTCCCAAACTCATTCTACGAGGCCACCATCACCCGGATACCAAAACCAGACAAAGATGTCACAAAGAAAGAAAACTACAGGCCAATATCACTGACGAACATAGATGCAAAAATCCTCAACAAAATACTAGCAAACAAAATCCAACAGCACATTTAAAGGATAATACACCATGATCAACTGAGGTTTATCCCAGGAATGCAAGAATTCTTTAATATACACAAATCAATCAATGTGATAAACCATATTAACAAATTGAAGGAGAAAAACCATATGATCATCTCCATAGATGCAGTAAAAGCTTTTGACAAAATTCAACACCCACTTATGATAAAAAACCCTCCAGAAAGTAGGCATAGAGGGAACTTTCCTCAACATAATAAAGGCCATATATGACAAACCCACAGCCAACATCACTCTCAATGGTGAAAAACTGAAACCATTTCCACTAAGATCACGAACAAGACAAGGTTGCCCACTCTCACCACTATTATTCAACATAGTTTTGGAAGTTTTAGCCACAGCAATCAGAGAAGAAAAAGAAATAAAAGGAATCCAAATAAGAAAAGAAGAAATAAAGCTGTCACAGTTTGCAGATGACCTGATGCTATACATAGAGAATCCTAAAGATGTAACCAGAAAACTACTAGAGCTAATCAATGAATCTGGTAAAGTAGCAGGGTACAAAATTAATGCACAAAAATCTCTTGCATTCCTATACACTAATGATGAAAAATCTGAAAGAGAAATTAAGGAAACACTCCCATTTACCATTGCAACAAAAAGAATAAAATATCTAGGAATAAACCTACCTAAGGAGACAAAAGAACTGTATGCAGAAAATTATAAGACACTGATGAAAGATATTAAAGATGACACCAACAGATGGAGATATATACCATGTTCTTGGATTGGAAGAATCAACATTGTGAAAATGACTATGCTACCCAAAGCAATCTACAGATTCAGTGCAATCCCTATCAAGCTACTAATGGCATTTTTCACAGAACTAGAACAAAAAATTTCACAATTTGTATTGAAACACAGAAGAACCCAAAGAGCCAAAGCAATCTTGAGAAAGAAAAACAGAGCTGGAGGAATCAGGCTCCCTGACTTCAGACTATACTACAAAGCTACAGTAATCAAGACAGTATGGTACTGGCACAAAAACAGAAATAGTGATCAATGGAACAGGATAGAAAGCCCAGAGATAAACCCACACACCTATGGTCACCTTATTTTTGACAAAGGAGGCAAGGATATACAGTGGAGAAAAGACAGCCTCTTCAATAAGTGGTGCTGGGAAAACTGGACAGCTACATGTAAAAGAATGAAATTAGAACACTCCCTAACACCATACACAAAAATAAACTCAAAATGGATTAAAGACCTAAATGTAAGGCCAGACACCATCAAACTTTTAGAGGAAAACATAGGCAGAACACTCTATGACATAAATCACAGCAAGATCCTTTTTGACCCACCTCCTAGAGAAATGGAAATAAGAACAAAAATAAACAAATGGGACCTAATGAAACTTCAAAGCTTTTGCACAGCAAAGGAAACCATAAACAAGATGAAAAGACAACCCTCAGAATAGGAGAAAATATTTGCAAATGAAGCAACTGACAAAGGATTAATCTCCAAAACATACAAACAACTCATGCAACTCAATATCAAAAAAGCAAACAACCCAATCCAAAAATGGGCAGAAGACCTAAATAGACATTTCTCCAAAGAAGATATACAGATTGCAAACAAACACATGAAAGGATGCTCAACATCACTAATCATTAGAGAAATGCAAATCAAAACTACAATGAGGTATCACCTCACACCAGTCAGAATGACCATCATCAAAAAATCTAGAAACAATAAATGCTGGAGAGGGTGTGGAGAAAAGGGAATCCTCTTGCACTGTTGGTGGGAATGTAAGTTGATACAGCCACTATGGAGATCAATATGGAGGTTCCTTAAAAAACTACAAATAGAACTACCATACGACCCAGCAATCCCACTACTGGGCATATACCCTGAGAAAACCATAATTCAAAAAGAGTCATGTACCACAATGTTCATTGCAGCTCTATTTACAATAGCCAGGACATGGAAACAACCTAAGTATCCATCGACAGATGAATGGATAAAGAAGATGTGGCACATATATACAATGGAATATTGTGCATATATATATATATATATATATATATATATATAATAATAATATTATACTACAGCCATAAAAAGAAACAAAATTGAGTTATTTGTAGTGAGATGGATGGACCTAGAGACTGTCATACAGAGTGAAATAAGTCAGAAAGAGAAAAATAAATGCTGTATGCTAACACATATATATGGAACCAAAAAAAAAAAAAAAATGGTTCTGAAGAACCTAGGGGCAGGACAGGAATAAAGAAGTAGATGTGGAGAATGGGCTTGAGGACACGGGGAGGGGGAAGGGTAAGGTGTGACGAAGTGAGAGAGTGGCATGGACTTATATATACTACCAAATATAAAATAGATAGCTGGGGGAAGCAGCCACATAGCACAGGGAGATCAGCTTGGTGCTTTGTGACCACCTAGAGGGGTGGGATAGGGAGGATGGGATGGAGACACAAGAGGGAGGACATATGGGGATTTATGTATACGTATAGCTGATTCACTTTGTTATACAGCAGAAACTAACACAACATTGTAAAGCAATTATACTCCAATAAAGATGTTAAAAAAAAAAAAGATCAGTTGAGAGTAATCACTGTATTAGTCTGACTTAGGTGAAACCCCTGAAATTATAAATAACATAAGGAACATGGGAAAACTGCATGTTTAATAAATGTCAGCTTTCAGAAAGAGCAAGAATTGTAGTGATTCAACAAGTTAAAAAACAATCTGATATATCAGCAATAATTTAGTATATGTATATCTTGCTTTTAAAGTTAAAAGTGAGATTAATGTAAAAAAATACTGTGTTAGATGCTCTCATTTTACAAGCAATGTAAAGTATTTCCTCAGGAGGTCAATAAGATCATCAGATGTCATATTTATCACTTGGCTTTTGTCCCACCAACGTATAAATTCTACCTTGTAAGCCTCATACAAGAAATGGTCCCATTGCTGCTGATTGGAACTGATTTGCAAAACTATCAAAGTTTTAAGAGTGATTGAAGGTTTCAGGTTTTTTCTCCTACCTTGCATGCTGAGAATGATATATATAATAATATTTTTTCTTTATGACTTATGGCTTCATAAATGTCAGGTATACATGTATAAATATATGTATGTATAGATTATTCTATTCTCAGCTGCATGGTTTTTGGTACATGTTTATATGCCAAATTGCTCATTCAGCAGTGATAGACTGAAAAGCATTTCTAAATTTAATTGAAAAAGCTCTACAAGATAGGAGAAAAGAAATCTTTTGCGTTAATTTGCAGGTAATTAATGTATACCAATATTTAGAATAAATGTTTATTTGAAAATAAGATATTTGTTTACTAAAGTGTTGATGACTTAGTGTAAAGAGGTGAATTATGCATCTTTCTAAAGGAAAATCCTTTTAATTTAACTTCCATGACTATTAAAAAGGATTGTTATCTTCATAGTCGTACTCTTTTGATCCATATACATCTTTAAAATAAATGAAGCAATATCAATGCAAAAAATTCTCATAGAATTGAACCTGCTTTATGCAAAATTGTTGAGACGAAAAATTAATTGGATTATCTGCATATCGAAAAGGTATTATTACCCATTCTTGTCTTTTTCTTTCTTTTTAAGTTGAGGAATAAAATTTTAAAATTTTAATTGTCTATGGGAATGTAATTTTAAAAAATATTTTTAGTAAAAATGGAAAAATCTTAGAGATAAAACCTTCTCTTTTTCCTGATTACTCACTTTTCTTCATGCCTTTAATTCTAATCTCATTTTCCACACCTTGACATTGTAACAGTTACAGCAAGGCCGACTGGCAGGTTCGTGATGTAGAAAACACGAAGACTTCTTTGAATGGGGATGCATTCTTGCAGGTCACAAAAACTAGTCAGTACATTGACAAAGGATGAGCAGAAAGATTCCTCCTCATGGTCCCAATTAAAGTAAAACTAGTCAGGGACTTCTCTGGTGGTCCAGTGGCTAAGACTCAACACTCCCAATGCAGGGGGCCTGGGTTCGATCCCTGGTCAAGCAACTAAGAGTTCACATGCCGCAACTAAAGATCCCACATGTGGCAACAAAGATCCTGCATGCTGCAACTAAGACCCGGTGCAGCCAAATTTAAAAATATATATATATATTTTTAAGCAGTACCAACTGTTTAAATAAATAAATAAATAAAGTAAACCTGGTCAGTTATGGCATCGATAGGCCTCTAGAGTCTGCTGCAGTGTGGATTTCCTTCTTATTTTAACTGGAATGACCGAGCAACTGAAGTGATGGGACTGATCTGCCTGGAGATGACTTGGCCCCAAAGAGCACACAGTTTCCACAGTTTCACAGAGTTAGGGAAATGATGCTTAGAGAGAACAATAATTTCGACTAGCATTTATTATGTGTATCAGATATGGATTAAGTTCAGCCTCTAATAAAATTGTTTTTGACGAGATGGTTTTTCTCTCACACATGAAGGAGTAGAGAGGTAAGCAGGTATGGTAACTCCATGGTCATCTGGGACCCGGGCTCCTGCTGACTCTCCCCCGTGTCCATCAGTGCTGAGCTTCCATCCACGGGGTCACCATGTGATCAAAGATGGTTGCCCCAGCTCCAGCATGATATTCACAAGAAGGGGAGTGAGGGAACCAGGGTAAGGGGGAGGCTCCAAACTAGGTCAGCCACTTTTCCCCACCAGCCCAATGAAACAACTCGGCCTGCATCTCGTTGGCCAACCCATCTGGAAGGCAGCAGGGAACTGTAGTCTCTATGGTTGGAACCTATCACACCCAACAGTGAGGGCTCTGTTTCACAAAGCAGTGAAAGAATATTGGGCATTTGATGGAGTAGCAATCCTGGCCATAGGTGATAAACACTTAAATGTCATCTCATTTTAATGCTCACAGTATACTTTTCAGGTCTCCCCAACTGCAAAGCACATGCTTTAGACCACTGTTTGACACTGCCTCCCCCCATTAAAAGCAATAGGAAAATGTTTCAGAAGGTGTTAATCATTGTCAAGGAGGCCTGAAGGTGGGCACTGCCTGAGATAAATAACAGAAGCTGCAGCATGACAGTAAAGGCAGGACCCTGGAGCCAGTGGAAATGGTGTATCATGCTGAGAAAAAAGACCAGGTCTTAGAATAGGGGTGAAAAGGAAAAAGCCTAGTTTCTGGACCCAGGTACTGGTAAGGGTTTGGTCACCTGGGAAAAAAAATTTCCCACTTGCTGAGGTCAGCAGGATAGCAGGTATACTCTTGAAGGCTGCAATGGAGAGGTGTGCCCAGATACTCTCAAGATGGGTGTTGGGGGTTTCCCCGGTGGTGGAGTGGTTAAGAATCTGCCTGCCAATGCCTGGGACACGGGTTCAAGCCCTGGTCCGGGAAGATCCCACATTTCTCAGAGCAACTAAGCCCATGAGCCACAACTACTGAGCCCACGTGCCACAACTACTGAAGCCCGCGTGCCTACAGCCCGTGCTCCACAACAAGAGAAGCCACCATAATGAGAAGCCTGCACACTGCAACAAAGAGTAGCCCCTACTCACTGCAACTAGAGAAAGCCCGTGCAGCAAAGAAGACCCAATGCAGCCAAAAATAAATAAATAAAATAAATTTAAGAATGGGTGTTGGTGTTAGAATTTGAAAGAATTTAAAATAGCATGAAATATCACCTCTTTCACAGTCACAGTCATCCTGGCTTTCAGAATAGCCAAGCATTGGAACTTCCCTGGCGGCACAGTGGTTAAGACTCCACACTCCCAACACAGGGGGCCTGCGCTCGATCCCTGTTCAGTGAAGTAGATCCCACATGCATGCCGCAACTAAGAATTCCAATGCCACAACTAAGGAGCCCACGTGCCACAACTATGGAACCCATGAGCTGCAACTAAGGAGCCCGCCTGCCGCAACTAAGACCCAGCACAACCAAATAAATAAATATTAAAAAAAAAAAAAGAATAGCCAAGCATAACGTATACATAAGACTTGTGTAGAAGAGGAAAAGCAGCATTGTTTGGGATTCAGCCTGAGTTCAAGGGGCCCACCTCTGGATGCATTCATACTTCCCAAGAGAGAAAATCTGATTGGATTGGTGCTCTGGCCATCTGTTGCTGCCGAGCAAACCAGCTCAAAACTTAGTAGCTTAAAATAGCAACATTCATTAATTTCGCTCATGCATCTGCAACTTGGGTGATGCTCAGTGGGAATGGTTTATCTCTGTTCCGCATGGCATCAGCTGGGGCTGGGGTATCCACTCTCAGATGGCTCACTCACATGGCTGGCAAGTTGGTGCCAGCTGTTGTATTGGAGCTCAGCCAGGTCTGTGGGCCAGGGGCCTTGGTTCCCATGGTAGGGGCCTCTCCATGGATTTCTTTTTTTTTTTTTTTTTTAATTTTTTTAAATTTTTGGCTGTGTTGGGTCTTCGTTTCTGTGCGAGGGCTTTCTCTAGTTGTGGTGAGCGGGGGCCACTCTTCATCGCGGTGCGTGGGCCTCTCACTGTCGCGGCCTCTCTTGTTGTGGAGCACAGGCTCCAGACGCGCAGGCTCAGTAGTTGTGGCTCACGGGCCCAGTTGCTCCATGGCATGTGGAATCTTCCCAGACCAGGGCTCGAACCCGTGTCCCCTGCATTGGCAGGCAGATTCTCAACCACTGCGCCACCAGGGAAGCCCCTCCATGGATTTCTTGGGCTTCCACACAGCATGGTAGCTGAGCTAGTCCAAGAGCTAGTCTCCCTAGAGACCAAAGTGGAAGTACATGGCATTTTTATAAGCTGGACTCAGAAGTCACATCCCATCATTTCTGCCATACTGTTATTTGAGACAGTAAAGAGTTCAAGGTGGAGAAGACATACACTCTACCCCTCAATGGGAGGGTTGTCAAGGTCACATTGTGAGAAGACAAGTGAGATAAGCGATATGCTGTAGGCATCTTTGGAAAATACGATCTGCCCAAATTGGTGTAGCCCTAAGCATTACAGAGGAGATATGTTAGGCAGTCTCACATCAAGTGTCCTCAGGAATATATGACATCTCTTGAGGCCAGTGCCCCTATGGCTGTCTTTGGCTTAGACATACATCCCTGGTCTAATAATTTTTGGTAGGTGGTAGAACTGGTTTCACCCACTTCAGGAGGCATGAGCTGTGGCACAGAACAGATTGTGGGTGGGTCAGACACATAGCAATTTATGACTATTCTCAGTTCATAAGGTTATGACGGGACCAGATTGGTTGTGAGCACCTTGAGGATAGATGTTGAAAAGTCTCAGGCAAGTGTATCCCAAACAGTGTTTCACACTAGTAGATGCTCAATAATCATGGAAAAACCAAACACCTACTGAGCTAAGAGTCACTGTACTACCCTTACTCTGATACCTAGTCAGTCTTTATCAGCAGAGAGAGCAGAACCCAAAGAATTACTCAATTTCCATCATCATTTTCTCTCCAAGTTTCCCAGTTTGTGTTCTTTCTCACCTTCCATCTAGTGGATTCGGATATCACTTTTAATCTTTATTTGAAATTGTCCTATTGTATGTGTGTTTTATTTTTAGCTACCTTAAATCCATTCTGGAAGGAGGCTGAGAACAATCATAATTGAACTAACAAGCAAGTGGAGCTGGAGGAGATAAAGTGGCCCCAATTTGGAGGGTGAAGGAATCCTGGGGAAGGAGCCCAGAAGATCATTAAGATCCTCTCCACAGTTCTTTCTGCCTCAGCTCTGGGCTTCTCTTCTTTGCCCTCTGGAGGGTCCATGGAGAAAAGAAATAGAGGTTTTATTAATCAAAGAGTAAATAATCTATTTAAGGTGATGATGCAAGCACAAGATATGGGTTGTTTCTTCTCTGGGCAGGAAGACAGATTAACTAGATAAGAGGTGCTATACATTCTTGCCGAGATGTTCTCCAGCCAGCGCCGGATGTCGGTGAAGGCAGCCAAGCCAGTTGACAGGGTGAGATAGTAAACTAGGACACCCATTTATTTCACACTTCCATGAATCTGGACAGAAATGTCTCCATCTTGTTCCAAGTGGTGACTGATGACTTTTTACCTGGTGTGAATGTATCCCCACCCCTGTTCACTCCAGATGGACCTCCATCCTTCCTCTGTGCTTATACTACCCAACTTCCATCTTCAGGGAGTTGGGATAGATCTCCCTGAGGAAGCAGCCACATGGATTAATGTCAGGATTTGTGTTCTCAGTGGGGCTGGGAAGTGAGCAAGGAGAACTTAGTGGGCTGGGGGTTGGGGGAGAATGTAAGAAAAAATTCTTAAGGAGTTCTCTGGTTAAACAGGAGAAACCAGGATTAGTTGTGAAGATCCAAAAAGGGCAGGAGAGGAGTCAAAACCTGGGACACAGATTAGAGGCAGGAGTTAGAAGCGGGCTAGAAAGGGATGGGCGTGGGATGAGGGGGCTCTGGGTGATTCCACAGTGGAGCCGAGATGTCCACAGCCTGCCTCTATTGGCCCCTGGACGCACAGGGAGCGGTGGTCAGCCTGGCCTAATGGTGGGAGGGTGGGAAAGACACCGAAGAGCCAGTGCTTTCTCTTCGCCAGAGCTGCACACCCTCCCTGCCAAGTGGGGAACCCCAGCTCCAGGGAGACAGCATGAACAGCAGACCCTGGGCTAGGGCGAGTGTCCCCACAGCACAGGGCACATACCCCGACTCCTGTCAGAGCTGACAGGGCCACCTGAGGGAGGGGGCAGGCCACCTACGTCTCTGGCCAGATCCAGAGCGGTGACATGAGGTGTGGACAGGGCAAGGCCCAATGATTTCCTTTGAATAAACAAAAAAATTACCCTTAATAAACATACTTCTCCTAATTTTTTTTTTCTTAAATGTTGGTGTGTTTGTTTAAACAAGACTCTTGTTTCCAGTAAGAAAATGTCCCACTCAAATTGGCCCAGGCCAAGAAACTTAGGGACTCCTGGACCCAAACTGGGGAAAGGCAGGAAGACAGCCAGTACCAGGAGTGTCTGGACCGAGGGACGCCAGCCCGGTGACTCCAACACAACCAGGCTTCCAGTTTTCTCTCTATCTTTCATTCTGAGACCAACCTTCTCCACAGGGCTATGACGATTGCAGCTAGTAGCTCCAGGGAGCTCATCTTTCCATCTTGTCCATCAGAGTAGAAGGGAATCTCTTTCCTTGAATCAAATTAAGAAAAGTCCCCCAGAAGGAAGTAGATTAGACCATCTGGGTTTTATGTCTAACCCTGTGAAAATGGGGATTGGGACTGACTGCGATGGACATTTCTTTCTCTTGCCACAGGTTGAAGTCTGTGCATGTGTGTGCATGCACTGGTTGGATGGTTGGATGGGTGGATGGGTGGGTGGATGGGTAGGTGGGTGGTTGACTAGTTGGTTGGTTGGTTAGTTGGTTGGTCGAGGAGAAGAGGATGCGGGGGAAGCAGTTTCCAAGGGGAATCAGAGCGTGGCAACCAGATGAAGGGCATTTGGGCCCAGCCACGTACACAATTATTCACTACTAGGTATGCTCCTCTTTCCCATTCCACTCATTTACCCATGCAGAGAGTCAGAGCTCCAGAACCATCCAGGTTCCCAGGATGGTGGATTTACCGATGCTTTTCACATCCTTCTTTGTGCATTTAAAGTATTTTCTAAATGTTCTGCAGTAAATATCTATTGCCTTTGTAGCATAAGTTTTTTAAAAAAAGAACAGAGTGGGTAAGTTTTCATTAACCAAGGCAGAACTATTAGGAACCAAAACATAGAAAAATCCTAATTTTAGGTCTGATATTCTTGCAGCATATATGTCTTTTGAAACTTAGTTGCAAAGCTGACTGACTATATTTAGGTGTACATGACCAGGACCATTTTTTGTAGGTAGGAAAAAGGATACTGAAAAAAAAAAAAAAAAAGGTAAGAGGGCTTCAAAAACTTGCTCCATAAGGCAGAATATATAGATTTTTCTACATGCTCTCCTGTAAGCCAGGCAGTTTGCCTCTTTCTCTTCGGAGACTATGGGAGAAGCAGGGCAGTTTCTGGAAATCTGTATATACCCTGTGCATGAAGTCACTGTTTAGGACAGGAGCGGAGGAGGCTAAGGCGATTGTCAGGACCCTGAGAAGCTAAGCAAGACTAAGGCAGACCAGGAAAGATGTTCTCTCCCCACAATGCATAATATCTAATCACTAGGGTTCTTTTCATTTTCTTGCCCTAAGGATCATTTAACATTGAAGAAGGTTTTGAATAAAGAGCAGAAATATGCTCCATTTAAAATTCTCTTTCTCATGCACTTTTGTAGCAGCCAGAGTTTCCACAATGAATACACACAACTTTGATAGAGTAAAAAGTTATTGAAAATAAATTCCACTTAAAATCCTCTTTCTAAGAAAGAGGCAGTGAGAAGAGGGCTGGGGGTGGACCTTGGTGGGGCGTTCACGGGGTGACTCCCTAGAGCAGCCTAGCAGGAGCAGGGTTTCCTGAAAAGGGCAGGCTCACTTACCAGCTGCTAGTGGAGAGTTTAAAAAAAGGGTCAGTGAGAGAGGAAGCCAGTCAGAAATCCTGTATAGAGAAAATACTGGAAGGCTTCCCTTCCACTGGGATTCCTTCATTCAGCAAACATGTATTGAGTGCCTATTATGCTCCAGCTGTTAGAGACGCAGAGGGGGGGTGGAGGAGTCTGGTAAAGCCCAGAGCCCCTGGAGCCAGATGGCCTGGGTTGAAATGCTGGCTGTGTGCCCCTGGACAGGTCACCTGACCTCTCTGTGTCCTAGTTGCCTCATGAGATTTTTCTGGTGAATGCTGTGAATAGAGAGCGCCTGGTGTATGTTAACGATTGTACAGTACTGGCTGGTACTCTTATGGTCTCTGCCCTTAAGGAGTTCAGTCCACAGGCCGAAACAGCACAAACTGGAAGTCTATGAAACAAGACGAAAGGCCTGCCAGGTTCATTTCGTCAAGTTACAGAGTTGCTGGGAGGCTCCCCCGATGAACAGCTTGTGGGGAGTCGTGCTGCCCAGGGCTCTGGCCCCAGGCGCCATTTTGTAGGTCACTGGGTCACAGAAGGCATTTCTCACAAAGGTAGAGTCCTTCTAAGTCAGCATGACAGGGTGATGATGAAGATTTTATTGAGTAATTCCTCTGTAATAGGCACTTTCCTAAGTGTCCATGTGAGGTAACTCATTTACCTCCCAGATAGGTATATTATTACCCCCATTTTACAGATGAGGCAACTGAGGCATGGAGAGGTGAGGTAACTTGCTCATGGTCATACAGGTAGTATGTGGTAGAGCTGGGATTTGAACCCAGATCGTCTGTTTCCGAAATCAGCCTGCATCTCACCAGGGTCACCATGCAGATGTGCCATTTTTATTGACTTCAGAGAAAGTTTGCAAAGTGTGACCCTGGATGCTGTTTGCATGCTTATTTGAGTTTCATTCATCTGTTCCTTCAGTTGCCATTTGCTGAGCCCCTTGCTCTCAGTGGGGCACAGTGAGACCTGTTGGGTGCAGAAGGGAAGCTAGGATCCTCCCATCAAGGTGTTTCGGGCGATAAGGCTTGTGCCCAAATGCAGAGAGTGACAAGTTCCTGGTGAGGAGCAGGTACAGAGCTCAGAGACACAGAAGCAAAGATGGCTTTGGGATGGGAAAGCCGGCAACACCTCAAGGAAAGAGTTGACTTGGAGCAGAGTATTGAAGGACAGAAGGTTTTTACAGATGGTCATTCAAGAAAATGACATTGCAGTCAATGATAATTTCTTGGTTTGACAAATATATCATGGTTATGGCAATATCACTAGATGAAGTACCTATGGAAACTCTTTGTACTATCTTTGCAACTTTTCTGGAAATTGAAGTTTATTCCAAACTAAAAAAAAAAAAGTTTATTAAAAAAGTAATAGCAGTGAATATGAAAATCTATAATAAGTTTTGGAGACATTAAGTATAGATCGAATAATATTTACACATGAGATATTGAATCTCCACAGGATACATTTATTTACTGCAGGGCAGTGCCAAGATTATGTCTGTACTATAACATTTTAATCAACATATAGCAAACTATGACTTTGAATTTATGACTACTATCTTGCTAAATTAACATCACACAATTTTACCTATCAGACAATAATATCTATACTAATTCCATAATTTTTAAAATGTCCTAGTAAAGTCCTCATTTCTATTTATCAAATTATTTTTCATTTTTGTTTAAAAGTATTTTTTGCATCTTCAGTGTATTATTATACATCTCATACATCATCATACAGGTAGCCTTTGGAATATGTAACAACTTAGACACAATGGGTGTTTAATAAATGCTGGCAGAATCAATTAATAAAAGAAGTTCAAAAAAAAAAAATAGGAAGAAAATGACATTGCAGTTCCCAGGGAAGGGCGGGGGGAAGGGCAGGGAGATGGAGGCACAGCGAGGTGCAGTCGGGCTGGAGCGCACAGGGATGGGAGGGAGACCGGCCGGTGACAAAGGCTGCACAGTTCAAGTTGGATTTCATTTGGCAGGAAATGAGGAGCTCGTGAAGACTTTTGAGAATGGGGGCAAGATACTCAGCCCTGGGATTTGGGATAGTGATGCTCAGTCCGTGGAGGGAGCGCTTCAGGAAGAGAAGCGGGCAAGAGGGAACGAGTGTAACAGCAGACGGAATTACGAAAAGAGGAGGAAAGAACTAGGAATGACACCGCAAATATGGTCAGGTCACTGCCCACCGTCTCTTTGCCACTTAAAACCCTGCAAATGGCTTCCTGTTGATCTTAGAATGAAGCTCAAAGTCCTTGATGTGCCTGCACCCTGCCTTTGCCTCTTGGATCCCTCAAGGCTCCTAGTGCTTCAGCCAACAGCCTTCTTTCAGCTCATGGACTGTCCTCTGCCCTTCCTTCCTTGGGCCCCCATATCCAAGGTCCCACTCATCCTTTGGGTTTCAGCTCAGTCGAAGCCTTCCCTGGCCCTCACTGTGTGTCCTCAGCACCTTTTTTTGTGTGTGTAACACTTGCTTGTTTGTGTGTGTTTTTTCCAACTAATGCCTGCCTTGATTATAAGTGTCATGAGAACAGATAAATGTTTGCCCTTGATTATAAGTGTCACGAGAATAGATTAATATCTGTTTGGCTTACCATCGTACCCCGGTGCCAAGCATCTCTTGAGATAATATGCCCTCAAAACATTAGATCAATGAGTGGAGAAACTATAGGATTTGATAACTGATTAAGAGGAATGGAGGTTTTTGAACACTAGTGACAGAAAAAGTGGCCCTGCCATTTACTGCAAAAGGGAACAGGAGAAAAAGTTTCTAGGGATGATTATGCATCCGGCATTGTACATATTTATTTGGAGGGGCCAGCAGGTCATGAATTTGTCCAGCAGGATGTAGCAAATTTAACACTACAACTTAAGGGAAATATTACAGCTAGAGGGAAAGAGAGAAAGAATGAAGAGTTTGTAGGTATATCTGTGAGAGTTAGTTTGCCTGCATATAGCAAAAAAAAAAATCTAAAGACAGAGACTTAAATTTGTAAAGGCTTATTTTTCTCTCCCCTAAAAGAAGTCTGGAGGTAGGAAGTCCAGGGCTGGTCTGGTGGGTCCATGGTCCCCTGAACCCACACTCTCCCTCTCTTTTCTGTGCCACCATTCAATCCTCAGAGTCGCCTTTGTCCCCAGGTGGCTGCTGGGGCTCCAGTCATCAAAGCTGCCTTTCTGGCAGCAGGAAAGAAGAAGAGGGAGGTGAAATGGACTCTCCTGAAAGCCCGATCCACTTCCATCTCATCGGCCAAAGCTTAGACAAGAGGTGCCTCTTGCTTTAAGTAAAGCTGGGAATGTAGCCTTTGAGATGCGCGCACTGCTACATTGAAGAAAGTCAAGGATTCTTCTACTAAGAATAATGTATATCAGGTGGGTGGGACTGATTCTACCACACAGAGCAACAGCCTAGAGGAGACCGTCGAGGTCATGAGAGGAAAGTGAGGTTTCATAAACGTTCGCCCAGCTGAGAGGCATGAGTGTCCAGTAACGGACGCGTGGAATGCTAGAGCAACAGGGAAGTTCGGGAATCACCTAGTCAGTCCCCGCATTTTGCTGATGAAGAGACTTGACCCCTAGAGATGAAGGGACTTGGCCAATATCACACAGCAAGTAGGAGGCAGAGCTGGGCAGAACCAGAGCCCCTGGAGGAAGTGAGGGAAGAGTCAGCGGGAAGAGTTCGTAGCAGCTGCACCTGAACCTGCCTGAATAAAGGCTCACTTTAAACAACTTTATAGTGACTCAAAGGGGAGCTGGCAGGGAGCAGGCTTGGATTTGAATCCCAGCTGTGTGACCTCGGGCTAGTCACCCAGCTTCTCTGAGCCCCAGCTCCTCTGTTGTGTGAAGGGGGAATGGCACAAAGTAGGCAGTCCATAATTGGTAGTCATTATTATCGGTATTATTAGAAAGCAACAAATCTTTTTTGGAATCATTGAATGAATTGGTGAATAAATAAAACATGAATGAATGAAATGAGAACAGCCAGCCAGCCAGCCACCTGAGATGGTTTCAATGTAAAACTGGATAGGTAGCTTCTCATGAATGAATGAAATTAGATAGATGGTTCACCCATCCCTCTGAGATGCTTTCAGTGTAAAGCTGGATAGGTAGCTTCTCATGTGCCTCAGCTTTAAATTCCATCACTCCAGTTCTCCGCATCTGTCCTACTAGCATCTCTGTTTCCTTGGAATCATTGTGGCCTGCCTGCCAAACCATGCCACTCTCCTCTGTGACACCGATCCCCTTCCAAACACACCAATCCTATAAAGGCTTCCTCCACACCTTGATTTCATTTTCCTTTCTCACCTTCACGTATCTCCTCTCCCACTATTTCACCTTCACCTCAACTCCCTCTTCCATTCATCGGGCAACATATTTTGAGTGTTTCCATGAGGCTGAGCTTAGTGTTGCAGGACAGTATAAAGAAGACAACAGTCACAGACTCTGGCCTTGAATTACTTCCAATATGATGACAAATGCACGAGTCTCTAAAACATCATGACTTGGAGGTAAGATACAGACACCTGTATTGTAGCTATGTTTTCCCCACCTTCAGCCTTTATCCCTGACATTTCCCAACTGTGTCATGATCTACTCTTTGCTACTTTACATAGTTTTGTGTTAGCGTTAGTAATTCTTGTCAAATATAAAAGGCTGGGAAATATATTTATGGTCTTTTCTTTCCTATCTTAAAAAAAAAAAAAAAACCACTTCATCAATTCAATATCAACACTCAAGGTAAAATAGCATAAAACTACCAAATGAAACATGCAAAATCCATAAACACTGTGAGATCCTCATTAAAATTAATTTATTTTTATTGGGCATATACTGGATTTGAGTTTTATTTGGAAACACAGAACTTACGTCTATTGTAAAATATGGCAATAAGTCTCCTATGGCTGTGGCCAGGACTGTATGCCAGCTGGAGAGGAAACAGAACTCTGTATTTGCTTGTCTGGGAAGGTCTCTCATCCGGAGAGCCTGAAGTCCTCTCTGTGTTGAGAACACTCCCGAGTTTCCTCTCCTACGGGCTTCTGCAACTACCACTAACTAGCTGGGTGACTTTGGGACAGCTGCTTCACTTCCCTGGCCTCAGTTTCCCCATCTGCAATATCAAGACACTAGATTAAACCATTTCCAAGTCACCAGTTCTCACACTAAACTGTGCATAGAAAGCATCTGAGCAGTTTCTTAAAAATTCGTAGTCCTGGGTCATCACCCCTGAGGAGGGTTGGCCTGGGAATCAGCAGCTTTAATGAGCACACCAGATCATTTTCCAGCAGGGAATCTGAGGACCCCACTGTGAAATCCACTGTAAGATCATACTGGATACCACCTCAATATGCTGGGTCTTCCTCGGAAACGTATTTCAAATAAATTCTCAAAGAATGAGGAGGAGGAGGAGGAGGAAGAAAAAGAAAAGGGAAGAGAAGAACCTGTTAGCACTGAGAAGAGACGTCTGTAGCGCAGGTGTTACGGTTCCAGGGCTGAGCTGTTTGCTCTGATCTTTTTCTGCCCAGAGCGCCCGAGTGCTGCCATCCCCACCACGCAATGGGGAGGCCTGATCAGAGGCTGCCTTTTATATTATCCAACTTTTCCCACACTGCTTCAAAGTGTGAGTGCTCCGGTTGCAGGTCTGCTTTGACAGCCCCCCACAGTGTCAAGTGAGCCCGCCGACTTGATGAGATACCAACACAAGTGAGGCATGACCAACTGTGAGTCCTGGGAGAGGAGGTCTTTTCAGTTTTCCACCCGGAGGAAAACGCAAGCACGACTCCATCAGCACCCAGGAGCAATCAGAGACCAGCTCCCTTCACTAAGGATCTGAGAGGCGGGGGGAGAGGCTTAATTTCCCCTGACGAGGTCTTCTTATTGCTGATCTAGGGTGATGGGCACCACTGGGCACTTTGGGGCATTTAAAGCGGGAACTGCTTAGTACAATAGTTGAAATAACAACCGTGGCTAGAACTCACTTTGTGCCAGGCGACAGTCTAAGTAATCTACCCGCACTAACTCATTTAAGCCTCTCAGCAGCCCCCTGCAAGAGGAACTATGATTGTGTTCACTTTCTAGAGACTGAGGCTCACACAGCTACTAAGCAGAAGGCCCAGGATTCCAGGCAGGGCAGTCCGACTCTGCAGCCAAAGTTCTACACTTGGCTCTACCACTTCTTGTATGTTTTGAGGAGTCTCAACTCTCCCTTGGCTGTAGCTCATGACCCCAAAGAGCTGCTTGGCCATCCCTTTCTCAATTTGCCCATCTGCATCTTTGTTCTGCAGGAGGGCTGTGCAGAGGGGGGGACCAGTTAAAGAGGAATCCGCGCTCTGGAGAATAACAGAGGGTAGCCTCATGCCCTCCTTGGCGGTAAACATTCAGAAATCTGGGGAAAGCAGAGAGCCTGATGGGCAGAAAAAATACAGGACAGCTCAACAGCGATGATCAGACCCTTGGGGGCTCTGATATAAACACACAGGCAATTGCAAGAAAAGCTGGAGCCACTGCAAGCCCCTCTACACCCGGCCCCAATCACCTCCAAGGCAAAGGTCTAATGCATTTTCCTTTGAGGGTTGTACTTTTTTTTTCTGACCAAGTAAGTATGCTCCTCTTAGTCTTCGGGTGATTAGAAGAAAAAGATAAAACGCCTTGTGCATAGAAAGTTTCCTCTGCAGGAGGTGAGCAGCTGGGAGAGATGCGCTGTAATGATGAGTCACCGACTGGATTTGAAACAAACACCTACAAAGATGCATAGGGTGTAGACTCAGGAAATAACCAGCTGACTGGCGCTTCTGAGACCAATTTCAGATTCGTTTTCCTGATGTTTTTTCTCATCGTCTTTCACTGCTGTGGAGCTGCAGTCAGCAGCAGCCTGCTCACTGTCTCCATTAAAATGCAGATAGATCTATGTCTCCTCTTCTACCTTTGAGTCCTGGGAGCCGGGCTTGGTACAGAGGGAAGAAATGAGGGCAGGGCTAAAGAGGAACATGTAAAAAATAAATGAGCCATTCATAAAAATGAAGATTATTACCAAAAGGAGCCGTCTGCCAACATCTCCGTGTGTATATTAACTCCGGATGCTGGGCTCTGTAACAACACGGAATGAAGCCAATGCATCATCTTTTTAGCAGTTGCTCACTTGATCTATTATTGACTTTAAACAACCGATTGTGAAATGAACGCTTGGCTCTGCCGTAACGATGATGGGGCTTCGCCCAGGACTATGTTTTATAATGTAAGCTTGAAAATTGTTAAAGTGAATTTAGCTGTGCTTAGTACACGCTCACAGCTCTCCAAAGAAACCAGATATTCGGGGTGGGGGTGGGGGCGGGGAGGCGGGAACTGCTTCACTCAAACAGCTTCGTGAAGTCATTTGCACACATTCTAAAAACTGATTTTCTTTCTCTTTGACTCAGCATATCTTCCCCTGAAAAACCGATATGCCAGGATGTTGGGCTTTTTGCTGCCCCCGTGAGCAACTGCAGTGGGCCTTTTTTTCTTCACACCGAAAGACGTACATATTGGACGCCTGTGTTTTCCTCAAAGGTCTACGAGTCTATTGAGGTGACAGTAGGAAAGAATCCCACAAACAGCCTTCCTGTCACCGGCACGGTCCCCGAGACAGTCTGAGCACCTGTTTCTTACTTCTTACTTGGCATTTTGCTGGGTCACACGAGTCTTTTTGTTCTCTGATTCTCACAGTTGGTGCTGTGTTCGGGCCCCTCTGGTGAGCTGTGACTCTGAAAAAAACCCAAAAAACTACTGATTTCCACCTGTGGCTAGTGCAATCGGTGTTGTGACTTTGCAGCCACACCTTGTAAATCTCTGCAGGCTACAAGCTTGCATCTGTCTCCCGTGGTTCCGAGAATAATGTACCGCAGACACCGACAGGTAGGACCGTTATCGTCGCTGATGTTCTCACCATCTGGAATGGTTACAGTTGTCAGGATCTGAGCTGACTCATGGCGCTGAGGAATCATTTCACTAATGGCAGCTCTAATCAGGAGGGATGAAGCCGTTGCTAAGTGCTGCTGCATGAAGAAAATACCCTGCCAGATGAAAAGGAAAGGCTGTTGATTTGCTCTTGCCCATTTGAAAATAAAGTGGCTTGGAATGTCCTTCTCAGTTGCATCTAATAACGGGCCATCCTTCATGCCAGGATCCAGACCAGACTTCAGGAGCTTGGGCTGGGGCTATGGGCAGAGGACATGTCCTTCTTCTCTGTGGCCACCTGTGCCCTGAGGAGACGGAGCAATCCCCTGATGGGGGCTTAGCAGTTTGGTGTGGAGAGAGCTGCACAAACAGACGTGGATAAGGTTTTTCACCCAACACCCTCCCTCCAGCATTTGCCGTCGTGCTGTTCTGTGCAAACCCTGACCTCACCAGAGGCACCCTATTACTGTCACAGTCGGGCCCTGTGGAAAGTTCCATCGGCAGCTGGAGGCTCGGAGTGGGGGGTCACTGAGCTCATCCTGAACCTTAACTGTTGACTCCAGAAGGAATCAGCTCTGGCAAGCCCTTGATCTGGGACTTCCAACCTCCGGAACTGTGAGAGAACACCCTCTGTTGTTCTATGCCACACTCAGTTTGTGATAGTTTGTTATGGCAGCCCTGGGAAACTCATCCAGCAGGGGATCAGCAGACCTTACGTGTCACGAGAAGCAGCCAGCAGACCAGAGCAAAAGAGACTCCCCTTGTGACTGAGGGTTTCCATCAGCTCCTCCGTGAGCGGCCACACCAAATATGCTTGGAGTCTGGGCTTAAGACTGTGTCATAAAATATAGAGTTTTCATCTCATGGCAGGGACTGGCCGGGGGTTGATTTCCTTGGATCAACTCCTTTTGTTACCATCAAGGACCCTAAGTCTAGGCTGAAAGCTCACCCCTGTCCTTCTCCCCGCCACCCCCTGCACTGGGCGGAAACAGGGGTGCCATGACTACTTCTCCTGGAGGTGACAGTGCAGGGTGTCCTTTTAAACCATTTCCTGTTCATTGCCATGTGGCGGCCACATCGTCCTCTTCTTCGATCGTCTTCCCATACTCCTTTTCCCCCTGGCCTTGCCTTCTGTAGCTGCTCACGCATTTCACCAGTGATCCTGAGAAACCTTGTTATAAGGAAATCCATCAGCATCCTTAATCTTACAAGAAAAGCTAACACCTAAGTAGTATTTACATGTTACTCAATAAACTCATTTAATCCTTACAATCAACCTGTTGCATCCCCCTTTCACAGACAATGAAATTGAGGCCAAGAGAGGTTAACTTGCCCAAGGTCAACAACCAGTAAGCGACAGACGGAGACATAAACCCACAAAGTCTTGCTCAAGAGTCCGATGGGTAACTACCATGTAAACTGCTTCCAAGGTGGCAGCAGAGGAAAAAGCGCCACTGGGGCTGGTGGCCAGATGCCATCTTCCGCTTCCCATGCTCACCATCCTTTTGGGACTGTCCCACTTGAGACTGGAGTACCCCCTTGTAACACAAGCTCCCCCTTGACCCAGGAGAAGGTGAACGACCCTACCTTTAACTCCTCACAGCCACAGCCGCAACTGAGCTAAAATCATTAAAGCAAAGCCTAAACGCGAGCCGCAGAGGGTAACAGTGTGCTCCAACATCCACGGGGCCCTGGACGAGCCTCGCCACCCTGCTCCCAGGAGGTCTCCACAGTGGAGGCCACCTCACTCTCTCCCCCAGAGGGACAGGCTGCAGAATTACGTCTAAATCCTGGCCCTAGGCCAGGGGGAGGCCATGAGAAGAAGGGGCTGCCCTTCCTGCCCACGTGCCCTGCCCTCCCACTTCTAGCTCCTTCCTGAGGACCAGCCTCCTTCCCTGGGAATGACCAATCCCCTCCCCCTCCCTACTCCATGCCAGGAAAATTCCTCTCTTCACCCACGGGGATCCGGTCTTACCCTGTGCTCTCAACAAGACCCCTGTCCTGACACAACACAGCAAACCTGGCATCACACCCTGAGACCTGCAGGTCCAGGGCCAAAAGGTGGGAGTGTCCCTTACATCCCCTGTTCAACACAGGGGGCAGGTTCTGGCCATCGGAACTGTCACTTCCTCCCGCATAACCTGTCAATACAGACTCACTCTTACCTCTACTAGTCATTTATTTACTCCTTGCTATAATCAAAATGACATTCCTTTAAAGAATCTACTGAGGAGTATAAGGAACATTTGTTTCTTGTTTCAGGTATTCATGGCAACGTGAAGGTGTTGTGGCTGCAGTGGACTCCCCGTGCTGTCCAATCAGCCCCAAACCCTTAGGAAATGAAACTGACAATGACACTGCACTGAAACAACACCTGGCTTCCAGCAAGCTGTCCTACGTGCTTCATTCCACCCATTCCTTACTGCCAAAAACTGGTGTCTGATTTCTGCCTGTGCCAATGACTCCAACTGTTAACTCGATGCCAGGGTGTGGCGTGTTTGAAAATTATTGCAAATTTAGTGACATCTCAGTGCTGGTCAAAGGCTGTGCTCACTGCAGAAGTGAAAGTATGGTTTTTGCTTTGGGAAAATCTGCAGAACACTTTCTTAAACCACTGCCTGATGAGAAAGAGAGGGTTTTTTTTTCCCCCCCAGTAGAAACCTATTTCTGATTTTGAAGTAAAGAGAAGTTGTATGTTATGTACTGAAAATAAAGATATCTATCTTTAACCACTTCTGGTTCAAAAAAGCAGCTTGCTATAAGAGATTATGATAGTGCTTTAGGATTAAGTTCTTCAAAAGACAAATAGGATATTCCCGAATGTTGTCACATTGAAATACTAAACATTAAAATCTCAATTTATCAACAGTTCATAGGATATTAGGAAAGCACTGAGTCAGTTATAGGGCAGCTTCCAGCAGAATCTAGAAAGATGCTTAGAAAATGAAGATTATTGGTTTTTTGAGTTAAAGAGCAGGAAGGAAACTTAGTGATTCAACTTCTTATCTCAAAGATGAAGGGGAAAAAAAGGTGTGCAGATAAGTTTGGAAGAAGTCACCCGCCCCCAGAAAGGACCGTTTTTCAGCCCTGCAGAGCATTCACATCTGGCCACCGGTGCTGTGCACAGAACTGCAGGCTATTTTGGTGTCTAACCTGAACCGAATGCCACAGTGAACCAGACGGGGGCCTCCTCGCCGTTCTTCACGCCTCCCTGGCACTTAGCTCCTGTCCAGCTCACTTAAGGTTGGAGGTATTTCGTCTTTTAAAACCTCAGGGCTGACAGGCTGCACTAACCAAATCAACCACGCTCCCACTGTCTCACCAGCCAGAGCGGAAGGTTAGTACTCACAGCATCTGTTCTTGTTTGCTTGATTTCTCTCTCTTTTTTGTTTTTGTTCTGTTTTATAGCTAATTAAATTCCTCTGCACCTCTGACTGGCTTCATTTTGGCCCATCAACTAAGCAAGAACTGGGAGGGCTTACCATCAAGTTTGTGAATATAAAAAGGCTCTTAATTTTGCCAAAAGCTACCCAGAAGACAACCTTAACCAAATCATAGTTAAACATTTCCTCTGTCCCTTCTCTGGATCATGCTTTAAAAGAGACTAATATGGGCAGAAAAAAGAATTGATCTTGTATTCACTTAGGCAAAAGAAAGTGGGGCAGTTATTTGAGACCAAATTAAAAAAAAGTAGAGCAGAAATCTACTTTCATACATTAGTAAGCAATACAAAACAAACAAAAAGTGGTTATACTGTTAGGACCCAGAGCAAGGCTAAGGCAGTGATCAAAATGGGAAGGCCCTTGTGTAAAGAGATCCTTGTACATCGTTTATATCAACATAAAATTCAAACTAGCACTCTATTTCTAAAGCTATTTTTCAAAATAGGAAATTTTTAATGTAAATGTAATACCTACCTATTATTAAAAATAAAATGAAATTTGGACATCAAAAACAAAACAAAACAAAGCAAAACACCAGAAGGTCTGGATCTGAAGCTTAACTCTGCTATTATAGAGCGGTTTGAATTTAGAGCTATCATTTAAACTCCTCTGCACCGCATTTCCTCCTGTGTAATATGGAATGCAAACTGAATAATTTTTAATTTGCTGAGATCTTAGATGCTTTTTAGTAGAGCAAAATATTTTTTCTCTCTTTTTGGTAGATGAAGAAATTGAAAATGAGGGAAGTTAAATGAATTGCCTAAAACTACCACCTCAAAGGATTGAGAATGAAAATGAGGTAATAAGCAAAGAATATATAACTTATTTAATACTCTGAATTTGTAGTTGTCTTTGGCAAAATATTGAGGTAGATAAGGCTTGTTTTCTGAGCTGCCTTTCTGCCCTGACTTCTCTCTGAGCACCATTTAACTTTGCAGCCATCGTTTGCCAGGAGGGCCGGGGGAACTGGTAACGTAGTTGTAGCTGTCTGGTGTGGCTTTTAACCTTACGCTTCAGGACCGCTGGATTTGTATACCTCGGAAAATATACCACGAGGAATATTGAGAATGAAGCAGCTTTTGGAAGTGTGAAGGTTGGATGCTGGTAGTTTGTCAATCTTAGCCTTTTATGGCTGCTACAGAATCTTGAACGTAAAAAGATTAGGGCGCAAGGAGACAGCGCCTGGAGAAAAGTGGACAAGATGTTGGCAGCTTAGAAGAAAATTTCTGGGTATGAAAACCGTTCTGTTCTTCTTTCCTAAAAGCTGACCATTTGGAAGGCAACACAATATAAAACAAAGTTAATTTAGAAAGTGCACATGAATGAAATGTGATTAATTTTCAAATATCTTCACTTCCATATACTTTGGCTATTGTGGTTCAGAAATGTGGGCCTAAGTTCCTAAAGTGGACCTAGAACTGCATTGGTTCAGGGCTACAAACCATTGGTCCCAGTTGCTGGGGGTTCATGTTGGACTTTGGACCAATAGCATTAGAATCACTGGGATACTTCTTTAAAATGAAGATTTTCCAGGTCTTAGAACTAGATTTTTTGAATTGACTGAAATGGAAAGGAGCCTGGGCATCAGTGTTATTTTAAATGTCCAGGTGCTTGTCAGTATTGAGCAGTCATATGCCCAGGAATTCTTTGAGAGGTGTTCAGTTGTTTCAGGACTAAAGTGGGGAGAGTTTGTAGCAAAAGTTTAGTGAAAGTCAGACCTGGCCAGGAATAGATGTCACACTCAAACTGGGTAACTCGAACAAAGATTAATCAAGGGAAGAATTACCAAAGCATGACTAGTGTATAGGGAAGCCCACAAGTCATGGTGCAGAGCCCCAAGACTAGCAAGAGTAGGGAGTCCTCACCACCCTAAGCCCAAAGGGCCAAGGGAAAGGGAGTGTTATTGGAACAAACACAGGATAGCTATATGGACAGGACCACTGGACAGGATGTATAGCCCTGAAAAAAGATGCAGTCATTATACAGCCATGTTCATAGAAGCATTATTCACTACAGCCGAAAGGTGGAAACAACTAAAATGTCCACCAACAGATGAGTGGATCAACAAAATGTGGTATATCCAGACAATGGAATATTATTCAGCCTTAAAAAGGAATGAAATTCTGATACGTGCTATGGCATGCACGAACCTTGAGAACAATTTGCTGTGTGAAATAAGCCAGACACAAAAGGACAAATATTGAATGATTCTCCTTATAAGAGGTTCCTAGAAGAAGAAAATTCATAGACACTAAAAGTAGAATAGAGATTACCAGGAGCTGGGGTGGGGGGCGGGGAGGGTGAAGAGCTGTCATTTAATGGGTATGGAATTTCTGTTTGGGGTGATGAAAAAGTTCTTGAAATGGATAGTAGTGATGATTGCACTATGAATGTACTTAATACCACTGAATTGTGCAACTAAAAATGGTTAAAACTAAGCACTGAAATTGAAACTGTGATTAAAAATCTTCCAACAAACATAAGCCCAGGACCAGATGGCTTCACAGGCTAATTCTATCAAACATTTAGAGAAGAGCTAACACCTATCCTTCTCAAACGCTTCCAAAATATAGCAGAGGGAGGAACACTCCCAAACTCATTCTACAAGGTCACCATCACTCTCATACCAAAGCCAGACAAAGATGTCACAAAGAAAGAAAACTACAGGCCAATATCACTGATGAAAAATCCTCAACAAAATACTAGCAAATAGAATCCAACAGCACATTAAAAGGATCATACACTATGATCAAGTGGGGTTTATCCCAGGAATGCAAGGATTCTTCAATATATGCAAATCAATCAACGTGATACACCATATTAACAAATTGAAGGAGAAAAATCATATGATCATCTCAATAGATGCAGAGAAAGCTTTCGACAAAATTCAACACCCATTTATGATAAAAACCCTCCAGAAAGTAGGCATAGAGGGAACTTTCCTCAACATAATAGAGGCCATATATGACAAACCCACAGCCAACATTGTCCTTAATGGTGAAAAACTGAAACCATTTCCACTAAGATCAGGAACAAGACAAGGTTGCCCACTCTCACCACTATTATTCAACATAGTTTTGGAAGTTTTAGCCACAGCAATCAGAGAAGAAAAAGAAATAAAAGGAATGCAAATCAGAAAGGAAGAAGTAAAGCTGTGACTGTTTGCAGATGACATGATACTATACATAGAGAATCCTAAAGATACTACCAGAAAACTACTAGAGCTAATCAATGAATTTGGTAAAGTAGCAGGATACAAAATTAATGCACAGAAATCTCTTGCATTCTTATACACTAATGATGAAAAATCTGAAAGTGAAATTAAGAAAACACTCTCATTTACCATTGCAACAAAAAGAATAAAATATCTAGGAATAAACCTACCTAAGGAGACAAAAGACCTGTATGCAGAAAATTATAAGACACTGATGAAAGAAATTAAAGATGATACAAATAGATGGAGATATATACCATGTTCTTGGATTGGAAGAATCAACATTGTGAGAATGACTCTACTACCCAAAGCAATCTACAGATTCAGTGCGATCCCTATCAAACTACCAATGGTAGTTTTCACAGAACTAGAACAGAAAATTTCACGATTTGTATGGAAACACAAAAGACCCCGAATAGCCAAAGCAATCTTGAGAAAGAAAAACGGAGCTGGAGGAATCAGGCTCCCTGACTTCAGACTATCCTACAAAGCAACAGTAATCAAGACAGTATGGTACTGGCACAAAAACAGAAATATAGATCAATGGAACAGGATAGAAAGCCCAGAGATAAACCCATGCACATATGGTCATCTTATCTTTGATAAAGGAGGCAAGAATATACAGTGGAGAAAAGACAGCCTCTTCAATAAGTGGTGCTGGGAAAACTGGACAGCTGCATGTAAAAGAATGAAATTAGAACACTCCCTAACACCATACACAAAAATAAACTCAAAATGGATTAAAGACCTAAATGTAAGGCCAGGCATTATTATACTCTTAGAGAAAAATATAGGCAGAACACTCTATGACATAAATCACAGCAAGATCCTTTTTGACCCACCTCCTAGAGAAATGGACATAAAAGCAAAAATAAACAAATGGGACCTAATGAAACTTAAAAGCTTTTGCACAGCAAAGGAAACCATAATCAAGACCAAAAGACAACCCTCAGAATGGGAGAAAATATTTGCAAATGAAGCAACTGACAAAGGATTAATCTCCAAAACATACAAACAACTCATGCAACTCAATATCAAAAAAACAAACAACCCAATCCAACAATGGGCAGAAGACCTAAATAGACATTTCTCCAAAGAAGATATACAGATTGCCAACAAACACATGAAAGAATGATCAACATTATTAATCATTAGAGAAATGCAAATCAAAACTACAATGAGATAACATCTCACACCAGTCAGAATGGCCATCATCAAAAAATCTACAAACAATAAATGCTGGAGAGGGTGTGGAGAAAAGGGAACCCTCTTGCACTATGGGTGGGAATGTAAATTGATACAGCCACTATGGACAACAGTATGGAGGTTCCTTAAAAAACTAAAAATAGAACTACCATATGACCCAGCAATCCCACTACTAGGCATATACCCTGAGAAAACCATAATTCAAAAAGAGTCATGTACCGAAATGTTCATTGCAGCTCTATTTACAATAGCTAGGACATGGAAGCAACCTAAGTGCCCATAAACAGATGAATGGATAAAGAAGATGTGGCACATATATACAGTGGAATATTACTCAGCCATATAAAGGAACAAAACTGAGTTATTTGTAGTGAGGTGGATGGACCTAGAGACTGTCATACAGAGTGAAGTAAGTCAGAAAGAGAAAAACAAATACCGTATGCTAACACATATATATGGAATCTAAAAAGAAAAAAAGAAAAAAAATTGGTCAGAAGAACCTAGGGGTAAGATGGGAATAAAGATGCAGACCTACTAGAGAATGGACTTGAGGATATGGGGAGGGGGAAGGGTAAGCTGCGACAAAGTGAGAGAGTGGCACGGACATATATACACTACCAAACATAAAATAGATAACTAGTGGGAGGCAGCCGCATAGCACAGGGAGATCAGCTCGGTGCTTTGTGACCACCTAGAGGGGTGGGATAGGGAGGGTGGGAGGGAGGGAGATGCAAGAGGGAAGAGATATGGGGACATATGTATATGTATAACTGATTCACTTTGTTATAATGCAGAAACTAACACACCATTGTAAAGCAATTATACTCCAATAAAGATGTTAAAAAAATGGTTAAAACTGTAAATGTTATGTGTTTTTTATTATCACAATTTTTAAAAATGCAGATTAAGATAAAAAAAGAGGATGCAGCCAACCTGCAGCAATTCTTCAGGGGGCAGGCTCGGGGATAAAGATGAAAATTGTTTGTCCTTTCACCCTCCAGTTGTGGCCAGTCTCTCATCTGTTGATCCTACTGGAATGCACAGAACAAGAGATCCCGTTTATATTGTTCATGAGAAGAAGTCTGAAGGGACTTACAGAAGCTAATTAGCTGGGTCCTGCCATTCAATCAACTGTTCTCTAGAGGAAGCAGCAAACCTCCTACCCTAACCTTAACCCTAACTCAGCATCAAAAAAGGGTTGGAATGAGAAAAGCTGGTGGCAGGTGTTTCTCCTGATCCAGAAACAGCCACACACAACAAGTAAACACAGTGGTGTGTTTTCCAGTTAACCTAGAAAATCTTTGTTTAAATGCCATGATGTTCATTTCTATCATTTGATCTAGAAATCCCACTTCTAGGAATCTACCTTAAGGAAATAATCAGAAACATAGACTGAAAATTACACACAAGGAGATTCACTGAAAATTTTTTCATAAAAAATTTCACAAAAAAAGGAGCAACTAAATGTCCAGCATGCACAATATAATATTAGATGAGAAAGCAGGCTACTAACTGAATATAGACTGTAATGCCGATTGCATAAGAGGCTGCAGAGTACACTAAAATATTAGTATGGTTATCTTGGAATGATTGAATTAAGAATGATTTTTTTTTCGTATTTTTCAACATTTCTGTATTGAAGGCGATTTACTTGGATAAACAAGAAAAAACAACACGTGTTATTTTTTTAAACCTCATGTCTGCCTCACATGATAAATATTCCCAATATAGAGACCTACAGAATCTCCTCTGCCATTCTGTATAGAAGGCATTGATTACCTGCTGGCTGCCTATTAACTTGAAGGGAAGCAGCCAGGGGGAGGGCAACCATGTCCTCTGAAATAGACAGCGTGCGTGGCTGAGGGTGCAGCTTCCTTTGATGGAATATTGCTAAAGAATGAAATTCTATCTCCTGCAAGAAATTATTTCTGCTGGCTGTGCAAACATCAGGCTGGAGCCTGCCCTTGGAGAGGCGGCTGCATTACTATGTATTTGTAAAATCAGCAGAGCCTGGGCATGAACGGTCATAGTGGTTGATTTTACAAGCTGCTCACGACAGGAATCTGCACACAGAAAACCATAACTCAGAGTAGATTTAGCCTATTGTGATTCCTCCTTATTTTAGGTTTTGCCATTTTGAAAGGGTGTCATTTTACCCAGGAGTAAATGCGCTTTGTGTAAAATGACTTCAGAGATATGAAATTACAATATATTAACCTAAACTTGGTACATCCTAGTCTACCTTTTATACTTTGTTTAAGCATTTCTTATCCTTGCACCTCTCATACTATGGGGAGGGCAGCTTTGGAAGGTCCACTCCATGGATGGTCAGTGGACCCCAAGGCTTCAGGGATCCTCTCCAGGAAAGAGGACACCTACGCAGGTCAGATGCCCTGCTGAGTCTGCTCAGTGCTCGACCTCTATACTTAAGACTTCCTGTTAGTGACAGTGGCCGCGCCAGTATTTGGTGGTGGGAAGGCACCGGTCTGCTGCTGGCTTGGCATCAAGTCCTTGCACGGGGTCAGCAGCAGATGGCAAGAATTTTTAATCCCCACAAACGGTGCTACCTTCAAACTGAAACTTGGTGAAGTCCCCAAAATTTCCATCCCATCTGCCTAGTCCCAAGTATCATTTGCTGTCAACTTTACACTTCAAATCATCTTCTGGACTTGTGGTATTTTAACCAGCAAAATTAATTTTGCCATCAGTGAAATCAATAAAACATTGCAAAAAGTTCCAAGAGAGCTTTAAATGTTTTTTCCAGTTTTATTGAGAAATAATTGACATGCATCACTGTATAAGTTTAAGGTGTACAGCATGATGGTTTGATTTACATATACTGTGAAATGATTACCACCATAGGTTTGGCTAACATCCATCTTCTCATATAGATACACTAAAAAGAAAAGACAGAAGAAGGGAAAAAAAGTTTCTCCTTGTGGTGAGAACTCATAGGATTTACTTGCTTAACAGCTTTCCTATATATCACACAGCAGTGTTATAGTCATCATGTTGTACATTACACATTTTTAAATTTTTCAATACAAAAATAAACCATTTGAGGGCTTCCCTGGTGGCGCAGTGGTTGAGAGTCTGCCTGCTGATGCAGGGGAGACGGGTTCGAGCCCTGGTCCGGGAAGATCCCACATGCCGCGGAGCAACTAAGCCCGTGCGCCACAACTACTGAGCCTGCGCGTCTGGAGCCTGTGCTCCGCAATGAGAGGCCGAGACAGTGAGAGGCCCGCGCACCGCGATGAAGAGTGGCCCCCACTTGCCGCAACTGGAGAAAGCCCTCGCACAGAAACGAAGAACCAACACAGCCAAAAATTAATTAATTAATTAATTAATTTTAAAAAATAAAAACTAAAAAATAAACCATTTGAGAGAATCGCTCTTAGCCAATTAGGGTAGGTACAGCAAAAAAAAAAAAAAAAAAAATTTTGAAACTTTTTGTTTTTTTAAAGAAGTGTAGTTGATTTACAATTTTTTTTTGTTTTTTGGGGGGGTTCTTTTGGCCACGCTGTGAGGCATGTGGGATTTTAGTTCCCCAACCAGGGATGGAACCCGCACCCCCTGCATTGGAAGCACGGAGTCTTAACCACTGGACCGCCAGGGAAGTCCTTGTGAAGCTTTTTTGACACACTGCTTGGGTCACATCCCAAAAGATTCCAACCTAGTAAGTCTTGGGTGGAAACTGCCTGTCTGTATATTGAAAATGCTCCACTTAAGAGCAATTGCATTAAAAATGACTGGAAGCAATGAGGCAATTTTAATAGCATTTATTGTTAGTAGAATATCTTCTGAAAAATATGTTTTTTTTCTTTTACACTTGGTTGTATCCGGACAAAACAATGTTTACCCACTGCTTATTCTCGACCCCAGATTACTGACTTAAGGTTTGAGTGAGGGCCAAGGAGATAGCCACCTTGACATAAAGCAGAGGGATTATCCTCCGACATTAATAATGTCTTTCATAACTGAGCAGCTTACTTTCCCCACGATTTTCCAAGTTACGGCTGAAAGCTCCCTGATCTCAAGCCAGAATGAGAGGGAATTCATATTTCTTAATGATTAATATGGCATTCTTTCCAGAGAGAAATCAAGTGTGAGCATAAGTAACTTGGCTGAGCGTACGAAAGATGAAGACAGACATATCTGAAGAGGCCTCAAGATGCAGAATGTAATGCTGTGGTTGCATTTGACTAAACATAATGTATCTATTCAGAGAGGAAAATGGAATTTTTTAAATCTGTATTGAGCAAAAACTGAATTCCTTTTTTTTTTCTTCTGTCCTACGTAAATGTATCACACCGTTGAAGTTATCGAAACAGTATCAGAGAAGGCCAGAAAGGGATGCAGGGTTGCCAAGGTTTTTTATGCATGTGATTGAGTTCTGAAAAAGTTGTTATATGACCAGGTCAGGTGGCAAACGTTCAGTGAACACAAAGGAAAGTGTTGCAATCAAAGAATCATTCCTCTATGAACTTAAAAATACAGAGTGGTAATTGTATGTTACTATTACTTCATAGCCAATGATTCCATCTGTCTGGGTTGAGCCCTCGGGAAAGGTCTTGATAGCGCCTGCTGCGAAGGAAAGACCCAGATTCATTTTCAAGGAAAGGACACAGATTCATTTTCAAGCGGCAACGCTTTCAAAAACAATGACGCTTTGTGGGTTCTCTGCAATTACCAAGTGATCCATACAGAAGAAGTTGGGGGTTTATAGTCCCAGAAAAAGAGATGTTACCAACAGAACGAGCCCTTCACAATGTCTCCGGTGGTTTCGGATTTCTGTCCCCTATCTTAATTAGGGATAGGTTAGGAGGATAGACTTCCAAACAATATCTGGGAAGAAACAATAGTAATAGCCGGAGAAGAAATTCCCTTGAAGATGACACTATCTGAGATGAGGTCAAAAGAAGAACCACCCTGCCGCCCCGATTTGGGGGACTGCCCTGCAAACCTGCTGCTGTTGTCTGGGAGTTTATGTTTAAATCTCTGCGGCATCTCCCCTAGATCTTTCCAGAGAAAGGATTGCTAAGCAGGAGCAGGATGATCACATCGTTCCCACTTGAACTCGATGCGATGAGCACATTTGTTTGTCCTCATTAAGTGCAGCGTGGCCAGCTCTAACGGACATGCAGAGGCAGCGTGCTGGGGCCGGGCCAGCGAGCCAGGAGCTGGGCAGGAGAGGGGGGCCCGGCCCACGGTCTGCCCGAGACAAGCTTTGCCGCCTGGGGAAGTTAGCTGCTTCCCTGAGATCTTGGGTAACTTGTCAATAAGCAGAGGCCTTTAGGTAGAGGTTTTCCAGAAGCCCCTGGGGTCCCAGGAAATGCCAAGGCTACCTCAGGGGTCGCAGGACGGCCAGACAGGGGCATTGCCTACAGACCCTTGCCCCCATTTCAAGCAGGGCATCTCTGATCGGATCCTTTATATATATTGAGTTCTAAGTAAGACAGATTTTAAAGGTGTGAAACCACAGGACTAGCTAAGCTTCACATTCCTTACTTACAAAAAGGCAAAGTGAGGAATCTGATCATCTTTCTTCGTGGCCAAGCATAACGGTGGTTAGAAGCAGGGACTCTGGAGCCACTTGCCTGGGGTCAAACCCTCATGCCTTCTGTCTGGAGCTAGGTGACCCTGGAAAAGTTTCTTAACTTCCCCGTGCCTCAGTTTCCTCATCGGTGACGTGTGTGTAATAACAGTACTTGCCTCACAGGATTCTCGTGAGAATTAGATGAGGTAATATGTACAAAGCCCTCAAAACAGTGCCCAGCACAGAAACAAATGTTTCTTATTATCCTTGGCCCCAGTTAGCAGTGAGCTTCTGGGCCAGCATCGTTAAAGCCACAGAAGGAAACGCAGAGGAGCTCACTCATTCCGTGTAAAGGTGCTTGGGAGCATAATTGGATTGGCTGAAAGTGCCTTTTAAAATGATACTGTTGGTTTCTGAATCACATTTAGGAAGAAAAGCAGAACAGAAGGTGGTAAATGCCTTTATGGGAGAGCTTGGCAGAAGAGGCAGGTGCGACAGTAAAGTTAATTGGTGACTGGGAGGTGGAACCTCTGGGCAGAGGCGGGGTGACAGCATGAGCTAGCTCCTCTCCTGCTCTGCTTTATGGTGATTAATTCATTAGGGATTCTGAAAGCCCGTTCTTGGGTGGCTGCTGGTCCTGTCTTTGCCCAGACAGGGATGATGTCAGCCTACAGTTCATGGAGTTCTGCAATCCTCTGGAGGATTCCGGGAGCTTACAGAGCATCTCCAGGCTGCCAGCCAGCACTCTGAAAACTAAATCCCATTTGGATCTTGTGCATCCTGGCTTGCTTGTGTCTAGCAGATCTTTGTGGTTGTTGCTCTCTGTACAAGCACGGGGGCATGAGAAGCAACCTCCGGGGTTCCTTATGAAAGACTCACTTTTCTAGCCCCCTGGCTCACTGAGAATTCGGCTCTGTTTCTCAGCCTCTTCTCTCGTTCACAAAGGGCAGGGAATGGGCTAACACAGCAGGGATAGATCGAATTTAAGATGCAGGATTTCAGATCATAAAATGTATTGTTATTTTATGTACCACTAAGCAAGAAACAAATACCTGCTAATTAAACTCAGACACAAGCTTTAAAAAATCAGTTTGAAAATGCTCTTTCAGACATACTCAGACTTTTTAAAAAGTCACATATCACTCTTGTGCACACATAAAAAGAAAAATAGCAGGTTGGGGTGTTCCTAAAACTTTTTGCATGCAGAGTCTGTCTTCTGAATCACTTTTTAATCCTCAATCAACAATATCTGTGTTTCTTCACGTAATGTCATCCTCTGTGTGGTCGGGAGCCCTGTTTATGTAGAACAACAGTCAAATCATAGAGTAAATTTCTGAAGACATTGTAAGTGGCCTGGGGACGTAGCACAGGTGGTGACAACCAGGCACGTATCACAATCGAAATGCCCCATGAACAGCTGTGACAGGTCTGTACTTGTGCCAGCAACGACAAGTACTCCTTCACGACTGCCACCAGGCCAGCAGCAACTGCAAGGTGCATCCCAACTGAAAGAACCTTGAAATGTGAAAAAATGTGCATCTTAGGATCCATGAAATTGGCAATAAAGATTTACTCTTAAGAGGATGGGTTACATTCCCAGGAAACTTTTCATGGATTATTGAAAAACTGTTCTTCATCCTATTAGTGAGAAGGTATATAGTGAATTTTTGGCCTTTCTCAAAAACTTGACACTTTCTCCAGTCAGGGTATGCTGGAGGATCAGAAGATTCCAGAGGTGAGAGTCAGCCTTGGGAGAGGACAACTGCTCTTGTGATGTGTTTTACATTTGCTGAAAGTGTTTTCCCCTTAAGTAAGAGTCATTTATTTGTGTGATGGCATTGCTATTTGCTGTGAAAATACAAATACCCTTAGAAAGGTCACTCAGTGTTCTTCCTGCCTGATTAATGATTTCTCCCTTCTAGGGTAGATTTTGCCAGAGGTTTATTTAAACGAGCCAAACTTTTAAAAAGAAAAATCTCTGAATGTTTCAACAGCATAAAGCTTAGATCACAAAACACCACATATTGTATGATTTCATTTATATAAAATGTCCAGAATAGGAAAATCTATAGAGACAGAAAGTCAATTAGTAGTTGCCAGGGGCTGAGGGGAGGGGGGAGCAGGAGTGATAGTTAATGGGTACAGGGTTACTTTTTGGAGAGACAAAAGTGTTCTAAAATTAGATTGTGGTGATGATTGCACAACCCTGTAAATATACTAAAAACATTGAATTGTACACTTTAAATGAGTGAATTGTATAGTATACGAATTATATCTCAACAAAGGAATTTTTATTGAAGTATAGTTGATTCATAATGTTGTATTAGTTTCAGGTGTACAGCAAAGTGATCCAGAATTTTCCAGATTTCCAAAGAATTTTCCAGATTCTTTTCACATATAGATTATTACAAAATATTGAGTATAGTTCCCTGTGCTATACAGTAGGTCCTTCAAGAAAGAAAAATTTAAAAACACTTAAGAGAATGTGCTGTGTGTATATTAACCTAAACAGAAGTTCTTTTACATTTATCCCAGTGATATTTATTTAATAAAAGCTTAGAATTATTTTGTTCAAAGCAATTTGACAGACTCAACAAAGCAAACTGTTACGGGCTGTGGGAAAGAAGAGCTGATCTCCCCTTTGAGGAACCCACAATGAAGGAGGGGCAGGAGAGAGACACATAAATAACTCCGGAGGACAGAGGAAATATTCTGAAAGACTCCGAGGATCTTTGTGGGTGAGCTCCGGATTTGACTTTGATAGGTAGGTATGGGGGGAGGGGACGGGGAACATATGTGGAGCAGAAAAATGTCTCAGATCCTTTGCAGCTGAGAGAGACTTTCTTGGAAAGAGGACCCACTGAGAGCTTCTCTGGGCTGAGTTTAGGAATCGATGAGCCGAAGAGCATGAGGGCACGTAGAGTCGATCCAGAGAAGGTTCTCGGTCTGAGGGGGAGAATGCTGTCAGCAGGAATAGATCATGAAGCGATGTGAAAGGATCAGGAGAGTTGAGCAGGGTCACTCAGCTGGTTGCTGAGACAGATCATGAACTCAAATCCAGTTTCCTAACTCTCGGTTCAGTCATCACTCCTCGGAAATGAATGGCATAATACCTTTGGTGCCGTCCCCAGCAATGGCCGCCAGTGGTCTTGGGAGACTGCAGCCCAGTGGACAAACACAGTCTTTGGAAGGATGAAAGACAAAAGTCAAGGAGATGGCAAAGTAAGAACCTGCCATTGGTCCTTTTCCTTACTTCTTCAACCTCTCCCTTTAGGATCAGAAGCACTCATGTTCCATTAACATCCACTCCTGCAAGTGTGGAGTAAAACCCACCTTGGCAGGAAAAAGTCCCCTCCCACCCCTGTTCTCTAAGGGATGCTGCTGACATGGTCTGCCCACTCTGGAACCTTGATTGCAATTAAAATTGGCTTCATGGAGGACAGCTTTCTTTCTTTAACAAAGCCTCAGATTTTTAAAAAAATTCAGGTCTTTATAAAGACCCTCAAATAAGTAGAGATTGATTGAATCCATACTCTGGCAACTAACAATATAGAGGTAACCAGTTAACCCAATGGTTGACCCAAATAGTTGATCCAATCAAAATGTGTTTGTACTAAACCTATAAAAATATTCCGAACAGTTCGAGAGTTAACTTTTAATCCCTCCTCACGGGGGATTTCACTGAGGTCACTGTGTCTGTGTTGGCCTGTCAGCATCTTCTCCTTTTCTTGCCCTGGATGTTTTCATTAAGTAATCCCCTACTAGATTGCATGCTGTTCTTTAGCCATGCTCCTCGTCATCAGAATGGTTATTTCCGTGCACGAAGGCATTTCGTTAATTCTCCGTCTCCATCTGCAGTTGCCCGAAGTGCTCCTTTTAAGAACAGAGCCTTTGTCAGCCGCGTTTCTGCCTTGGGCCAGTAAGTCTACGTGGGGAGCCGAAGGCAAGCGTTTCCTCCCGGGGCTCACTTACTGCGGCGGCCCCCTGTTATCCAGGAAATTCTCCCTCCGCCCTCTCTCTCAGCTGAGTCTTTGCTCTGTGCTGAGCTGTCCCCGTAAGCTCTCAGAGAAGTGGAGAGGATGTTTACAACTTCTAGTTTTAGTGCTACCTTAAAACAAATCTCCTATCCTGCTCAGAAATCCTTGGTGTTTGCTGTTGAACCTGCTCTGTGTAGGCTCTGCTCAGCTTCTGCTCTTGGTATGCGCATCTTTGCTCCCTGGGGTGGTAGACTTACATGCACCACAGACGCAGGCACATGTGCCACTTCTGCTGTGGGGATTATTCCATTTAAAGGAAAAGCTGAGAAAGACAAATATCATATGCTATCACTTATATGTGGAATCTAAAAAAAAAAATGGTACAAATGAACTTATTTACAAAACAGAAATAGAGTCACAGACGTAGAAAACAAACTTATGGTTACCAGGGGGGCGGGGGTGAGGTGGGGAAGGGATGAATTAGGAGATTGGGATTGACATATACACACTACTATATATATAGTAGATAACTAATAAGGACTTACTGTATAGCACAGGGAACTCTACTCAATACTCTGTAATGACCCATGGGAAAAGAAACTAAAAAAAAAGTGGATATTTGTATATGTATAACTGATTCACTTGAACCTGAAACTAATGCAACATTGTAAATCAACTATACTCCAATAAATTAAAAAATAAATAAAGGAAAAGCTGAGCGTCTCTGGGAGGGCCCTCCTGACCTCTCAGCCCACCTCTCCCCAGCCTTGATTTTGTACCTGAACTATTTCCTTCCTTCATCAGTAGATACATGCTAATATACTGCTATTACTATAGACACCTAATTCATTCAAGCAGTGAATATTCCTGTCCATTTCTCCTCTCATAGTGGACAATCAAAAATTTGCACACTTACTCTTTATTAAATAAAAGAACAGTATACAGGTAACTTGCTCTCTAGTTCCATAATGTCACTCACCAAAGACTCCTTTCCTACAGAGTATTTGAATAGACTGGCTAATTCACGCTATGTGATCTTCTAAACTGCTTACCAATTTATCAAAATGGAAGGAATTCAAAACAGATGTTTTTAGAACATGCATTCTTCACAAACCAGGAAAGGATCCCTAACTCTGAGAGAATCTCAGATGTTTGAGTGTTTTATCTGAACCTGTGATGATAACCATGATTATAAAACCTTCTTGTCACTCATTTTGTCAGATCAAATGACTTCTTTATTGTGACTGATAATTGAACAAGAGCAGCCTTGGCTAACCCCTTTCTTGACATTATCTCTTCCCATAAACACCAGTAGAGGAAAGTTCTGAATCCTTAAGGATGGTCATGTTCTTTGACTGACTCTTCTGTGATTATTTCCACCAGCATTCTTGATCTTCAGTTAAACATTCCCAACAAATATACAAATCAATGCCTTTCTTGCCTTGTAGGTCAATTTATGGACAGCACTGTTACTTAAAATTATTTTAATGGCTTATAGTATCAAATGATTATAAACCTAAAGATTCCAAACAATGGAAATTTTCAAAAATTTTTTAAAGTTTAAATAGTCCTCCCCTCCTTTTTAAAGCCAAGTATCTTGTGTTCACATTTTGTAAATTATTCATTCAACAAATATTAATATTCGATCAACTAGTGAAAAGACAAGTGGCAGAAGCAGTTGATGGTCAATAAACAGATAAAGAGAAAATGCACAATTAAATATGGTATAAATGAAAAGATGCAATGCGATACTAATGGGGTGTGTGTGTGTGTGTGTGTGTCTATTTAGGTAGAGGGAGGCCTCTCGGAAGAGGTCATACTGAAGCTGAGGCTTGAAGAATGAACAGAAGGTAGACAAGCAGAGTAGGGGAGCAGGGTCCCAAACAGAAGGAAGAGTAAGTACAAGGCCTTGAAGCAGAAAAGGGATTGGTATATTCAGTTAGAGAAAGGACTTCAGTGAGGCTGAGAGCAAGGAAACAGGTGGGACAAGATAGGAAAAGGGGAAGAGGCCAGATCACATAGACCATGAAAGAAGTCAAGATTTTATTGGAAACGTAATTCATTTAAGGTTGTCAAACGGTAGTGTATCATGATTCAATTTGTGTTTTTAAGAAATTACTCTGGCTATCTTTTGGCAGGAAGCAAGGGTGGGAACATGGAAGTCAGTACACTACTGCAGTGATCCAGGAAAGAGTGGAGAATGGCTTATAGGTGGAGAGAAACTGCTGAAGATGAGAAATAATCAAGGAAGGAGAAATGGCAGGATTCATTGAAAGTGAGAGAAAGAGGGAGGGAGGGATTGAGTATGACAGGGCCTTTCCGATTTAGCAACTGGATGGAGGATGGTACAACTCAATGAGATGAAGGAAAACCAGGAGAGGGAACATTCTGAGGTGGGCATTGGGTTGAGTCAAGAGTTTTATTTGGGAGACACTGAGTCGGAGGTGCCTGTGAGGAGAGTTCTGAATTCTAAAGTACGGTCATGCTATAAGATTCTTCTGTGATTGTTTCCACCAGCATCTTCAATCTTCAGTTAAACAAGGGAAACGGCAAGGAGGCAGTTTGATAAGTCAGGTGAATGTATGGGATATATGAGCTTAAAGGAGAGGCTTGGAGAAGTATTTAAATCATGGAAATAGATGACCTGCCCTAGGGAGAGGATATTGATGAAATTAGGGCTCCAGACTGAACCCTGGAAAACTCTAGCATTTAAAGAGGAGGAGAGAGAGAGACAGATTGGGAGTTTGAGATTGACATGTACATACTGCTATATTTAAAATGGATAACCAACAAGGACCTACTGTATAGCACAGGGAACTCTGCTCAGTACTCTGTAATAACCTAAATGGGAAAAGCATTTGAAAAAGAATAGATACATGTATACGTATAACTAAATCACTTTGCTGTACACCTGAAACTAACACAACATTGTCAATCAAGTAGACTCCAATATAAAATAAAAATTAAAAATTAAATTAAATTAAATTAAAGAGGAGAAGTCATCAAAGAAACCTGAGAAAGGGAGGCTGGAGAAGTAGGAGGGGCACCAGGAGGATGTGAAGTCAGGAGAGTATTTTGAGAAGGTGGAGTTGATCATTCATTTCAAGAGGAGAAATTTTAATGAAGTGGTAGAAGCTGAAGCCACATGGAAAGTTGGGACAACCCAAAGATCACTGGTTTTAAATGCTCTGTTTAGTCCAGCTGTGTATAAAGTTTGGGTTACAGACTAAAATTCCACGGACAGCACAAGTCCAAAAGTCAAGCAAAATGTCTAAGGTCCCGCAGGATCCTTCATTCCTGGAAGTAAAGAGGAATAGAAGAACTTAGGCAGAACTTGCGACGTAAAAGATTTGGCAACGTCTATAGTAAATTTCAGTCAACAGATCAAAGAACAGGTTTTTGTTCAAGTGGGTGGATTTATTTGCTGTTAAATATGTCTGCATAATATTTCTGTATAAATACACTATGAGTGTAACTATATTTGAACTATTCATGTGGGACTTCACATGCAAAAATGAAGTTTTGTTCGAGTTGTGATATTTACATGGTTTTTTAAAAATTATAATGTTTATATTGCTATTTTCTTATCATTTTCTAAAAGAATGAAAAAAATCTATTTCATGTGACATGGAAAGAAAGGAACTCAGGTTTCTGTAGTTTCTGCTCAACAGGTATATATTTTTTGGGCAGACGAGCACTCCCCAGGCCCCCAAGCCACACAGAGAGGCAGTGTGGGAGAGTCAGTAACAGGTATTCTTCATTAGCGTGTGCAATTCTTTTTCCACTGTTCCTTCAATATTACCAGATAACCAACCCATCACTCTAAAATCCATTTCTCATTTTATTCCCTAACTTCTTCTTAGTGACAAGATCAGAACTGGCTATCAAGGCCACGTTATTTATCTGCCTCATTTCCCACTGTGATTTTTGAACCTAAACATGATTCCGGGGGTTTGTTTCTCCGGGTGGCTGGACCACCATGGCTTCCCTGGCAGCTGTCCAAACCCCAGCTGTACTGGCTTTGGGCAGAAATCCAGGGAAGCAGTTGCCTTAATGTTATCAGCTAATACTTTGTTACTTCATTATTGGCACCTTCCTGGCATGAGCCAGCAGAAAAATCTCAATTTAGTTCCTGAGGTCGAAGGTGGGATGGAGCAAGGGAAGAGAAGGGGCAGAAGGAACATGGATCAATCTTCGCCAGCCTCTCAGCCCAGGGCTCGCTGAGGTCAATCTCAACATCAGCTTTTGCTTACTAAGCATTTGTTGTGATCTTTGGGTGGTCACACTGTTTGTTGCTGGCCAAATTCTTAAAGCAAGCCACTACGATGATCAATTATGAGAGACGAAACAGTATCAGGATATGTGTCTTTTTGAAATACAAATAACCTGGAGAAAAGTAATAAGAATTGCCACTGCTTTTGTAAAATTCAGAAAACTTATACCCTGCTCCTCTGAGCCCCATTTAACACCTTTTACACATCTACCCACTCAATTAGAGGAAACTGACAAGGTGAGAGGCATAGAGCTTTCAGATTAAAATTTATCTCAAGAAGTTTTTCCATGCTCCAAGGTAGACTTCTAGATAAATAAAATCTCCCCCTTTTAACTTTACAAAACTGTTTAAAGCACCTTTTTCCCCACTGTAGTCAAATTATTATTTCTTATTCCTTATTTTTAAATTTGTTTTATTTTAGAACCGGCTACTTCTCCTCTCAGTTACTGTGACATCCGTTTATATTTGAAAGAATATAACCTAAGATCAGGCAGTAATGATATTATTTGAAAGGTGGGTCATTTACTTGCATTGAGAAAAGACAAATTTTTTTCAAATGGCATCTTCAGAATGTATGTAAGCATCTTTAAGAAGCCACTCCATTATGACATTACAATTCTCTTTAATAACCTGATTTTAAAGCTCATTCCTTTTCCATGACATCTTTTAATGCTCCCTTTGCACAAAATGTTCTCAAAAGGATGGAGAGAAAAAACACTTAAAAAAAAAGATAAGATGTTACATAAAAGGGTGGTATAAAAGCAAAATGGCTTAGAATCTAGAGACCTAGATTAAGCCCTTCTGAGCCTCAGTTTCCTCTTCTGTATAATGGGGATAATAACAGTACCCACCTCCTAGAGTTATCATGAGGTGTGTGATAGATGCAGCTATCATTATCAGAAAGTTGTATTTGGCATTTGATCCTGATGAGTTTACTTTGGGAGGATGATACCCCAATTGGGAGTATAAGGATAACTCGAACCTGTAGGGCCGTACGTGTATTTTTTGATTCTGTGACAAATTCACATTAGATATCCCAGTTTATAAGACATGAGAGAAATTTCAAAGCCTTTGTAGAGAAAGAAATCTTATCGAAGTCTTCTTAAAAGAAACATTCATTTATTAATTCAGCAAATATTTATTGAAACCTGCTATAAAGCAAGCATTGGGCTAGGTACTAGGGAGTGAGCTAAATAGTTTCTAATTTCATTGAACTTGGACTCATGGAGGAGACTGTGATTAATCAAATAACTACCAATAAATAACACAGTCTATAATAAAAGCTATGAAGAAAAATTCTGATTTTTTAAATCTTGGAGAATAGAACAGTTGTTGAAAAAGATACTTTGGAAGTGTAATTTTGCCATTTCTCAATTTCAATCTCTTTCAAAATTGACAGTTATGATGTTAGTACTTGGGCTTCCTTGTTTGTGTGCGTGTTTGTTAAGAAAAACTGTACCAATTACAGCTTGAATTTTCAAAATTGGATTAAAACATGGAATCATTAAAATGACAAATGGATGACTCTCTGAAGCTTCAATTTCATGTCATGGCCATGCACACATTTTCAAGGGGCAAGAAACTCCAGACAGGAAGCCTGGCACAGAGCCGGGGAGTGGAGGCATGAGCAAGGAAGGTCAAGGTTCCCAAAGCAGCTATTGAGCCCCCTCGATCAGGAAACCCTGAGTCAGAGCGACAAAAGGAGTGGGGCAAGACCAGAAGGACTAGGTCATGGCACTCAGGAAAGCAAGCCTCCAGTGGTGCCCCTTTTTATGAGTTTTCATTTGTATTCAAAGAATTTATCCAGAAGGCCTTCCTTCTCTGAGTATTTGTCTAAGAGTAGGTCATGACCCATTCGTGGGGCACAGAATAAACTTAGTGGGTACTTACCGGCATTTTAAAAAATGAAATAGAAAAAATTAAGGTAGAAAATGTCAGTGTGCTCTCTCTGTAGTAAGGGTGAGGGGTTCTGTGTTTTGGGGTGTATGTGTGTACTAAGTGGGCTCTGGAGCTCAGAGCCTATTCAGTAGTGGGAGTTCTCTGAGGAACATCCTGCCCCCTACTTTTCTCAGGATATGGTCCTTGTTAAGTTCAAACCCTCTCCCAAGCAAGCTGGGCAGAGACAGGGGCCGCAGTGCAGAGCTCCTGCCCAGGCCAAGTGCAGGGATCAGTTCGAGCTAAAGATGGTGTCTGGATGTGGGGCTGGCCTGCAAAGGAACAATCTAGGAGAGACATCCCTTGAAAGTGAATGAGGTAGAGACCAGGTACAAGGCAAAGCTGTCACCTCCCCAGATGGGAAGGAAAGGCATAGGTTGGAATTGCTGATATTTGGCCATTTTGACCTGCAAATCTGGCAGTCTCATAGACAAGACTAATAGGTGGGTTGGCCAGGACTTAGAGAGGTCTCCTGAGGACACGGCCTCCTTTAGGATTTCACCTTGAGTGGGAAAGGTGCTGATAGCAGAGACAATTGGGAGTAGGATTAAACTGAGGGCTTACATCCATATTTTCTTTGCTGGGTTCTTTGCCCCTGAGCAACTGCTCTGGGCACGGCACCTGTCAGCTGCCTGTAACTGAAGCCTTTGTGTTTTAAACAAAGTAGGCTTAGAGGGAGCTTCCTTCTCTCCTTAGCACCTTTATGACTAAGACTGCTTTCCAAATACTGTAAGTGTTTTCAGTTTTATTTCCCCACTTGATAAGACACTTCTTTTACCGTAGTTAAAAAAATTAAGTTAATTTATGTAAGAACTTTTCCCAGAAGGATAAAGGGGACATAGTTTCTAACTTCAGATCTTCCCACATTGTTGTGTTTTTTTTAAAATAACAGCTTTATTGAGATATAATTCACATACCATAAAATTCCCCCGTTTTAAAGTGTTCAATTCAGTGATTTTTTTCCCCCTAGGACTGTAAGACATTTTTTTCCAGTTATACATATACATGTGTCTATACTTTTTCAAATTCTTTTCCCATTTAGGTTGTTACATAATATTGAGCAGAGTTCCCTGTGCTATACAGTAGGTCCTTGGTGGTTATCCATTTTAAATATAGCAGTGTGTACATGTCAATCCCAAACTCCCTAACTATCCATCCCTCCCACCCTTCCCCCCTGGTAACCATAAGTTCATTCTCTAAGTCTGTGAGACTGTTTCTGTTTTGTAGATAAGTTCATTTTTTTTTTTAGATTCTGCATAAAAGCAATATTATACAATATTTCTCTTTCTCTGTCTGACTTACTTCACTCAGTATGACAATCCCTAGGTCCATCCATGTTGCTGCAAATGGCATTATTTCATTCTTTTTAATGGCTGAGCAATATTCCATTGTATATATGTACCACATCTTCTTCACCCATTCCTCTGTGGATGGGCATTTAGGTTGCTTCCATATCTTGGCTATTGTAAACAGTGCTGCGATGAGCACTGGGCTGCATGTATCCTTTTGGACCATGTTTCTCTCCAGATAGAAAACAAAAAGGCAACCCACAGAATGGGAGTAAATATTTGCAAACAATGTGACCGACAAGGGATTAGTCTCCAAAATTTACAAACAGCTCATGTGGCTTAATATCATCAAAACAAACAACCCAATTAAAAAATGGGCAGAAGACCTAAATAGACATTTCTCCAAAGAAGACATACAGATGGCCAAGAGGTACATGAAAAGATGTTCAACATTGCTAATTATTAGAGAAATGCAGATCAAAACTACAATGAGGTATCACTTCACACCAGTCAGAATGGCCATCATCAAAAAGTCTACAAACAATAAATGCTGGAGAGGGTGTGGAGAAAAGGGAACCCTCCTACACTGTTGGCAGGAATGTAAATTGGTGCAGCCACTGTGGAGAACAGTATGGAGGTTCCTTAAAAAACTAAAAATAGAGTGGCCATATGATCCCACATTGTTTTGGGGTGACAGAGAGAATTCTCGAAGAAAAAGGAACGGATAATTGGTCTTCCGTAGAGTTCTTAGAGCATTCCAAAGAGGACTCCTTGAGGACAAAAGGGGAGGAAAGTCAAGGCGTGACTTTGTATGACTGTGTGGTCACTTTCTGCTGAAAGTTATCAGCTGGTGGAGAGCGGGGGAGAGAATAGGCTTGTCCCTGGGATATGGACAGATAAGCCACGGAAGAAGAAAAACTACTGTAGCCATGAAAGATGCCAACTTTCACGACAGGTGTGAGTGCTGAGGGGCAGGGCTGGTTATCTACAGAGGCTCAGAGAGGAAGGAGAGTCTCCATCCAGGGACCCAGAATGTGGCGGAAACCGTCAAGACGGAGATGGCAGATCTCAAGGATCACCATCCTTTTCTTTTCTCTTTTTAAAAAATTTTATTGGTGTATAGTTGATTTACAATGTTATGTTAGTTTCTGCTGTACTGCAAAGTGAATCATTTGTACATATACATACATCCACTCTTTTTAAGATTCTTTTCCCATATAGGTCATTACAGACTATTGAGTAGAGTTCCCTGTGCTATACAGGAGGTCCTTATTAGTTATCTGTTTTATATATAGTAGTGTGTATATGTCAATCCTGATCTCCCAATCTATCCCATCCCCTCCCCTTTCCCCTCTCGTAACCATAAGTTTGTTTTCTACATCTGAAGATCACATTTCTTGGAAATGACCTACCCGATACTTGCTACTTCAGCCTAAGTCTCTGACCTACTCTTCAAGAATGTGAGTTCTTCCACAAGCTTTCCTTGGTCAAGTCTGAAGGCCTATTTACTTCACACGTGGAGAGAGAGAGAGGGAGAGAGACGTGTCTTTAAAACGCTAACATAAGCTTTTATGTTGTAGAAAATGTGTGTGCCTGGGAATGAGACAGACCTGGGTAGCACTGTTTAAAATTCTCACCTCAGACTAGCTCTGAGCCCTTGGGTAAGATAGTTAGCAAGTTAGTCAACTCAAAGAGCTGCAGTTTCTTAACCTGAAAATAAGGGAAATAATACCTCTTTTGTAGGATTGTTGTAAGGATTACATAAGATAAAGTGTATAAAGTGCAAGGCCGTTGCTGGGCATTCAGTAAATGAAGTGGGTATGTATGTTATTATCTTTCCATTCCAGGAAGCAGTTAAAGGACAACCACAACAGAATCTGTGACTCTTTTAGAGCACCAGTGTTGATCATAATATAAACATTTGGGGCACATTTACAGAATTATAATTCAAGATGGGGTCTTTTTAAAGGCTTTCATGAGAGTGTTGCATGAAGTTGTTTAGACAGTTACGTTAAAATCCCATGTCAAAATAAAAGGAAACATATCCAGTTTTAATTCTTGAATGAGTCTCAAGTCTAAGAATTATCTAAGCACTTTGCTTTTCTTCCTTTCCACTTCTGCTGTGTAACCTCCGTCTGTTTTATTTAATTTTGGCTTCTCTAGTATGGTTAATGTGAGCAAGGTTTGGAACAAGGGCTTAACAATTATAGACATTTTAGACTCAGAGCTAAAACATACCTTGGGGATTATCCAGTGTAGTATTTTCCAGATGTTACTCATTCAAAAATAACATGTCACTATTTTATGGCATATCCTCATAGCATTTACTTAATATTTTTCTTTATGTTGACTGGTTTTTAATAAAACTTAATACCTACTTTACTTCTAAGCAGTAATATTCATAAACATCACAGGTTTTATAAGCTAGTAAATACATAACTTCAAGCAATTATCCACATACCACCTAAAATCATCTCCTCTACAACCAATGCCATGGGTAGCACACTTGGGTAAAGACTGATTCCATGCGCCCCTCACTTTATAGATGAGAACACTGAGACCCAAGGCAGGGGAGTGATTTGCCCTGTGTCTCTCTGTGATGGCAACTCCAATAAGAGTCTTGGTACAATGAAGAATTTGGTAATTAAAAACCATCTAGGTATTTCATTTGGACCAACTCTCCCTTTCCATATTTCCCATCTACTCTCCAAGATCCAAGAGAATAGGCAAAATAAGGATTAACCTTGTTGACAGAGAAAACACTACTTATTGTATGTAGCCCCTTCAAAAAAAGCATGGAGATGGGTCAAACGACAGAGAATTAGATCTGTAACTTGTTTCTCTTAAAACAACTTTAAAAACCATCTGAACACAGCAAAAGCTGAAACACGTTTCCCTCTTTGCTTATACCTGTTGATGGAGTTTATTCTTACTGATCAGATTCAGGTCAGCAATACTGGCCTCCTCCTGACCCTGAATGCCTTGTTCATTGAAACCCAAGTGTTAGTTCCTGTTTGCACCATTGAACCTTGTGAGGGAAGGTATTTCTATTCTCCAGAGAGTGAACAATAAGCCACTGTATGTTTGGTCTCTACAGTTCATTTCTTCATGTTTTCATTAGTTTTATTCATAAGATTCTATTAGAGTCAATTGTTAAATTGCTGGAAATGTCCCCAACGAAGGACAAAAAGGTTCTTCTATAAAACAAGAACAGCCCATCCCCTGCCCAGACTTGAAGGACCATAAATTAGTGTAATAAATTGTAGAATATAAGCAAGTAACTTTTCTTCCTACTCTCCTAGGGGCCTGGGATTTGCGAGTCCACGTCTGAAAGTAGGTCAGTAGCATAATAAAAAAAAATCCTACTAAATACAAGTTGAAGTTCACTGCTTTGAAAGATTGTAGTCCCGTCTAGTTAAATCAGAGTCCATTATGTTCATTTTGATGGATTCAGGTTATGATACATAACTGAAGTAATTGAAATGATTGTTATAAGGGTTAATAATATCTCCTTTGAGGTATTCCTCTTTTTAAAAAGTTCTCTTTCCACTTCCGGAGGTTATGGTCCGAAGAACATTCCTCAGTTTATTCTCAGGGTTTCATTTGACATAACTCCATTGTAGAGTCACATTTCTCTAGTGTTTTGAAGATCCTAGAATCCCTTCCTTTCTATTTTGAATTGAAGGAAGCATTTGAGTATAAATCTATTTTAATTTGTTATCACCAAAAGCACATTATCCAAAAAGGTGCAAAGTTTGAGAGTATGCCTGATTATGTAATTTCTAGCCAAGAACATAAAGGGAAATACACCACTTAATATTTATTAAGAATTAAGTATTCAGGGTGTTAGTCACTAACAAAGACAGAAACACATGCAATTCTATGTCGAGTGAGAAATTTGAGCATATTCATTGGAGCAAGCCTTAATCTTTTATGAATAGTACAATTTAAAATAAAGCAACATGGGGGGAAATTACAATAGAATGAAGAAAAGAGGCAATTTTCGGGAATTATAATGTATTGAAAACACATGCCAAATACTTCCCTCAATACTGATGAATGGGATCAAGCCATATTCTATCTGATCTTCACATTGTTTTTCCATCCTACATTCTAACAAAGTCTGAAAAAAGCAGTGTAAGGAGGTAGGGATGGAAATGTTGCAAAAATATTTGTTTTATAGTACAATGGATGTTTATCTTATTTTAAATTAAATCTTCCCTAACAGACAGCTTCTTAATGGCCCGCATGCACTCCCACTCCCCCTCCTCTCTTGTAATTTTTGCCCACAGCATTCTCCTAAAACTGCTAGAGTGCCTTTTGTTGTTCTTGGAATTTTAAAAAACAAATGGCCAACCATCTCTCTAACGTGCTGGTGGAGTGTTCCCGGAACAGTTATTAGGCCCTCTATTACACATCAATGCCTAGTTCATTCCACGAACTTCAAGACAATGTCCCAGCTGCTTATTTGGTTTTAGCACTTTTCCCTGTAAACTCAGAAACCAGCTGCCATTTCCTTTATACCCTTAAAATGAGGTGGGAGTGTGTAAAATGATGAAGGGCCCCATCCCTCCCCATTGCACCCGTGGAAGAACTTCTTTAGGAACTGAGGGAACTTCCAGGGGCACTGCCCCTGCCTGGGCTGCAGCCCCAGCCAATGGCACCTGCAGAGTCCCACCTTGCTGTGGAGGAGAACACACTTGCTAGGCTATGTCAGCCCTCTTCGTCACTTGCATTTAAAAACAAGACAGAGGAGACTCCTGATTTGGAATCAAGAATCATGCTCCGACAGTGCCCTTGTGAACTGTGTAATTTTAAGTAAGCAACATGGGGACATTACAATAGAGTGAAGAAGAAAGGTAGTTTGGGGCATTATAATGTGTTGAAAACATATGGCAAAAACTTCCCTCAATGCCAATGTATGGAATCAAACCTCTCTGCTTATCCTTCTGGTCCCCTGAATTGGACATGCTTTCCATCCACTCTTTGGACCTTTATCTGGACACTTGGACTCCAAGCTCTGCCTTCTTGCCCACTCAAGACCTTTAGTTTCAGTAGCTATTTGCCTGCCCAGAGGCCCCATTTTGTCCTTCCCTCTAGGTCAGTCAGAGCCCTCACTCTGCTTCCTTCTGTGTGTGGCCCCTTCACGGTCTACTAAGCCAGATCAGCCAAGACAGCATCACCCTGGGACATCCTCGATCCTGGTTCTCTGTAGTCTATGCTTCCCCACGCCTCCTGCAATCTTGCACTGACTCCACTCCAGTTCCCAAATTCATGAATTAAGGAATCCAAAAGTAGATTAAAATTCTGGCCCCAACTAAAAAAAAAATGTAATTTTGTTAAAAATGTGAAAAATGTAAAGTACTTAGGTAATCAATATTCTCAAAATTTATCATTTACTCAGAGGAATTGATAGTTTAAGCCAATAAGTATTTCTTAGTACCGTGTTCTGGAGGGAAAGCGTTCAGATCTTCAGTTTGAGGGGAAAGTAGAGAGAGGGTAGCAAAGTGAAAAATGTGAAAAGGGTTGGAAAATGGGACCAATGGGAAAGATGAAAGGATGGATTTATTTCTGAGAAGAAATTATTTTGCAACTACTTGACTCCCTTTAAGAATGTGATGTTATTACATGAGCATTGGATTGTATTGTCCTATTGTCCTCTCATTTCTTCTGTTCAATGAATTCTACTGACCCACCCCCCAGTAAAGGAATGTGAAGAGAATGTATTCATTCTAGTGCTTACTGAGGGTGGGACAGGCAGTGGCTTAAAAGCCATATCACGAAGATAAGGAAGATCTTCTTGAGAGTCGCCAGACCAGTATTTCCCAGCACCCTTATTTCCTCTCCTGTCATCAGCATGGCCCAGGTCACGTTGTCTAAGGATAAGTAACGGACTGTTCCCACTCTGAGGCCCAGTAAGTCCACTTTGAAGAACATACTCCAAGGACAAAGAAAAAAGTAACTTCCACAAACTCGTTCATAGCAGCATTATTCATATCCTTCAAAGGTTGTGATATCTTTTAGGGGTGAGTCCAATCCATAATCCCTCTTCTCTAGGAACTCCTCCCATTCCCCACCCTCAGGGGCCCTGGCATCCATGTCTGTGGTGGATAATCCCACCTCCTGATCTACAATTCAACCAGGAACAGATTTAATGCAAGCTAGGATATGGAACTGGAACGCAAAACTGCAGGTCAGTCTCTGTAGTGGATGGTCAGGGTGGTAAAGTGAACCAGGCCGGAGAGATAATTAGGGTAAGAGAAGAAGAATGAAGCAGATTCACCAAGAAATATGGAGATAAATAAAGGATGGACTGACAACTTTCTGGCTTCTTCCAGATGCCCAAACTGCATTTTTTCCCTTTGACTCCAAGATACACCCCTCTATCTCTGTAATAACCCTTTCAACTTAAAGTAACTTCAATCACTTTTTTGTTGCTTATAACCAGAGTCTTAACTGAGACACAACAATAAACAAATCAAAAGCAACTCAACCCCAAATAAGAAAATTATTAAATGAATTACTATCTGTTAACATAATTGAGTATTTTTTAAAGTGATGAGGTTTCAAATTGTTTACATGAGAAAAATGCAGGCCATAAAGCAAAATGAACATATTGTTTGCAACTTTTAAATTGTAGATTTAGCCAACAAGGACTGGAAGAGTATAAAAAGAAATGTAAACACCTACTAAGTGTATGGGATTTTTTGAAACACTGTTTATACAATATCTTTAAAATAAAATTTAGACCACTGACATTTTTTTAAAAATTTATTTATTTATTTATGGCTGAGTTGGGTGTTTGTTGCTGGGCACGGGCTTTCTCTAGTTGCATCGAGTGGGGGCTACTCTTCGTTGCAGTGCGCAGGCTTCTCATTGCGGTGGCTTCTCTTGTTGTGCAGCATGGGCTCTAGGCATGCGGGCTCAGTAGTTGTGGCTCGTGGGTTCTAGAGCGCAGGTTCAGTAGTTGTGGCGCACAACTTAGTTGTGGCGCATGGCTTAGTTGCTCTGTGGCACATGGGATCTTCCCGGACCAGGGCTCACACCCATGTCCCCTGCATTGGCAGGTGGATTCTTAACCATTGCTCCACCAGGGAAGCCCTAGACCACCGACATTTTGAAATAGTGATTTAATAGTATCCTCAAATCTTTCCCAGCATATTCATTATTCTAATACCGATACTTCCCATCAGTCTTCGCCTAAAATACAGAAGTTGTTCTTCAGTCTTTCTTTTCTCCAAGGAACCTTTTATTGGGAAATGGTATTTCGAAGTCACAATTCTGGGTGTGATTTTAAAATTATCCTTGCTTTTATTTATTTATTTATTTCACATCCTTGCTTTTAAATAGAGGATGGAATAAAAGCAAGTTGAGTGGAATTGGAGAAACTGGTTAGGAGGTGGTGTGGTAATCTACTTGAACTACCAATAAAAGGAATCAGGGTTCCTTGGAGAATAAGCTGCTTACAAGTCTGGGGCAAGAAATGTGAAAAACTAGCCTGGAACATCTTGCTGTAAGATAACAGTGAAGCCATCTAAGACTACTGAGAACATGTCAAAAGGATTCAAGAATCAATGGGAAAAGATGCCCACTGGCCCCACATGGGATAATCATATACTGGTAAAAATAATAATTGCAAGAGATTGAAACAGATTAAGGTAAAACTCACAATGATATATTAAAAAAAAAAAAACAACCTTTGAAGGATACTAAATGATAACTTATGTAGAAAATCCCAAAAATCATTTTTAAAACTCTTGAAACTAATTCGTGATGTTAGTGAAGTTGCAGTATACAAGGTTAATATACAAAAGTCAACTGCTTTCTTATATACCAGCAATGAGTTTGAAATTAAAAACACAATGCCATGTACATTAACACCAAAAGAAATACTTAGGTATAAATTTAACAAAATATGTTCAACATCTATATATAAGGAAAACTACAAAACTCTGATGAAAGAAATGAAAGATCTAAATAAATGGAAAGATAGTTCACATTCATGGACAGGAAGACCCAATATTGTCAAGAAGACTCAAGATGTCAGTTCTTCTCAGCTTAATCTATAGATTCAACACAATCCCAGTCAAAATCTCTGCCAGTTGTTTTGTGAATATCAACAAACTGATTATAAAGTTTATGTCTTTTTGATGCTAAGGAACCCACTCATTATTTTGAAAACTGGTAAATAAAGGGAAAGAGTAAAGCAAAAATAAAAGTAAATAAGATATGTCACTTTTCAGATTAAAACCTTTCAGCTGTTTCAAATTGCACTTACTTATTTATTTTTTAGAATTTTTATTTAATTTAACTTTTTTTTTTCTTGGCCACCATGTGGCTTGCAGGATCTTAGTTCCCCACCCAGGGATTGAACACACACCCTTGCAGTGAAAGTGTGGAGTCCTAACCACTGGACCACCAGGGAAGTCCCTCAAATTGCACTTTAAATAAAAAACAACCTGTAAATGTTGTGCTTGATCTGCCATCTTCTAACCACACTCATCTTATTTTGTGCTACTTAACTTCTTGATTATGAAGTTCCAGCCATAATAACCCTCAAATAAACTCTGTTTTTTCCTATCCTAGGCTGACTCCTCATGCTTCAGATCTCAACTTACCTATTCAGAAGGACCTTCCCTGACCATTTTAGCAAGAAATCCTATTTGTTTCCCCCCTAGAACTTACCAACTTTTAATTTATTTTGTTTGTTCACTTGTTTTTGCTTGTTCCTCCCAGTAAATTGTAAGTTTCAAGAGGGGAAGAATGCCTTGTTTCTGCCCAGGACCTACAACATACAGGCATGACATAACTATTTGTGGAAAAAGTGAATGAAGTTATCCATCAAGATGAGGCTAGGTGGCTGAAAAATAGGTGAAACTCTCAATTAAATCATGGAGGGTGATTGTGAGAGCTCTGAGAGGGCAGAAGTGCCAAGGTCCACACATATGAAAGAGCCAGGAGAGGACTGGGAATATACAGAAGTGTGATTTTTCTGTGTTTAAAAACCAGGTAGGATTACCTTAGGCTTTTGTGGTGTGCTTAATTTTTAAAAATTGTAAATACTACTTTAAAAATAAAAATTGTAGAATTCCTGGGCCTTAGACTTTTATTCTCAATTAACTTTTCCCATGTTACAGATAATAAATAATGGACCCTTTTCACTATGCACTTGGGTGTGGCATTGAGACTAATAATTCTAAGAACTTTTTAGATTGTATCTGATCATTGATATGTCTTAAAGTAAGCTTACGTGTATGTACGGAAAACCCATCATGGTTATGTTTTGTGATTTGGCAGCTTTAACAATGACCCGGTGCAAGTTTATCCTTTATGATTAGGAGTACTATCATACCAAGCACTCTTTTAAATGTTTTTTCTTTCTTTTTTCAACCAAGAGATTTTCTGAGGTTAGTTGTTGGTGAAACCTGTCATTAGAATTTCTGAAAATTAAGACTAGGGTAACTGAAATTCTTCATAAAAATGCCAGGAAACTAGTGGGTTCTGAAGAGCATATGACTTTTTTCTATCTGTGCCCTAATTAATCAAACAATATAAATACATTACAGAAAGTCTGGAAAATCAAAAAAAGGTGAAGGAAATCAGACATAATCAGGTCTCATCACCCCAGTGTTATAAATGTGATATATTTTCTCATATATTTATTGTTTCCTAGTTGTAATCAGTGCACATACAAGTTTTTATTCTAAAATTTTCCTTCATTCTAAAACAGAAGGCAAATACAATAAATAAGATAATTTAAATCGGACATTGAAAATGTGAAATAAACAAAAGAGAGTAATGTAGAGTGAGTAGTTAGGAAAAGGATCACAAAAGTGTCATTTGAGGTGGGACCTGATTGACAAGAAGGAACCAGCCTTGTGCAGGTCTGGGCCAGTGCAATCCTCACACATGGGACAGCAAGGGAAAGGACCCAGGACAGGAATGGACTTTGAGGAACAGAAAGGTGGCCAGCGTGGATAGAGTAGATGAGCCAGAGGAGCATAGAGGGAGATGAGTTGAGGGATCGGTCTCAGAGCAACGTGAAGCTATTGTAAGATGTTCAACAGGGAAGTGACATGTCTGATCTAGATTTTAAAGAGTACTCTGGTCACCAAAAATACTGTACAGAAATTATTTCTGCATGAATGAGGACACAAATGTTAAGGACTGAATCCCAACTCAAATCAGCGTAACCATTGTAAACCAAGTGTCAGGAATACTCATGTAAGTGAGAAGTATAGGGGGTTTAGGTAGGGCTATATCCAGCGGTCTGGAGGATGTCCTCACATCTTTCTTTTCTCTTTAATTAATTCTATTTCTCTTGGGACTTCCCTGGTGGCACAGTGGTTAAGAATCCGCCTGCCAGTGCAGGGGACACGGTTCGAGCCCTGGTCTGGGAAGATCCCACATGCTGCAGAGCAACTAAACCCGTGCGCCACAACTACTGAGACTGCGCTCTAGAGTCCATGAGCCACAACTACTGAGCCCACGTGCCACAGCTACTGAAGCCCGTGCACCTAGAGCCCGTGCTCTGCAACAAGAGAAGCCACCACAATGAGAAGCCCGCGTGCCACAACCAAGAGTAGCCCCCGCTCGCCACAACTAGAGGAAGCCCGCAGGCAGCAAAGAAGACCCAACACAGCCAAAAATAAATAAATTAAATAAATAAATTTTAAAAAAATTCTGTTTCTGTTTGTATATTGCCTCCATCCTCTCCTCTGCCCTTCTAAATCCAGTCAGTGGAGGGTAGAGGTGCCAATAACCCAAGATCATCCAAAAGGAAGAGATCCTCTGTCTACCTTCACTTTGGAAAAACCTGGGAAAGGACTCAAATTGGTCAGACAAGAAGAATGTATCCTTCCTTTGACCAATTACCATGTCCAGGGTCATGTTACATTATCACTCATCCAACCTGGGTCCTATGCTCACCAGTTGGCAGAGATGAGGTTGGTCCATCATAAGGCACATTCCCACCAGGATCACGCAAGGTTGAGAAAGATTCTCCAAAGAAAAGGGGTGCTGTTAGCAGAAGGAGATTGGTAAGCAGAGGAGGGGAAAAACCCAAAACAATAGCTGCATTGCATGGTCATTCAATTTACATAATGATCTCTTTTCTTGCTGAATAATATTCTACCATATGTATATTTCAGCCATTCAAATTTTTTTCTTCGAGCTATCATTTGCCAAGTTCTATGCTTAACTGAACTAATTCCTGGTTGTTATGTAATTTGGTTGCTTCCAATCTTTTATACTCATAAACAATATTTTATGATTGTCCTGGTGCATATGGCTTTTCCATACCTTTATCTTCTTCATCTCCAGAAAAGGGACCCTGGATAAAAGGGAATGAGATCTTTTTTTCTTCTTGATACATTTTGTCAAATTTATTACTGTCTAAAAGGTTGTATCCATGTGAAATGTCACTAGAAATGCATAAGCATATCCATTTTTCTGTCCCTTCTACAGTAATGAGTATCATCACCTTTTAATTTTGCCAGTTTAATAAGTGAAAATGACATAAATTTGTTTTATTTTTTGCTTTTTAAAATCACAAATGTCAGTGAACATTTTTTGTTTAAAAGTAGTTGTAGTAGCTCTTCTGTAAATGTTCTGCCCATGCTCTTTGCTGGATTATCTATTAGAACCTTAGTAATTTTTATATCTATTTATCTGAATTATTTAAAGTTATTAGTCTCTTCCCATAAATGATTTCTAGTTAGCTGTTTGCCTTTTTAACTTTCAAAAGTATGTTTGTTTTCATGTTGTTAGGTTTTTATTTCTTCTATTTTTTTCAAGCTTAGAAATTCATCCTTTTCCAGAGGCTTGAAAAATATTTTCTTTTAGTGTATCTAAAAAACTATTTTCTTTTAGTGTATCTAAAGCTTAATTTTTCTTTTTCATCTCTTTACATATTCTGAAATTTATTTTTAATTTATTATGTGAGGTGAAGATATGAGTTGATTTTTCTCCCAATTGCTAGCTGTTCAGACCATTACAGCTTATGGAATGAGCTTTCCTTCCCAATTGATTTGTGATACAATATTTAATATGTACTTTATACATACTAGAATCTATTTACAGGCCATTGTGTTCCAGTGAGAGATTTGTCAAATCAATCTTCATACCAGCACCACAAAGTTTTAATTCTTATTGCTTATGTTTTAGTGATGGATAAAGCTAGTTCTCTACCTCATTTTTCTTTAGAATATCCATGTTGTTTTCATTTGTTCATTCTTCCAGATGAAGGTTAGGATAACTTCCAAGTTAAAAAAAAAAATCCTATTGAGCCGTTGATTGGAACTGCATGACCCTTAAGGGAGAAAACTGGAACAGACCCAATTACTAGAATCAGAGTTCCCTGTCATCAAGTAGACATTGTTCTCCTCTGTCCAGTTCGCTCCCTCTTTTTGAAAATAAAATTCATTTGCACAAAGAAGAAACTTCCTATTCTTGTGGAGTTATTATTTAAACTTTGCTATTAAAAGACTTTGCTATTAATAAAGCAATAGCTTTAATTAATAAAGCTTTATTGCTTATTATTATTTAATAAGAATATTGCTTATCATTGCTTATTATTATTATTATTTAAAGCTTTATTGCTTTATTGCTTTGCCAGGCAAAGGGGGACACACAGTTTTGAGGGTACCAGCCCGCTATTCTTTTCTACTTCACCCAAAACTCTGTCTCCAAGATTTGATTCGGCACTGTTACACAGAGGCCGAGTTTTCGGCATCAATCTCAGAATTCAAGGTAGGACTTAATCAGTGGGTTTTATTAACTAAAATTCTACACTTTTTGTTGTCTTTTTTTTAGTTTTAGTATTTATATATATATATATATATCTTTTGGCACTTAAAAAAAAAGACTTAGAGATTCAGGATGGAAATTTTACTCATTAAATTTATTGTACTTCTCAAATTTATTTGAAAATATGAGGGTCATGTACCACTTGTTTGGATAGCTAGATATCTGGTTTGCTTAATCAGTTGTGAGTTTATTATAGAAAGTAAGATCTGAAATTTTTACCAGTCACTAATCCTTAGTTTTCTGCTGCAGATCCCAAATTATATGAATGGTGCCCCCTAGAGCTGGGGTGTATAACCCACATGGCCATGCGCTATAGCCTTGGTGATAACCATCTGCTGAACTTGAAAGCAAATCTATATATTTCCAGTCTTCCAAGGTCACATCAAGTGTTGCACTATACCCTAAAATTACTTAGGTTCTTTCCTGTGTACCTCTTGGACAACCTGCATTTTTTGAGGGAGGAAAGAAATGATGGTGATGGTGTACCAATAACTTTTGTTTTCATTATCTTATCTTCATTATAACTGCCTGTTGTGAAGGACAACTGTTATTAAACCCCTATATTAGAGATGTGGAAAATGAGGTTCAGGCAGACTATGTGACTTTCAGGCTAGGAAGTAGTAGAACTGAGCCTTCTGACTGTAAAGCTCTACCTCCACACTATTTCCTCCTTTAGAGATAGTCAAGGACTGTCCCCCACCTGTAGTAGTCCAACCCTTTAAGACACTTTCCTAATGTTTGGAATCTTGGGGGATTGTGCGTGGGTTTCTTTCAAAATCTATCTTGAGTAGGTTATAGCTCTCAAACTCTATATTCAACTTTGGGCTCTCCGTGTGTGTAGTGGGATTTAGGGAAAATCGTACTGCTTTCCTTGCATCGTATTTCTTTATCACTTGATGCATTGCAGTTGGTGGACAGATAAAACCGGCTTAAAATATACACCCAGGCCAGATATGAAGAATAAAGGAAGTAACAAAAGGTCAGCCAGAGGAGTGCGTGTGGAAGCAGGAAGGGGTAGCACTACCTCTCTGCCTTTTTGGTGATGAGAAAGATGTCCTAATTGTATAAGCCCTTGTTTTGCTTTGTTTTGTTTTAAGCGTCAAATAAGACACCTCCTTCTCCTCTCCTTCCCGTGGCTGTGTTCAACCGGCTATAACTTGGAGATCCTTAGAAAGAATACAGCCTGTGTGTGTGTGTGTGTCTGGGTGACTATAACGTGTCTCCTCCAGTGACTTACAAAATCATATACACAAGCTTTCTGACTGCTTCAGGAGATCGTAATTCTTCCATCCATTTATATGCAACATGGACTGTTTCACCTTCACTTTTATTGAGGTGCTTTCCCTGACTTTATATATTTACTTAGTCTTTGAACTTTTGTTTTTGTCCCGATCCATTTAATTTAAATCCCTACTTAATTGTCACACTCCCTAAAGTTTTTCTTCTTCCTCCTTTGGCAGGTAAACATATGCTCTCCTGAAGAACCTTGTGGTCAAGAGAATAAAAACCTCTTTGTAGTTCTCAGAATAAGGAGCAGTTTCTTTTCTTTCTTTACTGTGTACTGCCTAGCAGTGCTTTAGTTGGCACTCAATAGATATTTATTTACTCAAAATAAAATATATTCTAAAGAATATTACCTCAAATGTCACATTCATTCATTCATCTAGTTCCTGTTAGCTCCTTTTATATTATGCTGGAGTGCAAGTCAGGAGCACAATAAAGCTTCATAGACTTTTTTTTTAATTAATAGATTTCATTATTTTAGAGCAGTTTTCGATTTACAGAAAAACGAGGGGAAAGTACAAAGCGTTCCCATATACCACCTTCCCTCTCCCTGGTTTCCCCTATTATTAATATCTTTCATTAGTTTGATATATTTGTTATAATTGATAAGCCAATAGTAATACATTTTTATTAACTAAAGTCCATAGTTTACATTAGGCTTCAATCTTTGTACTGTAGGTTCTGTGGGTTTTGGCAAATACATAATGACATATATCCACTATTAGAGTATCATACAGAATAGTTTCACTGCCCTAAAAATCCTGTGTTCCGCCTATTCATCCCTCTTTCCCTCCTTCCCCCAAACCCCAGGCAAACCACTGATCTTTTACTGTCTCTGTAGTTTTCCCTTTTTCAGAACATCGTATAGATGAACTCATACAGTAGGTACCCTTTTCAAACTGGCTTCTTTCACTTAGCAACATGCTTTTAAGGTTCCTCCATGTATTTTCAAGGCTATAGACTTTTAAAAATTTATCAACAATATGTATTAAACAGCAGGCAGAGTGATAGGTGCTAAGTATACTGCAGTACACAAGACAAGCAAGATTGCTGTTCTTGACCTAAACTTCAAAACTGTCAGATATTCAGCACTCAGCAACAGTAGGTTTTCCAAGACCATGAGTACTGCACCTGTTACATTAAAGGTCTTCTCTCTCTTCCCTAAGGAAATCATTTGCTTACATCATCAACATAAGGAGACCAGTGGTGCCCACAAATGATTTACCGTATTCCCGACTCACCAGTTCTCTCTCCATAGTGTAACAGGCATGTGCCTTCTGGTTCACAATGTAGATCCTGTTCTAATTCTTGTCTAGGTAACTTGATGAAGCAAGAGATATGCAACTGCCCCAGAAGGTGGTCTCCACCTGTTTCCTTAGCCTGGAATACATCTGGATCTGTCTTCCTACATATATAAATTTATTTCTGCCTACGGTCAGTGATAAAATCTACATTTGTAGTTAAACTTTCAAAGATAATTTATGAATCACCAATAATATTGATGTAAATGAAAATATAAGGCATCTTCCAAGTCATTAGCAGCTTCCTCCCCCTGAGATAGGCAAGAGGCATCTTGTATGTACTAGATTTCATTGGGTTAACAAAATAAGGAATCTAGTCCCAGGCTCAAGTCAGTTCTATTTCATATTTTAAGGTTTTTGTTTGTTTATTATTGTTCACTCTTAAAAGATGGAACTAAAGAGATGGATCTCCATTATAATTCATAGTAGTTTAAGTTTCCAGTGAATGTAGGGCATAACTTACCCTAATTTAAGATATTTATCTTCTGTTAAGACCAAAAAAAATGCTAAAAGTAAGAATATATTACCAAACAAAGCAGTATTACATATACAATTATAAACAATACTACTAAGAACCTGAAAATGTACAGCAAGCAGATCAGTGAGTTATGTTAGGTGTTTTTTTTTTTCTCTTTAAACATTGAGGTTTTCTGTACTATAAGGTATATTTACAGAGCCATGAGAACCAAACCAGTTTTAACCAGATTAGAAAATAGACTGCATATGATGATATCATGATGTCTGAAGAAATAAATTGAATAATTAAATCTCTGATTAATACACGAACACAATGGTAATACTGAGGTACCCTACTTGTCACTCAATACTTTCATGGATTTTATTTTAAAGTCTTAGGCCCACAAAAGAGGACTGTCAAAATGGTTATTCAATCACAAAGAACATGAACGCCCACAAACAGACAATTCTTTTCATCCCTACTGCAAGAAAGAAATCTTTAACTGAAATATGAGAAACCCTGGAAAGGGGCTTTAAATAATACATTAATTTTATATCAAGAATGTGTATCTGTTTATGACCAAAACATTCTACACCAAGATAAGAAGGGGACATGATGATTTCAATTATTCAGGATGATTATTATTAGTATAAAAAAAGAGCATTTTAAAATGAGAAATATTTAAGATAATTGCTTGTTTTTTCCCTTGTGTTCTATTGTCACATGCAGGATGCAGCTGAAGTTCTTTGTCTTGGAGACAATCTGTATTCTTTTGCTTACAGACCTGTTATATTTTTTTCCTTCATTAGTTTTCTATCCTTAGATGTCTTAATCACAGCTGCTGTTTTCTTTCCTTCCTTTAATGAGGGAAGTAATACATGGAAGGAGAGAAAACTGTGGTCAGATGAACGGGTACCTGGGATCTGCCAGGCCCTAGCAGATGTGCTGAGGGGATCAGGGTTATGAGCCTTTCATTCATGCAGAGGTGGATGAGCCAGTGCTGCCTGGAGCCATGTTGGAGCCTGAGACTCAGGAAAAATCAGTCATACTGATCCTGTCTTTATTTAAAATTCTGATATCATCAAATATCATCATCCATGTTTTGCATTAATTTTGATTTTTAAAATGTTTACATAAAGTGTTATATAATATAAATAAATATTATAAAGTGGAGCTAGTTAATATGTACTAGATATGGTACATTCTGCAAGATACATGTTTTAAAGGTGATGGGAACGTTCTAGATTAAAAAAGACAAAAGAGATAACCGAACGCAAAGAGTGAAATTTGATTGGGTACTGATTTGAAAATACTTGATTACCGAGTTTTTTGCTGTCCTCTTAAAATTTGTATTTCAAGTGAGTGCCTCCCTTGCCTCACCCTCATGCCAGCCCTGGAGTGGACAACAAGGGCAGTGTAAACCACAGGCTAAACGATCTAAAGGGGAAGAAGACACATCTTTGCTGAGTGTCATCAGCAAAGTTTTCAGAAGAAGCCTTAAAGGGTGAATAGAATTTCTGCCTGCCAGACACAGGTGAAGGGAGAGGAGGGCACATGTGAGCAGAGGCATCTCATGCAGAAAGAACAATATGGACAAGGGTACCAGCAGTGCAGGCACGAGGGCTGCAAATAGCAGGCAGGCCAATCAACCTGGGAGTGGGTCATGGATAAGGCAGTAACGAGAGAAAAAACTGAAAGCAGAAATTTAGATCCTTCAGTGAACTGCCTCTATGTTTAATTCAGGAGGCAAGGGGGAGCAACTGACAATATTTTTCTTTTGGTTTTGAAATTAAAATGTATCTTAAATGTTTTCTTAAATTATTTTCAAGCACTTTCATAGAAGTAGCTTAAAACTTAAAATGTATTTTTACTAATGTTCAAGATATAGGCCTCTTCTAAATCTAGTGTAAAGTAATGTGAGTGAAAATAGGATATCAGAGAGAAATTTAGAAACAAGGAGGATAAAGCCTTGGTGATTGATTATAAGCATGATTTCTATGTAGGCTGAATTTAAAAATTTCCCAATTTAAAATTTTTTGTCCTATTATCTTTACTAGTATATTCTACCCCCCAACTTTTTAACAGTTTTGTTACATTGTAATTTATGTACAATAAATGGCACATATTTAAAATGTACAGTATATCAGTTCTGATATGTGCATACAATTGTGAAACCATCACCACAAACAAATAATGCACATACCATCACATCAAAAGTTTCCTCAGAATCCTTTGCAATCCATCCCTCCTTCCTTTCACCCTCTGCCCCATTCGCAGGGCACCACTGGTCTGCTTTCTGTCACCATAGATTAGTTTGCACTTTTTTTGTTTTGGTTTTTTTTGTTTGGTTTTTTAAATTTATTTTTGGCTGCATTTTGGGTCTTCGTTGCTGCGAGAAGGATCTCTCTAGTTGCGGTGAGCAGGGGCTACTCTTCGTTGCGGTGTGTGGGCTTCTCATTCCGGTGGCCTCTCGTTGCGGAGCATGGGCTCTAGGCGAGCAGGCTTCAGTAGTTGTAGCACGTGGGCTCAGTAGTTGTGGCTCTCAGGCTCTAGAGCGCAGGCTCGGCAGTTGTGGCGCATGGGCTTAGTTGCTCCGCAGCATGTGGGATCTTCCCGGACCAGGGCTCAAACCCGTGTCCCCTGCATTGGCAGGTGGATTCTTAACCACTGCGCCATATGAAATTATGCAATATGTACTGAATATGATTTATTCTACAAGATGCATTTTTAAAAGGTGGAGGAATGTTCTAGATTAAAAGAGACTGAAGAGCCATATCAACCAAATGCAATGGGTGAAACCTGACTGGATGTTGATTTGAGAACACTAGTGACAACACTAGGGAAAATCTGAATAGGACTGGCTGCTACATGACAATAGGGAATAACTATTAATTCTCTTAGGTGTGAAGTCATATCTTTTTGTAGGGGAATATCCTAACATTGCATTTAAGTGTAAAGTGTCATGGTTTCTGCAATTTACGTTCAAATGGTTCAGAAAGATAAATAAAGCTATATGGAAACACGTTAACAACAGTTGAATCTACATTGTGGTACAGGGGTGTTTATAAAGGTTCTTTTCAACTTCTCTGTATGTTTGAACTTTTTTAATAATAAAAACTGGGAAGGAGAGAAGGACATAAAATTAAAAATTGAGATTCTCCTGGAAAATCTAAGCTATAAAAAATCACCAAGTCTTTTTCCTACTTCTAAATCTCTCACAGAGAGATATAGATATTTCTCTCTATATTCAATCTTATCACCCTACACCTGATTTGAAATAAGCATACATCTTAACCAAGAGCAACAGTGAATCTTAACCTTCACCTCACATCATATATAAAAATTAACTTAAATTTGATCATAGACCTAAATGTAAAGGCTAAAATTATAAAATTTCTGGAAGAAAACAGAGAAGTATCTCATAGTGATCTTGAGTTTGGCAAAGATTTCTTAAATACAACATAAGAAGCATAAATTATAAAAGAAAAAGTCAATAAATTGGACTTTATAAAAATTAAAATGCAAATTAAAATCACAATGAGATACTACCACACACCTGATAGAATGGATGAGATTAAAAACACTGATGATACCAAGTGTTGGGAAGGATGTGGAGCAACAGGAACTGTCCTGTACTGCTGTGAGAATGCTAGATGAGAAAACCACTTTGGAAAACAGTTGAACCACTTCTTAAAAATTTAGATATGTACAAACCAAATAACTCAGCCATTCAATTCTTAGATATTGACCCAAGAGAAATGAAAGCATTTGTCCAAACAAAAACTTGTTCATAAATGTTCATAGTAGCTTTATTTGTAATAGCCAAAACTGAAAACAACTCAAATATCCATCAACCAGTAAATAGATAAACAAATTGTGGTATACCCACAACAATGGAACTCAGAAAAGAAAAAGAAGGAAAAAAAATCCTCAAAATAATTATGCAGCAGAAAACCTACATAACCTTGGGCATGATCAATGAAAGAAATAATTAATAAACTATACTTCATCAAAATTAAAAACTTCTGTTTTATGAAAGACAAAGTCAAGAGAATGAAAAGACAAGCAACAGACTGTAAGAAAATATTTGCAAAAGACACACTGATAAAGGACTCTTATCCAAAATATAAAAGGACTCACAAATTTCAACAATAAGAAAACAAACAACCAGGTTAAAAAATGGTCCAAAGACCTAACAGACACCTCACCAAGAGAGATATACAAATGGCAAATAAGCATATGAAAAGATGCTCCACATCATATGTCATCAGGGAACTGCAAATTGAAACAACAATGAGATACCACTACACACCTATTAGAATGCCAAAATCTGGAACACTGACAACACCATATGCTGGCGAGGCTGTGGAGCAACAGGAACTCTCATTCATTGCTGGTAGGAAAGCAAAATGGTACAGCTACTGTGGAAGGCAGTTTGGTGGGTTTTTTACCATAAGATCCAGCGATTGTGTTCCTTGGTATTTACCCAAAGGAGTTGAAAATTTACGTTCACACAAAAACCTGCACACAAATATTTACAGCAGCTTTATTCATAATTGCCAAAATCTGAAATCAACCAAGATGTCCTTCAGTAGGTGAATGGATAAATATACTGCAGTAATCCAAACAATGGGATATAACTCAGTGCTAAAAAGAAATGATCTATCAAGCCATGAAAACACATGGAAGAACCTTAAATGCTTATTACGAAGTAAAAGAAGCCAGTCTGAAAAGGCTACCTACTGTATGATTCCAACTATTCCAGAAAAGGCAAAACTATGGCGACAGTAAAAAGATTGGTGGTTACTAGGATTTAGCAGGGAGAGAGGGATGAATAGGTGGAGCACAGAAGACTTTTAGGGCAGTGAAATGATTCTGTATATTATAATAGGGCATACATGTCATTATACATTTGTCCAAACCTATAGAATATATGACACCAAGAGTGAACCCTAATGTAATCTATGGACCGTAGGTGACTATGATGTGTCAATGTAGATCCATCAGTTGTAAAATGTGTACTACTCTGGTGGGAGATGTTGATTCTGGGGGAGGCTGTGCATGTGTGAGGGCAGGGGGGATATGGGAAATCTCTGTATCTTCCTTTGAATTGTGCTGTGAACCTAAAACTGCTCCAAAAAATAAAGCTGAATAAAGAAAATTATGGTAAGTGAAAGAAGCCAGACAAAAAAAGACTTCTTTGATTATCTCCTTGCGGTGGTGTTTAATTTATACCTCAATGCTTTGGAAGTTAAGTCTAAAGGCTTGATTTATTTTGGGTAAGAATATTTCATAGGTCATGCTGTGTACTTCTTATTACATAACATGAGGAGGTAAATAGATTGTTCCACTGTGTGATACTCAGTTTGATCATTTGCTTAAGGTGGTGATTGCTAGATCTCTCCTCCATGAAGGTCTATTTTTTTGTTTGCAATTAGCAAGTGATCTATGGACTATGCATTAACAACAAGTGAATATCTCATCTGCGTTCATGGATAATCCTTGCATGGACTGATTATTTTATTAGGTTTTTTAAAGCATTAATTTAAAATTTTCCATTATTCTTCCTCAGTGAATTAGCTGGCTTTCTTCTTAATCAACTGAGACTGAAAAGTTTTTGAGCAGAACAAATTTCTCATGTTTGTTTCCCTTGACAAATCATGCTCATCCTTCAATGAGCCCCTCTTCTGAAACCCTAACCTCCTCCTTCCTAACTTCCTAACCACAGAAGCTAAGTGTTTTCAAGCCATGTTGCAAACAGTACCTTTTTTTTCATTCACTCACTCATTCAGAAATACTTATTGTGTCCATGCCATGTTTTAGGCACTGTTCTAGGCATGGGACACATAGTAGTGAATAAATCAGATGAAGTTTCTGGCTTATACTCTAGTGTGTGTGTGGGTGTGTGTGTGACTATGAGTAAATAAATATAAACATAACAGAATGCCATAATAGAAATACCACTGTAAAGAAAAAGAAAGCAATGGAGGAGGGAAGGGTAATGATGGGGTGTGTGTTATTTTAGATAGGAAGTCAAGGAAGGCATAGCTGACAGCCATCAGCGCCCAGCCCACATTCCCATTCCCTAGGCACTCTGGAATGATCCAGTTCAAGCCAATCTTACTGGCAGCGCTTGTGACTCTCTGTCCGTGGCCTGAGGGCTTCTCTCTATCTGTTTGTGTGACAGGTTCATGCTTGAGGAACAGCTCTCAGCCAATGGCCAACAGGAGTGGAAGGACAAACATCCTGTTTCCCTGCCCCCTTGAGTGGGACATCTTTGATGTGTGGTCCACGTTTCCCAGAGGATCCCTGTGGGCTGAGCCCCAGCTGTCATTGGTAGTACCCTGCTCATTAAAGTGCTCTGGATTGTTTCTTTCCCTTTGCGTCTCACGTCTCCACTCCTCTACCACTGCTTCCTGGTATCACATTGTACTCTTCAAACATACCACTTGCACTCAAATCCTTAAGTTTTGGAGGAACACAGCCTAAGTCAGTAGGTCCTAGAAGTGATGCAAGGAAGGAGACCCTCAGAATAGGATTCTAGAATTGGATCACTTGCTGGTCAGATGGCAACTAAGACCCTGCTACTGTTAGGAAGTGAGGCCACGATGATGTCTGGCTACTGTAGCATCACTATCACTAAGAGTCTTACCTGTGGTGAATGGGGCTGGTGTGCAGGGGTAAGACAATGTTCTGACCTATAGAGTAGCTCATGAACAGAATGGGGGGCAGCGGCAATTATTAGAATTTTGGAATTGGTTTGTTGTTGTCAACTGCTAGAGGAGCCATGAAAGAAGAAAATAACAGGCTCAGGTCAGGTAAATATTAATTTAGAATTTGGGTTGAAAGAAAGCCAGAAGTCTTCCATGTCATCTTTTAAAGGGGGTCTCATTTCCTGTAGACAGAGGGTAGACTGAGCTGAAAAATAAGACCTCAAATTTGATCTTAAATACAGCAGAGCTAAAAAAGGAGGTTGAGTTCACAGCCCAGAAGTGTTCTTATGCTAAAGTCAGGAAACTGAAAGGGAAGGAGAAGAGCCCATTTGTGTAGATGGGATTGAGGATTTAACTCTCTAGATTCCTCTGAATAATCTGAGCCAGAAATCTCTGGAGCCATACCTCTTGCTAGATGAAACTAGTCTCTAACTGCCTGGAGATTGTACAAAGGTCTTACCTAGGGCAGATGCCTTGCAAGATATGCTTGTCTGTAAGATCTTTCCTTCCCTCTCTTTATTGCTCCTAGACCAATAATTAGAAGTCTTACTATGAGCCCAGCAGAGAAATACTGCTATGTGAAGAAAGAGATTATTCACTAAAAGCACTGCAGACCTGGCAGTGTTATGTACCACCAGGAACTGGGAGAATTTGCCTGGAAATGGATATTAAAGGTGGTGGAATCATGGGGGACAGGCTATGAGGCTGGATAAAAAAAGAGAGTTTATTAATACGGGTGCATTATTCAGTGACTCAAGACTTACTGTCTTGGTAGGATGCCTAGAACTGTCCCTAGTACATTGCAGGAATAGCTCTTCGAAACATGAAAACAATGATGAGATGGAGATGCTTGAATTTCTTAGAAGAAAGCTGAGGAAGGGGTAAAAATATTCCAACAGACTAGATTTATGAATGCATTTATTACATAATACCAGATAACCTACCTGCTAACAATGTTCCCTGGGTGGGGAGGGGGGTTCAGAGGGCACTCCCTTCACTAAAATAAGGAATGTGCTAGTACATTCTGAGAAGCTCAGAATTGTTTGTCCTCTACATTAAGCTTGTTGCCCCAGAATCAATGGGAATAACAGGATTCTAGGGGTCAGGCTGGCAGCACTATACCATCAGAGGCAACAGGGATGTAATTATGACCACATATATCAACCTGAATAAATCTTAGGGGCCTAATATTGATGGGGGGAAGTGAATCCCAGAAGAACATGTGAGTTATTTAGATTTTAAAAACACACAAAATGAAAATGTAAGTGTGTGTGTGTGTGTGTGTGTGTGTGTGTGTGTGTGTTTGTGATGAGAGGTCAGTAAACACAAAACTAGAACGGTTCTGGGAGGAAGGGGAATGAGAGAAGGGTTGGGGAGGTTATAACAAGACTTCTAAGGTCTTGGGAATATTCATTCTGTCAAGCCAGATGCCGAGCACACAGGCGATCGCTTTACTGTCACTCTCTATACACATAAGTTATACTTTTTGAATGTATTCAATATTTTAAAAAAGATTTATTTATTTATTTATTTATGTATGTATGTATTTATTTATTTATTTATTTATTTTTGGCTGTGTCAGGTCTTAGTTGCGGCACGTGGGATCTTTTCATTGTGGCGCGCGGGCTCTTTGTTGCAGCGCATGGGCTCTTTGGTTGTGGTGCGTGGGCTTCTCTCTAGTTGTTGCATGTGGGTTTTTCTGTTTTCTAGTTGTGGTGTACAGGCTCCAGGGCACGTGGGCTCTGTAGTTTGCGGCACGTGGGCTCTCTAGTTGAGGTGCAGGAGCTCAGTAGTTGTGGCGCACGGGCTTAGCTGCCCCGTGGCATGTAGGATGTTAGTTCCCTGACCAGGGATCAAACCCACGTCCCCTGCTTTGGAAGGCGGATTCTTTACCACTGGACCACCAGGGAAGTCTTGAATGTATTCAATATTTAACAAAAATAATTTAAAGAAATAAAGCCTAACCACAGTTTCTGGCTGGTTGTGACACAGTAGAGAGTAGTGAAAGGAATGCAGGTATTGGGCTTTGGCATCAGATAGAGCCAAATTCAAGCCACTTACTGGCTGCACAACTTTAGAGAAGTTACTGAGTCTCTGGGCGATAGGTTTCTCATCAGCAAAACGATTTTGATAATAACTATCCAGCAGAGTAGTGGTAAGGATTAAACGAGATAATTCACATAAATCTTATAGTCAGCACCTGGCACATATCAGGTGCTTAAGACATAGCAGTTGCTATTCAAAAAGTTTGTCCATGCTTCCCATTTTTTTCCCTTTTAGGAATTTTCCATGTTCCTCACTTGAATTTGACTGCATTCACCTTAATTATTTCCTGAAAGCACAGCTTTATGTTGGGTGGGCTATGTCTTATTTAAAAATTTTTTTTTAAGTTAGTTTCAAAATACCATTATCTCATTTGACCCTCTTTTTTAATCCTCAGTGCCTAGCACAGGTTGGAACACGAAAGGAGCCCCAATAAATCTTAGCAAATGAATGAATGTAGCAGGTAGGTATAACAGGCTGAATTGTGTTCCCCTGCCCAGATTCATATATTGAAATCCCAATCTCCAGTACTTTCAGAATGTAACTGTATTTGGAGATAAGGTCTTTAAAGAGGTGATTAAGTTCAAAAGAGGCCATTAGGGTATGGCCCTAATCCAATATGACTATTGTCCTTATAAGAAGAGTAAGAGGGGACTTTCCTGGTGGCACAATGGTTAAGAATCCGCTTGCCAATGCAGGGGACACGGGTTCAATCCCTGGTCCAGGAAGATCCCACATGTCGCAGAGCAACAAAGCCTGTGCGCCACAACCACTGAGCCTGCGTTCTAGAGCCCATGAGCCACAACTACTGAGCCTGCGTGATGCAACTACTGAAGCCCGTGCAACCAGAGCCTGTGTCTGCAACAAGAGAAGCCACTGCAATGAGAAGCAGGCGCACCACAACGAAGAGTAGCCCCCACTTGCCACAACTAGAGAAAGCCCGCGCACAGCAATGAAGACCTAATGCAGCCCAATAAATAAATAAATAAATACATAAATCTTAAAAAAAAGAAGGGTAAGAGACCCTACAGATGCGCTCCCACAGGGGAAGGCCATGTGAGGAAACAGGGAGAAGGCCAAAGAGAGAGGCCCGAAGAGAAACCAACCCTGCCGACACCTTGATCTCGGACTTCCAGCCTCCAAAACTGTGAGGAATACATTTCTGTTGTTTAAGCCACTTGGTCTGTGGTATTTTGTTATGGCAGCCCTAGCAAGTCAATAGAGTGGGGCAATATTACTATCCCCAAGTTATAAATGTATAAACTGAGTTTCAGGGGTTAAGACTTGTACAGACTTATGTAAGCAGTAAAAGGGTAGAATTGCTCATTGAATTGAATCTAGGTGTCAGATTCTGACATTAAAGATGCTTCAATCTATACAAACGATTTTTAAATCAAATTCTTATTTTTATCAAAGTTAATATATGGGTTTCTGAAAATAACAAGATTTACCTGCCTTTCCCTCATCTAACGTGGCTTCCTCAGAGGCAACCCCTTTGAGCACTTTAGGTGTTTGTACGTTTGGTATACGTGTCTAAATAACATGCTGATACAAAACATGTGATGATTTTTCAAACCAAGATATCAGCTATGAGTTCTGTTATTAAAGATGAGTCTTAATTATCTCCACACACACACAGAGACACACACATAATCACTATCCTTCGCCTTTCATCTCAAAGTTTTATCACGACCTTTGATAATTTTTCTTCTTCTGTATTGTCCTAGTTTTCTCCAGGTTAATTTTCTTTTTTGCTTTCATATTAGACTTTCCTCAAATGTCTGGTGATCCTTGGCTATCCATTCACATTTAAGAAAAAGCTTTTTTCCACTTTACCCTGCTCCCTTCCTTCAAAGGTGACTAGTGACTTCCATTTTTGACATTTTCTAGGGTTTCACATCAGAGATTGGCTGGTTATTGCTGGACACTCTGCAGGAACTTAGGTTTTAACTTCATTTTCTCTAAGTTAGTTGTTCATTGTCTATCTTTCTATCTTCTAGAATTTCCTGACATCTCCTCTCTGCTGTCATTTCATCTCCTGTGCTCTTTGTACTTTTTATGCCTTTTTATTCCTTAACTGTTATTTTAGGGGTTTTTGAGAGTAGAGACAAACACAGGCTTTTAAACAGAAGCCTACATTTCTAATTTTGACTTCTCTTGGGTTTTTACTATTAGTCAATAAGCAATGGTTAGTATCAGCTCAATGCAAATGAATAAAAATATCCCTATTTTTTCAGTTGCCTTTGTCAAAGCCTCTTTTACTTTGAAAACCTTGTGTTATGAGTTATGAGTGTCACGAATAAGAAGAATAATAAGAAATTTCTTACTTAAGTATCACTTATACCTGAAGACGTCTGTGCTCAGAGCAAGGTGAGGAGGGTGTACACACAGGACAAAGGGCTGGTGTGGAGTCCCACGGAGGCTGGCCCAGTGTGTGGTGACAAAGCCTGTGCAGGGAGAGAGGTGAGGATCTGTGCAGGGGCGGAGTCGGGGTGGGACAGGTCCCGGCCAAACAAAGAGGTCACCCACACTGTGGGGCGGCCTGTGGTGAGGTGGGTGAGAGGGTGTCCACCTGCGGGGATGTCCAAGCATGGGATCTGAGCACATGCGGGGCATCCTCACAGGGGAGGGGGCAGGGACAGTGATGGGAGTTTGGTCATATATCAAGAGATTGATCAAATAAGTAAAAATACTAATGGTAATGAGGGCCAGGATTCTCGCCCTCAGAGAATGAAGTCATAAACACGGAAAGGGAGAAAACCAGAATACACCTTCAGAATTGGAATTAGAAGTTATCAGTGTGAAATCACGGACTGCAACGTATCTGTATCTTTATGGCATCCATGTTGATATATAAATATAGATGTAAATGTCTGCGTGTGTGTGTATACATGTTCTCTAGCTCTGACCATCAAGAGAGCCTAAAAGCTGCGAACTCAAATTGCAACAAGCAGCCCTATCCAGATTGTGGATTCTAAATACCATTTGCTACGTAAGGGAACCAGGGCTCCTTGGTAGGGTGTCAGATTTAGTATATAAAAATACAGCAAATATTTAGCAAACAAGAAATTATTGCATGGGACATACCTACACTAAATATTTATTCATTATTTATCTGACTTTCAAATTTAACTGATTAACCTCTGTTTTATCTGGTAACCCTATTCCTTGGAGAAATGGCCACTTGCAATACTGGGGCAGGGAAAGGACAACATGAGCCAGGACCATTTTGTTGTGTCAGAAAAAAAAGAAAATACTCACAGAAGGATGGGGCAAAATGACAAAGAAGCCAATTTGAAGGGGTTCCCAAATATGGGACAATGTGAGCATCAAAATAAATAATAATAGTAACAAATTATAACCCAATGAACAAAATAGGAAACCAGGGGCTGATACTGATGTGAATAAAAGTAAAGGCGTGATAAGGAATAGGATATTTATTTAGACCTAAAGTATCTCTTTGCAAAATTAATACTTGATAATTCCAAATGGAAAAAATAGTAACTTCATTTTGGAGTTATCTCCTTGTGAAGAAGCCTGGTAGACACCATTTTAATCAAGCGATTAAAGTGAACATCACCAGTAATAGGACAAATCAAAACTGAGTGTCACCTGAACACAGCATCACTTTGGTGATATTCCTGCCAAACACAAACACACCCAAATTGAGGGATATTCCACAAAATAACTAACTGAGTCTTCAAAAGTATCAAGGTCATGAAAGTCAAACAAAGAGTGAGGAAACATTTTTAACTAAAGGACACTAAAGAGATGTGACAATTAAATGCAATACACATTCTGAAGTGTATCCTTTTTTTGCTATAAAAGATATTACTGGGATGATTGATGAAATTTAATGAAGGTCTTAGGATTGTTTAATATAAATGATCCATGTTTATTTTGATGGTTATATTGTGATTATGTGGGAGAATAACTGATTGCACTCCCTTAAGTATTTGGGGATGCTGGGGCATCAGGCTGGCAACTTGCTCCCAAATGGGAGTTCAAGATAAAAAAGTTCTTCCTACTGTACTTGTAATTTTTTGTAAGTTTCAGATTGTTTTAAACTAAATAAAAGTAATGCTTATGTTTGGTTTTAAAAGGGAAATGAATATTTAATCATTCTTACACATGGGTCTAAAACAAGAGCTTAAAATGCCACTAATAAGCAGTGTTTTGCCATGATGATGTAAGAGATTAAAAATGAACCATATGGAAGTCACAAATTCATTTATTAAAAATGCTCCTGAAACTATATTGCTGGAATTTTTAAACTACAAGAAGCCAAAAAGAAAATTCTACATATTACTGATGTTTGTATGCCAAGCATTGGGGAAATTGCCATTTAAAACAAAAACCATGGTAGCTGTTTCTGGGGTTTAGACCTTGGCATTTCATCTCTGGGGTTGATGGTCTTTTTACAAAAAACATCTTTAAGGGAGCTATGGACTGAATGTTCGTATGTTAAAATCTTATTCTGCCCTGCCACCCTCCTCTCCTTCCCCCCTTGTGATGGTACCAAGAGGTGAGGCCTTTGGGAGGTGATTGGGATTAGATGAGGTCATGAAGGAGGAGCCTCATGAATGGGATCAGTGCCCTTTTAAGAGTTAGGAGAGAGGTTGCTGCCCGCTGCTCTCCATCATGTGAGGATGCAAGAAGTCAGCAGTCTGCAACCTGGAAGAAGGCCCTCTCCCCACCATGCTGGCAGCCTCATCTCAGACTTAGAGCCTCCAGAACTGCGGGGAATAAATTTCTGTTACTCATAAGCCACCTAGTCTATGGTAATTTTTTATAGCAGTCAGAACAGACTAAGACAAAGTGTGTCAGACACTGCTAATTTCCTACTCCTTGTCTATTCTTCCCGCTTTCCTTAGTTATAGAAATCCAACCTCTTGTTGGGCAACAATGCCCAGCTAAAATACTACTCAGCCTTCTTTAGATCTAGGTGTGCCCCAAGGCACCACTCTATCAATTAGACCTAAACGGAAGTGTGCTGGAAATGTTGGGAGAAGAATCGGCTTTCCCTCATACAGGCACCACCCGTTCTCCTTCCTTCCAGTCTGCAATTTGGATGTAGCTCCTGAGGAACAGCAGCCTATTTGTGACTCATTAAACAACAGGCTTGATGATAAAAGTCAACATGACATGGATGGCAATGAGGACGGCAAGGAAAGAAAAACAGCCTGGGTACTTGATGGCATTACTGAGCTGCTGTGCCAATCTTGAACTCCCTACCAGTGGATTTTTTATTAAGAGAAACAGCAAACTCTCTACATGTTTATGCCAGTTGGGTTTTCTGTTATTTGCATCTGCATAAATTATTAACGAGTTTGATGGGCTTTTTAAATCAAAGGTGGAGACCTAAGACAGTTGAATTGCTTGTAATAAAGTAAAAGGAATCTTGTATTTAAAGAGACTGTTCTGGAAAGATGTGAAGGGGATATGGGGTTAGAGTAGCAAATCCAGGGTGACTGGGAGAGACCTAAGGAAAGACATAATCAGTGAGAAATTCCCTAAGGTTGCAACTGACCAACAGTTTTAGGAAAAGTTATATCTGACATCAATTTTGAAATTGTTTCCTGTGTTGCTAAGTTGGTTCTTATACTATAATAACCATTTGTTACCCCTCAACCTAAAAGTCTGCTACATAGAACAGTCTTATGCTGATGAAATGAAATACTCGTGTCCAGTGAGGGGCAAGGTACTGAAATAATTTGAGGACACCAGCCACAGTGGAGAGAGCTGGCTCTGAACTTTTCATAACATATAAGATGGTAGGTCATAACATTTTGTTTGGTTATTGAAAGAAATGTCAATCCTGCAACGACAGGCTGGAGAACCTAAGGATATCTTCTCATCCTCGAAGTGGAAGCCTACTGGTTGACAAGGAAGCCTTCAACAAATATCTGGAGAGTGCTGATGTTATACCATGTGATTCTTTCACATAAGAGTCAGTCCCTAGGATTGTTGTTTTCTTTTCCATAAATGTCCTTTTATAGCTTGAATTGGAACTCAGAACTCATATTTCTATAAAAATATAACAAAAGGGGGTTGCATTTTCTCATCAGGTCACAAAAGCTTACTTATATCACTTAACCTCACTAGAGTAGAATACTAACATTCTTTATGTTTTAAATGCAGACTTGTTATTAAACTCAGCAACTTAACATAACTTTATATGTTTTGCTCTGTTCACTGTTTGATTTAAGTTAGATAGCACTTCTCCAAGCAGCAACTAAGGAATCTGGACTCCTTCTAGCATGTGATCCAATATCTGCACATCCTTTGCTTCTAAGCCTGTAGACAGAGGAGCTGATTATCTCATGGGAAACTTTAGGGATCAAGCCTGGGCATGACACACATTACTCTTGCCCACATTCTGCTGGACAGACTAATCACTGGGCTCTAGCCTAACTGCAAGGGAGGCAGGGAAACACAGTCCTCTTTTGTGGCCAGGGAAGAGGAAAAAGGAACGTGGGCATCTTGCACCTACTTTGCAAGGTTTTGTGAAGATTAAATGAAATAACTGCACATTCTAGGTTCTTGTCAAGTATGTCTTTTCCTTCATATGGAATCAGCTAAGTACATACTGTGGTGGCAGGCTGCAGTGGTGGTGGGTTCTGGTGCAAAGGACTCCTAGTGAAAGGGTTTTGGTAACGAAAATCAGATGCAGATTCTGGTCGAGTTAGTTAAGCAGAGGTTGTGGTAGCCTGAAAGACAGGTAGAGAATGAGAACATAGGAACTGTGAGGTAGATGCCCTTGAAAGGGCTCCTAGAAATTTAGGACAAATTCAAGGAGAGGAGAAAGAGGGAATAAGGGTTTTGGCTGGAAGATGAGAGCCTTCCAGGGAAGACATGGTGGGGCAAAGGCAGAAGGAAGCAGCGTGTGAGAAATGGACAGGTTGCTTTCGGAAAACAGAGGACTGCTCAGCACCTCCCCCAACCACTGAAGCTGCACGGAGTCAAAGGTGAGTGAAAAAGCCACTGAAGGAAAGGAGATCACCCTTTAGTGAAAATATATAATGTTCTTAGTAGACCTAAAAATATAACATTAAAAAAAGGAAATGATATAATGTAAAGCAATTACTTCCAAACAGTATTGGACAGCCCAGTTTTTAGTTTCCCTAAAAATATTTACATTTAAATATGATTGAAGAATGCAATGTGTGAACCTTGATTGGATCAGGTTGGGGGGCAGGACACAAGCTATCAAAAATAATGTTGGTATTTTATGCTTGAAATTTGCTAAGAGAGTAGATCTTAAATGTCCTCCACCCCCCACCCCCTAACAAACACACAAAGGTAACTATGTGAGGTAATGGATTTGTTAACTAACCTTATTGTGGTAATCCATTTCACAATATGTGGGCATATCAAATCATCACGTTGTACACCTTAAACTTATACAATGTTATTGGTCAATTATATCCCATTAAAGCTGGAAAAAAATATTGTTGGGACAATCAGGAAAATTTAAATGTGAACTAAATTTAGATATAGATTTTTGTTCATTTTCTTAGATCTGACTAAAGGTTGGGGTTAGGTATATCCTTTTCCTTAAGTGATACCTGCTGAAGCATCACCTAAGAAAAAGGATGAAGCATCATGATGCCGGCAATTTAGTTTCAAGCGTTTCAGAAAACGTACATAAAGCAAATATAGCAAAATGTTAACAATGACTAAATCTAGGTGGAAGGTGTATGAACAGAAATTATACTGTTCTTTCAATGTTTCTGTATTTTTAAAAATTGTCAATGAAAATCTGAAAAATGACAATACGACTGAAGGTTTCTAGCCTGTGATCATTTATTTGCTTATCAAGAGAACAAAGCAGTCACCCAATTATTCATAAAATATATCATCAGATGATAATATAGCTCAAATAGTTTTAGATGGACCTGGCTGGGGTCAAGTATCAAGCCTGGGACATATTGGCACCAGACCGTGAACTCCATGAAGCCAGGACACCATTGTTTTCACTGTTATACGTCCAGCACTTAGTCAAGTGCTAGGAAATAGTAGGTGATAAGTAAATTTCTGTTCATTGAATGGTGAAGTAAATATGAAAGTTCTATGCTTAGGATAGATATTCCAACCCTTTTGTGTTTTCTACGTACCACTGCTTTTTGGAAGACAAAAATATACAAATAATATTTATGCATCTGGTACCTTTGGCAACTCCCTACCGTTAATTCAATAACTCAGTTTTGAATTTCAAGCCAAAACATTTAGAAACCTGTGCTTTTCAGAGCTAAGTTACGTGTAAGCCTACCTTAATATTTTTATGAAGTTATTTTCTTTAAGGCTGTTTTCACTCGATATTTTACTTTAAAAATAACAGCTAGATTTTACTGGATAAAAATAGTGACTATTAATGACAAAATCAAATGAAGGATTCTTCTGAAACTTTAAAGGTAAATTATCAAACATAAAATTATTTCAAAATTATTTTATTAATTTATTTTCCATTAAAACTAGTAGTCATCTATCATTCATTTTTAGAATCAATCTTTATGCAAACCTAGATGATGATAAAGGCCACACAGGGACAATCTTACCAAACAGTTGATAAGTTTTCTAGATTGATTTGTTCTTGTATTTAAAAATGTCTTTAAGTTCTGATATTTTTCAACATTTTTAACAGCATTATGATATTATTAGGGAGCTGATCACCAAATCCGAGGGCGTTTGCTGCATCATTTTGACACTACCAACCACTGCTTTCTTTCAGTTCTTTTTTCAGATGTTGAGGAAGTATGGTAATTCTCTGGAGAGGCGATGGGGCCTAGTGACAGACTGGCTATAAGGGATGAAGGCAAGAGTGGAGAAAACTTCTTTTTAAAAAGCAGGTTTCCATGTAACCCCTTTTTAGCACTATTATTTATATTAATCTCTAAAAATTTTATTCTTTTATTTTTATTCAGACCAATCTTAATCTGATCCTAAAGCTGTTAGGCTTAAAATAAAGTAACCTTATCCAACGGTAGAATAGGAGGTTTGCCATGTGGAAGTGAAAAATACTCTATAGACCAGGAGAATTAATTTACCTTACTGTTCCAGGAGCCTGAGGGCCAGTGTGATATAACAGCGAGCATACTCTATTTTGAAGACTTGGGGCCAAGTCCAGGCTTCCTTTTTACTTGCTCTTCTGACCCTGGGTAAGTCATTTAATTTCTCAGGGTCTTCTTCCAGTCTTATAATATCACTGACTCTAAACAAAGAACTGACAGAAAAGAAAATGATAAACACAGTCAAATAGAATATTCTGGGAAAATTTGCCAGGGAGTGACATGGATGGTATGTATTTGATATTAATGAGTAAAATGAAAAAACAAACAAAGTATGTATTTTAGCAGGAACTTTAGGAGGAAAGAAAAAGCCATTGTGACTTTTATAAAATGAATGAACATTGGAGACGAAAAAAAATTTGTGCTGGTTAAACGATTTGTTACACAGTTGCCTATAAAATACAAAGCAACAAAGAACAGAGTTTAGTTACATAGATTCAAGAGAATAAACATCTGGCTTTACATACTTGAGGGAAACTAAGTCACAACAAAACTGGAAACCACCATGATGGATTCCAGCAACAATTTAGTAGCTGAAAGCATGGCATTATTTTGGAATGTAAAAAATACAGCCTTATAGTCCTACTTTTAAGAAGTTTATCATCAAATTCATAAGAGATAATTAGGCAAACTATAATTATCCTTATTTTGGAAAAAACTTGTCCCAAATGTAACTCATTTGGTAGTATTACCTTACCTGAACTATATTATTCAAGAGTGGACTATAAAAGGATATTGGAAAATCGGGTATCTCAGTGATTAGGCATGAAAACGATAACACATTTCACAAAAGAAGAAATACAAATGGCTAGTTGATATATGAAAAGGTCCTCAATAGCATCAGCAATCAGGGAAATGCAAGTTAAAACCACAATGATAAGTATACATCCCAACCAAGCTGGCAAAGCTGAAAAGGACTGACTATACCGAATGTGGTTGAGGGTGTGGAGCCATGAGGCTCATACACAGTGGGCGTGAGTGTAACACTTTAGAAAACAGTGCGGCATGATTCGTTCAAATTTATAATACACATAACCCCTCCCAGGTATACACCATACAGAAACTCACATAGATGTGATGGAATACATACATGAGGAATATTTACAGCAGCATTTATAAGAGTTCCAAACTGGAAACAACCTAGATATCCATCAACAATAGAATGCCTAATAAATGACGGCATATTGCTACAATAGAACACTGTAATATGCAACAATTAAAATGAACGAGTTACAGTTATAGAACAACATATGGATTAAAAACGATGTTGAGCGAAAAGCCGTAAGCACAACAGGTTACATATTATTTTGTTCCAAGAAAGGGCAAAACCAAACAATATATTGTTTAGGGATGCATGCATGCTTGTGATAAAACAATAGAGAAAAGCAAGGAAATGGTTATCACCAAAGTTAGAATAATGGTTACCTCTAAAAGGGAGGGAAAGAGTTGTATTCAGGAAGGTCACCGGGGGACTTCTGGGGTGCTGGCAGTGTTCCAGTTCTTGACCTGGTTGGTTACATGGAGGTTTCTTTTACAATTACTCACTACACTGAATAACTGATGTAAGCATTTTAATGCATATGTCACAATAAAACCGCTAAAAGTAACTGAATATTGTAGATGGAATTTCTAGAAAGAAATTTTGCTAGAAAATTTAGCTTATGAAATCTTTGACAGCAAGAGCTACCGATGTGGGATAATAAAACTGATAAAATAGTTTCTCAGACGAGCTCACTTTCAAGTGTAGCAGAAAAGAACCTTATACAAATATCCCATTGTTATATTTTAACATAGTATGCAGATCTTTATCATACAAACTGATGTACCAGGCAAAGAACGCTGTTACCTAAAACTTCGGATTTTTTTTGGAATTGCGAATGAACCAGCTGTTTTCTCCTCTGGATTAATAAGAAGTAAAAGAACTAAAGAGATGCAGACCAAGTTGGAAATGTATGAACTTCCTTCTCTGCCGTCACCACTTCCAGCTGTTTCCTCCAGTTATCATACTGGGTGAAGTGGGTGGATCTTGCCTAGTAAGCTAGTGCAGCTGTAACTTCATCAGTAGGTGGCTGAGTGCCATTCTGCCTCTCAGCACCAAAGTTCTCTGGTGGAGCCACTGACAACGAAAACAGATCAGGCTGCTGAAAATCTCCACGTGGTTACACACTTTTCTGGAGGCGTCCTCTGCTGGGTTGCAGAGCTCTGATGTTTGCATTCTTTTTATCCAAAGCTCTCAGAACCTAAAATCTGAGGTGCTTGGCTTTACAAAATCCCCTCAATCTGTGTATTTCACTCCTGCCATTTTCATCAAAAAATTAGGAAGAGGAGCAAAATCCAAAGAGATTTACTTTGTAGCCGTGTGAGGCCATCACTTTCTGGTTTGATTTCCTGTGAGTCTTATTTGGAAGGACCTGTTAAGGACTGGTCATGAGAAGAGAGTCGAATCCAGGGTAGCTGAAAAGTAGGAGAGTTAACCTGGCTCTTAGAACTTTGGATGAAGGGCAGCTGGGCAGACGCTACTTTGTGAGTCTCTTCTTGCTTTGGCAATATCCATCTCCCTCCTCCCATCACTTTTACTGCAGTATTTTAATAAAAATGAGCCCTTGGATTTTACCCAGTTACAAGTTTCCTTGGCCTATTTGCATATGGTGGTGGCAGTAGCGGCAGGAACTCTGAGCTCCCCAGATCTGCCTATAAACACTTGCTCCTCATCCCCTGAGGTGGAAAGACCTGTAACAGCCACTACTGCTGCTTCCAGAAGAGGTAAGGAACGCCAGAGTCCGGAGACCCAACTGTGGAATCTGCTTCCTTTCATCACTGCTGCTTTTATCTCGTTCTCACACTATTCACCAGGACAGGTTCAAGACAGATTTCTGAGGATTCTGAAATCCTTTTATCTTAAAATTTCTTGTCCTAGAGAACTACCCTTTCAACCTCATGAGTTTTTTACTTTGATTTACTTTCCAGGATGACACCCGTAGGAAGACCTGCCTAAATGGTAATGATATTTATTTTAGAAAGGAAATAGCCTTTGAGTCAGACCTGAAACACAGGCCAATATTTCTTGATGACGGTAATGGACACTGATTAACAACCAATACCAGCTCTCCAAAGCTCCAAACCACAAGCAAGAATGATTCCTGAAAGAGAGGCACTGCTAAATTCTCCTCCTTAAAGAGTCAAAAATCCTTCCACAATCTCCGGGAGGATGGCTCCCTTCCCTCGTCCCAGCAATTCGCCTCTTTTTTCACTAAATACTCAGGTTGTGACTCCTCACTCAAGCCGCACCCCTATTTCCTTGCGGGGAGGGGGACAGGGGGGAGAGGGATGTGTTACAACTCTCATCTTTACAATGCTACGCAGCTTACAAAGCGCTTGCACTTCCGTAAAACTCCTCTGAGCTCCGCGAGGGAGGGAGGCATTCATTCATTCATTCATCAAACATTTGCTCGGCCCGACCACGCGTTACCGGGCGCTGGGTCTCGCCCCACACGGCGGCAAGGGTGGGGCGCTCGCTCCCTCGAGCAGGTGCAGCGGATCAGGCTGTAAGATAACTTCTCGCTCAGCCGGGCTTTTCGAAGGCCCGTTGGGGCCAAATGCCTCACCTTCGGGTGATGCGCGCCCGACCATGGCCGCGCGGCCTGGGCCTCCTCCTTGCTCCCCAAGGAGCAGTCACCACCTGCTCTGAGGGAAACCGCTACGGAGCAGGCTCTCTCCACTGCCCTCGGGTCAGGGGTAAGCTTAGGCGGCAGCTTAGGCTCCACGCGGCTCCTCCCCTTCCTCTCCTCAGTTCTGACGCGGCCGTAGAGGCGGCGGCAGCGGCGGCGAGTCCCGCGGCCCGAGGCGCACCCACCCGCTCGCCGAGCCCGACTTCCTCTTCCCTTGGAGCGTCATCGCGCGCGCCAGAGGAGCCCAGGGCGGGGTGGTTGGAAAGGGGAAAAAAGGCCCGCGGAGGAAGCCTCCGAGCGGAGAGAAAAGGGAGGGGGGAAGAGAGCGGTTGCTAGGTGACTTGCGTCATCGGTCCGCGCCGTTTTCCTCCCGCCCCTCTCTCTGGAGTGAGGCGAGAGCCCCGCACTGAGCGAGGGAGACAGCGAGCTGAGCTCGGGGCGCTACCGCCGCCGCCGCGGAGAGCGTGAGAGCGAGGGAGCATCCGAGAGACCCAGCGCCCGTGCACTGGCCGCCGCCGAGACCTCCGCCCTAACCTGGGCCAGCGGGAGCCGCGGCCACCCCTCTTCTCCCCCCCTCGCCTTCCCGGCCGGCAGCGGCGGCTGCACACGCCGGAGCCCGAGCCCGAGCCGGAGCCGGCGGCTTGGGGGCAGGGAGGCGGCTACCTCGGGTCGGGACTAGTCGGCTGCTCCGCGGTGAGAGGACGCTGAGGAGGGGCCGGAGCTTCTGTCCGTTCCGGGGCGCGGGGCGAGGGACCCCCAAGGTGGAGGGAGGGGGTCCCAGCCGCAGCGACACATGCTGGAGCCGGGAGCGGGGGCGGCGCCGAGCGGAGCCGGCCGGGTCCCCCACCTCGCCGCCGCCTCGACCACCCGCCCGGGGCCGTAGCATCTTGCCCCGGAGTGTATGAGCCGGGACCCCAAGCCCGGCAACCACCCCCCGACCGGGGGGGCGGGGACCCCGATGTGAAGCGGAGGCCGGGGCGGCGGGGACAGCAGGACCGGCGCCGCCGTCCTTTCCTTCCCTGCCCCCTCCCCTCCGCCCCCTCGGGGGTCTTCTTTCTCGGCCAGTCGCCGGCCCCCCGGCTCCTCGGCAGGACTCCGGGAGGAGTTCTTAGAGCCCCCTCCCCCGCCCCAGCCCCGAGGGCGGCGGGGCCGGGGGGGACCCGGGGGGCCGGCCGCAGCCTCCGCCCAGAAGAAACTTTTCAAAAACAAAATCCGGAGCCTCCCAAACGTGACTGTCTGGGGAGAAGTGGCCCGGGACGGGCAGAAGACCCAGCCTGAAGAGACCCAGGAAGAGGAAAAGAGGAGGTAAGCGGGGCCGCCGCCTCGTCTGCTCCGGCGGCGCGGAAGAGACCCGGGTGGCCGCCGGCTTAGCGATCCCAGCCCCGCTTCTTCCTCAGTAACGCGCCGGAGCCTGCCGCAGCTGCCGCCTGAGTCCCGAGGAGGAAGGGAAGCACCCCACTTTCTCAGCGCCCGGCTCTTCTCTAAAGTGTGAGTGGCCCCGGGAAAGGGAATGGAGGGATAGAAAGGGGGAGGATGCTGGGGCGTCCTCCGGAGTTTTGCCGGTGTTTTCCAGGAGTGTTGGGACTGTATAGACGAGAGGGGTACCTTAGTCCTCACTGCGGGGAGAGGCATCCGGGCTGGTCCTGTGTTTTGTACCCTTTTAGCGCTCTGTACGTGTGATACGCAAGCCCACAGGTTTCTCTTCGAGGAGTTCTGTCTTTCTCCAGGGTGGATACTTGGTATCTTTCTGGCCAGTAATTGGCAAAAGGAAATTGAGGAAGCCAGAGCCTATGTGCGCACAAGGGACATCTCTGTAATACACCTTTTCCTGGTACACCCGGTGGGAAACAGCGCAGTAGTTTTTGTCTCTGGGCAACTCTTATTTGGTTCCCAAGTGGGGACCCCTGACTCTTTGAACCCCTGAAAGTAAAATTGCTTTCTTTTTTGCCAGTCTTCCTTGAGAGATTTCATTTCAGTACCTAGTGGTACAGGAATTTTTTTTACCTTCTCATTTCCTGGGTGCAGTTCCTGCGTATCAGGAAGACACTGCAACAGATTTCAGTTACTCAGGAAATTCTGAGTTCTTATGATCACAACTGATTTGGGGGAGAGCATTTAGTACTTTAACCAGTTTATAAAAGGTATTAAATTTTTTCCTTACGCAAATGCTTTTTTTTCTTGAGTAGCGTATGTCCTAATTGCTAGCAGTTTTTTATTTGTTGGAATGACTTGAAGCTTTGCTTATTTGAGTTATCTCATGCTTCTCTATCAAATGAGGAGAAACTTCTGATGTTTAATTCTTTGAAGAATGATGTTTTTCCTCTTCCTTTATTTTAAAGGTGAAGTCTATAAAGTCTTTGATTTGTAATTTAGGTATCCCCTCAGAGTGCCAAATTAAGATGCAGGAAAGTAATTGACATTTCATATGTTTATACAGACCTTAGGGTTAAGCATAGGGTGGAATTTTATATAACAGAACATAGGCAGTACTAAGAATTATGGCCCCTCCAGACAACTGTGTGAGCTCACACTCTCTGAAGCCACTGCTGAGAGGAACTTTGTGGGAATGAATGTAAGCCTGGGATTATCCATGCTAACTTTTCCATTCAGGATCTTGATTAAACTTCTTTAAAACTTTCTCAAACTTTTCATCCTGTACTTTTTCTCTTTTGAAGAGATGAATTCTACAGGTTTATTAGCCCCTGAATTATGTAACAGTTCATTTATTTATCCCAAACCTGTCTCTTTATAAAGTTTCAAGACACATCCCAAGTTCGTGTTTTGAGAATTGCTAGAACAAGCTGGAGTTCATCTTTTCCTGGTTTGTAGATTTTGATTGCCCCTCTTTACTATCATCTTTCCTGACTTTTTGTCTGTCTTAGAATAATTTCTTCCATCCTTTTGATCACTTTGCACTCCTCTGGAACTTCACCAGCTGTTTTGTTTCTCTTTATATGCCTTTTCCTTGTTATGCTTTTGTTAGGAACCTTAAATTCTACTTTAAATAAGTACTGGCATCAAAATATTGAGTAGTGGATGTAATGTTAGACATGGAATCAAAAACAAATGTCTCTAAATCTGTTATTTTGTGACCCTGAGGAAGTCATGTATCCCATACTTCACAAAGATAGGAAGAAAAATCTAGTCTTGCATAGGCTGTTTTTTGGGGGAGCAAAGGAGGACAGACCAACAAACTAGTTTGAGCGTAGATTATACTCCATCAAAGTTGCTTACAACTTTGACTTGTATTGTTTTGACTATAGATTGGTTAAAAATCATGGTAATGTTTTATCGTATATTTGGGTAACAAAGAAACAACAGAGCATTTGTGGGTCCCTGCCTTTGAGATGCTTTTGCTTATGGGTGGCAGAGGCAGTGAAACACAGATTGCACAAAATTATAGAAAAGGGGGAATGGACCAGTTTTTATCTGCGACCACTGTACGTCAGCTACTGTTTGGTACCTTATAGATGTAAATGTATTCGTACATTTTTCACTAGGGAAATGTTGATGTTGGACTATACAGAACTTATTGGAGTGTCTGAGCCAGGAGAAAGTTTTTTAGGAAGAAAAGAACAGGTGGAGATAAAGTGTTTAAGACTTTTGGAATTGGAGGGGGTGAGGGACAAATGTAATTAGGAAGTTAGCTTATGGGAATACAGAGGGAGATTGTTGAGTAGGCTTAGGGCCAATTTGTGTTTGTGTGGATACATGTTTGCAGCCTAAAGAATGAATTGAGAACAATGTTTCTGAGAGGGTAGTTTTAGACCATTGAGAAGAAATCGTATTTTAAGCCAAGAAGCATTATACTTGGATTAGGATTTTGTTTTTCTAGAGAACTAACATTTTTACACCACAGTCATTGAAGAGCTGTACAGATGGAGGGGTGAAAAAGAAGGTGCTTCCAGTATGTTAGTATGGTGCTAGTGGTTTCTTATAAAAAGTAATTCGGAAATGAGGCAGTGGACTTTGGACATTAAATTTTAGGGTTAAAGTTGGATACCAATGCAATCTTAAGACAGTAAAATAATGAGTGATATGCTGAAAATGTAGAATTGGGAGTCATTATCAAAGTACTAAGGTTTCTGTATAGCGCTGATGGAGAGTAGAGAGCTGAAAAATGGGTATTTGGGGGGAGGGGAATGTGTTAAAGTTAGCAAAGATACAGGAAGAGGAGAATGGATGAGACTCTCCTGTTTTAAAAGTGAATAAGGGTTGAAATTGAAAAAGGAGGAACAACCTTTAAACATGGCCACCAGTTCAGTCTTAGGGCAGATGATTATTTCTGAAACACTAACAAGCTTTTTGTAAGGTATATAGGTCCCTTGAGATTAAGTTCAGAAGAATATATAAAATTTCAGTGTTAAGGAACTTATACATAAAAGGACAGATCTATTTCATCAAATTCATGTTTTTAAAGTTTGCCTTTCATTATTATCCTAAGTTTGGTCTCTAACATGACGAAGTGGGGCTAAAAATAGCTGGCAAAGAACGCTGCTTCCCCTGCTCGCAGTTGGTGTGTGTCTTTGTGTCCCATACAATGGAGGGGATATCCCTGTGTTGGCACTGCAGTGCTGAAAATGCCTTAAAAAATCTTTTTATTAAAAAACAAACAAACAAAAACCAACTTGGCACTTAAAAAAATTCAGACATCTTCGAAGCATTTATGGACACTGGAAGACTGATTTTTTTAAAAATTAAAATTTAAAATTTTTGTGGTGAAACTTGCATTTAGTGTTGACACTAACAAGGATTAAGGATTGTGAGGTAGGGAATATGTATATCCACACTTTTTTGTGTTCCTTAGTTCTAATTCACCTTCTTAGTAGCCTCTTTGGCCTCTTCTTAAGAGTGATAATTCAAATGGCAGGACCTTCCGGGCCACAGCTATTTAGACAGGGAGCTAGATCTATGGTGGTTCTAGGATCTGGAATATATGCCATATGAGTGCCTTCTCTCCTCAACCCTCTATTTTCCACAACAGTTTTTATGCAGGCGAAATCATGTTTCGATGAACTTTAAAGGGCAGCCTTTTTGGGTTAACTTGATTTACTAGTAAAGACAGTGGGGAAGGTGGGACCCTGGTGGTAGGGAGTGATCACCTCGTGTGCTCTGCCTTGGCAACTTTGGGACTGATATGGGATGATTAAAGAGCCTTGAGGGTGTGTGTTTGTGTTTGTGTGTTTTATCACCGGATGATCTGAAAGCCCACACCTAGGCTAGCAGCAGCCCAATTCGTGTACTTGGAGATGGTTTTTGGAGAAGTCTTGTGTTGCCTCCGGCATCTCATTGTGTAGAGGAGGGGTTGGCAAACTTTTTTCTGGTGAAGGGCCAGTTATTGAATAGTAAATAGTTTAGATTTTGTGGACCATATGGTCTCTGTTGCAACAATGCAGTTCTGCTCCTGAAGTGCTCGTGAACGCAGCCACAGACAATATGTAAGTGAATGAATGCGAATGTGTTCTAATAAAACCTTATACATAAAAACAGGAGGTAGGTTGGGTTTGGCTCGTTGTTTATGGACCCCTGGTATAGAACACTGACTGCCAAGTCCACCAACATGCAGTATGAGCTTCATTCCACTACAAAGCTGGGACTGGCTCTTTTAGCTGGTCTCTGTTTTCTAAATGAGATGTGTTCCTTGGAGGCAGTCTTAAAATAATTCTGCATAAAGCACAGAGTCTACTATTCAAGGTACTTTTGCCTCCACAGTGATGAAAACTATGGACTGAGGAGCAAGGGCAATGCCATCTATAAAGTGATGAAGCTAAAAAGTAGGACTACTTGTATTTCTTATTCAAAGATACCATACCATATAAGATACCACATAGTGATACACTGGCTGGGTATCATGGCCAGAAGTATCTTTGAAGAAACTTGTGAGTATAATTTTGAAAGGTTCTGAAAATAAGTTGTAAAGCATTTACTTTAGATGTAAAATTAGAAGTGTTGATGGTTTGTTTGAATCAGCTGAAAATATTAGTCAAACTATAAGAACATTAAGGTTTGATACTTCTGTTTCTTAAAGCTTTGATCTTTTGCAATGACCAAGTCATTGTGTAGAATTATTGGCTCCACAATTTTTGTTTTGTTAATTTCAAGTATTATATCTTACCAGATCACTTAAATCATTTAACTGTGTACTTTAAAAAGTTTTGCTGTGTTCTTAAGGGTAAATGTAGCATGGGTTAATAGATTCACCCAAAAAATAAATCTCAAATGTGTTGTTTAGAAAGGATAATTCACTTTGTGCAATTTTATGTCATAGCTAATATCAAAACATCTGTTTCATATGTCAACATTGGATGGTGGTATATTTTTACCCTGGTTTCATAAATCTTATTTATCTCAGGATTCCCCTGTTTATGGCAGGGGGAGGGGTTACTCTTGCAATAGTGACCACTTTTTAGTTTCAAACCTGCTTTTACTTTACATAATGTTTCTACATATATAATTGATACTTCAATTCCTCTTCCTTTAAAAAAGGGGTCTGACAATTTTACATAACCTGACAATTTTAGTATACCTTTTAGGAAGAAGGTCACTGTAAAGTTGCTTTTTTATTCATTAGGAGAGGATTCTTTCCTTGCTTTTTAAAAAAATCTTGCTTTTATTTCAAGCTTAAGGTTGAGTGGCAATTTAAAAGATACGAGGTGTCCATCTCCTATCTGCAAATATTCCGAATAGAAATATTCTATATTGGTGACACTTTCAGTGGACCAGGGAAAAGAGTGGTGTATTAGGTTTTATTTATTTATTTATTTTAGTGTAGCTGAATTGTCATTACAGATGAGTAAAGTTGTTTTCAAGTAATGAACTCTTGCTGTTAAACATTTCTACTTTGAGATTTTTCCCCACTGAGTGTCAAACCAGTCTGTCTTATGCCTTAGTGTAGTTTAGATTTTTGCTACTTTTTTATGATACCTCATTGATACTGTGTCATGATCCCTTTCACAATGTGTTTAGAGTGTGTTTCCTAAATCTACATGACATTTCCTGAACACTATGGGATATATATTTTCTAATAATTATACTTTTACACACATGTATATTTAAAATTTCCTCCTGTTCTACCTTCAGAATTGTGAAATATTTGAGGGAACATCTGTACTAGATCTGGATATTGAGTGACAAACCAATGTATAACAGTTTTTCTAAAATGGTCCCTTAAAAAGTTTTGAGTAACAATTGATTTCTCTAAAACTAAGAAAATATTATGTTTGTGTTGTATTATCCTGCAATACAGGTAGTTGAAAAATAATAAAAAATGGGCAAGAGACGTTATTGTTTGGTATCTTAATTTTTGCTCTTTCCCCTCATCTAAGGGGTAGCTGGTAGATCAGTCAGGTATTGTGCAGTTTCTGTTACTCTGCTGTTTCACCTCTGCCCTTTTTTTCCAGCTGCAGGTTAGCTACTGGAAATCTGGGTGGCTTTAGGCAGGAGGTAGCATGTGCTGTTTGTGTGTCTGTGTGTACATGTATCATGCTAGATGCTCCTTCATGACTGCTGTGGAATTTAGGAAATATTAAAAGACAGTGGTACAAAATATTTTTATAATCACTTAGCCTTTCCTCTGAGAGGATCACCATAGGAGAAGATACTGAACCCATCAATATATGTTAGGCCAAATGTGAAGTGTCAAGACAGATTGCTGGTTTGTTTTTGGAAGAATGTATATATTTTAATGAGACTTTTAGGATGGCATGCTTTTCAGGGTAGTGTAAGGGGTAGTAATAGACCTTTGCATGACATCCTCTAGGTCTGAGAAGGACTTGTCCCACTAATAATGGTGGGTAATTTATAACGATCTAATGGTTGAAAATATGCATACATGGAGCCAGCAACAGTTGCTAATTAATTTCTCATTTCCCTCATAAAATACATTGATACTCTGGAGGCAGAAGACTCATTAGTTAGGCAGTACCTTTCTTGGCTTTGTGGCATGGGACAAGCTACTTATCCTTTTACTGTCGACTTCATCACCTGTTGATGGGGACATGTCTTACACAGGGTTGTTGTTAGGATTAAATGAGATAATGTAAAACATACACAAAGCTCTTCCAGTGCCTGGCATATAGTAAGGTGACCCATCACTGTTAACTTATTAAGTTAAAGATCTTTTAAAGTGTGACATAGACAGAAGGCTAAAGTCAGGCTTTATATTGTCGAACACTTAAATTCAGCCATTGAGTTTGACAAATAATACTGAAGTAATTCTGCCATGTTTTCAAAAGCCTCTGAAACAGTGTATCATTCATTAACGTTTTTATTTTTAAAAAAATCTTAAAAAGTAAAGAAATGGCAGAACTGCTGTGCTTATTATTTATAGAAAAGAGACTGATTTGAACATAACTGGAATTTGGATTCATCCCTAAAGACTTCAATAGTACTTAGATCAGAAAGGACTCTTTTTTGAATAATTTATTGATTATCTCTGAAAATGACTGTGGTTTAAATTGTCCATTTAGAAATATCAGGATGTAATTGGATTATCCAGTCTTTTAACTATCCATCTCTTTAACACTGGGAATAAGAAACTTAAAAAAAAAGTCATGAAGTTTAATAAGTTTTATTTGTATCATTACATCTCAAATTAAGATTGAAGGAATTTTATTTGAAGGATTTTATTGAAGGATTTTGTTTTAACTAAATTTTTAGTTTTCTCCTTTTCTTAAAATGATGAGAGCGAGGGAGGGAGAGTTGGATATTCCCTTTTCATGCTTAATATTTGTTAAATATAGGATCAGTTTTCAGAAATAACTTACCCTTCAAACTTGGCATAATCAATGTTCTATTGGCCAATTCAAGAAATAAATACTTCTTGATAGTTTTTTGTATTTGGAAAGTATTTCTACTTTGAGAACAATTTGTCTATGCCTTCATAGTTTGTTTATTTAATAGAACTGTATATTTAAGATAAGTGTATGAAAAAAATCCAAAGGCAGAAAGAAAAGATTGAGATATGTTCCTTAGCACTGTTTGTCTTGCCAACTCTTGTTCTCATTCTTTAACTTTTCTTTTAAGGCAGATTTGCTTTAGATTTTGGTGTAAATGCAGAAATCACATTGACATATATTAGTGGATCTCTGGTTAAGTAGTTAATTTAATGGATATTCTAGTTTTTAAACAAAGTCAGTATTTTAAATATTTCTGTTGGTAGTGATTGGAGTTATAATTCTGGAGTTATGCTTCTTTCCATTTTAGAGATTTTCAGAAAGAATTATAATTATGAATAGGTTACTGGATAGATGGAAGAAGAGCATAATCTCTCTAGTGAGTTTAATTTCTTCCTGTTTATTTATTATGTCTGTAATACCAGGTTATATAAATAAATATGCGGGTCATTAGCTTTCTTTTGCATGATTGGTGGTCTCTTCATTGACTAACATAACTTTTGGAATGCTGCTCTAACGAGTGGGGAACCTTTTTTCTACCTGAGTATTACACAGGTAGACTTTTTTTCCTTAGAGAAATATAAAAGTTTTAACTTACTAGATTAGAAATTGAGAGTAGGAAACACAATATTTCTGAGTTTTTGTAAAGGCCTTTTAGTAGGAGAGGAGAGATGGGATGTACAGAGGAGGGGAGAGACGCAGAGAGAAGGAGGGAGGGAAGTGGCAGATTCGGGGAGAATGGGTCAGGAAGTTTTGAGGTCAGCCTTAGTCAGAGGTCACACCCTGTTATTTCTTTGGGTTGTGGACATGGGGTGTTACCACTCGTTATCTACCACCCTTTGAAATGTTGATTAGATGATTGACTCTAGTTCCTAGTTTTTCAACATCTGGATTCTTTAAACCATTGAAGTTTTAATCTGTATGGGATAATCAGTGTATTCTAGGGTGGGAAAATACCCACAGTACCTGCTAGGAGAGGGGGTGGACATATGGTTTTTGACTACATTGGAGTTTCTTTTTGGTTTTGGTTTGTTGTCTTTCCTCATTGGCCACATTTCCCTAGCTTTGCCTTAGTAGGATACTTGTAATTCTATATATGTGACATAGTAGTTGAGAGGCAAGCCTTGGAGTTGATAGACCCAGGTTCCAGCTCTGCTGCTTTGTGACCTTGGTCAAGTTGTTTATTCTGTGTGTGAACCTGTAAAACTGGGATGATAATAATAGTACCTACCTCTCTGAAAAGGTAGTTAAGGGGATTGAGATAATGGATCACAGTGTCTGGCTCAGAGTTAGTGCTCAATAAATGTTAGTTGTTGCAATAATAATAAATATTACGATATTATTGTTATTTTTTTGTGGTTGCTGAAGGTCTTTGTGACCTTTGTTTCTGAATATGTCACTATTTTGAATACTGCCTTTATTCAGCAGCAGATATTTACTGAACACTTACTGTGCCAGGCATTGATCTAAGTGAACATTATAATCCCTGCCCTCTTGAAACTTACATTTTGGCTGAAGGAGACAAAATACATAAAGCAAAGTAGATGACCCATCACTCTTCTTATGAAATTTGGTGTTTGACTCATATGTCTCAGCCTCCATTAACCAACCCTACCAGTATTCACCTTTAGGTCTTTTGCATTCGTTCCTGTTGCTGTGCCTGAGAGTGTTTGTGGCAGGAACACCCTAAAAGCACACAACTAGTGTCATTGTCTCAAGCTATTGGGCGATCTTAATTTTAAGGCAGACTTATTACTCCATCATTTCCTTGGCTTACTGTTTAAGTTGGCCATCACAAATCTTTCCTTTCAGTCCTCATACTTCTGTTTCACATTGTTTACAGAAGTGTTGCTCCTCCCCAGCTTATCATGGTTTACTCATCCATTTCATTTCCAAAAGGGGATAATAGAAACCTCTTTTGAGAAGTATTCCTGACTAATCTAACTATATACTTTCCTTCTGCTCTTTTTTAATTTCTCACCTTCTATGTGTTGTTAACGGAGATATTTAACTTGCCTATTCTCTGTCTTTTTAAAAAAATACTTTTCTTTTATCTTCAACTAAATTGTAAGCCTTTTTAGGTCAGGGACCACTTTTCTATTCTGAACCTTAGCTTCCTCACGTGAAAAAAAGATAATACCTACCTCACAGGGATGTTGTGAGATTTCAGAGAGATAATGTATGGAAAAGATAATACCAAATCCTTAATAAATGAAGTTTTCTTTTCTTTGAACCACTCTAGTTCCCAAAGTTGGTACAGGGCATACATACAGTCAGTGCTTAAAAAAATACTTGTTAATTTATCCTGAATTGAGGTTGGGAGTCTTTTAATTTAACTTCCACTTGTGTGGATAATTTTAGTTTATACTTCCAGATAAGATTCAAAATATTAACTTTCCAAGTATCTGATGAAAAAAGCTGAGGCATGAATAAGAGACAACAGAACGGTGCTTAGAGTAGGGATTGAATCCCTGTTGTGTGGGTTCAGTTTGGGCTGGTTGTGTGACTTTTGGCAGGTTGTTTTACTCTTGGCCTCAGTTTCTTTATTTGTAAGATGGGGAAAATAATAACTACCTCATGGATACTATGTTGTTAGATTAAGTGAGAATAAATGAGAAGCACAGAACATTGCCTGGCATATAGCAGTAGCCTCTGGGAACATTTGGCAATATCCAGAGATGTTTTTGATGGTCACAGCTGGGGGAGAGGTATGTGTGAGGGTGCTACTAGTAGTTTGTGGGTAGAGGCCAGGTATAATCATTGTACACAGGACAGCACCCCGTGACGAGGGATTATCTGGTTCAAAAGGTCAGTGGTGCCAAGATTAGGAAACCTTGCTTTATCATTAAGCTGTTTCTCATTTGGTTATCTTTGTAGTATAAGGTACTTTGCCAGTCAGATTCTGTATAAATACTGACTTCCTTCACTTGTATCTAAAAACTGACTGTATATCCATTTGTATGCAGTATATCTATTTAATGCATATTTGTGTGTGTGTGTATGTATATGCTTTTACGTATGTCTCTGTACCTTGCTATTTTCTCTGCCTGGAGTATTATTTCCCTTTCATCTGTGAAACATTTATTTCTTAAAGACTGTACTTAAATATCATCTCCTCTAGGAAGCCTGTCCTGGTTAATGTGAGTAGAGTTAGTTGTTCTTTCTGCTGGTTACCCACAGTATCTATGTGACTTTTATAGCACTTAACATAGTTATTTGTATTTTTCTCTTTTACTGGTCTGTCAGTTTTTTGAGAACAAGAGTTCTATCTTATTCATCTTTTCAGTAAATATCTCCTTCTGCCAAATACCTAACATTTGCTGCCACAGAGTAGGCATATATTAAGTTAACAAATGAATGGAAGAGAGAAAAACAAACTGGAAATATTTTTTAATAGGCTCTACAAGAGAAGGATATTATCTTGTCACCTTTGTTTCCAAGTGAGTGCTTAGTGTAGTACCATGTCCATAGGTGTTCAGTGAATATTTATTGAATGAATTAGAGGCCAGTTGCAAAAGTTGATAGATATTTCATGTGACCTTTTTTCTTCATTTCTAGAAAGTGTATCCTAGAAGTAAAACAGCCTAGATACTTGGTGCATGTGATGCATTAAGTCGACCTTTCTTTCCTTGACTCACTGAATGAGACTTGATCCAACAGGTGCTTCCTGAAAGATGTTTTTGGTTGATTTCTTTTTCACCTCTGTGTCCATTCTAGTGTTGAGCTTGTTGGAAAGATGAACGTGTGGTATCAGTCTTACATTATGGATGAGCTGTCATTAAGTACAAGTGTTAAATAAGGCTTTTGATCTCCTTTACATTTGGGCCCAAACTGAGTGAGTATGTATTTACTCTCAAGTATGGATAATGACTGAGGCTAGTGAAGCATGGGAGAAAAGGAGGGTGAGGAAGTTGCCTACTAGGTCTCTTTTTCTTGATGATGACTGCTTTTTACCTCAGAGCTGCCCCCAGCTAGTTATAAAGAATTAGCTAGGAGAGGGTTGTGAATCTAGAGGATGAGAATATAGGTTTGATAATTTGATAAAATCAATTAGTAATTTGACAGGTCATGGTTTTTTAAATTTATTTTGTTGAAGTATAGGTGTTTTACAATGTGTGTTAATTTCTACTGTATAGCAGTGATTCAGTTATACATATATATACATTCTTTTTCATATTCTTTTCCATTATGGTTTATCATAGGATATTGAATATAGTTCCCTGTGCTGTACAGTAGGGCCTTGTTGCTTATCCATTCTATATACAATAATTTACATCTGCTAATCCCAAACTCCCAACCTATCCCTCCTCCACCCCCTCCCACCCTGCCCCTTGGCAACCACAAGTCTGTTCTCTATGTCTGTGAGTCTGTTTCTCTTTTGTAGATAAGTTCATTTGTGTCCTGTTTTAGATTCCACATATAAGTGATATCATGTGGTATTTGTCTTTCTCTTTCTGTTGACAGTCACTGTTTTGATTATCATTGTTATCACTTATTGAATGTTTGATATATGTCAGGCACTGTGCTAAGGAATTTTACATGCTTTTTAAATTTATTCTTCACAGCAGTGCCTATGAAATACGTACTAATAAGCCTGTTTTATGGCAGAAGAAACAGATTCACAGAATTTTCTAAGAACATATAGCTAGGAATTTGAACTCGCAGACCTGAGATTCAAATCCAGATCCATTGACTCTGTGGTCTATGTTTTAATTACTGTGCTGCTGCCTCCTAAGTTTCAGTGGAGGAGTTTTTTTTTTTTTCCCCATGGGTTTTTAAAAGTAATTTATTTATTTATTTATTTTCACACACACACACACACACACACACACACACACACACACACACACACTGTATTTTATTTTTACAAGAGATAAATAGACTGACACCAAGCATTGTACATGGATGACCACAACAAAAGCAACAATGATTGCAATTACCAAACATGAAACACACTCATACTATGTCATAATATTGACATTCAGTCCAGTAATCCTTCAGTGGAGGAGTTTTGTATTGAAAGTGGTAGTACTGAGGTAGGAGGGGAAAATAATAGGATTTCATCCTGTACAGATGTTAGAAGGAAGAAGATTAACAGACTCATGGAGAAGCAATTCCCAAGTTTATGTCCTTATACAAAATAATTATGAAATTTAAACCTGTGATTTAACTAACTTACACTAACCTGCATTTTTTATTAAATTTAGTCTTGCTCTTGGTATCAACATCAGGACAGGTGTCCCAGATACATCTTTAGCAGTAGAAGAAATCTTTCTAGGTAAAATCTAAAAGATCATGAAGCAAAGTGATTTTTATAAATAACTTTTTTCTATATGTAAAATGTGTTTTGTAGTTAGAGTTAAATCTTTTGAAAGAGATTCTCGTTTAGGGGATGAGCCTCAGAATTATATTATTTAGGACTTAAAAACCTATGATTTGTTATGCTTGGAAGGTATAGCAGAAAATTTGATAATTGACACTTGTTAGTCTCTAAGATATAAATTATTTAAGTCAGTGGATATCTGTGGAGTATGTTTGCTCAGACGGTGTTTGTCATTAAAAAAAATTACTTTTTCCTTCCTTCCCATACTTTGTACTGGACTACTTCTTACACAGCTAGTTTACTTATGGGTGCTGTACATTTAATAAATAAAGTGAGAACGTAGTTTTGACATCTGTGCACTATTATTTTTATTCATTAGGAGATTTAAATAGTTTTAAATTTTATTTTGTTACCTTAAAAAGAGCTAAACCTGAATATTGGTCTTAAAAAAGTTTCCTGAAAGATTTTCTGTTTCCTCTTGGTTCTGTTTTAATATTGTATTTGTAGCCATAGTTATATGCATTTGAACTTTGCTCCTTTCAGTATTATAATTCAGTGCTTTTGTAAGATTTTATCAAAAGTTACATGCAAACACTAAGAGCAGTGTGCTGAATGATGTTCTATTAAAGACTAAAGATGCCTGAATGAAATTGAGTTCTGGTAAATAAGAATTTAGGGTTGGGGTACAGGGAATGAGATAATCACGTCAAGATTTTCGGATTCTAAGTCTTAGGCTCGTTAGTGCTTTCACATTATCTGCCACAGGTTGCCTTTCTTTCTTTTTTTTTTTTTTAAATTAATTAATTAATTAATTAATTTTTGGCTGTGTTGGGTCTTCGTTTCTGTGCGAGGGCTTTCTCTAGTTGCGGCAAGCGGGGGCCACTCTTCATCGCGGTGCGCGGGCCTTTCACTGTCGCGGCCTCTCTTGTTGCGGGGCACAGGCTCCAGACGCGCAGGCTCAGTAGTCGTGGCTCACGGGCTTAGTTGCTCCGCGGCATGTGGGATCTTCCCAGACCAGGGCTCGAACCCGTGTCCCCTGCATTAGCAGGCGGATTCTCAACCACTGCGCCACCAGGGAAGCCCTGCCTTTCTTTTTTTCTTCCAGGCAAACAAGTTTTATTTTCACCTTGCAAGCTTGCATACTTATAAAAAAATGTAGTTTTGTAAAAAGTTTAAGGTTATACAAAGTTGATAAATAATCCTGCAACCATACATAGTAGACAATCAAGTAAATGTGCAATAACTTTGAACTACATCAGCCGTAAATCACATAATTTCTTTGTAATTCACGGGCTTGGTCATAGGTGCACTTGTCTCCAGGCGTAAAGGTTGGGTTTCAGTATTTTAGTGTCCTGTTTCCAGCATTCATACATTTTCAAACTTGATCAGGTGGAATTGCATTCAATCTAGTGATGGAAAACTTAGTATAAACTTACTATACCAGAACCACTGTTCCAGTAGTTCCTGAACTTTAGCATGCATCAGGATCATCTGGAAACCTTGTTAAACCATAAATTGCTGGTCCACAAACCTAGTATTTGATTCAGTAGGTGTGGGGTGAGACCCAAAAATGTAATAATTCTTACAATTTCACAAGTGATACTGTTGATCGAGGGACCAAACTTTGAGAACCACTGTATTATACTAATGAGGTGATATCAAATCACTTATTTCAAAAGTTCAAGTACTTGCATATAAAGATTAAGACCTTGAATTTGTAACCTTAATTAGCAGTACCCCGTCGTAGTCATCAGTTTTTCATGTTGCAGTTGTGACCTAATCCCACTTCTTGGTGGCTTGTGCCATTTTTGGTTATAAAGCAACAACATTAGCTGTAAACCAATATTTATTTGAATTTGAATATTGCATTTTAGTATTTGATTTGCATAAAATAATATTTTCGAAAGGCTTCTATGGCCTAAATAATGTTATTTTCTCCTTAAAATATCCTGAAAAATAGTGTTTCACCTGCTGTGAAAAGACTGAATAGCATCCAGGAGCCTTAAAGGCACAGAAAAGGAAGTAATGAGTATTAAGAGAAGAAGAAAAAAGCCTGAAATATTATCCCTCCATGGAAAAGAAACATAAACTATATTGGCCAAATGCACTGTGTCTTTCGGGATTGTGCATTTCTAACAGGCATCTAGGTGATGCTGATTTGGTGGCCCTCAAAACTATATTTTGTATAGCAAAGCCCTAGAATGTCAGTTTTTAATGTTTCCATATAAGTTTCAATTAGTATTTAACATAGGAACAGACATAATACTCAAACCCGTGAACATAGCATTAAGGTTAAAAAGTACAGTAATAATTTTTAACTGTGCCCTGGCAGATTCATACAATTAAATAAAACTAAAAGCCACCCAGGGGGACAGTCCAGCAGGATCCTCAGCAAATACACAGTTTGCCTTTGTTAGAGGTAACTGTTAATATGGTATTATTATAAAAATAATACTGATGTCATCATTTGAGTGCTTAATATGTGCCAGGCACTCTTCTATGTCCTTTGTATATATTAACTCATTCAATCCTCACTGTAACCCTGTGAGGTAAGTATTGTTAATGTCACTATTTTATAGTTGAAAATTTGGCCCAGAGAAGTTAAACATGCTCAAGATCTCACCTTTAGTTAGTAGTGGACCTGGGATTGTATCCAGGCAGTCTGGTTCTACAGCCTGGGCTCCTAATCACTATTCTGTACTATATTTATCATCTATACATTTATTTCTTATATATTATTTATAGGACAGTGCCTGGCACACAATAAGATCTATAGAAGTGCAGGCTGTTTTTCAGTGGCATTTAATTGTATACTACATAAGGTTGGCAGAGCAAGTGTTATTATCCATTTATGTATGTATATTTTTCTTCTAGTAATTAGACTCCAGACTTTATTGTTTTCTATTAGTCTTTTTTTTTTTTTTTTTTTAAATAGCTGAGTTCCTTGAGGTCTTAGAAACTAGATGGTTGTCCCAAATTATATGGCCTTGCTAGATCTAAAAATTAGCTTTTTTTATCACACATTCACCTTTACTTTCATTCCTTTAGAAATGGATAAGGACTGAGATATTTACTTATTTATTTAGTTTTGGTATGTCACTGGTTTAGAAAGACAGAAGCAAATATACTAAATTTGTGTGCCCAGTTGATGGAGGAAATAAATTCTTAGATGTTATAAAGTGTTTTTGTTTGCCTATAAAGTTTTGAGAGTGGTATCACCTCATCCTACTGATTTGTGAAATTGAATAATAACACTCATAATAATGTGAAGTATAAGAAATTGTTCTGATGATAGAGCAGATTAGCAGCGTTTAAGAGAAATAATATAAACCATATTTCCTCAAATCTAAGAAGGCATCTGTGTTAGTTTTCCATTGCTGCATTGCAGATTACCACAACTTTAGCAGTTTATCTCACACTTTCTGTTGGTCAGGAGTCGGGCCGTGGTTTAGCTGGATCCTGTCCTCAGGGTCTTACCAGAGTGAAATCAAGGTGTCAGCCAGAGCTGTGATCTTATCTGAGGCTCATGGTTCTCTTCTAGGCTCACTGGTGGTTCGCAGAATTCAGTTCTTTGCGTTTGTAGGAATGGCATCCCTGTTTTCTTGCTGCCTCTCTGTCATGGACCACTCAGCCCCCTAGAGGCTTCTAGAGGCTACCTTTGGGTTCTTGCCATGTGGTCTTCCCTATGGGCAGTTTACAACATGGTGGTTTGCTACTTTAAGGACAATAGGAGACACTCTGCATTCTTTTAAGAACTGGTCTCTTTAGGTCAGGCCTACTACAATAATCTCAGTAATTTAAAGTCAACTGATTAGAGATTTTAATTACATCTGTAAAATCCCTTCACAACAGCATTTAGATTAATATTTGGTTGAATAACTTTGAGAAGATGTGTACACCAAGGTGTTAGAATCTTGGAGGCCATCTTAGAATGCTGTCTACCACATCATCAATTTTAAGACAAATTGTTATTTTATTTATCACTAAGGAAGAAAATGCTGGCTTAAAGTATGATACAATACATTATTAGTACTTGGATGTTGCCTTGTTTAAAAAAAAAAAAAGCGGAATTGTGGTCATTCTTCTAAGCACAAATACTTGCTTCACGAATATCAAACTTATTCCCCATTGCTGCTTTTCTGTGCTTTTTTGCAAGCATAATTTTTTGTTTCAATGCTGAATCATAGTGTAGTCTTTTAGGGGACATTTAAGATTGGGAAGTAAACTCGACATGTGTGTACCAAAAGTACACGGAATTCAGTAAAAATTATGGTGATATAAACTGCCATGACCAAATTCCCACATGCACAGGGAATGGCAGCTACATTGTGACTGCCACAGGGCAAATGGTGATTGCTTTTTTTGTTTGTTTGTTTCCTATTTATTTTCATTCAGCTTTATTGAGGTATAATATGTACAGTAAACTGCATCCATTTAAAGAGTTTCATTTGATGAGTTTTGACAAGTGTATACATGAAACCATTACCACAATCAAGACGTTTCCATCAGCCTGAGAAGAGTCAGCCCCAGGCAGTCACTGATCTGTTTTTTTGTCAGTGTAGATTAGTTAGCATTTTCTGGTATTTTAAGTGGTGAGAAAAAAATTAAGACAGTGTTCTTAATTTTTGTGTTTTCTTCAGACGCCCCTCATTCTTAAAGAAATAGTTTCTTTATTAGGTCCTAGGTTTATTCCTTCATTGTGGGGGTAAAATGATTCTCTTCGAACCTTTCTGAACTCAGTTCTGGGATGTTCTTGACTTCTTCTTTGCCTAGGTATTTTTTTCCAGCATGATCAGGGTTGGCTCTGCTAAACCATACTTGTGCTTGCATGGCTTCCTGGTCCACTTTTCTACTTACTTGTCTTTGTAAGGGCCATAAACAGAAGCAGTTTTCAGCTAGAAGGTCTAAGCTCCTAAAATATTTCACTTTGTTATTGTCTGAAGCTTTTCACTTGTTACTTAAGATAGTCCTAACCCTCAAGAGAATCTCAAAATGTACTCATCTCAGTTTTTCTTGTTAAGATTCGTAGTACAATTTGAATTTTAGGAAATGTAAGAGATTTCCCTCCTAGTCACTTCTTAGGATTATTGCTTGTTTCATGTTGCTTGGTGTGTGCAGTGTTTTCCAGTATAAGAAACACTCTGGGAAAAGTCTTACTTCCTGAGCATAAGACAAAGGGAATTGAAGGAGGACTCATGAAGCTCTGAAAAGCTCATTTAGCTGCCATTTAACACAACATTGTCCAATAGAAATATAATGTCAGTCAACCTCATTTGAATCAGCCTCTGATACATGAACTCAAAATCATTCATTTTCTAGTTAACACTATTAGCAGTTTGTTTTTTCTGGGGCCTCTTTTTTTTTTTTTTTTTTTTTTTACTTATCTAGATAGAATCCGTCTTTTTCTGCTTTTGACATGTCTGAAATAGTAAAAATAAAATATTTTTACATCTATTTAAAAATTATAGAATGTATTTATGTGCATGTGTGCATACATACACACGCAGAGATACAAACACAGATGTATAGTGGTATTCTCTCCTAATTTACAGAAAAAAGAGCATAGTATACAGACTTTAAAAAAAATTTCACAGTGTATCCTAGAAATCTTTTCATAATAGTACATTGAGAACTTTCTCATTTTTTTTCCTGTAGAATAATTTCTTCAAATTACTGGCTTAAAAAGTGTATCCACTTGAATTTTGATTACCTATACTTAGAAAAAGAGATAAGGGAATATAAATGGGAAAAAGGACACTATGAATGGACTTTTGGGCTTTGTTTACAAATGAAAAAATGGAGGATCAGAAATTTTAAGTAATTGCCCATGGTCATGCAGCCAGTGCAGGGTCAGGATGCTAATCTAGGTGTGCCTGATTTTAACTAACCTCCTGGCCTTTCTGTTATATCCATATTGCATTTGATGAACAAAAGGGGAGATAAGTCATGCCAACTTCTTTTTGGAGAAAAATAATAGAATTCCAGACTTTATTTTTGGGATCAGTCCTTTAAGAAGCTGTGCATTCTGAAGCCTATAGGGGTGCTTTTCAGTTTTCAGAAGAACTATTTCTGATATTAAGAAGTATCCTGAAATGATAGTAAATGAAACGCTCTAGGATGAATTTGAGGAAAGTACTTAAAAAAGAGATCCCAATATACATAGGTATTTATCACAGGCAGCGTTTCAAATTGATGAGGGAAAAGTTGGCTGATTTGGTAATTTATGTTGCAACAACTTTCTAATCATTTGGCAACAACAACAAAAATCAACTGTTCATTGCTTTACTTTTTACATAAAAATAATTAAAAATTAAAACAAAAGATAATATAAAAAGACTTAGTGAGGTTAACCTTTTTACTAAAGGGACTGAACTCAGTCAGTGAGTATAGTCATGAAAGTTTCATTTTTTTTTTTCCAGTCACTATCTTTTGAATTTTCTTCAATTGCCCCTTAACATCATCTTGGTTCAAGCTCATAGCTTTCCCAGTATTTTTTTTCAGTTACAAAAAGTCTAATTCTGCTCTTGTCCCTTATTAGGCTTGACCTGTGACTGGAGGGATCTATAGTACTCTTTCAGGCTCCTTCCCCCATTATTGGGAGTGTAAATTTATGCAGCCTTTTTGGAGAGCAGTTTGACAATATCTGTGGAAATAAAGTGCATATGCCCTTTGACTCAGGAGTTATACTTCCAGGAATTTAGTACTACAGATATACTCACACAACTTTATTTGAAAGGTGAGTCCATTAGAGATGAAAATTCTTTGTTAGTTCTGATAGAAATTCAGAAAAGCTATACTCTGTAACTTAATGTTTATTAACAAGAGAGCTGTTAAACTTATTCTAACTCTTCCAGAAAAATGGTGAGATATGTTATAATTTAACTACTGGACATTTAAGTTGTTCCCAGTTTTTTTAATAAGTATAAAAAAATGCTGCAGTGAACATCTTTGTGTATATGCTACTCATTCACGAGTATTGAGAATGTTTCTTAATGGCCGTATTTAGAAAAGTCTTCTGCTTTATATTTTGTCCCCCCTCTCATACTTCAAGGAGCACAGGAGACCTCAGTTTAAATCACAGCTAATTGTCTAAATGGGTGTGGGACTTTATGGCGGCACTTTAACCTTCCTGAGCAGGAGGTTCTGCAAATCTGGGCGTCTCAGGCTGACATTTAACAGCTGTAACAAATGCACTCTTCATTGTTGCCCACTATCACATTCTTCACCATCCTGTAGGGGGTATGTGTCAATAGGGGTGCTGTTAGTATTTTGGATAAGACAATCCATTGGTGAGATAGTCCCATGCTTTTCTGGTCTCCTCCTCCATTGTGATGTCATTGTGCTCCAATTGTGTATAATTACTGATTCAAAAAGCAACTTCAGCAATTATTAAGGGGATAGTACTGCTCCCAGTTGAAAACTACTATTGTAAAAACTTTTGGCAGGAATTTATATAAGATTATTTCTGATTTTTATTGGCTTTTCTTTATCGCATTCTTTTAGCAAGAAGCAGTGGTAGTTTAAGTTATTTAATCTCAGTATCTACCCTAGAACATGTCATTTTGTTTATTATCCCCATGAAAGACTGAGTCAACAGTAATAGTTTCTTCACAGATACATTAATAATTTGGTATAATATAAAAACAAGACTGTATTCTGATTTATTAGCTTTGTTTTATAGGTGGTTTTACTTTTTTTTTTTTTTTCAAACTGAGGAAAAAAGTGGCAAAAATATTGCCACAAATTTTCATACAGCCTTCATCCAGGTTCCCCAAGTGTTAACATCTTACACAGTGACAGTGCAGTTATGAAAATCAGGGAACTAACGTTGATATAATACTGTTATCTAATCTCCAAGCTTTATTTAGATTTCACCAGTTGTCTCACTAATGTCCTTTCTCTGTCCAGGATCTAATGCAGTTGCATTTTAGTTATCATGTCTCCGCTTAGTTTTCTTTAATCTGAAACAATTCCAAAATCTTTGTCTTTCATAACTATTACACTGTGAAGAGTACTAGCCAGTAATTTTGTAGCGTGTCCCACAATTTGGATTTATGTGGTTCCCTCCATGATTCAATTAATGTTGAACATTTTGGTTGAGAATACTATAGAAGTGACATTATTAAGCTTAGTAGGAGGAACATGATACTGATTTATACAATTACCAGTGATGTTAATTTTTTTTATTGGTTAAGGTGATACAGTTGTCCCCCATAGTTGTGTTTTTCCTTTGTAATTAATAAGTATTCTGTAAGAAGATACTCTGTGACCAGATAATTATCTTATTTTTCATCATACCTCTCTACTTTTTACTTTCATTGATGATTCATACCTGAAATTATTATTACTAAGGCGTTTGCCAAATGGTGATTTTCTATTTCCATCATTCCTTTTACATTTTGCACTAATTAGAACTGGAGGATTTCTTCATAAGTTACATTGTGCCAAATATGTTATTTCATGGAAATGTGGTTGAAAATTTTACTTGGTTTTATTGGGTATTTGATACTAACAGTTTTAAAAACTTTTCTAACAGCTTCCTTCTAATGCTTATGGTATAGAAATGTTTCTATCCTTCATGTATTTATTTAGTATAGTGGTCTCAATTTTTTTTCCGAAGAAAAATCTTGACTTTGACTTAAGTACTGTCTTGGTTCGTTTAACAAAAGGTGGGTTGGCCATCTATCCAGAGTACATTTTTAATTAGGTTTTACAATATCTACAAAAGATTTCAGGCTTTTCTGCTCATTTAACTTCTAAAACACGTGTTTGCTCTTAATATACAATATACATTAGATCTCTGTCCCAGACTATAACTTTAAATTTGCAGTTTCTAGAAGGTCGGAAAAGAAAAATTGTAAAGCATTGTTTACAAGCCATCAGCTCCTAGATATCTGAGCTTTTAACTAAGGGAGGGATTAGAACCTCATGTTCTTAGACTGTGTTGTTTTGGCACCACAGAATTCATTCATACTGTCCATTAATTTATCTTGATTTTATCTTGAATTTATCTGTAAATTGTCCTTACCAGTGCTTCTCAAAGATGGTCCCCTACTATTAGTAGTGTCAACCTCATGTCAGAACTGGTTAGAAATGTAAACTTCTTAGGATCCACCCAGAGGAAGCAGTCTGTGTTAACAAGCCCTCCAGGTGATCCTGATGCGGGAGAAACATTGCAGTATACATTTCCTATAAATTGTTGTGGATTGTTGGTGGAGGTAGAGAATAGATTGCCAGTTTATCCATCTGCTTTGTTATATTATCTGTTTTACCTAGCTTGTAGGGGTAGTGAGATATTTTGAAGATTAACTCTCTATGCTCTACCCACCCCCGGCCCCCGAACCTGGTAACCTCAAATTTACTTCCTGTCTCTATGAATTTGTCCATTCTAGATATTTCGCATAAGTGAAGATTCATACAATATTTGTCCTTTGTGTCTGACTTATTTCACATAACATAATGTTTTCAGGGTCCATCCATGTTGTAGCATATATGTCATAACTTCATTTCTTTTTATAGTTGAATAGTAGTCTATTGTATGTATATATCATATTTTGATTATCCATTTATTTGTTCATGTATACTTGGGTTATTTTCACCTTTTGGCTATTGTGAATAAGGCTGCAAAGAACCTTGGTGTTAGAGCCCCTTTTTTCAACTCTTGGGTATATACCTAGAAATGGAATTTTAGGTCATAACGGTAATTTTGTGTTTGTCTTTTTGAGAAACTGCCAAACTATTTCCTACAGTGGCTGCACTGTTATACATTCCCACCAACAATGTACAGTTTCTCCACATCCTTGCCAGTACTTATTATTTTTTTCTTTAAAAAATTTATTAAAAATTAAAAATAATTATAGCTAGCTATCCTAGTAGGTGTGAAGTGGTGTCTCATTGTGATTTTGATTTGCATTTCCTTAATGACTAATGATGGTAAGCATTTTTTCATATGCTTATTTGCCATTTATATTTCTCCTTTGAAGAAATGTCTGTTCAAGTCTTTTGCCCATTTAAAAATTTTTTTTTTTGCCTTTTTGTTGTGTTATAGGAGTTCTTTATATATTCTGGGCATTAAACTCTTATCAGATATATGGCTTACAAATATTTTCACCCATTTGGTAGGTTATCTTTTAATTTTCTTGATATCTTGATGTATGAAAGTTTTAAATTTGATGAAGTCCAATATATCTATTTTTTTCTTTTGTTGCATATACTGGTGTCATATCTAAGAATGCATTGCCATGATCGTGGCAATCCAAGATCATGTAGGTTTACCCTGTGTTTTTGTGTGACAATTTTTTGGTTTTAGCTTTTACATTTAGATTTTTGATCCATTTGAGTTAATTTTTGCGTGTAATGTGAGGCAGGGATCAACTTCATTCTTTTACATGTGGAAGAATTCGTTGAAGAGACCATTCTTTCTCCGTTGAATGGACTTGGCACCCTTATTGAAAATCACTTGGCCATAGATACATGGTTTAATGTCTGGATTCTCAATTCTGTTCCATTTGTGTATATTGTCTGTCCTTATGTATTATGGTATTTTGAATATAAATTTCTCATGCTGTTTTATTTACTTAAAAAAACTCTTTTGGCACTTTGCTGTTTTAACTTTTTGTTCTCAATAAAACTAAAATTATGAGTAACTTTAAACATTAAAAATACTACACTTAGTAAATTCTAAAGAAATAAATTTAGTATTATGTGATAGATACTCTCCTGAGCTTCTGTGGGAAGCATGAGGATGGACAAGACTTGTTTCTGTTCTCTAACAATTTGCAATTCAGTTCACTAACTTAAAAAGTACTATGCTTTTTGCTTTGTCATTCTGTTTTTTGTGTGAGTCCAACCTTGTGATGTCTTTAGGATATGAGATGCTTATTCCTGTTGCAGCAAAATTGGAATGTTTAGCTGTTATAGTATTACTTTTTTTTTTTTCTTTTTTGCTGTTGTATAGTTTATGTCTTTACCTTAATAAGCACCTAATTTTATTACTCTCCTTATCTTTTTGTAATTTGCTTCCGTTATATTCTGCAACTAGTTTCATAGAGAATGGTTCTCCCCTGTTTTAGTTTTATAAAAGACTGGGCTGTTATAACACTGAGCTTTGCCTCTTTCTGTATTTTTTACCTATCCATTTGCAAACAACTGAATCTTTCTTAGGCAAATTTATAGTCTGATACTGAGACTTGTTCACTGTGTGTTGTGCATATAGTGGGATGGGCTATTGTAATGTGAACTTCCAGGGTGAATTTTATTTATTTATTTATTTATTTATTTATTTATTTATTTATTTATTTATTTATTTATTTATTTATTTATGGGTGTGTTGGGTCTTCGTTTCTGTGCAAGGGCTTTCTCTAGTTGCGGCAAGCGGGGGCCACTCTTCATCGCGGTGCGCGGGCCTCTCACTATCGCGGCCTCTCTTGTTGCTGAGCACAGGCTCCAGACATGCAGGCTCAGCAGTTGTGGCTCACGGGCCCAGTTGCTCCGCGGCATGTGGGATCTTCCCAGACCAGGACTCGAACCTGTGTCCCCTTCATTGGCAGGCGGATTCTCAACCACTGCACCACCACGGAAGCCCCAGGGTGAATTTTTAGTAGTTGATAGTGAGTGATGTTCTACAGAATGTGCTCTTCTTGCAAGAACATAATTATGTTCATTTTTAGTTAATCTTGCCTAGAATAGCACTGTGTGATAGAAATATAATTTGAGCCACATAAGTAATTTAAAATTTTCTAGTAGCCTCATTTTAAAAAGTTAAAAAAAGATTAGATGTATTTTAATATATTTTAGTTAATCTGACATATCCAAAATATTATCATTCTAACATATAAACAATATAAAAATATTGAGATATTTTACATTTCTTTTTTGGACCAATTCTTTGAAACTTGGTAGATATTTTATATCTCAATTTGATCACCAAATTTTCATCAGAAATACTTCATCTTTCTGACTTCATAAAAATTTATGGTTGAAAAAGTAGATTCACATACCTAAGTTGTTCCAAATAAACTTATGCTTTTCAATATCTGAATTAAGTGCCAAAAAATAAATTTCTCTTAGTATTTGCATCCAAATTGATAAAACTGTTTCATATTTTTTTAATAGACTTCATTAGACTTTGAAGCAAAAGCTTAACAGTTTCAAAACTGTGCTACTCAAATTAAGCAAATTCACTGACTCGTGTCAACTCAGTATTATTAACCTCAGATTCCTTAAGGATATTGCATACGTTGAAAAGCAACACGAAATTCAATCAGTATCACAGTGTTCAACTACTTCTTGTCATTTTCTCAGCCAGTTTTCATAAAACTGTCCATTGTAATTAAAATACTGTGTATATGGATTCATGTTAGGGAAAAGTGTATTAATCAATCTTTATTATTGATTTGTATTGTGAAAACTTTCAATTTCAACACAAAAATTTCCATACCTTATAGCTAGGTCATAAATAAACTTTTTCTTTCTTTGATACTTCAGATTAAGCTTGTTTACGTGTAGTGAGATACCGTGAAAAAACAAATACTGCCATTTTTGTTTTTGATTATTGAATATTGAAAAGCAATCCTTACTTGAATCAGAGTCAATACAGTAATACAGTAAATCTTTGTGAAGTTCTTCCACTACTCAGCCATTGAGCAAAGAATACAAGATTATTAAATTATTAAATTATTAAATCTTCTGTTCTTTCAACAGCTTTGTAAACTGGCTAGGATTCGTATTATTTGCATGTACATACTTATCAATTTTAACAAGTTAATCCATTACACTTTTCATAGTTAGCTATAGAAAGCTGAGCACAAATATTTTCAGTGTATATCATACAGTGGAACAAAACAATAAGATAGACATCAGTTTCTTCTTTTAAAATTCCAATAAGTGTGGATGTTTGAGCTAACATGACTGGAACTGTCTGTTGAGATAGAAACTAATTTTTTAATATATAGCTGAAATTCTTTGACAGATGTAAAAGATGAGAAAAGGTCTATGCCACAATTTGGATTTTTTAAAGCTACATATCAACATTTCTTCTTAAATTTCAAAGTCCTTTCAAACAAAATGTGTCTAAAGTTTTAATTTGGCAGTGTCTCTCTTATCACATGGCTATCTAAAGCTAAAAGAAAAGTAATTTCTCAAATCTATTGATTTTTGATATTGTTAGAAAGGTCTTCCATATGATGGACAATTGTTTTGTGGCTTAAATGAAGACCTTCCACTTTTTGTAAAATATCCTTTTTAGTATTCCTCATAATTTTCTAACAAAATGTCTATAATTGAAATAATATCTTTACTATCTTTCCATTTAAATATGGTTTCCTTCCTCCCTCCTTTCCTCCCCCCCTTCCCTCCCTCCCTCTCTCTCTCTTCCTCCCTCCCTTCGTTCCTTTGCCATTTTATAGCTGGCCAGAGTCATAAGCCCAGATCCCTTAAAAATCTTTTAAAAATGTTTGTGGGACATTGAATTCTTGTATCAGGTGACTAACTTTGTTGCTTCTCTTTTTTTTAATATAAATTTATTTATTTATTTTTGGCTGCATTGGGTCTTTGTTGCTGAGTGTGGGCTTTCTCTAGTTGCAGTGAGCAGGGGCTACTCTTCGTTGCGGTGCGTGGGCTTCTCATTGTGGTGGCTTCTCTTGTTGCAGAGCACGGGTTCTAGGCACCCGGGCTTCGGTAGTTGTGGCACGTGGGCTCGTTAGTTGTGGCTCGCGGGCTCTAGAGCGCAGGCTCAGTAGTCGTGGCGCACGGGCTTAGTTGCTCCGTGGCATGTGGGATCTTCCCGGACCAGGGCTTGAACCTATGTCCCCGGCACTGGCAGGTGGATTCTTAACCACTGCACCACCAGGAAAGCCCCTGTTGCTTCTCTTTTGACTTAGGAAACTTCTTACAAAAATTTTTTGCATACTTGCTGAAAATGTCTCTTGATATTGTCAACTTTTTTATTTGAAAATTTTTCTACATAAGAAACAACTTTTTAATTTTGCTCTACCACAGCTAATTGTGATTATTATTCCTATTAGAATTTGTGGATTATCTTCTTCCAGTCTCACTTCACTGTTCTAGTGACAGTACTAACTTCTGTGTCTCTCCTTGATTGTGCACGGGTAGAATGCCTTTGTTTTAATTTAAAATTTTTGTTTACCCCCACCACCCTTTTGTCCATTTGTTTTTTTAAAGTTAAAGAAAACAACTTAATTATATTCAAAATATATTAAAATTAAAAAATTCAAGTAAAAATTAAAATGGAAAAGTATCTCCATTTGGTTATCAATTATGATTTACATAGGCATCACTGCAACTTGTGTTCTTTGCAAAAAAAATTTAAGTAAATGCTTTACACTATCATTACATTGGTATGTAGAAAAAAAGTCATTTCAGTTGAATAGTTAATTGATGCCGCCTAGATCACAACAATACATTTTTCTTTAATAGAAAGACATTTTACATGGCTTCAGCTTTTAAATTTAGATAAAATTAATTATAATTAAATAAAAATTCAATTCCTCGGTGATGGTAGTCACATTTCAAGTGTTCACTAGTCACATGCAGCCAATGGCTATTGTATTGGAAATTAAACTTTGATAGTTGGTTATATACTGTATACTTCCAGGTCTGGAAATGAAAATCTTGAGAGTTGGTTATATACTTGCTTAAAATATTTTGGTGGCTTGAGACCAAGAATTACAGTCTTTTTTTGATAATGCTAATGTCACAGGAGCAGTACCAAGAGGACTTATGAATCAAGAACCCTGGAAAGAGTTGCTTAGAACTACAGGAATACCTTGTTTTTGTTTTGCACTTTGCTTTATTGAGCTTCGCATATATTGTGTTTTTTTTTAAACAAATTGAAGGTTTGTGGCAACCCTGTGTCAATCAAGTCTGTTGGTGCCAGTTTTCCAACAGCGTTTGCTCACTTCACGTCTATGTGTCACATTTTGGCAATTCTTGCAGTATTTCAAACTTTTTCATTATTATTATATTTGTAATGGTTATCTGTGATCAGTGATCTTTGATGTTACTATTGTCATTGTTTTGGGGCACACCCATGTAAGATGGCAAACTTAATTGATAAACGCAGTGTGTTCTGACTGTTCCACCAACTGGTCATTCCCCCATCTCTCTCCCTCTTCTCAGGCCTCCCTATTCCCTGGGACACAACAATATTGAAATCAGGCCAATTAATAACCCTACAATGGCCCCAGTGTGCAAGTGAAAGGAAAAGTTGCATGTCTCTCACTTTAAATTGAAAACTAGAAACAATTAAGCATAGTAAGGAAGACATGCTGAAGCCGAGATAGGCTGAAAACTAGGCCTCTTGTGCCAGTGAGCCAAGTTGTGAGCAAAGGAAAAGTGCTTGAAGGAAATTAAAAGTGCTACTCCAGTGAATACACGAATGATAAGAAAGCAAAACAACCTTATTGCTGATATGGAGAAAATTTTAGTGGTCTGGATAGAACAGCAAACCAGCCACAATATTCTTTTAAGCCAAAGCCTAATTCAGAGCAAGAACCTAACCCTTCAATTCCCTGAAGGCTGCGAGAGGTGAGGAAGCTGCAGAAGAAAAGTCTGAAGCTAGCAGAGGTTGGTTCATGAGGTTTAAGGAAGGAAGGCGCCTCCATAAAAGTGTAAGGTGAAGCAGCAAGTGCTGATGTAGAAGTTTCAGCAAGTTATCCAGAAGATCTAACTAAGATAATTAATGATGGTGACTACACCAAACAACAGATGTTCAGTGTCTATGAAACAGACATATTGGAAGATGCCATCTAGGACTTTCATAGCTAGAGAGGAGAAGTCAATGTCTGGCTTCAGAAAGCTTCAAGAGAGTCAGGCTGACTCTCTTATTAGGGTCTAATGTAGCTGGTGACTTTAAGTTGAAACCAATACTTATTTACTATTCTGAAAATCATCAGGCCCTTAAGAATTATGTTCAGTCTACTCTACTGTGCTCTGTAGATGGAACAACAAAGCCTAGATGACAGCACATCTGTTTACAACATGGTTTACTGAATATTTAAAATCCATTGTTGAGACCTACTGCTCAGAAAAATAGATTCCTTTCAAAATATTATTGCTCATTGACAATGCACCTGGTCACCCAAGAGCTCTGATAGAAATGTACAACAAGATTAATGTTTCTGTGCCTGCTAACAACATCCATTCCACAGCCCATGGATCAAGGAGTAATTACAACTTTCAAGTCTTATTATTTAAGAAATGCATTTTATAAGGCTAAAGCTGTCATAGATAGTGATTCCTCAGGTGAATCTGGGCAAAGTAAAGTGAAAACCTTCTGGAAATGATTCACAATTCTAAATGCCATTAAGAACATTTGTGATTCATGGGAAGAGGTCAAAATATCAGCATTAACAGGAGTTTGAAAGAAGTTGATTCTAACCTTCATGGATGACTTTTTTAAGGGGGTTCAAGCCTTCAGTGGAGGAAGGAACTACAGATTTCTCTCGCTACAGAAAAAGCAAGAGAACTAGAATTTGAAGTGGAGCCTGAAGATGTGACTGAATTGCTGCCATCTCATGATAAAACTTGAACGAAGAGTTTGCTCCTTATGGATAAGCAAAGAAAGTGATTTATTGAGATGGAGTCTACTTCTGCTGTGAAGATTGTTGAAATGACAACAAAGGATTTAGAATATTACATAAACTTAGTTGATAAAGCAGCGGTAGAATTTGAGAGGACTGACTCCAATTTTGAAAGAAGTTCTATGTGGGTAAAGTGCTATCAAACAGCACCACATGCTACAGAGGAATCATTTGTAAAAGGAAGAGTCAGTCGATGTGGCAAACTTCACTGCTTTAAGAAATGGCCACAGCTGCTCCAGCCTTCAGCAGCCACCATCCTGATTCAGTCAGCAGCGACCAACATGGAGGCAAGCGCTTCCACCAGCAACAAGATTACAACTCACTGTAGGCTCAGATGATGGTTAACATTTTTTAGCAATAAAGTATTTTTAAAAAAATTTATTTATGCATTTATTTATTTTTGGCTGCATTGGGTCTTCGTTGCTGCGCACAGGCTTTCTCTAGTTGCGGCGAGCGGGGGCTACTCTTCGTTGTGGTGCGTGGGCTTCTCATTGCGGTGGCTTCTCTTGTTGCAGAGCACAGGCTACAGGTGGGCGGGCTTCAGTGGTTGTGGCACGTGGGCTCAGTAGTTGTGGCTCGCGGGCTCTAGAGCATAGGCTCAGTAGTTGTGGCTTGCAGACTCTAGAGCACAGGCTCAGTAGTTGTGGCGCACGGGCTTAGTTGCTCCACGGCATGTGGGATCTTCCTGGACCAGGGCTCAAACCCGTGTCCCCTGCACTGGCAGGCGGATTCTTAACCACTGCGCCACCACGGAAGTCCAGCAATAAAGTATTTTTTGATTGCGGTATGTACATTGTTGTTTTAGACATAATGCTATCGCACTCTTAATAGACTATAGTATAGTATAAACATGACTTTGTACTGGGAAACCCATAGATTCGTGAGACTCACTTTATCGTGATATTCGCTTTACTGCGGTGGTCTGGAACCAAGCCTGCAATATCTCCGAGGCATGCCTGTATTTGCGTTTTTCTTTGTGGCATGCCTCATAGTCATGAAAAATTAAAAACATTTCAAACATTGTTTATGAGTTAAAGGATATTTAGTAATAAAACACTTGGACACACGTATTATATATGAAATCATGGCCCACCTGCCTTTTATCCTTCAAGTATTCTGCAGGAGTACTTGGAGAATGGGAACATGTCTATATTCTAAAAACTATTTCATCACTTCGGTGAAAGACCAAGCAACAACAAAATAAGGGGAATTATTTTTTTTAAGTGCTCTCTCACAAAAAATTAAGAACATTTCACCTATAGAGATCTATAGGGGTCTCATCAGGTTCACAACAGATCTTTAAATTATGAAATTTAATTTCAGTTGACGTGGATTGTGGAAAGATTGTTAATGGAGCTTAAGTATTTAATATTCTGAGTTTGGGTAAATATGAAAATGTTTTATTAAGTAACCCTCAACTCCTTTTGTGGTTCTTAAATTAGGAGGGGCCGTATCTCAGTTATAGCACCAACCTTTTTCCTTTTCTTTTTTTCTTTCCTTCCTTTCTTCCTTCCTTCCTTCCTTCCTTTCTTTCTTTCTTTTTCTCTTTTGTTCTTTTTTCTTTTTCTTTTCTTTTTTTTTGCTGTTGTCTTCTGAACAAGCAGTAAGTTCTCCAAAGTTTCTGATTTTCCCAAAATAAAGGAATGGCAATGTTTATTCCATTCTCAGTCATGATCTGTGAATACAGGGGAATGTCTAAAGACCTGTTTTAAAAATCAGAGGAGCAAGTCTGTTAATAAAAAGGGAAGTGAAACTTGTCTTAATAGAATTTGTCCCACTAGATTGTTTCCAAAATTTGTTCTGTAGAAGTAGTCACTAGCGATGGTCCTTGAAGAATGGTTTCTGTGATTAAGTTTGAAGAAATACTATATACCATAATAATGGCCTATTGAAGATTCACAATGCACAGTGATATATTAAAGACTCTGGAACATCTTACAAGAGAGAAACTTGCTAAAGCTTGTTTATCCTGTGTTTCTTAAACTTCTTGGACAATGGAACTCCTTTTTTTTTGGTCAAACCTGTCTATCCTATGAGAAATGCTGCCCTCTAGAGGCATAAATTCAATTGCTCTTGAATTTGAGTACCATAATGCTGCCTCATCTTAGTATGTACAAGTTGTAACAATAAATAGTAAATACATAACAAAATAAAATAGAAAAATCTTATTTTGTCGAATTTTAAGAAAATTTGGGGAGATGGAACAGCAATGTAAAATATATGTTTCTCTTTTTATTGGACATATGCCATATTTATGGCTGCTAATCTTTTGAGTACATTTTCTTTATTTAGGGAATTATGGACACAAGTCAAGTCAAGTCTCCAAACACCATAAAGTTTCTCTTTCTGGCAGAAGTCATCTTTCCCTGTCTTTTTTGAAGACTTGTAACAATGTTGCTTATGAAAGTTACCATTCAAGGGGAAGCCAGTTTCCTCATACCTCTTCCCATAATTCTCATTGTTTCCAGATCTGTAACTGGAGTCAGATTGTAGCATGCTGTACTTTTGGATAGTCAAAATGAGAAGAAGGGATTATATATCAACTTAAAAAAATTTTTTGCTAACATATCAGAAAAAATTTCAGGAGTATGTGTAGATGTGGGTTCTGATGATGAGAGGGAAACATGCTTTTACATTTGGCTCAGAGTATTGGCATGGTGCAATTACCAGAGATTCTCAATTCATTATTCCAGCTCAAGCAGCTAAGAGAGCTAATTGTTTCTTTGATTGATCTCAACATTGGCCTATACTAATGAACTTGAATGCCTATGAACTCATGGTATAATGTAGAGGAAGAAGTCAAAAGATTAAGGGTCAGAGGACTGATGGAGTGGATTTTTCATTTTGCCCATTCACTCACCTCTTTTATTCTGTCTCCACTATTATCCACTAAGAGGTCCAGAAGACACTTTACTCACCAAGGTAGTGTGGAATACTTTGAGGACAGTGCCAGCATCTGTGGAAAAGCAGTATAATTGCTATTGTCTGTAGGTAGGAGACCTACCTGCATTTAATTTAATTTAACTCCATTGAAATTGTCTTTCTGATTTCAGATGGTGGGAGTCTATGGTGCCTCTAAATTTCAGAGGCAAGGTGGGCATCATTTCCATAAGGTAGCATGACCTGCATGATGATGAGAGATGCAGTGACCTGAATGCTTCTTTTTGGCTGTGGCTAAATGATCATGGGATCTCTAGATCTAAAGTAGATGGGTGGACCATTAAGGTCCTACTAGATCTGTATAACCCCAAATTCTAGGTTTCACAAGGGGAAGGTCTGAGAGTGAGTTGTAGTTCTTCACACGGTTCCTAGACCCAGGTCAGGTCTCTAGAACCTATTAAGTTTTCCTTCTTTGTGTGTTTATGCATTTAAAAAATATTTTCATTTGTTTTTCCATCCCCACCTTCTTTGCAGTTTTGTCCATAGGTTATAGAAGAAACCAGAAGGGAGGGGGACACGACACAGAGATTCTGATATTGGAGCTGTGCGCAATAACTGATGAGACTGGTTCTCATCGCCCTTTGAGGAACAGAGAGTTTTGTTTGTACAAGGCTTGGTTATAGTCTGTCAGGCTTGAGAACCTTGTTTGGTGCTTGAAGTCTGGAATAAATGTGCATGTTGTTCAATAACCAAGACTTGGTCCGTATTTGGTCTTATTTCAAATAACCTCCCACTGTTGGAGAAATTGGTATGTTAGGAGTCCTACAGAAGGCAGAACTCAGTTTCCTAACATCCCTTGCAGCTAGGACCTGGGCACATGACCTAGATTCTGTTGATCAGATGCATCTGTGGAATACATGAATTCAGAAGAGAGAATTGCAGGGTAGCAGCTCGTGCTTGGATTGCTTCTTAACGTGGATGTTGGGTGCTGAGACATTGAGCTTTTAGTGTGGCAGATGTTCTGGTGAGCCTTACAGTCTGAGGCTCTACTTTCATGGCACCAGGGGCTCAAAGAGTGGGAATAATTGGTGAGGATACTTAGGTATTTTTCTGGCTGTTATACCCTCAAGCTGATTCTTTGCCTTTTTGCAGGGAATTCTGTGCATCATCTAATGTGTTTTAATGAATTCCTTTTCTGATGAAACTACGGAAAATAGGTTCTGTTGTTTGTAGGTAGAAACCCTGATTGATCTACTAATTGTAAAGACTTTGTTTATTGTCAAAGTATTTTATTTTTCTAACTAAGATCCAAAAATTACCAAGTACTTGCACTCTATTTTTCCTCCCTGGAGGTCTACCATTTTTTTCTACCTAGAATGCCAATTTTTATACCTTTTGAATTGCTTCCTGTCCTTCACTACTCAGCATGAGTTCCAGTGCTGTGGTGAAACCTTTCTTTTACATCGCAGCAGCCTGATGGGTTCTTTTCTTCCTCTGAATTCCAGTAGCGCTTGTTTAGGCGTTAAGTGCTAGTTTTTTTCTTTCTGTATGCATCTTAGTTCTCACACTAAGGGATAAGCTTTCTGAGAACTGGTAGTATACCTCTTTCTGTCCCTTGCATTATCTAGCAGAATGCCTAGCACCTGTTGGATTCAAGGTCCAGCACGGTCACTTTTATAACATGTGGTGATTAGAGAATCACCATGATGCCAGGCCAAGTGAGCTGAGATAATAAACTGATTAGACTCTGTCTCGGTCCTAGTGAGACAAAATTGTCTGGCCACGAGGCCCAATTTCTGTCTTCCTCAGGAGGTCTGAGACTTGCCTCTCATCCCTGTTTTCATCACTAGGTGGCCATATCTTTTAAACTACCATCTTCAAAATGTTTTATAAGTTTTTGCCTTGACAAAAGCTTTCTATGTATTTCTCTCTTATTTTCTAGTTACTTGCATTGTACCCTCTGGAATTGCTGTTCATAATCAATGAGCTTACTGTTTTCAATCTCTTAAAATGAAATAATTCAAACATAAAAAAACATACAGGAAGTAATATAACAAACACTTTTGTGCCTCACCTCAAGATAAAGCACATGTTAAGTTTTTTTCTCATTTGCTTTTTCTCTTCTTTTAAAATTCTCCCCTCCTCATCCTTTCTTCCCTCCTTCAGAGGTACCCATTATCCTAAAGTCCTGGTGCACCATTCCCCTTTCACATGTAGGTTTAGTTCATTCTTTTTAACTGCTGTTTGGTATTCCATGTTGAGTTAAACTCAGTTTTATACTGAGAGATAACTAGGTTCTACCTTTTGGCAAATAGTATTGTAATGACTAGGCTTGTACATAGATACCTAGTCACTGTGTAAATTTATCTAGGCTAGACACGCAGCAGTAGAATTGCTGGATCACAGGGTATAGGTGCCACTTTATCTTAACAGGTAAAGCCAAGTCCAGTCCAAAGTGGAGGTACTGCTTTGTAGCCACCAGCATGTTTTCCCACATCTTAACGACATTTTATTTTATCTAGCTCCTAATTTTTGCCTCTCTGAAAGATAAGAAATGGAATTTCATAGTTTTCATTTTCATTACTTTGATTTTTAGTAGAGTAGAACATCTTTGCATTTTGGTCTCCTAGTCTGTGAATCTTTTCTCAGTGTCCTTTGCAGTTTTTTTTTTTTTCTTTCCTCTTAGGCATTGGCTTTTATTGATTTGTGGCAATTCTTTTTATAATCTGGATATTAATGTTTTTGGTAATATGAATTGCAAATATCTTTCTAGTCTGTGGGTTGTTTTTAACTTTGTTTAAAAGTATTTGATTGGTCTACTTTCATGTCATTTGATTTGTCTACTTTCATGTCACTATCATACTGTGTTAATTACAGCCGTTTTGATATGTCTTGATGTCTGATAAGGTATCTTCTCTCTCTTAATGAATTTTAGGTCAGTTTGTCAAATTTCACCCCACCTCAAAGAAAATCCAAAAAAAAACAAACCCGAAACCCTGTTTGGGATTGTGATTGGAATTTCATTGAATTTACGGGTTTACAGTGGGGATAATTGTCATCTTATTGGATGACTGTGGTATACATCTCTATTTAGGTATTCTCTAATATTTTTCAATACAGTTGTATTGTTTTCATGAAAGTCTTCTATTAGACTTATTCTTAGGTTTTTTTATGATTTTTGTTATTGTGAATGATACATTTTTATAAAAATACGTTTTGTAAATGGTGGTTACATACTAGTAACCACCAGTAACCAATTAATATGGGAAACAAATTGCTATTTGTATATTGGTTTTGTATTCAGCAACCTTGCTGAACTCTAATTCTAATGATAGATTCTCTTGGGTGCCCTACGTAGTTAACCATATAATCAGGGAATAATGATGTTTTTGTTGCTCTCTAGGCTTAAGCCTCTTTGTTTTACTTGTCTTATTGAGCTGTTCAGGACCCCTTACTAAAATTGCAGCCCTCCCTGGGTCTTGGCTCTATATGAGTGTTAATGTACGGAAGAGGAAGGGGGATCTGAGTTCTAAAGTCTCTCACCAAAGGCCAAAATTCTCATCTACAATCCCTGCATATGAATTAAAGGCCAAATATATAGGTTAAGACTAGTAACCCATCCTAGGACAGAAGCACTGTCAACTTGTAATCTTGTTAGTTTTTCCTGTATTACTGGCACTTAAAGATTTTTCTTTCATGGTAGCTAAAAGATTTATTTAAATGAATGATTTTGATTTATCCTTTCTGGATGAAATTTTTGTGGGAAGGCTTTTCATGTGATCTAATCTGATATATTGTTGGGACTAAAGGATAGCTTATGCTTTATAAATTTCTGTAATTGAAATTTCACTCTGGGGATTCTTTGTGTTCTGTACTGCTCTCACCTTGGTTTTTGATGTATTGCAGTATTGTATTGCATAGTGGTTTAAGAGAACAACCTTTGTTAAATCTCTTAAAACTTCTCTGAGTTTGTTTCTTCATCTGTTGTTGTTGTAGTAGTAGTAGTATCATTTTTTTCCTTATAGGTTATTGAAGGAATTAAGTAAATTAATACATATAAAGCTTTAAAACAGTGTCAGTTATTGTTCTTAGCCTCCTTTTAGCTGCCACCTTCTGCCTTCTTGGTAGATTCTGCTTATTTCTCTAAGACAATGGCTCATTGCTCCTTATCTCATTGTACATTCCAGGTCCTACAGTGATTCTGGATGATTTCAGCATCTGTATGGATGGTGCATCAACATCCTGAGTCTCATTTCCCTGACCTCACCAAATCCAGTGACTTTCTCCTTCAGTCTACCCTATTCCTCACTCTCATGGGAATTATTATATTAATAATTGTTACATCTAGTAAATCACTAATAAGCACTTTGTATCCCTTAGGGTTGCTGGATTAGCTATATAACTGTTGATTAGCCATTATAACTATTCTACCAGTTCATTTATACGTCCAGTCTTTTGGCCTCTCATTTTTCCAATCATCATACTTTTCCATTTTTTCATATCCTTGTTAACCAAGAGTCTGTTGTCTACTTCTTGTCCATATCCTAAATTTCTTTTACTTGCATGTATTTGTCCCAACTCTCTGGCAAAATCCCAATTCAGAATTATCTGCTTCCTCCCTTTGTAAACCACATGAATGCTGCAGTCAGAATCATCTGAAAGGACATAGTTCTTTCATTATAAATTCATGATAATTAAAACCACAATGAGATATCATCTCACACCTGTCAGAATGACTGTCATCAAAAAGAACACAAATAACAAATGTTGGCGAGGATGTGGAGAAAAGGGAACCCTCATACACTGTGAGAATGTAAATTGGTGCAGCTACTGTGGAAAACAGTATGGAGGTATCTCAAAAAACTAGACATAGAACTACCATATGACCCAGCAATTTCGCTCCTGGGTATATATCTGAAAAAAAATGAAAACATTAATTCAAAAAGATACATGCACCCCAGTGTTCATCGCAGCATTATTTACAGTTGCCAAGATATGGAAGCAACCTAAGTGTCCATCAGCAGATGAGTGGATAAAGGAGATGTGGTGTATGTGTGTGTACACACACACACACACACACACACACACGCACAATGGAATATTACTCAGCCATAGAAAAGAATGGAAATTTTGCCATTTGCAACATCATGGATGGACTTGGGGAGGGTATTATGCTAGGTCAGACAGAGAAAGACAAATACTGTATGATATCACTTATACGTGGAATCTAAAAATTAAACTAGTGAGTATAACAAAAAAACGCATTCACAGATATGAAGAACAAACTAGTGGTTCCCAGTGGTGAGAGAAAAGCAGGGAGGGGCAAGATGGGGTAGAGGATTAGGAGGTACAAGCTATTATGTATAAAATAAATAAGCTACAAGAATGTGTTAATATTATGTGTAAAATAAGCTACACAGGGAATATATTCAATATTTTATAATAACTATAAATGGAGTATAACCTTAAAAAATTGTGAATCACTGTTTTATACCTGTTATATAATATTCTGCTTTCAACTATGCTTCAATAAAAGTTAGTAAAAAAAAATTTGTGATCTTCAACCATAAGTAGGCCGTACTACTGCTTGGAAATCTGTTGCATTACTCTTGTCAGCTGGTCTCGTCGTCACTGTAACTGTTTCAGTCTTCCACTCTCCTCACACTTCCTCCACCATGGCCCTTCTCGTTCTCCAGAATGCTTTTCCTATTACTTTACAGTGAAATAGGAGTACCCGTTAGTTGCCCACTATCTTTTCTATTTTTTCTTCTTTTATGTTAAAATACAGGCAATACTGCTTTTTGTCTAAGGCTCTCTCCGTTTCCTTCCCTCCCTCTGAGGTACCTTACACTGTTAATTATCTCCTCCTTCTTTTGTATATTCAGTTTCTTTCTTTACACTGGATTCTTCTCATCAGTGTTTAAGCATACCCAGTTCTCACTATTTAAATAACCAAAACTATGTCTTCATAGGTACTACATTACTGATCTTTTTGTTCTCTTTCCTAGCCAGATGCTTGAAATCATTACTTAAGTTTGTTTCCATTTCTCACCTTTGAATCACCTCTTCAATTTATTCACTCCACCAAATAGTATTTGCTAATGATACCAATGATCTCTGTGTTAATAAATTAAGTGGATATTTTTAGACTGGCTCTTACTTGACCTTTGTGTTAGTTTGCTAGGGTTGCCATAACGAAATACCACAGACTGGGTGGTTTAAGAAACAAAAATTTATTTTCTCCCAATTCTGGAAGCTAGAAGTCCAAAGTCAAGGTGTCTACAAGTTTGGCTTCCTCTAAGACATCTCTCCTTGGCTTGCAAATGGCCACCTTCTTGCTGTGTCTTTCTCACATGGTTTTTCCTCTGTGGATGCACATCCTTGGTGTCTCTGCATTTCCTCTTATAAGGACACAAGTCAGATGGGATTAAGACCTAGGTGATGACAGAATCACCTCTTTAAAGGCCTATTCCCAAATGCAGTTATGTTCTGAGGTACTGGAAGTTAGAGCTTCAATATATGGATTTTAAGGAACACAATTCAGCTTAGAACAACCTCCTGCCAGCTTTTGGCATTGTTGACAACTCCTTCAAACCTTTTGGATCTATTACTCTTCTGCCTTTTTTTAATAATCTTCTCTTCTGCTTGGTTATTAAAAATTGTAATTTCATGAGTGTTTGTCCTGGCTGGTTTCTCTTGCTTTTTTGTTCTTTCTCCCCAGGCAGTCTCACCATTTCGATTTTCACTAATGAAGTGATTTATGTGTCTGTTGCTCTAGCCCTTCCTTATCTAAGTTCCAGACCTATTTTATAACTCTACTTAGCTATCCCAGAGGCACCTCAAACAAAAAGTCTGAATCTGAACTCATGATAATTTCCATGTGATTTAACTAGTCTGCTCCTTGCTATAGCCATCGTTGGCTTCTTTATCCAAATGTGATATATCTTTTACTCCAGAGCATTTGCTCTTGTTATTTTCTATGTCAGTACAGTCCTCACCTTCATTTTAAAAATTCCCAATTTTTAAAATATATCAAAGTTATAAACATTAGTCATTAAGGAAATGCAAGTTGAAACCATGAGGTGGCCACTTAAAACCAACTAGAAGGGCTAAATTAAAAAAGACTGTAACAACAAATTTTCCAGTAAGATACCCAGAACTCTCATAAGTTGCTGGCATGAGTATAAAATGGAAGAGCCACTTCAGAAAACCATTTGCCATTTATCAGTTTAAGCATACATCTACCTTTGAATCCAGCAATTCTGCTTCTGGGTGTTTTCCCAAGCGAAATGAAAACATATGTCCACAAAAAGCCTTTTTCAAGAATTTTTGTAGTAGATTTATTCATTATAGCTAATAACTGGAAAAACCCAAATATCAGTCAATAGGATAATGGATTAAAAGGTTTTGGTATATTCATACCTTGGAATGCTAATCAGTAATAGAAAGGAACATGCATGCAAATAAGGTGGATGAATCTCACAAACACAGTGGAAGATGCTGGGCACAATATGGTATGATTCTGTTTATATTAGAATCTAGAACAGGCAAAGCTAATCTGTGGTTAAAAAAAAATATATTGAACAATGGTTCAATTCTTTTGGTTGTGGGGAGTGCTGGCGCTCCATTGGGAAGAGGCAGACGGGAGGTTCCTGAAGTGATGAACACGTTCAGTATCTAATAGAGGTGTGGGTTACCCGAGTTTATCTGCTTGTCAAGAGTTGTATAGTTAAGAAGTGTATATTTCAATGTATGTAAATTTTACCTAAAAATATAAAAACAGCAATCAAGTTGGTGGCAGGATTTGGAGGGTATAGATGAAACAAGAATGGCAGGATGTTGATGGTTGCTGAAGTTGGGTAATGAGTACATAGGAATTTATTATGCTATTCTGTTTATTTTGTGTATGTTTGAAATTTTCCACATAAAAAGTTTTTTTTTAATCTGAAAGTTACAAAGACACAAACAGCACCCATGTTCTCACCACCAGCTTAATAAATAAAACCTTACCAGTATAATTCTGTTACCTGTGAACCACACCCTGATTCCATGTCCCATCTCCCACCAACCACTGTCCTGAATCCCTCTTCTCTCTTAAACATTTCCAAATCTCAGTCTAAATGTCGCTTCCTTGGGGGAAGGTCTTTCCTGATTCACAACACTCACTAGGTTAAGTGTCCCTGTTATGTGCTTTCATGGCTTTTATCACAGTTGTGATTTATTTGAGTACTCCATATTAATCTCTCCAGTAGACTGAGTTTTCAGAGGGCAGCGTATATTTATTTTTGCTGTCTTAGTGCGTAGCATAATAAATTTATTAAATGACTGTGTTGGTGTAGTTTTTTTCTTTATTTTAATGAAGATATCTTAAAAATTGGAGAGCTATTCTATTATTGCATACTTAGGTTGATGGGTCAGTATGTTATAAAAAGTTATGAATGTGAGAGAATGATTGATAGGTAGTAATTCTTTCTGATTTTATTGGCATCAGATAAAAAAGGAGCAATAATACTGTGTCTTTAGATCGAAACCATGTCCAAAAGGCCTGCCACTTGGTTCCCAAATGCTCCTGAGCTTTATTATGTTGTCTTTTTTCTTACTTGGAAGCCATGTGAGTGAAAGACCCCTTTCCTATTTACAAAGATTATTTCTAAATACCTTTTCTTTTTCTCTTCTTTAATGTGCTTCCTCCTTTGCTTATTAGTCTTGGTGTTTATCAGGGATAATGATCTTTAAGGGCTTGTTGTTTTCTTATTTTTTATACTGATACTATATAATTTAAACTTTGATATGTCTTACTGCCAAATGACAGTATGAACTAATAAATAATAGAGATTAATAAAAATGCTTTGCTTATAATTGTACCATTAAATATTATCATTAATGCAAATAGACATTAAAAGTATTGAAGGGGAAGGATTGCATTTTGAGTTTTGCCATTTTATATTTACATGGAATACTTAGGCAGTTTAACACAGTAGTTAAATTTCTGCTATGATTGTTTTTTGTTTTTTAAACTTTTGCTCTCTCTGGAAGACTCAGACCGCCAGGGTTTGAGTCCCGGTTCCATTATTTCCTAACTGTGTGACATTGACTAAATGACTTAACTGCTTTGTGTTTCAGTTTCCTTATCATTAAAACAGATATTAAAACAGATATTAATAGTACCTGGCAGCGTTGTTGTGGGGATCATATGAGGTGGTATGTATAGTGACTGATACTTAGTAAATGTTAGATACTTACTACTTTTTGGGTTCTAGGGAACCTAATAAAACCTTTTCCTTTTTTTTTTTTTTTTACTGTGGTAAAATGTACATAAAATAGAAACCATGTTCACCATCTTTAAGTATACAATTCAGTGGCATTAAGTAAATTCACAGTGTTGTGCAGCTGTCACCACTATCCATTTCTAGAACTTTTTCATTGTCCCAAACAGAAACTCACTAAAAAAGCTCTCTACCCATTAAATAAAGTTCTCCATCTTCCCCTCCCCATAGTCCCTGATACCCTCTATTCTACTCTCTGTCTCTATGAATTTGACTATTCAAGGTACCACATATAAGTGGAACCATATATTTGTCCTTTTGTGACTGACTTATTTCATTTGGCATAATGGTTTCAAGGTTCATCCATATTGTAACATGTTACTGTAGCCATTGATTTTTCTTTTCATTCTCTTGTGATTGGAGAAGACACTTTATATGAGTTCATTCTCTTTGAAATTTTTGAGACCTGTTTTTTGGTCTAACATACGTAGAATTCTTGGAAGAATGTATATTCTGCTGCTTTTGGGTGACATGTTCTGTAGATATCTGTTCTATCACTTCAGGTTGACATGAAAAGACACAACTTTCATTCACATGAAGAAATGAAGAGAACCAGTACTTTTCATGTCAACCTGAATGATTTCTTTTAGTACTTCTTGTACGGCAGGTCTGCTAGTGACGAATTCACTGTTTTTGTTTATCTAGGAATTTCTTAATCTCTCTTTCATTTTTGAAAGATAATTTTGCTGGATATTCTTGGTTGACAATCTTTCTTTTGGCATTCTGACCTCCTTGGTTTCTGATGATAAATTTGTTGTTGATCTTATTCAGGATCTCTTATACATTTAGATTAGCTTTTTAAATCAAATTTTGGAAGTTTTTGGCTACTATTTCTTGTAATATTCTTTTTGCCTCCTTTTCTCCTTTCCTTCTGGAATTTCCATTTTGTATATGTTGGTAAGCTTGATAGTGTCCCAGAGGTTCTCTGAGAATCAATTCATGTTTCTTCATTCTTTTTTCTTTCTGATCCTCAGACTGGTTAATTTCAATTGACTTGTCTTCAGATTTGCTGATTATTTCTCCTACCTGCTGAATTCTGCTGTTGAACCCCTCCAGTGAGTTTTTCATTTTAGCTGTTGTACTTTTTAATTCCAGAATTCTTATTTGGTCCTTTTAAAAATGTCTTTCTCCTTATCGATATTCTTTATTTGTTGAGATACTGTTATCCTACCTTTAGTTCTTCTGGCATGCTTTCCTTTAGTTCTTTGAACATGTTGAAAATAGCTGATTGAAAGTCTTTGTCTAGTAAGTCCAGTGTCAGGGCTTCCACAGGGATAGTTTCTTTTGACTGCTTTTTTTTCCTCTGTGCATGAGCCATACTTTGAAGTTTCTTTGCATGTCTTGTAATTTTTTGTTGGAAACTGGACTTTTTAAATTATATAGTGTGGCAACTCTGGAAATCAGTTTCTTCTCCCTCTCAAGACTTGCTTTTGTTGTTACTTTTTTTTTTTTTTAAAGTGATCTTTCTCAACTAGTTTTGTAAAGTCTGAGTTCTTTGTCGTGAAGCCACTGAAGTCTTTGCTCAGTTAGCTTAGTAGTCAGCTAAGAATTGGACAGAGATTTCCTTGAATTCATGGAAGCAGTAAGTCTACTGGAGAGATTGTTATGAAGTACTGAAACAAATTAATCACAACTGTGATAAAAGCCATGAAAGCACATAACAGGGACACTTAACCTAGTGAGTGTTTTGAGTCAGGAAAGACCTTTCCCTAAGGAAGTGACATTTAGACTGATATTTGGAGAATGTTTAGAAGTGAAGAGGGATTCAGGATAGTGGTTGGTGGGGGATAGGACATGGAATCAGGGTGTGGTTCACAGGGAAGAGAATTATATTGGTAAGGTTTTATTTATTAAGCTAGTGGTGAGAACATAGGTACTGTTTATGTGTCTTCAGAACTTTCAGGTAAAAAAAACTTTATGTGGAGAATTTCAAGCATACACAATATAAACAGAATCGTATATTAAATAAACTTTTTTCCTTCATGTTTTTCAGTGTAGACTGGCTTTTCCACATTGTGGGAAACCTGTAGAAAGAGTCAGTCTGAATTTTTTATCTTAGCACATCACCCTTTAGAGAGGTTCTGATTAATTTTTGAGCCCCAAGTTAAAGCATTAATAGACTCACTGGTATGGCTTGGTCAAGTTGGACTAATTCACTGTAGTCCAGGGTCATGTAAGAACACTGAGTTCCCAAGGTAGCTGTTGGGATGTGCGTGAAAGGTGGGGAGTTAGGGAAAAGAGATGGTGCTTGGAAGAAGGCAAGGGTGCTAGGCAGACAGTACCTTGGAGGTTTGCACTAAGGATTACAGTGAGCTGAATTTTATGGCTTAATTTATAGATTCTAAATGCAATCTGTTGACTTTAACTGAAACTCATAAAATTGACCAATAATATGACTTTACAGTACATGAAAACTGATGTTTTTCTAATACTTTGAAGGGGTTTAAAATGCCTGATTATTATTAGAACCAGTATTTTATTTATTCATTGATAGTTCTCTTTGATTAGCAATTAGTTTAGAAAACGCTAACGTTAAATTAGCAGTACATAATAGATATATAATTATACTGAGCACGAATCATATTTGAAAATCTAGCATTCATGTATTCCTGGGGTACCCTGCATGCCCCAAAGCATTATGTATTTTGAAGTTACTGAAAATAGAAGCTTTTGGGCGTTCACATATCTCAGGAGTAAACTTTCTAAAAAAACAAACCTGAACACCATATATCTTACAATCTTCTATATCTTATAATCTTTTAATGACTACCCATTGCATAGAATAAAGTCCAAATTCTAGAGCAATAAAAACATGGCCTTTCAAGGACTGACAGACGTTTCCTACTAACTCCCTACACATATGATACATTCTAGCCTTGCTAAATTAATTAAAAATGTCTGAATTTATTGTGGTGTTTCATGTATCTGTTTTTGTATATGTTATTCACTAAGCCTAAGGTATACTTTCCTTTATTTAGCCTCAAGAATCTCCTCATTAAAGACTTATCTTGTTTAAGCTCAATTAATTATATACTTCATGCTAATATATTTAGTAGTTAATACTATTATAAGCTACCTTATAGTAATTTTTTTAGATGCCTGTCTTACTCCTTAAAGTGAATTGCTCGAGGGCAAGGATTGTGTTTTAATCTTTGCAGTATCTTCCATGCCTTGCTTACTGTAGTTGATTGATTAATGCTGATTGGGTAAATGAACATTTTTGTTCTTCATTTTGAGACTATTATAGGTGTTGTTCCTTTAGTTGTTAATGAGAAGATGGCACAGATTTCTACACAACTTGGCTCCATGGGAAAACAGAAGAGAGTAATTAAATAAAATAGAAGTAGTTTCATCTAGGAACAGCTTTCTGAAGTTGGAACTAATATGTTATTAAATTACCTGGAGTGGAAGGTCAGATTTCTAGAATGATCATGTTTTAGTTGTTAAAGCAAATGGCATGTAAGAGAACTTTCAAGTTCGTATGGCAAAAACAGGGAAAAATTGCAAAGTTAGAGTCTCTGAGGTTTCTGATGTTTCATAGACTAACAAAAGGTTGCTTTATTAGCAGCATTAATGAAGGAATCGCTTTATTGGCTTAGGCATACTGGTAGCTTTGTCGGTCCAAAGAGCTAAGAGTTCTTATTTCAATTCATGATTATGTTGGAGTAGTGAAGTGAAAGCCGTTGACCTTCTCTTAAGCAGAAAATAGAAAGTTTTTACAAATAGATTAAAGCATTATAAGGAATGTGATGAAGAACTAACTTATTATCAAATCACTTAAAATTTGAGTTTTCAAAATCTTTTTGTGCACCATTTTTACAACAGTAGTAGTTTTTTTATAGACTTATTAATTGGTATTTAAAGTTATAACTTTAATAGGATGGTTGTGTAAAATTAGGTCAAAATGATTGAAAAGAAACTGAATTATTAGAATGGATAAACTTTCAGTTCTCCAAATGGTGATACATATTAAGAGCAATATGAGATACAGGAAGTATTGAACTTTAGAGATGGTGCAATGCCACTCAGATGGCGTACCTTCCAAGTTGTTTTTTATTTAGGTAAATGAAATGCATTTTGCTTTTTAGAATCATTTTGAAAGGGCTGATTTGCTTCTGTTAATTTACATCAGAGATTAAAGCAGAAGGAGACACTGGGGGCCTGCTTCTAACTTCAAATTAGTAGTTTTAAATACCAGGAATTACAGAACTAAGTATTATGTAGGTGTATAACAGAATTAAGGTTTTTGTATAGCAGCAATGCATTTAAAATTTTAAATTTCTAAATGATGGAATATTTAAAAGTATAAAAATTACAGGTATGAATATAAAATGCTCATGTATCCATACTGACCAAATTAACAGATATTAATATTTTGCTATAATTGTTTCAGAACTTTTAAAATAAATTAAAAATATGGCTGAAGATTTCCAATCTCATTCTTTTGCTTCCAAGAGGTAATTACTAATCTCAAGGTATCTTTTAAGTTTTTTATACTTTTATGCACACATTTATATAAAAAGATAAGTAGTATTGATTTGGTTTTAAAATGTAAATTAAGTAGTATCATATCGTTTACATACATTTGTAACATGCTTTTTTTCACTCAGTGTTCAAGATTTATCCATGTTGATATATGTATGTACTTAAAGTTTGCTTATTTTACCCTTTGTATTATTATTAGTTTGTTCCATTATTTGTGATGTTAAGCTAGATTATTTGGTTTAGCTGGTGCTGCCAAATGTCTCTGTTGTAAAGTTATTACAAAGGTATTTTTCCCTTTGGTAATTAATCCATGCCTTCAGGCTGAATTAATATTGTTTCTCAATAAACTTTGACCTAATGATTTTAGTATCCTTTGTTGATTTTTGCCTGAACCGTTGATTATATTGATGCTTGAAAAATGATGATTTTCTAGTTTATTATTCTTCCCACATTTATTAGCTGGCAGAGTTTCTGCCCTCCTTTTTTCACTATCACTTGTGGGCTCATGGATTCTTTTTTTATTCAGTGGGCTAAGATCCATTATTGTTACATTTCTTTTGAAGGTTCAGTCTGGTTTTTATGTCTCTTTGATATGTACCATCATTTTAGATCACTTATTTACTTTTTGGCATAACAAAATGTTCCATTCTTATTACCTTATGCTTTCACTGCCCCTAGACCTGGAAACAGCTATTTCTCCAGGAATCCCCATTCCTCTTGTTGGGTACTTACAAGCTACCTCATGAGCTCTGAATGTGTTCTGTATTACTGGTGGTCATTGCTTCTAGGGGTTCTTTTCATTGGACAGGGAGCAAGGAGTTATACTTAAAAAAACTACTAATATTTGTGATTCCAGTCCAGTTCCCCAGGGTCCTTCTCTTCTCCTGTTTCATATTTGGATCTCTCCTCTCCCACAGTGAGGATCTTGGTTAACAGTAGCATCAATATACATATATTAATTTTCTCTGACCTATTATATACATGATATAATATTGGAATTGCCACACCAATACTACTGCCAACAATAAACCCAGTAAGTAAAGAAAGTTTAAGATTTCTGTGCATTTTGTTCATGTAATATATCCCAATGAAGGTATGCATCAGAGTACTATGCTCATAGATTATTTTAATTAATGATATATTTTTATGCCACCAGTTTGATAAACACTAGGTTCATTTGTTTTTGCTTGTATTGAGTTTCAGCGCCCCCTTTATTGATTTAATTAAAAAAAAATTTGAGACTAGTAAAACAGTAAAATGGCTAAAAGTCAAAACTATGTAAAAAGGCATTCTCAAGTCTTGCTCCCTTCTCCTTCCCTGTTTTCTATTTTCACTCTCTGTAGGTTACCAATTTCATTAGTTTCTTGTTTATCCTTATGTGTCCTTTTATAAAAATAAGCATATTATGTGTTCATGCATTTCTGTTTGTATCTTTATTTATATTCTTATTTTATACAAACAAGAATATACTATATGTACATATTTTCTATGAGTGAAGTTGAACATCAGCTTATTGAGCTCTAGGAAAACAGTTGTTGGTATTTTTATTTGAATAATGTTGTTATTCATTAACTTGGGGAAATCAGTATCTTTATGAGGCTAAGTCATCCCTTCCAAAAGAATAGGGGATGTTTTTTCATTTGTTTACTTTGGTCTGTATCTTTCAGAAGTGTTTTAAAGTTTTCCTTATAGAGATTTTACACATTTACGTTTAATCCTAAGTATTTTTTATCTTTTTTGTTGTTTTTGTAAATACAGTTTTCTCTTCAAATAAGCAGTTTGAAACTTCTTTCCTTTTAATAGAGTTAAGCCTATATATATCTTGATATATAATTGATACATTGCATTTCTAATTGATATATTGCATTTACTGCTGTTATATATATATATATATACACATTGTTTTTTATATATATATATATATACATTGATACATTGCATTTACTGCTGTTTTATGCTGTACTTACTTTTTTTCTTCTCTCTCTGTGGGCTGTTTCTTTACTCTTTTTGAAGATTATTTTCTTATTTAGGAAGGTTGATGATTTTGTTTTAATGGCTAACTTCATAGTAATGCATTTATAATATCATTGGGGTCCCTTTAGGCAAAGGCTTAGACTGCTAATAATTACTTTGTCTGCATTAAATGAATATCCTTTGACATTCACTTATTACCTATTCAACTCCAATGAGCTGATTCTTCTGTTTTTTACTTGTTTTCTTCACATTAAAAAAATTGCATGATAATTTGTCAGAGAATATAATATTTAAGTACTATTCTTCTGTCTTTGTCCATATCTTTGTTTTAGTAATATATCTAAAATTAAATATAGTCAGTGTTTATCCCACTGTTTAGTAAAGTTTTTTGCCAAAGTTTTCGCTGTCTTTTTTTAATGTGATGAATCTCATTCTTTTGTAGATAGCTCAGAATGGGCTATGAATAGTATAGTCCCAGAGTTCTTGCATGTTTATTTCTGTAATAGACTTTGTAGTAATAAGGATACTTGACTGGATATAAAATCCTTAGTTTACACTTTCATTCCTTGGGTTTCTCGAAAAAGATGCTACACTGTTACATCACTTTGACTGTTGCCCTTTGGAAATCTGATGCCAACCTTACTTTCTGTCCTGTGTAAGAGGCTTAGTGTCTTTTGTCTGGAGGACCCAAAGATTTTTTTCCTTACTTCCTTTTGAAGTTTTACTAGGCTATATTTTGGAGTTTATTATTCTGAGTTTTTCCAAGTATATAGTAGGTTGTTGCCAGAATTAATGTATCTTGTACTTCCTCCTGCCCACCACAACATACAAATACATATTTGTTTTTGTTTTGGAAATACTCTATAAATTATAGTTTTAAATATTTGTTCCTTTATTTTGCTTTTATTCTTCAGAGTTTTCAGTTATACATATGTTATAGCTTCTTTAAAGGTATATGTTAATAATGTTTTTCTCCAATCATTTTTTTCTTCTATAGTTTTATTCTCTTGGCTGACCTTCTCTTGTTCCTTATTTTCCTTTATATTTTTACTTGAATCCAACCTTCCTTTTTATTACTTTTTGTTTGGCCCTGCCAATGTGTGGGATCTTAGTGCAACACGTGGGTGAGATCTTAGTTCCCCGACCAGGGATCAAACCCACGCCCCTTGCATTGAAAGCATGGAGTCTTAGCCACTGGACCACCAGGGAAGTCCCTTTATTACATATTTTAAAAGTGATTTGTCTTTTTCTCCATTTTCCCCCCCTGCCTGAGCATGCTCAGTTCTTGTTTCATATCTTGTGTTTTGACCATTTCTATTTTTGATTTTTGGTTCAAGATTTAAAAAAAATATGTAAAAGGCTGTTACAGATTCATTTTGGAATAATATTTTACAGTTTTCTGTTTGTGGATTTTTTTTCCTTTGGTGAGAATTTTCGTTAACTGGAGTGTTTGGACTTGGAATGTCTGTGTTCTTACAGTAGCTTTTAAAATTAGTGTTGTCTGCTATTTCTGTTCATTTCATGGCTCAGCATTACAAGTGGTATGTAGATGGGGTGAGGGATTTGCTTAGTTTATAAGGTTTTCAGTTCACGAGATCGCATTTTTGTTGGTATGGTGAAGTAGAATTTCTTTAATCTACAAGTTTTTTGTTTTGTTTGTTTTTTGTTTTTTTGGTCTGTGAGGGGGAAGGGGTAGGTATATTGTACAGTTTTTGAAATTCTTTTTTGTTCTTGCAGAATACTTAATTTCTACCCTTTGCTTCCTTCTTTTCCCTTCACCACCAATCCTCTAAGGGATACCCAATCCAAATTATTTCACTGTCTCCCAGAACTGTTGCCTTCCTGGGACTGCCATCTTTGATCCTGCATACTTTAAGTCCTCCTTTTCTATTCTTTAGTAACCAGTGATCTGATCTACCCTTGTCTCAGACGCCTTTTCTCAATATTTTCTATTCACTGATAGCAACAATTATTTGTATTTACTGAAACAAGGGTTCAGGCTAACATTTTAACACCTGTTGTGTGTACTTATTATCTGATTTGTTCTTAAGCCGTTGTAACATGTAGGTGTTACTATGCCTGTTTTACTTTGATGAAACTGAAGCTTAGAAAAGTTAATTAATTGTATTCAATAAACATTGAGTGCCTACTATATCTAAGGTTGTTTCCTATATGCTAAATGTGGAGTCATAAATAAAACTGATACTAATACAGAGATTTTTAAAAAGACATAATGATCTTGATAATTATAAAATGTAGAATTGCTTGGTTAAAGAAACACATTAACCAGAATTTGCAAAATAGACAAAAAAATAGAAATCACCTGCATAATCTGCTATCCTTTCCTGAAAAAATATAATTCATATCTACTTCCTTGATAGTTACTTGGCATCTAATATTTATTGCCACAAGTTTATTTACTATTTCAATCATATGTCTAAGTGACATATGACAATTTCTTTTTTATGTACAAAACAAAATGTAGTTGTATTGCATATTGTAAAGCAGATCTTTTTTAGATACCACATGGCTGTGTTGTAGTAAATAGATTAAATAAAAGTGAACCTTTTTGGTTGGGTCTTAATGATATTGCATGATGGAAAGTATCTATATTGAGATTATGTTTATATCTGTATCCTTGTTTATAGAAAAAGGATCTTCATTCTAACTTTGCTCTGAAGTCATATGTGATGGGCTACTGTGGGGCTGGACAGTTTCCACCAATAATATAATATATCCTAATATATTGATAATGTAATGAGTAGATATCATTCTACTCTTAAGGAAAAGAATAAAAGGAACAGAAAATGATAAACTTGGAGTGCACGTACAAATTTCTCTTTTGTAAAATAATTCATTTACACTTGGAAACTTGATTAAGTAATTTAGGTTGTTTGCTGTGATATTTTGCTTACTGTAATGCCTTTTTTAAAGAGGTATCCATGACCTGAATGTTAACTGAATATTTTCCATATGGAAGTAATTGGAGATAGGACACATGGGACTAGAGACTGAGAAATTTTTGAGTACAGAGCTGTGCAGCCAAGTTTTACTTTCTGTGGCCTATTCCCAAATATTTATGCATAGAAAGGGTTCAAGTCATCTTATTAGTTATCCCATTGGAAAGTTTGGAATCTGCTGTATATTTTCTTAAATACATAAGCTTATTATTATGCCAAGGTTATGTACATTGGTGTATATTATTTCTTTTCTTTGTGCTAGATAAAATTTGTTAAAACAGGTTTTGGTGCTTGAGAAAATGTATGTTTCCAGATTTTACTCATTTGTAAAGATTATTATTAAAGATAAAATAGAAGACAATTCAAAACTTTTGTAAAATGACCATTAAAGACAAATTAAATGATAGGTTAAAAAGATCATTGTTACAATTCTTTCAATTATGAATGAAAACTACATAATTGTTTAGTAATTATAAATGTCCACTGTGGTCATATTTAAAGGAAGACCAAACACTACTTTTAGTTAGTTCCTGATTTAAAAATTATTATTTTGACAAATTTTGCTAAAAGTATTAGAAATACACACACACACACACACCCCCCTCTATATATGCTTGTTTCTATTCAGTTATTATGAACTTATATTTTCTGTCGTTATGAACTTAACTTTAAAGGAAAAATATACCTTATGAACTAGTATCATTTGATTTTACTTCTCACCTTTACTGTTAGTTTCTTGTTTTTAAAGAAATTTGTGAGGTCTTACTTTTATACCTGATTTAAATAGGAACTTTAAATATTTGACTGTTTAACCATAAAGTATTTGTCCATCAGGGAATATATTAATGTGTATTTTGTTTATATTGTCTTGTTCTCGATTTTCTAAGGTCTGCTTTTTCTGTATAATTCCCTAGCATTTGGTGGTGTGGTCTAGTATGGTCTAGCCTGTGTGAAGGGAGAGTCATGTACCGATAGGATAAATACTATTTGTTAGAGCATCAATTTTACTTGAAGAGTTGGAAAAAGAGAACATTAGGCAATTTAACTGTTAGGTAATTAGAAGGTTATTTATATAATAGAATGAATTCACAAATAATACAAAGTTGAATACAAAATGTGTGTTAATTTTTAATGTGAGTCAAGTATTCCAAACAATTTGGCTTTCATGTAGGCTGTTTCAGACTGTACTTTTCATTGTCACAGGTTAGATGGAGCTGAAGAGTAGGGGGGATAAGATCGTTACATGTTTTTTACTTTTACCTTTGGTGGTTTTTTGCTAAACTGAAATGTGAGAAGTATTGTCCTAAGGTATTTACCCCTAACTCTTCAGCTGCCTCTGGATACGTTCTTGGTGCCTAGGATACCTTCCTAGGAAATCAGTTTGCCAGCATCTGCTTATCAGGACGAGGGCTGTTTCTGGGTTGGTAGTATAATACCTAAAGGCTTTCTTGTCTTGAGGTACATCATCCGCAGAAGTTTGTCTTCCTTTCTGTAGATCTTTAGAATTTTAATCTTAGCCCTTAGATAGTGGTTACAGTCTTTTTTGGTATTTTTATTGTCATTACTATGTTTAATTTTGTTAACTAGAATCTACATTTTCTTCTTTTCTGTCCATTTAGTTGGGCTTTACACTTTTCTTTGCAAAAATCTTGTGTCCTGAGGTAAATTTGCATCTGAGCATTTAATAATTAAACAAATTACCATTGTGAGTGGATTTATTTTATATGAATAGTGTGCCACAACTAAATTGTACTACAGTTGATTTTTCCTTTTTGTGGAGCCTTTACAGTGTTGATAGTATTTTTGTTTGCCTGCTCCCCCATATGTATAGCTAAGTAATTACCAAAAAAGGTGTTTTTTGCCATATTTATTCTATAATTGCTACTGTGCAATTGAACTGCAAAAGGAGGACGTTCTCACAGTGGTTATATGTCACTGCAATAAAGTGATCAATTGAGACTTGTATTGATTTAAGGAGTATGAAGGTGGTAGTGAAAGATATAAGACCCAGGCTTAATGAGAAGTATGTTGTAAAAATTGGCAATTGACAAGAACTATGAGGAATTTAGAAGTACTTTTAAGGTTTGTGGAAATGTTGAAGAAAAGTGATGAGAGCATAACTTTATAAAGGCGTAATTGTGTAGTGAAAAGGATTATAAAAATGCAGGTAAGTTGTACTGAAACTTATGTTTTGTAATGTTTTAATAACTGGGGCAAATAAGATATTTTAAAAGTATCATGAGTTTCCTTTTAAATTTGTTGGTAGTTTCTATGAGACTGTCATCAGAACATTGAGGGATTCCTTTCAAACTGTTTGAGGCATTGTGGAAGCATTCCTTTGCAGTTTTGTAGCAATCAGGCAAGAAGCTTGAAAGGATAAGTGCTGAGTGCTGTGTCTTCTTTGTTCAAGAAATAGAAATGCAGCATGAGATTTTTAAAGTAAAATTTTACATCTTTTACAAAAAATTAAGATAGTATGAAGTTTTTTGAAGATATGTGAAGGATAAAATAGGATTTAGTTCTCTATAAGGTAGGGATAAACTGTCGATTTGGATTGTGTTGATTTGTGAAATATTGTAATTAGGGTAAATTGGGTGGGTGATGGGCAGTTTGAGAAGTGATTGCTAATGCTTTGTTGGTTTTTTTTTCCCCGGTGAAGATACTTTATTTTTCATAAAAATATAATTGTACAATGCTCTTCAGAGAAAGAAAAATTCCTTCAATGCCCCCAAATACCATGTGATTTAGTAGTAATTTTCCTCTCCTTTAAAACTAAAAATGTAATTGATGATATGCAACTGATTTCTTGTGAAACATCGCATTTACGTTTTTAAATTTTATTTGCCTTTATTTTAACTAAAGGTAAGTCTGGTTTTAACCTATAGTTTTTGGAATGAGCCAAATCAGGCCTATCAGTTCAAAGATGATAAAATAAAATGCTAAATGGTGATGCTGATAAATACTGTCAGTTAGCTGGTAAACAGTGATATGAATTTGCTGCAGCAAGATTCTGATTCAGATATATTAGAAAGATTTTAGATAAAATAGAAAAAAAATTTAAGAACTTCAAGTATATCCTAAAATTTGATCTAGTCAAACTTATTCCATATTATACTCAGTTGCTCTAGTATACAACAGATCTGTGCTAAATTAATGACAGAAAATTGATGACTGGTCTAAATTTTCCCCCTTACCTTTCCTTCTTTGGGAAAAGGAAAAAGGAAACATCACCCTGTCTACTCAGAGAGCAAGGAGAACAGCAGAACAGATGAAAGGGGACTGAGCTCACTGACTCTTACACCTGCTTCCGTTCTCTCTCAGCCTGTATGTTGTCCTTATAGGTGAGTGAGAGATGCTAGGATTTCAGCATGCTGCTCCTTAACTGGAATGGGGCAATTATTTAATTTATAATTCAAGATCTGATATCTGTGTAACAACTTAAAACTCTTGACTAGCTGAGACCTTGCTTTTTAGATATTTTTCACCAGTCTGGCTCTAACTTTTCCACCTCTAAAATTAAAATAGAAAACAGCAACAAAGAATAACAGAATCCTAAGAAAATATATCATTAGCATTATTCAAATATGCTAGTTTTTCCTATACCAGTTTTTACATAGTTATCATTCATGAACAATCTGTTAGATTTATTGCTGACTGAACAGTGTGTAGTCACTGAATTCACTGTGCATCTTTTGTTTTAGGGGAAGACTGCTCTGCTTACATCCTTATCATCCTCTCTGGGATTTTTAGTATATTACTAGAAATCATGAAGTTAGATAATTTTCCTAACAAACCTTTGTCTAGTCCTGTAGGTTCTTTAGATTTGGGATGGATCTGTTGGCTCTCTGCTTCAAAATAGGTCCTAAATGATGATCCTGGTCCTTCTCATAGTGTTTGTCTGTCTTATTTTGGTGAGATGTGTGACCTCTGGGGAGGTCTCCTTACATTTAGTAAGTTGATCTTTCTCTTTTAGGTAGATAAGCCAAACTTCTCTTGAGGGAGAGTTTTTTCGCCTGTATGTTCTAAAGTGCCTCTCAAATGAACACTGTTGTTCATTTCAAAAGTTGCCCAAAGTGGGAACTGTAAGTCTTAAGTTGTTCTTAGTGAAAATATACAATTTAGAAAGATAAGTACCTGAATTAGAAGAAGCAGGTGTCTGGCTTGGGAGTGGGTTGACTGATGAAAAAAGTCTGTTTTGTGCAAGTGTTGCTTTTGCACCTTATGTCGTAGAACCACAACTGAATGGTTGGCTACTTTCAAGTAGAAACCTGATAAATCCTGGCTGCTTGGAGGTTTGGCGAGATCTCTACCAGGCCAGACTCGTAGGTAAGGCAACCCAAGACTGAGGAAAGTTATTGTAAGGTTTTGATGAGTCGTCTAAAGTTTGTCCAAAGGATACTCAGCCTCTGGGAATTGTTCAGGGAACTAACCTGTTGGGGCCCTATGCCATTCTGTTCCTCTGAACATTGTCTTAAGAGACCCCCCCCACCCCCAGCTAAAGACAAATCTGTCTTAGTTTTCAAATCTGATCTAATAATGGTATCATTTAATTTAGAGAGAAGTTAGGTTAAAAAAATAGTTATTGGGTAAATATAATGGAAAAATAAAAGGATATACAGAAGAAACTGTTTATATTTTCAATAAAGAAGGTATACCATTGTAAGTATCAACGTAAAAATTTTTAGATATGTAAGAATATTTGTTTGGAAGACTTTTCTTCAAACGGTTATTGGTTTTTAACAGTCTTAAATTTTTTCTGAGAAACAGGGCCAAGTACTGTGCCTTAAGGTTTTTATGAATGCCTGTCTTGGCCATACAATTGCTTTTGAAATCAACTTCTGAGTTAGCTCTTAATACTTTTAATATGTGTGTAGTTATACATTTGTGAACCTAACTTGAGCCTATGTAGAGCAGGCATTGGCAAGACTTCATGCAAAACTTTCTCTGCTATTAATAGAAAATCACAAGGAATCCCTTCCTGGTAAAATTTATATTTACATTGAAACTATTCTTAAAACTTATTAATACAAAATAACCAGACATATTTACTTTACCTTTATGCAGTCTATAGAAATAAATTGAAATACATTGTTAGGAGATCCAGATTTTCAAATGAGTGAGTTACAGATCATTAGTACAATGACCTGGAGTTGTTTAACTGAGAAGTGATTTTTCATCTATATATATATATTTTTTAACTAAACTTTTAGGGACGTCCCTGGCGGTCCAGTGGTTAAGACTCTGTGCTTCCAGTGCAGGGGGTGTGGGTTCAATCCCTGGTCATGGAACTAAGATCCCACATGCTGCAAGGCGTGGCCAAAAAGTAAAAAAAAAAAAAAAAACTTTTAAAATAATTGAAGTACAGTTTATATACAGAAAAGTATAGGTGAACTTTTCTATACTGATGAACTTTTACAAGGTGAACACACCTTTGTAACCATACCTAGATCAAGGTTTCCACTCCTCTGAAGCCTCCTTCTGTCCTGTCCCAGTCAAATAACCCATTCACCCAAAGTTAACTACTGTTCTAACTTTGTGATCAGAGATTAGTTTGGTTTGTTTTTGAATTCAATAGAATAATATATAGGCTTCTTCTCCCCTTCCCGCCACCTGCTTCATACAGCATTGTGTTTGTGAGATGTATCTTAATTTTGTGTATGGCATTAGTTTTCTCATTTTCACTGAGGTGTAGGATACCATTGTATGAATATACTACAGTTTATTTCTCCCTCCTACTGCTGACGGACATTTGGGTTGTGAGTTTTGGGCTCATTAAATAATGTTACTATGATAAATCTTGTACATATCTTTCTGTGCACAAACATATACATTTCTATTGATTGTATACACAGGAGTTGTATTACTTAGTCATTGGATATGTGTATTTTCACCTTTAGTAGATATTTCCAAATAGTTTTCCATACTGGTTATACCAATTTCCCTTTCTACCTTCAGGGCATGAGAATGCCATTTGCTGCACATGCTCACTTACATTTGGTATTCTCTGATTTTTCGATTGAAAACTAGTCATTTTGGTGTGTAGTAGATCTTATTGTGTTGTTTGTCTGTGTTTTCCTGAGGATTAGTGATGTTGAGTACCTTTCCATATGTTTATTGGTTTTTGAAATTATTTTTTATGAAGGTTTTTTTTGGTCTTTAGCTTATCTTAAAAATTGGGTTGTCTTTTTCTTGGTGATTTAAAGTTTTGTTTTTGTTTTTTAATATTTCATACATGAGTCCTTTGGACATGTGCATTGAGAAGATCTTCTCCTACCCTGTAGCTTTTTCATTTTAAGAACACAACTTTTTAATGAAATCCAATTTGCTGTGTTTATCTTTGTGTCTTGTTTAAGAAATCTTTGCCCACCTCAAAGTCATGACAGTATTGTCCTGTCATCTCACAGCTTTATTGTTTTAAACTTTATTGTTTAGGTCATACTTTCTTCTTCCCTCCTGTTTCATAGCCTGTGGATGGATGTGATTCATTGGACTGATTTTGATTTTAATGGTAGTAGTGATAGAAAATATACTGGTATGGCTTACTCATAAGAAAATGTTTTTATTTTATTTTTATATATGGCATTATAATTTCTGTATGATAACTTTTATTGCTAGTTAAAATAGATGATTTTTATTTTGTTGATTCTTTAAAAGGAATTTAAAAACTTTTTTTTTTGTCTGACTCTAAAAGAGGCAGTCAGTTTTACTATACACTATGTCATGTTCTGTCTTATTTGTTTTGTTTTTGAGGAGTCATAGTGTGATGCCTTAAAGACATTGGGTTGTGCAGTCAATGGCAGCTAATACATTTAAGCAGATGAATGAATCTCTGTAAGGTTTGGTTTTGTAATCTATAAAATGGAGAGTAAATAAGGTGATTAAAAAAAGTGTATGTAAGTTTTTTCAAATCTTTGGCAATGTGCCTGACAAACAATAAGAGCACTGTAATATTTAGTGCTTTTTTCTTGAATTTTTGAACTTCGTTTTGAAGATTATTTTGACCTGAGACTTGACTGAAAGGGCACATACTATGTTTATTATAAAATTATTCACAGCTAACTTTTGTAAGTAGTAAAATTAATTTGTAAGTTTATGCATTTCTTTTTATTATGGGTAAAATCTTAATTTTTTTTTAGTATCAACATAAGGTGGATTTTAAAATACTTATGTTAATTTTTTAATAAAATAGAATAAATATATATATTAATAAATATTATAAAATGTCTTTTTATTTCATTGGCTCTACTTTAACTCTGTAGATGCTACAGTTACATTGTCTAGCTGCTACTTAAAAGGTGGTAACTAGATACTAGAATGTAGAGCATGGCATTGTATGTTGATGGTTAGGAATAATTTAACATATGGATGCTTTTCTAAGACATTGTTAGCATGCTGTTATCTGATTTGTTATAGAGCTCACTCTTTTTGTAGTCTAGTAACTGCCAATATCTGATAATTCATTAACTTTTCCATATATTACATTTAAACTTTCAATTGTTTATAAGATTAGGAAAAATTTTGTTAATCATTTGCCAAAGTTCAGTACGTGCTTTGGGTTTTAAAGTAGTATGAAAAAACAAATTGCTGTCATGAAAATGGGATTCCTGCATAGACTTTACAGATTAGAGAGAACTCCGAAGTTGAAAAATTATTCCTGATATATTTATTTTTTTATTATTTAGGGAGTCTCAACGAGATTTTTAAAAGGCTATCAAATATTTGGTAAGTACATATTCTCCATGTTAAATACTTTGCATGTTACTTAAGTTTACATGTATATTATATTAATGGCATTTTTAATAATAGCCTGTGTAAATTATAATTTATATTTCTTTTAATTTTTACCCAGTATTGGAATTTCTTCTCTTTATATTCTGATCCTCTTCTGATTCTTTCTACACATTGCATCAAGAAAATTCTTCTAGCATGCAGGCTAAGTATTAAAAGAGTTCAAAGAAAGCAGTAGCCTTCATGGGCAGAAACGCTAATACTTTGTGAATGAAACAGGATTTTCCTCACTTGAGATTTTTGTAACAGTTTTTGATTAGCTGTTGATACTAGTACAGATAGCAAGATTCTTCAGCCATCCCTTACTTTACTCCTTACATTAGGTCCAGTTCATCACCATAAGCCAGGGTGAAGACTACGATCAGACCTTATGCTGTTTCCTATCTGGGCCACTCTGGTTTCTTTGTAATAACATTATAATATGAAAATTTGATAAGTGCCTGTAATTAAGAATTTCATAAACTTTTGATTTCACTAGATAGTGCTTTTACTTTTTAAAATTTTTGAGTGAAAGTGGGAGAATTAATCTCAGAATGTGTTTTACTTCACTATATAGGATTTTAGAGTTTTGTGCTGTGGTGATTATATAGATGTAACAATGCTTTGGTTGGTTAGTCATGATAGATTTAAAAATTATTGGATATACTTCAATGAGGGGAAAGTATCAAGTGGCATATGTAGATTTTGATTATTTTAATATAGTCAATAAAATTTTTTTAAGGATGAATACATTTACTTGATTAGCTAAAGGAAATTTCCTAGATACATGAAGAGATATTTAATAATAAGCATTAATTTCTTTTATTATACTTTTTATGTGTTTGAAACAATAAATATTCAACTGAATGATATTTCTAAAATTCTGTAATAATCATAGTTGATGTAAGTATTCAACAAATTATACCACTCTATTTACTGTATATTTATAATAAATGTAACATTTTTAGGAGCAAATGATGTTATAAAAATCTCTTAAACAAAATTTTACTACTTTAAAATGTGGTAACTGATTTCTGGAGATGTATTAAGTGGAAAAAGCAATTTACTGCCCTTTTTTTCCCCCATTGATGCAAATATTTGAGTTAGTTTGAGTGAACCATATTCAGAGTTGTGTAATCATTACTGCTATCTAGTTTTAGACATCGACCCCCCCACCCCCCCACCCGCCCCAGCACCCTAGGCAACCAGTAATATACTTTTTCTGTGAATTGCCTATTCTGGACATTTCTTATAAATGGAATCATACAATATTTGTCATTTTGTGTCTGGCTTCTTTCACTTAGCATAATATTTTCAAGGTTCACCGATGTGGTAGCGTGTATCATTTATTTTTATGGCTAAAAAATATTCCATTGTATACCACATTTTGTTTATCCATTCATCAGTTGGTGGGTTGTATCTACGTTTAGGCTATTAGGAATGCTTCTGCAGTGATCATTCTTGCGTAAGTTTTTGTGTGCACTTATGTTTTCATTTCCTTTGGGTGTATACTTATAAGGGGCAGAATTGCAGGTTAGTATAGTAACTGTGTATAACTCTGAGGAACTGTCAAAATGGATGCACTGTGTTACAAGCTCACCACAGTGTATGAGGGTTCCAATTTCTCCACACTCTTTCAGACATTGATTGTTACACTGTCAATCTTTTTTGTATTTTAGCCATCCAGATAGATGTGAAATGGTATTTCATTGTGGTTTTGATTTTCATTTCCGTATTGACTAATGATGAGCATTATTTTTCATGTGCTTATTGACCATTTACATATGTTCTTTGGAGAAATGTCTGTTCACATCCTTTGCCCATTTTTTAATTAGATTGTCTTTTTATTGTTAAACTATACATGTTCTTTATATATTCTGGAAACTAGCCCCTTATGAGATAATATGATTTGCAAATACTTTCTCCCATTCTGTGGATTGTCTTTTCACTTTCTTTCTGGTGTCCTTTGAAGCACAAAAGTTTTTAATTTTGATGAAGTCTAATTTATCTCTTTTTTTCTTTTGTTGCTTATGCTTTTGGTGTCATATTGCAAAATTATCTTTAAATAAATATTCATTGATAGTCTAGGTCTGTGACAAGGTTTTAATTATCACAGGACTGTAAAGCATTGACATTTCCTGTGTTTGACAGCCAAAGCCCAAAGGAAGCAATTATCCTTGTATTTGTGCTTCAATTCCTCAGCTAATTGTTTTAAGCAAAACATTATGTTTTGATCCCATGTGTTGCCATGAAAACGTTAGCTGTGTGTGATATGTTTATTGATATTGGTCTCATGAATTCATAGTTAGTTTTTTAGATTGGAGAAGAACTAAGTATTTAGTTTATCGTGGTGTTTATTGCATATTTGATTTCATACCTTAATAAACCATCGCTTTTTAGGCTAAGAGTATTATCAGGGTTCTTTTTAGCTTTCCTGTGAGGAAAAAAATAGATTTTGAGAATCTTATTGATTTTAATCTTGTGCAGGTTATTTGTAGCAGTGATATTTTGATGTTTTTGTAAACCTACATATGGAATACATATATTTTTCTTCTGCTTTATTAAGTATGTGCCTTTTAATTTTTATGGGACCATTTTAGTTTCTTATTTTTTACATTGTGTGGTTTTTTAAATCAACTGGAGGCATATTTCAGGATGTATTGGCCTGTAATGTTGTCTAATTTAGTTTTTTAGAAAAATGGTGTGTAACAGTGGAGTGTCACTACTGTTAGTAGATTGGCTTTCTGTGTAAGGGCAAGAGGTTGTAATACAGTATAACAAATATATTTTTATTTGGGGAATTTACTTTTGTATCTTTCATATTATCTAATAGTATTCTGTGTTAACTTCAGGTTAACCAAAGTCTATTTTAATGAAATTTTATAGAGCTAAGATCACTGATATTCTTCTTGTTAGTTGATCTTAAATCATAGTGTCCGTTGGTGAACAGTCCTTAAGTGCCCATTGGATGAGTGATATTGTTCTTTACATTGATGTGTTTATAGTTTGTGTTATACTATCTGTGGACATATTGCAATGGAAAAGGAAATAAAAACTGACATCTCATTCATGGTGGTGTTAATTGTGATAAAAATAAGGAAAAGATTTAGCTGAGAGAGTTACCTCCTCCTATGGTTATATGTCAAATATGGTGATTAAGAGGATTTTGATGATCTATTTATGGCTGAATTAAGGTGAAATGGCTTTTGTGCACTGTTCTTTCCCCCTTCCCTTCTCTTGTTCTAAATGCTTACTAACATAATCACTGAATATATATTAATTCTCTTTGAGTATTTATATTTGAAATGAGGTTTTAATATTAGTAGAGACCTCTTTTTCTTACAAGGGTAGGAAGGATTACCCTTTAGTTAAACCACTAATTTGTCACTAAAGTCAGTAAGGCCTGCCTTATTCTACAGGGGGCAGCTTCTCAGCACATGTACTAGAGTTTGCCATTCCGCTGATCCATAATACCTTGGAGATATTGGTCAGGGTTGTATGGATAGAACAATTAAACTATTCTTCATCAGAGGGGTCTTTGACTACTTTCTTCTTTTTTTTTTAAATTTATTTATTTATTTTTGGCTGCGTTGGGTCTTCATTGCTGCGCGTGGGCTTTCTCTAGTTGCGGCGAGCGGGCTTTCTCTAGTTGCGGCGAGCGGGGGCTACTCTTCATTGCAGCAGGTGGGCTTTTCATTATGGTGGCTTCTCTTGTTGCAGAGCCCTGGCTCTAGGCACGCGGGCTTCAGTAGTTGTGGCACGTGGGCTCAGTAGTTGTGGCTCGCAGGCTCTAGAGTGTAGGCTCAGTAGTTGTGGCACACGGGATTAGTTACTCCATGGCATGTGGGATCTTCCTGGACCAGGGCTTGAACCTGTGTCCCCTGCATTGGCAGGCGGATTCTTAGCCACTGCGCCACCAGGGAAGTCCCTCTTTCACTACTTTCTAATCTTACTCAGGAAAGCTCAGCTAGACTTGAATTATTCTAAATGTCACACTGTTTTTTGCATAAATGTCTGAAAGCTATAGCACAAGTAGTATGACTTTTTGTTTCTCCCAATACATTTACTGTAGTAACCACATCATGCAGAGAAGTTTTCCTAAAAGCTATTTCCTTCAGAACTTACTTTTTTTTTTTTGAATTTTTGAATTTTATTTTATTTACTTTTTTATACAGTAGGTTCTTATTAGTCATCAATTTTATACACATCAGTGTATACATGACAATCCCAATCACCCAATTCATCACACCACCATCCCCACCCCCCCCGCGGCTTTCCCCCCTTGGTGTCTGTACGTTTGCAGAACTTACTTTTTAAATGAAAAACTTAATCCAGATTAACTCATATTCAGTCTAGTAGCCATCTTAATTTTATTCTTATTAATATCTAAGATTTCCATTCTCCTGATCTTTCTTCAGAAATTTCGCAGTCTATTAATTCAGGGGTCCCCAATTCCAGGGCCAGTTAGGAACCGGACCGCACAGCAGGAGGTGAGCGGTGGGCAAGTGGGCAAGCTTCATCTGCGGCTCCCCATCGCTCGCGTTACCACCTGAATCACCCTCCCCACCCCCATGGAAAAATTGTTTTCCACAAAACCAGTCCCTGGTGCCAAAAAGGTTGGGGACTGCTGTATTAATCTAAAGAGTTACAGCTGTTCATTTCTTGTGTTTTATCCCCTGTTCGTGGACTGCTTTATTTTGCTAGAGTGATATCAGTTTACTGTCTTGAGAGGTTCCTAGTATAAATTCACATTCCCCCCCCCCCACCACGCCTCCAGTATAGCCTCAGTGCTTCTTGGTCATCTTTATCTCTTTCTGATCTTCTATTTCATTCCACATTATTAGTTATTTGGAACCTTTCCACTCTCCTCAAATGACCAGTCCTGTCCCTATTTTGCTTATTCTTTCTTCATTTCATATTTTATACTCTTTCTTTCCCCAGTCTAAGTTTACTCAAAGAATAAAATGTTTTCATTTCTTTCGAAAGCTAACATCTATATTCTCAGTCTTATTCCTCCTTTCCTTCACTGGAACCTTGTTATTCTCCCTTTTATGCTCCATGCCGGGTTCTCTGCCTTATCACACTTAATCTTGAAAAATATCTTACTTCTACTCTTTTCCTATCCTTCCCGTTATCACTGAGCTTGTTTGATTTACAGTTGTTGACTCTAGGTGTCCAATTTCTCAACTTTTATTCAACTACTTCTGCAGTTTGACTATTGTTTCTACTAGTGTTCTGCTTCCTCGAAAGTAAACCACTTTTCTTACCTACCCAGATAGACATTGATTAGGTTGATGACAGAATGTTCTGTATCATCCCCAAAATAAGACTGAGTTCCAATTGCTAATCTGTGTCTTTTCTTTTCTCATCCTGTCCTACCTTTTTCAGCATTTGGTATTTTGATTCTCCTTAACATTCACTTCTCCCTTGTGTTCTGTAATACTTTAATGGTTTTTCTACTACCTCTCCAACTAAATGCTTGCTCTCTTTGTTATTGCTTTTTTCCTTTACATACCCCTTACGTATAAACTGGGTTGAAGCTTTGCTCCTTCTCATTATATATCATTTTTAGGAGGTGGTCTCTGCTTTTATTATGTAAATTATCACAAATTTGTGATGACTCACAGATGCCACATTTTCCTTCATTACCTGTTTTACTTGAGTCATTAGGTCTTAAGCACCCCAAAATTAATATTTCTCAAGCTGAAAACATTGCCTCGATATATGCATGGAACTCAGTAAATACTTGTTGAATCAGTGAATAACTCATCTTAGTCTCCCAATCTGTTTAGTCTGTTCTTTTTTTTTTTTAGATAACAATTTTAACCATTCACTTGTTCTCATATTGCAAGCCTTATAACATCTTTGACCAACTCTTGTCTGTGCTGGTTAATATTAGTTATCGTATTTTGGTCCTAAGCTTAACTAATGAGGCAGATGATATTCCCATTTGCAGATGGTAAAAATAAGGATCACAGAGGTTGTGATTTGCATATAATTTCACAGGTAGTGGTGGAGTTGAAAATTAACATCTGATTTCTTATCACATGTTTTCTGGTTTTCACAGAAAACATTCTAATGATAAAAGCAGTGTGATGGACAAGAAATTATTGTCAGTGTACTATGTGAGTTAAGGTAGAGAAAACAGGAAGGTGAGAATACTTTAAATTGTTATGTGATGAGATGAAGTCTTAATTTGGTGGGAGGAATGAAAATCAAGGATGTGAGAAGTTTGTCCCTCAAGATTAATAGAATTTTGACATCTGGTAATGATGCAGTGATGCCGGTAAAGTATTGAACGATCCCTCAGATAACAATGATAAAATCTGGATAAAATATTGAAAGAAAAACTCTAACTACTTAAAAGCAGCAGAAAATGACCAAAAGGAGACAGAAGTCAGCTGAGAAGTTATCCTTTAAAGCCTGAAACTACAATGTGTAAGAATTGTACATTTGTGGTTTTCTTGCTTTTGGGTGCGTCCCAGCCAGCCTCCTGTATTTCCAGTAGTACAGGACAGAAGTTAAATCTAGCCAAGTAGCTGGAAATTTATTGAGGAAAATCATAGAAGCAAGTGAACCACTGAAAAGTAAACAAAAACTGATGGAATTTTTTGCCAGCCCACCACCATTACAAGCAATTCTAAAGGAAGTTCATCAGTCTGAAGGGAAATGGCACCAGATTTCAAGTGTTATAACAGGAAGAAACCAACATCAAAAATAGTGAGTAATTGGGTAATTATAAAAAACTATATACAGTTGACCCTTGAACATTATGGCATTAGGAGCACCGACCCTCCACACTGTTGATAATCTGAATATAACTTTACAGTTGACTCTCTGTATCTGGGTTCCGCCTCTGAGGATTCAACCAACCATGGATTGTGTAGTACATATTTAGTGAAAAAAATCGATGTATAAGGGGACCTGAACAGTTCAAATCTGTGTTGTTTAAGGGTTCGCTGTATACTTTTATTATTAAAAAAAAATTACTGATTAAAGCAAAACTTATAATACTGTATTTTTGGGTTTGTAATGTATATATGAGAACAACAGCACAAAGTTGGGGGTGTTGTGTTTTTGTATTTCTCTGATGTTAATGTTGAGCATCTTTTCATGTGTTATTGACTGTTTGAATATCTTTGGTGAAGTATCTGATCAAGATTTTAAGAATTGACGTATTACACAGTATTTAATATAACATGTCATAATAAGACCTATTATGACAAATTGACATACTAAGCAGTATTTAATCTTTTTTTTTGGCTGCATTGTGCCACTTGTGGGATCTTAGTTCTCTGACCAGGGATTGAACCTGAGCCCTTGGCAGTGAAAGCACTCAGCCCTAACCACTGAGCTGCCGGGGAATTCCCAACAATGCTTAGTCTTCTAACTTATGAACATGGTATATCTTTCATTTGTTTAGGTTGTTTTTTCATTTCTCTCAGTAATGTGTGGTAGTTTTTTTTTTTTTTCTTAAGGTGATAAAAAAAACTGAACTCTGTACCCATTAAGCAATAATTTCTCATTTCCCCCTCTCCCAGGCCCTAGTAGTATCTAATTTACTTTCTGTGTGTATGAATTTGCCTATTTTAGATATTTCATACAAGTGGACTCTCATCCAGTATTTGTTCTTTTGTGTCTGGCTTATTTCACTTGGCATAATGTTTTCAAAGTACATCTGTGTTGGAGCATGCATCAGAATTTCCTTCCTTTTTATGGCTGAATAATGTTCCATTGCAGTATTCCACATTTTGTTTATCTCTTCATCTATTGACGGACACTTGGGTTGTTTTCACTTTTTGGCTGTTGTGAATAATGCTGCAATGAAATTTGGTGTACAAGTACCTGAGTCCTCTTTTCAGTTCTCTTGGGTGTATATCTAGGAGTGGAATTGCTGGGTCATATGGTTGTTCTATGTTCAGCTTTTTGAGAAGCTGCTAAACTGATTTCCATCGTGGCTTCACCATTTTACATTACCATCAGCGATTTACAAGGGTTATAGTTTCTCCACATCCTCATCAGTGCTTGTTATTTCCTGTCTGTAGTACCTTTGTGGGGCAGATTCCTTAGGATTTTCTGCATAAACAATCATGTGAACAGAGACAGTTTTACTTCCTTTTTGATCTTTTTGCTTTTCTTTTTCTTACCTTTTTATTTGGAATTTCTACAGTATAATATTGAATATAAGTAATGAGAACAGACATTCTTGCCATGCTCCCAAACTTAGGGAGAATATATTTGATATTTCATTATTAAGTATGTTGTTAACCATAGGACTTTCATAGATACTCCATCTGGTTGAAAAAGTTCTTTGCTGAATGGTTTTGTTTGTTTGTCTATTTTTAATCATTAATGGTATTTGATTTTATCACTGACTTCTGCATCTATTGCCACAATCATATAGATTTTCTCTTAAACTATTAATGTGGTTGAATTACATTAATTATTTTTCATGTTAACTCAACCCTGCATTCCTAGATAAACTTTACTTTGTCAGACTGTATTACTGTTTTTATGTATCACTGGATTTGATTTGCTGAAAATTTTGTCAAAACTGGAAAGTGTCCTCTTTTCCTCTATTTTGTATACTATTGTATACTACTGGCATATGTTTATATGCCAAATATATAGTTTGTGTAAATCTGGCATATGTTTTCCTTAACTGTTTGGTAGAATTCACCAGTGAAATCATCTTGGTCAAGAGTATTTTTTGAAGGAAGGTTTTGGATTTATGGATTTTTTATTCTTCCTGGTTTTATTTTTTTATGGGTAAGTCAGCTGTTTTAGTAATTGGTGCTTACCTGGTTAATCCATTTTTCTGTTATGTAATCTGGTTACTGGATTGGATTTTTTTCTCTCTTTTCAAATAGTAGTTTTATTCCTCATTTAGTTTCCTTGGGTTAGTTACACTAATGAAGAGAGCTACATCTTAAGTATTTAGTGATTTAAAAATATGTAAATGGACTTATATATACTACCAAATGTAAAATAGATAGCTAGTGGGACGCAGCCACATAGCACAGGGAGATCAGCTCGGTGCTTTTTGACCACTTAGAGGGGTGGGGTAGGGAGGGTGGAAGGGAGACGCAAGAGGGAGGAGATATGGGGATATATGTATATGTATGGCTGTTTCACTTTGTTATAAAGCAGAAACTAACACAACACTGTAAAGCAGTTATACTCCAATAAAGATGTTTAAAAAAAAAAATGTAGATGTATAAATTGTCTTCGGTTCACCGATGTGTCACCTAGGTTTTGAACTTCTTTTTCCTTCCTGTTTTAATGCTTTTGCTTGGATGCTAAAGAGGACTTTAGTTCATTGTAGTTTTGTACTGTAGGATTCTTATAATAGCTTTTTGTGTGTATGTGTGTGTGGTCATATGTTGTAGTATAGTCTTGCCAGGGAAAACTTGATTTTGTTTGATTTAAGCTCTGGTGGATGCCGTTTTTCCCCCTGTGCATTTACTGCTACCCCAGCACAACCTTATATATAATAAAAACAAATTTCTTTCCTAAACTGGAATGTGAACTTTTGATCTATAATAGTTTTAACCTAACTCACAGTATACATGGTAGGCAAATTTGAAAAATACCCAGATGGTCATTTAGCATATAGCAGTTTAATAAGTTAAAAAAATTCCTGTTATTGCCTGTTTTGAAATTGCATAGTGTTTTGAGCTAACTAGTGTGATTTGAGCCTAAATTTTAATGTGAGGCACATTCTAATCCTGCTTCTCTCACTTACCTTTCTCACTGTGAATTTAGTAATACTTTGATTATATTCTTTGTACTTTCTTAGAGATCCATTTTTTATTTTCTGTTGCACTTCCTGAAATTTGTTAGTAATTTTTTTTTCTTCTCCTAATGTTACATAAGATTTGAATTCCTGGGACAAAACTCTGGTAACAGTGGGTAATTCTTTTAATATTAGCACTTCTTTCTCTCATTCAGTTATGTAGTTATTACCTGGCAAATGTCTGAAAAGATCTTTTAACACAGATTTAAAGATTTTTGTAGGTATAAGTAGCAGACAGTTTGTTTGGTTTTGGCTAAAGTAATCTGAGCTGGGGATATATTTCATTTAATTTGGGTGTAGTGGTATATACTTATATGGAGATCAGTCATGACCATGTATAATTAAATTATTGCTAGCTGTCCTATTGTAGGGATGTGTTCTTAATGTCCAGTGTCTCTAGACATTGTGACAGGAATGTATAAGGCTAGAGCGCATATACATCATGAAAGTGTCCTCCGATGGTCATTACTAGAAGTATGAGTACACTACTAGTAGCAGCAAAGGAGAAACTAGGTTTGAAATGTACAAAGTCAGAATCAAGTCTATGGAAACGTTTACAGATACGTATCTAAAACTGTAAGATTAAGTTTTCATCCTGCTCATTCAAAATGTCTGTACTCTTGTATAGAAAATAATCCACAATGTAATGTGTATAATTGTATATTTACCAAATGTTTTTCCTATTTTAGTTGAGATAGCATATTTAATAAAATTAAAATATGTGATTTCATCTGCTTATTGGAACACTTTAGTAAAGCAAGTATGAAATAATAGACTTCTGATTTGGAAGTATGTTAAAGGTGTATTCTTTTGTCATATTTACATTTATTTAAGAATTAAGATAAAATTTAGATTAAATTAATGGAATATGAAACAAAAATGGTTAAAGATGTGCCACAAGTAATTAGAAGTTATTCTGACATTGCAAAGTGAATTGTGACATAAAAATGTTTCGATCATGCAAAAGCAGTAATTCATTTAAGAGGAAAAAATAAATTATAAACAGAAGTAATAGGCTCTTGGTTTTTTGATAATCCAATTAATGAAAAAGAATGAATCATATGAAAATATTGGAAAAATATTTAAATAAGTTACTTGTTTGAAACCAGAATCTCTGATCAGTGAACATAGCATAAAACTCATAACCCACCAAGAATGACATTGATGATTGTCTTATCATCAATGAATGTCTTAAATTTAGGGTATGTAAGATTAGTTACTGCACAAGAAAACTTGAATTGAAATCTCAAGTTTATATATGAAAGAAGCTTGATAGGAGTTCCTCATATTTGTCAACTCTCTCAAAAATTTACACGACATTCGCAATAACAGGTTGTGAAATTCGAAGTTTGTAAACTTTGAAGAATAAAAAATACGTGATGATCAACTATGCTAGAGGAAAGACTAAATTATCCTCCTAATCTCTGTATAGGAGACATTATAAAATTTTGTCACATGAAAAGCCAAGCAAAGAGTACTCAACCAAAAAATAAAGGAATTATGGCGTAACAGAATTGTTTCAGACATTTAATTAACGTGTTATTTTTCTGGATTTATTTATGGTATTTGTCAGTCTTTTAAAAATTAGTATTTTGTTATTTTTTCACGTTTCAAATATGTATTCACTTTCATTTCTAATTTTGTATTCTTTCTTTTAAATCCTCCAGTTTTCAGAAGCTTCAGGCCCCTTAAAACTTAGATGTGCCCCTATTAAAGGGATAGAGCACAGATGCAAGTGCAGTCTGATGGGCTTGGTGGGGGATGGTTTAGAGAGACTGTGTCTTTCTGAAGAGGTGGCACTTGAACAAAGATCTGATTAAAGGCATGGAGAGAACCTTATGAGGGTTTGGCGGAAAGAGCAATTCAAGTAGGGGCACTGTTGTGGGAATGTCTGGTATGCTTATTAAGAGGAGGCAATGAGGTTGGAGCCCAGTGGTTGGAGATGAGATTGAAAAGGAAAGCAAATTATATACTTAAAGCAATTATATATGGGCTGGATAAAAATTTAAGGAATTTAGATTTTGATTCTAGTTATAATGAGGTTACCATTGGAGAATTTTTCACATTTTCAAACTGGCAATGAAACTTTTTCAAGTGCTCATTTGGGGACCCAGTTTGCTTTCATCTTTTAGGTCCTTCATCCTTGTCCTTTATTTTCATGTTCCAACTGTATTAGGAAGGAGAAATAATCTGCATACCCACTCTCTTAAAATGCCCAGTGCAGAAGGGCACACATTGTTTCTAAAATTCATTTTCCTTTGATGAGAATTTAGGTGTAATTGTAAGGCAGAGTGCCCTGCTACATTGCCGTTACTATGGAAAGCGAGAATGAATTTTGGTTAGAAAATTTGTTGTCACTACCACATTAATACTTAGGTATTAGGACCTAATATCTGACTTATTCTGACTTCTTCTTAGGATTCCATATGAAGGTTGTACTATAGTTTAATGTTTAGCCATTCTCTTATTGCTAGATTAACGTAATTTTGAAGTTCTTGGTATCATAAGCAAGGCTGCAACAAGCAACCTTGTTATGTTTACTTGAATATTAGGGTAGCTAACAAAAAGTATAACTGCTGTATAATAAACATTAAAAAAAATGTAATAGATACTGTGAAATTGTCCTTCACGTGTTACTGTCATCAGTGGATGGGTATATCCATTTCACTACCTTCCCATTAATACTTGATGTTGTTTTTGATAATCTTTTAACTGAAAAATATATTCTCATTGTTTTGGTTTGCATTTTCTTAATTATTGGTGAGGCTAAACACCTTTTTGTAAGTTTTTGGTAATTCTTTCTACTGTGAGTTGTCTACTTATATATTCCCATTTTTTTCTATTAAAATTGTCTTTAAAAAATATAATCTGGTTATCATTTTAATCCTTTGGATTTTACATCTCTTTCAAAAACATTGTCCCAGTTTGTTGCCAGTTAAAAAAAATTTTTTTAAATGGTGTTTTATATCGTACGTGGTATTTCTATATTGTTTCAATATAGAAATGGAAAATATTGATAAATTATATTACTGGTTTCCAGACTACTCTGTGGAAGCAAATATTTTACAGATTCTATAGACTAAAGTTTTTTAGATAAAAAAGTTTGATGTTTATTTTCTCCTTTTTGTTTAAAAAATTTCAAACCTACAGTTGAGAAAATAGTACAGTGAACACCTGTATACTCTTCACTTAGACTCAACCAGTTGTTAACGTTTTGTTAATATTTTGCCACATTTTTTCCAGTCTGTATCTCTGTTTCTATTCATATCCATATCTACATTTACATATACACATATAATCTTCTTTTGATTACACATTTAGAAAGTAAGTTTTGAGCAAGCAGGTGGTTGCCAGAAGGGAGGAGGGGGTTGGAGGAAAGAACTAGGTGAGGGCAATTAAGAAGTACAAACTTCCATTTGCAAAATAAATGAGTCATGGGTACGAAATGAACATTGTGGGGAATATAGTCTTTAACTATGTAATATCTTTGTACGGTGACATATTGTAACTACACTTAACATGGTGATCATCCTGAAATGTATAGAAAAACTGATTCACTATGTTAACAGGAACGAACGTAGTGCTTGAGGTCAGTTATACTTCAAAAACGAACTAACAAACATACATACATAGAAAAGGAGAACAGATGTGTAGTTACCAGAGGTGGGGTATGTGGGGAGGGTAATTGGATGAAGGCAGTCAAAAGGTATAAGCTTCCAGTTATAAGACAAGTACTAGGGGTATAATGTACAACATGATAAATATAATTAACACCACTGTGTGTTATATATGAAAATTGTTAAGAGAGTAAATCCTAAGAGTTCTCATCACAAAGAAAATTTGTTTTCCTGTTTCTTTAATTCTGCATCTGTAGGAGATGATGGATGCTCACTAAACTTACTGTGGTAATCATTTCATGATGTATGTAAGTCAGATCATTTTGCTGTATACCTTAAACTTATACAGTGCTATATGTCAATTATATCTCAAAGCTGGAAAAAAAAAGTTTTATACATTCTAACACTTAACTGCTAAATACTAAGCATGTATGATATAAAAATAAGATTTTTGAAAATGTATAACAACAGTATCATTATTGTACCCATGAAAATTAGCCTTGATTTGATAAAATCTAATAATACTGTCCATTTTCAAATTTTCCTAATTGCTTTCTAAAGATTTTTATAATCCCCATCCCCACCTGCTGCCTGCCCAATCTAGGATCTAATCCAGGATCACTCGTGTTTGGTTATAATGGTTTTTTTTAGTCTCTCTTAATCTGAAACACTCTCTTGCCTTTATTTTGTATTTTATGACACTGACATTTTAAAGAGTCCCAGCTAGTTGCCTTGTAGGCAATTTTACATTTTCAAATTTTTCTGAGTATTTCCTTATGATTGGATTCAGGTTAAAACATTTTGGCAAAACTACAACATAGGTGATAGTGTATGCTTTTCAGTGTATCACACATACCAGTTTGGTTCATTATTGTTCATGATAAGTTTGATTATTTTCTCAAGGTGGTGATGGCCAGATTTCTTTATTATAAAGCTACTTCTCCCTTATTGCTTATAAGTAACCTGAGGGTGATACTTTGAGGCCATGTGAATATGTTTCCTCCCAAGTTTTCATCCAACAGTTTTATCATCTGTTGATGATTCTTGCTTGAATCAGTTATTACACTTAGTTTTAGTGTTTACGGTATTTAAAAACACAATTTTAAATTAACCACAAATTTAAAACAGTTGTGGTGTATCAAATTTTAAAGTGTTAGACACCACTAGTATATTAACTTGTGCTGTCAGAGCAGCTTTTTAAAAGCATTTCCTGCTTTCTTCTAAATGTATTGTCAATGCCCTCCAGCAAAGAGCACCAGAAGCACAGCTGCAGTTGGACAAGTTGGGTGTATTACTCATTGCAGCAAGGGAGAACACACACTATGGGTGACCATGGGGTCCCAGTAAGAGGGTGTCAGGACTTAAAGGATTTGGGCTTTGGTTGAGTGATTTTGGGAATGGTCCAAGGTCGCAGAAGTCCACTCTGGATTGGGTACTGTCGAAAAGCAGGAACAGCTTTATGATTTCGTACCCCAACAAGTCTTATCTATAGGGATGGCAGAATAAAGTGAGACTAGAGCTGTAATTGTTAAAGAGGCAGCATTCACTCATACTTTTTGCAAGAGGGGGATGTTTGGTATTTTGAGGCTTGGAGAGTGTTCATATTTTGCCTGTGTTCAGATCTGATTCCTGAGTGGTCTTGTTGTAGTCTCGGTCCATCCTGATCAGAGTGACCATGTCTAATGCGAATGTTCTTTGAAATTGTTTTATGTTCAGCAGAAGAATATCAAGGCTGGCAGATGGTACTAGGCAAGTTCCTGGATATTAGGAGTTCTTTTCCATCTCTCAGTGTCATTTAAAAGAAAGTTTTAAACTCACCAGTGTTTTTTAAGGAAGTTTTCCAACTGGATATATTCTGTATGTAAAGTTTAAGAATGATGACTCTACTGCATAGGTGAGGGGACTGGAGGGTGTGGGCTCAGCTAAACGTGGCTGAGACTCAGATGCGTATACAGCTCCTGTGTTCTTTTTGTGCTTTGTCAATAATGTATATAGTCGTTGTGTAGTTAATGAATCTGTAAATATTTCGAGCATATTGTATTACAGATAATATTAGTACTCATTTTAAATTTGGAGTGTTTAGTTTTATACATTTATAATAAGTTAACAGTTGTTGGAAACTGTTAGTGATTTAGCTTTGGATTGAAATGTTCCAGTGTATCTTTTAGAAATTTCTTATTCAGGTACTTATCTTTATGTATCAGGATTTTCTTAATATAGTCTAACCCAGACAATACAGAAATAAATTGCTGAAACTGATAAAAACTCATGACTACATATTTTTACATTTATTAGACAGCCACATTGTTTTATTAATTCTCTTTATGTAAGTAAATATAGCTCAACATAACTTTACACTAATAACATTGTTCATATCTTTCAAATATTATAGTTCCATTTAAGATTTTATTTGCAGAAGGTTCTTTTGGGAGGAAATGGTTGAATATCACTATCTTATGAATAGCATAAAGTAAACATTTTCAATTTGTTTAGTATTGTTACTTCTTTAACTCAGAATAGGTATAGTACATATTTATTTATATAGTAATGTATATTTATGTGTATTACATCCCCAGATCTTGCTTTTGAGGATTTCTGACTTTTCCGAATCTATTTGCTATGGAAATTAGCAATTTTAGCTCCAATATAATTAGAAACTTTATGATAAAATATAAATTCCACAGAATTTGTTCTGGATAGTAAAAAAAAAATTTTAATGTTTTTGATATGACTATTTTAATAATATGTCATACACTTTGCTTTTTTAAAAAGTAGCATATCATGACCATAGTTTATTTTTGGATAACTTAGGGTTTCCCATTTGAATCACGGTTATTATACAGGGATGCCATTGGAGAGAGTTTACAGTTTAACTCATCCCTGACTTTTCGAAATAGGCAAGTCAGTGCCCTAGGCCATTTTTCTTTCCTGCATTCCCTCCTTTCCCCCTCCCTTAATACCTATTAAAACCATTGTTACACTCCATTTTATAGTTATGGCAGAAGGTTCTGCCCTCCCCCATCCTTACCTATTATTATCCACAGTTGGAAGGTGTTAGTATTAGGGATTTATAAAGTATTACTTTCTGTACTTTGTAGTACAAAGAAAATTGGTGTTTTTATTGTAGTATTGACTGTGCTTTTTCAAACCACACTTCCCCCATGGTTTGGAATCACCGCTGTATGAATGTAAGGTCAGTCTGCCTATGATATGACTCCCCATTTATCACCAGGGTTAACTGAATTAACTGCTGTCTATAAAAAGAATCTTAGGAATGACTGTTGGGTTTGCTCTTTGCATGTTTTGGCTACTCTTGTAGTTAACTTGGCTATGGTATTGTAGCAACTTATTTGCCTCAAAGAGATTTGCCCCAAAGCTTGTTTGAAAAAAGTGGATCTGCTGATAGTTTTGAAAATATGATGATCCTGAAGTCATCTTTCTGGCTTGACTATTTTTCTTATGGCATTAATGATAGATGGGATGCTATTTTAGGTAGTAAAGTTATGTTGTAGTCTGAACTTGCTGTACTATTTTGGCTAGTAACTTAGCGGAGAATACCACTTTTTTAGTGGTGTGCAGGCTTCTCTCTAGTTGTGGCATGCACGTTCTTTTTTCTTTTCTAGTTGTGGCACGTGGGCTCTGTAGTTGTGGCGCGCGGGTTCCAGAAAGCGTGGGCTCTCTAGTTGAGGCGTGCGAGCTCAGTAGTTGTGGCACGCAGCTTTAGTTGCCCCACGGCATGTGGGATCTTAGTTCCCGACCAGGGATTGAACCCGTGTCCCCTGCATTGGAAGGTGGATTCTTTACCACTGGACCACCACTTCTCACCTGTCATTTGGGGCTGTTTCACTGCACCTTGCAGTGAATATGCAGAGGAGTAACTAGATCCTAATTTCCATAAGTTGATCATACCAGTTGGGGAACATTTTAATTGTGGTTGTCTAGCTATGTTAGGGCTGTATTGGTTTTGCTTTCAGCTGTGCTACAAAGTGGAAAAGACTGAATTGCTTATCAGTCTCTCATCACACGCTAAGACTTTCCAGTGACCCATAGAAGTGACATAGCAAACCAAACATAACTGGGGTGGTTTTCCAATCACAGGCTCCCACCTTCCCACCTTCCTCTCTCTGTCTCTCTCTGTCTGTCTCTCTCTCCCTCTTTCTCTGTTTGATTTTTGGACTTGTTTCTTGTCATATCCACCCTGTAAGCAGTTCTTTCCAGTTAGAAGTCAGTTGACTCTTAATAGAGCTGGTTTATACAGAGATGGGACTAGGGTAGCAATCCAACATGAGATTATTATGCTGTCATTTTAAAATGAGCAAATGGCTGTTTATGAGATGGTGGTTTGCCTAAGATAATATTGCCTACTGAGGTTTGTCTGACCTAGAGCCCAGATGTGTTGATTTCCTAATAATGTTTCAGAGTTATGATGGATCATACACATCTGGATCATTCTTTTTAGTTGACTAAGTTGATACATATCTTTTATCTCTAAGAGTTAAAAATATTAAAAAAGTCAGAAATTTATTAGGCACTCTCTCTGAAGGTGAAAATAAATGTGCCTCATAAACTAGTAAAGTTTATTTTTGACCACTGTGTCAATCTGCTTAGAAAGTTTATTTTAAACGTCAACTTACAAAAGTCTCCTGAACTTTCTCCTTTTTATGGTGTTGGGGAGGATAAGAGTGGTGGAGAAGTCCAGTGGAAACTGAGTACCACTACCCTTTTCCTTTACCTTCTAACCAGAAATCTTTCCTGAATTCCACAGTTAATATCTATATTCCTACCCTTTTCCTTTACCTTCTAACCAGAAATCTTTCCTAAATTCCACAGTTAATATCTATATTCCAGCTCCAATTCTCAGGTGTCCTACAATTCAATTTAACTCAGTTTGGAAACTAACTATCGTTAATGATAAATCCCACAAGTTAAAGGGCAAGGTTTCCAACAAAACTGCCTTTACTTGAGATGCCAGCCACAAGTGTGTTCCCCAAGCTACCTGCTCTTGTCTGACCTGTTTACAAATTCAGAGGTTTCTACAACTAGAAAGATTGGATGGTTCCCTAGAATGATTCACAGAACTCGCTGAAAACTCTGTACTTACGATTATACTTTTATTTTAAAGGATACAGCTCAGAAACAGCCAAATGGAAGAGAGGAATAGGCAAGGTCTAGGGTGAGGGTAGGGGCCATACAGAGCTTCCATGTCCTCTCCTCATGCTCTCTGTGAATGCCACCTCCTACCATATCAATGCATCCACCAACAAGGGAGCTCCCTTGAGCCACAATGTTTAGTGTTTTTATCAAGGTCTTATTATGTAGGGGTAATTGATTAAACCATTGGTTTTGTGTGATCGAATTTAATCTCCAGCCCCTCTCCCGTCCCTGGAGATTGAGAGGTGGGGCTGAAAGTTTTTCTAGTGACCAACCCCCATCCTGAAGCTCTGTAATACCACTTTGAGTCACCTTATGAGCATAAACTCAGGATTGGTTGAAAGGGGCTTTGACAGAGGTAGTGTCAGAATGGAAGGATTGTACCTTTAATTTGTGCATTCTGACACTAACTCTGGTTAGTATCAGAATTGAATTGAATTGTAGGACACCTAGTTGGTATCGGAGAATGAATAACAAAAGACACTTTTATCACTCAGGGAAGTCACAGGCTTTTGCCAGAAACTGGGGCCAAAGACCAAATACATATATTGAATGCGTTTTAAATTGTATTACAGTGTCAGTGTAACATCCTTAATCTTTCGAGTTGTCTTTGGGATTCTTTACTTTGTCTCCAGACTGTTTATTAAGATTCTACCAAAAAAATAGGTTTCACATTTTAATTTCTCTGCTTCATTTCCATGTTCTAATTTTTAAATTTAAAAAGTTTAGTTTTGTTTAGATGTAATTAATGCATAATTTGATGAGTTTTGACACATGTATGTACTCATGAAGCCATCACCACATTCAAGATGAATATATACGTCACCCCCAAAAGCCTCCTTATAACTCTGTAATTCCTCCCTCCCCTCCCCCACTTTCCAGGCAAACACTGATTTTCCTTTCTGTCATTACAGGTTAGTTTGTATTTTCTTGAATGTTATATAAGTAGAATCATATAATATGTCTCCTCTTTTCTCTGGCTTCTTTCCCCCAGCTTAATAAATTGGAGATTTATCCATATTGTTGGATAGACTATCAATACTTTGTCCCTTTTTATTATGGAATACTAAAATTTTGATTTGGTTTTATACATCACAATTTATTTTCCATTTACCTGTTGCTGCGTTGGGTTGTTAACAGTTTTTGGCTATTGCAAATCGGCTACAAACATTTGCATGGATTTTTTCATGTGGACATGTGCTTTCCTTTTTCCTCTGAGTGCAATAGTGGAATCATATAGTAGGTATATGTTTACCTTTATAAGAAACTAGTCCTTTGTGTAACTGTTTGAGGTTTTTCCCTATTTGTGGCTTGCCTTTCATTTTTTTTAACCAATGTCTTTTGAAGTTTAGAAGTTTTTCATTTTGATGAAGCTGAGTTTATATCTTTTTCTTTTATATTTCATGCTTTTTTGATATATTGTAGGAGGTTGACTAGTATCCCCAGCCCCAAAAATGTCCATGTCCTAATTTACAGAATCTGTGACTATACTATCTTATGTGGCTCAAGGAACTTTTCATATGTGATTAAGTTAAGGATCTTGAGATGGGGAGTTTATCCTGAATTACCCTGGTGGGCCCAGTGTAATCACAGACTCCTTATAAGAGGGAGGTAAGAAGGTCAGGGCAGAAGAAAGAGATGGGAGACTGAAGGTAAGAGGTTAGAGTGGTACACTCTGAAGATTGAGGAAAGGGCCAGGAGCTAAGCAATGAGGCAGCTTTCTAAAAGTTAGAAAAGGCAAGGAAACAGATTCTCTTTTAGAGCCTTTAGAAAGAACACTGGCCTGCCAACACCTTGATTTTTAGCCCACTGAAACTGATTTTGGGCTTCTGACCTCAAGAACTGTAAGAGAATAAATTCATGTTGTGATATGCCAGCAGCCTTGTGGTAATGTGTTATAGCAGCCCTAGGAAGCTAGTACAGAAGTGGGCGGTGCTGCTGTAACCAATACCTGCACATATAGAAGCGGCTTTGAGATTGGGTAATGAATAGAATTTTGAGGAACATGATAGGAAAAGCGTAGATTGCCTTGAATGTACTGTTGGTAGAAACATGGACGGTAAAGATCCTGAAGATGAGGACTCAGAAGAAAGTTAAGGAGCATGGTAAAGAAAGCCTATAGCTTCTTAAAGAAATGCCAAAATGTCATAAACAGAATTTGGTGGAAACATGAACATTAATGGTGCTGCTGGTAGGGACTCCGAAGGAAATGCACGTGTTATTGGAAACTGGAGTAAAGGGGATCCTTGTTAGATAGTAACAGAAAGCTTGCCTGACTTTTGTCCTGTAGTTACCTAGCTAACTCTCTTCTGTCTTGCCTTGGTAGAGTAGCAGTCATGTGTGTATAAATTTTGCTCTTCTTTTATGTACTTGCATAAAGTACTTCAGTTTTAATTAAAGTGACAGATTTATATTTTTATATAAATTAAATTTACATTTTAATAAAATGTCAGGATTTTTCAGAGCAAACATCTTAGTAGACTATGCTTATTCTTGAGATGTCATTATTACTGAAGTCTTTTTGCAGTTTCCCTTTGAATAAATGGATATGCAAAAACAACTTGCTGTAAAACCCTTAATTTCTGGATTTTCCTGATGACTTCAAGAAAACTATTTTTCAAACCATAATTTTAACTTATCATTTTGAACTAAAATGGCTATTATAAAACACATACCTTGGTTTTAATGTATATATGCTCATTGAAGATAAATACTTAGAAAGTAGAAGTGCATTGTTTGGTAAAATAATTTTAAATGATAGCTTTTGTTAATGGTTATTATTTATTAGTGTGATACAACTTATAAATATCTGTGCATTCAGTCTTTACCCTGTTCTTGCAAATCTTTTTCTTCTGTATTCTAGGGTTTTTGTTTGTTTTGTTTTTGGAAGGAGGATATATAAAGCAGTAATCATTACTATATTTTCAACCATTGCTACGTTGAAACTCAGTGTTTAAATTTGAAACAAAAGTTAGTGCTATTTAAATGTGGAATTCCTAAATATTATAGTTCCCTCTTCTGTCTTTTCAGAGCTATTGCACCATGTTAAATGTTTCAAATTAATTTCAGCAAGTGTTTGAAAATTACCAATAGACTTAAATTGCTGTTCAATTCTCTGGAGTTAGAAGGACTCCTGTGTCTGCCACCTCAAACGTCTAGTATTTCTGTTAAGTTTGGAATTTGGAATAGTCATTATCAAAAATTATTTGCGGGAAATAGGAAAGATTGGGGTACAGGGTAAATGACATAGTGAAGAAGCATATAGACAGTTTCAGGATATAAGAAAACTAAAGTGGTTTCTTCAAGTCAGTGGCATGAAAAAGAGGGGCAGGGGAGTTGCTCTCAAGTGAAAGAGATGTGAGAAACAAGAATCACATACCAAGAGTAGTTCTTTTTGGATTCTGTTTAGTAGATCACATTATCTAAAAATAGACATTCTTGAGGCAGTCTTAGAAATTTGAGTATTGACTGGTATTAGTTAATACCTTGGAAGCTTAATTTGATAAGTGTGATATAGTGATTTCATGATTATATAAGGCAATGGCAAAATTAAAGATATGTGATGTGTGTGGGTGGGGGAATGGAGTGACATGATATCTGGGATTTACTTTAAAAATACCTCAAAAACAAAAAGAATAAAAGGCAAATATAGAAATATCGATAATATCTTAGAATCATATTGCTAAATCTTTAAAAGTATTATTTATGTTTCTAATAAGAAAAATGAGGCTTTTCCCGGCCATTTCGTTCTTCTTTTTTTTTTTTTCTCCTTATGATTTATCACCATCTCCTATAGTAAATATCTGTTTTGTTGTTGTGTGTCTTCTCCTGGAATATAAGTTTATTGAAGGCAGGAGGGATTTTTATCTGTTTTGTGCATTGCAACTTCTTCATTACCTATCCCTGCCTAGCACATGGTTGGTGCTTAGTAAATAGTTGAATGAATGAACGAATGGGAACTAAAGCTCTTGAATACTGAGGACATGGGGTTTGGCGAAAGACAGAACTAAGGAGAACCCCTTTGAAAATTAACCATGTGGAACTTACAGGGGAAAACGTGGCCTAGTACATTAAAATATAAGGTGATAAGAAGCCGTCTCTCCTGTGTTAGACTATAAAGTCATAATATATCAAATATTCAACATATTCTCAGTAATAGGAGTTGCTATAAAGTAATTGTTATCTTACTGTAATTTCTCTAGTTGTCTTTCATATAGTCTTTAAAGTTTCTCCTCCCCCCAGTCATCTATTTATCACATCTTGAGATGTACAGCCATCCCTTGGTGTCTGCGGGAGGTTGTTTCCAGGACCCCCCACAGACACCAAAGTTCGCAGATGCTCTAGTCTCTCATGTAAATGGTGTAGTGCAGTTGGCTCTCCGTATCCGTAGGTTCCACATCTGCCTATATGGAGGGCTGACTCTTTTATTTAAAGGCTATGTATTTCTTCTCAGGGGAAAAAAAAAAATGATTTAAAACTAGTAATTTTGGGGCTTCCCTGGTGGCGCAGTGGTTGAGAATCTGCCTGACAATGCAAGGGACACGGGTTCGAGCCCTGGTCTGGGAAGGTCCCACATGCCATGGAGCAACTAGGCCCGTGAGCCACAATTACTGAGCCTGCGCGTCTGGAGCCTGTGCTCCGCAACAAGAGAGGCCGCGATAGTGAGAGGCCCGCGCACCGCGATGAAGAGTGGCCCCCGCTTGCCGCAACTAGAGAGAGCCCTCGCACAGAAACGAAGACCCAACACAGCCAAAAATAAATAAATAAATTAATTAATTAAAAAAAAAACTAGTAATTTTGTACAGGCAAGATGAATTTGAGAAACTGTTCTTATGGTTTATTTTAATGTTAGAATATATGTAATCTCACATTTCTCCTTTTTCTAACAACTGCTTTTCTCTCTTTTTCAATGTATATGTGTTTACAAGCTAGATTTTAATATCTTGCTTATGAACATAATTATCAGTTATCTACTACTTTTAAAAAATAGATTTTAGTTTTTAGCGTTACTGTGAGACACAGCTGATAATAATTGTACTCAATAATTAAGGTGACCAAGTTGAGTATTAAAATGACATCAGTGAAAATTCAGAAACTTTTTATGTTTGATATTCTAAAATGAATGTTTTTAGAATCACTGCTTTTAAAATTGCTTAAGTCATTTTTATAACCCCAAACTGTAAGTCTTGACTGAAGGAAAAATGTGAGCAAAAATTTCTAGTGAGTCTCAACTTTTTTGTGTTTCAGGACCGTATTATACTCTTAGAAATTATTTAGGACCCCAAAGACCTTTGATTTATTTGAGTTATATTTCTCAATATTTAACCTATTAGAAAGTAAAACTGAGAAGTTTAAAAAGTACTGTATTGATTCTTTTAAATACACTTAAAAATAACTGGTAATTACATGTTCACGCAATTAATATATTTTGGGGGAATTAGCCTTATTTTCCCCAAACAGAAAAGGTCAATAAGAAAGATGACATTGTCTTACGTTTCTACAAATGTATTTAAAGTCTGGCTTAATGAAAGATAGTTGGATTCTCTTATATGCTTCTACATTCAGTCTGTTAAGATATAACAAATCATGTAGTCTGAGGAAAACTTCATTGTATACTCATGAGAGATTGAGAGTGAAAAACACAAATAACATCTTAGTATTATGAAAATAATTTTGATCTCATAGACTTTATGTCAAGGTCTCAGAGACTACCCCCAAGTCCATATTTTGAGAACTGCTGGAATAATTTCTCACTGGGAAACTATATGTGGCAATATCTTAAAGTCTTTTAAATGAAAGACAAGTTTTAAATATATAATAGTGTCAATTGAGTGTTTCTGTTCCATATGCTCTACTTTAGGGGAACTATTGAAGTTAGCTTGTGCTTACTTATGTATATATCAGTACATTTGGGCATTGAGGAAGGATGCCCTGACCTGCAGGGTTGTGTTTGTAGATTTCACATGTTTTAGACTACCATGTAATAGAACGGTCACCTTATTTCTTAGAGAAGCAGAAATTTATTCAGTAGTAATAGATTGTTAACGTTTTTAAAACAAGTTTTTGGTATTCAGAGTCACTTGCAATTAAGGGGGAAAGCACAACTTTAAAATGCAGTTAATTTATTAAAAAATAATCATGATGCTTAATGTCATTAGTGAGCAAATATTACTGTTGTTTCCACCTCTTGGTAAATATAACTCTAGCCATACAAAGATAACTGTTAACTGTTTTTTTCCCCCTAAATATGTTATGTTTCTTTTTCTGGTAGTTTTTAAAGCTCTTTCTTTGTTGGCTTGCCTTCTGCCTCCATCTGTATGCAACCTAAAAATCAATAGTACATTAAATTAGCTGACATGGAAGGAAAAATAATAAGTAATGAATATAGCACTTATTGCTTACATTCGATTTTAGTTAGAACTAGTGTAAGATCCAGAGGGTATTGATGGGAATGAGGGAAATGAAGCACTACACATCAAGTTATTTCACAAGTAGTAATCTATACTTTTGCATCTTTTATTTCATGGTTTTGTTTAGAAACAACATTGATGCTGAGTAGCTAGTAAAATAACTTACTTTCACTAACAGCATTTGGTGAGGATTGTTGTTGATGCTTGTCTGTAATATTAGACACAATGATTTATTTAAAGGCTGTGTTAATTATAAAGCTAATAAAAACCTCACATTATTATGGGCATGCTATATATTTGTTGACAATATAAATTGCATGAGGTTTTAATGCTCAGTACATTGTCCTTACGTTCGGATGATGTACTAATTTTTTCATTACCTCTCTAAGCTTCCCAATCTCGCACATTTGCTAGGAGGAGTGCATTAGCAAGCAAAAAGATCTTTTTCTCCAACGTGTCTGACAAGCCTCTGAAAATGTGATGGAGCAAGCTATAGCTAGATTTTAGAAGTTCTTTTGTTAAATCATGTAAGAAACTTAAACTTACAGTACTTCACATTTTCCACGTAATTTGCTCTTTCGATGAATAGCTGGGTAGCAGCAGCACAGGAAAAGCAGAGTTCTTGGCAATACCAGCTCAATTGCATCTGCAGATGAGGATTTAAAATTCTGTGCAGCAGACAGTACCTCCAGCAGGCAAGTAAAAGGTTACTGCATTATTTTGCTTGTTTGTTTCCGTAGCCTTTATCTACAAGCGGTTTTTTAAAAATGCAATGTGAAGTGCATGCCTGTTTTTAGATATTCTGGAAATTGATTTAAGTTTAACATGAATATCAAAAGGGCAGCGCAAGGTGAAGGAAGAGGCAATACTGGCTCTTTTTAGATTTCAACCAAAGAAGAAATTGAACATGAGACATACACAAATAAAGAACCTTTCAATGCCACAGAAAACAGGAAGTCTTTAAAATATCCATTTTAATACAAGGTATTTCTTTTTAGTTTTTAGACTATCTTCCTCAAAAACGGTGCTGTTAACAGACTGATAATCGTAGGTCTATGAATGTTCATTAAGTTACAGTTGTTTGAAGTCTGATTATTTGGGAAGACTATAAAGTATTTGTATTAATGTGACCCTCTCTTGTCCTGGAAATTATAATGTGGATTATAATTAAGTGGTATACATACATATATATATATATCTTTATACATTATTGGCAAAAGATACTAGAGTATGGCTAACATAATTAATACTATTGTTTATGTTTTCAGGGTGGTTTGTATTTTTTGAATCTTTTTAATGAGATGCAGTAACCAGGTAGAAGATTCAGTACCAAAACAACCAGGTTTTTGTTGGCTTTTCACTTATTGTCAATACCTATCTATGTAGTCACATGCCCTTTCCTTCTCATTTTAAACTCTTCTCACATTTATGATAACAGGGGTCTCCTTGGATTCTCTTTCATAGTTATTCTGTCATTATCAACACCACTGTTTTTGCTATAGAATTTTATTGCTCCATATTTCTCAAGTTTAAGTACAATATTCAGAAGGAATTTTTTACTTTGCCTGTCAACCACCGTCCTGCCCTCTTCCAGCAAAGAGGAAGATTTTTACTAGCTACTGTCTAAATTTTGTTTAAAAAAATAGTTATGCCTATGTTTTTGTATTTTAGATTGAATAACAAGATTGAAAACAATCCTATAAATTAATCTGTAATAAAGAAGTAAAATCAGTTGATTATTCTTACTGTGAGAGTTTGGCTGGCTTCTTGAATCGTAGAGTCATAAAGGGTCAGCAGTTCTGATTGGTAAGTTAAAGAATCTGTCCAGTAATTTGCTCCCTGTTGTTTCTCAAAGCAATGCAGCAGCAGTTCTTTTCCAGATATTGAGCGGTTCTTGAACAGAGTGTATGGGGACAGGGAGGGGTGGGGCTCATTCCTGTTGGTTGTTGAGACAGTGTGCATTTACAGAGGGAACAGGTTGGATAGGCTGAGCCGGAGGAGTAGGCAAGCAGATCTAAACTGATGGAGGACAGAAAGAGTGGTTAGTATAATTTGGGGGTATATTATCTTGAGTTTGCTCCTTTATTCAGTACTTGGGCTTTAATATAAAACAGTTTAAAATATTAAAGCACCCTACCTTCTTTCTAAAGAGTAGCCGGGAGACTTCTGCTTTTAATATCGAGTTTTTCTTGGCAATGAGTTTGTGGCTGGTATCTTCTGTAGGGAAGCTGTTGTTTTATTCTTTTTTAACAGTGTTTCTTTCAGCCAGAGAGCTGCAGAATGAGGCAGTTAGCCAATTTTGAGTATACATGGGACATTACCAGTTTTGATTTTTTAAGGTAAATTCTCTGATTTTTTAAGTTAAATGAGCAAGTCAATGTGTGGCTGTGGCTGCAGCGTTATTTCTTCTTTAATGAAGAGGTTGAGCCGTTCGACCTGCTGCTCCGACCTGTTCCCTGGTAGCCATACATCAGACCAGTTGCAGAGATTATCCATCGAGTGTCCCAGGCAACCAAAGGTAACTACATAGATTTATTTCAAATAAAAATATACAATTAAAATGGATGCATTATAACTAAGACCAAATGATTAAAAATAAAAGATCAATTAAAGATGTTCTGAGCAGTTTTCTTGACCTTGCAGTAGCTATCCAGTATCATTTTGTCATCATCAGATTGTGTAGCAATGGAAATGCACTGCAGTAATTGATTTTGTAATAGGATCAGGTGATTTACTAGCTGCACTGACAACCACTTGCTTGCCTGCTCTGAGCTGTGGAGGACTCTAATGGATGTTGTGATTGCAGCCCCGAGTTGCCGTGAGGCTGCTGGCCACTTAAAGCAGCAGCATGTATTTTTAAAATTAGAATAGTAAGTTTCTCTTTTTTGTTTTCTTTGCTGTAAGTTTTGGGTAACCTCAGTAATTTTACAGGTAATTGAATGCCCCCATGAAATTTTAGAGATTATGTGTTATTTCATCCATCAATTCATAAAAAGTTCATTGGTACTAGTAGTCTTGAATATAATGAAATATAATCTCTGCTCCCTGCTCCTAGTTTAGCATCAACATATGTATCAACATACTTTGGTATTGATCATGAGGGCACATCTCTAAATTATAACAATTTATGTTAACTATCCTATGTCATCTAAATGAAACAGAATATTCCTAACATTTGTAAATTTCATCAATTTCATCTAGCTATAATTATGATAATGTGATTATGGTAAATTCTTGTACTAGTGAGGAGTTGTATTAAGAGTTGTTTTGTATCCTTTTTTGGTCTTTTGCTTTCTTAGTGGTCTCATAGATATAACAACATTTAGGAACTCTGAGTTGAACCAATTCTAAGGAATGTTGATGAAAACATAGTAGCTATTTTAAAGTAGTGTTTAAGGGTATAGCAATTTAAAAATTTAATATCCAAGATTATGAATTTTCAGTGATTATATTTTAATAATCTTTGTTTTCATCTTTCCTTTATGCATTTTAAACAAATAATTGATTATAAATATAGAAGTAGAAGACCAAAGCTTAAAACAGAATAGAACTACTGTTATATAAAGGACCATCAGACTCAGGTGCCCAAGATTTTGCCCACTTTGAAGTTCTGCTTAGGGCTTTGCATTAGGAAAGAAAATTATCTCCCCTCTCTACATTCCTCACCAACTCCTTTACCTCTCTAACTATCTAACACGTGAAGTGTTTTGTACACAGCCTGATGCATAAAAATACTGAATTCTCTGTCCTTCCCTAATTTACGTTCTTAAATCATAGTTATGTTCTTGCCATGATAGAGGTGCTATTTCTTTCAACCACATCTAAAACATTTACATTAATTAATGTTAATAATTTGCTATAGAAGCAATTGGGCATAAAATTGCCATTGTATATGATAGTCAAACCTCTAAGTGAAGACAGCTTCTCTTTGTGATGTACTTAAATACTTGCCCATAGTATTTGAGGCATTTGTGTTTCTTGAAAGATGCAAACATTTCCAATATCATTCTACACTTTATCCTGAATTCAGATACTTAAAACTTTAATTATGGAAGACTAATATAATTTAAATGCTAGTGTTTGTAATCTTTTATTATTCAATTGGTAACAAGTTTATTAACCCCCCGCCCACCCCCCACCCCCCAAAAAAACCCTCTATGAACACTGATAACATGAACATAAGGATGTTAATACCATAAGAGATTTGGTCAAGGATGTGTTGAAATTTCATATATATTGAAATGTTAAGTGGTGGATTACCAATAAATTACTAGTAAGTTTCACTGGATTGGTGTACCTTAAAGCTTTTTTGCAGTGGGGCGGGCAAATAGGAGGAAAGGAAGTGAATATCAGAAGTGTTGACTACTTTTTAAAAAGATTGGTTATAAAAGATAGGAGATACTGTGACCTGTAATTCAACACTCCGTGAAGTTCTAGCCCTAGTGGAACTGCTTTTTCTTAAGAGCTCTAGATCAAACATTAAAAGACCTGGATTTAATCACACTCTGCCACTAATCTGTTGTACTTGATGACCTTGATCAATTTATATATGAACATTTTCAAGGTTCCTTAAGCATGCTTCTGAAATGTCCATTAAAAAGAAATGAGTTGACTCTTACCACTGTGAGGTATGGTAATACTTGACCTGGAAGCAAGTTAAAGTTAGGAGGAAGGATGAAATTTCTTAAAGAATCAGGTTCTAGGTGATATTGAAATGTCTCCTTTCATTTTTCATGTTTTGGGGCGGGAGGGCGGAGAGGCACATGTTTTTGCTTAAGAACACTTATCTTTTTGATATCCAGTATTCTCTAAATAGGATAATTATTCTAGATAATAAATAAAGGAACAAATTTGGGATTAAATTCTGGAGCTGCCGTTTTTTTCCTATGCTCTCTAACAAAGATAATGTTGTTAAAGAGTTTGTTTCCACACCTGGCATATTTTTTAGTCAGCATTTTTTTTGAAAGGCAGCCTTTATGTTGCTGCTGCTTTTCCCATATAGGGCCTGTCAGATAAGCTGAACACAGTCCTCGTTTTTGCCTGGGCGAAGTCGTTTGTGGGTTGATTGAATTAGGTACATTCACCATGATGATCATGTCATAATAATTATAACAAAGATTTATTGAACCCTTAACTTGGACCAGATGCTATCCTAAGCACTTCTATGTTAATTATGTCATTTATGAGATAGGTACTCTTACTGTCATTTTTAAATATGAGGAAACTGAGGCTCTGAGAGGTTATATAACTTACCTTAAATCACACAGCTAGGAAATAGCAGAGCCAATATTAAAACTTATACTTAAAAAAAAATATATATATATACACACACACACACACATATGTGTGTGTATATGTATATATATTTTTTAATTGTGGTAAAATACTGTACTTTAATATACTTTTAAAGTATTTGCAGTTTCAATTAAGCAGTGACTGCAGAGATGAAGCCAAGTTTTTCTCTGAAGACATTATATGATTACTTAATTTTTGTGTCTTGAATGAGAAGAAAGTGATATATTCCCCTCTTACTCAGCTTTTTGGAATACACTTTTCATTGTTGCAATAATTATTCGTTTAAAGCATTTGTACTATGTTTGCAGTGATGTTTCTCAGAGTGCGGTTCAGAGATCACTTATATCTGTATCATTCAGGATGGTAGTTGAATGCACAAATACACATCAGAACCCACTGACAGAATCACTAGAATTGGGTCCAGGGAGTTTCATTTTTAAACAGTCCACTCAGGTGATTCGTATGCATACCAAATTTTATACGTCCATACACATGTAGTGCATATGGTATTAGGTTGAACCGTATGAAATTGCCATTTTTGTAAGTCTGGTGGTTTAATATCGGCATTTTCATGGAGTTTAACCTACCATGACATCAATTTTGAAAATATGTATTAGTTACACATTGTAGTAAGGGAGACTGGAAGCAAATACAACAAATTTATAAAATGATTATCTCTGGATGATGAGATTATAGATAATTTAAAATATTTCTTCTTTACATGCCTAGGTTTTTCATGCCTTCTTTACGTACTAGGTCTTAGATTGGACCTTTATAGTAAGGCAAAACAAGTTGCCTTACTGATAACAGTTCTAATAAAAATATTAATATAGCTAAACATTTGCACCCAACATCAGTTAGTCTTCTCCTTTGAAATGTAGGTCCATGAGGGCATTCAATTCTGTTTAAGATAAATTGTCCAAATTTAAAAATTCTGATCCAGGATATAGCCTCCTTTAGTAGTCCTCCCTACCCCCAACCCCCCTTTTCTTAAGAAAAAGGAAACATGGGAAAGGTATTTTCATGGCTTATTTATCTGTACTCACAGCTTGGCCAGATAGTTTAACATTGTGGAAATCCTAGCAGTTCTTGACCATTAACCAGCCTCTGCTTGGCCTCTTCTACAAAATTTTTAGTTTTTTTTTTCCTTAAGATCATCATATATTGCTAAGGCTCTCTCTGTGAGGAAGCTTGTCCCTGATGGCTTTAAAACATTACTATGCTGGAGAATATTTTTTCTGGGCCAATGTGACTTTCACATTATTCTGACCTCATCCCTTAATGATGAATGAATGAACTAATTCTCACTACAGAAACGTGTTTTGTAGAAAAATAGTAGTCTCTAGTTGTCCCATTGCTTTGTCATCGATCATGTATTGAACTATATTTGTGCACATTCATGTTTATATTTATATATTACCATGTAGTAAAGGAAAGGGGCTTTGGAGTTAGGCTGATTTGTCGGAATGAATCAAATTTAGGTGACTGAGTTTTGGTTGTGTGAGGATAATACTAATTATCTGGTAGGATTCTTTTGAAGATTAGGAGAGAATGTACATAAAACATCTAGCACAGTGATTGGCATATAGCAGATAACAAATGGTACTTCCTTTTCTAATGATGAAGTTTGAGACTGCAAAGATTAAGTGACTTGCCCAAGGTTACCCCTCGGCAAGCAAAGGGGCATGTAGCAAAAGTCAGATTCACTGACTACTATAATTCCTATCTTAATTCCTATCCTATTGTAATTCCTGTATGTACACATATACATACTTGTGGGTGCATACATACATGGAGATTCTCCTACTGATTTAAGGTTTATTCTTCCCTTAGTTGATTAATGTCTCACTAATTCGTATTCTTTTCTATTCAGATATTGATGCTGATAATGGTAAAAGATTGGTAGGGAAACTCTTTACTTTATGGAAGTTCCTATTCTAATTAGACTAGTGCTGCTTTCAAGTGAAGGATGCTGTACTTAAGGTTGTGTCAGCAGTTTTATTCATGCCTGTTTGCACTTTTCCAATAGACTGTAAACTGTTTCCCTAGTTACACGATAATAGACAGGCATTGGCAAATTCACTGTTTACTTTTTTAAAAAACATGGCATCTTCCCCCAGTCAAAATAAACTATACCAGTTTACTTGTTTTATACTAATGCATTATGTTGATCATACAAGTTTTCCTTTGGAGTAATTTATAAATGAATATGAAATTAATTCGGTTAATATGAAATTAACCCCTTTCTATTTGTTTTTCAGTAAAATTTCTATTCTTTAATACGGTCATTATTTTATTCTTCTATTTATAGATAAAAATACAGCAACAAAGAAGATTATTTTCTTTTCCCAAGCTTGCTACGTTTTAGTATAAAAAAGAAGGAATATCTTCCTATATTTCTGTAACTGAGATTTGTTTACATTACCTGCAGTTATTTACCTCACAATACCATTTGCAGTAATGTTAGAGAATATGCATGCTGTAGATTTTATGGAGGATGTGTTATATGAGTTTGTAGTGGTTGTTATTATGTTCTTTTATGTTTTGAAATTCTAAGAATCAGAACTCATAGGATTTGACATTGCACTGTGTCTGGCTTTCATTAAATTTTTGAACTGCTACTCATAATAAAAATTATAATTACATATCCAAATTTGCATGTAGTAAGTGATTAATTTTGAAATCATGTTACATACAATATTAGAATCAATTGATATATTTGATCA